>NC_060127.1:145269611-146720236 GCF_021461395.2 Schistocerca americana
CAGCTTAACAGGTAGGTAATAAGTATAATATGGAGAAGACCGGAAAAGAAAATTTAGGATCTCTTAGATGATCATCAGTGTGGCTTTAGGAAAGGAAAAGGTACCAGAGAGGCCGTTGGGACAGTTGATAATGGAAGCACGGCTAAGGAAAAATCAAGACACGTTCGTCTGATCTGTCGACTCGAAAAAAGCGTTCGACAGTGTAAAATTGTACAAAATGTTCGAAATGTAGGAAAGAAGGGTAAGTTACAGGGAAAGACGATTAGTATATAGGATGTACAAGTGCCAAGAGTGAACATTTAAGAGTGGAAGACCGAGAGCGAAGTGCTCGGGTTAAGAAGGATGAGACTGGATGTAGCCTTTGGCCCCCCACTGTTCGAAGTATACATCGAAGAAGCAATGAGGGAAATACATGAAAGCTTGAGTAGTCAGATTAAAATTGAAGATGAAAGGATATGAATGATAAGATTCGCTAATGACATTGTTATCCTCAGTGAAAGTAAAGAAGAATTACAGTTCCTGCTGTGAGAATTACAGGTTTTGCTGAATAGAATGAACAATCTAATGAGTACAGAATATGGATTGAGAGTAAATCGAAGAAAGACGAATATAATGAGAAGTAGCAGAAATGAGAATAGCGAGAAACTTAACATCAGGGTTGGTGATCACGAAGTAGATTAAGTTACGAAAATTCTTACGTAGGCATCAAAATAAACCATGACGGACGGAAGAACGAGGACACCAAAAGCAGACCAGCACTGGTGAAAAGGGCCGAAAGAAGTCTACTAACATCAAACATAGGCCGTATTTTGAGGAACAAGTTTCTGAGACTGTACGTTTGGAGTAGAGCACTGTACGGTAGTGAAATATGGACTGTGGGAGAACTGGAACAGAAGCGTAGATTGTGGTGCTACAGAAGAATGTTAGAAATTAGGTGGACTGACAATGTGAGGAATGAGGAGGTTCCGCACAGAATCGTAGAGGAAAGGAATATGTGGAAAACACTGACAAGGAGAAGGTAGAGGATTACAGCAAATATGTTTACACATGAGAGAATGACTTCCATGGTACTAGAGGGAGCTGTATATGGCAAAAACTGGAGAGGAAGACAGAGACTGGAATACGTCCAGCAAATAATTGAGGACGCACGTTGCAAGTGCTACGCTGAGATGAAGATATTGATGCAGAAGTGGAATTAATGAGGGCCGCATCAAACCAGCCAGAAGACTGATGATGAAAAAAAAAGAAGATAAGTAAACTATTACATTCCAAGCTAACATCGACCTTGTGACCACAATCAGGAATCTCGCTTTCACTTTCGTAACCTTCACCAACTCACAACCGAACTGTCACATTCCAAGCTAACTTAGATCTCGAGCTACACTGCGGATTAGTCTGTTACCAGAACCTGTTTATTTTCTTTTGCTTTTATATTCGTTAGCTTATTAACCTCACAATCAGTGAAACCCATTAAGCATTGTAAACCGTGTCTGAAACTGTTAAAATGTTATATAAAATATTTTAAAAAATTTACAGCGTTTCAACATTAAAACTAATTTCTCACTGTTTCACTGCTAGTTTGCCTGTTTGCTACCTGCGAAAAGCCGATTTTCCCAGCAAGAGCCCCAGGCTCCACAGAAGTGTCACTCCCAGCAAGCTTTCCAACCCCGCTCGTTGTTCGCAGAGTTTTAGGAGAGTTAGGCGGCCGTGACGCGTTGCGGCTGAGACGGATGTCACTCGAACGCCCTGCAGTCATTACCGGGGACAGCGGCGTCGTTAACCCAAAAGCTAAATCGAGTGCGACAGGGCGACGGCGGTGGGGGCGAGTGGGCGCAAATTTTATTCCATAAATAACGCGGACTGCGAGATTTCACGGGACGGCGCCCACCCTAACGACGCTGCCGCGTTGACAGTCGCACGCAAATATTTGTGCCGGGACCCATCTCGTGGAATTAACAATATAGTATCTCGCGTGCGATTTTTTTTTAATCTCCCTTCCCTTTCTGAGAGTATGCGGAACTCGCCATTTTGGCAGGAGGCGACGAAAGCAATCTCTCTCTGTGCGGTGTTGTCAGAACTTGTGCGCGTTGGCGAATCAGCTGCGCGCAGCTCTGGAAGATATTCCACACCGTCGACGCCGCTGCTGCTGCCACCGCCTTGCTGATGGATGGGGTACGCCTCGCGGCCTTCTGAATAATCCCGCCACAGATTTATTCGACGTCGATATATATTCTCGCAGGCGTATACGGAGAGCTTTTTTTTCTAGCGCGCTTGACTGTTTTCGTTTCCCGTTTTTTTCTCCACATTCTGCACATAAAGCAGTATATCTGCACTTCCAATCCACAACATGGCGACAGTTTCTAGCTAAAAAATTTACCCTCGAATGACATACTGTTATAAGTACGCTTGCTTACTTTGTGTGTGTTTGTGACAGTAAGAGGGCAGACAAAAGTAAAGTATGGGTAATAATAGCTTTTTTCTGAGCATTATCCACTTAGCCAGCTATCGGTACTGACATAATACATACTAATAGAATGATAACAGCCACTAAGAAGATTTACATTCAGTATTAAGGTATGAACAACTTTTAAAAAAGTGAGTTACGACAGGCTCTGAATATTTGTGATGGGAAAGAGCTGTTGTGAGATAATGAGTTTTAAAGTCTGACTTTATTAGCTTTGCTTAACTGGACATATTGACAAATTCTGCATATACGCTACCCTAAAATGTCCTTTGTCAAATAGTACAGAGTTTTTTACATTACCATCGCATATTGTGTTGTTAATTTCTTCAGACTTATAGCACGCTATACAAATTTAAAACCGAGTAAATTGTCCCCAAATTGAGAGAAATTAGTTAACCCTGTCTCCTTTTTTTGGCAAAATATTGATATTTTTATTTTATTTTACGGCCAAGTGCAAATTGACGACAGCTGTAGGCATTTATATGTCTCATATGAAAAGGGATCACTTGTTTTGGTTCAAATGGTTCAAATGGCTCTGAGCACTATGGGACTCAACTTCTGAGGTCATTAGTCCCCTAGAACTTAGAACTAGTTACACCTAACTAACCTAAGGACATCACAAACATCCATGCCCGAGGCAGGATTCGAACCTGCGACCGTAGCGGTCTTGCGGTTCCAGACTGCAGCGCCTTTAACCGCACGGCCACTTCGGCCGGCCTCACTTGTTTTGTTTGGTGATATTGTAGTCGCAAATTGTTCTGCTTTTGTACAAAGCTACCGTGAGCTCCTTAAAATGTCTGTGGAATTTCGGAAATTATATTTCTGAAGCATTGCATACATAGCTGGAGATTTTGAAAAGGGGATTCCTGTCGGTGCAGTGTTACATCCCCATAAAGACAATACGCCCGTTTCTGAGAACTGGCATTTAAAATGTTTATAATGCTGTTATTGACTGCTGTTGAATTCAAACCACTTTCAAATCGATGAGAGGATGTACAGAGTGAAGTAATATAATACACACACAAAACGAAAATGGGTATTTTGGACATTATTGAGCGCTTTCCGTCTCTTGTATGTACAGGTATATGTGACACATCATTCGTTATAAATAGTGTCCTTATTTTTGTAGTAAATTGGTTGTCGCATGGTATCGCAGTCATTCACAATCTTATAGGAGTGGGTCAGTTGCAGCCTATGGAGGTGTAGTTCGAACCGTCTGTGGTTAAAGCAGGGCTGGAACAATGTGACAGGAACTTTCTTCGGTATATGCCAAGGGGGTGCCACGGTAGTGCAGGGGTGCTTGGTTGTAACGGTCCGTAATGTCTCCCTCTGTGTTCTTGTTGTTGCGCAAGGTTCTTGATCTGTTGCCCCACATCTTGGTCTGTGTAATAAACTTGATGGTACATCTTTGATCCATGGATTATAGCATTCTTGGCGAGAGCGTCAGCAGTTTCATTGTCCCAGATACCATGGTGACGTAAGTCGCCGATATATTTAAGCCCCTCCAGTATTGCAGTGTCCGCAGCTCCTGGTCTCGCGGTAGCGTTCTCGCTTCCCGAGCACGATTCCTGGAGGGGGGGGGGGGGGCAGGGATTTTCACGACTGGGTGGTGTTGTGTCATCGTCATCATTCATCCCCATTACGGTCGGAGTAAGGCAACGGCAAACCACCTCCACTAGGACGTTGCCTAGTACGGTGCTGCGGATCTCCTGCAACGTCCCCTATGGGTCTTCATCATCAGTATTGCAGTGAGCTTCGCTGTAAGTACAGCGGCTTCCGCATGGGGTTGGAATTCGCCACTATGCCGTGTGTGTTCGTCATAATACGCGCTTCCAACGGAATATGGATTAGGTGATCTACCTGTTTAGAGACGGTGCTCATATCTATTTAAAGAAGTCCTTCAACAGTTACCGATTCATATTAGGTGCCATGTGTGGTGTATCTGCGAGTGTCTGAATCTATTGTCGCATTCTTGTAATCAATCATGAAGGTGGTGGTGATGAAGTTCTCTTATCAATTGCGAGAGGTCTCCTTAAGTTTCTCGTGTTTAGGCCCGTGGATAGGAAACGAAGAGTACTCCTTACATTCCTTTCAACAGCTTGTAAGTGGTCGTAAAAAAGTTAAGGCTGTCATCAACCAGAAGTGTTGTGACTTGGCAAGACAGCCAAGCCACTAGGAGGTGAAGCCGAAAGGCACGCGTTTAAGCTCACGCACCATAGTATCTGAATAAGGGAGTCCACATTGACACTCAAAAGCACAATCCCTAGTAAGGCCTTGCAAGGTTGCAACCCACTCCCTATTAGTCTGACCGGCCGTACGTTTTGTACGAAAGAAGGTATACCTTTTTGCAACTACATTGACTGATTCTTTGAAATATGCATCTAATGCAGACAAAATTTCGTCGTAGGACAGAGTTGCTACGTCGCGTCGGCGAAATAATTTCACTATCACACGGTAGGTGGACACTCCGACACAAGAAAGCAAAAAAGGCTGCCGCTCATCACCTTGAATTCTGTAGGCGGCGAGATGGAATCCAAATTGGCGTGACCACTCCGTCCAGCTTTCCAGTGCCGCATCAAAAGGACGAAAAGGTGGTGCAACTGCGTGTTGTGGCTGCGGTAGCGGTGTAGCGGCGGCTGCCGCATCGTTTTGCATTGCACTTTGACCCTGGACGAGCTGGCCAAGGGCATCCAGTAATGCCTGCGTCTGCTGATTCTGTAAGCGATAAAATTCGGACAGTACATCTGGAGATTGTGGCGAAGCCATTACACAAGTAAGTCAGGGCAGAATTAGTACAAACGCGATTTAGCTCGTCGCCAAGTTGTTGTGACTTGGCAAGACAGCCAAGCCACTATGAGGTAGCCGAAAGGCACGCGTTTAAGCTCACGCAGGCTGGCGTGAGGTCTGGAACAGTTAAAGGAGTTGAGTATAGTAAAAAAAGTGCGTAGCTTCTGGAATACTTAACTTTAATCCATAATGGGTAAACATCGGTCTGAGGGTACATGCATCACAAGATAAATAGCAAATGATAATGGCGCCTTGCTAGGTCGTAGCAAATGACGTAGCTGAAGGCTATGCTAACTATCGTCTCGGCAAATGAGAGCGTAATTTGTCTATGAACCATCGCTAGCAAAGTCGGCTGTACAACTGGGGCGAGTGCTAGGAAGTCTCTCTAGACCTGCCGTGTGGCGGCGCTCGGTCTGCAATCACTGATAGTGGCGACACGCGGGTCCGACGTATACTAACGGACCGCGGCCGATTTAAAGGCTACCACCTAGCAAGTGTGGTGTCTGGCGGTGACACCACAAGAGGATTGGTTTGAACTCCACAGTCCTGTCGTCGCTGTAGGTGTTAAAAACACTGTTGCCTTCCTCTGAACTTCCTACTGACTCACCAAGCCAGTCACATTGACAATTTAACATAATTCTCATTTATTGTTCGGTCTCAGTTGCACATTTAATTTGATTACATGTTTCTATCATTCGGGATCATCTTCAGATCTAAGTAGTTTCATCAGCAACCCCTGTTGTCTGTCAGAACTACGTGTCAGAGTACTCTGATATGTGGTTCTCAATAGACAAAACGGATTGCTGACGCAACTACTCGGAGCGGAAGATGATCCTCAGTCATCGAACCAAGTAATCCAATTAAAAATGTGCAACTGAGACTGAACAATAAATGAAAATATCGATACCGCTGCTGACTCTCACGAGACGAGTATATCGACCATAGTGAACATTACAAATATTTGCCAGAAAGAAGTCATAAGTGACAAATAAATATCCCAGGACGGCACGAGTGTAGAACCTGAGATCTTTAAGTCCTTAGCCAGGCTTTTCATGCCACTGAGGATCTGAAATGGATTTCTTCTCATTTTCACGCAGATAATTCGATTTGGTGGTCCTACAGTTCCTACTTAGTTCATTCCTTAGTGACTTATCTTGCTATGTTTCCATCATTCCCTGAGCGTTTTTGTACTTCATTCTTTCACCGATCAAATCAAGCATTTCATCTACTACCCAATGTTTCCTCACAGCTATCGTCCTTGTACCTACGTCTGTCTGTTCGACATCTGTGATTGCCGATTTTAGAGATGTCCACCCTTGTTGAATTAACTGCCTACTCTGGCAATATCCACATCCTTTACGAACATCAAACGCGTTTCATCATTCCTCAGTATTTCATTATCTCACATACTTCCATATCGATTCGTCCGGAGGATTCTTCTAACTTCAGTCAGCTCTGTCATTTCTAAATTATGAACTGAGTTTATATCTGCACCTAGGTACGCCTTACAATCCAATAATATCTGATTTCGAAATCTTTGTCAGACAGTGATGTCATCCAGCTGGAATCTTCCCTGTCAGAAAGGGAAGCCTTGAACAAAGTACTCGCTATTACTATCTGAAATTTATTGCAGAGCTCAATTAGTCCTTCTCCTCTCACGTTCCTACTACCAAACCTACATTCTTCCCTAACCTTTTCTTCTATTCCTTTCCCTACTGCAGTCCCCCATGACTATTCGATTTTTAACTCCCTTGACATGCTAAGTTACTCGTTCAATATCCTCATATACTGCATGATCAAAAAGTATAAATTTGAAAACTTAATAAACCACGGAATAAAGTAGATAGAGAGATAAAAATTGACACACATGCTTGGAATGACATGGGGTTTTATTAGAACAAAAAAACACCCCATATTTCTAGACGCGTGAAAGATCGCTTGCGCGCGTCGTTTGGTGATGATCGTGTGCTCAGCCGCCACTTTCGTCATGCTTGGCCTCCCAGGTCGCCAGACCTCAGTCCGTGCGATTATTGGCTTTTGGGTTACCTGAAGTCGCAAGTGTATCGTGATCGACCGACATCTCTAGGGATGCTGAACGACAACATCCGACACCAATGCCTCGCAATAACTTCGGACATGCTTTACAGTGCTGTTCACAACATTATTCCTCGACTACAGCTATTGTTGAGGAATGATGGTGGACATATTGAGCATTTCCTGTAAAGAACATCATCATTGCTTTGCCTTACTTTGTTATGCTAATTATTGCTATTCTGATCAGATGAAGCGCCATCTGTCGGACATTTTTTGAACTTTTGTATTTTTTTTTCCCTAGTAAAACCCCATGTCATTCCAAGCATGTGTGTCAATTTGTACCTCTGTATCTACATTATTCCGTGATTTATTCAGTTTTCAAATTTATACTGACTTTTTGATCACCCGGTACTTTGGAGGCTGTGATCTCCATGTGACGATGACTTTCGGCAGACATTTAGTCGCTTACCACTCCACACATACTGTGGGACATGTGCCCGAGGTTACGTCTTGCCGAAGAAAATGACCATCTTCTCTCCATAGCGCCAACTGGTCCAAACTTTCGTGGGTGGTTACTGACCTGCAAAGTACGATACTGAAGACCGCCTCCTCGTTTTGGGATCATACTGGTAGGTCCATGTATCATCACCTGTGACGGTATTGAGAGTGTCTTAGGACGCCCTTTGTCGAAGTATTCAGGCGTAATACGACACCAATCCATTCTTGTGTGTTTTTGGGCTTCTGTTACGGAATGTGGCATCCAGCCGGTGCATGTCTAGATTAAGCTTCAAATATGGTGGCCTACGCCATAGTCTGTCCAATATTTAGGATCCTTTCAGTGTCAAAAAATGTGAGGTGAGGGTCATATTCGATCATTTTTCTCACAGTATCAATGTTTTCTTTGATAAAAGTGGTTGTTGGGGTGTCATGGACGATGTCGGAGAGATTCAAGAGCCCTTCAAAATTTACGAAATCAGTTTCTACTGGAGGCCGTAGAATGGGCAGGCTTTCCAAAACCACATACCACAGAAGAGTGGCATTCTTCTGCATTTTACTTCGTTTAGTAATAATAAACCACTGCACAAAAATTGCGGCGCGACGAATCGATCTTGCTCTGTGTCATACTCAGCACTGGCATAGTACACTAGTTAGGTTCGTTTCAGAGTATACTGATAAAATAGATCCATACAATCAGATACATCCTCTCGCTTGTCGAAAGATCCGTGGCTAAAGACTGTAAAGTTGCACATTTCATACCAACGCCCAAGAAAGTAAATAGGAGTAACCCACTGAATTTATGGGCGGATATCATTAACGTGGACTTGCAGTAGAACTCTGGAACACATAATGTGTTGAAGTAGTATGAGCTACCTCAAAGATAACAATTTATGGAGAAATATCCAACACGGGTACAGAAAAAAATCATTCTTGTCCAACACTAACTCTTTAGTCACAGGACGTAATGAGTGCTATCGGCAGAGGATCTCAAATTGATTCCTTTTTTTTTTTTTTCCAGAAACTTTTTACATCGTTCGTCACAAGCTACTTCTAATCAAATTGCGTGCCTACAGGTTATCATCTCAGATGCACAACTAGATTTATTGATTTCCTGTCAGAGCGGTCACAGTTCACAGTAACTGATGGAAAGTTATCGAGTAAAAGAGAAGTGATATCTGGCGTTCCTCAGGGAAGTGTTATAGGCCCTCTGCAATTCCTAATGTACTTAAACAGTTTTAGGACGCAATGTGAACAGCCTCCTTAGATTGTTTGCAGATGATGCTGTCAATTAGCGTCTCGTTAATTCATCAGATGATCAAAACCAATTGCAAAATGATGGGAACGACCAATCATAAGCCGACCAATCAGAAGCCGTCCACGGGTTATAAAAAGGCTACCAAAGCAGCAGTGAAGACAATCAGTTGCTCCTGACGATGACGATGGAGGTAATCGTCGAAAGCTCGAGATTTTATCGAGAACTGAGCGGCAAGAATACCGAGAATGTTTTACATATAATTGCAAAATGATTTAGACAAGATAACTGTTGAGTGCGAAATGTGGCAGTTGACTCTAAGCAACAAATGTGAGGTCCACTTCATGAATACAAAAAGGAATCTGTTAAATTTCTGTTACACAGATCATCGCCTAAAATTTAAAGGCTGTAAATTTAACTAAATACCTGGGGATTACTATTACAAATGAGAAATTGTAACAACAACATGGACAGTGTTGTGGAGAAGACGCGCACCACAGATTGCATTTAAATGGTTGAATACTTAGAAGATACAACAGATCTTCTAAAGAGACTGCCTACACTACGCTTTTCCCTCCACTTGTGGAGTGCTGCTGTACGGTGTAGGATCCACATCCAACAACATTGATGAAGGACATCGAAAAAGTTCAGAGAAGCGCAAGTCGTTTTGTATTATCGCGAAATAGAGGAGTGTACGTCACGGACTTGATACACGAATTGTGGTGGCTGTCATTGAGGCGTCTTTCGTTGCGGGAAGATCTTGTCATGAAATTTCAATCATGAATACAGAGTAGTCACGTAGACGTAAATGTAGTTGGCACCGTCTTCGCTCACCGTTCGCAGATGGTTTGGATTCCAGTCGTTGGGGACCGCCGCGCGCAAGAAATATCGCTATTCCAGTTACGGTACGTTGATAATTTTTAGTTTTGTGCCGTACGTGCCCTTATTCTTTGCTAGGTATCTTCAGTGGCCTGGACAATGTACATATTTTTGTTTATAGTGTTTAGATTACATGTGGGACATTGTGTATATAGGTTATAAACAGTTCTGGCATTTTCCTTTTCCATGATGCAGTAATAGTTTAAAATTCTACTTACAGGTTTCGGGATGTTGTTTACATGTCGTATTTTTGTTCCGTTGTTAGCGCTGTAATTGCCATTGGAAAATTAGTTTTCAGGTTTTGCGGTACTAGAAACTGAATACTTGTTTTAGAATGTTATTGCCAAAAACACATCCAGTAGTTGGCAATAACATTCGAAATTTGGGAATATCAACCAAAACATAACATCGAAACAAGTGTTCAATTCCTAATTGTGTGAAACCTGAAAACAAAATTTCAAATGGCTACTATAGAAGAAGAACAGCGCCAACTATGAAACAAAAAGACAACATATAGAAGAATATCCACGGAACCCGTTTAGTAAAACTTTAAATTATTGCTAAATCATAGAAAAGCAAACTGACAGTACTATATGGTATGATCCATTGATAATGACCGGGCCAAATATCTCACGAAATAAGCATCAAACGAAAAAGCTACAAAGAACGTAACTTATCTAGCTTGAAGGGGGAAAGCAGATGGCGCTATGGTTGGAACGCTAGATGGCTCTGCCATACGTCAAATGGATATCAACTGCGTTTTTTAAAATAGGAACCCCCATTTTTTATTACATTTTCGTGCAGTACGTAAAGAAATATGAATGTTTTAGTTGGATCACTTTTTTCGCTTTGTGATAGATGGCGCAGTAATAGTCACAAACGTAAAAGTATGTGGTATCACGTAACATTCCGCCAGTGCGGACGGTATTTGCTTCGTGATACATTACCCGTGTTAAAACGGACCGTTTACCAATTGCGGAAAAGGTCGTTATCGTGTTGATGTATGGCTATTGTGATCAAAATGCCCAACGGGCGTGTGCTATGTATGCTGCTAGGTATTGTGGACGACATCATCCAAGTGTCCAGCCCGTTCGCCGGATAGTTACGTTATTTAAGGAAACAGAAAGTGTTCAGCCACATGTGAAACGTCAACCACGGCCTGCAACAAATGATGATGACCAAGTAGGTGTTTTAGCTGCTGTCGTGGCTAATCCGCACATCTGTAGCAGACAAATTGCGCGAGGATCGGGAATCTCAAAAACGTCGGTGTTGAGAATGCTACATCAACATCGATTACACCCGTACCATATTTCTATGTACCAGGAATTGCATGCCGATGACTTTGAACGTCGTGTACAGTTCTGCCACTGGGCACAAGAGGAATTACGGGACGATGACGGATTTTTTGCACGCGTTCTATTTAGCGACGAAGCGTCATTCACTAACAGCGGTAACGTAAACCGGCATAATATGGACTATTGGGCAGCGGAAAATCCACGATGGCTGCAACAAGGGGAACATCAGCGACCTTGGCGGGTTAATGCATGGTGCGGCATTATGGGAGGAAGGATAATTGGCCCCCATTTTATCGATGGCAATCTAAATGGTGCAATGTATGCTGATTCCCTACGTAATGTTCTACCGATGTTACTACAAGATGTTTCACTGCATGACAGAATGGCGATGTACTTCCAACATGATGGATGTCCGGCAAATAGCCCGCGTGCGGTTGAAGCGGTATTGAATAGCATATTTCATGACAGGTGGATTGGTCGTCGAAGCACCATACCATGCCCCGCACATTCCCCGGATTTCTTTCTGTGGGGAAAGTTGAAGGATTTTTGCTATCGTGATCCACCGACAACGACTGATAACATGCGTCAGCGCATTGTCAATGCATGTACAACATTACGGAAGGCGAACTACTCGCTGTTGAGAGGAATGTCGTTACACGTATTGCCAAATTCATTGAGGTTGACGGACATCATTTTGAGCATTTATTGCATTAATGTGGTATTTACAGGTAATCACGCTGTAAGAGTATGCGTTCTCAGAAATGATAAGTTCACAAAGGTACATGTACCACATTGGAACAACCGAAATTAAATGTTCAAACGTACCTACGTTCTGTATTTTAATTTAAAAAAACCTGTTACCAACTGTTGGTCTAAAATTGTGAGCCATATGTTTGTGATTATTACAGCGCCATCTGTCACAAAGCGAAAGAAGTGGTCCAACTAAAACATTCATATTTCTTTACGTACTGCACGAATATGTATTAAAAAATTGGGGGTTCCTATTTAAAAAAACGCAGTTGATATCCGTTTGACCTATGGCAGCGCCATCTAGCAGGCCAACCATAGCGCCGCCATCTGCCGCCATCTGGTTTCCCCTTCAGGCTAGACAAGTTTCGTTCTTTATAATTTTTTCGTTTGACGCTTATTTCGTGAGATATTTGGCCCGGTCACGATCTATGGAGCACCCCGTATATTACGGCTGGGCAAACATTACTCGCGTTCGAACTGGCTTGAGATTTCCTGATACGGCGCTGCATTCGATACGGTATCGAGCTTGTTGAATCACGTGACATTTGAATCGCGCGGCGCGTGAGCAACGGACACGCAAGAAAATACGAACTAGCCACAACAAGCTAAATAATACTATTTAGCTGAACCCAGTATATTTCATTCGTTTACGGGAGACGTTAACGATTTCCCAAGTAGGTTATAAATGAAGAGATTCGATCCCTGTTCACATATGAGAATAACAGATTTTTATCAGTTTGAAAACAAGACGGCGTCATTCATATGAAAGAATCAAAACAATTAATCAAGAATTAAATGACGAACAAACGAAATGTAAGTATGTATCGTCGTCAAGTATGTGTAATTTGCTATCGCGAGAATAAATCATAGCCAGGTAGTAGCATCAGACGTCAGTAGATCACGGGACGAGCGAAAGCTCGAGAATTGGACGGAATCATTTTTACAGTCTTTATTTATTAGGTTCCGTTGTTACGCGCGACCTACACCATAAAAAATATTTCAGTCCGGGTTTGAGTCATTTTTATTGTTGAAATCCGTGGTGCATTAAAAGCGCAAAGACAGATCGTTGTGATAGTACCAACAAAAGCCGCTAGATTGCAGGCCGATTAAAAGATCGAACAGAACCAGAGATTTCCCGAAGTGTGTCGTTAAATGTTCGAATATAAATAATATATAGTATATATTATATTTATAATATTAATAATATATAAATAATATTATTTATATATATTTGACGATGCTGGTGCTGATTTTGCATTAAATATTTGACGATGCCACTATGGCTGCAGTACATTAGGACTTTGTTTTAAAAGAGATCTGATGATGGTCATTATAGACCGAAACCGGTAATCTGTTAACAGTTTGTGACCATAGACGTAAGTTAAAGGAAACTTATTGTATATACGGGTCATTGTTTTATTCGAGACAATGTCGCAGCTTGTGAAACAGCCATACTATACATACAATGTTCCAAATGTAAACTAAATAGTGTAAACAAAAGTATGTACATACTGCAGGCCACTGATGATGCCTTGCAAAGAATAAAGGCGAAACGCGTATAGCACAAAAATTTTGTCTCGTTCAGTTGTAATTAAACGGTCCAAAAGCGTAATATTATACGCAACTGAGGACGATAGGACTACAAAAGTTGAAGTTTCAAAGTGATGAAGTCACTTTGCGCCAGACTTCTGGTTTAAGAGTTCGTAAAAACATTGCACACAGCCCTCGTAGTGAAAGGTAGTTTCGGTAGACCAGGGGTCTCCAAACTTTTTAGTCCGCGGGCCACATTGACTCCTCGACGAAGTCATAAGGGCCAAGATCTACTTAGTGGGATTAAAGTACCCTAGCACTCAATGATTACTATAATGTAAGGCTAAAGAAAAGATGAAATCGCAAAAGTCTGAGGTTGTGGGAATAGCTAGCACTGAAACGAACTACGATTTTTATTTAATTACATAATTTTGATTGGTGGACGTACCTGACCGAAATTCTTGGCGTATTTGATTCTGCCGAATTTCACCGACAAAAAAAGTATGTCATTGCACATTCTTCACGAAAGCGTTCTGCAAAGTTAACGAAATCTCAAAATTATTGTTAGCATCACTATTACTGCAAGACGTAACAGAGGTAGAGTATGTCAGCGCATTGTTATTTCAAGCGGCGCAACAGTAAGTTTAGTTATGTAGTCTTGTAGCGAGTAGCAGAGCCAATATCGCAGTGTATTGGTCGCGATAGGCCTCGAAACTCAATTGTTGGCAGTATAGGTACCACCTCAAGTATTTGGCGGGCCGGATACCGGGGAAGTCCGGCCAGCTAACGCGGGCCGGTTTCGGCCCGCGGGCCGTAGTTTGGAGACCCTTGCCGTGGACCGCTGTGTTCGCCTTACGGAGTGTTTATAAGAGCAGGATTTTTGAGGCCGCGGTGCGCCTACGCTACGGCGTATGATTCGCAGCCGAGAGTAATGAGCCCTGGCGAAACCGACGCGCCGTGACCTGGTTGTGACGTACGGTGTACACACACACACACACACACACACACGAGCGCGCGCGCGCGCCGCTGCGTGCCTCGCGCATCCGTACTGCCGAATGCCTGCGCCGTGCCATTGGGCTATTCCGGTGCGCGCAAACAGGATGCAGCCAGCCCGCCTGCCCTACTGAAGTGAGCAGCGGGTGTCTGCGTATGACGCGGCTGGCTCCACATAACACGCGTCACGCCGGCTGCTGCGGAGTTCACCGGCGATGCGCAGTTTTTCGACGGCAAAAGAGCGCCGGGAAAATTCCTCGCAGCGCCCATTTGGCACGCCGGCAGCTTTTTTCCTCGTTTCCCGGTACTGTTTGGCGAGGTGTGGGCCCGGGTGGGTGGCGGCGCCTTTGAAGCTCCACGGCTCCGCAAAGAACAAAGCCGGGGGCCGTGCGGGGGCGGAGCGAGCAGTCCGTCGCTTTCCCTCGTTCTGCTCCCGCTCACACACCGGGCTCCGATACATTCGCGGCCCGCGTTTGCCGCTAGTACGGCGAGACACGGCAGCTCGCTCCAAATTAGTACACGCGCATACCGACTGGTAGATGTCAGCCTGATGAAAACAGCGGAATGCGAGCACGATCTACATCTGCACCGACAGGAAGAAACATCACGACACCAGTGCCGGGCGATTTGAGGCGCCCTGTCACGGATTGCGCGGCCCGTCCCGCCGTAGGTTCGAGTCCTTGCTCGGGCATGTGTGTGTGTGTGTGGGGGGGGGGGGGGGTCTTTGCGTAAATTACTTTAACCCGTTAACTGCTCTGGACGTGTTAACGCGCGCGGCTTTGTACCTGTCCCTGTGTGCTGTGAACGTGTTGACGCGCACCACCAGTCAACAAAAAAAAAAAGTGGTTCAAATGGCTCTGAGCACTTTGGGACTTAACTGCTGAGGTCATCAGTCCCCTAGAACTTAGAACTACTTAAACGTAACTAACCTAAGGATATCACACACATCGATGCCCGTGGCAGGATTGGAAACTGCGACCGTAGCGGCATCGCGGTTCCAGACTGTAGCGCCTAGAACCGCTAGGCCACACTGGCCGGCGCGCCATCAGTCCTTCTACCTGGTACTTTGAACGTGTTGACGCGTGGACACGTTCAGAGTAACAGATAAACGCGTTCGGAGCACACAGGGACGGGTACAAAGGCGCGCACTTTAAGGGGGGTAGGACGTCAAACAGGCCGACTAGGACCAGGAGAGGCACCACAGGACATTTTAATTTCCACAGTTTAAAATATTACAGTTCATTCATTTTTTCATTAATTAAATAAATTCTAGAGTTTCATACAGCTGTAGGTATGGTTTGTACGCTGTGCAAAATTCATCGAAGAATCTCTCTTACTTGTGAAGAAAAAAAATGTACCTATAGCAACAAATGCAGCCAATAGTAAGTGAAATATAATGAAATTTCACACGTTAAAAAAAAATTATTTTGTTATGTTTTTGAACTTCCATTGCTAGGAGTGTGAATCCTGAATCCTTCCTGGTCATGTTGACAAAGTTTTATGAATTTATTTGTAAAAGTATAGGCAGTGGAAATTAAAATCCCGTGTGGTGCCTCTCCTGCTCCAAGTCGGCCCGTTTGACGCCCTACCCCCCTTAAGCAGTGTGTAAGGCTAGGGACCGATGACCTCAGCAGTTTGGAAATTTGGAAATTTATGGTAAGTTCTATGGCACCAAACTTTTGAGGTCAACGGTCCCTAGGCTTACAAATTACGTAATCTAACTTAAACTAACTTTCGCTAAGGACGACACACACACCCATCCCCAAGGGAGGACTCGAACCTCCGACGAGGGCAGCCGCACCAACGGTGGCAAGGCGCCTCAGACCGCACGGCTACCCCGCGTGCCTCAGCAGTTTGCTCCCTTAGGAATTACACACACACACACACACACACACACACACACACACACACACACACACACACACACACAACAACAACAACAAGTTGTGCGGCACAAACGAAAGTTGGTAAGCGTGTTTCTACGTCCGAAAGATGATATCAGCAGAAATTTCTGGCCAGGCGCATAAGAGTGGTGCTAGTATAACCACTATGAGGATGTAAATCAGGTTTACTTTGAATACACGCTGTAACGCTCATGAGGGTTAGTTACCTTTGAGATTTGATGTGGTCAGTTGTGTACATCACGAACGCCTTTAAGGCGACAAAGACGCCATTGTCAACACCTAACTGGGATTGAACGAGGTACTGCAATACGGGCTACGAAAAGCAGGATGTTCCTTCTGCGGTACTGCAGAAAGACGCGGCAGGAACGTAGCCACTGGCAGCGGTGGTCAAGGGGAATGTGCGGATGCAGTAAGACTGGACTCCGGAGGGCCACGTGGCACCACTGAGAGGAAGACCGTCCAGTTCGGCGTGTTGTTCTGGCCCATCGTACCTTATCTGCAGCAGCAATTTGAGCAGCAGTTGGCACCACTGTGACACAACGAACTGTTACAAATCGGACAGGCCGAAGCGTGCATTCCACCAACCTCAAACCACCGCCATTTGCGATCTCGGTGGTGTCGAGCGAGAGCTGATTGGAGGGCAGTGTGGAGGTCTGTTGTGTTTTCTGGCAAATCTGAATCTGCCTCGGTGCCAGTGATGGCCGTGTGTTGGGTGGAGAGCCTAGAACCAAAGCGTCTGTGTGCTCGACACACGAGACCTACACGTGGAGATACGGTCTGAGGTGCGAGTTCGTACGAGGGCAGGAGCACTCTCGTGGTCGTTCCAGTGACTGCAAAATTGTACGTCAATCTGGTGATTCGACCCGTCGTGCTGCCGTTGATCAGTATTCCAGGGGGTGTTCTCCAGTCGGATAACGCTTGCCCAATTACCGCTGTTGTAACCCAACACGCCCTAAAGAGGGCCTGCTCGGTCACCACCTGTGTCTCGAATCGCACATATGTGGAACATCATCAGACGACATCCACAACCGGCGTTTACTGTTCCTGTATTGACCGACCAATTGCAACAGGCATCGAACCCCATCAGCCACCTGTACGACAATGCATGCACGTTTGCAGGCTTGCATTCAACATCCTGGCGGAAACTCTCGTTGTATCACGTTTACATTAACCTGTGATATTCCAATGTTAATCACTTAAATATGTTACCTAGACAAATGTATTGCCGAAATTTCATTATTCTACGTTTATTATTTTTTGGTTTTGCGATTTTTTTTTACGTCAGTGTATATACTCATAAATATTCTGCAAGCCACCGCACACTGCATGGCTGAGGGCACGTCGCGCAATATTTTCATTCCTATTGCCTTTGCGTACTGAACGAGGGGGAAATGTTTGCTGCCTAATCCTGGTCTGGTGATACCTGCCTGACTATATGGCATGTCTTCATCGTTTTCTTGACTGCAGTTGCGTATAAAGCAGTAGCATATTTGATCGTGTCTGCAGTTGACTTCGCGACCATTACATTCTATAGCTGAGCTCATCTTCGTCTATATCACACCCCGCAAACCAGCAAACGGTGTGTGGCGGAGGGTATTTCTGGTACTATTAATCCCCTTTCCCTGTTCCACTCGCGAACGGCTCGTGGGAAGAATGAAATTCGGCAAGCCTCTAGAACGAAATGCGGTAAGCCGCTGTATTACCTCTACAATTTTTCGAATTTTTTCATCGCGGTTATTTCGCGAGATGTATGTAATATGTTTCTTTGGGAAGTAATGCCTCGAAATTGCAATAGTACACTTCTCCGTCATGTAGAACGCCTCTCTTGTAACATATGCCTCTGGAGTTTGTTGAATGTATCCGTGACATAGGCACACTCCGCGAGGGAGGACTGTAATTTACAATACGAATAAAGGACATCAGTAGTGATGTTCAATAACGAAAGTGGCGCAGATGAGAGTGAATCAAACACAAACCGGAATTTTTGTTTTACACACCTTTTTGTAAACGGAGAGCGGCGCGGTCTCTGCTTTTTGTTGCTTTCATTTCTGATGTTTGTTCTGCACAGACAGGACGATGTCGTACCGTCTCAGTGAGAATCACTATGTCACAACAAGAGGTACCGTCATCGGTTGCGCAACGCATTATGAGCAAGTTTCTTGCCGTCCGATATTTTGAAAGGACTTGTACCACAGTTCGGTATCGACGCCCCGAGAAAGACCCAAGTGTACGCGTGGCAGAAACAGTTTGTACGAAGACGAGAAACACTTGAGAATGCAGCTCACCGACATCGCCCGAAGAACAGAATGAGTGAGGAGAATATTTGCGTTGTTAGCCAGCTTATTGAAGTCGATCGCCGAATAAAAACGTTCTTGAAATTGCTAGTATCGTGCGTTTAAAATTAGTTGAGACTTCGGACGTTTGGCTCTCCGGAGGGGCCGTGACACCGTCGCCCAGGCAACACCAATGGCGAGACGGCTTTCCTTGCCGCGCCGCCAGCGGGTCGGTTGGTAAAGCGCCGCTGTTGCCACGAAACGGATAAACAGTACCACATGGCGCCAAGCATTAGATACAACTACAACTCTCGTTGTGAAGTAGCACTTTTTGGCGTTGAAGTTTCTGCAGCTATTGTGAACAAGTGTTTTGTGTTGCTGTTGCATTGATAATAACAGTGCAGTACGTCTGAATACGAGATTCGCAATAAAATTGTCATCCAAGAGCACGTTCGCCGGCTGTAAGGATAATGTTCTGGTGCAAACTATTCCTCCGCGTTAAACAATAGTAGTGATCAATACGCCATGCCAACCTGTTGTAGTGGATAAAGCTCCAATAATGCGTTGGAGAATTCGGATAGCTTCCTCTGAGCACAAAGGAATTTTCAATGAGATAACGTTGAACGTAGCATGTATACGGCCAAGTTACTGGAACTTTTCGCGCTGTACAAGCCAATAATTCTACGATACCAGGTTGGTAAAGGATATAGTTTAATCAGGCTTCCTCCGTGAATTGCCGGTTATACCAAGATGATACAACTATGACATGGATTCAAGAATAGTGACGAGTTCTACGTAACTTTTGTTGGCTTGTTAAAACATATATGCAGTTGAAATTGCAAAAGAATCCTGGAACTGTGTATTATTAAACTAGCAACAGATGGCAAGACAGGCAGTAGTTACTGAAAAAGTTCATTCTCAGTATAAAAATAAACGTGTAACTAATTCACTTATATTGTTGCAAAACCCAGCTATTCTCGTTTAACCTGCTATGGCTGGACCTTAAAAATTACATTACTTCATTGAAAAAAAAAAAAATCCCTAGTTGCTTGAATATCGCGCTAGGTATGGAAGTTTCGCATATTAATCATGTGGAAAAAAAACTTTTCTCTCTGTGTTATTATTAGCCAAGATGTTTTGAAATCTCAGACCGTTTATGATAAGCGAGGGGTTTATGAATATTTGATTCATGTAGCGCACAGTTTACGGCCATTACCTCATTCACTATTATCTAAGAGAGGTGGTTTCTTAGTTTTTATTAATGTCACACATCTTCACGAGTTCGTGATGGAGCGCTTTACATACATTCCGTTTTCTCGAGACATTCCTCCACGTTTAAAGAATAATTTAATACGTTATCTACAGCAACACATGGCTTAACATACACCTAACACAATTTCATAGCAACCCACACTTTTTACTGCAAACTTTAAGAATTTCTTGTAGCAGTTTACCTAATATCGAAATGTCACAGTAACTATTACCATTAACGAAATTATAGCCGGTTGATCATTAAGCTGGCTCAAAAAAAAAAAAAAAAAAAAAATGGTTCAAATGGCTCTGAGCACTATGGGACTTAACTGCTGTGGTCATCAGTCCCCTAGAACTTAGAACTACTTAAACCTAACTAACCTAAGGACATCACACACATCCATGCCCGAGGCAGGATTCGAACCTGCGACCGTAGCGGTCACGCGGTTCCAGACTGAAGCGCCTTTAACCGCACGGCCACACCGGCCGGCATTAAGCTGGCGAACGAAGCTATAAGATGATCGAGAATCAGCATTTATTAGTAAGTAATGTAGGCTGATTCTTACAAAGATGAAGACAGCAACCAGTCACTATTACTACTGCTATTTATTTAAGTAAATAGCGCCGTAACCGGTTTCGAACTGACAAGTTCATCATCAGACGGCTGTTCACAAGATTTACAAGATGCTCTTTACATAATCGTCATTTTTCGATTTTTATTCTTCCACTGTAGTGAAATATTCTTGGTGTGTTGGTGCCCTACGGTAGAAAACAAGTGTTAGAAGCGCCCTATGTGAACATAACTAACCTCCAAACGATGAAATACAGAGTAAAGAAGTATGTGAGGTTAAGTGGTTATAGTACTTGCATCGAAAATTCCGCGCAATTTTGTTGCGAAGTTGCAGGATTGTATTTTTGAAATATTTTTTTTTAAAAAAGTACAATCCTGCAACTTCGCAAAAAAATTGCCCGGAATTTTCGATGTAAGTACTATAACCATTTAACGTTAGAAATTTGTTTACTCTGTATTTCATCGTTTTCGGTTAGTTGTGTTCACATAGGGCGCTTCTAACACTGTTTTCTACCGTACGGCACCAACACACCAAGAATATTTCGCTACGGTGGAAGAATAAATCCGAAACTGATGATTATGTAAAGTGTATCTTGGAAATCTTGTGAACGGCCGTCTGATGATGAACTTGTCAGTTCGAAACCGGTCATGGTGCTATTTACTCAAATAAATAGCAGTATTAATAGTGGCTGGCTGCTGTATCCTTCTTTGTAAGACGCAACCTACATTATTTGTACACAGCCACGGTCTTACCATGCCAGTTTTAGACAAAATAGTATTAGTAAGTAGTTTCTTTAAATTCGTTTGAGAGCGCAATCAAGCCATCCTCTTGTTGTTGTTGTCTTCAGTGCAAAGACACGGATGCAGCTCCCCCTGCTGCTCTGCCCTGTGCATTTGCCAAGTAGGACTGGCATTATCATCGCGTGCTGACGCGCTCAGAACACGCTGGCGACTAAGCTTCCGCAGTGAACTGTCAAAAGTCGCAGCTAATTTTAAACGCACTAAAGGTTGACATAAGCGTCTGTACTGCTCAGGGGATCATTGCTGGCAACCATCGACTTACGGAAGTGTCGGCATGGTAGCTGCCTCGTATCCTCATCGCAGTGCACAAACGTGGTCTCGAGGTGTGGAACCGGCTACTGACACGCTACCAAACTGAAGAGTAGCGTTTTTGCACGACTTTGTGACCTGCGGGGAAACATGGGTGCGCCATTACACCGTGGAACCGAAGAAAAGCAGCATGGAATGGGGCGAAAGTGACGAGTCACTATTAAAAAAAAAATCCATAAGGAAGGTTCTTGCGACAGGTTTTTGTTTTAAAGGAGTTCTCCTCATCGATTTTCTGCACGAACGTCGTACTGTCAGCATTCTGTACTGTTGTAAACTTCAGGATCAAACAAAAGGCACTTATCGTCAGGATAGGTGAAATTTGCAACATGCATTTACTTCAAACCGAATTGGCTGGATGCAGCAGACGCATTATTTTGGCAGATTTAACTATATATAGCCTGCAGTATACCGTTTCGAGCCGGCCGCGGTGGTCTAGCGGTTCAGGCGCTCAGTCCGGAACCGCGGGACTGCTACGGTCGCAGGTTCGAATCCTGCCTCGGGCATGAATGTGTGTGATGTCCTTAGGTTAGTTAGGTTTAAGTAGTTCTAAGTTCTAGGGGACTGATGACCACAGATGTTAAGTCCCATAGTGCTCAGAGCCATTTGAACCATTAGCCATACCGTTTCGAGGTAACATCGCATTGAAGTTGTATCACCATCACGTCACCCTTATCATAAAATGTCAGTTAATGACGCTTCAGCAACGTTATCCTGTAAGAGCCACTTTGATAATCGACAGGAAAGGTATCAGAGTGGCGTAGTGTGACGCATAACGTCATGGATTATAGTGCCGTTATAAATACGTTCGCAGTTTTGTTATGTGCTGGTATTTTTATTCTTTTTTTTTCTTATGAGTGTAACATATTCTAGGATTTTCTTATGAATGTAATTCAAGTGCGTTCAGCAATATTCTATATTTCTATGCGATTAGAAAACAAAGAATGAAACAAATATTTTGTTGTTTCTTTCCGAATAGGTGGCGATTTCCGTGTGTAAAGTTAGGTAGGAACCTAACAGTGCAGCTTAAATTGCTGCGAGTGAAACGAACAGCAATGACATTCATATTTCCTCGCTTGTTACAAATATTTGGCCGTTAATTTCGCAATATGTCGCTGTATCCGAGTGTGTGGTTAGGCAAGAACATTAAAAATGACAGCTTACACGACTGAGAGTGAAAGGAGCGGCTTGACATGTACAGGGCTATTACAAATGATTGAAGCGATTTCATAAATTCACTGTAGGTCCATTCATTGACATATGGTCACCACACTCTACAGATACGTAGAAAAACTCAAAGTTTTGTTCGGCTGAAGCCGAGCTTCAGGTTTCTGCCGCCAGAACGCTCGAGAGCGCAGTGAGACAAAATGGCGACAGGAGCCGAGAAAGCGTATGTCGTGCTTGAAATGCACTCACATCAGTCAGTCATAACAGTGCAACGACACTTCAGGACGAAGTTCAACAAAGATCCACCAATTGCTAACTCCATTCGGCGATGGTATGCGCAGTTTAAAGCTTCTGGATGCCTCTGTAAGGGGAAATCAGCAGGTCGGCCTGCAGTGAGCGAAGAAACAGTTGAACGCGTGCGGGCAAGTTTCACGCGTAGCCCGCGGAAGTCGGCGAATAAAGCAAGCAGGGAGCTAAACGTACCACAGCCGACGGTTTGGAAAATCTTACGGAAAAGGCTAAAGCAGAAGCCTTACCGTTTACAATTGCTACAAGCCCTGACACCCGATGACAAAGTCAAACGCTTTGAATTTTCGGCGCGGTTGCAACAGCTCGTGGAAGAGGATGCGTTCAGTGCGAAACTTGTTTTCAGTGATGAAGCAACATTTTTTCTTAATGGTGTAGTGAAAAGACACAATGTGCGAATCTGGGCGGTAGAAAATCCTCACGCATTCGTGCAGCAAATTCGCAATTCACCAAAAGTTAACGTGTTTTGTGCAATCTCACGGTTTAAAGTTTACGGCCCCTTTTTCTTCTGCGAAAAAAACGTTACAGGGCACGTGTATCTGGACATGCTGGAAAATTGGCTCATGCCGCAACTGGAGACTGACAGCGCCGACTTCATCTTTCAACAGGATGGTGCTCCACCGCATTTCCATCATGATGTTCGGCATTTCTTAAACAGGAGATTGGAAAACCGATGGATCGGTCGTGGTGGAGATCATGATCAGCAATTCATGTCATGGCCTCCACGCTCTCCCGACTTAACCCCATGCGATTTCGTTCTGTGGGGTTATGTGAAAGATTCATTGTTTAAACTTCCTCTACCAAGAAACGTGCCAGAACTGCGAGGTCGCATCAACGATGCTTTCGAACTCATTGATGTGGACATGCTGCGCCGAGTGTGGGAGGAACTTGATTATCGGCTTGATGTCTGCCGAATCACTAAAGGGGCACATATCGAACATTTGTGAATGCCTAAAAAAACTTTTTGAGTTTTTGTATGTGTGTGCAAAGCATTGTGAAAATATCTCAAACAATAAAGTTATTGTAGAGCTGTTAAATCGCCTCAATCATTTGTAATAACCCTGTATATTCTTCGTTGTCACAAAAATATTTAGCTGTTTGAGAATATGAGGGGAGAGCAGGCTTTGCGCACGCGCAACTGAGGTGCTTCTTACGTCACTTTCGTGTAGAGCAGATGCGTTTTGTGAGAAAAGACGCGTATTTTCAGTCCGGGCTGTGATCGCGCCTCGTGACAACGCTCGACACCACATAGCAGTCGTAACGCATAAACAGTTCAGGAATTGTTCTGCACTACGCTAGAACATCATGGCAACCCTCCAGGACCACTAAGGGAGGCAGATTTGATGACGATGGCGACGTCGGAGCGTTCGTGCGCAACTGGCTGCTGTCACAGCCACGTTCGTTATACGAAAACGGGATCAAGAAACCGCCTTTCCGATGGGAAGGAGACTGTATTCTGTAATACGGCCGTGTGCATGAATTTCTCAGAAGTTCAAATCCATACTTGTTATAAAAATGGATAGTGTGTGTGTGTGTGTGTGTGTGTGTTCCAGCTCTCCGAAATATAATGGAGTGATTTCAACCAAACTTGGTACAGACGTACCGTATTGTTGGCAACAATCGCTGTGGAGGTAAGAACCGCCGACCTATGAAAGGTTTGGGGGTGGGGACGAAAAAGAAGCGTTGCTCATAACGTGTAAGTTCTCGTACTTTATTAACTCAGTGTTTGAGAAAGCAACAAACTTTAAACATATTTTCAAACATTAACGATTTTTTTATTTCGCTGGCAACCCCCTACAAAGTGATTAAAGGAAAAAATTTAATCGCTTACTACTTTTCCGCTGTTCACGCAGTAAAAGTACCGCACGAGGCATAACGCTGTAATTTATTACTTTACTGCTAACTGCGTTCGTGACACATTTTGCAGACAGTAAGCATGTGTACCCCTCAATGGCAGTCCAAAATTATATCATTGTACGACACATAGATCAGGAGATATGACGTCATAAACAATGAAATGCGTGAAAACCTGCCACATGTGCATGGCGTTTAAATGTATTGCTTCGTTCTTGTTAATTCTATTGGCAATTAATTTCGCAGACAGTGTGCACATACGACGCTGAAATTACCTACAATGATATATCATTGTACGAGACATAGTCAAAGGCATATGATGTTATAAATAGTGAGTGCGTGAGAAACAGCCGCATCATGCTTGACACGTAAATTCATTACTTCGTTACTACTAACTCCATTCGCAACACATTTTGCAACTAACTCCATTCGCAACACATTTTGCAGACATCTCCACATATGTCGCTGAATGTACCTTACAAAATTATACTATTTACGGCACATAGTGTAGGAGTGTGACGTCATAAACGTTACCTACAAGGCCAGAAGCGGCATGGTACTGATGTGGACGCACAGCTGTAAGTAAAGAAGTGGGCAACTTCGGGTGTCTCGGCTAATAAACTTATATATAATAAAAAAATATCTGTTTTATATTTGATTCAGCTTCGTGCTGTTTAACGTGTGTGCGTCTCGACGATGCGGTGCAACATTCAATCGTCACTTATATAGCGTTTTCCCAATAACTTCCCCACAAATAGCCTCCTCTGCCGTTTATAGGAGAGGTGGAGAGAGATTGCCACTTGCAGTAAAGTTGTTCCGGGGAGCCGAGGGACAGTGCAACCTAGGGGAACTGAACTGATGGAAGAAGGGAGGTCCGAGAACGGGAGTTGCCGGACGAAGGAAGGGCTTAGGAGGGGTGGGGGTGGACGGGGGTGAGGACAGAACTGCGGGGGCGGCGCCCCTTTTAAGCGGTTCTAATTGAAATTGGACCCAGGAGGGCAGCGCGCTGGAGAGAGCTGGCGAGGCGAAGTGGTCCGGAGGCGTCTGTGTTGTGGCAGGAGGCGGCCGGTTCGATCCTCTGTGGGGGCAGCAGCGGCGGTGGCAGAGAGACTGGCTGGCGCGGAGATGAGGGGCTGCAGCCCCTCTGGGAAAGGAGGGAAACCAGGCAAGTCCCTCTGTCACGTGGGCCAAACACGGGGGACGTATTCCAATTAAAACAGATGATGCTGAGGGAATTACGAGGTGCTTGAGAAAAGTAAGAGACTGATTTGTCATCTGTCAGAGTGTTTATTTCACAAAAATGTTGTCCCCCTTCCTAGTAGTTCCCATCGGCATCAATCAACCGATGGAGACTTTGTTCCCAGTCCTAGTAGCAGCGCTGAGAGGCTTCAACCATGAGGGTCATTGAATAATTAAATAGACAAATTGGTCTGGGGAAAAAGCTGTTAGTAGGGCAACTTTGGTACTTTTATGGCTGTAAGTTGGCATCACTGGGATGAGCTCTGATCAGCTGATGTATCAACATTGTTTGGTTTATAACCTCAAGGTGGCAAGTCCGCTATTAGTTGAACAACTTTCTGTTACTCGTTCTTTACGTGCTGAACGCGAGAAACCAGTGAATATATACTGTAGAATGTCTAGAGTTTATGGTGAAGGTTGTATGAATCGTGCAAATTTTTACAAGTGGATGGAGCAGTTCAAATATGATCGCGACTCAGTGACTGACGAACACCGTTCTGGCCGACCAGTTGCAGTTTCAACTTCCTCAGTTGAAAGTCGAACTGATGACATTATTCGTGCCGCCGCCGTGTCTCTGTGGAAATGATAGTTGATAAGGTTCAAGTTAGTACTGGTACAGTTCATAACATTACCTAACAAGCTGAGGTACCGCAAAACATGTGCAAGATGTTTCCAAAGGAGTTGACGCGGCTTCTCAAGGAAACAGGGTTGAGAGTGTGCACAGAGCTAAAGGAACGTTATGAAAGAGAAGGTGAGCACTTCAACAAAATTTTAACTTGTGATGAAGCTTGGGTTCGCAATTATGAGCCAGAGTCAAAAAGTCAAAGCATGGAATGGAAGCACACCAACTCGCCCGTCAAGAAAAAATTCAAAATCCAAGCATCAGCAGGAAAAGTCTTGTTGACAGTGTTTTGGGATGCTGAAGGCCCAGTTAGTTTGTGATTATCTCGACGAGCAGCGTACAATGAACAGCCGACATTACTCAGATTTGCTTTTAAACAAGGTGAAGCCAGCCATGAGAGAAAGACGTCGTGGATCTCAGAGGAGAGGTGTGATTCTCCAGCAAGACAACGCATGTCCTCATATTGCTCAATTAATCCTTGAAACCATCGACAAAATGGGTCGGGAAGTACTGCCTCATCCCCCTTACAGTCCTGATTTAGCACCTCGTGATTTCCATTTGTTTGGCGCACTGAAGGAGGCATTACAGGGGAAGAGGTTCCAGGGGAAAGAGGATGTGAAAAGGTTTATGGGAAATTGGTTCAAACATCGAGGTAAAGAGTTCTTTGCAGCCGGAATAAACAAGCTTCTAGCCCGTGGAACTAATGCATAAGCGTTCAAGGGGATTATGTTGAAAAATAGAAACAGCATTTTTTTTGTAAAAATAAACGCTTTTTTCTCCAGACCAATTTGTCTAATTATTGAATGACCCTCGTAGTAGGACCTTCAACATGTCGGTCACATTCCTTTGAATGATCTCCAGAGTGCCAAAGTGACGTCTTTTTAAGGCATTTTTAAATTTTGAGAAAAGAAAACAGTCAAAAATTCTGTGATGGCAGTGTCCGTGTGACGTGGAGCGCTGTCATGACGACGCAGCATCCACTTGTCTGCGGTGTCCGGTGTCTCGGTTGACCTTCTTTTTGAGCCTTGCAAAGACATCCCTGTGAAACACTTGGTTGACGGTTTGTCGTGAAGGAACTCGTAAGAGCACGCGTATGATGGACGTCTTCGTCTGTTTTCGAAGTGAGCGAGGTTCGTCTTCAGCGTATTCTCGGCCTTCCAAAACTG
Organism: Schistocerca americana; assembly: GCF_021461395.2. Lineage (NCBI taxonomy): Eukaryota > Metazoa > Arthropoda > Insecta > Orthoptera > Acrididae > Schistocerca > Schistocerca americana. Next base: position 145,297,554 of record NC_060127.1, read on the forward strand.
ATTTACGAGAGCGAAAAGCTTACGTTGGTGATAAAAGAATGTTCCCCACAGGCCTGTTTCAACTTTTCAAAGGTCAGGCTCGCGTATTTCCCAAGTTCAACATAAAACTTGACGTCTCTAAATTCCGCCATTTGAGTATTTTATCGTATCGCCATTCTGGTTATAAAACAAGTATAAACATGTAAACACTAAGCGGCTCTGTTGTGTGTCTGACTGGTTGTTTGCATACGCAGGCGCTGACGACGGTGTATACCGCCATTGACGTGCATCTACCTGACACGGTTCCACTCGAATAGGCCTTGTTCCGTCAGCTGTCTGTGTAACAGTCAGTTCATATAAGTTTTGAATACATTATTTGTGTCTAGTAGTGTGTTTGTATACCTGATCAGCTTCATACCACGTCGGAAGCATGAGACGAATTGGAAAAGGTGCTGTAATTGTAGCTCCGCGCCAGGTAGACTATTCTTCTATTAGGGCAGGAGATTAGCCTAGCCCAATCTACAGTTGTCAATAAAGTGCAGCGGTTGAAGCAAACTGATGCCAACGCAACTGTATCGCGATCTGGAAGACGCCGAGGAACATCATACGGGGAAGATCTGTGCGTATATGTTCAGCGTAAACGTCAGAGGACTGACACTGCGCCTGTAATTCGCGAGGAAGTAAATTAGTTTGCGAGCAGTTCCAATCTGTGTCTCAACGGCGGCTTCGTGGAAAAGATTCAAAGGATTGCGTAGTGGCCAAAACACCTTTATTAAGCGAAGAAATAAGTCGAAAAGATTGCAGTGGGCAGCGCAGCATAAAAACTGAAGCGTGTAGCATCGGTCCTAGGTGTTATTCACAATTGCTGTTGTGCCCACAAAATTCGGGATTGTACAGTATGCTTCATTTTACCGCAAGGTGAAAAACAGAAGCAGATGAAAATGTATCAAAATCCAAGTACAGAATGGTGCAGTAGTGTCACACAGCGAATAGAGCAGTACAGTATAGTGCAGCAGTGTCATACAGCGAATAGCGCTAGTATAGTCTGTAGAGGAGGTCGAAATGCACGCGTTTTGGCTCATGCAGGCTGGCGTGAGGAGGAAAGAACTATACTGACGTGAGGTCTGGAACATGACAAGGAATGAGAGTTCAGAAATCGGACATAATTAGTTTGATACTTAACTTTAATCCATTAATGATGAACGTCGCTCTTGACGTTACATTATTCTTAATATTATCTGTTCAGAATACATTCTTGAAGATATTTCTTGTAGTAACTGAATATGGTGCCTTGCTAGGTCGTAGCAAATGACGTAGCTGAAGGCTATGCTAAACTGTCGTCTCTGCAAATGAGAGCGTATGTAGACAGTGAACCATCGCTAGCAAAGTCGGCTGTACAACTGGGGCGAGTGCTAGGGAGTCTCTCTCGACTAGACCTGCCGTGTGGCGGCGCTCTGTCTGCTATCACTGATAGTTGTGACACGCGGGTCCGACGTATACTAACGGACCGCGGCCGATTTAAAGGCTACCACCTAGCGAGTGTGGTGTCTGGCGGTGACACCACATATTCCTCTAGGAACACACTTCGACAGAAAGTTCGCTAATTTAGCTGGTAACGCAGATGTGCATTCGAAGATTCGGTAGTTGCAACATTTGTGGCTACTTGCCGTGTATCGTAAGACTTGGCCCACACACTCAGATTTGTTTGCGGCGTTACTGGTGTTTTTCGATGATGATTTGTTGCCCGTATCAGAAATGAGTCGGTGACTTTTTCCGACTGTTTTCGGAAGGGCAGGCGTTGGGAGTCGGGGTGACTGGAGACGCGGCTGTTCTCCCGCTCTGGCGCCATCATTAATTGTGGAGGGCGGAGAAGTTTTTCTTGCTGCGTATGCGGGACGGGCCGAGAAGTATGCAGCAGTGTGTGCGTAATGGCGCGTGACTGTGCGCCCCGGGGCACGATGGATGGCGGCCCGACTGGCTCTTAGCGGGGGTGCGACGCGGCTTTCTGGGGAAACATAACGCAGCACGGTCCGCGCGGCCGTGCGTAAATCACCTGCCGTCCTCCGCTGCCTCTCTGTATATCCTCGCGACTTTTCTTTTTCTCCCTTCAGTATGTGGGGTCACATCGATAGCAGGGCGGTGTCGACAAAATACCCGGCCTTCGTGGCCGTCAAAGCGGTCGAGTTTTGTGACGTGACAGTGTGGTGGTATTTCACGCTCCACAGCATGAAAAGCGGAAGAGCTCAATAAGACAGCAAAAGTTTTGCTTCGCGAAGAGGAGCGTGACCAGTGAGATGGCAGATAGTGTTCTACGTCAGAAGCTGACTTTGGCGGCGCCATACTGGATTTCGTCGTGTTCAGTTGATGCCCATGGCTCTGAGCACCATGGGACTTAACAGCTATGGTCATCAGTCCCCTAGAACTTAGAACTACTTAAACCTAACTAACCTAAGGACATAACACAACACCCAGTCATCACGAGGCAGAGAAAATCCCTGACCCCGCCGGGAATCGAACCCGGGAACCCGGGCGTGGGAAGCGAGAACGTTGATGCCCATAACTTGCCCACCAAATAGCTTACGTCCTATGGATATATGCTGTGTCAAAGCAACAGCACATTGAGGACCTCTCGAAGACGCGTCGTTATTAGTATGATTTGTTGAAATTAGGTGTCTTCAAACTTCATATTCGGGTTAAGGAATGTAAATACATAAAACTGCAACCAGTCACTTTTCTCAAAAGTCATTTATTATTCCATGAACGGGTTCTTCAGATGGATTTCTGAATGTTAGAGACCGGCCGAAGTGGCCGAGCGATTCTAGGCGCTACAGTCTGGAGCCGCGCGACCGCTGAGGTCGCAGGTTCGAATCCTGTCTCGGGCATGGATGTGTGTGATGTCCTTAGGGTAGTTAGGTTTAAGTAGTTCTAAGTTCTAGGGGACTGATGACCTCAGACGTTAAGTCCCATAGTGCTCAGAGCCATTTTTTTGGATGTTACATTATCATTTCTAGCATAAAGCTAGATGCTGGCTGGAATAATAAATAACTATTCAAAAAAGTGACTGCCTGATGAAGTTTTATGAATTGACATTCAATTAAGAGCCCCCCGGTTCTAAAATATGCGTAACGAATAAGCTTAATCTGCGGTTAAAGAGCTTTCCCGTTTGTTTTCGTATTATAATTTGTGTATTATGAAAGTATGGCATATCAAGGCTTTGAAGTTTTACAAAAAATGTTTTGATCTCCATTCGATTGATTATAATTAAATGTCAGTTAATAATTTATCGGCAAGCGGTCAGGGAGATGTAATACAAAGGAGATAATAGTTTGTAATACAAGGCCAACGTACTGTATAGGTTAGATATACCAGTCACGTCATGCTATGTCCAAACAATTTTTTGTTCACCTCCGCGTTTTGTTAAACGTACTGGAACTTTCTTGTCAATTAATAGAAGAATGTTCTCTAATATTCGGTGTTATGTAAATACAAGAGCGCTCTCACTTTCAAGAGAGAGTTTGATCGATATGTGAACAGGAAAGGGGGCACAGATCTACGAATGCCAAGATTGCTTTCTACGTAACTGCCCGAGATTATCGCAATTCGCTATTTATTTATTCACCCTAAAAACGATTCAGATTTTAGGATTCACAATTCCTTTGTAAATACTAATTGTCATTGTTTGCACAATCTCTCTCTCTCTCTCTCTCTCTCTCTCTCTCTCTCTCTCTCTCACACACACACACACACACACACACACACACATTAAATACAGAAAATGTAACAGTAATGCAATTTTGTCATATGATGACATGGTTGGAGACCGTGCCTATTATTTGAAGACAAATGTTGATGGTATTGAGACAGCAGAAAAAGGAGCCACTATGAATATATTAGAAGAAATAGAAATATACACACACAAAAACAGCACCCCAGACTGTAGCCTTAATGACCAAACGGAGTTAGGTAACACCTCTTTCCTGAAAAATTTCCAAAAATTATTTTGCACCCTCAAAGCAAATCATATTCCTACGCCTATCTGCAGATCAAGTAGCAAATTTATATATTACTACAATTCTCATGATGCTAAATGTAAATAAATAATGTAATGTCTTACCTTAAAAAATTGAACAACTGTATAATTAATGTAACAGTATTCGCTCTAAAGCTCACAAAATGAATGTATTTCTGTACTAGTGTAAAAGGCGTTTCAGTTGCATAAGTTAAATATATGATCTTTTTCCAAACATGGGACATCTTCATAATGTTACGATACATCATAGCATCTTTGACACTCATATGTTTATAAGCACTTTGTATGTATCAAAACATGTGGTGCGCATTAGAAATCTCGCCTTTGACAAATCTGTTCAGTGAGAAAAATTTACATGTGTAACGATAAGAATGCAGCGGGAATGTATTCACAGCTGTTCGACGAATGTAATGAAAACAAACACTCCAAACCGACATTTCTCGTAAGTCACATCCTGGGACATCTTCATAATGTTACGATACATCATAGCATCTTTGACACTCATATGTTTATAAGCACTTTGTATGTATCAAAACATGTGGTGCGCATTAGAAATCTCGCCTTTGACAAATCTGTTCAGTGAGAAAAATTTACATGTGTAACGATAAGAATGCAGCGGGAATGTATTCACAGCTGTTCGACGAATGTAATGAAAACAAACACTCCAAACCGACATTTCTCGTAAGTCACATCCTATGAAAATCTGTAACGTAACCATCTGTGCGGCGTGCTTATAATTATGCATTATTTGTATTTTAGGATAATTAATCTGTAAAAAACGCACCACGTGTAATGAAAGCAGGAAAACCGTCTGAAGATAAATCATAACGATTCGAAACCGGTAACGGTACCCTTTGAATAAAGGGACTGAAAATAAATTTGTGGCTGGTTGCTGTCTCAACACCATCAACATTTGTAACAGTAATGTTGCAGTAAACAGATGATCCCCTCCCCCCCTACGAGAGAGGTTGCGCAGCGTGGAACGTTCTGCACTCTCTTGTTTCAAGTCTTGTATTTCACATGTTCTAAAAAATTCTGGTTCTACAAGCATTGACCTAGTAAGAATGATCATAGACTTTTTACTAGAAAGTGAGAATGATGAAATGACTTTTACCTTATATGGCATTTTGTATTGCACAATTTGTAATGGAACCTTGTAATGGACTGATTCTACTAGAGAGCGCGACAGGTGGCCCCAAAGCCCCTGTGCCATACTAACACATCAAAATCCACCTGATGTGGAGGTTTAAACCTTTGAAACGCATTGTGGATATACATAAACTGTGGCCGGTTACGGTAAACTATATGTTTCATTCGGTAGCAATAACACTCACTAACTTAAAATGTTCGCATTTAAACTATGTTGTTATTAAGAATCAACAGTAGTTGACGAGTTGTGTGTTTTATTTGTGGTGACCATAAGAACCTCTGCTTTGGTAGTATGCGTTGTTGAAAATGTGTTGGCATTGCTAGGGTTAAAGCTGGCGGATCGTGCTGATGTACGATGTGCACTGAGACACGTTCCGTTTTGTAGCTCTCGGAGTGTAAATGCACAAGATTGGCTCGTAGAGGCGTGTGTGCCGTGTGAGGGCGTGCGGGAGTGGGCAGCGTGTAGAGTGGCAGGCAGTAGCAGCCTGTCGTCATGCAGTGTCCTGTCTGTAGGCACCCGAGTCCGGAATTCCAGAGTCACCGCTCCCCAGGAATGCGGCAGCGAGGGGTGAGGGGCTGGGGCTTCTGCCTCCACTCTGGCAAGTGGTTTGAGTCCTGGCCGCCTCCTGGTGAGGTACAGCGCAGTCAACCAGCCGCTTTCAGAACACGTACCAGGGCTGTTCAAAAAGTATCCGGCTTGATTCTCAATATGAATCTTTATTCAGATACAATTGTATGACGCTCTAGTTGGCGTGGCCGTCGAGTTCGGACTTGTTCTGCGCACCTACGTCACGCATTCTCTGTCAGCCGATGAGCATTTACCAGTGAGTTTTCTGAGCGCTCTGATCTCAGTGTAGCTCACGCGAGCACTAAACGTAATCGTAGCGAGTTGTTCAGCGAATTTTTACTCCATTTGTTGCGAGTTGTCGTGCCAATTGGTTGTGGTAAGTGATACATTCCGCATAAGCAAGCGGGATATACGCTTGGAATCGTGAACAGTGCAATCCCCGTCTGGGCCTCGACATGCCGAACCGCCGTAGTTCGTGGAGCGGACTATAGTAACCTTCAAGGAAATCACCACACCTCTCTCAAGGCTGCTGCCGCTGCTGGAAAGCCTTTTTTTTTGGTATGCTACTGCGTCGAATTCTCCGTAATGTCTTCCCTGTTCTGAAATCTGGCCCCTTTCAGTCTCTCTCTCAGTTTAGGGAAAAGCCAGAAGTCACTCGGTTCTAGGTCAGGTGAATGGGGAGGCTGGCAAACGACAGCCGTGTTGTGTTTGGTCATCAGTTGTGAACGGTGAGCAGGTGCGTGAACCTGGTCCGCTGCCCACAAGTCGGGGCGTTTTTGTCCCACTGCTTCACAAAGGCAATGCAGAACCTCTCGGTAGTATTTCTTACTGACATTAGCACCTTCTGGAGCGTATTCGTGATGGACCGCGTCAGTGAAGTCAAAAATGATGGTCAGCATGACTTTTGCATTTCTGCGGACCTGCGACGAGTTTTTGGCTCTTGGATGATGGGTGGGTTTCTTTGCGATAACTGTAACGTCTTTGCTGCGTCGCGCCCATAAACCTAGGACTCATCGCCAGTGTTGTGTCGTTTATCCTGCAACACCAGGGTCCATACGTGATCAATCCCCATCTGCATATGTTGAGGGCCTACCGGAACTAGCTTCAATGTTCACCGATGTGCGGCCATGCTTGGAGCGATTATACTACCCATTCTCCGTATGTATTCTATACATTTGTCGCGCATTGGCATCATTTCAACGTGAGAATGACCACGTTCAAAACAAAATGTAATTTAATAACGTTGTTGACTTCTTCTCGTTCTGTCTTTTGCCCACAGCCCACAATTAGAAGCCAACCACTCGCACTCGTTCACTTGTCAACAGCTATCCAGCTACCAGTTCCTTGCGCAATCGTGAAAAAAAAAAAATCAGGCATGCGCAGTACCTACAAAAACACAGTGGGCGCGCTTGCCGAGAACATTGTTGGATTCAACAATAGAAAACTAGGTCGGATATTCTTTGAACAGACCTCGTGCAAGTGAAAAAGTCAGTTATCCTAACACTAACTTCAGTGAAGCAAGGGGTTTGACTTCCATTTAGCTCTCTCCTGCTGTGGCTGTGCGAACACGCCTGGAATTGATTCCGCAGTTAAATGACTTGCTGTTCAGATACGCAAGGGGCAGCCGTGAACCTTGAGATGCTTAATCTACGCGTTTTCAGATAATGAACTGTGTATATCTACCGCAGCTACGACAAATAATGTGTCCGTTGACGGCACTCAACATTCTGTACACAGAGTTGTAAAACTAGGCTAACGTAGTTTTCCTAGTAGCGTAGGTCAGTTGAGATCATAACCTCGTTACCTGTACGTCAGGTGTGTTGCTGCCGTTGCCTCATTTCGATCAGTGTCTTACTAGGTTTCCCTGGAAACGGGAAGCGGTGAACCGGATATAAAGGGCCAGCTAACGTACGGAACATTCTTGTTCTACAAAGTTATCCTTCCGTCCGCTACTTAACCCTTAGCTGGTATGAATGTTTATGGACTGGGCCTCAGACCGCCTTTTTAATAAAACCACTGTTTTGGTCAATGTATATTATCAAGACATCCAGTTGTTGGTTACACTCCTTGGAAACAGACTTTATGGAAATTTGCATTTTGTACAAATGCACAATTTAAAATACTTTGAAAACTAAAACACAGAAAAATTTGCAGTTTATTTTTATTGCACGTATTACTAAAATTGGAGCACAGTTACCTCTCTACTTACTCACAGATTATCATCAGGACGTAGTATTACAGACCCGCAACATAACTGTATGGAAAAACACATTTCATTTACAACAAATTGTATCTGGAATCAACTTTGAGTTTTTTATTCACCGTTTCAACCTTAGAGCGATTATTGTACCCCATAATTCTATCAAGGGTGAAATTTCGCCAAACTTTTATTTTAAAAATCAAGAAGAAAAGCCCTGAATGTAATTTTAATTGCTTACAGTCTCCATGCATTTCATGCAGACTGTTCTACAATTCTCCCACCAAATCGGAACACCACACTGTTGGCAAGGATATATAGTCCCGGCAGGGGAGGGGGGGGGGTGTTTTCCACAATGTGTGTTAGCATTATATAGAATCACGAGTTGCTAATAATACAAATGCAAGAAAAGCATAGGGTCAAATTCTGTGTAAATTTCTGCACACCGTCTACATTCCTACGTGACAGACTTACTGTTAGTGATCCTGTACGAGGGGGGTTGAACCGTACTTCGGGAAAGCGGACTTTCTCTACCACGAGCGCCGCCCGCTTTTCAGTTTACAGACGAACAGTATTTCCGACAGCATTTTCTGTCCAGTTCTCCTATGCTAGTGGACAAAATAACTTCATTGAGCTGGTATTTACATATTAGAGTTATCTTCTGTTTACAAAATCAGCGCACATATGCAGTTGTTAAATGAGCTTTTATGTAAAACACGTTCCTATAAACAGTGTCTGAGAACTGTAGAATTTGTAAATGTGATGATGTCGGTGGTCTTTGTAGTGTTGATGGAAAAGAGATTGCACTGACAGATAATGGCACTTCGCTGCTATCTCTCGTTGACAGCGCATTGTAAAGTCGTGTAATTGTGTTGCAGTCACTTGGTGGTGAATTAATGAATGACCGGAAATTTACTGCACTTCTCTCACCATTCATTGTGCTGCTGGTATGCTGGATAAATCTTTTCCAGTCAGGAATTATCGCCACCTACATGTAGAGTGGGTCGCACCGACAAGGAGAGATCCCAGCGGTAGGATTGGCGTTTTGAAAACAGCCCTACGGTTATGTAGGTCAAGATTGCAGTTACCACACCCTGCAGCCATTCACCCTGGTGGGCTCTCGTTTGCGAGTAAGTGGCGAAAAACATTCCGGAATGCACAATAGCGTTAAAAAAGTCGTATTACGTATTTCGTAGTGTAATGGATAGGATAACAACTATACACCCAGGAGGCTGTGGTTTCGATTCTCGTCAGGTGCAATAAATTTCTATATTTTTCAATCTTTATCGAAATGACTTTAATCATTATTTTTATTCGATTAAATGGTTTAAGTGTAATAGCTTATTTCTGTTACTTTGTTACGATATTATAATCAGCGTGTGAACTTTTTCATTTGTTTCATTTTTCTTTGTATCATTCTTTTACCAATCAGAATTTTTGTGAATATGATTGTAATTGTGTTTATTTATTATAATATTCAATTATTTGAAAATTTCTATCCGTTAAAAAGCAAACGACGAAATAGTCTATCTATATTGACTGTGCAAGGATGTGAAAAATGTATTTTTCATTACCAGATCTGTAATTTTTTTGCGTGATAATCGTATACAGACAAAAGACAACGTAAGTACTTATTTCACTATGTACAAAATAACGTAGATGAAGATTTAAATCAAAGAAGGGTTGGGTTTATAAGTAAAACGAAAATCAAGCAAAATGGGACATATAATGAACGCAACAACGTGGGCGAAAAAGCTAGGTGATAGAAAATAAATTTAATCGAAATTCATAAAATTAATTTAAAAGTACATGAACAAAGATTTCAAATAGAAAAAGAGTGAAAGGAAGAAGAATGTGAGCAAATGAAGAAGTTGATATTATGGTTATGTGACAAAAGAGTAGAAACAGCAAATTAAAGCAATTAATTGGATAAAAATAATAATCAAAGTTATTTCGATAAAGATTTAAAAATAGAATTTACTGCACCTGACGAGATTCGTACTTATAACCTCCTGTGTAATATGACGATTTTAACATTTTTGCGCATCACGCAAAAATCCGAATTTTTTTTTTTCATCAGTTACTCTCGAACGAAGGCCCAATAGGGTGAATGGCTGCCGGGTGTGGTAACTACATCACCGTATGGATTGTTTCGACAAGTCGATCCCACCGCTGGGGACCTCTCCTTGTGAGTGGAACGACGCACCACAGATCCACGGTATATCCTCTAAGGTGGGTGTCAGTATGTCTGATGGGATAGGGCTGACCATGTTTAAATCTAGAACCGTAATCGCTGTAACGCATTGCTTGACGTATGGTGGGACATCTGAAGTTCCATAACACCCATGTGATTTTCTTCTGTTACAGAGGCAGCCAACTTAAGCCTCTTGGCCTCTTAAGATGTTGCGAGAGCTGCGGCTGGGGTGTTGCATTTGATAACCTCAAGCTGCGAAAAATATTTAAGCCATTGATACTGTTGAGCTTTTATTTACATAACAGCTCGCATAACAACTGCAAATTAATACTGAGTTCATAACTGTACTATATAAACGCGGCCTGAGTGAAGTTGTTTTGTCTTCCCATATGAGAGAACAGGACTGTAAATGCTGATGAAATGTGGTTTGCCTGTCAACTGAAAAGTGAGTCGCGCTCGTGGCGAGGAAAGGTGCCTGTCCGGGGAGAACGCCACAGTTGCCTTACAGGATGACTAAGAATGAAATGCATCTGTATTTCACGCACTGCTTACTCACTTTGTGGGACGAGTGTGTGCTGTGGCCCAGCTATTCGTACGACGAGATGCAGAAGTGTCAATACAACTTTGCGTAACACCCTGAAGAAAAAATATTTGTCTCTCACTGCACGTGAATCACGAAATGTGCGGGCGTAAGGGTTCTGTGAGTTGTGGAAGTTTGCGTCGGTCCTGGAGGGGTGGTTAAGACGATGATAAGCGGGAAATCCGGGTTCGAATCCTGGTCCGGGACAAATTGTCATGTGTCACAAACAGCGGACATCAGTCCAGATTCGCAAAACGCGAATGCATTTCCTAATATTCTGATAACGTATACACTCTGGACTTTTAACTGCAAACCACGTCAAGATCGACAACGCCTCTTTTGCATCGTTTACCTCTTAGAGTTGGCTGACCATCTACGTGACGCATACTAAACCAACCTGTGACGAAACGCGCAGCTGTTTTTTGAATCTTCTCTGTGTATTTCCTCAACACCTGTCTAGTATGAATCCCAGATCGACAAGCAATACTGGAATGGTGGTCGAACGAGGGCTTTGAAGACTGGCTTCTGCCTTATCTGTGATTAATTTTAAGTGGTTGTTTCGCTTTAAATCGCCCTACATATTTAATGGATGTCTCTCTTTTCACTGCCTGTTCTGCAATCGTAGAATCATGGACTAGTGGCTCTCTTCAACCACTTATCCACAGTCATGGTATTAGTTACCTAAAATAAACTAAATGCATTTTCTTTTTTTCCAGGTAAGTCGCAGTTCCCCTACTACTTCGATCCGCAGCTAGTAAGTAAAACTAGTCAACTATTGTGTCACTTTTAAATAACTTTGGAGACACCTTTCATATTGCACGAACGGACGCCGTGGAGAGCCTGAAGCTATTTTCGTAGTTGGTTAAGGATACCCGATTGCCGCTGAGCAACTTGTGAAACTGCTTCGTGTGACTGAAGAAGCGAAGTGTAAAGACAAAAATTGTACTCTCCTGGTAAGAAACAACGTCGCGTACGGCGTGACTGCGTCTTTAGACCAGCACCCCCCTGATGCATAAATTGCCTTAGATCAAGGACATGCACTACAAGTGCTTTAGGTGATATTGGCCTTTCTACTGTTGAATGACATATGGAGAAGTACAATGTTGTGTTGGCTGAAGAGCCAACACCGTGTTACTAGAGGAGGCCGAAATGCACGCAGGCTGGCGTGAGGAGGGAAGAACTATACTGACGTGAGGTCTGGAACATGACAAGGAATTGGAATTCAGAAAGCGGACGGTATTAATTTGATACTTAACTTTAATCCATTAATGATGAACGTCGCTCTTGACGGTACATGATCACAATATTATCTGTTCAGAATACATTCTTAAAGAATATGGCGCCTTGCTAGGTCGTAGCAAATGACGTAGCTGAAGACTATGCTAAACTATCGTCTCTGCAAATGAGAGCGTATGTAGACAGTGAACGATCGCTAGCAAAGTCGGCTGTACAACTGGGCGAATGCTAGGGAGTCTCTCTAGACTAGACCTGCCGTGTGGCGGCGCTCGGTCTGCAATCACTGATAGTGGCGACACGCGGGTCCGACGTCTACTAACGGACCGCGGCCGATTTAAAGGCTACCACCTAGCAAGTGTGGTGTATGGCGGTGACACCACATACAAAATTGGTGAACTAGTTTGCAAAGGTGCTTTGTGTTTTATACAAACGCTTCACTCCAGTCACACTTCTGGTCTGGTGTTCATTACGCTCGTATTTTGTTAATTAGGCGGGATTACGGAATTACATCGAACGCCTCCTCTAAGTCAGTGAAGACAGAATGGACGTGGGCGCTACTTTCTGGATCTCGTGGACAAACGGAGCCGGCTGGGTGACACGCGACTGTTTGCGGAATCCTTGTTCATTCCTACAGAGAATATTTAACGTTATCATCATCGTCATTTCAAACATTAGATCTTTTTTTTTTACGGTACTTATCGCTTCCAATTTATCCCATTGTCTTTTGTTTGTTGAAGATGTTATATTCAGTTCTTCCATAATTTCTGAATTTCGTAATCTGTCGGCTCTCGTGCATCCCTTTACTGCTCTTAGGAATCTCAGCTCCGTTGCGAATTTATTGAGCTTACTTGTAACCGATGATTAACTTCCGTAAACAAACAGTGCAACTGCCGCTGTCTTATAAAATTTCAGTCATGTTAATGTCCTCGTTTTATTTTTAGACATCTGTTTATTGTTCCACACATATTCCCCTCTCCTAATTTCTTCTATACGTCTACGTGCTACTCATATGTGACGTCACAGCGTAAATAATTAAAGCCTTTAACCCGTTCTATTGCCCTATGTAGTTGATCACAATTTTTGTCCGTACAGGACATTGCCGTTTGAGAGCCATGGATTTTGTCTTCCTTTCTGAAATCGTGAAATGGTACTCTTCACAAACCTTAGCCGTAAATGTATTCCGAGTTGTTGATAATTATTGTCCGCCAACAGTGTGGCGGCGTCTGCGTATAAAAGGCAATTCAAGCATGAAACACTGTTAATCTTCCCGTTAGAAATATCTTTCCATTTCCGAACTGCGTGATCCATATAAGTGTTTGAAAAGTATGGGTGAAATGCTGCACTCTTGGCTTACTCCTGTGTTTGTGGCTATAGGCTGTGTTAGAGTGCCTTTTATATCGAAAATTACGGGTTGGATTGTTTGGGGGAGGAGACCAGACAGGGAAGTCATCGGTCTCATCGGATGAGGGAAGGCTGGGAAGGGAAGTCCTTTCAAAGGAACCGGCCCGGCATTTACCTGAAACGATTTAGGGAAATCACGGAAAACCTAAACAAGGATGGCCGGACGCGGGATTGAACCGTCGTCCTCCCGCATGCGAGTCCAGTGTGCTAACCACTGCGCCACCTCACTCAGTCGGAAATTACGGTCGTATGTTTGTACAGGCTGCTTAAAACGTTTATTAGGTGTTGCGGTTCTTTCAACATCATCGAATGCCTTAATAATGTCAAGGAACCCTAAATGCGTTTCCCTAATATGCTCTCAGTTTTTCGATTATTTGTTTAATTGTAAATACTGCATCTGTTGTCGACCTACCCATCCGAAATCCCATTTGTTCTTCGCCTAAGAAAGTTTCAAATGGCTCTGAGCACTATGGGACTTAACAGCTGAGGTCATCAGTCCCCTAGAACTTAGAACTACGTAAACCTAACTAACCTAAGAACATCACACACAAACATGCCCGAGGCAGGATTCGAACCTGCGACCCTAGAGGGCGCGCGGGTCTAGACTAGCGCGTAGAACCGCTCGGCCACTCCGGCCGGCAAGAAACTTTCAGTTGTAACCTTTATTCTCTTGTTCAGTATTCTTGCATGAAGTTTGTATATGGTGTCAGGTAAACTGATACCTCTATAAGTGGCTCAAATGGCTCTGAGCACTATGGGGGACTTAAACTTCATAGATCATCAGTCCCCTAGAACTTAGAACTACTTAAACCTAACTATCCTAAGGACATCACAAACATCCATGCGCGAGGCAGGATTCGAACCTGCGACCGCAGCGGTCGCGCGGTTCCAGACTGTGGCGCCTAGAACCGCTCGGTCACCTCGGCCGGCCGATACCTCTATAGTTCTTGCAGCTATTGCGGCCTCATTTTTAAAATGGTGGTATCACCTCAGCTTGTGATCTTTCTTCTGGAATAGCTTTCTCCAGCATGTATTAAACAAATGTTGTAATCCCTTTTGTAGTAGAACGGCTCCATATTTTAGCAGTTCAGCGTTTATCCATCCATACCAGTAGCTGTTCTGTTTTTTGTGGACTTGAAGGCTTGTCTCAGTTGATCCGTACATAAATCGTCTACATATCCTATTTCAATTTCATCCTCTGTATTTTGCGTGGAGCATGTTCCTTCATACCACAAGTAGAAGAGCGTAAGACGAGCCCCAAAAGTCTTCAACACGCCGAGGTCAGCGATATAGGCGTCTCATTTTGTGCCTCTGCCGTAAGAATCTTGCTCAAAATAGGGGTGATGTGCGCGTTTTTCCCAGTCAGTACGTACGCGTAGCTCGCCTTGTGACGTACAGTAGAAAGCTGTGGGGTACGTTAAGCCGTCGGCACACGGACCGTGCATCCGAACGTTGAGCGTGCCGAGTTTCTGAGGTCATAGCGTGGAACAGCACGCTCGGGAGTCCTTCCGAACGTGCAGAGCAATATCTGGCATGTCAGATATTCTAAGCGTGCGTCTGAGCGTTGACCAATGAGATGACACAACGCCACCTACGTCACACGCACGCCGTCTCCCTTCAGCACAGAGTTGTGAGGCACCATATTGGCATTCAATTCAAGCCTATATGTATATATGCCGTTTCTGAGCACCAGCAAATTGAGAATCCCTGGACAAACCGTTGTTAGTTGTGTGATTCGTTGCAATAAATAATGAGCAACATCATATTCGTGGCAAAAGAATTACTGTAACTCGCGTATTATGAGAGTAGGCTATTTGAAGGCAGCGACACACTGAAGATGCACGCAAAACGTATTGTTCTTGGTACAATTTGTTATAATTAAATTTCAATTAGTAACATATCTATGATTAAGGTTTTCAGCAATGGGTAATACAATATAATTAAGTGCATAGGGTTTGATGTTGGTTTAGCGTAATGATTAGCGTCTCTGACCACTAAAGAGTTTTTGTTGGGGCGGTGGTTCGCGTCGTAACACGTCCAATTTTTTTCCCTAACATTCGCGTTTTTATTAGGTTCTGATACTTTATTATTAGATTAATATAAAAATATTCTATAATATTTGATGTTATGTAAATATAAGTTCACCTTTTTTTGTTGATGGGTGACATTGTTTGATTGGTTTAATCTACACGATACCTTGCGCTACTTCTATAAACATATTTTGCTCCTTTTTCTTTTGCGCTTCGTAATTCACATGTTGAAAAGATTCTGCTACTGGGTAGGAACAGTGATTAAGTAAGACTGACTTTGGGGTTTTACTAAAATGTGGGAATGATGAAATAATGTTTATCTTATGCGGAGAAGTATTCCAAATTTGTATTGCACTGTTTGTAATCGGACTTTTATAAGCCTATGTCCTTATTGACTGGATATGGTACTTTCCTTTTCGTGGACGATGGAGTAAATGTGGGAGTTTTAGGGTCGCCCGTTGAGTAAACAGTGTGATTTACGAACTAGAAACTCCCCGCAACTGCCGCTGGAGTGCGTTGCGGTCGCGTATACCACGTTGGGGCCCAGGTACCGTATGCACAAGTCGCATCGTTCCTGAGCGTTCAGCAGCACGTTGAACTCGGCACGCTCAACGTTAACGTTCGACAGCACGATCCGTGTGCCGACGGCTTTAAGATGCTGTTAGAACAGAAGCAAATTTGTAGTAGCATGGTGGGGCGCGTAGACGAGCCAGTCGGCGGCCAGGATGGCTGCGACCCAGAAATGCAACCCCGTCCACTGGAACACACACACACACACACACACACACACACACACACACACACACACACAGCTCGGGACGTGAACCGTGTTGGCACGGCCCGCCGTCCCACTTGGCAGGTCGCGGCAGTCTACACTACGCCGGCGCTACGCGACGTGACGCTCCGGTGACGGCCCAGCGGCGTCTCGCTGGCGACCTCTGTCTGCCCGCAGTCCCCAGCAGTCACACTCCGGCCCGCGATCATTAAGGGCCGGCCCTTACTGCTGGTTTTGGCATCGCCGCACTCTTGGAAAAACTAATAACAAAACTGCGCAGGTCATTTTATTCTCGAGGAGCACTCAGTAAGCAATGCAACGCTTTTTTTGTCGGCCGAATTCGGTTGTGTGGGTCATCGTGGAATATTCCCGCCTCAGCTCCAGTAGTCTCATGAAGTTCCGATAGGCCGTAGAAATGGCGTCTGTAAAGGAGGTACGTCCCAGGCAAAGAGCTGTCACTGAGTTTCTTTTGACGGAAAACCAAAGCATCACAGATATTCATAGGCGCTTGCAGAATGTCGACGGAGACCTGGCCGCGAACAAAAAGCACGGCGAGTCGTTGAACATAGCGACAAGGTCGCGCAAACCCGTCCGATCTCCGGCTTGCCGGCCGGCCGTACACAACGCGCGGACTCACATCCGTAGTGATGGACGGACCACAGTGAAACACCTTGCTTCGCAACTGGACGTCTCTGCTGGTAATGCCGACACTCTCTTCCACTAGTTGGGGTACTGACAGTTTGGGTTCCAAGCTGCGTAACAAAGACCATAAAGAGCGACAAAGGACCATCTGTGCGGAATTGCTTGCGCATTACGAGGCTAATCGTGACAATTTTTTCTCGAACATTGTGACAGTCGTTTAAACGTGGGTACATCACTTCGAACCGGAAAGATAACGGCAACCCATGGAGTACCACCACCCCACTTCTCCTGTGAAGAAAAAGTTTAAAAGCGCACCCTAAGCCGTTGGCAGAGAAGCTCACATAAGTTCGTTCAACTGTTCTTACTTATTCACCGTGAAGCCGGGATCTCGTAGCGTTCAACTTCTAGGCCCAATGAAAGAACCACTGTGCGGGAAACAGTACGTGATGGGAAGGTTACTGATGAAGCTAGACGATGGCTCCGAGGTAGACCAATAGAGTGGTACTATGCGGGGATTCAAACCCTCCCAGTAAGATGGCGTGAGACTGTCGCATTGAACGGATACTATGTTGAGAAATAGTGTTTTGAAGCCAAAAGAGTGGAGAATAAAATGATGTATTAGAATCGTGAATAAAACGAACCTTCTTTCAGAAAAAAATGTGTCGCATTACTTACTGAACGCCTGCTCTAATTTACTCTTGAGTGGCCGTATTGGATTAACCCTCACTACTATTGGAACGTGCCGAGAGTGGACAAAAATAATGAATCACCGTGAGAAATACGTCCTTCAACATAAACGCAGCCCTCCCGCCAGAGGTTCGAGTCCTCCCTCAGGCATGGGTGTGTGTGTTGTTCTTAACATAAGTTACTTTAAGTTAGTTTAAGTAGTGTGTAAGTCGAGGGACCGACGACCGCAGCAGTTTGGTCCCATAGGAATTCACACACATTTGAACATAAACGCAGATGCTAATCAACCCTGCAGGTTGTGCTGCTGTGTTTTAAGAAAATGTAACTCATCCAAGAAAGAAATGGCTTATAACGCGCTTGTTCGCCCAATTCTTGAGTATTGTTCATCTATCTGGGATCCCTATCAGGTAGGACTGATAGACGAGGTAGAGAAGATCCAACGAAGAGCGGTGCGTTTCTATACGGGACCTTTAGCTGGCGAGATAGCGTTACAGAGATGTTACAAGAGAGACGTTGTGAATCACGGAGAGATTTACTATTCAAGTTTCGGGACAGCACTTTCCAGGAGGAGTCAGACAACATAGTGCTTCCTCCCACATATACCTCGCGTATTTTTTTGACCGCGAGGAGAAAATTCGAGAAATTAAGAGCCGATACAGAGGCTTACCGAGAATCATTCTTCCCACGCACTATTCGCGAGTGGAACAGCGTTGGAGGGATCAGATAGTGGTACCGAAAGTACCCTCCGCCACACACCATTGCCGGCCGCGGTGGTCTAGCGGTTCTAGGCACTCAGTCCGGAGCCGCGCGACTGCTACGGTCGCAGGTTCGAATCCTGCCTCGGGCATGGATGTGTGTGATGTCCTTAGGTTAGTTAGGTTTAAGTAGTTCTAAGTTCTAGGGGACTGCTGACCATAGATGTTAAGTCCCATAGTGCTCAGAGCCACACACCATTATTAGGTGGCTTGCAGAGTGTGATGTAGATGTAGATGTTCTGTGTAGTTGTGAGTGCATTTTGTCGGAGCTCAGTGCATTCGAAAGTGAGCAAATTGTTAGTGCTCATACAGTTAGTGTTTCCGTAACCAAGGTAGCCCAATAGTTTGGTGTGTCAAGAAGCGCGCTATTGAACATTTATACCGCATACAGGGAAAGCGGAAAAACATCGTGCGCTAGGTCACAACGCTGACGAATGTGTGTGTTCAGTGATCGTGGCATACGGTCATTGAAGAGGATTGTGGCTAAATGTGAGGGGAGGTCAAATGGAAACCGAACACCTGTTACAACGGGACCATGGAAAGGTTCCACTCAAACCACATGTGTTAAGACATTTATCGCACTGGAGACGATCAATGCCGAAGAACACGGTCGGCCGCTAACGGATCCATCAACGCATCCAGTCTTACACTTCCTTGTCCGACTGAAACTGACGCCCATGCATGTCTTTGTTGATGTCGCCATAGATTTGAAAATCGCACGGCGAAAGGTCCAGGCTGTACAGAGGATGTGTCACTGATTCCAACGAAATCGCTGAAGCGTAGCGTCCGTCCGATGGCAGTGTAGGGGCTGGGAATTATCGTGCAACAGGATTATACCGGCCGACGGCGTTCCTGGGCCTTTCGATTTCATGGCTTGTCGCAGTTCCTGCTGTGTGTGTTCATAGCGCTCGAGGAACTTGACGAGCAGAGGAAGCATCCTGGTCCACGATAACACCCTCCACACTGCGAATCGGACGGTCATTGACGCTTCTACAGTTTGGTCTGGAAAAACTGCAACGTTCTCCATACAGCCCTGATCTTTCAGCGTACGATTTTCGCATCCTTTGCGACCTGAAGAGACACACTCGTACACGTGAGTTTCAGTCGGACGAGATAGTCGAAGACTGAACGCGACTGTGAATCCGTCAGTGGGCAACCGCGTTCTACAAAACAAGAGTTAACCGTCTCGTTTCCCAGTGGGATAAATGTCTTACCCGGTGAGGTGATTATCTTTGAGGGGAATCATTCCACGGTCCTTGTTGTGCTGGGTGTTCGGTTTTCATTTCACTGCCCCTTATATCAGAGGATGACGGCTGCAAAAATCACTGCAGAGTTGACTGTCGCACTCGCGAATTCTGTCAACACCAAAACAGCACTGAGGGGGATCCATAAGCAGGGATACGCGGGGCAAACTGGAGTTCGACAACCAGACATCAGTGATGCAAATGCCCATAACAGGAAAACGTGGAGCCGAAGCCATAAAATCTGGGCTGTGGAGCAGTTGACGAGAGTCATTTGATGGGACTGTAGTTGGAGTCACGAACGATGGCGACCGAGTTTAGGCTGGTTCTGCGCACCTGTTCTGCGACAGCCAGTGAGCATTCAGTATTATTGTGAGCGCTCTGCAATGAATGCCGTAGCTAATACGAGCATTAAACGTGATCGTAGCGAGTTACTCAGTGAATTTTGATTCCATTTGTTGCGAGTTGTCATCTGTGATTGTGGTGGTAAGTGATAAATTCGGCACAAGCAAGCGAGAGACTTGATTTGCAGGATATACTCTTCGTTCAAGCAGAAAATACGCGCATGCGCGTGCTGCAGCTATCATTTGGAATCGTCAACAATGCAGTACTCGTCTGTGCCTCGACATGAGCGAACCCCCATCGTTCGTGGATCGTACTATAGTCATGTTTCACAGTAACTTCTAACCGGGTTTACGTCCCAAGAGTGAAAAATCACGAGCCTTCGGTGATGATTTGGTCAGCCATGTTTTAGTATTTCATAGGCCCCTTGATTACGGTGCAAGGTCGCACTACTGACACGGATCATGTTATCATTTTGGCTGATCAGGTGTATCCCGCGGTACAGTGTTTGTTCCTCAATGGTGATACTCGTCCAGGACTGGTTTTGTGAGCACGATGAAGCATCTCCCCTGGTCTCCACATTCACAAGATCTCTCGCTATTATTGAACCTTGACGTCTAGTTTGGGGAGAAGGTTGAGTAATCGCTCTTCATCTATATCGTTGATACCTGAACTTATCACTATTTTGCAGGTAGAATGGTATAAAAATCTATTAAAAACCACACAGAACCTCATAAGTTCGATGCTTCCTCGGACAGTGTTATTTTGAATAAAATAATTTTGGGTACAAGGCCACGGCATTGAAAAACACTAGAGCAACTAAATTGCCAACGTTAACTGCTCTGCAGAGGACCACAGCGTGTCGGTTGATACGTCGACAATTTAGTGGTGTAAGTATTTTACAGTGAAACTTCCTGGCAGATTAAAACTGTGTGCCCGACCGAGACTCGAACTCAGGACCTTTGCCTTTCGCGGGCAAGTGCTCTACCACTGAGCTACCGAAGCACGACTCACGCCCGGTGCTCACAGCTTTACTTCTGCCAGTACCTCGTCTCCTACCTTCCTAACTTTACAGAAGCTCTTCTGCGAAAGATTCGCCATAATACTCAAAATTATTTTATTCGTACAAGACCTGTACTTAGCCATTCCGAGACGCCCGGAACCTATTTCGAATGCTAACGGATTTCCCACGCCGTATAAGGCATTGTAACGTGTTGTGTGTTTGGTGTTTCCGTATGTCTGTCCGCACCCGTTACGTCCGCATGATAGGGTAGCAGAAATCCGATGTGAATTTGCTGCGTGTTATTGCTATGTATCAGTGCCCCACTGTTAAAGAGAAGCTGGTAATGGATTGCAGAATGCTTATAATTACAGCTCCACGTGCGTATAGCGATGCCTTCCTGATTTATTGTTAACCCTCCTATCCGTTCCGTTCCATTTTGACGCACAGAATTAACCTGCATCTGGAGATAGGCAACTCGTTGAACAGATTTAGGAAGCGGGTTGCCGGCGCACCTTCCCAAACAATTCTTGTCACTGAATCGCTCGCGCTTATTGATATCTGCTGTGTCAAAGATGGTGCCCATATTACGTACCTCTGAGTTAAAACTCTTCAATACATGCTATATCCACTGATGAGTGTCATATTTCTGTGTCTTTTAGTTTCTGCGTAGTCCTCTTCTGAAACTTCAAAGGCACTTACGAATAACCCTGTTTGTCCCACCCTGTCCTACGTTGAAAAACGAAATGTTCGAAAATGTGATGATGTTCAGGTTGTTTCTTCCGATTATAACATTAATTAAAGCAGCCATACATTAATGTCGTTGATTCGGAAAAAAATGGTCGTGAGACCAAAATGTTTATGCTACTGTCAGACCAAAATGTATCTGATGCGGTGGCAGCTTTCACGAAGTTGTACCACAGACTACCTTACTGGGTGTATAAAAAGGTATGTTGCAAGGCACAATGGTTAAAAGATGGCTACCATGTGAGTAAATTTTGATAATAAACCAATGCTCTAAAATGCGGGGTTTGCGTGCTAGGATCTCTCAAATGTTGAGGAGGACGTAGGCAAGAAGGCTTACAGAAGATAGTACTCAATATGATTCCCCCACTTCGATACATTTTGTGTATTGCAGTGTTCTCTTTGTTTTTTCCCCTTGAGTCATCAGTCTTCTCAATGGTTTGATGCAACCCGACACGAATTCCTCTCCTGTGCCAACCTGTTCATCTCAGTGTAACAATTTTGCCCTCAACAGCTCCCTGTATTACCATGGAAGTTATTCCCTGATGTCTTAGGTAATGTGCTGCATCCTGACCCTTCTTCTTGTCTGTGTTTTCCATATATTACCACCAGATTACCAGTTCACCTGATTTTCAACATTCTTCTGTAATACAACAACTCAAAAGCTTCGATTCTCTTCTGTTCCGGTTTTCCCACAAACGAAGTCTCACTACCATACTATATTGTGCTCCAAACGTATATTCTCAGAAATTTCTTTCTCACATTAAGGTTTATGCAGGATACTAGCAGATTCCTCTTGTCCAGGAATGCCCTACTTGCCCGTACTAATCTCCTTTTTATATCCTCTTTGTTCTGCTGTCATGGGTTGTTTTGCTGCCTAGGTAGCAGAATTCCTTAACTTCAACTACTTCGTGATCACCAATCCTGAAGAAGTTAAGTTTCTCGCTATTCTCATTTCTGCTACTTGTCATTACTTTCGTCTTTCTTTGATTTATTCTCTATCCATATTCTGTACCCATTAGACTGTTCACCCCACTGATTCTTCTCCACTTCACTGAGGATAGCAATGTCATTAGCGAATTTTAACATTGATATTCCTTCATCTTGAATTTTGGTCTCGCTCTATAACCTTTCTTTAATCTTCGTCATTGCTTCTTCGATGTACAGATTGAACAGTAGGGGCGAAAGACTACATCCCTATCTTACATCCGTTTTAAACCGAGCACTTCGTTCCTGGTCTCCCACTTTATTGCTCCCTCTTGTTTACTGTACATGTTCTATACTACTCGTCTTTCACTATAGCTTACCCCGTTATCCTAAGAATTTAGAGCATCTTGCAATATTTTACATTGGCTAACACTTTTTCCAGGTCGAAAAATCCTATGAGCATGTCTTGATTTTTCTTCATTCTTTTTTTCTTTATCAACGGAACGGCAGAACTGCCTCACTGTTGCCTTTCCTTTCCTAAAGTCAAACTGATCGTCATCTAACAACTACTAAATTTTCTTTCCCACTCTTCTGTATATTCTTGCGAGCAATTTGGATGCATGAGCTGTTAAACTGATTTTGCGGTAACGTGTCGGCTCTTGCAGGCTTAGGACTTGTGTGAATTATGTTTTTTCCGAAAGTGTGATATCGCCATTTTACACACCAACGTGAGCAGTCGTTTTGTTACCGCATATCCCAATGATTTTATAAATTTTGATGGAATCTATACCTTCTGCCTTATTCGATCTTAAGTCTTCCAAAGCTCTTTTAAATTCTGATTATCAAAATGGATCGCCTGTCTCTTCCCTCCTCATCCACTGTTCATGGAGGCCATCAGTGTACTCTTTCCACCAATCCGCGCTGCCCTATGCATTTAACAGTGGAATTCCTATTGCACTCTTAATGTTACCACCCTTGCTTTTAATTTCACCGAAGGTGAGGGGCTTTCGACTCCTTCCCCTTCAACCACACTACTGAGTCCAGTGACTATATTTTCTCTCTTTCTTCCTCTTCCGCTTGTGAAGTCGGCATGTATATCTGACCTATTGTCGGTATGTGTTTGTTGTCGATTCTGATGAGAACAATCCTATAACTGAACTGTTTACAGTAACTCAATCTCTGTCCTTCTTTCCTATTGATAACGAATTCCACTCCAATTATATCATTTTCTGTCGCTGTTGATATTACGATGTACTCGTGAGACTAAAAATCCTTATTTCCATTTCATTTCACTGATCCCTGCTACATCCAGGTTGAGCCCGAAGGCTGATGTGGTGCAGCTCTCCATGCTGCTGTATTCTCTGCAGGCATCTTCATCTCTGAATAATTTACTACAACCGACATTCTTCTGAATCTGCTTCGTGTCTTAAGATTCCACACCGCAAACTGTAGAACACCAGTTCTGTTTCCCCTGATGACAACATCTTCCTGAGTAGTCGGAGATCCGAATGGAGGCTATTCTACCTACCTAACATTTTACCAAAGAACGTGCCATCATCATTTAATCATACAGCAGGGCTCATTGCCCTCTGGAAAAATTATGCAGGCCCTCTTCGAGAACCACACGTTTGTATGAACTCTCAGGTCTATCTGTGTCGCTGATGCACGCAAGCCACCCCACCGACTGCAAGGTCCATAGGGGGGGGGGGGGGGGTGAGATTGAGCCGTAGCATATCCTTTTCAGATTTTCTAGCTTCCCTGCCACGTTCAAACTTTTCACATTCCACGCTCCGACTCGTAGAACGTTATCCTTTTTTTCGTGGTCACCTCTTCCTTGGCAGTCCCCTCCTAGATATACGAATGGAGGACTACTCCGGAATCATTTGCCAGTGAAGACATTACCATAACACTCGTTCAATTATAGGCCACATTTCCTATACACACACGTTATGTGCCTTTAATTTATTGGTTTCCATTGCCTTCGGTCCTCACGCATTGCAGATTCTTCCTCCTCTTAGGAGCAGTTTTCCACCCCCAAGGGCAAGAGAGTGCCCTGAACCTTCGTCCGCTCCTCCGTCCTCTTTGACAAGGCTGTTGGCAGAATGTGGATGACTTCTTATGCCGAAAGTATTCGGCCGCCACTGCCGACGATTTTATTCAAAATTTATGCAATGGAGGTTCGACTTCGGGAGCGAGGACGTCTTGATTACCAATCAAAGACGCTACTCCTAGACCACATGTGGTTCGGCTTATGATGTGTCAGTGCCAAACCCTTAGCCCCTTTGCTCACTGGACCAAACACCATTGCCGACCTATGTGGCCGAGCGGTTCTAGGCGCTTCAGTCTGGAACCGCGCGACCGCTACGGTCGCAGGTTCGAATCTTCCCTCGGGCATGGATGTTTGTGATGTCCTTAGGTTAGTTAGGTTTAAGTAGTTCTAAGTTCTAGGGGACTGATGACCTCAGAAGTTAAGTCCCATAGTGCTCAGAGCCATTTGAACCATTTGAACCCAACACCATTGGATTTTCATTTCTGAGAGTGCATGGAAACCCTGGTCTACGAGACGACCGTACAACACTACAAAATATTGTGGCACGAACACAAGTAGAAGCTAGAGTCATCCACGATATGCTGGGAATCTTTCCGAGGTTTCGACAAGGCATCACACAAAATGTATCGACGTTGGTGGCGTCATATTGAGGACCTTGTGGCGGCGTCCCTTTTCCTCCATGATAAGTTGCTGTGAGGACTGCACGCTAATCTGGGGATTGTGTAACTCTCCTCGTAATTACACAGTATTTCACGATAGTATTTCAACCCTGCTTTATCGTATCTGACTAGATAGATATTGCTGAGGGCCAACTCGAACCTTTCCAAGTCAGGTGTAAGAACACCGCTTCCTTAGAGTAACTCACTTGCTTCGGATAAACGAATTGTTATTTACGAACGTACACCACTTGGTCTCCGTCCTGAAATAACTCTTAATCAATCCAGCACTAAAGTTCAGTGATAAGCCCTCACGATCGTTTCACAATATAAGCCAGTAAAATCCACAATACTTAATCACTTCCAACAAAATTCAGTATTGTCACAAAATCCGATCTGGTATATTCAGCGTGGAATACATCAAGAGCGAGCCACATGTACAGGGTGCAACGGGATTCTTTTATATGTGGTTCCTTAATACGTACCCACATCAGTGTGTTAGTTGTTTTTTCTCTGGGTCGAAGAGTCATCCACATGTCACAATCTTCACTACCTGATGTTTTCTGCACGTTTGTACTGTGCCACTAACTTGACTCCGCCTGTCAGTATAGACTGTTTTGCGTCCACGTGTCCACACAACATCACCTGACCTGAATGAGATTTTCACTCTGCAGCGGAGTGTGCGCTGATATGAAACTTCCTGGCAGATTGAAACTGTGTGCCCGACCGAGACTCGAACTTCGGACCTTTGCCTTTCGCGGGCAAGTGCTCTACCAGGTAGGAGACGAGGTACTGGCAGAAGTAAAGCTGTGGGTACCGGCCGTGAGTCGTGCTTCGGTAGCTCAGTTGGTAGAGCACTTGCCCGCGAAAGGCAAAGGTTCCAAGTTCGAGTCTCGGTCGGGCACACAGTTTTAATCTGCCAGGAAGTTTCATCACCTGACCTGCTTGCTGCCCAGGGCCAAATAAGCAGGAATGTCTTGCTCTTGCAACCTGTACCCGGTGGTTATAATTAATAACATTGAACAGGTTAGAACACGGAAACTAATTACTGTACAAGTACCAGACTTGGTAGGATTAATGTCCAGACCTTGGGGTGCATGAATTCCATGCGTCACAGTGCCATCGTCTAGTTCCAACTATGGCCACTAGGTGCCGCGATGCGTCATCGTGATTCATAGTCTCACGCACCTGGCCAATCGCAGTGGCCTTGTTGACGTGTCAACATGAGCTTGGACAAAAGGAGCCAGGTATTACTGGTGAAGCTCTATCATCAAAACAACAGTAATGCTGCAGCTGCACTTCGAGAATATCGCCGGTTGAAAGGATTACGCAAGGATCCCCTTTCTCCGTGAGGAGCATGATGAGGAAGTTCGAATCAAATGGAGAACTGGGCGTCGCTCCGGGAAGAGGTGGTTGATGAAATCGTTGTTGCTATGGCAGACAACGCTGCGCGCAATTCCCGATCGTCAGGCAGTGCGCGTGCTGTGTCATGACAGTAACGATCTGGGGTACTTTCTTTTACTAAAACAGTTATGTTATCTCGGTAAGCTGAAATTCATTTTTATTAGTACAGTTCGTACTAATTAGCGTTTCTTCTTTCATTTATATCTTATATTTACGTGTTGTGTTTAACACACTAATCAGCATTAATATAGTCACACGCATCATTGAAAACAGTCTGAGAAAATTCGGGTAGTTAGTCAATTTCACGCCTGTGCATAGTATGTTGGTAGCACTTCGTCGCTTGCCTGTTATGCTGTGTAGCAGACTTTAAAGCTGTGCGGATCGGCATAACGAAAAGGCGAGGGGTCTCGCTCGTTTTGTCCACGACTGTACATGTATCCATGTGCACCATAGTTAGTAGCGAAAACTGCAGGTTCAAAAGTTTACGTAGGAGAATGGGATGAGGGCGGCCGCCAAATAATAAGTAGCTCGTGTGGAAGAATGTTCCCTGAACTGACCCTGTATACAGTAGTGACTCGCTGCTGTAAAAGTCGTCACCCTGCAAAACTTGAAGATCTGGAGCGACTTAGGAAAACCACAGGAAAGCTGGCCGCACGGGGCTTTGATCAGTCGTCCTCTCGAATGCGAGTCCAGTGTGCTGATCATTGCGTCACCTGTCATGGCACCGTTACTCGAGTATTGCCCGTCTGGGATAAGTACCAGATGGGATTCATAAAGCGAAAATGGAGGATAACGAAAGAACAGCTGCGCATTTCCTCAGAACATTATTTAGTAAGCGTCACGCACATGTTCAGCCAAAAGATGCGTCGTGCTTCTCGGTGAGATTAACCATTAAATTCCTCACTGGAAGACGCAAGAAAGCCACGTGTCACGCAACATGCGTCATAGCAGTAATGTTTCTTCTTAATTTACAAAATAGATATATTTTCGTTTTCCAAGCTTTAGCACGTTATCGAGAGAGCTGAATAATCAGTAAACTGTTACTATCTAATCTTAGTTGATATTTACGAAAACGTAATATAATACATGATTATACCAGTTATGTAAAATATTAATTGCACATAATCATTTGCCATGTCAAAGCAACTTTATGACTATTGTGAAATAAGCATTGTGGTTTGGAAAGAGGGTTAACACGGAGGAATTGTCTCAGGCTGTCGTATATAAATCGTATCTGAAACTGAAAATGTGAATACATTCAGCGGATTGTTTGAAAGTACTCTCCCCCAGTACCTGTCTCATAAAAATATGGCCTTACATTAAGAAAAATTACACCTACTAAGCAATGCCTTGATTACACTGTTTCGACATTAATCAGTACATACAGGTTTATTACAAATGATTGAAGCGATTTCACAGCTCTACAATAACTTTATTATTTGAGATATTTTCACAATGCTTTGCACACACATACAAAAACTCAAAAAGTTTTTTTAGGCATTCACAAATGTTCGATATGTGCCCCTTTAGTGATTCGGCAGACATCAAGCCGATAATCAAGTTCCTCCCACACTCGGCGCAGCATGTCCCCATCAATGAGTTCGAAAGCATCGTTGATGCGAGCTCGCAGTTCTGGCACGTTTCTTGGTACTGGCACGTTTCTTGGTAGAGGAGGTTTAAACACTGAATCGTTCACATAACCCCACAGAAAGAAATCGGATGGGGTAAGTCGGGAGAGCGTGGAGGCCATGACATGAATTGCTGATCATGATCTCCACCACGACCGATCCATCGGTTTTCCAATCTCCTGTTTAAGAAATGCCGAACATAAAGATGGAAGTGCGGTGGAGCACCATCCTGTTGAAAGATGAAGTCGGCGCTGTCGGTATCCAGTTGTGGCATGAGCCAATTTTCCAGCATGTCCAGATACACGTGCCCTGTAACGTTTTTTTTCGCAGAAGAAAAAGGGGCCGTAAACTTTACCGTGAGATTGCACAAAACACGTTAACTTTTGGTGAATTGCGAATTTGCTGCACGAATGCGTGAGGATTCTCTACCGCCCAGATTCGCACATTGTGTCTGTTCACTTCACCTTTAAGAAAAAATGTTGCTTCATCACTGAAAACAAGTTTCGCACTGAACGCATCCTCTTCCATGAGCTGTTGCAACCGCGCCGAAAATTCAAAGCGTTTGACTTTGTCATCGGGTGTCAGGGCTTGTAGCAATTGTAAACGGTAAGGCTTCTGCTTTAGCCTTTTTCGTAAGATTTTCCAAACCGTCGGCTGTAGTACGTTTAGCTCCCTGCTTGCTTTATTCGTCGACTTCCGCGGGCTAAGCGTGAAAACTTGCCCGCACGCGTTTAACCGTTTCTTCTCTCACTGCAGGTCGACCCGTTGATTTCCCCTTACAGAGGCATCCAGAAGCTTTAAACTGGGCATACTATCGCCGAATGGAGTTAGCAGTTGGTGGATCTGTGTTGAACTTCGTCCTGAAGTGTCGTTGCACTGTTATGACTGATGTGAGTGCATTTCAAGCACGACGTACGCTTTCTCGGCTCCTGTCGCCATTTTGTCTCACTGCGCTCTCGAGCGCTCTGGCGGCCGAAACCTGAAGTGCGGCTTCAGCCGAACAAAACTTATGAGTTTTTCTACGTATCTGTAGTGTGTCGTGACCATATGTCAATGAATGGAGCTACAGTGAATTTATGAAATCGGTTCAATCACTTGTAATAGCCATGTACGTGTATGACATGGCATTATCGGCGGAATGACAACCATTCCCGTCCCCTTCCTCGCCGCATGGCAGTCGCGCTGACCACTGAGGCGGATACACATCAGCTGCCTGTTACAACTATGATAACTACAATTAGACCTTTGTTATACCTACAAAATGTAACTTATTCTCTGTCGACCAGTTTTGATTAACATCCGCTGTAGCAACAATTATTCAGCTAATAAATAAATGTGTGAAAACAGTGCAAATGCGTGTATTGTTAGCGCAAGTAGTGACTAACAGCATCATGCCAACATTACGAGACTGTTTCAGTTTGAAGACGTTGCTTTTATGTTGTTTCTGTTCACGTCGATCCATTCCTGAGATACCGATTTGTTCGTATTCAGTACGTCCGGAGATTTATCATGATTGATTCCAAGTATTCTCGACCTAATAACTGACCTATGCACCTCATTAAATCGCAAGGCATTTACGCGAAGTGTACGATCTTCACAACAATGGGATCTCGCTCCTCAGTAATGGCGTATCAATGTGGCTCCCGCCAATAGCGGTGTAGTACGGGCGTTGGGCCGGCGGCGGCGCGCACATCGGCCGCTGCTCTGCTGTTTTGTATGCTGGCTGGAGCGGCGACAGTCATTTCTTTGGCCGCGGGCCGTGGAATGTCGCCGGCAGCCGGCGCGAAGCTCTTTGACTCCGCAGTAACACAGCTTCCGTTTTCGGTCGCCAGTTCACAAAAGTAGAGGGCGAATTCTTTCTCGTGCCCGCAGGACCGCATTCCACTACTTTGCTTTGCAAAGTTGCACGGGAGTCTGTAGTCAAGCGTACAACGCGTGCTTTCGTTTTCCTATAACGGACATCGAGCCATGTAAGTATTCGTCTATACTAACATATCCGTATCATTAGATATAAATTACTTTCCACGTTGGCACGCTTTGTAATCTTGCTTTGGGTTTAGTTTATGGAATAGAGGTACGACAAAACTAACGGGCACTGGATTGTTTTCATAGGTACTACATAAACTTCGAAGAGTTGTAGAAATTGAATTCCAACTACAATAACTTACATACCCGCCGACAGTGTGTTGTGTTCGAAGTTACACTGATATCCGACCATCTCTCCTTAGGACATTTTTAAGGCAGTGTGATGGCCAAAAACCTCGTTTCAACATCTTTAGCAACTCACGAAGTAAAACGTTGCACGTGACTCACCGTGTACATAGGAAAAGTGATGCTAATGAATATTGAAACTCTTGTTTTAGTGATTGTTCACCTCATCTGCCGATGCAAATCTTTGTCTAAAAAAGTCAGATTCTGGTACTTGAGTGTAAGCGGTTGGAATTAATACAATTCTGGATGAACGCTATTGACAGAATTTCCAGCAAGTTGCGCGATTTGTGTGTACTTATACGATCCGACGTCTTCATTTTTACAAAGAAACGATAGAAAGCTAGCTTTCACGTTCCTCCGCTCTCTTTGTATTCGAAACGAGGAAAATGTTGCACCGACAAATATTCTTGCTACAAATGCGGAAAGTCTATACCGACTTACATATTATTGTAAACAAAGCGAAACCGTTGCACAGCGGTGTTAGCAGCATTATTTGTGCCAAAAAGGGGGAAAATTTCCTCGTGGCGTATATACCCGTAGGACTGCGAGAAAGCGAGCGACTCACAGCACGGCATCTGGCGCTATTGAAAGTCGACTATCGGAGGGGAAATTTTCTGCCGATGAATTTTCTCGCAGGCCGCGCGCCGAGAATTTTCAGGAAACAAACGCTGGCGTATTGTTCAGACGGCGCGGAATATTACTGTGAGTTTCTGTTTTTGCGCTGTTAAACGCGCACACCGGGAAGGCTTTCAAATCATCCTGGCCGGCTGCTCACAACCACTTAACGCCCCGCGTTCTGGCAGGGAACACCACGGCGCGGGACTCTACCGTAGGACTTTACGATCGGTCGTGTTTTGAGGCCAAATTTTGGGATACTGTCGAGCGCTTTTTCAGCTGGAGATACTTACACTGCTAAGGAGAAATTCCAGAGCTTACACAAAACACACGCACGTTTTGTGCATACAAATGGAACTGTAAATTGAGTGGATGCCTCGGATGTACATTCTTAAGAGGAAAATAAACGCACCACGCAGGAATTACCCGAAAAGGGCGGAAATCTGTACGTACATCTATTTTTATGATACAGAAATAACAGATAAGCTAATGCAAAGGTCTATATTTTCTGAATTGATATTGTCTTTTACATTGCATTAGGTGTTGCAAATCACCTCCGTGGGTGTCAGTGCACTTTTGCGCGCGCCCTAACACTTCTACACACACTCTGCGCAACTCTGCAGCATCAATTCTCAAAATTTCGTTACGACTGTTGTCCTTCAAATCTTCTAACGTTTTTGCGTTATTTGCATACACTTTTCGTTTTAGAATGCTCCACAAATAAATTCATACATTTTGCCATATCTTTCCCCTTCAGTTCTTGGGCACATGTCATTTGTAGGGCTTCATCACAATACTGCTGAAAAGACATTGAAAAGACGTGCTTGAAACGTTTACTTCTTGCGATAATTCATGAGTTGAGTTGTCGGTCTCCGGGTCATTCGCATATGCGCGATCACAACAGATGTAGGAATTGAGACTCTTTATCGTTTTTTGCGTTTGCAACGAATCCTCTAGTACGCCACTGCCCTTTACTGGCATGAAAACGCCAGGAAACTACTTTGCCACAATTTCCTGCGCTTCTTTAAATGATCCGGTAGAAACGTACGCCCCCACTATTCTTAAAAAGGATGCATCTCGCAGATACATTTACTTCAGACGTCTTAACCCTCAGACGGAGTTGTGACATCTTTGTGTCACAAGTGGCGTTGTCGGGTCAAAAATGATGCAGCTTTTGTTTTTGTCTTGAACAGTAATTTGAGAGAGGACAAGTTAGTCCCTCACCTATTATTCGTATACGGAAAATTATTAAAGATTTTTTCAACCTGACGCACCTTGAGCGAGACTCCAGAAAGTTAACGGCCTGAGCAGACGTTGATGGAGCCTGGTAGGGCGCTAAAAGCAGGAGGTATTTTTATGGTTCTTAGCTCGTAGAAACGGCATGTTTGGAGTTGAAAGCAAATGGCGGTGAGCCCTTCCCACAGTAAATCTCGCCGGACAGGTCGACAGCCGTACAGGGCAGACAGGGCAGCCCCTCGTCGAGAGAGGTCTCCAGCAGAACAATGCCGCGACATTCACAGTGGCGCCAGCCGAAGGCTTGGCTGGGGGCGACGGGCTGAAGGGACGCGTCTACGCAGTGGAGTCGTAAACCAGACATTGTGTGCAGAGCCACGCGTAATAAAAATTCACAAATTTTTATGTTCGCCGATACTGCAAATAGGCCTGTGACCCACTTCCATCGGCCGCCTCGGTTGTATAAGAAAAATCCGGCGTCTGAGAAACGGTTAAAGATAGAATCTTTATTACACATCATAGCTACGACTAACAAGCTCCAAGGCACAGGCGATTTAGATAAAGATCTTTAAGATAGTATCTGTCCACTTGTTGCTGTGGGAAGCGACGCGACTTTAAAACACCTATCACCTCTGTGAAAACTTGAAAAAAAAATGATTGGCGGTTTCCTTTTTTTCCAGAGACGCAGGTTTCGTAACTCTTGCCCTGGTTCGACATGAGTTTGTGCTGTCGTGTGGGAGGGGAGATTTAGCACCTCTAGAGCCCTATGATTGGCTCAAGACGGCGTGAAGGCTGTGTCGTTCGTGCACTTGACGGGAAAACGGATTTTTTTTCCCTCAGGAGGTGCTAAGCACTCGGGTGCTGGACTTTTATCTGGTAAGGGGACTTCTGGTCGATGCTCCGGCTTGTGTGGTTGGTGCTTGGGACATGTCCTAAGACTGACTTCACTCGCGAGTAGTTTGGACTGGGGAGCCTGTGGTGAAGTTCTTACGGTACCAAAAGTGTGACTTCAAACGTCTCGGACTACTCTTTTGCCGAGGACACACTTGTTCGTTTTTGGTTTACCAGTCTTGACGTTTGGTATCCGTGTGCGCTCTGTCGTATAAGTGAGCCAGTTGATCCTTGGTAGACCAGCGAACGGGTGTGTCACACACTGAAATCTACCGTGATTTCAGGGCTCTGGTAGAGAGTAAATTGCAGTCCGTCTGCCTGATCGCCAGACCGTGAGATTTTTGCATTTCTTTCGTGGCCGCGATCGATTCAGAAGGGCCGCCTCCACGTCTCACCTCCGCCACACCCATCCCGGGGCCGGTTTTTCGTGGGCCTCACTGTGTATATGGATTAGCTATATAGCTACAGAAACATTCAACATTAGTGTTTAATTGCGGGGAAATAACACTGCAACAGTTTATTTGTTCGTTTCAGAAGCTTCAAGGATATATTGCAGAAATACATCACAGCACTTCTACGGTTGCCATCCATCCCGTTATATCGAGATCGTCACCGTTACGGGCCTTCTCGTCCCGACATCCGGACAAGACCCAATTTTGTCTCGGTTTCCCAAAATACTGGTACGAGCTTGGCTCAAGTACTGGAGTACCGCCATCTGTTAGCACATCGAGTAAATGCAGCCTTCGGTAGGTTTATTTATGTCAACAAGTTTACTATGACAATGTCGTGTCACAAATGGCGTTGCACGTTCCGGGCGATACAATCACCTTCTAGATCGAGCGCCATCATTCGAGAAAATAACAGACTTCTCCAATAGGACGGGGCTGCAATTACGTAAGCAGCGCCACGCGGAGGAATCGGGTAGTTCCCATTTGAATAGCGATCTAACAAGACTATTCCTTTTAAACCTCGTATCAACAACGAGTGCAAGTTGGTAATGTTTGCAGTGTTGACTCAGGATGTATAGGGCGTAAAGTGTATAGTGACGTGTACTTCTATCACTAAAGTGTCAATGTCGACTGTTTACCGTCTGATAAATTTATCATAGCTTACGAAAATGCCTAAGAACGGGAAGAGAAAGTGTCACTTTTTGGATGGTTACAAATAAGTGTAGTCGTTTGTCAATAAAGCACGTACGGACCAGAAAGCGTTGTGTGAGATTCGTAGCTGAGTCATCTCAGTAACTCACGGAGGTACGGCAGATCTGAGGCATCACATTTCTACGAATAACCATAGGAACAACATCAAAGCCTCTTTCTGCATTGGAGATTACAGAAATGCCAAGGAAGAATTGCTCGATGCAGTTGCAGAACTAATAACAGCTTATAAAGTTGTCAAGCATCGTCAGTCCTTAAGTTCTGTTTTACCGTAAAACTGAATGTCGCAGTGTTTGCTGACTCCAAAGTCGCCGCAGAGCAGTCTACAACGAGGATCAAAGATACAGCATTGATAAAAATAATTTCGCACCATACTTCGTTTCCGAATGCATGAGACAATTGCAAGAAGTTTCATGTCACAGCATAGGCACGGACGTGTCGAACCACAAGCTGAAAAGATGTTTCCTTTAGTTGGTCAATATTTTACTGAAACTAACGGAATCCAAACGAAGCTGTTGAAATTTCACTCGCCAAATAACGAAACTTAGGAAACAATTCCAAAGTTTTGTCGAGACACTTTAACACAACTGCAGATTGCATTAGGTAAATAAATAGCTTTTTGTGGAGGCAATACCAATACCAACTTCGGGAAGCTTCATCGACGCGGCCAACGGAATGTGTTTCACCGAATTAAAGAACTAGGAGAAAATGTAGAACGAATTGGATGCCCTGCCCATATTCTCCACAATACTACACCAAGCGCTGCTGAAGTCGTTAAAATAATCGTCAAAAAATATTTTGATTATTTTACAATACACACGGTAATGATAGAGAAGCTGAAAGAGTTCTGCTTATACGTTGACCTCAAAAACAAGATGACTGTCGTTAATGCCCGCTGTTGAGAGAATTCTGAAGCTTTGGTTTCCATTAAAACAATTTTTTACGCCGAAGACTAGCCACCTAAAATAATTTCAGATTTTTTCAGCAGTCCGATCAGTGAAATTCACTTCATGTTGCAGCAGTCAGACTTGGCTCTGTCTGAAAAAAAGATAAAACCGTGGAGAAGAATTAAGTCTCGAAAATTGAAATACGAAATATATTAATCGACGCTCAAAGATGTGTGAATGAAAGGAAGGCTGCCAATTTTATTGGTATGCAAAACAAAATGAATTTGCTATTTTGTCTAAAACTGACATGGTGGTACTGTGGCTGTGTACAATTAATGTAGGTTAATTCTTACAAAGAAGAAAACAGCAACCAGCCACTATTAATATTGCTATTTATGTAGGTAAATAGCGCCGTTACTGGTTTCGAACTGGCAAGTTCATCATCAGACGGCTGTTCACATGATTTTCAAGATACACGGACGATAATGTAAAGTGTATCTTGAAAATCATGTGAACAGCCGTCAGATGATGAACTTGCCAGTTCGAAATCGTTAACGGCGTTATTTACCTAAATAAATAGCAGTATTAATAGTGGCTGGTTGCTGTTTTCTTCTTTGTGAGAATTAACCGACATTAAGATGAATTTGAACAAATTAAAGAACGAGAAACTTAACCCAAGAAATATTAATTTTATTTCGAAATTTGAGGAAGAGACAATGGCTTTCTGCTCCACAGCATTTGATTATTTAGAAAAATGGACGATTTCTTTTAATAAATATCGAGTATTTGATTGGATGACGCTATCTGAAACACAGATTGGGTGCTGATTGAAAACCCTACATATGTGTATGCATATATATTAGTTATTTTTCAATATGGCAATATGGTAATGACAGAGAAGCTGAAAGAGTTCTGCTTATACCTCTGCTTGACAAAAAAAAAAAAAAAAAAAAAAATGGGTGTGAAGGTTTCAGGCGACGTTTTTCAGGAATGTGTGTACCTGAAGAACTTTTTAGAAACTCGGAAGAATGGAGGAAGGATGTTTTTGTTTGTTAAGGAGATCGAAAATCCTGAACGAACGAATGCCAACTGCTAAAATTATGTGAGTATCTGTTTTCTATTCCCTCACACTACGCCACTATGGAAAGAGTATTTTTGCTGATGTCGGTCCAGTGACTGATAAAAGAAATCGACTGCCGCCTGGCACAGGAATGAATCTTACAGTGCCACTTTAAATACAAGCTGATTTGCATGGAGTTTTATAAATACCAAAGCTTCTGAAAAATGTGTTGTGCCAACTACTTATGGCGCAACTAGTCCCTTGTAGTTGTGTTTTAAATAAAAAGTAATTGTTTTAAATAAATTTTTACTTCATTTCTAAAACCCCGTCTCAGCGTGTACCACCGACCTCCCAACGCTGAACGCTACCCACCTATCCGAACACCAGTGGTTCCCAACCTGGGGCAAATTACGCCCTGAGGGGTAAATTGAAATTTTCCTAGGGTTGAAAACAATGGGGTTAGATTGTATTAAGGACACGAAACGAAATTATTTATTTCTAAAATTTCATTATTATGATTATCGACTTTGTGTGTGGTGGTGTGATGTATGCTAGGAGATCGCAGCTATCGTCCGGCGCCAGTACCGTTACTCGTTTAGAATCACCCAGTGGACACATACAGCTAGTTGGCAAATACTGGAGGTTACCGTAAAGTGCATAGATTCCATACTCACAAGTTCGCAAACAAGGATATAAAGGTATATTCTGAAGGGAAACAGCTGCTCCACAACAAAAGTTGTCTAGGTGTCACTCTGGACAGGACGCTCAGTTTCGAAGGGCACTTACTGAAAACTGACGCCAAGATGAACTAAAGAAACATCATCATCTTGCTGAAGCTTTGTGTAACAACATGGGGATCATCTGTTCCAACAGTAATGACATCTGCTCTTGGACTGGCGTACCTCTGGCAGAATATTGCGCTGCCGTCTCTATCAACAGCCCACACACCAGACTTGTCGATAGGCAGCTCAACCAGACTGTGCACATCATCACAGGAATAATCACAAATACTCCAACTTTCTGGCTGCCTATCCTCAGCCGAAAAGCACATCCATGTTGTGCGCCGTGAAGCTGCTCTCAGGTGGGAGTTTACATAAATACCTGGCGATAATGACCTCCCTATACATGAGGAGATTCCTTTACTCACAGTCAGTAAACACGAAATTCTCTCCCGTCACCCACCTCTTCAAGATGCAACAGTATCTCTGGTGGACAACAGCAGACCGACGGACGGAAATATAGAAGAAAAACGCTGCCCCAAAAGAGCTGAAGATGCCCTGCATCTCGACTGTGCCACCATGGCAAGATCTGGTCAGCATTCAATGGAATAAGGACAAATAGCGGAAGGTGTGCTGACTCGCTGTCCAAATGACGATTAACAAAATGGCGCTGTGACTGTGGGACAGAACGACAAACTGTTCAGCACGTCGTACATACATGCCTAAATCGATCCTTTCCTGGCGATCCGGAAGAGTTCTTGTTCTCAACTAAGGCATCAGTTGTGTTTGTGTTAAAAAATGTATCGGCTCAACCACTTGTTTATAGTGTAAAACACTAAGATTGACGCGTTTCGGAAGTCAAGCTTCCATCATCAGAATAATAAAAAGTAAAAGAACCTGTTAAAACTCGCTGAAATAGAACATGCACCAGGCACAATAAAATTGGTAATGAAATTAAAACATCGTGGCTACTTCCCTTGTTGCAGCCGTGCCTTCCAAGGTG
Organism: Schistocerca americana; assembly: GCF_021461395.2. Lineage (NCBI taxonomy): Eukaryota > Metazoa > Arthropoda > Insecta > Orthoptera > Acrididae > Schistocerca > Schistocerca americana. Next base: position 145,335,545 of record NC_060127.1, read on the forward strand.
CATCTCCGCATAGTCGTCAAAATACAAAAAAATATTGACATTCACAACCACGACCTCTCATCCAGTATGGATAAAGTCAAAGTTCAGTTGTGTTTGTTCAGTCGTTGCACGTAAGCCTTTCTGTGCTTTGTAAATATTGTACGTTTACTCAACAATCATGACTCTTTTCTATATGTAAACATTTGTATATGCATTGTTAAAGAAGAATGTTTCCTTTTTTGTTATGTGATGCTGGCGATACGCTAAATAAATAAATTATCACTATTTCGTAAGGCTGTAATACTGATTACATAAATTTCCGATAATGACATTTATTAAAGACTAGCATTAACGCTTGACACAAAATGTGTAGACAACAGCTTGTAACGCGACTGTGTTAATATCATCTTCCTCATATAGTCCACAGTTTCACCCATACTTGTAACAGTAAAATTGAGACATATACGTCACATATGTTCAAATATCAGGTGAAAGTGACTTATCCCATATTCCGGAATGAAACAGAAATTGACCCATTATTCAGTTCGCAACAGATAAGAACTAATTGACATCATCACAGTACAGCAGTAATGTAATGGCCACTACATTTCTGTAGAGCCTACTTAATATTATTATTATAATATTAGTATTACTAATGGCATTTGTCAGACACAAAGCATTGACAGCTTAAAGTCCTACGATTTCTGTTCAGTTCAGATGCATGGAGCGCAACAATCAAGTGATTTCCAAACAATATGTATAGCGCATGCATTTTAACTTGATTTATTTTAAATGGGGATGCAAGGTGTGGCTGAACTGCTTCATCATTTTATATAAAAAAAGTTGTGAGAAATGAGCAGTACGATTTATCTTATTGGCCTATTAGTTCGTGGTTTAGTAAAACCCCAACAACCACTAAATGTCATTTAACTTTCGTCATATTGTAAAATAAAAGTGTTCAAACAAGATTCTTTTGATTCGAAAGTTAAGTTAAACTCTAATGTTGATGATAGTTGGGGAATTGGGGCGGGGGGGTTACGTAATATCTGATGGTGGATACCGTCAGTTTTCACGACGCGTTGTTATTATCCATTAGATTTCGGGTGTGCAGCTGTGCGAAATCCATTTCTAGATCTGGATATGGAAGCGAAGACATGGTACGACCATGATGAACTGGAGACTGGCAAGGAATACGGTCTTTCGAATGACTGGAAATTTGGTACTCAGTAACAGGCTGTTAAGTTCTGCGACGTACATTGATAACAGTTGTTGCGGCCAAACTGGTACACACACTCGCGCTACGGCGTGCCACAAAGACGAGAAGGTCTGTGATTCAGGTTCTCACCCACACCGACAATATCCAAGCGGTCTGTGTATGTGGGGCCTTTGCCAAAGTAATGTAGTAGGAGGTGGTGGGGTGGGGGGGGGGAGGAGAGAGAGAGAGAGAGAGAGAGAGAGAGAGAGAGCTCTGCATTCCGCCTTGCCGGCGGCATTTAAATAAAAGATTGCTGCACAGTTGCTTGTCCCTCGTGTGTGTATATGTCGACATGTGTGGGGGTACGCATGCGAGTGTTTTGTGCAAATACTTTCTCGTAAAATTCCTCTGTGTGCAGAAGGTTCTTTTTCTGTTTCTTTACATCCGGACTAAAAGCTGTTTATCAGATAACTCGCAAGCGACAAACTGAGTGCTCTGTAGCTGGCACTGTCTTCCCACGAGTACTGTTCACTGGTCACTGCAACTGTCGGTGTTAACTGGCGTCTTCATCGGCTTCCCACATCTTAATCGCACCCACATTAATAGCCTGATGGGGGCTTGGACCTCTCGTTCATCAGCCGTAACTATTACGGGCGTGAAACTTCCTGGCAGATTAAAACTGTGTGCCCGACCGAGACTCGAACTCGGGACCTTTGCCTTTCGCGGTCAAGTGCTCTAGCTCAGTGGTAGAGCACTTGCCCGCGAAAGGCAAAGGTTCCGAGTTGGAGTCTCGGTCGGGCACACAGTTTTAATCTGCCAGGAAGTTTCATATCAGCACACACTCCGCTGCAGAGTGAAAATCTCATTCTATTACCGGCGTGTTCAGTAGAATGCACGTTGCACCTACCACATTCATATAGAATTTCGTCCCTCGTCCCTCGTCGTCGGAGCACTGTACCCGTGTATGACAGCGCCTTACGTGCAGTGCGCCATAGAGAGTGGCATTCGTGTCGTGCACCCGAGGAGGCAACGCTACTTCCTCACCACTACGGAAAGGAAAAATACTTTTATTATATAACCAAATTCGGTGTTATTACCAAATTCGATGGTTTTTTGTCAAATTAGATGTTTTTTTATGTTATTAGGTACTATTTTTTTGTCACATTCAGTATTAGTTTGTGCAAGATTCCTTTTTATTTTGAAAAATTACTTGCTGTTTTTGCCATAGTTGTAAATTTTTCGCCATATTCGGTGTTATGTTTTGCCAATGTTTGTGCTGTTTTTTGCCAAAGTCGGTGATTTTTTTTTCACATTCGGTGTTATTTTTCAGCAAATTAGATGCTATGTTTTAGGCATATTCACATTTCTTGCCCAATTTGATGTAGTATTTTGCCAAATTGCCTCTTAACTCCCGCCGCCTTCCTCAAATTCGGCCTTGTTTTGGCCGATTTCAATTTTGCTGCTTTTTCCAAATTCAGTGACTAGAACTCTGTGTTTGTTTTTGCTAAATTTGTTACTTATGTGTTAGATTGCGGGTTTTTTTTTTCCTTCCCAAATCGGTTCTATTTCATTGTCATCCCTAAGTGTGGGAAATTGACTATCATTTTAAGATTACACACCAACCTCACCCATGACGATATTTAAAGGCAAAATGCAATTTAAACAGTTAATAACTATCAGTTACGAATGTCGGAACTGCCGTCCTCAGATTTATAATTTTTTTTATGCAGCAAAATTACAGATTTCGCGCTATCTGTAAAAATTGGCGATTTATCGTTACTTCGCTGTAAAGCGCTAATGTCGCATTATTTTTCACGTTAGCATTTTCGCGAGCTTTTCCTGTCGCCGTTCTCCATTTTCCTCACTTGCCTTCACGCTGGCGACATGCGAGTCGCCCCGCCTGCCGCGCGGTTAGGAGAACGTAAAGACCACACCAGCGAGATTCGTCACAACACAGATGCATTGCAGAGTCCGGCAAGCGTTTGGAGTTGGAATTTATTTTTAGGTGTAGGTTTCCCACGTTTTCTATGGAGAAAGTATGTACCTGAGATCCACCACGTGATGCCACAGCGAATGTGTATGATCACGCATAACCAAAATTAAAGTACACTACTGGCCATTAAAATTGCTACACCAAGAAGAAATGCAGATGATAAACGGGTATTCATTGGGCAGATATATTATACTACAACTGACATGTGATTAGATTTTCACGCAATTTGGGTGCATAGATCCTGAGGCGTCAATACCCAGAACAACCACCTCTGGCCGTAATAACGGCCTTGATACGCCTGGGCATTGAGTCAAACATAGCTTGGATGGCGTGTACAGGTACAGCTACCCATGCAGCTTCAACACGATACCACGGTTCATAAAGAGTAGTGACTGGCGTGTTGTGACGAACTAGCTGCTCGGCCACCATTCACCAGACTTTTTCAATTGATGAGAGATCTGGAGAATGTGCTGGCCAGGGCAGCAGTCGAACATATTATGTATCCAGAAAGGCCCCTACAGGACCTGCAACATGCGGTCGTGCATTATGCTGCTGTAATGTAGGGTTTCGGAGGGATCGAATGAAGGGTAGAGCCACGGGTCGTAACACATCTGCAATGGACGTCCACTTTTCAAAGTGCCGTCAATGCGAACAAGAGGTGACCGGGACGTGTAACCAGTGGCACCCCATACCATCACGCCGGATGATACGCCAGTATGACGATGACGAATACACGCTTCCAATGTGCGTTCACCGCGATGTCGCCAAACACTGATGCGATTCATCCGAAAAAATGACGTTTTGCCATTCGTGCACCCAGGTTCGTCGCTGAGTACACCATCGCAGGCGTCCCTGTCTGTGATGCAGCGTCAAAGGTAATAGCAGCAATGGTCTCCGAGCTGACAGACCATGCTGCTGCAAACGTGGTCGAACAGTTCGTGCAGATGGTTGTTGTCTTGCAAACGTCTCCATCTGTTGACTCAGGGATCGAGACCTGGCTGCACTATCCGTTACAGCCATGCGGGTAAGATGCCTGTCATCTCGACTGCTAGTGATACGAGGCCGTTGGGATCCAGCAAGGCGTTCCGTATTACCCTCCTAGACCCACCGATTCCATATTCTGCTAACAGTCATTGGATCTCGACCAACGCGAGCAGCAATGTCGCGATACGATAAACCGCAATCGCGATAGGCTACAATCCGAACTTTATCAAAGTCGGAAACGTGATGGTACGCATTTCTCCTCCTTACAGGAGGCATCATAACAGCGTTTCACCAGGCAACGCCGGTCAACTGCTATTAGTGTATGAGAAATCGGTTGGAAACTTTCCTCATGTGAGCATGTTGTAGCTGTCGCCACCGGCGCCAACCTTGTGTTAATGCTCTGAAAAGCTAATTATTTGCATATCACAGCATCTTCTTCCTGTCGGTTAAATTTCGCGTCTGTAGCACGTCATCTTCGTGGTGTAGCAATTTTAATGGCCTTTAGTGTATGTGTGATGCCACAGCGAGTGCGTATAATCCCGCATAACGAAAATTAGAGTAATGATCGAACACTGATTCATTATCTCCGATTTAGCAGTGGAACTGTAAATTTTGCGTGAATCAGCAGCTGATGAAATTATGCTCCCGTTCAGTCTGCAGCTAAAACGGCTCTAACGGTGAGACCTTCGTTCTGTGGATGAAGGACAACAGACAAACACCGTATTTCTAGATTTCCGAGAAGTATGTGACACGGTGTGTGTCCGTCAGAGACAAGGGTATCATCAGCGGTGTCCGGTAAAGCGCAATAGGACCGCTACTGTTTACTATGACCATAAACGATCTGACGGATAGAGTGAGCAATGATTTACAACTGGTTACACATACGCTGTGGTGTACCAATAGGCGTCGCCGTTGAGTGACTGTAGGAGGATACAAGATGACTTAGACAAATTTTCTAATGTATGTGATGAATGGCAGCTAGCTCTAAATGAAGTTACTGGAAAAAAGAGCGCAGCAACGTTCGAGAAGAACATTGATAGTGCCCGTTGAACACTAGTGCGACCCATTCTTGAGTAGTGTTCGAATGCGCCGGATCCCCGCTGATTCGGATTAAAGGAAGACATCAAAGCAGTTCACCCAAAGGCTATATTTGTTACCGGTATGTTCGATCAACCCACAGGTGTTACAGACATGCTCCCGAAAATCAAATGGGAACCCCTGGAGGGAAGGCGATGTTCTTTTCGAGGAACTCTATTGAGAAAATCAGGGGACCGACATTTGAAGATGATTGCAGAACGATCGTACTGCCGCCAACGTGCATTTCGGGTTAAGGACAAAGGAAGTTAGGTCTCGTACGGACAGTCTTTTTGCCCTCGCTCTGTTTGCGAGTGGAACAGGAAATGAAATGACTAGTACCGGTACGTGGTACCCTCCGCCATGCACCGTAGTGGCTTGCGGATTATGCCTTCATATGTAGAGTATGAGTCGACCACAATGCTATTGCACCTCGGAGTGAGTGAGCGCGTAAGCGGTGTTGAGAGAGTATGCACAGTTGACCTAGTTTTCCGTAGTCATCACTATGCTTGTTTACTGTAATGTCACCGCGTGTTTCTGATAATATCGTGGTCGAATAGTAAATCTACGTGGCTGTCTCTGTAGGCGAGGCGGCATTGGCCACTATAAGTAAGCCATGCCAAGTTCATTCGCGCTCTGTCTTGCACATCGCAACCCCGTGCAGACTGGTATGGGATAAGCGAGGACTCAGGCCCGAACACAGTGGTAGCTCGGCAGGTGTCAGCCGCCGGCGCTTGCCACATTGCACCTCGTACCGGACTCTTGTAACGGCTAGGAGCTTACTAAGGTGGCCAGCTCGGGATAGATACGTACTTTAAACTGTAACGAAGCGCCCATCAGGGGGAAGATGGAAGAAACGCACATTGTAGAGAAATTCCGTGGAGCATTTTTCTCTTGTGTGGCTGAAGGGGGAAAAAAGAGGGCGGTAGAGGAAAGGAGTGAGTGTGAACACGGGAAGGAGTTAGAGGAGGAGGTGCAGCCGTTAGGTAGGGCAACGTGACTGCTAGTAGTGCGCGACTATTTCGGTTGGGACTGCGCGCTGTTCCGCCGCGTGACGTACGGTCGGGGCGGGCAGGGGGCGCAGCCGGCTTAATTTGTTTACCACTGCGGCTACAGAGTGCGGAGAAGAGGAGACAGAGGAGCGGAAGAAGGTCGCCCGGTGGTGAGGGGAAGAGAGAGAGAGAGGATCCGCGTGCGGAAAGTTGCGGAGCGGGCGAAGAAAGGCGGCAGCAGTGGGGTGGGGGTCGACGCGAGCACAAAGGGGAGAACGGTGCACTGGCGTGGGCGGGGCACAAAGGAGCCGACCAGGCAGAGCTCTGCCGCTGACGCCGCAGTCGCACTGTGTGCGCTGTCAGAGTGGCAGATGTCTCCACCCAACGTGTGTGTGTGTGAGCGCACGCACCCGTGTGTCCGAAACTCTACTACTACGTGATTCTCTGCAGTTAACCGGTTGGCAGAACGCTCATACAGCAACATTCACTAAACTAAAACTAGACTCCTGCCGCACAGGCCATGAAGGCCTAAAGGTACCGACCGGCCGCCGTGTCATCCTCAGACCACAGGCGTCGCTGGATGCGGATAGGGAGGGGCATGTCGTCAGCACACCGCTCTCCCGGCTGTATGTCAGTTTCCGAGACCGGAGTCGCTTCTTCTCAATCAAGTAGCTCCTCAGCTTGCCTCACAAGGGCTGAGTGCACCCCGCTTGCCAACAGCGCTCGGCAGACCGGATGGTCACCCATCCAAGTTCTAGCCCAGCCCGACAGCGCCTAACTTCGGTGATGTGACGAGAACCGGTGTTACCACTGCGGCAAAGCCGTTGGCCACAGCAACATTCAGACTTATAAAATCCGTAACGAACAGACTGAATCAACACAGGACTTTTTCCAGTATTTGCAAGACTCCTGGCAGCAAAACACTTTCAAAAGGCAAACCTACATCTGTATTGCTTGTACGAGGGCTGTTCAAAAAGTACCCGACCTTAATAACACCAATCTTTAATCCGATACAATTGTTTGACACTATAGTTTTATCCACGAACGATGGCGGTTCACGAATGTCGAGGCACAGACGGGGGTTGCACTGTTGCCGATTCCAAGCGACAGTTGCGGTACGGGCAGACGCGTGCTTTCCGCGTGAAGAAAGCGTCTAGCCTCCAAATTATGGCTCTAGCTTACTTACGCAGAATTTATCGCTCACCACCACAATCAGCGCTGAGTACTCACAACAAACGCAATCGAAATTGGTTAAACAACTCGCTACGATCACGTTTAATGCTCTCATTAGCTACGGAATTCGCGGCAGAGCGCTCTGAACATCCTGAATGCTCATTGCTGTTGGAGCATATGTGACGTAGGTGCGTAGAAGTAGCCTATACTCCGAATTCGAATCTCTTCCCTGTTCGGAAACCACGTTCGTGTCAGGGTCTTTTTCAGTTTGGGGAAAGGCTAGAAGTCACTCGGTGCTTGGTCAGGGGAAAGGGAGGTCAATAAACCACAGTCGCGTTGTGTTTGGCTAAAAAACTCAGAATTCGTGCAGAACGATGAGCGGCTGCGTTATCGCGACGAAGGTGGCAATCGCCTGCTGCCCACAAGTCGGGGCCGTTTGCGTTTCACTGGTTCACAAAGACGACAGAGAACCTCTTGGTAGTACTCCTCATTTAGGTTAGTACCTTCTCTGGCGTATTCGCGACAGACGACGCCACTGGAGAGGAAAAAAAAAATTAAAAAAAAGAGATGCGCTGCGGACCTGACTGTCTCATTTGGGTCTCGGGGATGATTCATGCTTCCAGTGAGATGGCTTTTTTTTCTCTCTCCATAAACCGAGGACTCGTCACTTGTGATCATTTTGCTCGATAAAGTTGATATTACTGTTGCACAGTATCCAGCATGACCCGTGCGAACTCCAAACGAACTTGCTTCCGCTCAGTTTTACCAACCTTGCCACTTATTTGGCCGAGATCCTCCTGAGATCCAAGTGTTCCGTTAAAACGGCATGTATGAATCCAGTACTAATTTTAATTAGGTTTGCAACTGCTCTGATTGTGAGTCTTTTATGCTGCATCGCCAGGGACCTTATGTGATCAATAACAGCCTAATTTACTAATGTTGAGGGCCTACCTGAACATGGTTCAGTCCTCACTGAAGACAGCCCATCTTTGAAGCGTTTTGTGTGATACGCATTGCTTCGTCCCCAGTCATTAGTCGAATCTTGCCGATTTTTTCAAATTGAGAATCATCAGGGTTAAAACAAAATTTCACGCCTTAATCTTCACATGTCAACGACTAGCCAGTGACTGATTGTTCCCGCAGTCGTGAAAAAATCAAGCATGCGCACTAACGTATTTCTATAAACATGGAGAGCGCACGCATCCCGGTGCCATTGTTTGTTTCATCTATAAAAATGTGATCGGATACTTTTTGAATAGTCCTCTTAGATCTAGAGAACTGCCAATATGGTCTGCAGTACACCTTTTGAAATGTAAGGCAGCAGGCATAAATTATGGCATCCGGAACGGTGTTTGGGACTTGCACAGAAATCAGAAGGTGCAGTTATAAAAGACGAATGATATGAAAAGGCAGCCATAGTTGGTAAGGGGGTGAGACAGTGTTGTAGCCTATCAACGGTGTTACTTAACCTATACATCGAGAAAACAGTGACGGATACCAAGGATAAGTTTGGAAACGGAATTAAAGTTCAGGGAGAAAAGAAAAATAAAAACTTAGTTTGCAGATGACATTGTAATTTTGTCAGAGATAGCTAAGAACTTGGAAGAACAGTTGAACGGAATATATGGTGTCTTAGAAAGAGATCGTAAGAATAAGGTGATAATAGTTGAAGTAAACCAGACGATGCTAAAGGAATCACAGTAGGAAATGGAGCACTAAAAGTACTAGATATGTGAAAAAGGGTTTTTGGAATATCTAATATAAATTTAAATGTTAGGAACTCTTTTCTGAAGGTATTTATTTGGAGTGTAAAGCCTTGTATAGAAATGAAACTTGAACAAAAGGCACTTCAGACAAGAAGAAGACTTTTGAGTTTGCTGTTATACAAGAATCCTGAACACTGCATGGGTAGTTCGGATAAATAATGAGGACGTACTGAATCGAATTGAGGAAAAAAGAAATTTACACCACAACTTGACTGAAAAAAGGGATCAGGTGACACGACTGATTCTGTGGCATCAAGAAATTCCCGAATCGTCGGTCTTATGATGAAGGGAACAGTGGGCGGTAAAAATTGTAGAGGGGCTCCAAGGCATGAATGCAGGATTAAAATGGATGTAGTTTGAAGAGGCTTGCAGAGCATAGTGTAGCATGGAGAGTTCCATTAGACTAGCCTTCGGTTACCACCACAGTACAATTCAGTAGTTCAACTCTTGCACACACCTACAGTTTCACATGGTCATTTGTGTTTGCTACGTGTGTTTGAAACACCATCATTTCTGTTCATGTAGCAAGTATTTCTGTTTGTTTGTTTACTGTAACTGTTTCGCTGTTTATCATACTACCACGGCTCCGCAAAGAAAAGCATCAATTAGGAAGTATTTCACCCTATTTGTTTATGTTCTCTACCTTTTGGTAACCCTTAGATTAGAATCTCATGTATTTTCGATTTACAAACATAGCCGCAGCTTGTAATGTTCACTGACGGCCATTAGCTATGCTTGTATAATTTATGCTATAACTCAGTGCATCTAAAATGAAAGATCGCGATGTCTCATTGAAGTGTGATGGCTGGCACATTCACACTCATTGTACTTACGATTCAACATTTGTTTACCTTGAGGCCGTGTGCACGCTATTACTATGTCTGTGTGTGTGTGTGTGTGTGTGTGTGTGTGTGTGTGTGTGTGTGTGTGTGCGCGCGCGCGCCAGGAAGCACTTACAACGTAACGATCTTACGGTTTTGTAAACATTTCCGACTCAGTTTTCATTATTTTCGTGTCTAGCTAGTTGCACGTGATCAGGAGAATAATGTTCCTGTAACATCGCCCATCTGATGCCGGGCCATCAATGACTAGAAAACTACTGAATGGTGCTGCAAATCGTATCAAATTCAAAAAGCGTCTGGTTGGGTATCACACTTAACCCGCATAAACTGCTAAATTAAATCACAGTCGCAGTTCATCAGCCACGATGGACATAATGAATATTTCTCCACAGTAGCAGTATCGAATTGCACGTGCGAGGTAAGATTACTCTTCTTTTACAACGACTGACGTTTCTCCCTAAGCATGTGGGAGTCAGCGTAATATCTAAGGAGTAACTGGCGATTGAAATTTCGTGTAAAGACGTCGCTGCAACGTTAAACGCCTTTGTTTTGTTGATGACGGGGATCATTAACAAGTCGTATGTCTGTCAGAGGAAGCAAAACTATGTAACCATTGCGTGAGAGCTCATATTAGCTCAAAGAGGTTTTTTTTTTTTTTTTTACACACGTTTTCTTTTATTCGGTTTTGTAATCTCAGACTCGCACCTTCGTCGGCGGCCGTTACACTATATGCTTTGAAAGATTCTCTACGGGGAAGTGCTATTGTGCGGAACAGATACGGAAAGTAATTTTAAAAAGAAATTTCGGCGGGGAGCACAGTTTGTGCTATGGTGGCGAACTCCATTTTAACGAACGCGTACGATATACATCTTTTTTATTTCGCCTCCCCCATAGAAATGAATACAAATTGCAGCAATAGATTATCATAAGTTAAAGCCTTGCGACGTTCTCCGTTCTAATAGCCGTTATTGCTTAAAAAGCGCGTGAAAAATCGCGTCTTTTCCTCGTTTAAAAGCAGAGGAGCCGTGCCAGCGACGAGTTTTTTTTTTGCGGCATAGTTGATACTTGCTAATTACATCCCCTCGTTTCATTCTTGAGTTTGGGCAAACACTGCACGTATTTCTGTCGCCCTTGCCAGTAATTCCATGTTTCAAAGGGAACGCGGCGGCTCTGAAATTACGACTATCGTAGTCGTTCTGTCACAGGGAGGCCCTAACAAGAGTGTTAACGCCTGTTGTATAGCGAAGAAACAAACGGTTGCACGTTTTTACAAAGATATAATGTCGTCAGAGCTAATGTAAATCTATGGACGCGACATCTAGAAGAGAGGAGTGTGAACTTCCTGTATCCACTTTTAACGAATCAAGTTTGCGTGTGTGTACATATATATGATTATTCTGCAATTTGCACATAATTGTTTGGCGGAGGAGTCGTCGGACAACTTTCATTCAACTTTCTCGAACAGCACGTGGGAAAGATGAGCACCTAGCTCGTCCTGTACTAGCTCTGGTTTCATGTACTTTATTACGACGATAACTGATCGCCGGCCGCGGTGGTCTAGCGGTTCTAGGCGCTCAGTCCGGAACCGCGCGACTGCTACGGTCGCAGGTTCGAATCCTGCCTCGGGCATGGACGTGTGTGATGTCTTTAGGTTAGTTAGGTTTAAGTAGTTCTAAGTCTAGGGGACTGATGACCACAGATGTTAAGTCCCATAGTGCTCAGAGCCATTGATAACTGATCCCATGTACGGGGGATGAGCAACAAAGACAGAGACATTTTTTTTTCATAGATGTTTATTACTCCATTTCAGTGTTCACATAACGTTTTTCACAGTACTCTCCTCCTATTGAATGCACATTTTATAGCGCCTGTGCCGGTCCTCTAAGACATGGTGAAGGCCATTCTTTGTCAGGTCTTCGAGAATCTTCTCACTTCACTTGAGCACTGCTTCAGAGTTATAAAACCGAATGGTCCGAAGGTATGCCCTTAGTTAGTGATAGTGTTAAAAACAAACCATGGGATGCAAGATCGGAGCTGTAAGGCCATTGCAGTACACAGGTAATGTTCAGTTGAGCCACAAACTGCACGACGATTTGCGGCATGAGGCCGCGCATTGTCATGATGAAGTCTCCATCCAGTTCGAAAAAGTTCTGGTCGTTTCCTTTCAATGTGGGCCCTCAGTTTAGCCGGCCCCTGTGGCCGAGCGGTTCTAGGCGCTTCAGTCTGGAACCGCGCTGCTGCTGCGGTCGCAGGTTCGAATCCTGCCTCGGGCATGGATGTGTGTGATGTCCTTAGGTTAGTTAGGTTTAAGTAGTTCTAAGTCTAGGGGACTGATGACCTCAGATGGTGTCATAGTGCTTAGAGCCATTTGGACCATTTGAATCCTCAGTTTAGCCAGTACTGACTTGTAGTATGCTGCTGTAACGGTAGTGTGAGGGAGAACTGCATGCTGATACATCATTCCATGACAGTCAGAAAAGCCTGGTGTCGTCGTGAAGGATACACGAGTGGACCTTCGGCTCCGAAAGCCAATAGCGATGATGTTTCGCAGAATGGTTCACAAGCTGACACTCGTTGATGGCACACCAATGAAATTTGCAGCAGTTTGCGGAACCGTTGTCCTTCTGTGACGATTCTCTTCTGTCGTCGTTGGTCCTGTTCTTGCAGGATCGAGGATCGTTTTCCGGCCGCAGTGATGTCGGAGATTTGATGTTTTACCGTATTCCTGATATTCACGGTAGGCTGGTGAAGTGGACGTACGGGAAAATCCCCACTTCATCGCTACCTCGGAGATGCTGTGTCCAATCGCTCGTGCGCCGACTATAACACCACGTTCAGACTCACTCACATCTTGATAACCTCCCACTGTAGGAGGAGCAACCGATCTAACAACAGCGTCAGACACTTGTTTATTATATAGGCATTTCCGACTGCAACGCCGTATTCTGTCTGTTTACATATCTTTGTATTTGATTATTCATGCATATATATACGAGTTTATTTGGCGCTTCGGTGTATATAGGCGTTGCCGACCGCAGCGCCGTATTCTGCCTGTTTACATACATCTGTATTTGAATATGGATGCGTATACCATTTACTTTGCCGCTTCAGTTTATAAAATGTGTTCTACACAAGGTGTTTCTCTCTGTAACTCATAAAATAATAAGTGAAATGAATATTTATTTAGATAAGTACTAGTAATAAACGCTACTTTTTTGTGGAGTTCCCAACATAATTTCTTTGTCTCTTTTTAGGTAGATCTACAACAACAAGTTATAATTTTTAAATACAAATTTTTTCTATCTTGTAGCAGAAAGCCTACCGTGTACAAATAAATTTATATGGTATTTCCGTCAATTTTAGTTAGGGAGGTAGAAATGTTCATCGATCGAGGCGTTAAGTCAGCATGAAGTGATTCAGGTGCTCTACGCATCGGCTTAGTACAACTCTCAACGCCTTCAAATACCACGCATAAGATTTTTATATTCTGTCGCCCACTATGTGCAATCTATTACTGCAACAGGATGAACTGGACCATTTTGTAGGAAATTTAATGTAGATGAATTTTGTACTGGGATATTTTTCTGCTAGAGACCCTAGTTTCGATTTCGAATTATTCAAGGAAAACGTGCAAAACTGATCTCAATACGCGTATTTTTTTTAATAACTCGAAAACCGTGGTCGCCAGCAAAAACGTATCGCAGTACAAAATTTAAATACGTTAGATTTCCTACAAAAAAGGTTTTGTTCTTTTTTCTGTAGGACTAATAGTTTGCGTGTAGTGAGCGAGAGAATGTGAAAATCAGTCGCACTGTTTTTGGATTGCCCCTTGGTTTGCGTGAAACCTATTGGTACGGGTGGCTGAAGCACCTCGTATAATTGTCTGTGTTGAGATTTATATTCTTGTGTTTGCAAATTCATGTAACTGGGTTTTCCTAACGAGAACCCGTCTTTCTGATTGCAGAAATCAGTTCATCTTCTAAAAGGTGTAACGTTACTGGTGTCACGAAACGACAAATTGTTCGCTGCACTGTACGAAGTCATGGTCTGTTAGATGCTTGAACGTGTATCCTTTCAGTGTCGTATTCAAGACGGGTCGGAACCCACTAGTTTCAACCTGCCACGGATATTGATGTGGAAGAAACATGGCATACTCATTAATCGAGTTAAGTCTGACACGTTACTGATGCGCGGCGAAAGCCAGCGAAACAGCCATGCCATATGCTGTGACTTACCTGATCGAAGAGCTCCATCATCTGGTACGTTTTTACGTGCTGAAACTGCAGCTGCCTGACTAAAGTTGATTGAAGATTTAAACTAATCTGTGTACAGTTGTTTTAAATATGTTGGTTACATGCCAAGGAAAAAAAATAATTTTTTGTTTAAAAATAATAACTCGTTGCGGTCACTGTCTAGGAAATGACTAAATAAACTACTTTCGAAACGCCACAGAAAGAGTACTAAATAAATATTTCTTTCACTTACTATTTTGTACGTACCAGAGGAAAACACCCTGTATATGATGTTGTTGTTGTTGTTGCTGTTGGTGTTGTCTTCACTCCAAAGACTGGTTTCATACAGCTCTCCATGGCACTCTATCTTGGCCGCGTGGTTTGAGGCGCCATGTCACGGATTGCGCGGCCCCTCCCGCCGGGGGTTCGAGTCCTCCGTCGGGCATGGGTGTGTGTGTTGTTCTTAGCATAAGTTAGGTTACGTAGTGTGTAAGTCTAGGGACCGATGACCTCAGCAATTTGGTCCTTTAGGAATTCACACACATATGAACATTTTACTCTATCCTGTGCATTCGGGAGAACGACGGTTCAATCCCGCGTCCGGTCATCCTGGTTTAGGTTTTCCGTGATTCCCCTAAATCGCTCCAGGCAAATGCCGGGATGGTTCCTTTGAAAGGGCACGGCCGGCTTCCTTCCCCGTCCTTCCCTAATCCGATGAGACCGATGACTTCGCTGTCTGGTCTCCTCCCCCACACAATCTAATCCAATCTATGCTGTACAAGCCTCTTCATCTCCGAATAAATACCGCAACTTACATCCTTCTGAATTTGCTTACTGTATTCATTTCTTAGTCTCCTTCTACGATTTTTATCTTCCACATTTGCCACCATTACTATCGACCGATCCATCCTCCTAACCAGATTGGGCCACAAATTTCTTGTCTCCCCAATTCTATTCAGTACCTTCACTTTAGTTCCGAATCTGCGACACTCCTGTGTATCACCGTATTTCAAAAGCTAAATTATCTTATTGTCTAATCTGTTTTTCGTGCATGTTTGACTGTCCTACATTTCACTGCCCCACATGGCTACACACTATACAAATACTTTCAGTAAGGATCTCCTGACACTTAAAATCTATGCTCGAATTTCTCTTTTTCAGACATGCTTTTCTTGCCATTGCCAATCTACATTCTGTATCCTCACCACTTCGGCCATCATCAGTTATTTTGAGGCACAAATAGCAAAACACATCTACCGCTTTCAGCGTCTTGTTTTCTAATCTAATTCCCTCAGCATCGCCTGATTTAATTCGACTACATTCCAGTATCCTTGTTTTGCTTTTGCTGATGTTCGTCTTATATCTTCCTTTCAAGACACTGCGTATTTCGTGCAACTGGTCTTCCAAGTCGTTTACTGTCTCTTGACTTAATTACATCGTTATTGGCAACTTTAAAGTTTTTGTTTCCTCTCCCTGAACTTAAGTTCCTACTCCAAAATTTTCCTTTGGTTTCCTTTATTGCTCGCTCAGTGTACAGATTGAATAACAAATGGGATAGTTTACATCCCCATCTCACTACCTTCTCAAACACTGCTTCCCTTTCATGCCACTCAACTCTTTACTACTGCCGTCCGGTTTCTGTACAAGTTATAATTAGCCTTTAATTCCCTCTTATTTTGCCTGTGCTACTGTGAGAGTTTCAAAGAGCACATTCCCGTCAACATCGTAAAAAGCTTTCTCTAAATCTACAAATACTGTGAATTTAGGTTTGCCTTTCCTTAACATGTCTGCTAAACAAGTCGTAGAATCAGTACTGCCTTAGGCGTTTTTACAAGTCTCTGGATCCAAAATTACCTTCTCCGAGGTCGTCTTGTAGAAGTTTTCTCCATTCTTCTGTAAAGAATTCATCCATGACTTAGTAAGCTGATACTTCGGTAATAATTATACCTGCTTTCTTTGGAATCGGAATTATTACAGTCTGAGGATATTTCGCCTGCCTCATACATCTTGCTCGCCATATGGAAGAGTTTGTCATGGCTGGCTTTCTCCAAGGCTATCAGAAGTTCTGGCGGAATGTGGTATACTCCCGGGACCTTGTTTCGGCATAGTTCTTTCAGTACTCTGTCAAATTCTTCACACGGTATCATATCTTACATTCCATCTTCATTTACGTCGTCTTCCATTTTTATAATATGCTTGTATATCATACTGTACATGATAATGGTCCCGACACTCTGCCTTGGAACACACATACAGGGATGAATGCGTGAAACAACAGCAGTATGGCGGGAGAAACACTAAAAGACGAATTGGCGCGAAAGTGTCGAGTGATGGTAAGGAACTCTTGCGCCCCTTCTAGTGGTTTCTGGAAGGGAGCGCCTGCAGTGGGAATGCTCTGCTCTCCCAAAGGGTACTTCTAGGGCCAGTTGTCCTAAGGAACTTTCTCCCCCTGTCGTAGAGGGCCTTGCAAGCACGAACGGCGCCCGTATTGGCTTGCGATAAGTCGTTGCTGAGGGAGCAGCTTTTGGTCCATTCAGCCGTGTCATGCGGCTGTCCCTACATGGCCTCTCTCTTTGTTAACACCGGCTAACACCAGCGCCAATTTTCATTACGGTGTCTGTGCTGGCGAAGGTACGGTGAAACGCCTCCGACTAGTGGGACGGAACACACGGATTCCACTGCCGCCGCAGGCATGGCTTTTACAAGTGCCGCTACTACTGTATGAGTCTGTACCAAATAGCTGTTTCAACAGTGTAAAAAATCCATTTCGAATTAAAACTATCACAATCTCCTGTACTTCGTTATCTTGCAACTAACTTTGATATCATGTGATAAACTTCAAAAAATTTTATGGTCTCACATGTCTGCAGTTTTAAACTGTGCGAGATATCTATTTAGCAATATGAATGTGTGTGGCCCTGGAGTATGGCACGAAATCGTCAAACCCAGAACGCAGCTATATGTTCTTCGTAAGCATGTCAGTTTATCCTCGTAGATAGGGTTGTAAAAGTACGGCAGGTTGCCGTGGAATGTCATAAGTAAGAGTAGACAACGGTTGTTTTCCTTGTAGCCCTCATCAGTTAAGGTCGTGGCCGCGTTACCTGTACGTTAGACAAGGTGCCGACCTTACATTTCGATCGCTTTGTGTGCGTGTGCAATCACAGCCTTACTAGATTTACCTAGCAATCAGAATTGGTGAATGGACTAGAAACTGTGTGAGGATATACAGTATAAAGGACTGCGGAACCTACGGAACATTTTTGTTCTACATGGTTATCCTCTAGTTCATTACTAAAAAGTAAACAGTATTTATTGCAAAATTGAAATTGTCAGCGGTAAATTTAGGTTTTATTCAAAAACTGTTGAATAGTATCATGAAACAGAGGAATGTTGTAGCAAAAATTAAAGAGGTACAGATTTATCATATAGTAGTGCTGGAAAACGATATTTCCTAAAAGATGATAAAATTAAAACAAACACCAAACAAAATGCGAAAACAAAAACATATTAAAGATCGCTACAGTAGTTCATCAAACTTATATAAAACTCGTTCCTGATATTACTAGACAACTTACGTACTTTTCACTAATAACAGGAAACTCTATGATGAAGAACGTAATTTTGAGTACAAAATAACAGCAACAATTATATAGATTTTTTTCAGTACTTATGCATGTAAAATGTACTTGCATCAGAACTAATTGCTTTGGTTACATAAGTGCGCAGAAGTTAACGCGATTATTTCCAAAATTTAATTTATATTTTGTACGAATATACACAATGGTCTCACACGGAACGAGGTGCATTTGTAAATATGTGCAAAACAAAGAAACGAAAAGAACAAAAAACATAGAGACGTCATCGGTTCCCAGCTCTTCTCTTCAGCATTCATTTATGTTTCTGTGCCTACCAATGCGACCAGGCCATCGGTAATCCAACAATTTACTACGCAGTTTATGTAGCGTACCGTAACTATTGAACCGTAGTTTTTGTAGAGCGCAACTCTAGCTGTAGATATGACCGTATCTTGGAGGACGCTACTTAGCATCCATACCTAACCATTTCTGCTGAAACACCATCATCTACATTGCGAATGGTTGAAACTGAAAAATACCGGTGAAAATTTGATAAAAATATTGCACTCTAAGGGTGATGATAACATCAGCTTACACCGAATAGATGGTTCAACTTATATTAACTTGCTTCACCTTCATAGTTTTAATAATTAAAAAATAAATAAAAAAACGCTGTTATGCGAATATCTATTCCACTTTCTCAACGATTACCTTAGCTCTGACATATGTGGCAGTTGCATCCCATATCCTTGAGTGGCGTTATTAAGCAAACATGTGGAGCAATTAACGCATTAGAAAACAGTATTATTTTGTTACACTCCCGCTTATGCGTCTTGCGTAGAATATTGAAATTCTCTGCACGTCTTCCAGTGTCATATTTGGATGGCAAAGACACAACACTCGTACTATTATGGAATTGCCTCTTATTTTATTCATTTAATCCTCGATCTTAGTTTTCGTAATTACAGAAACTCGCCATATGAAGAGATAAACTGCTTTTACGCTCAAAATGCGTGGTGAAACATTAGAACTATCGTAAGGTCTCTTATCTTCCGAGTCTGGCAAGCAGCTAGATTTTGTTTGAAAAACGCTGGCGTAAATATCCAGCCTTCTCAGATTGAATTTTCGCTCTGTAGCGGAGTGTGCACTGATTTGAAACCTCATGGCAGATTATACTGTTTACCGGAGTGGGGACTCGAGCCAGGATCTTTGCGTAGCACACAATTTTATCTGCCACGTAGTGTCGCGATCAAGCTCGGACATCTATCTTAATTTCTCTCAAACACGTCAAAATCACTCATTGTTTGATAAACACCTCACATAAAGCGGCACACCACCAAAATTTGACAATTTTTTTTTGTCTACAGGGGGCTTTCGAGCAGCACCGTGCCACCTTGATAATTCGTAAGCAACCACTGTTGCACCAGATGAGACAATTTTCCGTTCTGCGTACACGTCCGTGGAATTAAATAAAATTCGTACCATTTAATGACTTAAGTGCTTATACTAGGACCGTTCAATAAGTAATGCGACACATTTCTTTCTGAAAGCGGGATAGCTTTATTCAGGACTCCAGTACACCATAGTATGCCCCACTCTTTTGTCTACAGAACCCTAGTTATCAACATAATCTCCGTTCAGTGCGATGGCATTACGCCACCTTACTGGGAGGACCCATATTCCCGCGTGCTACCACGTCACTGGTCGATTTCGGAGCCAACGTCGTGCTGCGTCAGTAACTTCCCCATCGTCCTCGCACCGCTTCCTACGGAGTGCATCCTCCATTGGGCCAAACAAATGAAAGTCGTAAGGTGCGAAGTCCGGACTGTGTAGAATGGAACAATCCAATGAAGTGTGTCAGCATTACCAGCAGAGATGCCCATTTGAGAAGCGAGGTGTTCGACTGTGACCCATCGATCATCTCGAATGAGAGTGTCCGCACGTTCGAATAATGCAGGAGTCACAGCCGTGATGCCGCCTCCCGGCACGCGGGTGTCGGACTGGTTTGCGCGACCTTGTTGCTATGACGGTAGACGCCACGCCCAACAACTCATCGTGCCTTTGTTCACTGCCAGGTCTCCGTAGACATTCTGCAAGCGTCTATGTCTATCTGTGGTGCTTTGGTTTCCCGCCAAAAGAAGCTCAGTGACTGCTCCATTACAGACGCTGTTGTAAGGCCAGTCGGAACTTAATGAAACTATATCGTCTGAATCGGGAATATTCCACGATGACCCGCAACAAATTTCACACTTTTTTCAACCGAAATTGGCCGAGAAAAGAATGTGTTGCGTTACTTATTGAACGCGCCTCGTACTTTAACGTGTAGCAAACTGAGTGGGTGGGGAATAAAAGGAAGAATGGTAACATTATTTTGATTTGCTACACACTCTGAGACAGTATGATTTGGAGATATATCCACATCACGTATCTGCGTCGTACGCACAGGCGGAAACGCCCAATCTCGAATATATTCTTTTCCCCTCGTGCATGCTCACCGATACAAGTGCCACGTCATGCTGTCACGGGATATATGGGCGGGACGGGCTGAAGGGAAGGGGATCACGGCAAATATCGGATACGTATGGAAATTGGAAGTGTGGCGCGATATATTGGACGCGACGCGACCGCGTGGGGACAAATATTGCGGGGGTGGTTTTCACACGGCCCGGTCGGGAACGTCTGCGGACTGCCGTGCAGCAAGCCTTCAGAAAGATGACGGACACAGCGCTGGTTTGGCCGTGTGTAGGCCTCGCAAGGGTTTTATATGACGGTACGAGCACGAAAAAGGTAAAAAAAAGGACTGATAAAATTAAATCAGTGTGGTTCTGATGGTATTAGTGCAGGAAATGGACTCTGTAAAGTAGTAGATGAGTTTTGTTGTTTGGGCGGCAAAGTTACTGACGATGGCCGAAGTAGAGAGGACATGAAGTCGTGACTGGCTAAAAATGGTTCAAATGGCTCTGAGCACTATGGGACTTAACATCTGAGGTCATCAGTCCCCTAGAACTTAGAACTACTTAAACCTAACTTACCTAAGGACATGACACACATCCATGCCCGAGGCAGGATTCGTACCTACGACCGTAGCGGTCACGCTGTTCCAGACTGAAGTGCCTAGAACCGCAAGGGCCACACCGGCCGGCTGTCGCGACTGGCTAGAACAAGTTCTCCAAAATAGAATTTTATTAACATCTAATGTAAACTTTAACTGTTGGTATATCTTTTCGAAAGGTATTTGTCTGGGATGTAGCCTTGTGCGGAAGGGAAACGTGGACGAAGCAATTCAGAGAAGAAGCGGATACAAGGACCTGAAACGTGATGGTCCAGAAGAATGTTGAAAATTTGATGGGCAGATGGAATAACTAAGATGAGCAATCTAAATCACAATAAATTGTTAATTTTAATTCTGGTGACCAGATTCGGCCTATGACACCACAAGGCTACGTAATATGAGACTTTTAAAATGGGTCATGTATGACAAAACTTCACTAGTTTCAAAATGACATAAAAAACCAACCTTAGTTGTATATAGCCATGAGTTGCCCAGATGCAGTAAGGGGCGTTGCGGGGAGCCACTGTGTGGTACCGACCGGTACCTCTCACGAACTGTTGCGTAACTTTGGACAGAAATATGGGTACCCCGCGAGAAATGTAGGCTCGAACGTGAATGCAGTTGGTAGCCAAGCCTGCAGGCTGCGCTGTAATGTTTGACCACGGACGGCGCCAGTGCAATACGATCGCGCAGCGCCTGTGTTATTCCGAATTACGGTTTTGTTTTCGTTTTAGGGCGCAAAAACCGAAGTACGGTGCAAAGCATTTATCTGCTGACATCGGGCGAGCGACATTTCAAGTGAAATATCTCTCTTGTGCGAGAATATATACAGGGTATAAATTTTAAGTTGACAAACCAGAATAACTCGAAAAATAAGCTTCACACGAAAAAACGTGTAGAATCCAAAGCTGATTATTTCCGAGGGGGACATCTGCCGATGCTAAAATTAGCCCGCCACCCCAGCCCCCTGGGGGTGGGGTGGGAGGCAACTTTAAAATTTCAAATGGGATCCCTTGTTTTTTATTGCAGATCAGATTCTACATAAAAAGCTACGTACATTTTGTCTTAAAACATTTGTTTTCATTCTTGGTACTTGGCGCTGAAATTCAAGAAAATCTATGTTCTCATTTGTGCGTGGAAAATGGTTACGGTTCAAATGGCTCTGAGCACTATGGGACTTACGTGCTTAGGTCGTCAGTCCCCTAGAACCTAGAACTACTTAAACCTAACTAACCTAAGGACATCCGTAGCGGTCGCGCGGTTCCAGACTGAAGCGCCTAGAACCGCTCGGCCACTCCGGCAGGCAAAATGGTTACGGATTAATAAAAAATACGTCATTGATTAGTTAGTTAGCTAGTCAGATGATTTGTTTGATAATTAAATGTTGTGTGGCCTCATGACCACGAAACAAACAAAACTTATCCAAATCGGCGGAAAAAATTAATATTTCGGTCAACATTTCTGACACTCTAATTAATTCCTCTCTCTCAAACCCCACCCTATGCGGACATAAGGAGAGTTATCGCTTTAGCGAATCAAAATTTACGAAGTAAATAAGTATTTTTTATGTATCCGTAACCATTTGCCACGCAAAAATGTGAACGTGGATTATCTTGGATTACAGCGTCAACTACCAAGAATCGAAACAAATGTTTAAGAGAAAATGTACGTAGTTTTTATGTAGAGTCCGATTCTGCAATAAAAATGGCGGTTCTCATTTGCAATTATATCCCCAGGGGGCTGGGGTGGCGGGCCAATTTTAGTACCAGCAGATGTTCCCCTCGAAAATAATCAGCTTGGGATTCTACACATTTTTTCGTGTGAAGCTTATTTTTCTGGTTCGCCTGTATAATGAATGTACGAGTACGGGCTGTAGACACATGGTTGACGAAATATGGAAATTGGGTCTGGCCGTGAGTTGTGCTCGGTTCGCCAGATGGTAAGGCGACCGCTCGCGATAAGTGGGAAATCCGGGTCCCAGTCTCGGTCGGGCACAAATTTTGTATTGTCGCCTTCCCATTACACAGCTGATGGTTGTCCATATTCACAGCTGCCAATACATGCCTTCCACCCGTGCATCGTCCTCAACATGTTGCAGGTGTCTGTCGTGGTGAGAACAGTGTTGTCTGTAGTTGTGAGTGAATTGGAAGGTGGCGAAATTGTTGGTCCTCATGTGGTGGATGTGTCCGTAACCAGAGTAGCCGAAGTGTTTGGTGTTCCGAGAGGCACCGTATCTAAGATTTATATCGCGCACAGCGAAAGCCGGAAAAAGGCCTTTGAATGGGATTGTGACGAAAAATAAGAGGACGACAGCTGCAAAAGGCACTGCAGAACTGAATGTCGCCCTAGCGAGCCATGTCAGAACCACAACAACACGGAAGGAGCTCCGTAAGCTGAGAATTGCAGCGCGAGCTGAAATTCCAAAACCACTCAACAGTGATGCAAATGCCTGTAACAGGAAAACGTAGTGCAGTGGGTCGGATTACTGCCGATGAGTGTCACCATTTTGGCTGGTGAGGTCCATCCCGTGTTACAGGGTTTGTTGCGGAGTGGTGACGCCGTGTTCGAAGACGCCGGGGCCGCTGGTTACACAGCGCGCTTCGTGCAGGACTGGTTCTGTGGGCGCCAGGGGGAATCGTCTTGTCTCCACTGGGCCACCACCGTCACCACACCTGAGTATTATTGAGCCTTTCTGACATACTTTGGAGAGAAGTGTACGTGATCTCTATCCACTTCCATGATCGTTACCAGAACTGGGCTTTATTTTACAGGAAGTATGGTATAAGATTCGCTTCAAAACCGTAGAAGACCTGTATTTATACACTGCGAGACAAGTGGAGCCTGTTTTGAATCCCAATGCTTTTCCTACTCCGTATAAGGTGTGGTAATGAGTTTGTGGTGTTTTTATTTATTTTATTTTTTTATCCACGTAGAAAAGAGTAGGCGTCATGAAAGTCAAGCTCCACCTGTCGGTCCCTATATCATTTCTAATGAAAAGATGATATCAACAAATAGCGTGTGGATAAACAGAGAAACATCACATTGTATATGAAACGTAATACAATATCTGTTTCAGTCTACTAATACATTTTAAAAGTTTAAAAAGGCCGACATCAACAGCCAGCTTATTTAAAAATAAATAAATGAGTGCGCTCTGTAGTGTACCTGACCGAGCTGTTGTGTTGCGTATAAGTTGCCACTGCGACATGTGCAGAAGATGCAGTCAGCGAGGCAAAGACTATGCTGTGCAGGATCTCAACTGTCGGCACGGAGACGCAAGCCCGACTACTGTGCTGCCGTCGCAGATCTCCCGCTGGCCGGCGAATGTGGCGAAGCAGCCCGCCCGATACACGGCGTTATTCAGTACTTCGTCACAACCTGTGCACTGCATGGCTACAGGCTGTTAATTAAAAGTACCAAAAACAATTGATGGCATGTTACAGTAAAACGGAATAAAGGCTGGGATATGGCGTGTAGTTAAACGAATTATTTGGTTGAGTTTAGGTTGGCATGGTAACTGTCACCAAAAGTCCTCTGCTAAATATATACAGCGGTCTGGACGCCTTTTTATTAAAACATTTAGCTGAATAGCTGGCGTTGCCTGGGTATGTATTTATTCCAGTCTTCCATTCCTCCTTTCCTACTCTCTCCCTCTATTTTCTCCAACCTGTCTCTCTGTTTATGTGCGCTTCCTGTCCCTCTGTCCACCTCTCCTTTTCTGTCCATCTCTTCCTACCCCTCTCTCAGCCCATCTGCTTCTCCCCCTCCCCCGTCCATCTGCTCCTTCCTCCTCTGTCCATCTCCTCTACCCCTCTCTGATTCCATCTGCTCCATCCCCCTCTTCCTGTCCATCTCCTCCACCCCTCCTCTCGCTATGCGTCTGCTCCTCCCTCCTGTGTATCCTCCTCTCCCATCTCTTTCTCCATCTACTCGTCTTCCCTGTCACTGTCTTTCTCCTCCTTCCCCTCCCTCTGCTGATATTTTCCTACACTGTTTCCTCCTCTTTCCTTTGTCTGTCCATCTCTACCTCTCGCCTCTCTCGGTTCATTTCCCCCTCCACTTCTCCGTCCACCCATCTCCTCCTCCTCCTTCTCCCTCCACGTTATGAACTCTACTCCAAAAGGAGGCTCGTGGCTCGTACCCCCACTGTATTTTATTCCACATCGTAACTAATACTTGTTCTGATTTTAATTGAAATAGCTCCATGAATTGAGGATGACCTTTTTACCCGTTGCTTTTACCCGCATACGGAAATGTCAGATATAGAGTATTTCAAATATATTTAACGTATTTCAAACATATTTGAACACATATTTCATCTGTTTCTCTAGCGAATTTCACCTTGAAGTTCAATTTCACGCAGCTCGATCCTAATGAAGTCGTTTCCCTTGAACGTATGGGTCGTACAACATTATAACCTTGCAGTCTCCAAACTGTGTTATAAATAGAATTAACAGGAAAGAAGAAATAAGTTAAAATGTCATTCATGATGCGGCAGTTTTAGACGCATGTCTGTTTGAACTAAGTGTCATAGAATGGTATAATTCTGCTCGTGCTTTGAGTGGTGTATGCGAATACTGTCTGCAAGATGTCTCGCGAACACAGTAGTAAAGAATTACTACATTAAAATGTCATGGTTAATGTGGCAGTTTTGCCACATTGACAGCGAAAATGTAGTAAGCACTCCGTCTTCAGGCCACGAGTGGCCTACCGGGACCATCCGATCGCCGTGTCATCCTCAGTGGAGGATGAGGACAGGAGGGGTGTGGGGTCAACACACCGCCCTCCCGGTCGTTATGATGGTATTCTTGACCGAAGCCGTTCGGTCGAGTAGCTCCGCGATTGGCATCACGCGGCTGACTGCACCCCGAAAATTGGTAACAGCGCATGGCGGCCTGGATGGTCACCCATCCAAGCGCCGACCACGCCCGACAGCTTTCAACTTCGGTGATATCACGGGAACCGGTGTATCCACTGCGTTGCCAAAATGTAGTAAGCGACATAATTTTTTCCTTTCCTCATTTTGTGCAGATTGTAATCGAGAAAAGGTTCCGTTAAGTTTTCAAAAATGGTTCAAATGGCTCTGAGCACTATGGGACTTTATTTCTGAGGTCATCAGTCCCCTAGAACTTAGAACTACTTAAACCTAACTAATCTAAGGTCATCACACACATCCATGCCCGAGGCAGGATTCGAATCTGCGACCGTAGCGGTCGCGCGGTTCCAGACTGTAGCGCCTAGAACCGCTCGGCCACTCCAGCTGGGAGTTAAGATTTCAAATTATGTGTAAAGTTTTTTCCACGTCACTAAGCGCTCTCATTCTCAAGCATCGTATGAAGAAAATATGATTATTCGGGCGCCGTAGCCTACAATGCTTTTTCACCCCTCCCCACCCCCACCCCCCGCAACCCCCGCCCCCACCCTTTGGATGGGTGGATGGTTGTTACCCGTACAGCGATTCTTTCCAGACAGTAAGTGGAAATCGGTCCAGTAGCTTAGAACATACGGAACATAGATATGTACGTACGTATGTACACCTGTTTTTTTATAGTATGTGCCGGTTAAGTACGATTGCTGTCGTTCCAAAATGACGTCATTAATAATGGAATTGGGGGAGAAATAATTTATGACACACTGACTAGAAGAAGGGATCGCTAGGTAAGGCATGTTGTGACGCATCAAGCAGTCGTCGGTTTAGTAAGAGAGGGGAGTGTGGGTGGTAAGAATTGTAGAGGAGACAGCCGTTAGAATGTAGCAAGCAGCTTCAGGTGGGTGTAAGGAACACCCGGTACCTAGTAACTATCCGGACGTGCGTGCACCCTGAGGTACCGGATGACAACACACTGGCCACTGGGTCTCTAGCTGTTTGATTTGTCCAGCCCAGCGCCGACCAGCGAGGCAGAGCAGAGCAGAGCGCCCCGCCGGCTTGGCGCTCAACCGCGCGCGCCGCCTCCGACCGCTTAATCCCTCCCCGGCTATTTCTCGCGCTGATGCGGCCCGCCCTGACAGCCTTAATGGCTCAAGGCCAGCTCCGCTCGGATTCCGGCAGCAGTTAGTAAGCGCGGAATTAGCCGGCGGCGGCGAAACCGATGCGCCTCTCGGCTGGACGCACCAGCCGCTGTTCTGCCCAGTCGTGTCAGTACCGTTCTGCAGTACCCCCTCTCCCTCCCCTCCCCCCCACCCTCATCCCCCCACACAGATACGAGGACTGCACCTAGGGCTGGTCCGGAAACAAAAATGGTTCAAATGGCTCTGAGCACTATGGGACTTACCATCTGTGGTCATCTGTCCCCTAGAACTTAGAACTAATTAAACCTAACTAACCTAAGGACATGACACACATCCATGCCCGAGGCAGGATTCGAACCTGCGACCGTAGCAGTCGCGCGGTTCCGGACTGCGCGCCTAGAACCGCTAGACCACCGCGGCCGGCGGTCCGGAAACAGTTTTTTCGCCCAAGGACATATCGATGTGCGTGTTCATATGTTCGCGGCGCGGGAGTTAACTGCTAAGGTCATCAGTCCCTAAGCTTACACACTACTTAACCTCAATTATCCTGAGGACAAAGGCAATGATTGTTCCATAAAATTACGTGCGAGCGGCGCATAAATTTCACTTCCTCTGACATTTCGGCTGTTTACCGTTCAGTCATCTTAAGGGGGGTAGGACGTCAAACGGGCCGACTTGGAGCAGGAGAAACACCACAGAACATTTTATTTTCTACTGTCTATACTTTTACAAATAAATTCATAAAACTTTGTCAGCATGAGCAGGAAGGATTCAGGATTCACAGTCATAGTAGCAGAAGTTCAAAAACATACCAAAACAAATTTTTTTACGTGTGAAATTTCATCATTTTTTCACTTACTATTTGCTGCATTTGTTGCTATAGGTACACTTTTCTTCATAAGTAAGAGAGACTGTTCGATGAATTTTGCACAGCATACAAACCATACTTACAGGTGCCTGAAACTCTAGGATCTATTTAACTTGTGAAAAATGAAAGAGCTGTTACGTTTTAAACTTTATGTTTAGAAAAAAATTAAATTTTGCAGTTAATTCTCTCAATTTTTACCAAAGTTTTTAATAGATTTGGAAAATTCTAGAGTTTCATACATCTCTAAGTATGGCTTGTATGCTGTGCAAAATTCATCAAAGGATCTCTCTCACTTGTGAAGAAAAATGTACCTATAGCAACAAATGCAGCCAACAGTAAGTGATTAAATGATGAAATTTCATATCTAAAAAGAATTTATTTTGTTATGTTTTTGAACTTCCACTGTTATGAGTGTGAATCTTGAATCCTTCCTGGTCGTGCTGGCAAAGCTTTATGAGTTTATTTGTAAAAGTATAGACACTGGTAGTTAAAATGTCCTGTGGTACCTCTCCTGCTCCAAGTCGGACCGTTTGACGTCCTACCCCCCTGAAGTCACTTGGCTCACTCTGAAGATGGGTGGGACGGTGTACAGCCGAAATCTCAGAGCAAGTGGAATTCATGCGGCTGCGGTAACTGTTTCTGGCTTGATACGGGTTGTCTGCACCGTCCTTAAGCCTGCTGCAGGCAACCCTTCCTGTGTGCATTTCGGCAGAAACTGTGGCACCGGTGTTATATTTCAGAAGGTATGAGGTTCAGAACAGTGAAAACAAGTCTGCCGTCATTGACTGTACCTGACTGTACCTGTACTTTTGATTGGCGTAGAAAAAAACATACGTGTATCATTTCAAAAAACCGAACTTTGTGATGAAAGTGATGTTTGTACAGTCGTGGATTGTGCAAACTTGCCCACGTGGGCCCCTGACATAGGAATACAATTAGCAGTAAAGAAGTAATAAATTAAAACGTCATGCATGATACGGCAGTATCAGACGCATCTCAGTATTTGACAAAATACCTGTTGAACTATGTGACGTACAATGATATAATTGTGCTGGTAAATTCAGCAGGATATATGAATACTCTCTGCAAGATATCTCGCGAAGACAGTAGTAAAGAAGTAATAATTGAAAATGTCATGGTTCATGTGCCAGTTTATATATATTTTATAATGTACAAGTTATTCCACTCTCTATCACAAAAAGTGTGGCGTAAATACAAATAATTATCTAAATAAAATATTTTTTTATGTAACTCGTTTTTAAATTGGACTCGAAAGTATCTAGCCCCATACAGATTCTAGTATTTGTGAATTTTTAACAGCTGTGACAATCCGTGTAAAATTTATCGAAAAACATGGGGTATATTGAATACATAATTGATTCATGAATAGTTCACCTCCTAACTATTATCTATTGCAGCGCCACACCTTTCTTGTTGTACTGGGTGATCAAAAAGTAAGTATAAATTTGAAAACTTAATAAACCACGGAATAATGTAGGTAGAGAGGTAAAAACTGACACACACGCTTGGAATGACATGGGGTTTTATTAGAACCAAAGAAAAAAACAAAGTATTGGTAGACGCGTGAAAGATCTCTTGCGCGCGTCGGTTGGTGATGATCGTGTGCTCAGTCGCCACTTTCTTCATGCTTGGCCTCCCAGGTCCCCAGACCTCATTATTGACTTTGGGGTTACCTGAAGTCGCAAGTGTATCGTGATCGACCGACATCTCTAGGTATGCTGAAAGACAACATCCGACGCCAATGCCTCACCATAACTCCGGACATGCTTTACAGTGCTGTTCACAACATTATTCCTCGACTACAGCTATTGTTGAGGAATGATGGTGGACATATTGAGCATTTCCTGTAAAGAACATCATCTTTGCTTTGTCTTACTTTGTTATACTAATTATTGCTATTCTGATCAGATGAAGCGCCATCTGTCGGACATTTTTTGAACTTTTGTATTTTTTTGGTTCTAATAAAACCCCATGTCATTCCAAGCATGTGTGTCAATTTCTACCTCTGTATCTACATTATTCCGTAATTTATTCAGTTTTCAAATTTATACTGACTTTTTGATCACCCGATATATCTTACGAGTATTGTCATAGCTATCAAAACCCCACAAGTACAAATTTGTACGGCTGTCTCTATGGGCTTATGGCTGTGTATGGCGCTAAGAGATTATTTTATACTTTAAGAACGTGTTATATTAAAATTTCTCTTTATTTATTTCCTGCTTTCTAGACTAGTATGTGTGAAATTTGCCAATCTATTTCGAAAATTTTAATGAGATTCTATTTTTTAATTATTGAAAGTTACAGTTTCGTGTTTATACGGTGTTCGTATCTCACGTTACAGTGTCCTTTAGACATGCGCACACTTTTCGGACGACTACAGCGGTGGTAATTATTACGAAATGGTTGTGCAATTAGGGAATCTGTGTTGACTTCTGCTGTTGATGGCAAATGAATCTGTGCCATACCGGGGCTCAATCCCGGATTTCCCGTTTGTAGCGAGCTGCCGCCTTAACCACTTTGGCTATTGGCTATCTGAGCAGGGCTCCAGCACTGACACAAAGTTCCATATGTCAAGGAGTCCACAACCCTCAAGCTTTACTGAGTCCCACACAGGGAGAGGCTAATATTTTGTCGTCGTTTTAGTCAGTCGCGGTTAAGGTGATCACACACGGTAAGAGGGAAATCCGGGTTAGAGTCACAGTCCGTCACAAGCAGTTGATGTCATCCAAATTCGCAAAACGCAAACACATGTCCTAATTACGATTTTCATTTAAATAGTTTTTATGTATGATTTAATGTGTGTTGCGAAGTTGCACGGAAATGTCTTAATCTGGTCTACTTTAGCGCTACTTCTGACTTGGGAAATATAAAATTGCACCCTAAATATTTAAACTTCTAGCTATAATAATTTTATCTTTTATGGGTTCCAGTCGCATTAGAAATATAGTTAAAAATGCTGACTGGACTGGAAAGACCATACACAATATATGCCTCAATATAGGGTAACTGAACCTGCGGTACAATATAATCCAAACAGCGGGAGGAGCGTTGAACGTGTCTCCCCCCCTCCCACTTACTGCCCGTAGCTCGCCGATACTACCCGCACAACAGTCCAGTCCTGCAAGGCAGACGAATCGTCAGGCGTTGCCAATCCTTTTGACACCCAGCCTGCACCGAACAGACCGAAAAGAAAGCACGTTGATATTTCATTGCCATCCAGTTCTGAGCAAACCTGTAGTTTATCAGGAAGTTAGTTTAAAATCAGTTGGAAAATTTTTGATAGGGAAGAAAGTGACCCTCCGTATGAGAAGCAGCGTCATCATTAGGACTCGCCCACCGGCAGTAATGGCAGGGGGACTTCCATGTAGACGGCAGTCCACCAGTCGGAACAGACCTATTCCATGAGTACTGTTCACTATGTTTAGTTGTATGTTACAAATTAAGGACATTCTCAAGTAAGTACACTACTTGACATTTGCTAAGGAACAGAGACATTTTTGGAATAATCGCAGGGATTGATGGACAACGTGAATTACTTTATAAACGTGATGGAGATAGAGTGGTTTATTTATGAGGAAAAATGGCACAGATTTCACCACAAGGGAAACAGGATCACAGATGTAACATTATGTTTAACACAGGTCAGACTCCCAAGATAAAGTCGATACCGGACTCTCAGTAAGCAATATGCCTTCCTCGGGTACCTGGTTTCATGCCGGCTACTAAATTGTAGAGGAGTGCTGGGAAGAGAGGTTGATACTCTCGCACTTCCTTCTCAAGGCGGTTTTCAGTTGCTGCACGGTTCGCGGAGGTGATGTTTGCTGAGAAACACGTCCGCCTAGAGCATCCCAGGCATAATCTGTAGGGTTTAGGCCCGGAAAGTACGCAGCTCATTCCACACGTTCAGTGTCTTTACTCTTCATTGTGTCTGACATCTCAGCGGTCCCGTATGGGCGGGCATTCCATAAGCAGAAAGTAGAGACCTACCGCACTCCTAAACCGATGTACAGGATTGAGAATAATCTCCCCGCAGTGTCGCTGTGCTGTTATGGTACCTCTCGCGAAGATACGCGGCGGTGTTTGGCCATTGTGCATGATCCCTGCCCACATCATAACAGCTGTTCCATACAGATGACGTTCATGAAATTCCTTCGGTGTGTAACGTGTTCCCCTCTCACTTCACAGTTACAGTGTAGTGGGATTAATCTGAGAACATCAGTCTGGACCACTGTTGCTGACCCCAACCAACATCCTCCGTACATCAACGAACTCTTTGTCGACGATGGCGTGGTTGAAGTGGGATGCATTCAGTAGGCTTCCCAGCATACAAACCAACATGATTTAATCGCCACGACGTGCCTCCGACCGAGACACTTGTAGAGGTGGCGGTTGCGAGGTCTGCAGCGGTCTGTACGTTGCTCTTCGCGACTAGGGTTACGCATCGATCGTTTGCGATGTGGTGACCCGTCCACGACAGCCGGCATGCTTTCGAACAGCATTCAGTGGCGTTTCTTCATCGCAAGATGACAGTTTTGTACACAGCGGTTATGTGAGCTTAGTGGTGCTTTGACTGGCTTCCAGCCGTCGAACTGCGCGTCCTCCATCGTAAGCATTCAAGTGATGTCTTGCAGGCATGCTGCAGTATACAAACAGTGTCTCACTAATCGGCTCCATAACAACCTTCGTCAAACGCCGCACTGCATGAACTGTCGAATTTATACAGAGCGTTCGTGCGCAGGCTTCGGTGTGGTTAACACGTCCCGCCCTCTACATATCCTTGTAATATCATCGGTCGGGTGTTCCGTAGCAAATGGTTTTTCGTAGCGATTGTAAGTTGTTGCTTAGCAAGTGTCTGTTGTTTCTTAGGAGTTGTCAAGCAGTGTACTTGAGGCTGACTGCAGTACAGTTTTACTGCCGCCAACTTATATCTCGCGGAAAGACCACAAAGATAAGATAAGAGAGATTAGGGCTCGTGCAGAGGCATATAGGCAGTCATTTTTCCCTCGTTCTGTTTGGGAGTGGAACAGGGAGAGAAGATGCTAGTTGTGGTACGAGGTACCCTCCGCCACGCACCGTATGGTGGATTGCGGAGTATGTATGTAGATGTAGATACTTAAAATTTTAGCAAATTTTCAACTAAAGTAGTCGAAAGTCGATGAACAGTGATAAAATTGCTATGTATGCAACTGAAAAGGATTGTACAAATTTGCGTGTGATATGGAAGAGAAATAACGTTGTGGACCTTCGTCCGACTACTCGTGACTGCGCAAATATAAGCATGTTGCTGAAATGACGTCAAATGAAAATATTTGCACATAGCTCTGAGCCGTATCACATTTATTATTTATTTATCTATAAACATTATAACAATCTACAGGGCGAATCACTGTACACATGGGTGCGCAGATGAGCTGTTTCGGGACAACTTCAAACATGTGTTAACGACCCGCCACTGCATCCAGTACGAAGGATTGTCCTAGTTTGCACTAAAGTGTTTGAAATGTGATCTACTATACAAAGTGTGTATGTAATGGGGCTCAAATTGAAATTAGGACAAACTTCGTTACTGAAACCAGTGGTGGGTGTACCAAATTAATCTACCATCCCGTTATCGGGTCGTCTGCCAGCCGGCCGCAGTGGCCGAGCGGTTCTAGGCGCTTCAGTCTGGAACCGCGCGACCGCTACGGCCGCAGGTTCGAATCCTGCCTCGGGCATGGATGTGTGTGATGTCCTTAGGTTAGTTAGGTTTAAGTAGTTCTGAGTTCTAGAGGACTGATGACCTCAGAAGTTAAGTCGCATAGTGCTCAGAGCCATTTGAACCAACCACAACGTTTCTGCTTCTGTTTTCGTATACCTCGACCCGTAACACTTCTCCTCACGTGTTATGACGCACCCTGCACTCAAATCCTACACTCTGCTTGGAGACTCAGGCGGTCCTTTGCGTCGCTTGGGTATTAGAGCGGACCTGGCTGCGCCTCAAACAATGCAAAAAACGATTAAGAAAAGAGCTTATTAACTTGTGCGAGTGGTACAATAAGCAGAATTTCGGAGTTCCTTCCTGTGTACTGGTGTTCAGATTATTTGCTTCTTTCCTGTTTGGGTGGCGATCGTCCGCTGCAACTTGAGACTGTATTTCTCGTTTCTTCGTTGCCATTTAAATTAGAAGCCCCGATCAATGAATCTTTAATTTTGTTGGCCCCAGTTTACGTCGTCCAAAGAGACAGGCACCGAATTCAGTGCGGGCCTGGTTTGTTGGGAGAGATATGTGTCAATAGTAACCTTCTTCTTCAGTTAAAATTGAACATAGTTGTAACCCAGATTTTGTTCGACAGTTATTCCTTCTGCTACATTTTGACACTTTGCTACAATTTACTGTCACGTCATGTTAGAATTAAGCCAGATTAAATATGGCTGTTCTCTAACGTACACAAAAAAAACTGCTAGTCTCTCTCACTTAAAAAAATAAGAAAAGAAAGAACGAAGAAATGGTAAGTGTAGGCTGCCGCTACCACCATCGCAGTCAATAAAATTCTCCGGGGTATGTAGAAGCATTGTCAATAAATACAAGTCTCCAACGATTCTCAGGGTGTTGTGCTGACACAAAGTGACTGTCGAACTCTCTGCGCGTCCAATAAAGGCACTACAGATAGTACGGCAGCAGACATTGTTTTCATACCGAGCCCAACTGGATTTTTTTCTTTCGCACATTCAGAAAAGTTTTTTCCCTATGTGCTTAAGCAAAGTCAGTGCTGATTCTGTAAATATTTTGCATACACAATACGTTGTTTTACATTTTAAATTCTACTAAGCTGAAAACAGTTTTGCTTATGAGTGCTATCTTTTGTATAGGCTACTTACGGTATTCACTAGACCTTTTTATACGAAGACAACTGGTTTTACCTTTCGTTGCAGAGTACTTTTCTTTTTCAGTGTCCCCCTTAGTGCTCCCTCTCTGGTATGACACAACTGCTCTAATTCCCCCCTTCCCCTCTCCTCCGCGCTTACTCACACACAAACACACACATAAATATGAGTGGATCCTAGTTGTAAAGATACTGATGTGGAAATGTATGTAGTTGTGGGTTAAAGTGGTACTAGTTGGTAGATATGTTAAAACGTGCATGTATTACGGGGCACAACTAAGTGCCAAAGGCCTTGTCAAAATGGTTCAAATGGCTCTGAGCACTATAGGACTTAACATCTGAGTTCATCGGTCCCCCAGAACTTAGAACAACTTAAACCTAAGTAACCTAAGGACATCACACACATCCATGCCCGACGCAGGATTCGAACTTACGACCGTACCGGTCGCGCGGTTCCAGACTGTAGCGCCTAGAACCGCTCGGCAACTCCGGCCGGCAGGCCTTGTCACAATAAGAAACCACCCCCAGATACAGTTGAGCAGTTCGTGACAACTACACACTGCTCCAAGCAGTAGCTCCCCACGTTATCTGGAGGCTACGTCTGAGGATGGTCTTAAATGACCGAAACCAGTGACGAAAATTAAAATTTATTGCCACCTGGACTGCTTTTTATCAAAATATAATATTAATAAAAATGTATAAAATTTACCACTATTAATGGCAGCATTCTTATTTTATATATTATTTGCACTTGGTAGCTTCCATTATGGCATCCTTGCGTAACTGGGTGTATAGACAGTGTATGTCATGTAAATACGATTGGAAAAGCAGCGTGTGACTACTGAAAGATATTTACATTTAAATTACTGCTTACGTACAAAAGCATAGCAACCACACAAATTGGAACTTATAGTGAAATAGTTTTCTGTCCCCTGCTGCGTCAAAAACTCAAATCACACAAAGCGGCCACGCCGTTTTAATTGACATGGATCCGCAAGGACGTATAATCCTCCGGTAATCGTAGTTTGAAGTGCACTACATGTGACTGGTCGCAGTATTGCTTTTACCACAGCAAAAGGTTTTAGTAATATATATATATATATATATATATATATATATATATATATATATATATATATATATATATATATATAGGCAGACGAATGCCAGAATTGGTAATTCCCTCCCAATTATTCCCATTTGGAAAAACGTAGCTCATTTGCCGGATGGTTGTGTTGTAGCTGAAAAGAATCTATTTCTAAAACAGTCAGCCCTACCCTGCTGGATAGCGCGTAAATAGAGGAAAGAGAAGTCACCGGGCTGTCATTGAGCTAAGAGGGGAGCTTTAGCGAGGGAGTACATTTTTTTCCGTTGTACGTTAGGAATTCTTTTGAAAGTGGCAGCGAAACGTTAATGCGTCTGTTCGCCAGTCCGCACTTCGCAGTGTTTTCAGTGCAGGGAAACTGCAGGGCAGTCACGATGCTAGAAAATTGTAGCGAAACGCTGCAAGAGCTGCAGAGGGCCGACGCGTGGTGCCAGTAATCGGCAGCTGACGCACAACGTATTACGCACAAATATGTGGAAAGACCCGTTATTGTTTGATAACTCGAATGCAGTGCAGTCAGATCCATTGACCTCTTGCCGTACCATCTCTACGAACCACCATGCCGATACCTGTTGTGAAGCTACACGTGTATTCGTTTCACGCGTTGCTGTTGTTGCAGGCGTTAACGCCAATTTAATTCTTATTCTTTTCTAAATACGTTTCTGAAATGCAATATTTCAAACAATACTTGAGAATGTAAGTTTTTACACGTAAAGAATACTTTTAATAGAAATCGTAATCTTCGTGGGCGTCTACAATTGTGATTTCTTCAGAAGATGACACGACGCCTAAGCGCTGATACTGTCAACAAAAAATGAAATTACAAGAAGTACACCCCTTCAACGAATTTGTAACAGGAAAATACCTACAACTTTTTAAAAATTATCAAGTTATGTTCACGTAGTCTGCTAGGAGATACGATCTGTTACAGATTTGAAGTCAAGATCGCACGTGAAATCATCTTCATTTGGGTGGATTAATAGTTTCAGCTGACAGCACAACCATCTTGAGATAGCAAACCGGTCGCTGTGGACGAGCGGTTCTCGGCGCTTCGGTCCGGAACCGCGCTGCTACGGTCGCAGGTTCGAATCCTGCCTCGGGCATGGATGTGTGTGCTGTCCTTAGGTTAGTTAGGTTTAAGTAGTTCTAAGTCTAGGGGACTCATGACCTCTGATGTTAAGTCCCATAGTGCTCAGAGCCACTTGAACCATGTGATCAGATAGCAAAACATTCTTGATTAGTGCGGATGCCATTGCGGCTGTACACATCGTTAAAATCTTTATTAAAATGACTACATCCACGATGAAAATTTGTTTTTAACTATATCGAGTTCGGATGATGTCATTGTAAGAAAGCCGTATGAAGTCGTAACGACGCCAAGACTAATCATGAATGTTTTAGGATCTGAAGATGGCTAGACTGTCCCGAAACAAGTAATCCGTCCAAATAAAGAACATTTCATGTGAGATCTTGGCTTCATCGGCTTTCAATCACCAACATAAATAAAAAAATTTCAAAAAATTAGTAACCGTGCATGGCTTGGTAGTTTCGAAAGCATTGTGACAGATGTAACGCATCTTAACATTCAGGGCACTCCCACGTCGTTCCTCTCCGTTCTCCGTGTTCCGTGCAAAGTTTCGGAATCTTTGTTTCGCGTCGGATCGATATATTTTAAGAAATGGGCCCAATATTGCGCTTGGAGTCGAATTTCCCCTAGTGATGGTTTTCTACACTTTTCGAAATGTTTCCTTTCTGAGATCGTGTATTGTTTTTCAGATAATGCACTTATTGAATAGAGCCATACCCGACACACGAAGAAAAAAATTTGGTCCTACTTTCGTTCCCACGAGTCGGGCTCGTCAAAATACGTCAAGGGATTAAAAATCTGGGAGTACCGATTTAAGTACATAAAAGTGATCGTAGGAAACGAAGATGACTGTCTGAGATTCATCAATAAACACCCTCAGAAAGTGCAGCCCACTCATGAAGAAGATAGTTTACAAATCGGCGTTCGACCTAGCCTTGAATACTACGTGTCAGTGTGGGAAAGAGATAATGCAAAGAATAGCGGTGCTGTCCGTCACAGATTCGTTTAGTGGGCGCGAAGCCATCACGGAGACCTTCGTACAACTCTTGTGACAGACTTTACAACAGAGGCGCTACGCATCACAGCGTAGTTCGCTGTTAACATTAAATAACTTCGTCCTGAGGCCGAGGCTGAGTGCACCCCGAAAAATGGCAACAGCGCAGGGCGACCCGGAGGGTCACCCATCCAAGTGCCGGCCATGCCCGACAGCGCTTAACTTCCGTGATCTGACGGAAACCGGTGCATCCACTGCGGCAAGGCCGTTGCCTACTGTTTAAATTACGTGAGCGAAATTTTCTTGAAGGGTCAACCCGTACATTGCTCCCTCCTGTGTGTCCTGTATTACCAACAAAAATAAATATTTCGTGTGATTATTGAACGAATTCAAAATTTTAAAATTTTTAATTTGCTCATTAAGAGGTATCTTATGTTCAAAGTTTTAGTACAATAAGACATATATTACGTCTTAGAAAAAGTAAGGAAGATAGGGTTTAACGTCCCCGACATCGAGGCCATTTGAGAGGGAGCACAAGCTCTGATTGTGTCCAGGGTGGGGAAGAAAATCGGTCGTCCATTTCAAAGCAACCATCCCAACATTTGCCTAGAGCGATTTGGGGAAATGACGGAAAACGTAGATGTGGGTGGCCGAACTCAATTTTCATTTAGAAACTGTGTGTTTGTCTCGAGGCAGCGGAACTGACGGCGCGCGAATTCCTGGACTTGATTGATCCAGTATTTGAGAGTGAGAGCACTTGGCGACTTCCATGACCCCCTCCCCTTCCCACCCCCAAAAATGATGGAATGAAGAACGTTTATCGATTACAACATTTTCCCCGTTCATGCTGTAAAACCTCAGCGTGAGACGTGACCTTTCAATTTATTACTTCTTTACTACCAACTCTACTGTAACACAGTTTCCAGACACTACCCACAGGGAACACAGGGAATTGTAATAAATAATAATAATAAAGGACATTTTAGTCACTTTAATGTTAATAAATAATATTTTCGACATTATCTCCGTGCTATTCAATGACTAATTTGATGCGCCTTACAAGATTAAGGTGAACTCGGTGGAGTAGGTCTGAACTGCCGTAGATTTTAGCACACTGACAAGCGCGGGCTGTCAGGTGGTTTAAGTTTGTGATCTTCATCTAGCAAACCTTCTCATTCGGCATACCCCAGAAAGGGGAGAAAGAAGGCCTGGCGAACGAAGGGACCACTCCATTTGACCTCTTCTTCCAATCCGGTGGGGAAAATTTTCAACCAACCTCTTAACAGCTGCTGCAAAATG
Organism: Schistocerca americana; assembly: GCF_021461395.2. Lineage (NCBI taxonomy): Eukaryota > Metazoa > Arthropoda > Insecta > Orthoptera > Acrididae > Schistocerca > Schistocerca americana. Next base: position 145,374,651 of record NC_060127.1, read on the forward strand.
CCCATCCTGCTGAAACCAGTCTGGAAGCCTCTCAGCCAATTTGAGGCATCAATTTGTCTCTCATCATTTTCAGATAAGCCTCACCCGTTACATGATCATCAAAGAAGAAAGGTTCTAGCACATGAGATTTCCGTAAATCACACCACGCCATCATATTTTGGAAGCTCTGCTCTTTGCATGGAGTGTGGAATGTTTTGAGACCAGCATCGAAGATTTTGTCCATCCGCTTCACCATTGACATAAAACACTTCCTCATCAGTGAACAACACTCAGTCTTCAGTAAAACTGATATTTTCGTCCAGTTCATCTGCAAACCAAACGACTGCGTGCGTCTTTCGGGGTAATCTTTATTTAAGTGATGTAATATCTGTAGCCTGTGTGGCTAAAATCTCTCCTCGGTCACCGACCGAGGTGGTGCAGTGGTTAGGACGTTGGACTCGCACTCGGGAGGTCGCATTCAGGCAAATGCCAGGACGGTTCATTTGAAAGAGCACGGCCGACTTCCTTTCCCATCCTTCTCTAATCCTATGAGACTTATGACCTCGCTCTTTGGTCCCCTCCTCCAAATCAAGCTACCAACAAACAACCTCTCCTCTGCTAGGATATTGTGGATGTTTGACTTTGGAACAACCAACTCCGTGGATGTCCGACGAAGCGATTTCTTTGGGCTAGCATTTACCTTGACCCACACAGTTCCGGCTGAATTTTGTGGTCGTCCGGAACGGGGTTTGCCCAACACACTGGCTGCTTCTTTAAACTTGATGTTTAATTTTCCGACGACAGTAAAACAAATAGATTGAAGATGATGGTGTCGAAGAGTAAATTCTTCCTCAATTTTGCGATACGGCTATCCTCCTCCTGCACTTAAGAGAACTAACTCCACTCGTTCTTCTTTAAGACACATCCATTCTTCAGTCTGGAAGAAAGCAATATCATTTAGAATTTCTATTAGAATTTATTATACTTCCCTATGTACCCAGACTTTGTGGAAACGCTGTACATATATCACTAAACGCACATAGAAAAGTTATATTATTTTTCGACACGTAGTTCGGAAAATTTGACATCATAAAAATTGAGATGCGTGAAAAACTTGCTTTTGCGTAATATGGAGCGCTAACTATCCACATTCATCTATTGTTTGAAAGTGAGACCACCTACCGACTTCTAACAATCTTTAAGCATAATTTCAAAGCTTTCTTTCCGGTACATGTTTAACTCAATAGTAAAGTCATCAGGCGTCTGAACCATGTTTTGTACATGGGAGTTCAATTCTGTAAAGAATCGTGGTTTAGTGGTTTTTTCCGAAAAGATCATGGAGGTAAAATTAGAGAGATTTGAGCTCACACGGAGGCTTAGTTTGATACACGAAGTACCGTCCACCACACACCATAGGGTGGCTTGCGGAGTATACATGTAGGTGTAGATGAAGATCTGCTCATCATGAACCATTGTCAACGGCACTGTAATCGGTACCAGACGGATCTGAAGAGACAATTGTGCCTGTGTAAAATTCTGTCTGCGGTCCTGATAACACAGGCGACAAATTGTGCTGGGAGCCCACTGCAAAGCGACCGTCCCCAGCGGAGTGCAGATATACATGTAGTCCCGTTCCGCCCGTCACGAAATGTTTACTCAGATACAGATACATGGGTGTAATCTAGCGCGATGTACAGCAACTAATCAGACTAGACGGAGGTCGTTCTGTGTGTGTGTGTGTGTGTGTGTGTGTTGGGAGAGAGGATGGGGAATAGGGGAGGGGCTGGGAGGGGAGGGGGTGTAATCGGCACTGGGGCTTACCGCAGCCGGCCCGCAGTAATTAGCTGTTATTTATCGACGCTCCATGGTCGATATATCGCACGACCGAATTGGTCGGACACGCGCTGCTCATAACGCTTCGTTACGCCTATCGATTGCTCTGCTAGAACGAGGGAGAAAAAAAAGTAGAGAGAGGTAGACGGACGAGAGAGGCAACTCTTTTCGGCGGCGCGGGCGCCAAATTAAATTCCGATGGTCAGCTGCAGCGGCGGCGCATGCGCACAAGAAATGTTGCGTGGCGCGCGCCCATTGGCCGGCGCGTACCGCAGCCGACCGGCGCGACGTCTGGCGGCCGGCTCTCCTTAATACATTTTGCGCGCGTAGCAGCGGTGCGTTTTTCTGCGGCTTTTGCGGACGTGAGGCGTATATCTATAACGCCGTTGTTGTTGGGTTACAGAAATTATGGACCAGAAGGACCGCGTTTTTTCAACACTTCATCCTGCTTACTCCGCGAAATGTTCGTACAAAAGCGGCACTTCTGCGGGGTGGTTTGCAACGAGAGGCAGCACTGCTTCATCATAAAGCATTTACTACCGTATGTGTTTTGCAGTGAGAAAGCGAGAACGGAGCAGTGTAGCCTCAGGGAAAGCCACGTTTTGAGTTTTTTGTCCTGCAACGGGCTGTCTTTAGTGCGCGCCATTTCCTGATGTCGACGTCGGGACTTTGCGCGTTTTACCCTATTGATAAGGAAGCTCAGACGACTTCCGCCAAAGACGGCGTAAAATTACCGTGCAACACCTTACATTATCCTAGTTGTAACTGTCGTCTTGAGTCCGTAGATTGCTTTCATGCATCCCTCCTCGCTAACTTATCTTGTGTAGGACTCTTCATCTGGACATAAATACAACGCACACAGATCGGAACCTGCTCACTGTATGCATCCCTTGATCTCCCTCTACAATTTTTATCGCTTGCACTTCGATGTATTACGAAACTGGCAATTCTTTGACGACTCAGGTTCTGTCCTCTTTTTTTGAATCAAATTCATGAATTTCGTTTTCGTCTATTTCAATTCAGTACCGCCCAATCAGTTATTCGCTCCATCCATATTAAATATAACATCCTTCTGTAGCACAGCACTGCGTTTCAAAAGCTTCTATTTTTCTTCGTGTCTAAACTGCTTATCGTCCACGTTTCACTTCCATACGAGGCTAGATTTAATAAAAAATCTCTTCAAACAGTGCTTTGTTACAGTTAAATTTATATTCTATGTTAACTAATATCTCTTATTACGGTATGATGAAAGATTAAAGTAATTTGGTTTTGTTCAAATTCTAACTTATAAAAGGACTAATCTGTTGCATTAACTGTTTCATTGTCCGCATGTTGCTGACTCAGTTTATCCTGATTGAATACTAGCTCTTGCAATAACAAAAGAATTGTAAACATTACAAAAATTCTTGTCAGGAGATATGTAAAGATTGACGATGATTTGATATAAAGTCTGTCAGTGGTCACATAATTTCCACTTTTCAGTCATTAGCAGGTGATGGTTTCTTGGATACCATCAAAGTTTCTACCTCAGTCAAATTCAGCTGGTTCAAATGGCTCAAAGCACTATGGGACTTAACGTCTGAGGTCATCAGTCCCCTAGACTTAGAATTACTTAAGACTAACTAACCCAACACACATCCATGGCCGAGGCAGGATTCGAACCGGCGACCGTAGCAGCAGCGCGGTTCCGGACTGAAGCGACTAGAACCGCTCGGCCACTCCGGCCGGCTGTACCTCAGTCCTCAAGTATACTTCCTAAGGTATTGGGTGTAAATGTAACAAGAATAATGATGTAGGGCGAAGCAGCCCGTCTGCTTAGTAAGCAGGAGATCCGGGTTCCAAATCCCAGTGCTAATATAAATTTTAATTAATTTCTTTGGCCTACATCATTATGACATAGATAAAGGTGAGATTCAACATGTAACAATGTTGGATGTAATGAGTTCCTTCATAGCTGGGGAGGAGTATCATTCCCAAAAAAGGGGACGGGGGTGTTGTAAACAGGATGTAGAAGGGGGGGGGGATGTGCCGTCGTGGGTTTGGACCCCGCATAAAAAGCTCCTCGGCTGTTCCGGGCGTCGATCCGAGTTCCTTCATGCGTCGGTGAGCGTGCTACTAATGCGGACACACAGAAGCGTGTAATGAGGGGCGCTCGTACGCCAGGAGATTACCTTTTCATTGGGGCGGCTCCTGTGCGGGGGTGGAATGACAGCCCGCCCCCCTCGGGACGCGGTCCAGCTGCCCCCCTCCCGGCTGCCTCTTTGTCCCGCACACTTGCGGCGGCGTGGTACACAGCGCGCTCATCCATCACGCATTGTCAGCGTCTCGTCGCGGACAAAAGCGGCTTTAATTTGTGGCGCCGACTGCGCCGGTAATCAAGTGTTATTTATCAGGCGCCGCGCGCCGCATCGCGTCGGCTTAGCGCCAGCGCCAGCCAACCAACCCCGCACCAAATTACGTTGCGGTCGCGCGCGCGCGTCTGGGGAATCCCTGCACGGGAGCCGCGGCGCAGTGCTGCCAACGATAACAAGGGCTGCCACCTTGCGTAGCGGTTTAATTTTCATCATTATTTGATTCAATCGTAAAACTGCCACACAATTATGAATGAGGATTAACGACAGCAAGCTTCTTTGTTCTCTGTTCAGTCATCACACTGTCAAAAGTATTTTGAAGCAATGAAATTGGATTTCGATTAGGTATATCTATCTTGCTTCTCGTACGTATGTGTTAATCCAGTAAGTTCTAGTAATAACAGAACAACGATTTTGTAGATCTCGCAAAGGTGAGGGGATCTACTGCCGTAAATACAATAGCGTAACGTTTGAGAGTGTAGCGTTAATAAATCAGATGCAAATAGGTTTCTTATTCGGCATGCTGGCGATTCCCTGGATGTGGATGTTCGGCTTTTCGACTATCCTTGCGCAGTGCCTTTTGTTTTTTTTTGGGGGGGGGGGGGGACTCAAATTGGGAATTGAGTTTTCTGTGTGAGTGAGAAAGAATATTTGCAGTCAGAAAACAAACCAGTAACGCTCCACCACAGATTCATTAGAGAATCGAACTGCTGCTAAGTGCTATCATTATCAAAAACTGGATAGTCTAATCTGAGTAATTTGCGCTGTTATACCAAAAAAAGCTAGTTTTTCGAACATCTAAGTGTTTGTGATGTCAAATCTTCTGTCGCACGTGCCGTACAACGATAAAATTTTGCAGGTACAGTAGGTGGCACATATGGACAGTGTCTGCTAAATGTGTTGTGAATACTGAATAGAGTGAGCAGTGCAGCAGTAATAAATTAAGGCGTCATGCCTGATGCTTGCTGCACGGAGGGCGATAATGTAGTAAGCGATAAACTTTTTTAGTTTCATTTATTTATTTTTTGTGTGACTAGAGGGGGGGGGGTTGAGTACCGAAAAAGTTTGAAGTTATTTTTGTCACGTTTGTCTGAAGTCACTAAGTTTTGTCATTCTCAAATACTAAATGAATGTAGTCCGAGTAATGTGCGGGCCATCAGTTATACTGAGTGACACATTTTCTTACTTCATTGCTTAACCTTTAACATAACCTTTTGATGGATACATTACGATACTATTTTTAAATTCTGTCAATGATTGAATGGAATATTGAAAATAAAATTTTTGTTTTGTCTTGGGAGCCGTTAGATATGCAATTTGCATCTTGGACTGTGGACTATTCTAGCCATTTACTAAGTAGGATTTTTGGTTGTGAGGGTCTAGGTGACGAAGATATCCAGAAGTAGTAAAGGAAAGCTATTTTTTAGCTGGTATTCGAGCAGTTAAGTGATGTGGATACAGAGAGCAGAAAGTGTTAGATATAGCAAGAAAGTCACATCTGAACCACACCGAGGTACCGGAATCAGTTGATTTGTTGTTATACACTGTCCAGTCACGCGTATGCGACCACCCGTCAGAAGCCTGGATAACCAGCGCGGACGACTGCAAGGCGTTGCAGTTAATTGCGTTTGGAATATAAACAGTGAGAGCCCATGCCCTGTGATGTGAAGAAGGTTGTTGTTGTTGTGGTCTTCAGTCCTGAGACTGGTTTGATGCAGCTCTCCATGCTACTCTATCCTGTGCAAGCTTCTTCATCTCCCAGTACCTACTGCAACCTACATCCTTCTGAATCTGCTTAGTGTGTTCATCTCTTGGTCTCCCTCTACGATTTTTACCCTCCACGCTGCCCTCCAATGCTAAATTTGTGATCCCTTGATGCCTCAAAACATGTCCTACCAACCGATCCCTTCTTCTAGTCAAGTTGTGCCACAAACTTCTCCCCAATCCTATTCAATACCTCCTCATTAGTTACGTGATCTACCCACCTTATCTTCAGCATTCTTCTGTAGCACCACATTTCGAAAGCTTCTATTCTCTTCTTGTCCAAACTGGTTATCGTCCATGTTTCACTTCCGTACATGGCTACACTCCATACAAATACGTTCAGAAACGACTTCCTGACACTTAAATCTGTACTCGATGTTAACAAATTTCTCTTCTTCAGAAACGAATTCCTTGCCATTGCCAGTCTACATTTTATATCCTCTCTACTTCGACCATCATCAGTTATTTTACTCCCTAAATAGCAAAACTCCTTTACTACTTTAAGTGTCTCATTTCCTAATCTAATCCCCTCAGCATCACTCGACTTAATTCGACTACATTCCATTATCCTCGTTTTGCTTTTGTTGATGTTCATCTTATATCCTCCTTTCAAGACACTACACTGTCCATTCCATTCAGCTGCTCTTCCAAGTCCTTTGCTGTCTCTGACAGAATTACAATGTCATCGGCGAACCTCAAAGGCTTCTGTACAAATTGTAAATAGCCTTTCGCTCCCTGTATTTTACCCCTGCCACCTTCAGAATTTGAAAGAGAGTATTTCAGTTAACATTGTCAAAAGCTTTCTCTAAGTCTACAAATGCTAGGAACGTAGGTTTGCCTTTTCTTAATCTTTCTTCTAAGATACGTCGTAAGGTTAGTATTGCCTCACGTGTTCCAACATTTCTACGGAATCCAAACTGATCTTCCCCGAGGTCGGCTTCTACCAGTTTTTCCATTCGTCTGTAAAGAATTGGCGTTAGTATTTTGCAGCGGTGACTTATTAAACTGATAGTTCGGTATTGAACAGCATATTTAGTACACAAAACAATGATCCAGAATTTGATGTGAATGTTAGACAGTAGGTTACCTGTGCACTGGAGCATATGATGAGAGCTCTAGGAAGGGAACTGAAAGATATGGGAGGATTCACTCCCCACACTGCTGTATGGCTGTACCTGCTGGACCAGTCGACTTACAAGAGATCATAGGTGCTGGGTAACGTACTGGAGCATGTGTGGACTACGTCAGTGTTGCGACTGAGATTTGTTTCGGTCGAGATTCCATGGCACGAAGAGCCCGGTGGGGCCTGAGTTCTAGGGGTCTGGTGGCCAGGGGAGTACGATCGGTTCACCTCAGAGCTCTTGTAAGCACGCACGTACGTTGCGAGCTGCGTGACACGCTGCATTGTGCTGCTGGTAGATGCCATACTGCCGAGGAATAACAAACTGCATGAAGGGGTGGACATTATCCCCAAGGATGGATGCATACTTGTTTTGATACGGTGCGCTTTGCAGAATGACGAGATGACTCGGGGAACACCCTCCGATTGTTACAGGGTGTTCGCTTTCGGACTATTCGCGCCTTACGCGTCAACGGCCATCTGTTCGATGGAGCGTGAAATGTGATTAATCAGAAAAGACAGTTGTCGCCCTTCTATGCCCCGTCTCCGATGAATAGCAGTCAGCGTGGTAGGATGAACTAAGTGCCTGTTGGGAAGGCCCGTACGCAGCAACGTTTTCGCGTTGTCGCTGCTGGTAGCCTCTCGGTTCGTCTCTGCGGTCAGCGACTCAGGAGCTGCACGTACCACGGGCCAAAGATAATAGGCGTGAACGACACGCCTATCATCTTTGGCTCGTGGCGCACCACAGTTGCCTCGGGTAGCACCACTTTGCCAGGCACGATATACCGGGTGATCGAAAAGTCAGTATAAATTTGAAAACTGAATAAATCACGGAATAATGTACAGTCGTGGACAAAACGAGCGAGACCCCTCACCTTTTCGTTATGCTGATCCGCACAGCTTTAAAGTCCGCTACACAGCATAACAGGCAAGGCGACGAAGTGCTACCAACATACTATGCACAGGCGTGAAATTGAAAAACTATCCGAAATTTGTCAGACTGTTTTCAATCATGTGTAAGACTACACTAATGCTGATTTGTTCTAATGGTTCAAATGGCTCTGAGCACTATGGGACTTAACATCTGAGGTCATCAGTCCCCTAGAACTAAGAACAACTTAAACCTAACTAACCTAGGGACATCACACACATCCATGCCCGAGGCAGGATTGGAACCTGCAACCGTAGCGGTCGCGCGGTTCCAGACTGAAGCGCCTAGAACCGCTCAGCCACTACAGCCGGCCCTCGCCACAGCGAGAAAACGTTTATTAGCCGAAGTGTTTCTTAAGCTAGCTAGCAATGGGAATGCTCGCACTTCTAAAACGCATTGGCATTAATATTGGGATCTGAATTATCACGTGTATAGGCAAATGGATTTATTTGCATTCCTGTAAACGTGTTTTTTAGTTCGAAAGCGTAGCTACGATTAATATGATGGTGTATCGACTGCAACTAGAACATTTCGAATAAAGAGTAGGGGGAATTATTTATGCGGCCCTCATCTTCAGTACCTGTCGTAGCTATTTCGTTCTTAGAATTTCGCCACCTAAATCGGTAAAAATGGAACCCTACTAGTGTCACATTCTTGACCGTCTGTCTGTCTACCCAACTCTCAAAACCCCTTTACCTCGAGTAGAAATAATAAGATGAAATGATCGCACTTCCTGCGGTATACGTTCCTTTCGTGGTGTAAGAAAGTGAGGTTCTATGTTAGGAACCAGTATCACTGGTCTGAAAGATGACACAGACCGTTTCGCGGCCGAATGCGCAAAATATTTGGCTAATTCGTAACGATCTGGGGTACTTTGTCTTACTAAAACAGTTATGTTATCTCTATAAGTTGACAATCATTTTTATTAGTACAGTTCATACTAATTAGCGTTTCTTCTTTCATTTATATCTTAGATTTACGTGTTGTGTTTAACACACTAATCAGCATTAGTATAGTCTTACAGATGATTGAAAACAGTCTGACAACGGATAGTTCTTCAATTTCACGCCTGTGCATAGTATGTTGGTAGCACTTCGTCGCCTTGCCTGTCATGCTGTGTAGCAGACTTTAGAGCTGTGCGGATCACCATAACGAAAAGGCGAAGGGTCTCGCTCGTTTTGTCCACGACTGTACATAGAGAGGCACAAGTTGACACACACGCTTGGAATGACATGGAGTTTTATTAGAACCCAAAAAAATACAAACGTTCAAAAAATGTCCGACAGATGACGCTTCATCTGAATAGCAATAATTAGCATAACAAAGTAAGACAAAACAAATATGATGTTCTTTACAGAAAATGCTCAATATGTCCACCATCATTAGCTGTAGTCGAGGAATAATGTTGTGAACAGCACTGTAAAGCATGTCCGGAGTTATGGTGAGGCATTGGCGTCGGATGTTGTCTTTCAGCATCCGTGGAGATGTAGGTCGATCACGATACCCTTGCGACTTCAGGTAACCCCAAAGCCAATAATCGCAATGACTGAGGTCTGGGGACCTGTAAGGCCAAGCATGGCGAAAGTGGCGGCTGAGCACACGATTATCACCAAACGACGCGCGCAAGAGATCTTTCACGCGTCTAGCAATATGGGGTGGAGCGCCATCCTGCATAAACATCGTACGTTCCAGCAGGTGTTTATCATCCAGGCTGGGGATGATACGATTCTGTAACATATCGGCGTACCTCTTACCCGTCACGGTAGCAGTTACAAAACCAGAAGAACGCATTTCCTCGAAGAAAAAAGGCGCGATAACGGTAGATGTGGTGAATCCAACCCATGCCGTGACTTTCTCGTCGTGCAGTGGAGTTTCCACGACAGTTCTAGGATTTTCGGCAGCCCAAATTCTGCAGTTGTGGCGTTGACAGACCCCCGGAGCGTGAAATGAGCTTCTTCGGTCCACAACACGTTACTCGTTAACCAATCGTCATCTTCCGCCATCTTTTGAAACGCCCACACTGCGAATGCCCTCCGCTTCACTAAATCGCCAGGTAACAGCTCATGATGCCGACAGATTTTGTACGGATAGCATCGGAGGGTACGCCTCAGTGCCAACCAAACAGTAGTGTATGGAATGCCGGTGCGACGTGCGACTGCACGAGCGCTGACTTCCCCGTGCATAGACGAACCCGCTACAGTCTCCATTTCCTCCTGAACTGTCTCAGCAGCATTACGCCTTGCGCTCGGTCGGCCACTACGGGGTCTATCGTCTAAACAACCCGACAACAAGTCTCGCCACAGCTGCTATTGTCAACGGACCTTTACCCGTTCGAATCCCCGTCTTATGGCGATAGGATCTTAACGCTGAACTAGCACATTCCCCATTCTGTTAATACAGCTTCACTAAAAGCACCTTTTCAGGTAACGTCAACATGCTGCTACTGCTGGCGCATCTGATTCTCTCTCTCGTTACAGCTCCTTTTATACACGATCGTCATGCGCAGTCACTGACGTTTTGCTGTCCAGCGGCATCTGTCGGACATTTTGTGAACAGGTTTTGTTCCCGATGTCATTCCAAGTGTGTCAATTTTTACCTCTCTATCTACATTATTCCGTGGCTTATTAAGTTTTCAAATTTATACTGACTTTTTGATCACCCGGTACTTCAACCTTGGTGGCACGCGAACAGTTTATAACCTTGCCGCTTCGGAAATGCTTCTTATCCTTGGCCCCGAATGAACATGCCCTTTCGGCCGTCAGATAAAACGCCCCGTTTCCTTATTGCGACAACGACTGCACTCTTTTTTTTCCGCGTCTACCCGACGCGCTTTGTATGTTTTCCACCGCTAGTGCTACCATCTGCCGCCTGTGAGTGGAAGCTGCGCATTGACGCCGAACAGAGGCGGTGGTCACCGTTCAGTATGCAGGACAAAATTGGTTTGACTGTACCGACATTCTGACTTCTCGCAAAATGCGACCTGTCATCAGGAAATAAGTTAACTGAAACAGAAGAAGAAAAATTGGGCTATTTTTTCCCGAAAGTCAACTGAAAGCAAATGAAATAACGGCTGTTTCAAGTGTCCGTGTGTGAATAAGTTGTCAGTTCCCGCGAGCAGCGTGTAGATAATGCAGTGGTGTCTTAAATGTAACATGTAGCATGTTTTGTAAATCAAGTAAAAACCGGTTATTGTTAAAAACGTCTGTATTGTGGATTATCCGCATTATCTCGGATAATCGGGAACTTGTCCGCCCCCGGTAGCTGAGTGGTCAGCGCGACAGAATGTCAATCCTAAGGGCCCGGGTTCGATTCCCGGCTGGGGACTGGTTGTTGTGTTGTCCTGATCATCATCATTTCGTCCCCATCGACGCCCAAGTCGCCGAGGTGGCGTGAAATCGAAAGACTTGCAACCGGCGAACGGTCTACCCGACGGGAGGCCCTAGTCACACGACATTGTGTTTTAATAACGTCATTGTGACTCGGAAGTCGACAAACGGTTCTTTAAACTATCTGATCATCCGGCGTTTGTGGGATTCGTTATTCATCGCAAAGTTACATTACATGTGATAATGCTAGCTGAAAAGAAGTGCTTATTTTACCGTTTAAATTTTCACTGTGCATCAGATTTGTTATTTGGCACTTAGATAGACATCAAGATGCAAAGGATAAGATAAAAGGACCTCTTAATTCCTTTCTAAACATTGTTTGACGTGTTTGTAACTATATATTCTGTCAAGTAGGCAAAATGTACAGTTTGTTCAATATCTAGGTAACACGTTTCCTGTTTCTTTCAGTGTTCAGCGGTGTGGAGAATTCGCCATACCACATTTGCTAAGAATATCCACCACGAATTACGTTTCGATCAAAAATTAACTCTATTATCAATGCTTGTCCCAACATTCTGTCGCTATATTTAGATTTTTTCGTAAAAAGGATAATTTCCCACAGCCTCACCTTCACCATGCGGGTGCCGAATTACTCAACAGTAGAGTTGTAAACTGCCGTACACTACAGTCGACTATAATAAGAGTAGACTTGGGTCGTTTTCCTGGTAGCCTTGATCGGTTGAGGTCGTAACCGTGTTACCTGTACGTTAGGTGTGTTGCTGACCTATCGGGCGTTACCTCATTTCAATCGCTTTGTTTGCGTATGCGATCAGTGGCTTACTAGGTTCCCTAGAAACCGAAAGCGGTGAACCGTCTAGAAACTGGGCATCTCCGACATCACTGCGGCCGGAAAAAAGATCCTGCAAGAAAGGGACCAACGACGACTGAAGAGCATCGTTCAACGTTGCAGATTTCAATGCTGGGCCATCAACAAGTGTCGGCGTGCGAACCATTCAACGAAAGGTCATCAATATGAGCTTACGGAGCCGAAGGCGCACTAGTGTACCCTCGATTGCTGCCCGACACAAAGCTTTACGCGCCTCACCTGGACCCGTCAACACAGGACTGTTGATGACTGGAAACATGTTGCCTAGTCGCACGACTCTCGTTTCAAATTGTTTCGAGCGGATGGACGTGTACGGGTGTGGAGTCAACCTCATGAATCCATGGACCCTGCATGTCAGCAGGGGACTGTTGATGCTGGTGGAGGCTCTGTAATGGTGTGGGGCGTGTGCAGTTGGAGTGATATGTGACCCCTGATACCTCTAGATACGACTCTGACAGGTGATACGGACGTAAGCATCCTGTCTGATCACCTGCTTCCAATCATGTCCATTATGCATTCCGACGGACTCGGGAAATTCCAGCAGGACAATGCGACACCTCACACGTCCAGAATTGCTACAGAGTGGCTCCAGGAACAATTTGCGCACTCCCGTGCCTTCACGTTATTAGGCAGCTGTACCAGTTTCTGTGGCTCTTCAGTGTATGTCATTTATGTAGCGCACCAAAATAACCGAACTGTAGTTTTGGTAGAGTGCAAATGTAATCACCTCTCACAACACACGACCAAAATTTCGACACCGACGTATAAGAGAAAATAGCCGCGCTGACACTCGAGACTCGGAGCGGTAATAAAAGACTGGGGGCGCTGCAATAGATTCATTTGATTGATTGATTGAGGCAGTAAAGTGGATCGCGTGAACAGGTGTTAGTAGTTGTTGGCGGGTGGTTGGCAGCACCCGGCGTGAGGAGCAGGTTCCGCGCGCCCTGGCTGGCTCCCCGTCCTACCTGTTGCGCTCGTCGCCATTGTCCGTCACAACCCTTGCCTCGCTCCGCCCGCCCTTCGCAGGGCCGGAATTCAGCGTCCTTGAGACACACGGGCTGGGGAGAGTTAATACAGTGCCGCAGGGCTCGGCGATATATTACTGCATTATGCGCGCCCCCTGTCGCGCCCTTGTTTGTGGGGGTGGGACACGGCGCGACACTGCCGACCGTCTTGTAAGGGACTGCCTAGCACAGCACACCCGCTATTAAGTCTCCCCTTCGTCCATGTCATTACCAGCCACTGGCCCGCCGCCGGTGCCGCTGCAGCTGCGAGAGGATGGCTCCCCAATCTGCTCTGGAATGTCGAGGGAAGTGAGTGTTGTTCATCAGTCAGGGGCGAATAGGAGGAGATAAAGAATGGCCAACGGAGAGCGTGGCCAACGGAGAGCGGTACGTTTCGTCACGGGATCGTTTAGTCGCTCCAGCCGTCGGCACACGGGACGAGTTGGCTAACTAACGTTGATGTGGCGGTCACCGAGGTCTGTGACGTCACTTCCTGTTTCACGTTGAGGAGCGATTTAGTCACGTGAAACACAAAATACGTTATGCTATTTTCCGGGACGCGTTACGTAAAGTAGAAAGAATAGGAAGCAAGAACGCTCCCTACGTCACAAGCAGGAAGACTTAGGCCAGCAGAGAGCAAGACACTGTATTTCGTGTAAAGGCACTGCCACTTCCATTTCGTGTTCAGTAGAAGCCCATCCATTTTCGGTGATTTTCATACCCGCGAAAGTATCATGTTTCTCAGCACCAGTACATTGAGTTTCTGGAGAACGAATCGTTATTGGTAGGATTTACTCTATAAAACGAGAGAAAATGTACTGGTGGTTAAAGAAATTTCGTATTTAATTATTTTCGTGTAATAACTCGCACGCTAATAGAGTAAGTCGTCTTAAGACAAGGCTGCATTGAAGATTCGTCGTCCTTCTAAGGATTGGTTGTAATTAAATGTAAGTTAGTAACATTTCGTCAGTTAAATCTTATAGAAGACTATAAGATTAAAGTCGCCTTTTCACGAAACTGTAACCTAGTGTAGTGGTTAGAGCCGCCTCATTCCGAACACAATACCCTACAAAATGAAATGATCGTATGGCATTGTTGGTCGGGAGGCCGCAAGCGGGGGAGTTCGGCTGCCGTGTTGCAAGTCCTCTTTAGTTGACGCCACTTCGGCGACTTGCGAGTCACTGATGATGATATACCCACACAACACCCAGTCATCACGAGGCAGAGAAAATCCCTGACCCCGCCGGTAATCGAACCCGGGATCCCGTGCGCGGGAAGCGAGAACGCTACCGCAAGACCACGAGCTGCGGGCAATACCCTACAATCAATGGGAAACAAGTATGCCCGTCACGCCCTCAATGTACACTTCGTTGGTGTCGCCTTTGATATGTTGGGGACACAGGCGACCATCGCTTGGTTTGCGGATCGGCGATAGGTGTCTGGTTCTCGGTGCGATAGATGCTGACAGTAATTACCCGTGCTACTCTCCATCAGATATCCCCTAGCCTACTCCTCTTTCTGCACTCGCAGAAAGTCTTGTCACTGCAATGAGTAGTTGATCCACGCCTTTTCCTCTCTTGGTTCTGCTTATTCTCTGTTTATTGGACAGTTGCTCTCAGCGACAATGGTTTCCTACTACGCTCAATTGTAATTGAATAAAAGAAGATAAATAAGTAAACATTGTCTCAATGCTCTTCTTTGTACCTCTGCTTCACATCGCGTACACTTTCCTTGGTTCCTGGGGGGAGGGAACGGGACATTGCAGTCAGGTCTCGAGTTGCGACCCCTGCCCACTTTTCCGCCACCCTTTTCCTTTGGGCGCCAGATTTATAAAATTAATAGAAATATTTTTTTTTAAGTGTGGTGTTCTGTAAAGATAAGTAGTTTCTCTGTCGTGAGTGACTATGTTCTACACTCCTGGAAATGGAAAAAAGAACACATTGACACCGGTGTGTCAGACCCACCATACTTGCTCCGGACACTGCGAGAGGGCTGTACAAGCAATGATCACACGCACGGCGCAGCGGACACACCAGGAACCGCGGTGTTGGCCGTCGAATGGCGCTAGCTGCGCAGCATTTGTACACCGCCGCCGTCAGTGTCAGCCAGTTTTCCGTAGCATACGGAGCTCCATCGCAGTCTTTAACACTGGTAGCATGCCGCGACAGCGTGGACGTGAACCGTATGTGCAGTTGACGGACTTTGAGCGAGGGCGTATAGTGGGCATGCGGGAGGCCGGGTGGACGTACCGCCGAATTGCTCAACACGTGGGGCGTGAGGTCTCCACAGTACATCGATGTTGTCGCCAGTGGTCGGCGGAAGGTGCACGTGCCCGTCGACCTGGGACCGGACCGCAGCGACGCACGGATGCACGCCAAGACCGTAGGATCCTACGTAGTGCCGTAGGGGACCGCACCGCCACTTCCCAGCAAATTAGGGACACTGTTGCTCCTGGGGTATCGGCGAGGACCATTCGCAACCGTCTCCATGAAGCTGGGCTACGGTCCCGCACACCGTTAGGCCGTCTTCCGCTCACGCCCCAACATCGTGCAGCCCGCCTCCAGTGGTGTCGCGACAGGCGTGAATGGAGGGACGAATGGAGACGTGTCGTCTTCAGCGATGAGAGTCGCTTCTGCCTTGGTGCCAATGATGGTCGTATGCGTGTTTGGCGCCGTGCAGGTGAGCGCCACAATCAGGACTGCATACGACCGAGGCACACAGGGCCAACACCCGGCATCATGGTGTGGGGAGCGATCTCCTACACTGGCCGTACACCACTGGTGATCGTCGAGGGGACACTGAATAGTGCACGGTACATCCAAACCGTCATCGAACCCATCGTTCTACCATTCCTAGACCGGCAAGGGAACTTGCTGTTCCAACAGGACAATGCACGTCCGCATGTATCCCGTGCCACCCAACGTGCTCTAGAAGGTGTAAGTCAACTACCCTGGCCAGCAAGATCTCCGGATCTGTCCCCCATTGAGCACGTTTGGGACTGGATGAAGCGTCGCCTCACGCGGTCTTCACGTCCAGCACGAACGCTGGTCCAACTGAGGCGCCAGGTGGAAATGGCATGGCAAGCCGTTCCACAGGACTACATCCAGCATCTCTACGATCGTCTCCATGGGAGAATAGCAGCCTGCATTGCTGCGAAAGGTGGATATACACTGTACTAGTGCCGACATTGTGCATGCTCTGTTGCCTGTGTCTATGTGCCTGTGGTTCTGTCAGTGTGATCATGTGATGTATCTGACCCCAGGAATGTGTCAATAAAGTTTCCCCTTCCTGGGACAATGAATTCACGGTGTTCTTATTTCAATTTCCAGGAGTGTATTTAGTGAACTTTTATAAGCTGATTTCCTAACTGATTGAACATGTATTTTTCGTTTTTGTGTTATCACATGTTCACAGATATTGAAGTATTTTATTTATGCGTACCACAGATGAACAACAAAAATGGCTCTGAGCACTATGGGACTTTGCTGCTGAGGTCATCAGTCCCCTAGAACTTAGAACTATTTAAACCTAACTAACCTAAGGACATCACACACATCCATGCCCGAGGCAGGATTCGAACCTGCGACCGTAGCGGTCGCGCGGTTCCAGACTGAAGCGCCTAGAACCGCTCGGCCACCCCTGCCGGCGATAGAACAACATGACTAGCGTATGGACAAGGGAGAAAACGTGCATTTTAATGGAGCTAATGTAGGAATTTTACGCGCGTCCATTTTCGTGGACAAACTGTATTGTTTGCTAGTCAGACAAAGCGGGCAGCTGCCGCTGGAGAGCGCTGGGGGCGCAAAGGCACGTTAATTAGCTGGTCCCTCGTGTCGACGTCTCTGCGTCTGGTGACGTTGGATATCCCGTCTGCGTGCACATCAGCGTTAGCTTCCCCGTCCCGTGTGACTGCAGTGTCGCGGAGAAAGTCAACAAACCTCTGGTAGGCTCTACAAGAGAGGCGTTGTGCTGTACGGTGTACGTCTGCTGTTGGAATTTCGCGAGCGCACGGTTTAATAAGATTCGGGGAACATGGTACTTTATCCCGCATTAAATCTCGCGACATAACCGCAGTGACATAGTCAGTTTGTTGACAATCATTTCTCCGAACGGAACTTTGTGGAGTAAACATTTAGATGTAGGTCTCTGCTGAAGACTGGTGTGTTCTTACCAGATCCACCAACTCAAAACGCGTTCTTCCTATATACACTACATAGGGCGTTAACGGCGTAGGTACAGATATTTTGATAACTGGTGCTTTGATGTTACTTTTTCTCCGCGTCTAACAGTATTCCCGGCAACACATCACATAATTTACTACCCGATGTTTGGTGCACGGTCGTAACAGCTTCCCTGTGCACTACGCCCATCTGTATACAGTATCCGTTTTCCATCCACTCGTTTACACTTCAGTACTTGAGGTGCTGCCCAGAGGAAAATAACCATTATTGGCTTGTTTGTGCTACTCATACTTCGAGGTACTAAGCGACCTCAGTCGCAGCCAATATGGCATTATACCACGAAGAGGCAAGTCGTGACATGTATGTCTCATGTTCGTGCCTTTCGAAGTTGTACTTACATTATGATGCCATTGTAATGCCTCGACTTTCTTATGCGTACTGTATAGACCTAATGTGACACAGTGGTTTAAGCATTGTATGATGTAACTACCGTCCGCAACTCGTGGTCGTGCGGTAGCGTTCTCGCTTCCCAAGCTCGGGTTCCCGGGTTCGATTCCCGGCGGGGTCAGGGATTTTCTCTGCCTCGTGATGACTGGGTGTTATGTGCTGTCCTTAGGTTAGTTAGGTTTAAGTAGTTCTAAGTTCTAGGGGACTGATGACCATGGATGTTCAGTCCCATAGTGCTCAGAGCCATTTGAACCATTTTTTGAATGTAACTACCACTGCCCGATTTTATGGATCTGAAGACGGCAATACATGCTAAAGAAACTAGTAATCCAGTAATTGTGGTAACGTAGCGAACTTGGCAAATAAATTGATTTTCACAAGAAGTCTACACCACAAATTTGTAGATCCCCTGCTGTACTGAATGATCGTGTAAGGTAACAGTAACCTAAAAACATGCTACTCGTAATAGCCATAGTTAGCAAATGAGGTTATTACTGATGTAACGTTGTTCAGTATACCGTCCCTCACTCATCAGTGGAAAGATCTTCTCTTACACTCCTGACGCTTGAATTTGTATTAGATGTTCAACAGTTTCCTATTTTCCAGAACTCTTTCCTTACTATTGCCGCTCTGCGTTTTTATCCTGCCTACTGCGGTCATCACCACTTATTTTCTTGCCCAAATAGCAAAACTTTCCTACTACTTTTAGTGTACCATTTCCTAATCTAATATCTGTCAGCATCGTCCGATTTAATTCGATAACATACTATAAATCTAGTTTTAATTTTGTTGATATTCATGTTATAATCGATTTTCGAGACGCTATCGATTCAGTTCAAATGCTCTTTCAAATATTTTGCCGTTTCTGACAATTACAATGTCATCGGCAAACCGCAGAGATTTATTTCTTGTCCCTGAACTTCCCATTCTAAATTTCTCCTTGGTTTCCTTTACCGCGTGTTCGATATGCATACAACATATTACGCTATGTGATCAAAAGTATCCGGACACCTGGCTGAAAATGACTTATAAGTTCGTGGCTCCCTCCATCGATAATGCTGCAGTTAAATATGGTATTGGCCCACCTTTAGCCTTCATGACAGCTTCCACTCTCGCAGGCATGCGTTCAGTCAGGTGCTGGAAGGTTTCTTGGGGAAAGGCAGCCCATTCTCCAATGAGTGCTGCACTGAGGAGAGGTATCGATGTCGGTCGTTGAGGCCTGGCACGAAGTCGGCGTTCCCAAACGTGTTCTATAGGATCTAGGTCAGGATTATATGCAACCAGTGCATTACAGGGATGTTACTGTCGTGTAACCACTCCGCCACAGGCTGCGCATTATGAACAGGTGCTCGATCTTGTTGAAAGATGCAGTGAGCCGGCCGCGGTGGTCTAGCGGTTCTAGACGCGCAGTCCGGAACCGCGCGACTGCTACGGTCGCAGGTTCGAATCCTGCCTCGGGCATGGATGTGTGTGATGTCCTTAGGTTAGTTAGGTTTAAGTAGTTCCTAAGTTCTAGGGGACTGATGACCTCAGATGTTAAGTCCCATAGTGCTCAGAGCCATTAGAACCATTTTTTGAAAGATGCAGTGAGAAGCAAGAAGGTGCTTAAAACATCAATGTAGGCCCGTGCTGTGATAGTGCCACGCAAAATAAGGGGCGCAAGCCCCCTCCATGGAAAACGCGACCTCACCGTAACACCACCGCCTCCGAATTTTACTGTTGGCATACACTCGCTGGCAGATGACGTTCACCGGGCATTCGCCATACCCACACCCTGCCATCGGATCGTCACATTGTATACTGTGATTCGTCACTCCACACAACGTTTTTCCACTCTCAGTCGTCTAATGTTTACGCTCCTTACACCAAGCGACGCGTCGTTTGGCATTTACCGGCCTTATGTGTGGGTTATGAGCAGCCGCTCGACCATGAAATCCAAGTTTTGTCACCTCCCACCTAACTGTCATAGTACTTGCAGTGGATGTTGATGCAGTTTGGAATTCCTGTGTGATGGTCTGGCTAGATGTCTGCCTATTACACATTACGACCCTCTTCAACTGTCGGCGGCCTCTGTCAGTCAAGAGCCGAGGTCGGCCTGTACGCTTTTGTGCTGTGAGTGTTCCTTCACGTTTCCACTTCAGTATCACTTTGGAAACAGTGAACCTAGGGATGTTTAGGAGTGTGGAAATCTAGCGTACAGCCGTATGACACAAGTGACAACCAATCGTCTGACCTTTTCGAAGTCTGAGAGGCCGCAGATCGCCCCATTGTGTTCTCTCGCGATGTTTAATGACTACCGATATCGCTAATATTGAATAGCTGGCAGTAGGTGGCAGCACAACGCACCTAATATGACAAACGTATGTTTTTGGGGGTGTCCGGATACTTTTGATCGCATAGTGTATGTGGGATAGGCTTCATGCTTGTCCCACTCCTTTGTCAACTGCCAATTCCTTTCACGCCAATATATAGCTGCAGTCTGTTCTCTGTACAAATCGTACGTACCCTTTGGGTTCCTGTATTTTGTCCCTGCTACCTTCAAAATTGCAAAGAGTGTTTTTCAGTCAACCATGCCAAAACCTTTGTCCAAATCTACAAATGCTATAAATGTAGGTTTTCTTTCTTTAAGCCTACCTGGTGCGTCGAATTGTCAGCATGGCGTCGCAGTTCCTACATTCCTTTGGAACCTAATCAGGAGGTCGGGTTCTACCAGTTTTTCCATTCTTCCGTATATAATTCGTGTCAATATTTTGGAACCGTAATTTATGAAACTGATGGTTCGGTGGTATTCAAACATGACGCCACCTAATTATCTGTGAGCTTATTGGTAGATCAGGTGCTCCTGAAAACAGCAGAAGGTTATCTCGAGAGAAAATTGCAGTCTCGCACGGTGAACAAGAAACGTAAAACATCTACCTAAAAATTATTTCTTGCGCTAAACAAACAATAATGAAAATACAAATCAAGTATTTCCATTTCTAACCGTGCGTTGGTGAAGTTTCCCGCTTTTGATTGAAATTTCTCATAATTAGAGATGGGAGGGAGCGATCTGTGTTTGCTTCGAAGAGACTTTTAATAACTAAGATCTTATTCAGTACTCTTTATTCTTGGTGACCGATTTCAACAGTTAATTGTATCATCTTCTGATCTGTAACGTGATGCATTTACATTGAATACATATAAAGTTATTTATATATTTGCCATCACAAATGAGGAAATGGAAATTCTTTGTGTTATGCCTCCTGTTCCATTATGACTGTATCACACATGCCACATTAGCATTATGGTGGATAGTATGTAGCGCATTGCACAAAGATTTGTTGAAAACAAAAACAATTTTGTAGGAATTAAAAACAATACATTTAAAAAGCACCTTGTGTAACTAGGAATGACCACGCACGTAGCATTCCATTGATGCTAGTTAAATGATGAGTTGCGTAACAGTTCTGCATGTGTCTACATTTACATAGTGGATCCACATTCTTTGATGCACACTTTTCAACTACCCGATAGTAACCCACAGATAAGGCATGCAATTCAACATTGAACGAGCATCCGTGAAATGTTGCGTGCACAGACATCGGTAGCTCCACAACATACTTTGTAACTGCATTGTTTTAATTTCTTACAAACCTGTTTTTATTTTTAACAAACCTTTGTTTACTGTGCTACATACTGTCCGCTATAATGTCAACATGGCATGTACAGTCGTAATGGAGCGGGGGTAATAGAAAAGGAATTTTTCAAGGTATGAAAATGTACAATTTCCATTTCCTGATTTGTTAAAAAAAAAAAAAAAAAGTTCAAATGGCTCTGAGCACTATGGGACTTAACATCTGAGGTCATCAGTCCCCTAGAACTTAGAACTACTGAAACCTAACTATCCTAAGGACATCACACACATACATGCCCAAGGCAGTATTCGAACCTGCGGCCGGCTCCTGATTTGTAACGATAAATGTAAATAATGGTTGTACATGTACTTAAATGTAAATGCATCACGTTACAAATCTCAAGGTGATAGTCTATACTTTTGTAACCGGTCGTGAGGAGTAAACAGTATTGAATGCGATCTTTGCTGCTAAAATTCTCTTCTCACAGTTTTCCTAATGTGGCTCTAGAACGGGAGGTGGGAGATGCGTCGCTATCGACTCTTCTGCCAACCCGTGTTCAGGCTGAGCACTAAAAGAAGGACGGTCAGTGTGAGGGTCTTGCCCGGCAGAAAGCAGTTGCCAGGCACTGTTGCGAGCAGCCTTTTTATTGAAGACGCTCTTCCATCGCTCCAGCTCGCTGGGCGTATTTTGCAGAACGACACGTGCATCTTGTTACTGTGTGCTGACACTTGTGATGTGACGTGCTGACCGGAGCTGCTGTCTGTTGCAGGTGGGAAGAGATGAGGACCGTGGCGTGTGCCGTGCTGCTCGCCTGCTTCATGGGCTGTCTGGCAGGTGAGTCTGAACCCCCAACATTTTACTGTTTACTTCTTTTCTTTCCTTCCCCTGGACCATCCTTGTCACACAACTTGCCATTGTAGTGATGCAGGCTTTTGTGAGGCAGCTGCTCCTACCAATAGGTTTTATGCAATCCACAGCGCCTTCAAAAACCACATGCAAAGTTTTCGTATTCTCTCATTCGCTATGTGCAAACTATTAATCTGCAGAAAAAAATGAAGAGGACTTTCGTTTGTAGGAAATTTAGTGGGACGAGTTTTAGCTGTTGGCCATGGTTTATGAATTATTCGAAAAAACGCGTTTGAAGGTCACTTCTGTACATTTTTTTGAATAATTGGAAAACTACGGCCTCTCTTCGTTTTTTTCTGTAGAACTAATAGTTTGTGTGTAGCGAGCGAGACAATATGAAGTGGTTGGTGGTATTTGAAGGCATTGCAGGTTGCATAACACCCAGCACCAGTGGCAGCCGAATCACCCGTTATATTGTTCTTATGTTGACACTCTTCTTCATACTGACGGCGATACGAAACGGCGTAAACACGTCTGATTAAACTAAAAGCATGAAACTTTTGTGTTAGCAGAAGAGCCAACACCGTGTTACGAGTGGAGGCCGAAATACAAGCGTTTTAGCTCATGCAGGCTGGCGTGAGGAGCGAAGAACTGTACTGACGTGAGGTCTGGAACATGACAAGGAACGAGAATTCAGAAAGCGGACGTAATTAGTTTGATACTTAACTTTAATCCATTAATGATGAACGTCGCTCTTGACGGTACATGATTCACAATATCAATAGTAACTGAATATGGCGCCTGGCTAGGTCGTAGCAAATGACGTACCTGAAGGCTATGCTAAACTGTCGTCTCTGCAAATGAGAGCGTATGTAGACAGTGAACCATCGCTAGCAAAGTCGGCTGTACAACTGGGGCGAGTGCTAGGGAGTCTCTCTAGACTAGACCTGCCGTGTGGCGGCGCTCGGTCTGCAATCACTGATAGTGGCGACACGCGGGTCCGACGTAATTTACACCATGGGTTTGCAGCGATGAGATATGCAACTGATTACAATTTCAGCGCAGACGCACATCACGCGCGCCTATGGCGCCACCTCATAGCGCCATTTAAGACTTGGCGATTTCGACGAGTGTACGTTCGGCACGTGTGTTTACCTTGTGGTTGTTTCACAAGACGATCAGTTATGCCTCGTAGACAACAGCGAACATCGTTTGATCAAGTATCCGAGTTCGACAGAGGAAGGATAGTGGCTTACCGAGTTTGTGGATTATCATACAGAGAAATCGCTAGTCGTGTTGGACGAAACCAAACAACTGTAAAGCGGATATGTGACCGTTGGATGCAGGAGGGTACGACGGACCGACGTGGTCGATCGCATTCACCTCGGTGCACCACTGCACGTGCTGATAGGCAAATTGTGCGCATGGCAGTGACATCCCGAACCATAGCACAGCACATTGCGTCTGTAACGCATCATCCAGTGTCTGCGCGTACCATTCGACGCCGTTTACAGCAGAGTGGTCTGTCCGCAAGACGTCCATTGCTTCGTCTACCATCGACGCAGAACCACAGACGTCTCCGTCGCCAATGGTGTGATGACAGACGAATGTGGACGGCAGAATGGAATGACGTTGTCTTTACTGACGAGGCACGCTTCTGTCTGCAGCACCACGATGGTCGGATTCGAGTGTGGAGACACCGTGGAGAGAGGATGCTGGACAGCTGCATTATGCACCGCCACACTGGTCTTGCACCGGGTATTATGGTATGGGGCGGTATTGGATATTACTCTCGCACGCCTCTAGTACGCATTGCCAGTACTTTAAATAGTCGGCGCTACATATCCGAGGTGCTGGAGCCAGTTGTCCTTCCGTACCTTCAGGGCTCGGCCACAGCCATATTTCAACAGGATAATGCGCGACCACACGTGGCACGCATTGTCCAAAGGTTCTTCGTCAATAACCAGATTGAATTGCTTCCCTGGCCGGCTCGCTCTCCGGATCTTTCACCGATAGAAAACATGTGGTCCATGGTTGCTCAACGAGTGACCCAGATTACATCCCCAGCTGCAACACCAGATGATCTTTGGCAACGTGTGGAAGCTGCTTGAGCTGCTGTACCCCAGGAACACATCCAACGTCTCTTTGACTCAATGCCGAGACGTGTGGCAGCGGTGATCTCCAACAATGGCGGCTACTCTGGCTACTGATTCTGGCAGGAACCACATGTCACAGACGTCTGTAAACGTAATCATTTGATACTTGGTCAACATGTTATCTACAAAATACATTTTGTTGTGCTACCTCTTGTCTTTCTTGGTGTTGCATTTACGGTGGCCAGCAGTGTAGTTCCATATCGTGGAGGCACGAATAATCCCTTGAGGTCAACCAAACGTGCTGCATTCCCAGTTTGGTGCTTACACTGAACATAATCTGAGGAGCAGTTTGTTTGACTCTTACCCATTTATCCAAAGACGAGCAACACGTTCGTTACAAGTTCATTTTGTAAGCGCCAAAGCGTCACGTTTATGTTTAGCCAACTCCAGTCAACCAATCAGTACATTACGTCCTCCGTATCTCACGAAAAGACAATGAAGGTTCAACTAGAGAGATTCCAGCTCGCACACAGGCTTAGCAAGAATCGTTCTTTCCGCAGATCATTCGCGACAGGAACAGCAAAGGGAGAAGGTACCGTCCACCGCACACTATCAGATAGCTTGTGGAGTGCAGATGGAGTTATTCATATTTTATCTCTATTCCGTGAAAGAGTATAAATGTGTCATCCGCAAACCTGACGCAGCAAATAATTAAATAAGCGCTGTATCTGCGGATTACTAATGCAATAACTTTTTTTCAAAATTTACTACCTTTTCGTACGTGCCTACAGCCATCTCAGCTGTGGAATGTCAGTTACAACGATACGAACGTAATGACAAAGCAGCGAAGAAAATCTCTGACCCGGTTGGGATCGAAGCCAGTTAACAATCCTCGGCGCTGACCGCACAGCTACCAGTATGTAAAATAGAGACAAGTAGCTAAGTAATGCGGGTGTGAACACCTAAGGAAAACGCTACCAGTATGTAAAATAGAGACAAGCAGCTAAGTAATGCGGGTGTGAACACCTAAGGAAACAATCGAGGGTTCAACAAAACTCGGGAAGGTTTTGGTTTTTCAGACGTCCTGTTCGCTGCACGCCGCAACCTGTTTTCGGGATACAAATTTAGATGTCGGTGTTTTCGCTTGCAAAATGGCTCTGAGCACTATGGGACTTAAAATTCTGAGGTCATCAGTCCCCTGGAACTTAGAACTACTTAAAGCTAACCAACCTAAGTACATCACACACATCCATGCCCGAGGCAGGATTCGAACCTGCGACCATAGCGGTCGCGCAGTTCCGACTGTAGTGCCTAGAACCTCTCGGCCACCCCGGCC
Source organism: Schistocerca americana (assembly GCF_021461395.2). Lineage (NCBI taxonomy): Eukaryota > Metazoa > Arthropoda > Insecta > Orthoptera > Acrididae > Schistocerca > Schistocerca americana. Next base: position 145,400,365 of record NC_060127.1, read on the forward strand.
GGCTTTTCGCATCGCATCGTGGGTTGGGTTGTTGTGGGGAAGAGACCAAACTGCGAGGTCATCGGTGTCATAGGATTAGGGAAGGACGGGGAAGGAGGTCGGCCGTGCCCTTTCAAAGGAACCATCTCGGCATTTGCCTGGAGAGTTTTAGGGAAATCACGGAAAACGTAAATCAGGATGGCCGGACGAGGGATTGAACCGTCGTACTCCCGAATGCGAGTCCAGTGTGCTAACCACTGCGCCACCTCGCTCGGTCAACCGCATCGTGACTAATTCTCTTGCACGGTATGGTATCTGCTCTTAACGGCAGTCTGGCTGCTCAGTTCCTGCGTTAGGTTGTTTTTCAGTTGATATCCTCGCTCTCGAGGTTTGAAAGTCGTCCTTTTGGCTCATCTCGCAGAGTTTTTAGTTTGAGGACAACGCGGGACGAGCCACTAATGGCAGACGAATAAATTTGGCAAATTACATTCAAGGATGCAAGGGGTAGGAGGGGTCTGGAGGGAACAGGAAGAGTTTTTGCATGTAAATAGAGTTATAAAAATGTTAATCTCCTTGTAGAAACATCTTTTGTTAAGCGGGAATTTCAGCGGTCTTCTCCGTGTTAACTTTAAGGGCCGCATGTTTTGAAAACAATACTGTCTGCCATTAATATCCGTGCAGAAACTGCTTGTCACAGAAGAGAAAAAGAGGCGAGATTTTGAAATTTACTGAGTTTAACGCCAAGTTAGAGGCTTATTCGATTATCTCAGTTTATTCATTCAGGCAGAATTTGTGGCGAGGCGGAGGAGGAGCCGTCAGGCAGGCTCGACTCGCATTCGGGGGATGGCGGGTTCAGGTCCCCGTGCGCCCATCCAGATTTGGTTTTTCTGAGGTTTTACCGAACGAACAACTTTCGTGCAATCGCCGAGATATTTACCTGGAGAAGGATGCGATCGATTTTGTTCCGTGTACGTCTTTATTCGGTCGCTAATGACAGTAAGTTACACGCTAAGCACATTTCCTTCTAGTGTGTAATACTTCTATGACGTTGGCGCTGTTGTATAAGGGGCGGTCAAATGAAAACAAGACAGGTGGAAAAAAGTAAGTAAACTGTTTATAACTTCAAAAGTAATCGCTACAATTTATACTACTACGAGAAAAGACGGCGAACGCGTTCAGGCAAAAATGCGGTGGGATACGGAACCACGACTGTACTAAGGAGTCCGGAGCAAATCCACTTTCACGAATGCCTTTCTTCATGCCTCTAAAAATACGGAAGTTAGATGGGGAGAGAACGGGAAACCTGTGTGGAATATGTGTCAGGGCTGTCCGACGAACCTCCGCAGCGAAGTCGATACTACCTTGGCAGCACGTGCGCGGGCATTATGCTGCAACGGATTTGTGGCGTCCCTCAACATTCCAGGCCGTTTGCACGTTATGGCGCACTTCAGTTTTTGCAAAGTGTCGATGTACCGCTGTGGGTTAGCTGTGTGGCGCTGTATTCCAGAAAGCCAGTGAGCAGCGGGCCCTCGCAGTCAAAGAAAAAGGTGTGATTCTTCACTTCCTCCCGGCGTATTTGGCGATCGAAGAGCGCACAGGTGTACTGCCGGTTCATAGTGTCCAACGGGCACAATATTTCGGCCATCAGACATGTTGCCATCGTCAGGTACGCTGACGGTCTGACTTCCTGCGACGTCCCAGTTTCGAGTGACTTCCTGAGCCGCTGCAGAATATATTGGCGCATCTAGGATCGCCCAGTCTGAAAATAGAAGTTCAAGCCATACGGCTACGCTTTCAATAATAAAAATTGACATTAAAACAATAGCTTTTTGGTTGTGTTGTTTTTTTCTGCTTTTAAATAATTTAAAAATACGCTCCTGGAAATGGAAAAAAGAACACATTGACACCGGTGTGTCAGACCCACCATACTTGCTCCGGACACTGCGAGAGGGCTGTACAAGCAACGATCACACGCACGGCACAGCGGACACACCAGGAACCGCGTTGTTGGCCGTCGAATGGCGCTAGCTGCGCAGCATTTGTGCACCGCCGCCGTCAGTGTCAGCCAGTTTGCCGTGGCATACGGAGCTCCATCGCAGTCTTTAACACTGGTAGCATGCCGCGACAGCGTGGACGTGAACCGTATGTGCAGTTGACGGACTTTGAGCGAGGGCGTATAGTGGGCATGCGGGAGGCCGGGTGGACGTACCGCCGAATTGCTCAACACGTGGGGCGTGAGGTCTCCACAGTACATCGATGTTGTCGCCAGTGGTCGGCGGAAGGTGCACGTGCCCGTCGACCTGGGACCGGACCGCAGCGACGCACGGATGCACGCCAAGACCGTAGGATCCTACGCAGTGCCGTAGGGGACCGCACCGCCACTTCCCAACAAATTAGGGACACTGTTGCTCCTGGGGTATCGGCGAGGACCATTCGCAATCGTCTCCATGTAGCTGGGCTACGGTCCCGCACACCGTTAGGCCGTCCTCCGCTCACGCGCCAACATCGTGCAGCCCGCCTCCAGTGGTGTCGCGACAGGCGTGAATGGAGGGACGAATGGAGACGTGTCGTCTTCAGCGATGAGAGTCGCTTCTGCCTTGGTGCCAATGATGGTCGTATGCGTGTTTGGCGCCGTGCAGGTGAGCGCCACAATCAGGACTGCATACGACCGAGGCACACAGGGCCAACACCCGGCATCATGGTGTGGGGAGCGATCTCCTACACCGGCCGTACACCACTGGTGATCGTCGAGGGGACACTGAATAGTGCACGGTACATCCAAACCGTCATCGAACCCATCGTTCTACCATCCCTAGACCGGCAAGGGAACTTGCTGTTCCAACAGGACAATGCACGTCCGCATGTATCCCGTGCCACCCAACGTGCTCTAGAAGGTGTAAGTCAACTACCCTGGCCAGCAAGATCTCCGGATCTGTCCCCCATTGAGCATGTTTGGGACTGGATGAAGCGTGGTCTCCGCTGTCTGCACGTCCAGCACGAACGCTGGTCCAACTGAGGCGCCAGGTGGAAATGGCATGGCAAGCCGTTCCACAGGACTACATCCAGCATCTCTACGATCGTCTCCATGGGAGAATAGCAGCCTGCATTGCTGCGAAAGGTGGATATACACTGTACTAGTGCCGACATTGTGCATGCTCTGTTGCCTGTGTCTATGTGCCTGTGGTTCTGTCAGTGTGATCATGTGATGTATCTGACCCCAGGAATGTGTCAATAAAGTTTCCCCTTCCTGGGACAATGAATTCACGGTGTTCTTATTTCAATTTCCAGAAGTGTACACTGGCTGTATGATAATTTATTATTATTATTATTATTATTGTTTTTTTTCCTCCCATTCGCTCACACTCACACGATACATACATTGTACACACTCATATACATATTACAGTTAACACATTCTCACACTCATTCATTCACCTTTTTTTCTTTTTTAATAAAATAATGATAATAAACACAATAAAATAAGATATAAAATATAATTAAAATACAATAAAATTAAAATTAAAAAATTAAAATTATAAAAATATATACACAACATTTTTCGTAAAAGGTTTTGGCACTGGTTCTGAATCGGTCTTTCAAATAGGGTACCCCTGCGAGTTGGTGAAGTTCATTCGTTGGGAACCGGTATGGCAGATGGAGTGCCCTTTTCAGAGGCCGATTCTGAATTCTTTGTAGCCGTTGTATGTGGGTTGGAGCAGCATTGCCCCCACACAACAGCGGCTTAGTCTAAGATTGGTCGCACCAGTGTAAGGTACAACATCACCCCCAGTCTTGATGGTAGTGTTGACGCTAGACTTAATAAAGGGTAGAGCTGTACCATTTTTCTCCTGGCTTTCTCTCGAATATTTTCTGTATGAGGTTGCCATGTCAATCGCCTATCAAGGGTCACACCCAAGTATTTTGCTGTTTTTGACCACGGGACTGGGGTGCCCCTTATCTCAATGGGCTGGATGTTAAGCGTAAGTGGTCTTCTACAAATTGCTATTGCCTGCGTCTTTGTGGCGTTGAAAGACGGTCGCCATTTCGTCGCCCATTCACTCAGCTTATTACATGCTTGTTGCAGTCTTGCCTGGAGGTGTGCAGCATTCATACTTCGGGAGTAGATGGCTGTATCATCGGCATATAAAGATTGGTGTGTTCTGGCCGTCGATGGTAGGTCGGATGTATACAAGATGTATAAGAGTGGTCCCAGTACACTGCCCTGAGGTACTCCTGCTTTGATTGATCTGGTGGACGATGTACTATCTTGAGTGCGGACATGAAATGTCCGGTTTTCAAGATAGCTCTTCAGGAGTGTTGCGTGTGATACGGGGACCCCTATATCTAGGAGTTTATACAGGAGTCCCTCGTGCCACACGCAATCAAAGGCACGGTGACTTCCTGAGGGCGGGCAGCAGCCTTATATCCCCGCTCCCACGGGACGTTCCCTCCGCGGTTCGCGCCCACGGGCGCGCGTTGGCAGTCGCGGAGTCGCAGAGGTTGGCGTCTGTGGCAGCGCCGGTGTAGCTGCTACGTCCGGCCCGCTCCCAGATCGTTTTCGTTGCTGAAGTGTCTTCTTAATTATACTCAGTAATGGTTCCCATGCCTTGCTAAGATTACAACCGCAGTCCCGGTTGATGAGTTTGCCCCTGGTGCGAATTTCGATGGCCTCTCTGACAACGCTGTTCCTGTATTTAGAAGTCGGGGCCAAGATTTTGGTACGCTCGTAATCCATCTCGTGTTTTGCGGACAAACAGTGCTCTGCGACCGCCGACCTGTTAGGATGCTTCAGTTGTGTGTGCCTTTTATGATCTCGGCAACGATCTTCGATGGCGAGCACTGTCTGTCCAATATAAGTCTTACTAGACTGACAGTGGATCTCGTGTACTCTGGCCTTCCCAGTTTTGAAATACTAAACAGTTTTTCTTACGTCCTGATTTAATTTGCCTGCCCCTTATAACTTGTCTCACTCGGAAACTGCCTTCAGTAGTCTAGTAATTCGTCTTCTTGAATTGTGTTCCTGGTTTTAACAGGCTTGATGCACGTATGGTAATTAATGTACACCACAACGCGGCAATTGATTTTCGATTTATTCATACGTATCTGATCGGCAGGGACCAAATATTTCCTGCTGGTATTCTCCGTGACTCTTTGACACAATATTGACAAATTTATACAGACAGAAGTTTTGTAGAAATTTCGTAAGTATTTTAAAGTTAAATTAAAGTTGTTACAATGTTCTCTAAATTAGGCCTATTTTACATAGAATAATGATAATTTGAAATTTAATGGCGTAGTATTCAGTGTGATTACCGTTTCAAACAGATGATACATTTAGTTTAGAGTATAGCTACAGTAAGTCCAAAAGTTATTACGTTATTCCGACTTATGTATCGGGTTCTTGGAGAAGTGGATGGTATACAGTGTCCTGTCTTGTAATACATTTATTCACTACCGGCCTCGATCATGGACCATTTTCACGTACTATCATATGTCGCAGCTCTTACCAAATGGTCGGTTTGCGTTTTTCATGTGACATTATAATAGCATCATGTGACTCATATAATATTGTCCATTTGTATATATATTTTCATTTGTAGTAGTTGTCACCAATATTTTATCGCGAGACATTATGACAGTATGACGTGACTTATCTTACGTAATATTGTACGAGAAAGTGTCATATACAACTGTATTTTTTACTGTAATTTTAACGCTTGTGTGTATCTCTCTGTGACTGTACTACAGTGCACATATTCTTTGTAACTTGCTCTTTCACCTACGATCTTTGGCTTTAGATTCTTTGATGAACTCATGTGCGTTAGCGTGCTGGGTCTTTTTGCGCCCGAGTAGTGGTGCCGTGGACGTTCTGGTCTGCAGATTTACATGTTTGCAACGTTGTCTTCTGCTTGCTTCAACCTGTATTACGGTGTTAAGTATCAATTTTCTTATGTTTTCAGGTCAGCAATGGCTTATTCTTTCCTGATGAAATAGGATATGTGTCGTGTGAAGTTGTTACAGTTGATGTTTCTCGAAAGTACTCTTAATTTTTCCGCCTAACATTTCTCCTGAAAATGTAATGCGTTTTGAGACTCAAAGCGCAGTGTGTATCTTCCATTTCTCCAAGCACATGAACGCTGTTGCTTGAAAAAGGAAAGAAAAAAAAATTGCTCTGTATTGAAGTTAGTTTCATTACAAGTCTTGCTCGGGTAGCTTAGTCGATAGAGCAGTTGCTTGCGATAGGCAAAGGTCGCAGGGCCGAGTGTGCTCCTTGATATTCCAAGAAGTTTCATATCAGCTAACACGGAAATTCATTCTGGAATCTATATAGTTGTTGAGAAAACCGCGCGGGATTAGCCGAGCGCTCTTGGGCGCTGAAGTCATGGACTGTGCGGCTGATCCCGGCGGAGGTTCGAGTCCTCCCTCGGGCGTGGGTGTGTGTGTTTGTCCTTAGGATAATTTAGGTTAAGTAGTGTGTAAGCTTAGGGACTGATGACCTCAGCAGTTAAGTCCCATACGATTTCACACACATTTGAACATTTTTTTTTTTTTGAGTTGTTGAGAGAATTGTTGAACTTCTTTTCTGTATTCTGTGTAACGCCTATCGAAGTATCTCTATGCATTAGCTGTAGCCGTTAGTGTCATAGGTGTGTTGATTTTAATTTGCCTAATAGGTTTGTTGGCATGTTCAGCTGCCTCACGACTTTAGTGCCAGTCGTTGTGCTTTTATGGAGTGAGACGTAGCGCAAAATTGTTTCCCCGCAACGTTCATGTCGTACTGAGAGGAAGTGGGCTACCGCTTGTCCGGAGTCGCCGGATCGCCCTCGGAAGAGGTCGGCAGCGGGAGACGTGAGGGCCCCTGGGTGTGATGCTGGCGCCACGGCAGGTGTGCCGGTGTAGGTGTGTGTGTGTGTGTGTGTGTGTGTGTGTGGGCGCCCCACCCCCACCGCCCACCCACAGCCCCTGTGTCACGGCAGGCGCCGCTGTCGACGCCCTGGTCGATACGGACTCCCGCGGGACAGCGCGACACCCGACACCGCTGTGGCACCCCGGCTGGTTAGCTCAGCTCAGCTCAGCGGCCGCCTCATTTGCAGTATACCGCCGTTAATGGACGCGACGCCTCGCCTCGCCTCGCCGCGCCGTCCTGCTCTCAGCCCATCCCGGCAAGGCAGCACGCGCTAGTTTACAGTTAACAACGGCGCCCCACCGACTCCAGGACTGGGCTGCGACGGTAACAGGCGAGCCTCGTCAGACAATGATACGCCCCCGTTTTCCGCACCGCTCCAAATTCTACCTCTACATCTACATCCATACTCTGCAAGCTACCTGACGGTGTGTGGCGGAGGGTACTTTGAGTACCTCTATCGGTTCTCCCTTCTATCCCAGTCTCGTATTGTTCGAGGAAAGAAGGATTATCGGTATGCCTCTGTGTGGGCTCTCTCTGATTTTGTCCTCATGGTCTCTTCGCGAGATATACGTAGGAGGGAGCAATATACTGCTTGACTCCTCGGTGTGAAGGTATGTTCTCGAAACTTCAACAAAAGCCTGTACCGAGCTACTGAGCGTCTCTCCTGCAGAGTCTTTCACTGGAGTTTATCTATCATCTCCGTAACGCTTTCGCGATTACTAAATGATCCTGTAACGAAGCGTGCTGCTCTCCGTTGGATCTTCTCTATCTCTTCTATCGACCCTATCTGGTATGGATCCCACACTACTGAGCAGTATTGAAGCAGTGGGGGAACTAGCGCACTGTAACCTACTTCCTTTGTTTTCGGATTGCATTTCCTTAGAATTCTTCCAATGAATCTCAGTCTGGCATCTGCTCTACCGACGATCATTTTTATATGATCATTCCATTTTAAATCACTCCTAATGCGTACTCCCAGATAATTTATGGAATTAACTGCTTCCAGTTGCTGACCTGCTATATTGTAGCTAAATGATAAGGGATCTTTCTTTCTATGTATTCGCAGCACATTACACTTGTCTACATTGAGATTCAATTGCCATTCCCTGCACCATGCGTCAATTCGCTGCAGATCCTCCTGCATTTCAGTACAATTTTGCAATGTTAGAACCTCTCGATATACCACACCATCATCCGCTAAAAGCCTCAGTGAACTTCCGATGTCATCCACAAGGTCATTTATATATATTGTGAAAAGCAACGGTCCTACGACACTCCCCTGCGGCACGCTTGAAATCACTCTTACTTCGGAAGACTTCTCTCTTTTGAGAAAGACATGCTGCGTTCTAAACTGACTCCTGGTTCGACGTCTTCGTGTACACGTCGAAAGCCACCCAAGGGTTGTAAAGGTACTTCCAGCATCGACCATATTACGAGGGGCGTTTGAAAAGTCCGTGCAAAAATTAAAACTACTTACGTGTTTGGGGTAAACCTTTTTCACTTTCCGACATGGTCTCCTTTTAGACTTATACACTTTGTCCAACGCTGTTCTAATTTTTTGATTCCTTCCGAATAATAGGAATTGCCCTAGTCTGCAAAATAGCTAATAGTTGCTGCAATCACTTCCTCGTTTGAATAAAATCTTTGTCCCGCCAGCCATTTCTTCAAATTGGGGAACAAATAGTAGTCCGTGGGAGCCAAGTCTGGAGAATAGGGCGGGGTGTGAAACTAGTTGGAATTCTGTTTCCATTAATTTTGCGACCACAACTGCTGAAGTGTGTGCTGGTGCATTGTCGTGATGGAAAAGGACTTTTCTGCGGGCCAATCGCCGGCATTATTCTTGCATCTCGGTTCTCAAACGGTCCAATAACGACGAATAATATTCACTTTTTCCAGCTAGTCGATGAAGATTATCCCTTGTGAATCCTAAAAGACAGTCGCCATAACTTTTCCGCCCGATGGAATTGTCTTCGCCTTCTTTGGTGCAGATTCTCCCTTGGTAACCCATTGTTTAGCAACAATAAAGCTGATAATTTATAAAATCAAACATGTTAAAACTACCAAAGAAATACTCACCCTTTAAACAAAGAATATTTAAAGGCAATCAATGCAGAGTGTTGTTTGGTCTCAGGAGTGTAGTAATGTATCCATGTTTCATCCACAGTGACGAAACTACACTTAAGGTCCTGCAGATTCTTCCTGAACAGCTGCAAACCATCCTTGCAACACTTCACACGATTCCGTTTTTGGTCAAGCGTGAGCAGTCGCGGAACCCGTTTTGCGGATAGCTTTCTCATGTCCAAATATTATGCACCCGTTCATTCGAGATGCCTACAGCACTAGCAATCTCAGGCACCTGAACTCTTCTGTCATCCGTCACCATATCATGGATTTTATCAGTGATTTCTGGAGTCGTAACCTCCGCAGGGCGTCCAGAACGTTCAGCATCAGTTGTGCCCATAAGGCCATTCCGAAAATTTTGAAACCACTTATAAACTGTTCTAATCGAAAGTGCAGAGTCACTGTAATATTTATCAAGCTGTTCTTTAGTCTCCTGAGGCGTTTCGCCTTTCATGAAGTAATGTTTAATCACCACACGAAATTCTTTTTCGTCCATTTTTTGACAATCCCTCGACTTCCTTGATTCACACGAATGCCAAACACAAAGAAATAGACCAATATGGGTGAAACTTGGTGTGCGTTCTTTCCAAAGATGCTACTAACTAAACATAACCTCGATACGCGCCGCTGGTGCCATCCCTCGGACTTTGCACGGACTTTTCAAGCGCCCCTCGTAGTTTAGAAGTCGGGCAACCGCAGCCAAAATTCCATATGGTGAATATAATTTTCCGCACAGACTGTTAAAATACTTTTATGAAAAAGACCGTACCGGTTTCGCATCAGTAGATGCATCTTCAGGTGACTGTTTATTATAAACTGTCACGGCGCGGAAAATTGATTGCTTAGAGGCAGCCGCTTTTAGCGTGCTATCTGTTTTCATCTAGACGATGAACGATGGGACTCGACTGTAAACAATCATTTTCCTGCCCCATGACTGTTAATAAAATCCTACCACCTGAAGATTCATCTCTACTGATGCGAAACCGGTAGTGACTTTTATAAGGGAGTGTTTTAACAGCCATTACGGAGGATTTTATTCATCCTGTTGAAATATCGAGTCTACCCCTACTCGCTTCCGCTACAGCACAGCGTCATCGTTGATGGGAATTCACCATCTTTCTAGAAGCGACAGGTTGGCGCCTGAAGATCTTTTCGTGCGAAGGAGTGACCCAGTCGTACAGTGATGAATCGCCAATGGTGAACTCCTACAAACTCGTGATAAATGAGCGAGTACAATTGTATAGGGAATGGAATCAGAACAAGTAGGGACGTGTTATATGAATTTGAAGTGAAATAAAATTAAGTGTGCCATACAAAATGGTTCAAATGGCTCTGAGCACTATGCGACTTAACTTCTGAGGTCATCAGTCCCCTAGAACTTAGAACTACTTAAACCTAACTAACCTAAGGACATCACACACATCCATGCCCGAGGCAGGATTCGAACCGCACGGCCACTCCGGCCGGCGCCATACTAAAGTGTTCACGTAATAGAATTTGTTCGTTTTGAATAGAATGTTTTGGAAGGGACAGAAGTTTTGAACATTTTGGGAGACAGTTTACGTTCAAATACTTACACTGCAAGTCACCATATGGTGTAGGGTGGAGGGTACCAATACTAGCCATTTCCTTTCCTGTTCCGCTCTCAAACAGAGCGAGGAAAACCTATCTGTGTGAGCCGTAACCTCTCTAATCTTGTCTTTTTGGTCCTCACGCGAAATATTCGTTGGCTACAGTGGAATCATTCTGCAGTGAGCTTCAGATGCTGGTGCTCTAAATTTTCTCAAAAGCGTTCATCAAAAAGAATGTCGTCTTCCCTGCAGTGATTCCTATTAGCATTCCCGAAGCGTCTCCGTAATACTTACGTGTTGTTCTAAATGGTAATAAATATAGCAGCCAGCCTCTGAATTGCTTCGATGTCTTGCCTGAATCCGCTTAGGTTCGGATTCCAAAGACTCGAACTGTACACAACAGTGGATCGCACTAGTGTCGTACATGTGGTCTCCTTTACATGTGAACCACTCTTTCCTAAAATCCTCCCAATAAACCGAAGTTCATATTATTTCATAGCGCTTTGCCACCTTACGGTATGATATTTAAGTGACGTGACTGTGTCAAGCACCATACTACTAGTGCTATATTTGAACTTAATGGATTTGTTCTTCCTAATCATGTGCATTAACCTTCATTTTTCGACATTCAGGTGTAGCTGCCGTTTATCGCAAGCGTCGTAGCCTTACGGCCAGAACGGTAGTACCGTGGGGAGTAAGTTAGCTCTCTGCCCACCCGGTTAGCCGTGCGGCCTAACGCATGGTCCCCGGCACGAATACGCCCGGCGGATTAGTGTCGAGATCCGATGTGCCGACCAGTCTGTGAATGGATTTTAAGGCGGTTTTCCATCTGCCTCGGCGAATGCGGGCTGGTTCCCCTTATTCCGCCCCAGTTACACCGTGTTGGCGATTGCAGCGCGAACACTATCTCCACGTACGCGTACACCATAATTACTCTACCATGCAAACATTGGGGCTACACTCGTCCGTTGTGAGACGTTCCCGGGGCCGAACCGCGCAGTAATCCAGGGTTCGGTGTGGGGCGGCTGTGGGGCGATTGGACTGCTGTGGCCTGTTGCGGGGCTGTGAACCGCTGAGGGCTACGGCGGGGACGAAGCCTCTCCGTCGCTTCTAGGTCCGCAGTTCCATACAATTCAATACAGTACAAGTTAGCTCTCTGTAAATGGCTACTTAGTAATGTCCGATGCCTAACTCTTCCTAACTAGCCGGACTACAGCAAGTGTTAATCTCCTATGTTCACTAATAAAGGCAGTAAAACAGCTGGGGCGTCTTATACGGTGTGTGGCGGAGGATACGATGTGTAGCAATGTCACTTCCCGTCTTTCTTATTGCAGTCACCTGTGGCCTGCAGGAAAATCAGTTGTTGTCCAACTTCCGCGTGAGCTCGAATATCTCGAATTTTGCCTTCGCGGTATTTTCGCGAGCATCTCCCAAACGCTTCCGCGCCTGCTAAATGCATCTGCAAGGGATCGCGCAACTCTTCTTTGGAGCTTTTCTATTTTCTCAATAAATCCTGTCTAGTGCGGATCGCAGTCTGACGAGAAATACTTAAGTAGTGGTGCAACGAGGGTTTTGTAAGCCACCTCCTTCGCGCGATTCTTCCATTGAATCTCATTGTCAGTCTGTCATCTACGTTACCTGCGATCAGTTTTATGTGGTCTGTTTTTAATTGCACCGTGCGCATACCCCGAGATATTGTATGTGACTGCTTGCAGTGATTGTTGTGCAGTCCTGCAGTCATACGGCAACTGTTTGTGATGAGGGTCAACTAACAATCCTAACACAAGGCGCCTGTTCTCTGCAGGTCTTCGTGCATTTCGCCACAATTTTCTACTTTCGCGACTACTCTGTATGCAACACCAGAATCCGCGAAAAGCCTCATGGAAGTTATATTATACGCTACCTCCATATGTATATATATAATGCTTGGGACTTTAATAATGGCAACTATTTATTTTCCGCTCGTACAATATAGATACGCGTTTGAAAGTTTTACTGAACTTGAAAGTAGTCACCAACATTCTGTGCCAGTTATGTTGACAGTTCGAGCGACGCGGTCTGTCGCGCGACGAATTTTTAGCAGTTCTGCAGCGAATGCCGTGAAGTGTTTCCTTAAGTTTAGAAATCGAAATCAGCTCAGGAGGACTTGTCAGGGGGGTGCAGTAGGTGGTATAGCAATTCGCAGCCCCATCAGTCAAACAAATCTGAAACACTGTACATGCTTGAGCATTGTCCTGCAAAATGATGGTCAGGTCGTGTAGAAAGCGTCATCACTTCTGTCTCTATGCTGTTCATTTTTGGAACACCACCTACGACCACTTAGAGACAGGATTGATGACACTTTCTGCATGACCTGACCATGATTTTGCAGGACAATGCTCAAGTACGTACAGTACAAGCTGTAACTGTTTGGCTGATGGGGCTGCTAAATGCTATACCACGTACTGCACTCCCCTGACTTAAGCCGTCGTGAGTTCAAGTCGAATTCTAAACTGATGGAAACACTTCACGGCATTCGCTTCAGAACTGCTACAAATTCGTTGGGCTATAGACCGCGCTGCGCGAACTGTCAACACACTGGCACTGCTAAGAGTATCCTACGACTTCCACATGACTGGCAACTGGTGGTACACAATGCTGGTGACTATTTTGAAGGTCAGTAAAACTTTGAAACACGCATCTATTTTGTACGAGGTGTAAATAAATAGTTGCCACTATTAAAGTCTCAACCCTCGTATATAAAAACTTCCAGGCAGATTAAAACTGTGTGCCGGGCCGAGACTCGAACTCGGGATCTTTGCCTTTCGCGGGCAAGTGCTCTACCAACTGAGCTACCCAAGCACGACTCACGCCCCGTCCTCACAGCTTTACTTCTGCCAGTACCTCGTCTCCTACCTTCCAAACTTTACAGAAGCTCTCCTCGTATATAAAGGTGTCACATATTCTTACATTACACTGTTGGCCAAATCTAGAAGAAAAATTCGTATAGTTTTATGTCCCGAAATCACAACCTGTCGAGGTATGGATCCTTGGCTTGTGACGAGTGTGGTGTTCGGTGGGGTAGGTCGCCGCAAGAGAGAACATGGTAAGTATCAGATTACGCATTTGTTGGCAGTTCCAAAACTCGAGCAGCCATGCAGGTAAAGCATCGGGATCGCCACAGTATCAGTAAGTGGTCAGGAATTGTCGGTGACACGACTTGAAGCTAACAGGTGCTGTGTATCGCCGCTACTGGCGAAAATTACCCTCGCATAAAGAAAGCGAGTGTGGTTCATGCGCGCATTGGTCACACTGTGGTTCGTGCTCGCATTAGGCACCACGCATTTCCCACGGGTTGTAGACTGTTCCTCACCGCAAAATTTCCTGGGCAATAGATTAGTCAAGAAGGTTCGCTAGAGCGGCCTGCCCGTTCACCAGACCTGAATCGATTGAATTTCTGAGAGTGGGTCCGTTTCAAGGCAGGTACGTGGTTCTTCTAGTTTTCACCAGTGCCGTTTCCTGTACGAATATGTGACACTTTATATACAGGGCGGTTCAGCTGCACCTACCTATAGGCTGTACGCAACCCGCAATACCTTGAAGTAACACAAGCAGAGTTTTCATATTCTCCCTCTTGCAATGCGCAAAGTGCCTGTCCTACAGAAAAAATAAGCAGGACGTTTTTGTAGGAACTTTGATGTAATTAAATTTTGTACTGGGATACGTTTTCGCCTTAGGTTCTACTTTTCGAATCAATCAAGAAAAAGCTGCAAATGTGCCCTATAAACGCGTTTTTATCGAATAAGTCGAAAAACGTGGCCTCCGGTGAAAACGTGTATGTTTGAAGATTTCTCTGCGTCAAGAATGACGTGCTGTGTCTTGATTGATAAGGACTCTTCAGTCACGCAGCTAGCCTGATATTCTGTACGCTCGTATTTTGTTCACTAGGCGGCAGTGCGGGATTTCACCGAACGCCTTCCGTAGGACAAGGAACATAGCACCAACTTGAGCGGCTGTATCTACTGGTTACTGGGCGCCGTGCATGCAGGAAATAATCGCAGAAGAGGCTCGTCTGCTGTGTAGAAACACACAGTTGCAATGAGGTTCCAGCGCCTACAGCGTACAGAGTGATGATATTATAAGCTTTCAGGGATGCTGGAGAAGGACAAGTGTATCTATTTGAGGTAGAGGACCGTCGTCTGGATAAGAGCGGGTGGAAAGTTATAAGCGACAACCGTTGTGCTAACTCTGAGAGCGGAATGTATATAGAGGTACTGTTCTTGGTGCTACTGTAGGGTTTTGGTTGCACCAAAACAAGAAAACAGTGTCTAACGAACATGTGCTCTAAAATACATACCTTAAGAGCGATGAGCTCTTCATCTCCGCCACTGCAGAACGCATGTCTTCTACGGAATAATTGCCCGTAAGTCTTCATTTTATAACAACTTTTACTGCAAATTTTCGCTTGTTTTAGTTAACACTACCTCCCCCCAAAAAATTGGAAACCTAGGAGCTTGCAGTAGAAGAGATGAATTTCACAGAAGCGAAAATGAACAAGAGCTCATAGCTCTGAAGGCACACATTGTGGCGTCCATCTTTACTGCACTTCTTTTTCGTTTGGTCCATACTACCACCTCTGAACGTTGCGTAATCTACACTATTTGCAACAACCGTTCCGGTAAATGTATTCCACTGTCATAGGTAGACTGATTTTCGCTTGTAACTTCAGACTCCCCCGTTTCCGGACTAGGATCCCATATCTGGAATTCGTACCATGTACCCTTGCCCCATCATCTCTGAAAGTTCTTAATATCGTCACGGAATCATGACCGTCTATACAGGGTGTTACAAAAAGGTACGGCCAAACTTTGAGGAAACATTCCTCACACACAAAGAAAGAAAATGTGTTATGTGGACATGTGTCCGGAAACGCTTACTTTCCATGTTGGAGCTCATTTTATTACTTCTCTTGAATTCACATTAATCATGGATTGGAAACACACAGCAACAGAACGTACCAGCGTGACTTCAAACACTTTGTTACAGGAAATGTTCAAAATGTCCTCTGTTAGCAAGGATACATGCATCCACCCTCCGTCGCATGGAATCCCTGATGCACTGATGCAGCCCTGGAGAATGGCGTATTGTATCACAGCCGTCCACAGTACGAGCACGATGAGTCTCTACATTTGGTATCTCTCTACATTTGGTATCGGGGTTGCGTAGGCAAGAGCTTTCAAATGCCCCCATAAATGAAAGTCAAGAGGGTTGAGGAAGTACAGTACAGTACAGTACATACGAAACTAAAATGAGCTCTAACATGGAAATTAAGCGTTTCCGGACACATGTCCACATAACATCTTTTTTTTATTTGTGTGTGAGGAATGTTTCCTGAAAGTTTGGCCGTACCTTTTTGTAACACCCTGTATATAGCATAGGGGGGGGGGGGGGGAGGGTTATCAGTGGTGGATGGTTTGTCGCTTGTTGAAAAAAATAAAAAACTAAGCCCCCGAGTACTCTGTTATTATTACAACTAATATTTTCATTCAGTCATGATTGAAATTGACAAAGGTCGAGAATCACTGGGCGGGAAAGCGTGTGCCTGCAGGCCCGAAAAGATTTAATTTACTTACGTCACCGTGAGAGAACGCACCCATCCACTTTCGTTCTTTTTCTTCGTCTCCGTGGGCAAAAACCAGCAATTTGCATACCGGCATGCGGACGTACCGCCACAGCTGGTAACAATTCTGCTAGTGAGCAAGTGGCATTGATAACTAGACGTCAGGCAATGCTATTACACTGTTGAGTGTGTAGCCTATGCAAGGCCTCACGTTTTCATAGCTTGTTACCGGGCGATTAAACAGCCACGTGTCGATTAGCGCCGCAGTTTGTAATTTTAACGGCCTCACCGATTAGCCGGTTAGTTCTTTATGGAACTGTTGCTGAGTACCGCGTAATGGGGCGTTGTGCGCCGTGATGATGGTACTATATACCTCCACAGCATGTAATCGCACGCTCTCCAAACGGACGCCTGGGTTAATTAAGTAACGGCTATCTTCTTCTTTTCGGTCTGTAGCGATGCAAGGTGAAATATTTTGAACACGTGACGCTCTTCGGCTTGCAGGTACTGGAAATATGTCATTTTTATATATAGACCGTCTGACACAAAACTCAAACATCCAGAAGGGGAAGAGGGCACGAAATGAAACTTCTTGAGGTGAGAACGATATGACGATGTTGCAGTAATTACATAATCGAGTCAGATTTGGTAAGAACTTTGCAGACTGGGCCACTCATCAGTACGTTATTGGAAGCCCTCTGGTTTGGATGCATGCACTTTTTCCTTGCTAAGGTAAGCTGGTCTATACCTGTTTTAACTGATTCCCGATGTGGTACTGGGATGGATTTGACATCTGAGCTGGTCCCACACATTTGTATCGGATACGGATCTGTGGACGGGCATTGTCCTGCTGAAAACTGGCACCGTTGTACTATCTCACGAAGGTCGCAAGTTATCCATGACGTACCGTTGTGCCGTCAGGAAGATGCCTCAACCACCGTGTGACCTTAAGTCATTGACGATGGATTGCCATGCCATGACGCCACGACTAACACTGCTGCGCCTCTCCACGAGATTTGGAGAATAGGGCCTCCGTCCAGGTCGTCACCATTATCGTCTGCAGCGGTCGTTCGGGCTAGTGCAGAACAGCAGTTCATCGCTGAAGACAGTACGACGCCATTCGTGAGTAGTCCAGAGGTCCCGGAGCTGGCACTAGTCTAAAAGCTGCCACTTGTGTTACTACGGTGTTAATTGCAGTCTACACACAGGACGAAAATTCCCTAGTCTCCGACCAGTGGCGCTGAGTGACGCAGAACGTCGCAGGAGTCGATTATTTCTTCTGGGGTGGCAGACGCAGATGTGGAGAGGTTAAGATGTGCGTTGTGCGCAACACGCCGATCCTCCCTCGTGGCCGATCCTCCCTCAGGCGTTGTCAATCGGAACCTTGAGAGTGTGCGTGGCCTAAAGTTCCCATGGAGTCCCGAGTCTGTCACAAATGTTGCACAAATCCGAATATTCCTCCATTGGACCAGCCGGCGAAGTGGAGGCGTACAGTGAGACTTCCTTCAAACTCTGCGAAGAGATTACAACGCTGCGTCACACGAGTATGCGGCATCTGCTTGCGTCCACGGTGATCACTCAACATCTGACTGTTTATGCTCCTTTATATACCTTACTAAGCCTCGTAGTAACGCTAAACGTGAATAACACAAATGGAAGCTTATTGATTGGCGACTCCATGCAGTGCTGTGTGCGCAACGACCATGTATGTTAAATTAAAAGGAAGGTTAGCGTTGGTCTTAATGTTGATGCTTTATTAATAGCAGAATCGATTTTCGATCACATAGTGATCATTTTCGGTGCTGTACACATTAAACTCAGACACTGGTATCAATGTGTACAGCACCGAAGATGATCACTATGTGATCGAAGATCGATTCTGCTATTAATAAAACATCAATATTACGACCAACGCTGACCTTCCTTTTAATTTAACTAATGGAAGCTGGTATCTGTTCTACCTGTCAGAAAGAACTGCTACGGCAAATATTTACGTACGCGCCGATGGTATATACGTACACGAAACTACATTGACATTCGGACGTATCTTCTGGGTACTTTATATAGTTGCTAATGAGTCTTCCGGGCTGTGTTGCCGTGGTCCAAGAAACTTTTCCGTTCCTGACGTTTCTTCCAGAGCTGCGCTGGATATCTTCGGTGGTGCTCCTGGTAATGCTCTTGGCGACTGACGAGTTGGACGTCGGAGAGCGACATGTAAAGGGGAGTGGTCGCGTTTGCAAGTCATCAGGAGACATACCCTTTGTCAGAGATAAAACTTAATCATCGACTGTCGCCTGTCAAGGATAAAAGCTTTCCTGTCGGTTCTGAAGAGTCGCTGTTCGTATATCACTAAAGTTTCATAGCTTCTTCGTTTCTATTAAAATTACCACTATGCTTATATCTTTCGAAGGCTTCTCTATGTCGTCTTGGATAATAGTTTGTCAATAGTACGTAAAATTTTGGTTTCGGAAAACTTCACTGTGCTACAGCTGTTTTTTTGTTTTCCCTGGTCGGCAATGAAACCAAATTTTTATCTATTTATGACAAAATATTATCCACGACTATACAGAGAATCAATGAAAATATATAAACGTAGTGATAATTTTAATAGGAAAGAAGAGGTCATGAAACTCTTCAGAATCGATAGATAAATTTTTATCCGTGACAGGCGAGCATGCATAGTTATGTTTGATCTGTGACAAAGATTACCTCTGCTGATCACGTACAAACTCGGTAACGCCCACGTTACACAGTATGTGTGTCGCTCTCAGGCGTCCGACTCGTCAGCCGGCAAGACTCAGCGTCACCAGGAGTGCCTCCGAAGATGTGCAGCCCAGCTCTGGACGAAATGTCAGCAACCGAAAAGATTCTTCGACCACGGCCATACAGCCCGGGATACTCATCAGAAGATTACTTTCTTGTCACTCATCAGAAGACGTTTATTTGCCAGGTAGTGCGGATTTTGACGTAAGCTGTCAAACTTTTGTTTAATTATTTACTGTCGGACTTGTAGGGCCGCATACACATCATCAGCGATCAGAGTAGTGATGGGAAGTGTGAACTAACGACTCAATTTCAATGAACTGGAACTTCAAACTCTTCACAGATAGCACACTCCGCACTTTTTTCTAGTTCACTCACTCTCTTCCCCTCTCCCACTACATCGGCGCTGCGTCATTCATCCTCCCTTCTCTTCAGTCCTCCCTCTACTGCCTGTCGACGAATCGCGCGGTGTTTGTGGGGAACGATAGGTTTACGAGGGGTTGGTGAGGTGAGGGGCGAGGGGAAGGCATCGTCACCTGCTTCCTGCAGTGCTGACATCATTACCCGTGACTATTTGTGCAGTTAAACTTCGCGTCTACGGGTAGCCTACCGTTGGCAGCGCTTGCAGACAAATGAATATTAAAGATACAAACGAAGAGGCTGGCTGTGTCAGCACGCACAGCCAATATGAAAATAAGAGGTTTGTTAATTACACTGAAAGAGGGATTTTACGTGAAATCGTACCAATGACTACAGGTGACAGTTTACGTTCTGAATGTGGAGGGTTATTATTCTCAACAAAAATAAAATCTACAGGAAAACTGAATAATTACTTAACGTATATAGACTTTGTGGCAGTGGTAAACAAACTCATTCTATTTTGGATTAAATTTGAAAAGGTACATGAAATTGGACTGCATTTCGTTGGTAACCCTAGTTTTCAGTCCATTAATAAAACAAATAATGTTTCATTTGGCAGATAAAGACTTTTTTGGGCGCTTCATGAGAAAATGTCGACAAAGATTAAACGTAATACCTTCTTTATATGTGACAGGCTTCTTTGTTTGTCTTTCCTTCGTCCCCTTCGACCATGCTCTATTTAAGTTAGCTCAGACGCTGTAAGAGCGTAAAACGTTGCGTGCACGTTACTGCATAGTTCGGCCATCTGTTGGTAAAATTATGAAGTATTACGAAGCTTTATTGTACCAGCGAGACGAAGCGAGCGTAGCCGCGGCTGCGCGGCGAACTGGGTAACTTCGCCAGGCTTCCATACTTCATGAATGAAGTAGTTCACGGGAATGAACGAGTTCGACCCATATCTAGATCAGAGGCATCTGTAACACAGGAGAGGGAGAGGGAGAGAGAGAGAGAGAGAGAGAGAGAAAAGAAATTTTATTCTGGTTTCTTAGACGTTTGCCATTAACTGTCATATAATTCTGTATCCAGTTTAATGAATACCATTATGCATTTCTCATAGGCGATGTGCTTGACGTCCAAAGGTACTGACTGAGATTAGTATGGACAGAAACGTCCCGTGACACGCCTCCAGCTGATGGCTAACCGAGGACGGTGATTAAGGAAGGGGAAACGGATAGCCCTACTTCCACGGTATAGAGCTTTAGCTATTACTGCTGTATCTGCAACAGTCGTGGCAGTAAAATCATCATCATCATCATCATCATCGACACTACTCCCAAACAGTTACGAGCGCATCTGTTAAAGTGGCGCAGCCCGGTAGTCGCCATTAGGTTGTTGTGTCTGCTCGGCCTTCCTGCACAGGCTGCTGCAATCACCTTCTGGATGACGTGCGTAATCGCAAACAGCAGTAGCACGCCGGATGGTCGTTCTGCGAGGGCAGGCAGAAACGGCGGCAGCGCAGCCCTCTGCTGCCGCGTAATCACTTCAAAGGCTGCCGGTGGCCAGGCGGCAGAGAGCGGCGGCCGCCGTCATCGTCATCACCGCCACACAGGCGTCATCGCGCCGACAGATGGCGCCGGCGCCGGCGCCTGTCAGCCGCGCCGCCCCGTGAATTCCCTTTGCGGCGTTAACGGCGGCAGCGGCAGCGGCAGCCACCCGCCGCCCACAAAGCCGCGCTCGTTAATCGCGCCGTTCGCTGACGTGACGTGACGTGCCGCGCGGGCCGCTGCTCTTGAGCGATAGGGTTTGACGGCTGCCGCACCCAACACCGTGACGGCTCTCCCACTGCTGTTGTGATTGTTCTGCATTTGCTGCAAGAAGTTTGCGCTCAACTGTATAGGTTAGCGTTTCCCAACGTTTCTGAAACCATTACCCCTTATTGCACCCAGATATTGCATTACCTAGTACAAACTCCCCCCCCCCCCCCCCACCACACACACACACACACACACACACACACACACACACCACCACCACCACCACCACCACCACCACCACTGACGTCATCAACATCCAGCGCCTGGCTAAATATGGCAAAATTTCTGTTTGAACACTTATTTTTAGAATGGAGAAAGATAGGTTTCTGTACGTTATTATATCGTGAAATAACGACTGCTTATTTCAAACAACCTTTTTTTATAGAACGATGACCCACTTAGCAGTGCACCACGACTACCTTTTACATCTCTTCAGAAAAGAAAGCTAACTGTCCACATTGAGGATACACACTTGTTACGAAGTATGGTTCCTCTGCATCACTCTTCTCCTTAGTGGCTCTTGCTTCAGCCACCCCCCCCCCCCCCCCATTTAAAAATAGCAACACTTACTGTTTGTAAATTACTACATAGTTGGACTGAACTGGTAGACATTGGAGGACCTTAGACTGACAAAGCTGTATATCTGACAACTACCACCAATAATAATGACAATGTGAGGACCATGCTGGAATTTAGTAACCATTACGTAGTTACTGTTGTGCCGTGCCGTCAGTTAGATGGACTGTCTGTTGCCAAATGAATAATGAAGTAATTTTTGATCCTTTGCGGGAACCACCTACAACTCAGAGAAGGCACTTCGATGAGATATTAAAGCATCTGTGATGTATACCTCTCAATTTTACTGTCATAGATGCATGGCACAAAGCAAAAAGTTTGTATGTAAATAGTAGGTTATGTGAGTAGAAGGTGCTCATACGCTTTTATAAGCTTTAATGCGTGGTCAGCGCGACAGACTGTCGATCCTAAGGGCCCGGGTTCGATTCCCGGCTGGGTCGGAGATTTACTCCGCTCAGGAACTGGGTGTTGTGTTGTCCTAATCATCACCATTTCATCGCCATCGACGCGCAGGTCGCCGAAGTGGCGTCAGCTCCAAAGACTTGCACCAGGCGGGCGGTCTACCGGACGGGAGGCCCTCGTCATGCGCCATTATCATCTCAAGAAGAAATGCGAACTGTCCTGGTGACAGATGGTTGAAATAACTAGTCGATTATTCCACAATAACATCTCCTAGCAGGGTCGCTGAGCAACCGAACTGACGTTTTTTTGAAGTGAAAACGCCTATATTCCCTCGTCAGTCGAACTTCGTTGTGTGCAAAGAAACCGCGAGATTTCAATCGCTAATAACTACCGGACTAATAATGCGTAAACAGTGGTTGAGCCCACAACGGGTAGGCCATGTCTGTACTACTCAAGCCCCTCATTATTGTAAGCGGCCTCCCGTGCCCGTTATCGAAAACAGGCGGTGACGTTACGGTAAAGAAGTACAGTAGTGACTACGTAAAACGCATCACCTTTTGAATGATTTGAAGACAGCTGTCCCCAAGTATCAAGTGGTTCAGCGTCTCCTTGTGAAATATCACGATAAAAAGTCGCCATAAATCGACCTAAGCACCCTTGTACAATAATGTTTGTTTTCGTTTTTGCGTGTGACATCGTTCCAGTGTAGCCACATGCGCCTGATTGTTATGAATTAACTTCCTGTAAAGCTATAGAAAGATAGAGGAAATGTAGTAACAATTTTGAATACCGTCATACTTCTGCTGCACAATTTATTGGTGACACACGAGAATTTGTGCCGACTGCAACTCGAATCCTGATTTCCCGCTTTACTCGAATGGTCGCCTTAACCGCTTCGGCCATCCGTGCACGCCTCCCGAACCGACTCAAACGACCGCACGTCAGTCCCTGCCCGCGACCTGCACTCGTACTGTTGCCTCGGAGACGCGACCGGCATAGGCATGTAATACCGTTTTGTGGAGTCTGTGTTTTAGTTCACTGTATTACGAAGTAATGAAAAATGTGGCGAAATAATAGTGAAACAATTCGAATACGTAGGAGAAATTATATCATACAGTTGGAACGGGAGGCCTGCGTGGCAAGAAAGAACTAACAGAATGATAAAAGGTAAAAACTAACGTGGTCTACGTACAGTAAAAAATGTCTGCCAATCAAAACTGAATTAAAACGTTAAAAGAAGACGGTGGTTCAACCAGAGAAGTGACATACGAAAGTGAAACTATTTTCAAATTTACCGAGAAAAACAGAATCTATAAAATCGTAAAAGTAGAGACAAAATAGCCAGAACATGCATAAGTAAGAATTATCAAAAAGGTGGACAGTGGAGAATAAATGCCAAATGAAGTGGTGTACAGTGAACTGGAGCCCATTACAGATATTATACCGGGAAAAAAGATCTTTTCTTTTTCGTCACATGAGGACACCAGAAACCAGAACCAAGAAAACTCTTTGTAGCGAAACTTTGGAAAGTGAAGCAACATGTAACGTGAATAAGGAAATCAGGAAGCTAGAATTAATCCTGGACTATTTGCAAAACAATAGACATTTTAAAGAAACTGAGAAACATAAAAATAAGATTTCAACCAAAATAGCCAAACGACAAACAATAAGAAAGGTATCTGCACTAGAGGAACGGCAGAAAAGATAAGAATTACTGAAAAAATACTAGACAATTCGGAAAGAGAGCCTA
This sequence comes from Schistocerca americana, assembly GCF_021461395.2. Lineage (NCBI taxonomy): Eukaryota > Metazoa > Arthropoda > Insecta > Orthoptera > Acrididae > Schistocerca > Schistocerca americana. Next base: position 145,424,207 of record NC_060127.1, read on the forward strand.
TTGAAGAAGATGGCCAGAAAATAATAGACTGAAGTGGTCCAGTGAGGCCATAAAAGCAGAAGAAGAAAGATGTCCTGTCATATAACTTGTGGATGTTCAAAAATGACTCTGAGCACTATGGGACTTAACATCTGAGGTCATCAGTCCCCTACAACGTAGAAATACCTAAACCTAACTAACCTAACGACATCACACACACCCATGCCCCAGGCAGGATTCGAACCTGCGACCGTAGCGGTCGCACGGTTCCAGACTGAAGCGCCTAGAACCGCTCGGCCACACCGGCCGGCGACTTGTGGATGTGCTCGGAATTGTAGTAAACGCTACTCATAGGAAAGTTCGCATCGGAATCCACAAAACCTTAAAAGTCTAGTGAGGAACGGATGCGAGAGTTACGGCAGCTTCGAGGCGCGGGAGGGGCATAAAGCTGAGGCATTGGGCACAGAGCGACCAGTGTGAGTCCAAGTTGTGATTTATCTATTCTATAACCGTTATACTACTTTGTGTTACCACTATATTAGACTGACAGATAATTAAATTGCATGTTCAAACGAAACACGACCTTTTCACGAAAAATATACAACGCGGACCCGAACTGCGCACACGAGAAATTTTTTTTTTTTTACTCTCGAATTCAAAATCGTCTCTTATTTCTGTTCGTATGCTGCCATTTCTTGCAGGCGGCAACTAACTTCGTCACTACTCGTGCGGCTGTTGGAACTTAAATTTCAGACAAGATTCCGGCGGACTCAAAACAACGAATTTGAAGTGTTCCTGTGTCTACAGTGGTATACGAAATGATTTTCGCGAAACTGGCTTCAGAAAATGAGTTTCGCAATCCAATGCCGCCGTGTGAACTAGCCATTAAAGTGCCCTCACTGCGGCGCACGACAGCTGCCTTTATGATTCGCCTCGGGCAGGTGTGACGTCTGTTTTACGGGTCGGGGTTTGTGTTGCGGGCAGCATCCCGCTCGTGTGCAGGCGCCGCTCCGGCCCCCTGGTCGATATCTGGCGGCCGACGGCTTTCCCGCTCTTCTCCGCGCGTCCCGCATTTCTTGCTCCTCCTCCCACTGCCACTCACTCCCTCCCTCCCTCCTTCCCACCCCCACCCACCCCCACCCTCTCACCCTTCCATTGGATGAGCGCCGCCTCGCTATCCGTATACCGCAGCGGTGGCGACACGCTCGTCTCTTCCGCGAGTAAACTTAGTTCCGTAGGAGGGAAGCGAGCTCGTAAATATTTCTCCGTTCCTATTTCGCGCGAGGAGAATTTTAGATTGTAATCTGGACGGATACTGCTTCTTCGCCCGACATTTCTCTCAGAGCTGCAGATTATGCCGGCCCACGCCGATTCTGCAACTTTTACCCGCTCAAACCACCAACTCCACAAGAGGTCCTAAACTGTGAAGCAATTATACAGGGTGATCCGGTTGAGATGTCGGAAAACTAAAACACTATATACAACAAATTATGCAAATTTATTACGCGTTAACGATACGTACTAGGGAAGATCGGATAGTAATTCACAATAACAAAAATTTTAATAGGTAACAAAAAAGAAAAAAAACACGAATCACCTTATATCTTTTACACACATGTCTACATTGGCCCTATCGTTCCCAACTCATTTCTCCCAACGTCGTACTAGTTTCAGTATGACCTGTTCATAGAAGTCTGGTTGGTGTAAAGCCATTTGCGGAGTGCTCATTTCACTTCCGCATCTGGCGCAGGGCGTTGACCGGTCAGGACTTTCTTCATGGGACCAAAAAGATGAAAGTCTAACGGTGCAAGGTCCGGACAGTATGTTGACTGCTGGAGCACATCCCACCTAAATTTGGCGATTTTCCCACGAACATGAGCAGCAAGAACGAAGCATGTCCGTAGGTACGCTGACTACCTCTTCCGATGTGCTGCGCTTCAGATCAGCACATGTGTGATTGTTCCCGTGGTAAATCCTGTCCTTCAGATAGCCTCACAACCAGAAATCACAGGGAGTGAGATCAGGTGATCATGCCGGCCAAGCACTTGGAAAAGATCGGCTGATTATTCGATTGTTTCCAAATGTGTTTCGGAGAAGCAGGTGAACTTCACGAGCGATATGTGGTGGAGCCCCATCTTGCACGAAAACTGTTGAGTTCAATGCGTCTCTCTCCTGTTGGGCGGGTATGAAATGCTGCCGGCACCAACCGTTCAAAAAAGAATGAGCCAATGATGAATATAGCCATGAAGCCACAGCATACGGTGAAAAGTCCACCGTACAGAGGAAGTTCAAGCACAGTGACTGGAGATGAAGATCCCCACACTCGGCAATTCTTTGTGTCCATCTCATCCGTCACAGAAAGATGAACTTCGTCTGTCCATAAGATGTTCCAGGGCTAGCCCTCGTCAACTTCAATCCTTGTGAGAAAGGATCGCCCTGTAATTCAGCAGAGATGTGATTTTCCCTTGACCACTTTTCGGAGTTCATCAGTAAGCCATATCACAGCAGTGTAGCAGTGTAAAGCGGAAGAATACTACTACATTTTTATTACTAAATTTACAAAAACGTAAGTTATTATCTTAAAGGCCCTGAGTGAAGACGGACGAAAAAACTATTGAAACAAATATACAGTGACGAACTTGAGCTGCAATGTACTTTTATTCAGAAAATATTTTTAAGCTAATGATAACACTTAAACTTGGTACGAAACTCTCTTCGGAGAGTAACTGCTTTGTTCTCACATAATTTTGTTCTGGGTGAGTACTTGTCTTTCTGTGGTTTTCTTGGCAGTGTTTGATACGGAACCACAGCCGGTATTATTGAGTCGACCGTAAGAATCTGTTTGTTCCCATGACCAGTTCCTCAGAAACATGTAAATTTTAGGGTCAGTCAGCACAGACAAAGAGTTAAAACGAAAACGAGGACTCTCGTACGCGTTTGCCCTCTTTAAATCGCAGAGAAGAAGCATTTTTTCACTAATCATTTTCCACGAGGTAGAAGACGAATTGTGCGGGTAATGGATCATGCGGCGCGTGAAGCTTATTAGATCATAAAATCCATCTCCTACCTCATGTTTCAAACAAGTAAGCGAGAAGCAGTAATGAAGCCACTTCCCTGTTTTTCACACTCGCTTTCCTTTGTTTCTCATTAAGTTTTCTATTTTGTGGACATTCGATTCAACACTTTTTCCCATTTATTTGATTTTACGTGAGATCCACCATTTCACCAGAGAATTTTGTTTATACCTCTACTTAGGACGTCCATTTTAAATTCACATTTTAGACAGACATACACACACACACACACACACACACACACACACACACACACACACACACACACTCATTCTTCAGTGTGGTGGCTGCACAGTGGTGAATCTATAATTTTATAGAAATTCCTTGTCTGTTCGAACTCCCTGAGAGCCCGTCAATCTCTTCAACACTTGTAATCTGTAGTCCAGTACATCCAGGACTTACTCCACCACATACAAAGACTGGGGAAGGAGATGTTCTTCCACTGATTACAAATCAAGAATATTCGAATGAAACCTTAATTAAACACTTACAATTTCAATTTTGCTTTAAATACTCCAATTTTAAATAACTGAGAGGAGGAACCACGTAGAACAAAATTTTCCATGGGTTACACTCAGTTAGCAGACTGCACCGAATTTGGTTTCTAGGTGGGTCTAATAAGACTCTGATCGCATATCCAAACAAAACTATAGAAATGAGGTAGTGCTCGACATGTCTGCTACGAGCCTGACGTATGAGGGCAAGTAACGCGGTTGTGATCTTCAGTGACCAAGGCTACTAGGCAAACTACTCTTACTTAAGATAATGTATGGTAGTTTCACAATACCAAAGACCACGAAAAAGAAGAAGAACCACATCATAAAGACGAATTTGCTTAAATTTCTAAATTTGTTGGGAGCTGCACACGTTTAAGGACGACCCCACGTGAGTGTAGGAGTCGGGTGGAGACAGAGCCACGAACCGAAGACCTGCAATTCCTACGCCCGTAATCGTGTTTTTCCCCAGCTGTCATCAGGCGACAGGGCAAAAGCGTACAGCACCACGTAACCGTTTGAGGAAGTGTCCACTGACCCCCCTACCCGAATCCAACAACTTGCCCTTCAGTTAGCAGAGCGCGTCTTCCACGAAAAAAATTCGTCCAGCCATCGCATGCATCTTAGGGCCAGGTAAATTGTAGCTGGTGCCAGACAAGGGCGGCCTAGCGCTCAGACCTAACAGTCAGTCTGTTGAAGGGTTTGACGCGGCCCACCACGAATTCCTGTACTGTGCCAGTCTCTTCATCTCAGAGTAGTGATTCCCTCATTTATTTGTCTCTGTACGTTCCTTTCGTCGCCGATTCTGCGAAGAACCTCCTGATTTTCAACATTCTGGGACCCTTACCGACAATGAGCCGTGTTGATGTGACTAGGGAATCAGCCGGCAGTGATGGAAACTGTAGTGTTGGCAGAAGAGCCAACACCGTGTTACTAGAGGAGTCCGAAATGCACGCGATTTAGCTCACGCAGGCTGGCGTGAGGAGGGAAGAACTATACTGACGTGAGGTCTGGAACATGACAAAGAATTAGAATTCAGAAAGCGGACGGTATTAATTTGATACTTAACTTTAATCCATTAATGATGAACGTCGCTCTTGACGGTACATGATTCACAATATTATCTGTTCAGAATACATTCTTAAAGAATATGGCGCCTTGCTAGGTCGTAGCAAATGACGTAGCTGAAGACTATGCTAAACTATCGTCTCTGCAAATGAGAGCGTATGTAGACAGTGAACCATCGCTAGCAAAGTCTGCTGTACAACTGGAGCGAGTGCTAGGAAGTCTCTCTAGACCTGCCGTGTGGCGGCGCTCGGTCTGCAATCACTGATAGTGGCGACACGCGGGTCCGACGTATACTAACGGACCGCGGCCGATTTAAAGGCTACCACCTAGCAAGTGTAGTGTCTGGCGGTGACACCACAAATGGTAACGAATCGGCAGTAGGAGCAGAACATAGGGAGTTGTTTGGGTGCAGTGGTGTGCCAGTTGGACGGTTTGAAACAGTCCAGGTTTGGTGAGTGGAGGTTTGGTTGTACATGCATAGGAGTAAGTGGGACTGGTTGCAAGTGTTGCAGATGGGTGGGGAATGGAGTTTGAGACTGTTGATACAGGTGGTTGGCTTTGCAGTGGGGGCACGTACGAGGATTTTTGCACTCAGGTGTTAAATGATCATTGTAGACGAGGCATTTGTGGCAGTGGTAGGCATGGGCTTGGGACCAGAATGGCTCAGCTTCATGTTTGCAGTGATAGCTGAAGGCTCCATTCTGAAAGACGTGATTTTTATTCGAAGGGTCTTCGGGAAAGACGACAATGAGGAGTGTAGGACCAGAATGGTGATGAATTCGAAGGACTTTGGCCCATTTTGATCTCATACTCCACCCTCTTGATCACAGCAGTAAGAGTCAGTGGGCAGCGTGGGGGTTGGGGCTGAATGGCTTGTGGTGGGCTGAGTGGGATCAGGGAGCATGTGGACCAAAGGTGATGGAAGGGATTCCTTGCAGTGGTTTGGTTAGTCAGGATGAGAGGATTTGATGATTACAGAGTCTTTGTGGGATACAAGTTGTGATATGCTGAGGTTTGGTAGTTACTTTTGTTATTTCGAGGGAAAGTATTTTAGGATTGAGTAATCTGACATCGGGATGTGATAGGATGAAGGAATGTGTTTGAGGAGATGTGTGGGGGTGAGAAGGGAGTGGACTCCATGGGTTCTGGTGTGTAGGACGGGTGCGGCTGCGATAGGGCATCTGTACTAGGTGGGTTACAGGAATTGCTTGAGGATGGGGTGTCAGCGAATATTGACTGTGGAGTTGGAGAAGCTGATGGGGTTGAAGCTGATGCTGACAAGTCTGATGCGACCGCAGCTGCGGCGTATGTTGTTAGTGATAATCCGATTTTTGCTGGAGTAGGTATGGCTGGTGCTTCTGATTCTGGATCCAGACTTAACGATGATAGCAGTAGCAGTAGAGCAGCAATCGGAGCTGACGGCACTGCTCGCTGGAATAATTTTGACGTTGGTGACTACGGTGGCGGTGATGGCGGCAGCACCAGTGGCAATTTAGCTGCAGTATATGTTGGAGTGACGAATGAAGAGTGAGTTAAGTGTGAGGATGCAGTGTGGTTGAGTTGGTCATCCGAGTAATAGGGAAAGAGGGAAGGGATGGTAGAGCAGTAGGGGACAAGAGTAGGGTTAAAGGACTAAGTGGAGATGGGAGTAGAGTACAGATGCGAGTAAATGATTGTGTGGATGCCATAAAACTTTGATACATCGTGAAATGAGGGTAGCAACAGTAGTGACTAGCTGACGGCAATGAAGACTGGCTGCGAAGATGTGGTTTGGTGATCACTGGTGACGTCCAGTGGGGAATGTAATGGCGATGTCTGGCAGTGAAAATGATGACGACGGGCAGAAGGGACTGGCTGTAATGCAGTGTGGGCCAGTGGAGGCGATGACCATCAGCGAGGCCTGCCGGCAATAGTGAAGATGCGAACGACGTCAGCTGAAAGATTTCCTTATGAAATTTCGATTCTGAGAGTAGCTGAGGCATTTGTTATATCGCAGGGGGATGAGTTGCAACCCTATGATGGTCTGCCCTGAATCCAGTGAACGGTAACTAGAATGTCTAGTTTCTCACTTCTCGGCGGCGACTTAACACGCGGACCTGGGGCCCTACGGTGTATCTTTCCGTCATTTTGCCGATCGGTTCGGTACGCGAGCGCACCGAACGGTCTTGTTTTCGAAACAGAGCCCCAACATCATTCACTACGCATTTCGAAAGCGATGCCGAACGGTTCTCGCGAACCGAAACGCTGTTGTCAGTTCTCCTCGCGCCAGCCAGTGCGAAGCAATCTGCCTCACATGCACACTGCAGCGCCACAGCGGCACGTACTGGAAGGGGCTAGCAGCCGACACAGGCATGCCATATACCGAAGAGTGTGGTTAGAGTACGTAATACTGTTCAAATTTCGCTGGCCACGGGCTTCCATGAACGCATTATAACGATAGAATATTGACTGTGTTCTGGAAATTGTCGTAAATGTCACATTATGTCATTTTACTCTTATCCACACCGACGTCTTTTGGATTTTACGTTTCGGAACATGAGTTGGGAATGGAGTGTAGTACCACACTGTGCAAATACATGTATAGAAACAGCCGAAAAATTCGTCTTTTTTTCTGTTTTCCGTCGTTGCTTCCGAATTCATGGACGTACGTTCCGTCTGTGAAACTAACTGAAGGCAGTTTGTTTATTGCCATACACGTTTCGCTTCCGCTATTGGTGATGATGCTTCACACATAAAAGAAGCGAAACGCGTATGCGAATAAACTGCCTTCGATTAGTTGCATAGACGGAATACATCTCCAAGAGCACGAAAAATTGTTTAAGAGAGAATAAGAAGATGCGTAGAATGTGGTTGTAGCTCGCTCCTAGAGATCCAAATGATGAAGTACCCTACTTTGCTACATGATGCATCAACGATTTGGTTCATAAAAACGAAATTTAAAAAATTGCCTTTTCGAAAGCGTTTGGCGAGTGCAGCGATAGAAGTTCGTTGTAGTCTATAATATGCATCTGATGAATCAAAATGTTTCGCATATGGTGGTATTGTTTGAAAATATTGTGACGGGAACCTTTCATCTCTGTCTACTGTTGTTAACGATTCGATCACTGTTAAATACTTGTGACAAGCTAAAGTATAAAGACGATTGCTGCTAGTCTCATTCGCAGTAATTTATGTTGTGCCCTTGATTCCTGTCGCACCACACTCTCGGAAATCGCTGCGTATTCAGAAAGAAAATGGTGAATTATTTGTGACAAGAAGAAGTAAAATTCCACTCTCAGCTGTTTCATTCATAGTAATTTTATCTTTCATTCTTGAACATATGGAAGTCACGAAATCGGAGATAGTCGTTACTAAGAAAGCGTGCTCCTACGTGTAAATTACAACGAACATTTCAGGAAAATGCCTAACTTTGACGATTAACGAAGTCCCAGAATGCGTTGCAAACATGTGGAGGGAAAAAAATTTTCGCATCCGGCAGTATACGAACCTACGTCCGTTGCCATGGCAGTTCATGGCCTTAGCAGTTCCGCTACTAGAGCTTGTACGGTAGCTCTGCTTACTTTATGTAATTCCAGTCGAGAGAGACGCACGATGACTTCGTTGCCGAATGATGAGGGCGTAAGCCGTAAATGCATGAAATTTGGGAAGGTTTCCTACATCAGGTTTCACAAAATTTCTTTGCATTGTTACTTAAAAGTAGGTGAAGATGCTAGTAATTTCAGCTAACACTCGTGTAATATACGTAAGCAGAGCCGATGTCTTTGATATTGAATGATCTTTAAACTCTTAATTGCATAAAATAAGAGGTATTTTGAGAGAATAGTGACGAAAACATTTTTTATATTTTTATGATGTAATCATTCACAGTAACAACCTGACCTTAACCGTACTTATAACAAAGGTTCAAATGGCTCTGAGCACTATGGGACTTAACATCTGTGGTCATCAGTCCCCTAGAACTTAGAACTACTTAAACCTAACTAACCTAACATCCATGCCCGAGGCAAGATTCGAACCTGCGACCATAGCGGCCACGCGGTTCCAGACTGAATCGCCTAGAACCGCATGGCCACACCGGCTGGCTCTAACAAAGGAAAAAAGTCTATTATGAACTCATTTTCTAACTGGACGCGTCCTGTGGTGATTCTTTAGTAACACAATCACTAAATCCAAAGCTAAAACCGCACAATATGTTTAAAATAACAAATTATAGGTGAAAACAAACCACAACTAACCGAGCGACAGCGTCATACCGAAATGCTCTCGGTACAGTTGTTGAAAAATCGGCGGGAGGACCGTTCGGTCACACGTCTCAGCGAGGCCCACGAGAAAGACAGGCCGTGGCGCGTACATCACGAAGGTAATCCTGAACTCGCTCGCTCACTCAACTCAGCATGCGCGATTCTGAACCTGTTAACTCGCAGCTGGGCGTGTAAGTACTTACGAGAATTGCATCTTCCACTGGAATCTGCTATTATGATGTCTTACTGATTAACAGTACTACAGCAAAATTTAATTTAAGATCAGTACTCGATATAAACGGTGTAACAGCTTGTTTATAGCATTTAGTCTCTTCTGGTTAACAGTACTCGTTACATGCTCGAAGTGGTGCCCTATGCAACTGATAATCATTTTAGCATGATTTTGTTTTATTGTACGCCAGTACAGCCGTAACGAATTATAAGCAGGCCCATGGACTCCCCATCATTATACACTCCTGGAAATGGAAAAAAGAACACATTGACACCGGTGTGTCAGACCCACCATACTTGCTCCGGACACTGCGAGAGGGCTGTACAAGCAATGATCACACGCACGGCACAGCGGACACACCAGGGACTGCGGTGTTGGCCGTCGAATGGCGCTAGCTGCGCAGCATTTGTGCACCGCCGCCGTCAGTGTCAGCCAGTTTGCCGTGGCATACGGAGCTCCATCGCAGTCTTTAACACTGGTAGCATGCCGCGACGGCGTGGACGTGAACCGTATGTGCAGTTGACGGACTTTGAGCGAGGGCGTATAGTGGGCATGCGGGAGGCCGGGTGGACGTACCGCCGAATTGCTCAACACGTGGGGCGTGACGTCTCCACAGTACATCGATGTTGTCGCCAGTGGTCGGCGGAAGGTGCACGTGCCCGTCGACCTGGGACCGGACCGCAGCGACGCACGGATGCACGCCAAGACCGTAGGATCCTACGCAGTGCCGTAGGGGACCGCACCGCCACTTCCCAGCAAATTAGGGACACTGTTGCTCCTGGGGTATCGGCGAGGACCATTCGCAACCGTCTCAATGAAGCTGGGCTACGGTCCCGCACACCGTTAGGCCGTCTTCTGCTCACGCCCCAACATCGTGCAGCCCGCCTCCAGTGGTGTCGCGACAGGCGTGAATGGAGGGACGAATGGAGACGTGTCGTCTTCAGCGATGAGAGTCGCTTCTGCCTTGGTGCCAATGATGGTCGTATGCGTGTTTGGCGCCGTGCAGGTGAGCGCCACAATCAGGACTGCATACGACCGAGGCACACAGGGCCAACACCCGGCATCATGGTGTGGGGAGCGATCTCCTACACTGGCCGTACACCACTGGTGATCGTCGAGGGGACACTGAATAGTGCACGGTACATCCAAACCGTCATCGAACCCATCGTTCTACCATTCCTAGACCGGCAAGGGAACTTGCTGTTCCAACAGGACAATGCACGTCCGCATGTATCCCGTGCCACCCAACGTGCTCTAGAAGGTGTAAGTCAACTACCCTGGCCAGCAAGATCTCCGGATCTGTCCCCCATTGAGCATGTTTGGGACTGGAAGAAGCGTCGTCTCACGCGGTCTGCACGTCCAGCACGAACGCTGGTCCAACTGAGGCGCCAGGTGGAAATGGCATGGCAAGCCGTTCCACAGGACTACATGCAGCATCTCTACGATCGTCTCCATGGGAGAATAGCAGCCTGCATTGCTGCGAAAGTTGGATATACACTGTACTAGTGCCGACATTGTGCATGCTCTGTTGCCTGTGTCTATGTGCCTGTGGTTCTGTCAGTGTGATCATGTGATGTATCTGACCCCAGGAATGTGTCAATAAAGTTTCCCCTTCCTGGGACAATGAATTCACGGTGTTCTTATTTCAATTTCCAGGAGTGTAGGAATAATAACAGTAAGTTTCCGTAACTCAGCTTTCGTTCGTACGGAGACATCTAGTTACGAGTTAACGGGTGTAGAAACGTAGTTTGTCTGCTGATTTGAACGAGCGCAGGACTACCTTCGTGACGTACGCGCAGCGGCCTGTCTCTCTCGTAGGCCTCGAGTCTCAGAAGCTTACTGAATAGGAAATTCGGGTAAAGAGCCGAAAATGGCGTCACTACAGATACTGACCTACTGCACTGATCGGTATGAACGATACAGAATGGGGCCCGTGGCGCTGGCTTGAAGTGCTTTCCAAACTGTGCGGATACTAGCTGGTGGACACCGACTGAGTTCAAATGGCTCTGAGCACTATGGGACAACTTCTGAGGTCCCCTAGAACTTTGAACTTCTAAAACCTATCTAAGGACATCACAAACAACCATGCCCGAGGCAGAATTCGAAGCTGAGACCGTAGCGGTCGCGCGGCTCCAGACTGTAGCGCCTAGAACTGCTCGGCCACTATGGCCGGCACCGACTGAGTGGATGGATGTCCACGTTGGGACTGTTTAAGTGACGTATGGCGGAAGCATGACATGTCCGTGTTGTGTGCGCCCTGTATGCCGTCTCTCCTCTATGTTGCGCCCATCGATGGCGTCTGACTGTTAAATATGTCGCGCCTCTGTGTACCGTCTCTTTTGGCGGACTCAGCAGATACAAAACACTATTCCGAACATTTAAAAGTTACACCCAAAAGGCAGCACTGGTACTGAAAACACACACACACACACACACACACACACACACACACACACACAGACAGACAGAGAGAGAGAGAGAGAGAGAGAGAGAGAGAGAGAGACGCGCTTGCTTAGCATGTATGAAACAGTATACGACAGTATACGGAACATCTATACCTAAAAGGCAGGGCGCTCTGCTGATAGAGCAATATTTTCAAACGGCACGCCAAACACACAGCTGGAGTCACCACGTGGATGATGGCATCAAAAGTGACTCCGGAAAAAAAAAAAGACTGCATTCTAGCCGTGCACTATGGAGCGTTTGTGTAGAAGCACATACAATAACAGGAACACCTAGCTATTACGTCCCAGCCGCGCCGCAAAGGTTGTCACTACATTTCGCTCCCAAGCATTCTGTAACCGACGGTATTTCAGTGGCATCGAAAAATTTGCTAACTGCCGTGAAAATTCCCACAAAATAATCTTCTTTTCACCTGACCTTTTTTTCAGCTCTTCCTCTCAGGCGCATGGCTGGAAAGCGGAACGGCTGTTGTGAACGTGTTCTAGTGAGAACTGCAACACTGTCTGCGTAATGCGCATAAAACAGACAAAATGAAAAGTGCCTGCCGGGTGAAATTTTTATTCGCAGCAGTGTACCTTGTGCCGGCTGACGCCGCGCTGGTCTTTAACTGCCATTGGTGCACCTCTTGGAACCCACATTCCGGCCGCGATGCGCTTACTTCAAAAGCGAGGAGCAGGAAAAACTCCAGAGTTCCAGAGTTGGCGCGCGGCTCCTGTTTGCGAAGCAGCAGCGTTTGAGAGCTCCTCGATATTTTTAACATGCCCGTGGACATACACCTGAGGCAGTGCTAATATTTCGTACGTCCCAAGTCTTAATGCACTATAATTTGAAAATATACTATCAAAGTGTGACTATGTGCAGTGACGGATAGGAAATGTACAGCTGCTCGCGTATGTTTTTACCCTTAGAATATAAACTTGAGGAACGAGATACTGTATTAACCGCCAAAAATCCAGTCACGAATTTTTAAATTGGAACAAGCAAGATCTTATTCCGTATTTTCAGAGGTGTTAATATTCCTTACGAGCTGTGAGCACTACTTCGTCTTCGCTACTCTGAAATAGGTCTCTTCTACTGGCAGCTCGTCGCTTTTACGAACGGCACAGCATGTAGTAAACAAATGAGGACATATTCCTCCGTTATTGACCACTGAAGCAGCATGCAATAAGGATGTATTAGTTTCTGTAAAACGTATTCACAGTTGTGGCCAAGTGCAGCTCGTGCATTAGTACTGGTGGAACCAGTTCGTGTTTCGATATCTGAAAAGTTTTCACATTTTAATTTCATTTTGCTTTTAGCAGCGTAACGGAAGGGTATTATTCCGCACCGAAAATGGCAGACATAATCATCCATTATGGTCTTGCCCGTATGCTGTGTTGAAAAATAACCAGAACGCTGGGTTCTACATGCGCAGTCATTCACTCGCCTTTTCCAGCGAGTTACAGACTAACAACCCTACCACAACAAAGGTGAAAATTTTAATAACGATTGTGGTGTTGCTCATGCTGCTAAATACTGCATTTTCGGGCAACATCAGTCATATTATGTGGCAGGTGTCATTAGAGCACAGTTAATAGTCATTTCGTGTAATAATCAAAACACTAGGCACTCATCTTTTTGTGTTTCCCACGCTGGTCTCGTCGTAAAATCGTGGCTCAATCGTCGAAAATCTAGGTGGTGATGATTCCAAGCTCGGATGCAAAGAGGGCTAGGTTTTATTCTGCTATATTCAAAAGTTTTGTAGATGCGCTTCACATACCATTCTTGAAGATTACACTTTTGCTGGAGAATGGTGATGAAAAAAAAATAATCAGCACTCCGAAATTAAGTTACACTTCCTTTTAATTGCTTTTATTGCAATATCACGTGGCACACAAACATCACTTCACAATACAAAACATAATTGAAAACATCTTCCTCACAGTCACTGTCAAACTTCACATTTTATAAGCTGACTACATTACGCATCTTTCCAACATGACGTCCACGACTTGACTTTCTCAAGGTCCGACTCTCTAACATCTCCACAACTAACTAACTATCGCTTACGCGCCCAAAAATCAGAGTTACAAGTACGTCAAAATCATAGTGACAAAAGAAAGAATACACATAAGAATAATATCATTGCAATATAAACATATCGATGTATCACAAATGAAATCAAATCTGAATTTTGTCTCAGAAATATGTCAACTACTTTGCTGAAACACAGTAGAATACAGCTGGTATCGAGAGGTTCAGGTGAGGTGCCGTAATTCGAGTACCATTACAAGACCGTGGCTCCGTAGCTCCAGAAACGGCGGACCGTGGCACACCTCGTGCTACTCGCACTCGTGTTGTGGAGAAGCGAGTATTGGGACGAGTGGAACTGGACCTGGAAGTAGCGTGCGTAGAACCTCAGCACGTATCGTCCTCTGCTCTGGGCGATCCTTCGTGATACACCCGTATCGTGTTCAGCCTCGCCAAACCCACCTACCACAAGATCGGCCTGCCAGAATGCAGTCCTGCCAGTGGCTGTTACAAAGACGTGGTGAAGGTCCACTGTTCGCGACACAGGTGCTGTTCACAGACGAGGCTGGATTCACGCGAGACGCGATGGGCACTTTTCGTAACCAACATGTCTATGCTGATGCACATCCACACGCAGTTGAAGAAGCAAAGCATCAGCGCCGATTTGAAACTAATTGTATGGGCAGCACTTACTAGTGATAGACTAATAGGACGTCACGTACTACCAAATACGTTGACTGGTGCAAGGTATTGTTAGTTCATATCAAACGACGTGACTGTCCTGGTAGAGGTAGTTCCTTTTCGACAACGACTGGAAATGTGGTTCACGCACGACGTGGCACTAGTCTTCTCCGAAATGTCAGAGAACACCTCGCACATACATTTAATGACCAAAGGATTAGTCGGGGAGATTCAGTGCGTTGGCCAGCTCGTTTCTCTTATCAGAAACCCTTGGATTATTTGTTGTGACGAGACTTCAAATCTTTGCTGTGTTGAAGCCTCATTAATTGTGTAGGAATGCATCATGAATCCTTCCCGTCCATCCGTAACCGACCTGAGCTTTTCAGAGGTTGGGTGAGACGTTGGACAGAAGCATGCCTTACTGTGAGTGGGCACCATATCTAGCAGCTCCTTCAGCGATGGCTTACAAACGCGAGTCGTATGGAACAGCAAGCAGAATACACCAGACGCTCTGGTGTTTCACAGTAGCGGAACAACGTATCCTCATTTGTTTTCACGTTTATGCGCTGCATTCCGTGGATTATTTGTAATAGTAAGGAGCTTGCAGAATAAGAGATGTGTTTCCGTAGTGGGTAGAGTGGTAGAGTTGTAAAACTGTAAACTATCACACGTAAGCACAGGCTACGGGTAGTTTTCCTAGTATCTTCGTTAGTTAAGATCGTGACCGCGTTATCTGTACGTTGGATATGTTGCAGACTTATTGGGTGTTACTTCATCTCGATCGCGTTGTTTGCGTGTGCGATCAGTTCTGTACGAAATTCGCCAGAAAATCGGAAGCGGTGAACCATCCAGATACTGAGTGAGGATACATAAAGGGCCGCGTAATCTGTGTTACATTTTTGTTGGACATAGTAATTCTACTGAAAAATAAACAATATTTACAGAAAAATTGAAATTGTGAATGTTTGGTTCAGGTTTTATTCGAAAACTGTTGATTTGCAAAGCGAAACAGAGGGATGTTGTTCTAAAAATTAAAAAAAAAAAAATACAGAGTTATCATATAGCTCTAGGAAATACAATTTCCTTTAAAAATAAGGATGAAATTTAAGGAAAAAGGCAAAACAAGATCATATCAATCACAGCTTCAGCATTTGCCGAGTTAATAAAAACATATTTCTGATAGTCATAAAAAACTTTCACATTTACCAGTAATAACATGAAACTCTTGCCTTTGATCATGATGATGAACGTTCTGCTGAGTACAAAAGAACAGCAATAATTGTATAGATATTTTTATGTTTGTGCATGTTAACTGTACTTCTACCAAAAGCAGTTGCTTTGCTTATATAAAAATGCAGAAGCTACGCGATCAACTATTTTTTATTACTTATGAAATGGAATTTAAATTTCGCTATATAAAATACACAATGCACTAACACCGAACTAATTATGTACCAGACAAACAAAAAACAAAAATCGTCGGCTGCCAGTTTCTCTTTCTCCACTGATTTATGTTTCTTTCCCTACCGTTGCTACCAGTACTACCGATAATCGCGCCATTTACTATGTCATTTGTGTACTGTACCAAAACTACCGAACCGTTATTTTGATAGAGCCCAAGTGCAGTTGTAAGGAATTTTTTAACAAAAAATTTTGCTCGTTAGGGCCTAGTCGAATGTGAATATCTATAAAGAACAGTTATATTTGACCGAAGTGCAGAAGGAATCGAGTCTGGAGAACAAAATTGGCTGGTCAGAGGAAGAGCGAGAAGTAATGGGGTAAGATTAGAAGATGAAATGGAGGGAAGAAAACAGAAATAGAAAGGGATGAGAAAAGCAGGGAGAAAGCGGTGAGAAAAGCAGGAATACGTTGCAGTGTAACAGACAGTGACAGGAAGTGCGAAATCTAGATCATCATGTCGACTTCACGAAGTCATGAGATAAGGCCAGGAGAAAAGGAAAAAAAAGAAGACTTTACAGTGTGGCAGAGGCACTGGCTGGTTCGCCGCCGAACAGCCGGAATATGCCGAGAGGGAAGCTACGCCAATGGTAACAAGTAAACCATTAATCTGCTCTTCATGGCAGAGGGGATTTGCATAAGATACAGTCAGTATACGAGGTAGTTTGTTTCACACTCGAACGGCTGGAATCGTCTAAGATTTAGTATTATACAGCCAAGATGATCGACCTATCAGATCTCGTATTGCAGTTCACAGTAAAATAATTGTGAATAATGAGCGACAGCTAATTCATTTTTCAGGTCCACTTTTCGTCTTGCTATACCACGGTCTTCCATTCTGTGTTGAAATTTACTTGCACCAGAGGCAGAACGTAGCAAAATGGAGATTGCCCACATGTCTTATTAAGAAGTGCTCTTTCCTCGTTTCACCAGTCATTGGATAAACAATATTGCTGTAGTGCCCCTTAGGGTTGTTTTTGAGATGTGGAACCTCTTCATTTGACTGCTCAATGGGTTTTAATTTTCTCACTTCCTTGATAAAATGTAATGAAAGTTGTAGCATTGACGTACATTCTTTGACAATCTCATTTCACAGTACTGTGCTAGTCATAAATTAAAACACGCATTCTAAAAACCATCGGAAGCATTCTACCCATTTTTGGGCTTCTTACGTTTGTATTAATGTAGTTGGCTTCGGTTCATAGCCCTTAGCTCCTAACAAAATTATAAAACTAAATTTATTTTATCTCTAAACTTTGTAACATTAAATATCAAGACATAGAAAGTTCTTTTTACTCTTTTATGATCATGTAGCCTTTCTTTCTCTGATTTGAGAATTTGAATGTTATTAACAAAAATTTCAGTATGGATAAACAATGTACAGAAGACAATTAACTGATTTTAATTATTGTTTACGGGTCGGCATTTCAAATCTTATCAGCAGCAAATGTTTGTCATTTGGTATTTATGATTTCTAGAGGGTCCTTGAAATTTCTTATGTTTCCATATTCTAAAATATTCGCTATATATAAACAGCAAGACTCTCAGTCGCAGAGACACTTCTGTCTGTACGCTGGTCTCCATAATATACGGAATTAGAGTTCCAGGTGTTGTACTACGTTGACGATCCTGCTTTTGGATTTGAGTCTGGTTGTGATTACGAGGTGACAATATTTTCTCGCAGGTGTAAGACTGGACGTCGATGATCTATTACAAAGATTATTATCTACGCTTTGTTGTATCCATAAGCTTTCACGTAATGGCGGATCGTGATTTTCTTTTATCAAATTGCTGCTAATGACAGACGAGTCGGCCAACGCGTATTGTCTGTTTGGGTGACACAGTAGAACTATGTTCAAATGTGTGTGAAATCTTATGGGACTTAACTGCTAAGGTCATCAATCTCTAAGCTTACACATTAGTTAACCTAAATGATCCTAAGGACAAACACACACACCCATGCCCGAGGGAGGACTCGAACCTCCGCCGGGATCAGCCGCACAGTCCATGACTGCAGCATCCTAGACCTCTCGGCTAATCCTGCGCGGCCAGTAGAACTATCATTGCCCATTGTCTCCGTCTTCTGTGGACTGTGTAGTTGTATGTTGTATCTACTAACTGCTAATAGCTTTATTTACTTCAAAATTACTGATTCGACCCATAATAGCGTCGTAGGCGGAAATAGCGAGATGTTAGACATTACAGATCCCTTTTTACTCAACAGTTTTGAGTTACTCCTGTCTTTTTCCCCTAAGCAATTTACACTGCCTTCTTCAACTATACAATAACCGCACTTCGGTACTATTAACTGGGGGTGTTTTTTTTCCAGTGGTGTCACATTAGGAAAATTTCTCGCAATGACTTAGCGGCCCCAGCATCGAAGGGCGGCTGAAGATGAAGCGGTTAGGCGAGACCGGGAGGGATTTTGCATAGCAAACACTTGCCAGTGAGACTGGAGTCGATTGCGAAGGGAAAAGTGTGTCTCCGGGGGGTGAGTGAGTCCTGAAAGAACTGCAGGGACAACTTTTTCGCTGAATCGTCGCGCTCACACACGGCCTCGGACAGCTGGTGCTACATAAATGTCAGGAATAACCATCCGACAATGTGTCCGTGACTTTATTTGAAAGCCGGACTCGCCCGGGTAAGGATAGAGGCGTCTCCTCCGAGTAAGTGAGGAGGGGTTGGAAGGGGGAGGGGGGGAGTGTGGAGGACAACAGGAACTCCAGGGAAGACTGCGGCTGTCTGTGCTGACGTCTGCCGACCCAGAAAGAGGGAGGGAGCAAAAGAGAGAGAGAGAGAGGGAGGGAGAGGGTGGGAGGAGAACAGAGGGAGTAACGCAATCAAAGTTGGGCGTCCCGGCGCTGCCCTGGCTGCGCGACCAGCCGCGCGGAACACGGGACAGACGTGAGGAGGAGGGACTCACTGTGCGCCAGGGCTGCCAACTTCTGACCAAGTTGCCTGCCTGCTGGCGCCGCCGCTGCCGATAGCTCATCTCTGGGCCGCAGGGTTGCGCGCACTGGTCCCAGACGGCTCAGGGCGTGCACTGCTGCACATACCTTATACAAGGGTCGGCAGAAAGTGATGGTGCTCATTTTTTTCTTCAACGGTTCTTTATTCCACGCGATGCCCATTACACACGTGTCAGAATAATGTTTCATCCACGCACATTATTTTTCCACGCAGTCCTCTTTCAGTTCCCTGGCCTTTCTCTAGTGAGACACGAAGGTCTATGAAGCAGGTTCAGAAAGTAAGTGTACTGTGACCGTAACGAGCTGACGGTTGCCAACATTTGAGTTGTAGAGGGAGGGGGATGCCCCGACCAGAGCATGCATCAGAGGAACGCCGTAGTAAGTAAATTCACGTTATAGTGTTCAGCTGCATGAAAGATGGCGAGCCACGTGCTGTGACCCGCTTTCTACTCGCGCAAGCAGTAACACCTTCCGAAATTTTTTTCTCGAATCAAAACTGTGTGCTGCGAAGGCGGTATGAACAGAACGAGTGTATTTGAGAGGTGCGGGGAGTTTAGTGGAGGAAGCATGACGAACAAAAGAGTGGTGGACATTCCATTTTGACTGAAGAGTTGGCGAAAAAAATCGAGGAAATGTTCGTGAAGATCGCGGATTGGAGTAGATGAAATTTCTGTGATGTTTCCACAGCTCTCCGGAACTGTCTTACACAAGGTACTCACAGAAACGCTGTGATATCGGAAACTGTGTGCAAAATGAGTCCCAAAACAGTTGGCAGAGCAGCACTAGAAAAATCCGTTCAGTATCGCCCGACACTTTGTTGAGCGACCTGAATTGGAAGGTGACGATTTTATGAGCGATATTGTGACTGGAGATGAGACGTGGGTGACTCATTACGGCTGAGACTAAAAGACAGTCGTCACACCAGTTCCCCGTCTACTAACGAATTCAAACGATAATATCGGGCAAAAAAAATAAAAAATCTGCCTCAGGGGACACCAACGCACACCGATATGAGATCCTAAAAAAACTGGAGGGGAATACTAACGAGAGGAACGTGCATGTTGCACGACAGTGCTCACCCTCACACAGTCTTAGCTACCAAGGCGCTCTTGTGCTCATTTGGTTGGTTTTGTAT
The DNA here is from genome assembly GCF_021461395.2 of Schistocerca americana. Lineage (NCBI taxonomy): Eukaryota > Metazoa > Arthropoda > Insecta > Orthoptera > Acrididae > Schistocerca > Schistocerca americana. The sequence goes on from NC_060127.1 coordinate 145,444,011, forward strand.
TCTCCCGACTTGGTGTCTGCATGTCATCATCTTTTGGCCTCCACACATGAGTGGAATTAAATTAATTTTCAACCGACGAGCAGATGCAGAGAGAGGTTCTAAAGGAGGTGACGGCAGAGTTATTTGAGAATGGCGTAAAGAAACTTGTGTCACGTTTCGCCACTTGCATTGAATGGGACGGCGCTTATGTGGCGGTGATGATGTGGAAATATGGTCAACACCTGTATTGTCAGTGCCCTTCTTCTTTCAAATACACTTTCTATAAAAAAAAAAATCTAGTACATTGTGAACATGCCTCGTATATGCCGTGTCGGTACCATACCTCCTTCTGTGCTGTGGTCTCCGAGTGCCACGTGTATGAAGGCGCGGTGTGCATAAGAACGCTCATAGGCAGCACAACGCGTCAGGTACACGCGGCGCTCGGGGACCGCAGCACAGCTGCGACACCTGAGGATGATGGGCTTATAAAAGTCCGAAACCGGTGCTGTGAAAATAAAGTAATTTACAACTGAAGCGGTATTTTCAATCTCTGCTATAATGCTCAGTTGCGGATATTCTTCCAACAGGATTGTTTGTCTTTAAGAGTAGATTATGACAACATATAAAATTTTTAAATTCATTCAACAATTCTATGAGATACTGAAAATAGAGCAGCTGGGCTCGCGTGTTATGAACCTGGTTAGTTGTTTAGTAATATAGATGGTAAGAGTTGTGCTGTGAGAGATATTGTATGATTTGTATAAACAACGAAAATACGTGTTTTATTGACTACAATTTCTTTCAGTCGTATAGCGATGGAAAATAAGGATGCTTACGTCTGGCAATAGATGTTATCTTACTTACGTCTGGCAATAGATGTTATGACAAAGCGTATGAGTATGTTTCTCGAAACGTATCTCTCAATTTGAGTGATATGCCAACGCACAGTAAGCTGTAGTGCTGTTGGACGTGGCACGGAGTGTAATGATTCGACGTAGCCGGGAGGATTTGCGGCGTAAGCCAGTGCGGACGTGTGCGGTCGCAGAGGCGGCGCTGCGGCCGTTATTAGTGCGGCCAGCTAGCGTTAAATAACGAGGCCGGCCGGCGGTGCGCAATCTGCCGGAGTGCAGATGAAAGCCGGCAGCCACGCTCCCAAAACACGGCGGCGCCGGCTCCCGTGGAGGGCTGTTGACACCACGGCCAGCCGACCACCGTTGTTGGCGACCGTGCCAGGACGCGGTGGACCCGTAGCCTGCGTGCCGGAGGGGAAAATTGCAACCGTGGTGTCTGACCGTTAAGTGCACTTGAGCAACCAAGTTCTGCACTGGACTGGGAATAACGGCCAACCACCTCCAAAATAAAATTTTATTAATGCTGACCTCCTCACCAGTTTTAAGCCTTTCTTCTTCAGGAGGTAGTGTACTGTTAATAAATATTACGACGTTGTGTGTAGAGCAGATATTGTATTGTTATAATAACAGGGTGTATACGACCCCGGGTCAACCGGGAGATCCGGGAAAAACCCGGGAATTTTTTCATCCGGGAGAAAACCGGGAAAAACCCGGGAATTGTTTAGAATTCCGGGAATTTTACATTCTTTTGGTTTTCAGTTAAATTTTTGTGATTTTGACTGGTAAGAAGCAACACTCCAACAAAGGACAGTACTCCAGAATGAGATTTTCACTCTGCAGCGGAGTGTGCGCTGATATGAAACTTCCTGGCAGATTAAAACTGTGTGCCCGACCGAGACTCGAACTCGGGACCTTTGCAGGAGAGCTTCTGTAAAGTTTGGAAGGTAGGAGACGAGGTACTGGCAGAAGTAAAGCTGTGAGTTCCGGGCGTGAGTCGTGCTTCGGTAGCTCAGTTGGTAGAGCACTTGCCCGCGAAAGGCAAAGTTCCCGAGTTCGAGTCTCGGTCAGGCACACAGTTTTAATCTGCCAGGAAGTTTCATATCAGCGCACACTCCGCTGCAGAGTGAAAATCTCATTCTGGAAACATCCCCCAGGCTGTGGCTAAGCCATGTCTCCGCAAATCCTTTCTTTCAGGAGTGCTAGTTCTGCAAGGTTCGCAGGAGAGCTTCTGTAAAGTTTGGAAGGTAGGAGACGAGGTACTGGCAGAAGTAAAGCTGTGAGTACCGGGCGTGAGTCGTGCTTCGGTAGCTCAGTGGGTAGAGCACTTGCCCGCGGAAGGCAAAGGTCCCGAGTTCGAGTCTCGGTCGGGCACACAGTTTTAATCTGCCAGGAAGTTTCATATCAGCGCACACTCCGCTGCAGAGTGAAAATCTCATTCTGGAAACATCCCCCAGGCTGTGGCTAAGCCATGTCTCCGCAATATCCTTTCTTTCAGGAGTGCTAGTTCTGCAGGTTCGAAGGAGAGCTTCTGTAAAGTTTGGAAGGCAGGAGACGAGGTACTGGCAGAAGTAAAGCTGTGAGTACCGGGCGTGAGTCGTGCTTCGGTAGCTCAGTTGGTAGAGCACTTGCCCGCGTAAGGCAAAGGTCCCGAGTTCGAGTCTCGGTCGGGCACACAGTTTTAATCTGCCAGGAAGTTTCAAAGGACAGTACTGTATCCCGCTTCTGCAGGATAATACTGCAGCAACAAAACATGAACGAGAGGGGGAAAAAAACGAAAATAAAACTTAAGTTGCAAAGGAAATGCGCCGTATACAAAAACAAAACACAGTGCTCATACAAGCGTCTGGAAACAGCACAGCGTGTCAAAGGCTTAGGAAGACTATGCAGTGCTTCATAACAACAAATTGCCTCCGATGGGCGTGACGTGACAACTGTTTAAATTAAGAGTCGAGTAGTTGTGGGCGGGCTCTTGCGCATGCGCAGTTTAGCCGCGTATGACTAGTAACTTTTCCCGCTTCTGGTTACAGAAATGTGACTGGGCGCCACTACCTAATATTGCCCCAGTTCGGATATACAGTAAATCTGGGGCTGATGCACAGAGCAGTCCGAATTGTGGTGGGGAGGTGGGTCGTCTCCACGTGACCCGTGTTCTTCGTTTATTGCTCCCACGTTAAATGATGATGGAACGGATTTTTGTGGCCGGGAGCTATCAACTGAATTAAAATACGTTCGCTTAGTAACGGAAGGCTAAAATATGTTATTAGTTTCAGGTTTTATTTCCACTTTTTTGACAGTCAAGTATCAATCGCCTTGCAGAACAATGAAGTTATTTTTCTCGGTTTACTAAAGAGATTTGGCTTTCATTAATCTTTTCTGCTGAGGCAGTCAATTTATTTGAAACGAAGTGTTTAATTTCACACTCTTGGCTGGTTTCAACTGTTCGCTGCATTTCAAGTGCATGTATGGCATTATACCATAATAAAGAACCAAATATGAGATAACACAACACTGGTACTCCAAGAAAATTTACATCCGAATATGGACATAGAAATGTGCACTTTAAGCCGAATTATGCATTTTAGCGTGGTTCGCGAAATTCCAATGCTCTTGAAATATTCTCTGATGTCTTGTTTCTTTTGTTACATAATGTAAGATATTTTGATGTTCTACACGTACGGAACATATAAGCTTCCTGCATCATCGTAGCTCCGCAAGTGCGGTGATGCCTGTTATCTGGCGCTCTCTGGCAACTGCTGAAACGAACCTATTTCTAACAGGTCGCGGGAAAATATTGCGAATGGTGGTTTGAAAAGCGTTACATTGACAGCAAATTTCCTTTTGCGCAAGATGAACTGTGTGCGAGAATGTACGATGAATTTCTTAAATCACAAAGCGTTTGACCCCATTTAAAAATCAACTCTTTGAGGACGACCATTTACAAGAATTTCGAGCCCAGATCAGACATTTACGTCGTTATTCAAAATTTTATCTTAATTTAAACCAGGAACTTTTCTTATTTGTGTGTTAGCGCTACTTAGTGATCTTCCTATTGGCTGACTACTTCAAGTGTTCTATGCTGTCATCAGCGGGCGAGATCAAGTGACATGAGCTATGACTGGTTTACAAACGCGCATCGCAATCTCGATTTCAATGCTTCGGAAAGTGACATGCGGTGTTTGGTAGAATTCACATTTATACCTTCGTAATACGAAAATATGCAGCGCAGATGCCCCCCCCCCCCCCCTCCCCTCCCGGTAGTTTCGTTTTCTAAAGTTCCGGGAAATTCTACGTCGGTATATAAAACCATAAACATTCAAAGGATTGATGACTTTTACAGTGCCGAGGAAGAGTGTACTGTCACTTAGCACTGAAAAAGTGTATTTTCACCCAGGAGAACGTGTATTTTTAACCGGGAAATCCGAGAAAAATCTGGGAATTTTTTTTCTTTGTGCACGTATACACCCTGAATAAAAATTTTTTGCGGAGCTTAGAATCATGTTATCTGCATCCAGTGTGGGAGTCGCTGAGTCTGCCTATTCGTGCCATGCACTCAATCACTATTTAAAATACAGCATTTAAAAGTAGTAGCTGCCTATTGTAGAACTTTATCGTAAAACTTATTTAATATCACACATTTGACAATGGAGCCTACAGCATGTACTACGCCACTTGAAAGATTTGTACGTATATGACATCTAAATATAAAACATGGCTTCGGATCCTACAGGGTGTAGGTACGCCATCTACAGAGGTATGGACATGGCGCCGACTGCCTGAATAGTACACGCACTGGTTTGTGGTCGGTTCTAGTGTTCTATAGATGACGGATTTGTGGTCGGTTCTAGTGTTCTATAGATGACGGATTTGTGGTCGGTTCCAGTGTTCTATAGATGGCCCTCATGCGCGTCCTGTATGCGCGTGGTTGTAATGAGCAACGTGTGTGATATCACGAATACATATTTGTTACTAGAATTAACGCATAAACTGAAAAATTTAAGAGGGAAGGGGTTAAAAAAGTGTGCCATGAATGTCATATGACTAATAAAGTGTCCGCAGTCTCAGGTAAACATAACAAACTATTTACAATACCATTAAAACGCACGAGAACCATTTATCCGCGAAAACTTTTCTGCCAGTCGGCGCACGTAACTAGTTCTGTTTTTGGATTACCTACACTTTACAGGTGTCGATGCCACGTTTTATGTTTGGATGCCATATGTTTTCAGATCTGGTGCTGGTTCCATTGTCAAATGTGATATTTTTTTTAAAAAGTTTTGAGGCAAATGGTTTAGAGTAGAGAGCTACTACTTTTAACTCGTATATTTTAAATGTTAAGTTGATGACACGCACATGTACTAGACAGAGTGAACGATTCCCACATTGAATGTAGATAATGTGATTCTACGTGAGGAACCTTCACTGAAATTATGTGTAACCATTTCCTGTAATTTTGTTCATTGTAACGGTAGGATATTTGTACCACACACAATGTCGTTATATGTGGTAATAGGTACAACACCTTCAGTGGAAGACAGTTTTAAATCTGTCGAAACCATGGTCAAGATTTAATAGATCTGTGTTTTGCAACTGGTTGTCTGTTAACCTCAAGCTCTTGCACGCACAGTTGCTGAAGCGCAGCCATGTTCGACATCTTACTACAGCAAGTGTTCCGCATGACCACCATTCTTATGAAGGCAGTCTTCAGCACGTCTTGTCACTGATGCCCATACACCTTCAAAAACACCAGACGTGTTCCGAATGCACTGACAGCCGTCCACAATACGTTCCTTGTGAACATCGACACTATTAACAAGACTGGAATACACCAAAACTTTTAAATATACCCAGGGAAGAAAAAAAAACTGAGTAGGTTTAAGTCAGGGGACGGTCCCGGCAAGCAACGACTGGTGTACTTGTCGAAGATTCGTGCTGCATATTTGAGAACAAGTTTATGAAAGTACGCCAGTGTGCCATCGTGCGTGTACCACATACACATCCTTTCACCGTAAGGAATACCATCCAAACAGTCGATTAGCTTATGTCGCAGGAAATAACGGTAGACACAACCAGAAGTCGGGCAGGTGCGAAATATGGCTGTCAACCAATCACCAACGGCATCTGCCCAAACGTTAATGATCCGCTGATGTGTCGACTGAATGATAGAATTTGGGTTCTCATAAGCCCAAACATATGGTTGTTGATGTTCTGAATACAGTTTCGTTTAGATCACGCTTCCTCTGTAAGTAACACGTGCAAGAGACACCGTGGTTCTTTCTCACATTGTGTAAGGATCCATTGGCGGAAGGCAATCGGGGTCAAAAGTGCTTACTTCTTACGTGAAATGCGTACAACTGTAGCCGATGTAATATCTGGCATAATGCGTTCTGCTGTAGCAATCCTCCTGGCACTTGTGCCCGGCATTTTGTCTACATGTAATAGACGCTTATCTATTCGTGGTGTGCCGCGCGGAGTAGCCGCGCGATCTGGGACGTCTTGTCACGGTCCGTGCCGCTCCCAACGTCGGAGGTTCGAGTGCTCCCTCGGGCATAGGCGTGTGTGTTGTCCATAGCGTAAGTCAGGTTAAGTAATGTGTAGGCTTAGGGACCGATAACCTCAGCAGACCTTACCACAAATTTCCAATTTTTCTATTCGTGGTGTCTAAATTTGTCGTCTACCTGCCAGTTGTATGTTTCGTTTTAAACGAACCTGAACCGATAATTTTAACTTTCAAATTTTTTTTCTTAAAGAATTTACTTTCTATACTAGCGATTCATCAAGAACATTAACACATTTAATCACACCAGGTGAGCGTGGAAGTAGTTGCCAGGAAGTAATTGATGGAAAATTACTTTTAACAAATGTGAATTTTATTCCTAAAAGCCTTTTCAAAAACATTTAAAATTATAAGCAGAAAAGTAGCCTCGAAATATCAAGTTACAATTTTATTTAGAGGCAAAGAACAATATTAACAGTAGGAGCCTTCGGTTCAAAAATGGCTCTGAGCACTATGGGACTTAACATCTATGGTCATCAGTCCCATAGAACTACTTAAACCTAACTAACCTAAGGACAGCACACAACACCCAGTCATCACGAGGCAGAGAAAATCCCTGACTCCGCCGGGAATCGAACCCGGGAACCCGGGTATAGGAAGCGAGAACGCTACCGCACGACCACGAGCTGGAGCCTTCGGGCTGAGAAGCTTGCCGGCTCCCTTTCAAAACGGCCGTAGCCATGACCGCTCACAACAACCTCTGAAAGACTACACTGGTGCAAATCTGCAACACACCAGATTACTTTAAACTAAAAACTTTAACAACTCGCACAAATACATGAACTAAACACCCCGTAAGAGGGATGGAAATGGTACAAAACACATTAAAATTATTTGCCACCGAAATTGCAACTTGTTTTTAAAGAACTCTTATGGTGGAAGGGTGGCCACTTTATAAACTAAAATAACTATTTAAATAAAACCCATGAAATGCAGACTTACATAAAATGTACAACGTGGTCTACATTACACATATACCACCTCGCAACATGATAGGCAAGATAAAAACGTATTTCAGGAATTCGGCCTTTAAGCAATAAATTCGTTAACATTGAATCCGACAAACATGACAGAGGCAGTTATTAACGTATGGCAGACCGACCGACCGAGACACAGACACTAACTGCCTAACAAATGCGAACGAGAGACAGACGAGCAAGCTGGGGATGAGAGACTGATAAAAAACAAGTAGAATTTAACAAGTAAATGAAACAACATATCACAAATCACTTAACTTCTAATAAACTGCGATATCTGGAGAAGACCTGGCGCAGCACCTCCATATCGCTCTCCCGAACCGTCCGCTGCCAGCCGCTTCAACGGACGAAGGAAGGCGCGCCGATCTCCCGTCTCACAGCGTCGCAGCTCGCACCGCCCAGACTGATTTCGCAGGTTGGCTCCTGCTGCTCTCGTGTCGGTCGCGAAAACACTACCCCTCGCTATACACCGCGGCCCACTGGACTCAAACGTGGCGACCTCTCAAGCGCCGACGCTCCAGGCGGACAAGTCATCTTGTGTCCCAGTGCGCGACCGACCAACCGATCGAGCCAACCGCCAATGCCCACTGCCTAAACCAGGGGTGGGCAGGAATCGTGCGCGTGTGCGGTGCACTTGCACGCGTGCAGTTAACAGGTGTTTCGCGTGCACACAGGGGCAAGCTGGCCACCCGCTTATCTCCCATCCCCACCATACCTTCTGTCCGCTCCTTCCTCTGTAATGCGTTTTGTTTCCTAGCTTGCTTTATTGAGTGAATGAATAAGGTTAGTAGGAGTGCTTGAAAGAAATCATGGTTTGAAAGAGTACCTATTACCTACGATACGCTTTATTTAATTATCACAGGTGGAGTTTACAATACGTTTAATATCTGGAACAAAATTTCTACATACAGACAAACACAAACAGTTAAGTAAATTTTCATCACTGATGTTTGCTCTTAACCGAGACTTATTAATTCAGCAAATGGTTTTCCAGCTCTCGCTATATTAACCGCAGTCTTATAACTTGCACATACCGCTGGGCTATTATTGTTGTCGTCCTGAAAACTTGAAAACAGTGCTCCATAAAATGTTAACTGAGTTAGATGAGAAACATGACGAGAGAAAATCGCAGATCTCTCGTGACAACAGCAACTACGACAAATTCAAATGGCTCTGAGCACTATGGGACTTAACTGCTGTGGTCATCAGTCCCCTAGAACTTAGAACTACTTAAACCTAACTAACCTAAGGACATCACACACATCCATGCCCGAGGCAGGATTCGAACCTGCGACCATAGCGGTCGCGCGGTTCCAGACTGCAGTGCCTAGAACCGCTCGGCCACTCCGGCCGGCCAACTACGACAGATTCATCTGGTATCGTCAGATCGCTCTTCTTAAGCTCAGTCAATTCCCCATCCGCTCAGAATCCGACAATAAATTGTACTCGTCCTTGTGAAATTTATTATAATGGCCTTAAATACTAAACTTCCGTTGACCAGCGAGAATGCTGCCACATATTAAACATTTCGAATTTTCACGTTTTTGCACAAAGAAAAAATGATTTACTTTTTAAAAGATAGCAAATCTCCACTTCTCCGTTTCTTGAAATACAACGTTCTCTACATAGTGCTCGCTTCGCATCAACGTCCGCAGCTTAGCCTGGCACTACACTGCCGCAACCTGCCGGCTGTCGCCACTGCCCCGGTCGACGCCTGCACGCGAGCAGCACACGTGCAGCGCTGTGCGTGCGCCCATGAGCCGCGTGCAACGTTTGCCCGCCCCTGGCCTAAACAAACTCTAGCAGACTGGCGGCCTAACACATACTAGCACTCCGCATGACAGACACTGGCTGCCGCACAAATGGGAGCGAGAGACAGACCAGCAACCGGTGACGAGTGACTGACCCAGACTCACTCCGCCTGACCAACTGACTAGACCAGCCGAGCAGACAGGCAAGCTTTCCGCTTTCCCACCAGAGGGAGACACCAAAGCTGCGATTACCACAGCGGCGCCACCTCCAGAAACGGAAAGCGACTGCTTTACACTACGCGATGCGGCTCGCTCTTCAAAACAGCAAATTTTACCACGGCTCAGAACCGGTCTCCGGCAGGCGCTGATGGGACGTGGTGAATACTCACCTGTCTCGTAGTCTTCCGTTCTTCCCTGAAGATATAATCGTCCTGCTTCTCATTACCTAGCTCATGCATGTCAGTCATTTTTTCGTTTGAATATGTGTGCGAAGTCACAGCAACTGCGTCAAATACTAAACGTGTTCATTGCGTTTTCTGCGGGAACTGGTGTTCGGCCTGTAATCTCATTGACTGGAATATGTCTTGAGTCCCGCTTTGAATTGAGCCCCGAAGATCAGCGGAAACAAATGTGGAGACGTCACAGACAGCAGTGGGGTACCAATCTGATTGTCGTTCGCCACACGGCCAGAGAACCCGGAGTGATGGTCTCGGGTGACATTTTTTTTCCGTTGCAGGACCCCTTTGGTTGTCGTCCGCGACACCCTTATATCACAGCGGTACGCCGATGGTATTGTTCGGCCCACTTTACTGTCCGTCATGGCAAGGTGTCCTGGGCTTACATTTCAGCAAGATAACGCCTACCCGCACACGGCCGGCCGAAGTGGCTGTGCGGTTCTAGGCGCTGCAGTCTGGAACCGCGCAACCGCTACCGTCGCAGGTTCGAATCCTGCCTCGGGCATGGATGTGTGTGATGTCCTTAGGTTTGTTAGGTTTAACTAGTTCTAAGCTCTAGGGGACTAATGGCCTCAGAAGTTGAGTCCCATAGTGCTCAGAGCCATTTGAACCATTTGAAACCGCACACGGCGATAGTTCCTACTGCTTGGTTTGGAGCTTGCCAAACCCTACCTTGGCCAGCAAGGTCGCTGTGATTGAGAACGATTGAAGTATTATGGGTAGGACCCTCCAACCAGCTCTTGCTTTTGACGATATCTAACTCGCCAGTTGGACAGAATTTGCCACAGGATCCCTCAGGAGGACGTCCAACACCTGTTCCAACCAATACCAAGCCAAGTAACTGCTTGCAAAATGGCCAGATGTGGACCAACATCTTAATGATTTGCTCAATTTGTGTAGCTCTTTCTCTAGAATAAATCATCCAGAATTTCTGAAATTGTAATTATTTGTTTGCCTTTACATTCACATTACATCACCAATTTTCGTCCCTTTTAGATAATTCCTTCGTGGTGAGCCGTTTTTTGAGTGTGTTTCCAAAAAATAACTTGAGGACTTTGGTGTAAGTATTTGCTCGGAGGGCAGAAAAGGAATTCATTGCGAGCCGCCTAAAGCCTGTCAGAGGACTGATGAAAACAAAATCAAAATGAAAGTAGGACCAGTGCCTCACTCTCAGGCGTGCGTGCTTGGCGGGGCTTTGCACTGATCACTTTTTGGGGTTCCAAAGAAGCGGGGAAATTCGTCTGGTCAGGTGGTAATCTGCGACATGGGTATATTTCCGTCTAGAGGGCACAGACTGCTGCTGGCTAGTGCAGCTTGCTAAACCATAGCAGAGAATAGCCCCCTCCGCCACACACCATCAGGTGGCTTGCGGAGTATGGATGTAGATGTAGAATCATCATATCGCATGTGGATTGTAGTTGTACGTGTGAAAAGAATACTGCCGAAAGTCATGGCAAAAGTGAAATAAATTGTCTGAGTAAGTAGGGCCTAGGTGGCAATTACATGGATGTAGGCGGTGGTTTCGAAGTTCAGTATACTCTTCGGACAGATAATGTACAGCAGAAATACTCTCAGCGCTGTGTATGTGGCCTTGACACGCGCGAGGCTGATAGAATGAATACGCGAGGAGCCGACCGAACCGTAGATAGCTGAGAATGAATACGCGAGGAGCCGACCGAACCGTAGATAGCTGCCGCTTGACAAGTGAACATTGCGCCGCGAAAAGACAAAAGCCACACAGCCTCATCACTCGCGAGTGGAGTGCCTAGGAGACGTCTTTTAGTCCGCAGGCTCTCGGGCAGAACAAAACCCCTTCAGCACAAGGGGGAATTTTACGAGTCAATATTTGCAGAAAGCTTACACACACACACGTGCGTCATTGTGTGGAATCTCTTATTTACGCGTGAGGCGGCAAGGCCGGCCGTTACCATCGGAATGTGGGCTACCCTTTGTTTCTGACCCACTGCCGTGCATCCCTCTTACCGCATTCGACGGACGTGTGCTAAACTGTCGCAAATCAGAAGCCCCCGTCTAAGGCAAGAGCACGAGACGATCTCAAATAAACATCGCCAGTCCTTTATTAAAATATCTCTTTACTTTATTATTATTACAAGTATTATCCACGTTTGGATGTCAGTGCACCGCGTGATGCACAATGCGTTTTTTGAGTGTTTTGTTTCAGCTTTCCTTTGTGTGTCTGTATTTATTTCACTGTCTCAGAAAGGGCTCTTTCCCCGTCAGAGCTATTGTGTTGTGCCTAAACATTTTTCTGTATGGTATATTAGATTGTGTTATTCCTGCTTTCCTTAAGGTCTTCTGTTATTACAACGATCTGTTCTATAGTTCAAAATGGTGTGTACGTCCCTTCTTCAGTATATAATTTGCACGTAAAGTTTTAGATTTCTTCAGTGTCTCTCTTCTCTTTAACATTACTGTCTGAGCCTCATAAAGACACAATGATTTGATGACTATCTTGCCCTGAATGGTTTCGACTCCGCTGAGGAACTCCCTCGAATTTCTCGTGTTTAGTTTTTAGATTTTTCTGTCCGAGGATGTACGCGGGTCTTTTGTTTTTTCAAATGATCGTTGGAGCCCTGCTCTTTCTGTTGTCGATAACAATTTCTAACTGTTTTTGTGCTGTTTGAATGTCGCGACAAAGAATCGCCCAATCGTTTGCAAAACCTAAGTACTGTGTAGTAATATTTGTTCTTCCGTACTGGATTGGCTTCTAAATTTTAAGTTCAGAATTTCGCTCCCGCTACTCTTGGATTCTAAATCATCGTACTTACAAGGGAACCTCCCCATCGCACCCCCCTCCGATTTAGTTATGAGTTGGCACAGTGGATAGGCCTTGAAAAACTGAACACAGATCCATCGAGAAAACAGGAAGAAGTTGTGTGGAACTATGAAAAAATAAGAAAAATATACAAACTGAGTAGTCCATGTGCAAGATAGGCAACATCAAGGAGAGCGTGAGCGGCTGCGGAGCTGGAGGCCCTTGGTTCAAGTCTTCCCTCGAGCGAAAAATTTAATTTTTTATTTTCAGACAATTATCAAAGTTCAGGCACTCACACATAATCAACTTCGCTCTCCAAAATTCCAGGACATGTTCAGATTTGCTTGGACATATGCAGGATTTGACGGTCTACACACGGAAAAATTTGAAAGCGTTAAAAATATATGTTTTGATAGAGCACAGGGAAAACTGTGCGACTGTGAAACTGTTGCATTCATTTGTTGCAGTTTTCATCACTTTGTTGGGAGTGATTATCACATCCACATGAAAACCTAAATCGGGCAAGGTAGAAGAATCTTTTTACCCATTCGCCAAGTGTACAAGTTAGGTGGGTTGACAACATATTCCTGTCATGTGACGCACATGCCGTCACCAGTGTCTTATAGAATATATCAGACGTGTTTTCCTGTGGAGGAATCGGTTGACCTATGACCTTGCGATCAAATGTTTTCGGTTCCCATCGGAGAGGCACGTCCTTTCGTCTACTAATCGCACGGTTTTGCGGTGCGGTCGCAAAACACAGACACTAAACTTATTACAGTGAACAGAGACGTCAATGAACGAACGGACAGATCATAACTTTGCGAAAATAAAAAAAAATAAACTTTTCACTCGAGGGTAGACTTGAACCAAGGACCTCTCGCTCCGCAGCTGCTCACGCTAACCACGGGACCACGGCGCTCCTGAGCTCACACTGTCCTTGATATTGTCTATCTTGCACATGGACTAATCAGTTTGCATATTTTGCTTATTTTTTCATAGTTCCACACAACTTCTTCCTGTTTTCTCGATTGATCTGTGTTCAGTTTTTCAAGGCCTATCCACTGTGCCAACTTGAAAAATCTAAATCTGAGGGGGGTGCGATGGGGAGGTTCCCTTGTTAGTAGCATTGCGTACCAACGGGAAAAATTTATCAGCCGTAGGAGTGCGTACCAACGGGAAAAATTTACCAGCCGGCTACCTGATTATGACAGGGTGTTACCGAAATGCAACAGGTCATACTAATTAAAAGCAGAAGACGTGCGCATTACTGGAAATTTAGATTATTTTAAGTGGAAATGGAATTGCCGTGTGGCTAGGGCCTCCCGTCGGGTTGACAGTTCGCCTGGTGCAAGTCTTTCGAGTTGACGCCACTGCGGCTACTTGCGTGTCGATGGATATGAAATGATGATGATAAGGACAACACAACAACCAGTCCCTGAGCGGAGAAAATCTCCGACCCAGCCGGGAATCGAACCCGAGCTAGTAGGTGTGACATTCCGTCACGCTGACCACTTATCTACCAGGGGCGGACATTATTTTAAGTTATTAACAGATGTGTCGTCAACGGATATCTGTAGCTCAGCTCATAGGTTATGGATCCATATATTCATGCATATTATATAAATGGATTTAAGTCTGTGTGTGTTCCATATCTCCACCCAGACCACTGGACCGATTTCAATCAAACTTGGTGCACATATCACTCACTCTCCGGAAAGAAACGCAGTGGTGTTAAGAGTCATCTACCTATGAAAGGGATGTGGGTGAAAAATCACTGCAGCCCACTACCCGCGAATACCCGTACTTCAGCCATCCAGTATTTGAGGATGGGAGCACTCGATGAGTTGCCACAAACTTCACACATAATTTTAAACATGGGCCAGACTTGTTTTCTCCGACAAACCCCTACAAAATGTCGTAAGGAGAAAACGTTTATCGCTTACTACATTTTCGCTGTTCATGCTGTAAAACTGCAGCATGAACCATGACGTTTCAATTTATTACTTCTTTACTGCTAACAGTAGTCGCAGACAGTAGCCACATTTATCACAGGATGTACCTACAAAGTTCTATCATTGTACAACATACAGTTCCAAGAGATACGACGTCTTAAATATTGAGCTGCGTGAAAATAAAACTGGAGAGCGAAATTCGCTACAGGTACAGGTGAAATGTCTGTACAGATACATGTGAAATATGTTAAATATATTTAATATGTGCGTACGCGGGCAAAGTCATTGGTAAAAAACTCATCCTAAATCCCTGGAATGGTTTCATTCAAAGTTGTTACACATCATTGGGTACTGTCTGGAAAGAAATAGTGTGGGGCTAACAACCACCGGCGTCCTATTAGGGCGGAGTTTACGTGGAGAGAGGGGGGGGAGGAAGATGGAAGAGAGAGGGTGGCGAAGTGGACGGGGAGACGAGCGACGATGAGCGGAACAGAGAAGAGGAGGAGGAGGGTGTGAACAGGGAAGACGAGGAGGAGGAGGAGGAGGAGAAGGACAAAGAGAGGGGGAAGGAGCAGAAGGACAGAGAGAGGGCAGGAGATAGGAGGAAACGGACGGAGAGAGGCGTTGGAGGAAATGGGCTAGTAGGAGAATGGAATAAATACATACCTTGGCAATCTCAGATACTTAGCTAGTATATCAATAAAACCCATCTGTTGTTCGTTACGGACTAGAACTCATGAGACTAAAATGTCGTCTCCATCGGAGTATCTCGTCCAGTGATAAATTTTGCGGGAACATTCACTGGTATACGTGAACGCTAGTTGCAAAATGTGTTGGGAATACAGCTAGTAGTAAAGAAGTAATAACTGGTGCAGTCTTATTCTATGAGCAGGGGAAACATAGTAAGCGAAGAATTTTCTAAGTTTCACCGTTTAGTGGAGGTTGTTAGCGAGAAAGAGTTTTTCAAAGGTTCGATATAATGTTGAAAGTTTTTTGGAAGTGCCAAGTGCTCTCATTCTTGAACAGAGTCTGGGTAACTTTTCACCGTGATTTACGGTGCCTCAAGACACATGCAGCTACATAGCTTGTCACTGTAATACCTGTCTAATTATGTTAAATCTTATAATGTAAGATTATACCTCTCAATGAGCAACTTGTGACAGCATTTTAAATTTGGTGGATATTGTATGAAATACTTAAATTCAAATTTTTGCCATCCCTGGAAACCGTTTAGATGAGTAAACTGCAACTGTTACCGTGCCCGGGGTTAGCAATTCAGTAGTTGAACTACTAAGTGAGGTTTAGTGTCTTTCTTTAAGTACCAACGAAAATAATGTAACGCTCGGCTACCTGAAGGTGGCAGCGTGCAAAGTAATTAAAATCGCCGAAGGAGAAACCATATGCATCTTTTGGATTTGGCAGAATTTAAATCAGTAAGAGTCACGTCGCCAAGCAGTGTGGATGTCTGTAAGCTGCAGCCTACGAATATATTCGTGGCCTGTTAGGTGGGTTGACAAGTCACGCGATACCTCCTAATATCTTGGCGCACCTGCTTTCGCACGGCGTAGTGCAGCAACTCGGCGTTGGAAGTCCCCTGCAGGAATATTGAGCCCAGCTGCCTGTATAGCCGTCCATAATGGCGAAAATGTTGGCGGCGCAGGATTTCGTCCACGAACTGGTCTCCAGATTATGTCCAATAAATGATCGATGGGATTCATGTCGGCCGATCTGGATGGCCAAATCATTCGCTCAAACTGTCCACAAGGATCTTCAAACCAATAGCTAACAACTGTGGCATGGCGCATTGTCATCCATAAAAATCACATAGTTGTTTGGGAGCGTACAGTAGACCAGTGGCTGTACACGGTTTCCTAAGCGAACATAACAGAGGAGCCACTCCGTTGCTTGTAAAGACAGCTCATGACCAGCTTACATAGGCCGTTATTGACAGCTTGGATCCATGGCTTCGTGGGGTTTGCGCCACACTCGATCGCTGCTATCAGCTCTTACCAACTGTAACCGGGACTCACCTGACCAGGTCACAGTTTCCCAATTAGAGATGGGTATTTCGCGAACGAGCAGGTGCAAAGGAACGGTTCACCGAGATGAACGGAAGGACCGAGGAATGAATTCCAAGGAAAGATCGGTTCATAGTTCACTTCGGTCGTGGTGATCTACTTATAGTTCCCGGGAACGAGGAACGATCGATTCATAGTTCACTTCGGTCGCGGCGGTCACTTCTGCAGTTCTCATTCCAGCCTCGGTCGCGTGCTCGTCTCAGTCTCGGTCTCCCTCGGCCGCACTCGTCGTTCTTCGCATGGCCACCTGTCTCAGTTCCACTGCCGACTGCTCCTAGTTAGTTGACTATTCAGTTGTTCGTTTCGTTCACTGCGCTCGCCCATTTTACATGTGTTCCAAACTGTTCTTGCACTTGGTTCTGGCTATTCAGCGTCCACGACCGGTAATCAAAAAGTATTTTATAGTTACGTAAATTACATAAAAATTACGTTGCTTATAACAACGCAAGTTTTTTTTTGTAATTCATATATATTTTGGTTTCATCGACTTGATTAAGCAGCTAACTTTCAATAATTTGCTTAATTTTTAGTGTAAGAACATTCATATAAAACGATTTTCGTGTATCTTTCATATACAAAACATCACATTTAGGAAGGCTCTAAATATTTTTAAGTTTAGTGGTTTTTAATTTGCATTACCTGCTAGTTTGGTTTTTTTGGGAAAAAAAAGTGGCCTGTGGGTCATTTTGGCTCAGTAGGAAAAGCGGCGCCTCTCCATTTGAAAAGACATAGGTTGCCATAAAATCGTATTTACTTATTATCTCAAAAATATTTGTTCAGAAGGGGCTTTCAAACCAAAAACTTTACTACTGCGAACTTTATTATTATTATTATTATCGCTGCATTAACTTTAGTAATGCAACATAAAAACCTAATTTTTACTAAGCGTGTGACGCAAGTATGAGAAAACCACATTTTATTTTATGCTTCCATAAAGTCTCTACTTCGCCTACGAACTCAGAGACAACGTGAAGTATATATAGGGTGTAAACGATTATTGTTTACAACGTAGCATAGCTATGTAGTGGAAGTCGAAACGAAGAATTCACTAGAGACTTGTGGTCTAGTAAGCTGGGAAACAGCCACAAACAGGTTTACAAGACTACATGAGCTATAGCCCATGCGCGTCGCGTGAGATTTTCATGTTCTGTTCTCCAGCTCTCTACACATCGTCATCGATTATTTCGCAGTTGTTGCTTGCATTTGTTTGTTATTACTTCACTGCCTAATTATTACGTTTGTCTGTTTTTTATATCTGCTCGTAATGGGCAACACATCGTCCGTAATTGGCGAGCAGTTTGTACTCGGGGCCCGTTTTCCGTGCGCCACCCTAAATTATTTCCCTGCGATGAGCCACACAAGGCTACGGTTGGCTGAACGAGAGGTTCTGCAGAATCACAGAAATTACTTCTAAAAGTGTGTAAGGATTCTGTAATGAATAAAAACTCTATACTCCAGGGGGAAGGCAAGTGCCTCCCCTTGGTACCCTCCATCCTTCAGTCACCTACTAGTTTTCAGTTTTTCATAAGAACCATATACCAAGCACAAGTGAACGGTGAACGAGTAAAAATGAACGGTTCCCAAGAAAGAACTATCAGTAGTGAACTAGTTCCCAAGGATGAACGAGTTTGCCCATCTCTATTTCCAATCGTGTGGGGTCCAACCGTTGTGGTCACCAGTTCAGGACAGGCGATGTGCTGTTACCGTAGGCACGCGCGTGGTCGTCTGCTGCCATAGCTCATTAACGCCAAATTTCGCCGCACTGTCCCACGGGATACGTTCGTTGTACGTCCCACATTGATTTCTGCGGTTATGTCACGCACTGTTGCTTGTCTGCTAGCACTGACAGCTCTACGCAAACGCCGCAGCTCACGACCGTTAAGTGGACGCAGTCGGCCACTGCGTTGTCCGCGGTGAGAGGTAATGCCTGAAATTTGGCATCTCGGCACACTCTTGACACTTTCAAACTCGGAATTTTAAAATCTGTAACGATTTCCGAAATGGGATGTCCCATGTGTCTAGATGCAAATACAATTCCGCATTCTTATCAGTCTATTCTCGTCGTGCGGTCATGATCACCTGAGTACAAATGACAGGTCCGCCACTGCACTGCCCTTTTATACCTCGTGTGCGCGATACTACTGCCATCTGTGTATGTGTTTATCGCTACTTCCTTCAAATGGCTCTGAGCACTGTAGGACTTAACATCTGAGGTGATCAGTCCCCTAGAACTTAGAACTACTTAAACCTAACTAACCTAAGGACAGCACACACATCCATGCCTGAGGCAGGATTCGAACCTGCGACCGTAGCGGTCACGCTGTTCCGGAATTAAACGCCTAGAACCGTTCGTCCACAGCGGCCGGCCAATCGCTACTATGTCATAACTTTCGTCACGTCAGTGCATATTGTAATAGGAATAACAGTATCTTCTCCTTGAGAAGAGTTTCTTTTAACCAAATCTAGACTTGTCTCGTTTTCTCTCGAGTGGGCTGCAAGCTTTCCCTCGTATAAGTATTTCCATTGCTTGATTTTACGTCGTAAAATATCTGGTAACCTCGGGCGCTGTGGAGACGCGGCTGGTGTTTTATTACTGTACGTAACATTTCTCTCTGGTTGTATCTGATTTTAGGAGGTGCGCAATTTCCTGCGGAACGGTGCCTGCCTCTTTGTCATCAGAGGTGAGAAGTTTTTTACTACTGGGAACCGAGAAGTAGGAACTGTTTGTGGAGATGAAAGAAGGCGCAGTTTTACAGAGAGAGGACGGCAGGCGACAGATGCTTATCTCGAGATGCGACGGCGTCTCGGCCGGCCCGCGTAATGAATTCTAGGCAGGTCCCGCTTAGCGCGGGCCGGCCCTGTTTTCCGAGTGTTCTTCGGGCGCGGGGCGCGGCGTATCCTTCCACTTGCTCCCCGGCGCGGGTTGCCATGGCGACGCGGCCGCCTGCTTAGCATAGAGATTGCGGGCCCGAGGAAAACCGCCGCCGGCGCAGCGCTGAAAGAAGCCGCCGCCCGCACGCAGCGCGCTCCGTTACCCACAGCTAGTCGGCCGGGCCTGCGCGCGCCACGTCCTCACCGTGCCCTGGTTACTGCGGGCCGAATTTATTCTTCCCTCCCTGGCTCTTTTCCTTCGCTACATTACCTGCCGGAACTCCACGGGGTGCCTGCGCCCTCCCTCTAGTAGTACGGTTAGTAATTTTATTCATCCGTGGACGTGTCTTACTACAATACTACCTACACATAAGGGCCAATACGCGAACAATAGACATACACTACACTTAGACTACACAGATACAGACATAGATATATACACAGCAATAAGAGACGAAGAACAATGGGCACAATTAAACGCACTGACAAACAGTATTTCAAAAACGACACATGAAGAGTACATGCGGACACGACATTACCGACATGCCTATGTGCATAATAACAACAATCTCTAGAGGATGGACAGCGATACGCACAGTGACAGCGAAAATAGTGACTATGAGGAGGAACAGGAGGAGGAAGCTGAGATGTGACAGTAAATAAGCAAAAGTACTGGCGATATAGCCAAGAAAACACCAAATGCTGTACATGATGGGCACCTAAAGTAGTTAATACATAGGATTAGTAATAAATAGGATAAGCAACATTATTTCTCTACTAATAACAATGTGTGTGTGTGTGTGTGTGTGTGTGTGTGTGTGTGTGTGTGTGTGTGTGACTGGCGGTCAACGGCTCGAAGAAACCATTCCGAGGTATTCACCGTCAGTCACATTCGGTGATGGTACTAACAAATCTCTCCTCTATCCTATCTTCTTTTTATATTCTTCTTAAAAAAACAACAAAATTTTATTTATGTTTCAACCTTAAATTAATGTTATTTTGGAAAGTATTATTCTTTGTACATTGTACGACCTGTTTTAAACATCAGGTAACAGGTCTACAGGGTGTTCCAAAAAGGTACGGCCAAACTTTCAGGAAACATTCCTCACACACGAAGAAAGAAGAGATGTTATGTGGACATGTGTCCGGAAACGCTTACTTTCCGTGTTTATTACTTCTCTTCAAATCACATTAATCATGGAGTGGAAACACACAGCAACAGAACGTACCAGCGTGACTTCAAACACTTTGTTACAGGAAATGTTCAAAATGTCCTCCGTTAGCGAGGATATATGCATCCAACCTCCGTCCCATGGAATCCCTGATGCGCTGATGCAGCCCTGGAGAATGGCGTATTGTATCACAGCCGTCCACAATACGAGCACGAAGAGTCTCTACATTTGGTACCGGGGTTGCGTAGACAAGAGCTTTCAAATGCCCCCATAAATGAAAGTCAAGAGGGTTGAGGTCAGGAGAACGTGGAGGCCATGGAATTGGTCCGCCTCTACCAATCCGTCGATCACCGAATCTGTTGTTGAGAAGCGTACGAACACTTCGACTGAAATGTGCAGGAGCTCCATCGTGCATGAACCACATGTTGTGTCGTTCTAGTAAAGGCACATGTTCTAGCAGCACAGGTAGAGTATACCGTATGAAATCATGATAACGTGCTCCATTGAGCGTAGGTGGAAGAACATGGGGCCCAATCAAGACATAACCAACAATGCCTGCCGAAACGTTCACAGAAAATCTGTGTTGATGACGTGATTGCACAATTGCGTGCGGATTCTCGTCAGCTCACACGTGTTGATTGTGAAAATTTACAATTTGATCACGTTGGAACGAAGTCTCATCCGTAAAGAGAACGTTTGCACTGAAATTAGCATTGACACATTGTTGGATGAACCATTCGCAGAAGTGTACCCGTGGAGGCCAATCAGCTGCTGATAGTGCCTGCACACGCTGTACATGGTACAAAAACAACTGGTTCTCCCGTAGCACTCTCCATACAGTGACGGGGTCAACGTTACCTTGTACAGCAGCAACTTCTCTGACGCTGACATAGGGTTATCGTCAACTGCAGGAAGAGCGATCAATTGCTTCGAACGTCTTCCTGTCGGGACACCTTCGTTCTGGAAATCTGTCTCGATACAAACGTACCGCGCCACCGCTATTGCCCCGTGCTAATCCGTACATCAAATGGACATCTGCCAACTCGGCATTTGTAAACATTGCACTGACTGCAAAACCACGTTCGTGATGAACACTAACCTGTTGATGCTACGTACTGATATGCTTGATGCTAGTACTGTAGAGCAATGAGTCACATGTCAACACAAGCACCGAAGTCAACATTACCTACCTTCAATTGGGCCAACTGGCAGTGAATCGAGGAAGTACAGTACATACTGACGAAACTAAAATGAGCTCTAACATGGAAAGTAAGCGTTTCCGGACACATGTCCACATAACTTCTTTTCTTTATTTGCGTGTGAGGAATGTTTCCTGAAAGTTTGGCCGTACCTTTTTGTGACACCCTGTATAATTTGGCGATAAATAAATAAATAAATACACATAAGGGGTGATCTAACAGTTTCCGCTTCTCGGCGATACTGAAGCTTATATGTAACGTAGCGCGTCTCCGATGCGCGTATGTAGGTACTGACACTTAGGCAAGGGATTTATGTGGTATTCGCGCTTTTCTGACCTGCGAGCGTTACATGTGGAAACGTGAATCACGGCTTCTTTATTACCAGATGGGCCTAAACAGGGCAATGGCCTTCCCGCACTGGATACACCGGTTCCCGTGAGATCACCGAAATTAAGCGCTGTCGGGCGTGGTCGGCACTTGGATGGGTGAACATCCCGGCCGCCATGCGCTGTTGCCATTTTTCGGGGTGCACTCAGCCTCGTGATGCCAATTGAGGAGCTACTCGACCGAATAGTAGCGGCTTCGGTCAAGAATACCATCATAACGACCGGGAGAGCTGTGTGCTGACCCGACGCCCCTCCCATCCGCATCCTCCACTGAGGATGAAACGGCGGTCGGATGGTCCCGGTAGGCCACTCGTGGCCTGAAGACGGAGTGCCTAAACAGGACCTGCGTGCTGTTATTCTTTTCTTGGCTGCTGAAGAACAAGACACCAGTAGACATCCATTGGAGAATGAAGAATGTCTGTGGGGCAGCATCTCTGTCGAGAACTACAGTTGTGGGAAGGTGCTGGTCGCGGTTCGATACAAGACGTCGAGCGGTCTGCGTGAGGCCGGTCTCATCCATTACGGATAAAGTGTTAGTGCCCAATGCTGGACAAAATGAGGCGAAGGGTTCCGGAAAACTGCGAAACGGGTACTGCTGTTTCATGACAACGCCCAGTATCGCGTATGTCGTAACGCTGAAATTACGCCAACTCAAGTGGTAGCCACTCTAGCACCCGTCTTCTTTATCTGTCCCCATGCGACTATCACGCCTTCGGTCACTTGAGAACAGCCTTGAATGGTCGACGATTCCTGTCGGACGAGGATGTGCAGCAGACAATTTTTTATTAGTTTTTTTATATTTTACTTATCAGTCTTCTGATTGATTTGATTCAGTCTGCCACGAATTCCTCTCCTGCGCCAATTTCTTCGTCTCAGAGTAGCACTTGCAACCTACATCCTCAATTATTTGCGCGATATGTTCGAATATCTGTCTTCCTCTACACTTTATGCCCTCGACAGCTCCCTCTAGTGCCATGGAAGTCATTCCCTGATGTCTTAACAGATGTCTATCATCCTGTTCCTACTCGTTGTCAGTGTTTTTCCTCTCCAATTCTGCGCTGAACCTCCCGATTCCTTACCTTATCAGTCCACCTAATTTTCAACAATAGTCTATAGCACCACATGTCAAATGCTTCGATTCTCTTCTGATCCGGTTTTCCCACAGTCCATGTTTCATTATCGTACTATGCTGTGCTCCGAACGTATATTCTCAGTTACAGACTCCTTTACGCAGCAGGTCAGCGTCTTTTACCAAAAGTGTATCTTCAGCCTGTGTGTCGGTGGGATGATACCTTCAGTTCTCACTTCGATTTTGCCTGATTGGCATACCGGTTCTGCATTGTCCGTCGTTCGACCGGAAACTTTGATGGTTTATTTATAAAAGTCCGCCTTGATCACACATTTCTTTTTACAATGCACTATTACCGGTTTCGGTGACTGCCATCTTCAGATCTGTTACAAATAAAAAAATTAAAAAACGTGGTTTAACCACGTAAGTTCATTTAGCTGAAGCAAAATCTTTAATAGGCCAGGTGATACATAAGAAAAGTGAAAAAAAAATTTTGTTTTATTAACAGCTATGCCCACAGTCATACATACCATAAAATATTCTGATGTAGGTATCAACGTTCTGTACAGGTACCTACGTAGTAAGAGCTGGCGATAGCCTGGATGCGTCTGATCTTTATACAAATAATTGAGGCCAGCAGAGGACACTAGTAACGGCACATGAGTAACTGGTATCGTAAATGTAATAGTTAAAATGCAGTATATGTAAGCATTAATTACAATTACTTCATATGGAAGAATGAGCGTCTGAAAATAAAATATGCACATAAATGCAGTATGTGGAATTAGAACCGTACTTAAAATCCACGTAAAAGGTGTAAAGAGCAATAATAGGAAGCTCCTACCCTGGCCAAGTAAATAGCACATCATTGTGTGAAAGCCAGATCAAAAAGTTTAAAAATAACATCACGTCCTAAATCTAAACCATCCAGCATGACGAAACATTTGAACCATAACCGTACTGTAAGGTAATAAGCAAAACACTGACAATCTGTTCTAGGCTACGCCACAAAGTTGGTCATCGAAACAAACGTTTGGCATCTAGCGTCTGTAATATCAACTGACAATACTATGACAAGTGTTATATCGGTCATGCGGGAAGTAAAATGAAGACGCGGTTTAGAGAGCCTTAGGTACACATTTGGATGAAGAAAAACACGTGGCAGGAAACATAGAGGATAACATGGAAGTGTTGCTTAAGGCACCAAGGGGATAATTACCGAACCTACTCGAAGAAATGGAATGTTATGTACACAGTAAACGGCAGCTGTAATTACTGCTGAAGGAACGGAATGAGCTTAACTCGAGTGCTTATTGTGATGTACGCAGAAAGCTACTAGTTAGAACAGCTCCACAGCCGCAAGCCGCAGCACCTTGGCGTGCGGCTGTGTGCACGGGCCACATGCGGCCAGGACTGGGTACTCGTGTGTACCCTAGCTGTAGTGCCCTCTGCTGGGCTCAGTTATCTGCATAAGTGTCAAAATTGACAGGTGTATAATTTTTTTTCTTCTTTATTGTGATTTCATTCCCCTGCCCCATATGGGCAGGGGAGGGCTGTCAGTGGCACAATCCGCCGCTCTTCAGCCGAGTGACATAACAGCTTAAAATAAGAATAAAATGTTACATACATAAGGCGAGAAAGGGCAAGTTAAAAGAGAATAATGGGAGAAAATGGAGGTAAAAAATAAACACGGTGACGTTCATGGAGGACAGTTAAAAGTCACCAGAAAGTTAAAAACACAGTTGGCGAGTCTTCAAAACTCGGAGAAGACACTGAATGAACACACACACGTTAAAAGCCGGCGACAGTAGTAAAAACTCTCCGGAACAACACACTTAAAACCCACTTGGAGCACACACGACGAAGAATAAAACTGCCGAGGGAAAGGTCAGAGAGGATGGAAAAGGAGGGGAGAGCATGGGGCAGCTGGGGATGCGGCGGGATGAAGAGAGGAGGGGCAACTGTGGGTGCACGAAGAGGCAGGAGACACATGGGGTGGGAGAGGAAAAGGGAAGACAGGGCAGGAGGGAGCGCAGAGACACTGAAAGAAGGCACAAGAGATGGAGGGGGAGTAGGAGGGGAATTCCTCTCGGAAGGAGGGAGGGGGAGGGGAGGGAGCCCTGAGGAGGAGGCAGGAAGATGGGGTTAGAGTTGGTAGGAAGAGTAGATGTCAGGGCGAAGCTCTTCATCCGGGAGGGGTAGGCAGTGGAAGTTGCGTTGGGAAAGGAGATGGAGGGTGTGGAGATGGACAGAGGGTGGGTGCGGCAAGTGGTTGCGGGTGGAGAGGAAGGGAGACACCAGGGGTTGAGGGGGATCAAGGCGGCGGACAATATATAGTGTGCGGATGTGTTCAAGGAAAAGGAGAAGGTGGGGGAAGGGGACGAGGTCGTAGAGGATGCGCGTGGGGAACGGAAGGCGAGGCGGAGCGCATGGCGTTCGAGGATTTGGAGGGCTTTATAGAACCGGGGAGGGGCGGAAATCCAAGCTACGCTGGCAGAGGATGGGGCGGAGGTCTATAAATCTCTTGTATCTGTATATATTTCTGTGTAACCCGCCAGGTTAGCCGAGAGCGCTAATGCCCTGCTTCCTGGACTCGGGTAGGCGCGCCGGCCCCGGGATCGGTTAGTTAGGTTTAACTAGTTCTAAGTTCTAGGGGACTGATGACCACAGATGTTAAGTCCCATAGTGCTCAGAGCCATTTGAACCATTTTTTGAACGGGGTGGCGGCAGGAAGGGCATCTAGCCACCCCTTAAAATCAACCTTGCCAAATCCGTTTTAACTATGCCGACCCTGCCGAAACCGCGGGACAAGGCACCAACAAAAGATCTGTATGTATTTCTGTGTTCAGATCTACTGTTAGCAACTGACATTGCAAGTACAGGAACAAAGTTATCTATTATTTTTAGAATTTGCTATTAGATGTAGAATAAATTAATATCATGAATTTCTCTTCATGAACAGCATCTGTTCCTCACTCCTGTATCCAGTAAAGAGCAACATAGCGTTGAAGAAAATCTAATGGGTAGTATATCCGTATCTAATACAAGTGATACCAAGGAACTCGCATTTACCGAATAAATTTCGAAGTGTTTCCAGTATGTATTTTAGAGTCACTGGTCGCGAGATAATGTTTCAATTCATTTACTAGCTCTCATTTTTCTTGACAAAGAATTAATTACCTTGAAAGCAATAAGAAGGTGGTGATGAGTGGCAAGGTGCTGAAGCAAAATAACTTTATTTAAATTTAAACAAATCACTTTAGTTAAATAATCAAAATTTTTGCAAGCGCAATTAGTACGAAAAGAAGTAAAGCGACAAGTGCTCATCCAGTTTACAGTTAGACTTATTGAAAGCAAAGTAGCAGCAAAGTTTAAAGGAATAACAAGTCATTGGTGATCAGCAACTGACCACCACATTCACAGTTCCACTTACAGAAAGCCCCTGTGGCACAATTTAAACGAGTAATAACCAACTTGTAGCCGAATTTAATAATAGAATGGACGAATGAACTAATAAAACAGCTGCCGGCCAGACAACTGTTTAAAACAAAACGCAGGTAGAAATATAATTTTTACTGCGGAAACCACTAAACTGAAAATTAAATCTTATTCAGAGCGGTGGTCCACAAAAATATCGGAGCACTTATTTACTAGTATCGAACCACCAAGCCTAATCACCCCCCCCCCTCCTCTTTAACAATGAGAAACTAACAGTATACAGCTTTCGGACAATACCATAATCCTTCCGTAAGATGGGACTGCAAGTGGTAACGGAACCAAATCCAAAGAAGAAAGATGACTAGACTAAGCGGCAGGCCAGCCTAACTAGCGTTACTTATGGATAACAAAGCTTTTAGTAACAAGTGATTCGTCAGTTTGAGTAGAGACGTTACCAATTATATGTTGGCCCCGGCTCCGGCGTCCATAAATACACAAAATAAACAGGTAGAATTACAAGGTCCCCTTTCTGTAACACACTAGGCACAGAAGGACATCAGAATACATTTACAAATTATACATATACACAACAGACTGTCTCGGTATTACGAGATGACTCGTCCACACACGGTGCAACAAATGAAGCTTTAACTACCACTTCACAGGCGTGACTTAAATTACATGCGGCTTTTGCCGTTTTAAACAGGTCCCATACGTACACGACGTAACTCAACCTAGTGCCTCTACTGATACCGCAAAATTGATAAAAATCCCCGCGTCACAAAATGCGCTCTTCCCTCTGGTGGCGGATCAACCGCTCTTTCCACTATCGCAACTAGCAGTGCGGTCAACTTGAGAGGCCGATCCAGCCGATCGACTTCACGCGAAAAGACACCGCGCACACGGCACTTACCTTCTTTTCTGGCCTGTCTCCGGTACTACAGCCGGCCGCGATGGCCGAGCGGTTCTAGGCGCTCAGTCCGGAACAGCGTGACTGCTACGGTCACAGGTTAGAATCCTGCCTCGGGCATGGATGTGTGTGATGTCCTTAGGTTAGTTAGGCGTAAGTAGTTCTAAGTTCTAGGGGACTGATGACCACAGATGTTAAGTCCCATAGTGCTCAGAGCCATTTGACCCAATCTGGTACTACGTTGCAAGTGCGCCCCTTACACCGATAATCACTTAACACGGCAGCAGTCCATTTCCCTTATTTGTGTGTTCCATCACTGAAATATGCGGGTGGACCCGCTCACTATGTTTATCGCCCACATCACCACAGTTTGGCGGAAATAAATCTGTGATTTCAAACAGTATACAGCTTAAAATATTGGTATAGCACACCACACCATCCGCCTTTGTTTCACTCTATCATTGGTTCACACAGTACCTTTTTGTTCGAGCTGTTACAAACTCATGGGCCAACGTTCCTGAGAATAGTATGCTTTGTAGCACGGCTATCCCACTCGCAAAGGCAACGACGGTACTTGGTGTTGACGTGTTTCCACAAAAAATGAAGTTTAAAATCCTCGCATTCTTCCCTCTGGTACCTCCTCTAATCTGCTGCTATCAGGATGTTTCTCGTGTTTGTATATGTTTGTTTTGTACTGCCACAGGAAGGGAAGGAAACTCGTTTCTGTTATCTAAAAGTACTACTTTAA
Organism: Schistocerca americana; assembly: GCF_021461395.2. Classification (NCBI taxonomy): domain Eukaryota; kingdom Metazoa; phylum Arthropoda; class Insecta; order Orthoptera; family Acrididae; genus Schistocerca; species Schistocerca americana. The sequence continues at coordinate 145,472,180 of NC_060127.1, forward strand.
GGCTTGCCTGCTTTCACTGTACGGATTTAAGACTTGTTTTCGAAGCATCGATAAACTGTCGCCATTGATCAGGACTGTGCTTCATATTTAGTGCCTCCATCAGCCCAATTACGTCTTTAAACTGCTCAAGTCTGTTATTTATTTCAAGTGCGAAATGTTGTCACTTTCACGCAGTCATCTAGATTCTTCCATTGTTGTAACCGTGATGCGAAAAGTTCTGCCTCATTTTTAGGATGTTCTAGATCCTGATGGATATAAATGAACTCATTGAGAGCCCCTTGTGTCATCTTGTAATTCGAGGATTATGTGCTTGAAGAGAACTCTGCATTTTTAGAATTTGATGGCATGTCATTTTCATATTCAGTTATGGACGCGCTGCCATCTTCATCATAGCTCACAGAAGCATTTTCTGGGGATTCACCAACAAAAAGTTCGTTGTCATGATATACAGACCGAATTGCTGAGGGAACATTAGGGTATACAGGTGTTGACTTTTTCTTGCCGGAGATTCCTTTGTTTGTAGAGGGGTGGGGGCTTCAAAAATGACAGTCCTTAGTATGGTTGGTGGGCTCCCTCTAAATCATCGGAGGCTCAGTGACGTTCCTTCCTATTCATCAATTGATTCAGGTTAAACGAACACGCAGTCGAGATACATTTGGTGCCTATTTTTTATTCAATTCCCCAGTATTTCATCCAAAATATAAGAAATGCGTTTTTTTAAATAGAAGGCATAATTTCAATACTTTCTAGAAACGAATGTTACTTCGGCGCAAACGTCGAAACAAGACCACTGTGTTAATTATAATACGTGTCACAATACTCTTATGTGACCATAAATCTACTGAACACGTCATAGACATGTTCGTAGATGTACCCAATCAGGTGATGATAACGTTCTATGAAAATGATAACATGCTGAGGTATGGTTGCCGTCGTCGTCTTTTTTCATCGGAAGACTGGTTTGTTGCAGCTTTCCACGCTACTCTATCCTGTGCAGGCCTCTTCATCTCCGAATAACTGCTGCTACCTACATCCTTCTGACTGTTTACTGTATTCATCTCTTGGTCTCCCTCTACAATTTTTACACTCCAACTTCCTCCAATACTGAACTGCTGATCAAAATGCGTCCCTTCTTTTTCTCAAATTATGTAATAAATTTCCTTTCTTCCTAATTCTGTTCAGTACGTGATGTTCCCATTACTCTTCAGAACCACATTTCAAAAGCCTGTATTCTCTTCTTGTCTAAACTGTTCATCGTCTGCATTTCAGTTCCGTACGAGGCTACGCTCCAGAGAAATGCCTTCAGAAAAACTTCTTAATGCTTAAACCTGTATTCGATGTTGGGAAATTTCTCTTCTTCAGAAATGCTTTTCCCGCCATTGCCAGTCTACATTTTATATGTTCTCTACTTTGGCCATCGCATGTTATTTTGCTGCCCGAGTAGGAAAACTCATCTAATTTCCTTAGCATCGCCTGATTTGATTCGACTAAGTTACATTATTTTAGTTTTACTATTGTTGTTCGTCTTATAATCTCTCTTGAAGACACTGTCCATTGTGTTCAGCTGCTCTTCCAAGTCCGTTGCTGTGTCTTGACAGAATTAAATATTTTCTTTCTCCGTCATCCAGAACTGTACTTCCTTCTCCAACTTTTTCTTAGGCCTCCTTTACTGCTTGGCCAGTGTTTAGAGTGAATAACATAGTGGATAGACTACAACCCTTCTCGACGACTGCTTATCTTTCACTCCCCTCGACTTTTATAACTGGCGTCTGGTTTCTGCCCAAATTGTAAATAGCGGTTTTGTCTCCAAATCCACAAAAGCCATAAACGTAGATTTGCGTTTCCTTAACCTATGTGCTGAGATAAGTGGTAGAGTCAGTATTGTATTGCCCGACGTGTTCCTACAGTTTTCCGGAATCCAAACTGATTTTCCCCGAGGTCGGCTTCTACCAGTTTTTCCATTCTTCTGTAAGTAATTTGTGTTAGTGTTTTGCAAATTGATTGTATACGGGATTCCATATTTTGCGGAGAAAAGCGTTATTACTAGTAACAACTGAAACTCGAAAGCTAGAGCTGACATGCTTATTTAACGACATTTTCAATGTCAGTAGCACCGAATTAATGAAGTTTAACCGATTTCATTTACGTAACATTTTGTTCATGGGCCAATGTAATCGGTGCAAGGCGGGTCATAGGATCTGTGAGATTACACAATGATTGCGGTATCCGAGGTCAGTTGTGTCTGGTGTTGATTTTCAGCATTGCTTCCACACTGGACGAATACACGCGTTTACGCTTTTGACTATCCAACCTCCCATCGTCTCCGCGCAGACACACAGCGATCTGCCGTGATCCACCTTTCCGCTGATATGAATGTCGGGCGCCAGTGACACACTTCTAGCACGTCTGTATATGAAGACAAAAGCACCGCGGAGGCTTTGGCAGCCGACGGCAGTTCATCACGTTCAGAGCATACCCATGAATTATTCAGTTTACAACAGATGTATACCGGCCGCTGTGACCGAGCGGTTCTAGGCGCTTCAGTCTGAAACCGCGCTGCTGCTGTAGTCGCAGGTTCGAATCCTGCCTCGGGCATGGATGTGTGTGATGTCCTTAGGTTAGTTAGGTTTAAGTAGTTCTAAGTTCTAGGCGACTGATGACCTCAGATGTTAAGTCCCATAGTGCTTAGAGCCATTTGAACCAATTTTAAGATATATTTTAATTTGAAATTGTCTGTACACCAATGTAGCTGTCGTTTTACAAGTTAGTGACATTCTATTTTTCTCTGTTGCAGGTGTGTAACATCTCGAAGCTATTATTCGTGCTCTGTGGCTCGTAGGGCAGCCTTAGTACAGGAAAGGTCAGTTCGTTCTATGCACGTGTAACTCTATGTGTCAGTAGCCAGCAGGTAAATGATTAGACACGGGATGGCGTACATACAAGCGTTCAACGTGAAAAGCCTCATAACGTCCCACTTCGTGAGTCAAACATACAAACTAGCGGTGTTTTTCGGACCGGGATCCACAAACTTGGGAGCTTCTTTATTTGCTTTTGTTTGCCGCTTATCTCCCCAGCCGAATTTTTATTTGTTAATTGCTAGCTGAGTACTCGGCATTGCCCGGGTGTGTGTTTATTTCAATTCTATTAGTCAGTCTCCTCCTCCCTCTCTCTTGTCCATCTTCTCTGCCCCCCCCCCCCCCTCTGTGGGAACCCCCTCCATCCCCTCCCCCAGTCTCTGCCCATCTCCTCCTCTCTCCTCTCTATGTCTGATCTTTCCTCTTCACCCGTCTTCCTGTCCATCTCTTCCTCTTCCCTTTCTCTGCCCATCTCCTGCTCTCCCACCCCCAACCCCCTCTGTGTGCTGTACAGTGATATAATTTTACAGTTACATTCAGCGGCATATGTGGGGAACTGTCTGCAAAAGGTGTCGCGAATACACTTTAAGTAGTAAAGAAGTAATAAATTAGAAAACCGTGCCCGATGCGACAGTTTTACTGCATGAACGGCGAAATAGTAATAAGCGATAAACTTTTCTTCCTTTCGCCGTTTTCTGGGTATTGTAAGTAGAAAAATTTTCGTGAATGTTTGAAATTTTGTGTAGAGTTTGTTGCAAGTCACTTAGAGCTCCAGTTCTCGAATACTGAGGAATGAAATCTGCGTTTCGCGTGTCGTGGTACACGCTTATTTTCACCCCCCTTACTCTCGCCCCTCCCCTCCCCGTTTGATTGGCAGCTGGTTCTTATCGTGACAATAAGTGATACGTGTATCTAGTTTGGTTGAAATCGATCCAGTGGTTCTGGGGGAGATGTGGAACATACATAGGCACATAGATACATTTTTGTAATATATACGAGCACGATTTTTCCATGATCCAATTTTGATCAAACATAGCCTATACGGTGCCCCTGCTATACTGTAGTTACCAGCGAGAAACCTCATAAAATCCGTGTAGTAGTTTTCGAGATTTGCGTGTTCACACAGATAGACATACAAGAAAGTTATAGTAATACTTGAAATCACGATATCTTTTCTCCGTGATCGGATTTTGGTGAACTAAAGCCTATACGGTGCCCCAAACTGTGCTCAATTTACATCCAAACACCTCATGAAAATACGTGTAGTAGGTTTGGAGATAAAGACTAAGAGACAGACAAGGAAATTTTACAGGTGTATTATTATTATTATTATTATTACTAAATTTTTATTATTATTATTATTATTTAATAGTAGCAGTAGTATAGATGATACATCCTGTATTATTACGAATATTTAGCTTAGTCAGTTACTTCGTGTCTCTTTTATTGCAGTTGGCCCCTTCATGTAATTACCTTCGCTGTAACCAGCTTCTTCGGTATATCTTAAAAGGTGCTTCTTTAGTATTGCTGACATTTGTCTTTAGGTTTGCATACCATGTATTGGTCAGCACAACACTGGCTGTAAATTACATATTAGACTGTAAGGGGTGTTTTTAATTTATGAAGCCGCTATCACCGATAGAATGAGCTTCCCCTGTGCGAACCGTAACCAGTTCCACGGCAGACTCGATGCTGCCTGATGTGCCTTTTAGTGGAGGGAACTAGCGCCTACGTTCTTGCAAGGGATTAACGCTTGGTACAGCGATTGTCAGTTCTCCAACAAAATTGTGTGTCAGTAGGCAGAGAGATACATTGTTTGATTACACGGTAGCCGAACAGTCACAGCCATTAAAGTACATCTTGGAATATGCGTTCAGAGCAGATTAAAGTGGAACGACCACATAAGAGTAATCGAGGGTAAGGCGGATGGCAGACAGCGGCTGGAAAAATCTTTCAGGGTGCATAGTCCGTCTAGAAACAAGGTAGGTTACAAAACCCCGATTCAAGCAATATATGAATATTGCTCGTCATTCTGGGATCCGTACAAGATAGGATTGATAAAGAAAATATTGAAGATGCAACGAAGAGCACTGCGTTTCGTTACGGGTTCATTTAGTGACGCGGAGGTGCCCCAGCAACTCCAGTGGCAGGGAATGCAAGGGCGGTGTGCGTCACGGCGTGAAGACTCGACCAGTCTACCTCTTGCTCTTAAGTATGTCTCGCGAAGAGAGCGGGAAAGTAAAATCAGAGAGATTCAAGGTGACACAGAGGCGCACCCGTAATGATTCTTCCCACAGGACGCTACGCGATAGTAATAAGGTGGCTTGCTGGCTTTGGAGGCGTTGGACAATCGTTCGACGGCATCTTACGGTGTCCCGCTGTGAAAGCTACGCTTTGAAATATACGTGGTTTCGGATGGACGAGTTGAGGAGAACGCGACACAGGGATGGGTGAGTACGCCCTGTCCCGTCTGGAGCGACTTCCTGACAGCTCTAAGGCATGACTTTGAAATCCCCCAAAGCTCGTGACACTCGCTGCTTTGTACGTATGAGAGCGCCAGTGCCCGCACAGAGGAATGTGGCGGTAATCCTATTATCAGACTGGCAGCCAGCTCAGCGGGGGAAAATTCCACCGCGTATGTCTCAGTTATTCATGAGAGGTGCGTTGTAGCCGAACAGAGCACACGCACAGTTTGAGATTGCTCTCTAGAGGGCAGTGACAGCAGCTTCCCCGATGCAGTATTCCACCAAGAACTTTTGCTGGACGTACGTCTTCGCACGGGTCCCAACACAATGTTGCCTGTCCGTCAGTCGTGGTTGTGCTGTGTGTACATACGTATACTATGCGCCTTCATGCATGTTCTATTTGTGCCTATTTCATTTAGATGCTGCAACCGAGAACAGTCTATTGAAACGTAGCACGGATTCGCGAAAGATCGTTCTTGTGAAACACACCTAGCTCCTTATTCTTTCATTTGCTATTGGTTCCATATTTCTAGTCTTCCAAAAGGCTTTTTAAACCGTTCCTTACTAGGGGCTTATAATCACGTTGCGTTCTTATGGAGTATCGCTTCAGTTATGCGACTGGATCCGTGATTCCCGTTTAGAGAGATCACAGTTTGTAGTAACTGATGGGACTTCATGAAGTAGCATAGAAGTAATATTTGGCGTTCCCCAGGGAGGCCGTCCGCGGTTCCTGATCTGTGTGAACGATTTAGGAGACTATCTGATCAGCCCTTGTAGGTTCTTTACAGATTATGTTGTCGTTTATCGTCTAGTAAAGTCATCAGAAGATGAAAAACCAATTGTAAAATTATTCAGACAAGATAGCTGTTTGATGCGGAAAGTGGCAGTTGACACTTGAACAGGGAAAATGACGAGGTAATCCTACTAAAGAGAATCTCTTAAAATTCGGTTACACCATGAATCACACGAATTCGGAGGACGTCGATTCAACTAAATACCTAGGGCTTACAATTAAATTGGAACCATCGCCTAGATAATCTGGAGACAGCGAACCAGTGTCCGATTTATTCGCAGAACACTTAGAAGGTGGAACGAATCTAGTGAACAAACTGCCCACACTGCGCTCTTTTTAAGTCGCCACAAAATGTAATCCTTCGCTTTCTCGTTGTCTCTACCACATTTTCAGTTTTTTTCAGTTACTTTCTTACTACTTCTCAGCTTCCAAATCCCATTTTCGTACTTATGACCCAAAAAGTTTTTGAATTTTTCTTTCTTTCTTTCTTTCTTTTTTCTTCTTGGCTATGTTAATGGCCAGGCATTCAGAGACATAAAGCCATACACTTTTCAATACCACGTAGTAATGCCTCAGTTTTTGTATTAATGTATTTCTTATTCTAGATATTCTTTGCTAAGCGCAATGCCAATTCTATTTTTCTGCCCCTTTCATGATGGATAGATGCTTTGTCCAGATTACTTGACTTGCTTAGTTTACCCAAGTATCTGAATTCTGGAACTTTCTTAATTTTGATTGGTACACCCTTAACGTAAATCACGTATACATTATTATCAAACGAAATTTGTAATCCACTTTTTTCTGTTACCTATTGGAGAACGTTTATCCGTTTCATTGCACCTTGTACGTTCTCTGCTGCTACATCATCAGCAAAACCTAAGCAGTCATTTTCATTTTTCTTTCATGTACTCATATTTATTAACGTCCAGTAATTATACGTTGCAATGGACCATATTACACTATTCTACAGCTATAAACGTAATTACAGCGATCTTACTCCCTATTTCAGAATTTAGTCCAAACTGGCCACGTAGCTCCCATCTGGGTAGTCCAGAATGGTTCCCGTCCATGCAAAGGAGCAGGCGAGTCTCTATTACAGCTAAACACTGTCTTGGTTTCTTGAAATCTGCATACTCCGTTATAAATTATCTTGAGAACTTACAACGAACGTGTAAATGTGTACAAGGTGTGATGCCAGAAAGTAAGTGATATGCCTCCAGTACGCCGTTTACGGGCGGTAATGATCTTCCGCATCAATAAAGTTTCGTTATAGAATTTTTATATTTTTGTGTGCGCAACGGACAAAGATGCTAAAATGATAGCGCCGATAATAAAAACTGGGAACTAATTAAACTTGATGGCAATAGTGCTGAACTGCGCGTTTCATTCTGTTAGCTGAGCGATGTGTGATAAGGCACAGAAACAATTTTGGCGTGTTCACGTAGCAGGGAGATAGGCAGATCGGTTTAATTCTCTAATGAGTGGGCTTATAATTGCATTTAATGGCACGAGTGCATTTACCGCACGCAAATAAAAACGTATATATATATATATGTGTGTGTGTGTGTGTGTGTGTGTGTGTGTGTGTGTGTGTGTGCAAGAACGGGTTTGTAGACGAAGCAAGGATGTAGGAAACCCTTCCAACGATTTTCTACCGCTGCACATTACTGTACCTGAACCTGCAACTCCGGAACTTGTTCCCAACGAAAAGTTGTATATTGAAGGCTGCATTGGATAGATGTGCTGTAAAGCAATTGTAATTACATGCCAGATCATTTTACCTGTGGATTTTAGCATGTGTTGTATACCATGAGGCGGTGGTATTATAAGGATGGGTTTTTTATTATGTCAGCTGATCCTGTTTCGTATAACCTTATGATGATAAAGTGTGAACCGAAATCTGTTGCTGAGTAATAAATTAAAACAAAGATGAATGCAGATGTTTTACACAGAATAAACTTTCGCAGTGAACGGCTTCCACAAAATGTGTTTTGTTTCAGTTTTACGGGGGTCAAAATGAAACACAGTCTTTTTCACTTACCTAACAATATCTGAAGGATATTGATTCCATTGTCTTTCAGCTGACTTAATTTTAAAACTATTGAAACTCAAACTGAAGTATTGCTATTTATCTACAAAAACATTTAAAACAAAGAGAAACCTCATGGATAAAACAAGAGTACTGTGAACTCGGTTTACTATACATATAATTCAAAAAACTGTGGACAGTACTGAGGGAAAGAGAGGTCTGATGCCGTCAGAGGGATGAAGATTGAAGCATAGACTTGGTTCAATACTACACTGAAAAGTAACGTGTTTTCACTGTACGATGGAGCATGGTATTGAGAAATACGTACAAAAAGACTATGTTGACTTTAGCCCGTAACTGTACCCCGAAAAGTAGTCGTGCGTGCTGTGGACGCTCCTACTTTGAAATGATAATAAATATAAAAATATGCTTTTTTTAACATTTTCTATTGAAGTTAGTACTTCAAACATTAAAAAACGTAGTATTTAGAAAATAGACAATGGCAACTTACATTTTTACTCAATTTTGCAGTTGCATAAAACCGTCTAAACTAAGAAAAGTATGCTTCACGTACAAAACTAGCATCTCTTTCTGTTTCTCTCTCTCCAATTTCAGGCCGCTCTTATCTTCTCTGTTGCTACTGATTGAAGTTTTGGAGCCGTGACGATGTTTGCGTAGGGTGTCTGTTCCTTCGAATAAAATGGCTGAGTACGTCTTGATCGAGAGAAGTGGTACAAGACAAACGTATAATATTATGCCTCTTGAAAAGACACTTTCTTGTAAATAGTATTTTAGCCCACGTGAACTTATATTTTCCGTAAAAGTATTTCTTTGAATTATCTACTCGGTCACTTCAACGTCGTATTGATGAATCTTTTCGCTGTTAGACATTTCGGAGTTTGAATACCGGTAATTCGTTATCTCAAACGTCCGTCATTGTCGGAAAACTTTGTTTTTGAATTTGTGGACGGAGAATGATAACGAGCAGTTGTTGAATTTTCATCAGTTTCGTGTTCATAGCTGCACAGTTAATCCGTCAACCATTACTCTAATATGGCATATAGACTTTCAGAAACACGGTCTGGATTTGCTGCCTTCGGGGCAGCGTGGGTAAGTGACCGGAACGCCGCTCCCGCTACGGTTTCTTACCATGGTTGCAGTGGACCCACGATCACAGTTACGGGGTAGCTGAGAACTCTCCATAAAATGCAGTTGTCAATCTTTACCCAACGTGTTGAGCACCAGCTAATCGCTGTGCAGTGCATAACAACCGAAAGGGTGACATTTTATTGTTCAGTTATTCTTCACTTTCTATTGTTTATGTATGACTTGTGAAGCGTAAGTACCGTGTAAAATCGTGTTTCGGGAAATTAAATCGTTTAACTGAGCGCCTGAGGCATTTTTATTAAGCGAAATATGGAATAAATACACTGCGAAAATGTGAATTGTCTTGGAAGAAGAGGTGAAACCGTATTTCGTTTTAAATAAGGGAAGTCACAGCTGCGCAGCAGAGCTCGTTACGGACATCCTCGACCCGGACGTGATGGTAATGCCTGCCACCTGCACCTTGTATAAATAAGGCCCAGGTTGTTTTAATGCTGGCAGCTTTCTTTAGGGAAGTTGAGAGAAGTCGTTGCAAGTGCTGGCGGCGCGCCGGCTTATTAACAGTCAGAAGTTCGAAGAGGCCGTAAAGTGAGGAGGAATGTTACCACAGGTAGCGACGCGCAGGCGACGGCTGCGCGGTGCGGCGAGCCGCAGGCAGCGAGCTACAGCGGGAGGGGGTTCCCCTTCCTCCGGGGCTGCCGCGCCACGGAGGCGGCGTCGTTGCGCGCACCTGCCGCCAGGGGCGCTGCCGTAGCGGCACGCAGCTCGCGAGCAAAATAAAGAGGGGTGGGGGGTTGTGGCGCGGTGCGCGACTATCCCAGTGGTGTAGGGGCTGGATGTGGGTGGCTGGCGTGACGTGCCGGGCCTCGCAACGGGTTATCCCGCCTCGCGCACGGTACTGCGGCCGGCAACGACCCGTGTGTGTGGTCCCAGAGACTTTCTGCCCACGTACGCGGATCACTGCAAGTCTGCCCGCAACGGGCTCCACACGACCGGGCGTTGGCTCCCACCAGGTGCTGAGAGGCGGGAAATCTTTTCAGTTTGGAAGAAAACTTTCATACCCTGCAAGCGATGGATATTGGAAAGGTACGAGCGACCAAGCTTCTCAGTAAAAATATACGTCTGCAGACACACACACACATACACACACACACACAATGTGGCGTGCCTGGATCGCTAAAAAATAAATCGTCTTATTATTGTGATTGTGTTTAGAACAATAGCTTAATTCGAAAATGTAGGTCACTATATTGACTGGAATACTCTTCCAAATTCTAAAGGTGGCAGGGGTAAAATACAGGGAGCGAAAGGCTATTTACAATTTGTACAGAAACCAGATGGCAGTTATAACAGTCGAGGGGCATGAAAGGGAAGCAGCGGTTGGGAAGGGAGTGAGACAGGGTTGTAGCCTCTCACGGATGTTATTCAATCTGTATATTGAGCAAGCAGTAAAGGAAACAAAAGAAAAATTCGGAGTAGGTATTAAAATCCATGGAGAAGAAATAAAAACGTTGAGGTTCGCCGATGACATTGTAATTCTGTCAGAGACATCAAAGGACTTGGAAGAGCAGTTGAACGGAATGAACAGTGTCTTGAAAGACGGATATAAGATGCACATCAACAAAAGCAAAACGAGGATAATGGAATGTAGTCGAATTAAGTCGAGTGATGCTGAGGGAATTAGATTAGGAAGTGAGACACTTAAAGTAGTAAAGGAGTTTTGCTAGTTGGGGTAGCAAAATAACTGATGATGGTCGAAGTACAAAGGATATAAAATGTAGACTGACAATGGCAGGGAAAGCGTTTCTGAAGAAGAGAAATTTGTTAACATCGAGTATAGATTTAAGTGTCAGGAAGTCGTTTCTGAAAGTATTTGTATGGAGTGTTGCCATGTATGGAAGTGAAACGTGGACGATAAATAGTTTGGACAAGAAGAGAATAGAAGCTTTCGAAATGTGATGCTACAGAAGAATGCTGAAGATTAGATGGGTAGATCACATAACTAATGAGGAGGTATTGAATAGAATTGGGGAGGAGTTTGTTGCACAACTTGACAAAAAGAAGGGACTGGTTAGTAGGACATGTTCTGAGGCATCAAGGGATCACAAATTTAGCATTGGAGGGCAGCATAGAGAGTAAAAATCATAGAGGGAGACCAAGAGATGAATACACTAAGCAGATTCAGAAGGACGTAGGTTGCAGTAAGTACTGGGAGAGCTGCATCAAACTAGTCTCAAGACTGAAGACCAACATATTGTTGTTTGTTCGATACAGTTAAAAAAAGCTAAGGATATGAAGAAAGTGTATCAAATTTTTCCGAAAGATCATTTAATCGTTTGAAAATATTTAATTCGTTGTTTATGTACAGATAATGATCACTATTTGAGAACACCTTCTTGCAATTGAAATGGGCGACGCTGAAAGCGCCATAATTTTATATTTTCGTCCTTGCAGTGTGTTGGTTCCTTTTATCACGACTTGAGAAATGCTGTCTGTGCCCGACCGCGGTCGTAAAAATGTTACAACTTGTTTCTCACTCGCTTTGCTACAAGCACCAAGCAGTAGAAGTTTTTACTTCATTTCAGTTATTTTCAACGTGAATCGTTTGTGCCCAGTGTTTCTGATGGAAAGGAACGGCAAGTTTTAAAACGTAAAGGAAAAGACTGGGCTAATAACTCAAGGAAAGCTATATGAAACGTAGACAGCTGTTGCTCAGAAAGAACCAGCACAACGTGATGTAAGCTGGAATCAATAGAATTTAACAGCGTAGTATGCAGCATGATGAAATAAACAAAATGTTGTGTAATTATCGGATTCAAACTGCATCATCTTCCCATGTTAGGAAACATCCGTCGCCTTAAATTGACCAACAAATCAAGTGCTGAAAAACAGACGGCTCTATTAGCCATGGCCAATGTTTTTAAAGGGAAATACAGCTAATTTTATTTTTCATTGTCTCAGCTATGTCTGTACTGTATTCTTCGTGAGGTGACTGTTCACGTTAAATGTTTCCTTGGAAGTAAAGCATTGCGCTTACATCTTTAGCCAAATTTTCCTCTATATTGTCACGTTCCGGCACATCTTGCCTACTCTTCTGTGGCGCAGGCGCAGTCAGGACGTTAACGAATTGTGACTTAGGTTTCCTTTGTTACCAGCCTTTATAGCGGAGGTGAGAGGGAGGAAATCTTGGTTGGAGGGTGTTAGGTTGCAGAAGTGAGGTGACTCTCGTGGGGTTGGCAGGAACGATTTGCTGAAGTAGCAAGTTATTACTCATTCTTTAAAAAGACCGAACAGGTCATGCAGGTCCAATGGCACCGACCGGCCGCGCGTGTCATTCTCAGACCAGAGACGTCACTGGATGCAGGGGTATGTGGAAAGGACACCGCTCACCCGGCCGTATGAGAGTTTAGAAGACCGGCGCAACTTCTCAAATCAAGTAGCTCCTCAGTTTACCTCACAAGGACTCAATGCACCCCTCTTGCCAACAGCGCTCGGCAGACCGGATGGTTACCCATCCAAGTGCTAGCCCAGCCAGACAGCGCTTAACGTCGGTGATTTGATGGGAGGCGTTACTCACACTCTAACATATTTGTGTATTGATGTGTTGGACCAAAGGCCCTTATCAGAACGTGAGATGCTTTCAAATATTACTAGACAGGATCTGTGTCAGAGACGAATGCTTGACTGTCACTCAGGTCTCCAAACTACGGGACACTTGGCCAAACTAACTGCATGGGGGCTTAATTATATAAATATGAAATGCAAATTCTTTTTAAATTTTTGGTAGCTGTATGTCCGATTACGCTGTGTCTCGTAAACGGTTGGCCCTGACTAGTATTTCTACGCAATCTGACTGCATAGAATAACAACAAAGAATGAAAGAAAATTTTCGTTAACACAATTAATTAATTAATTAAGTCCCCAGCAACTATAAAACCTACGAAACTAAAACACAAGTGTAATTGTTCTGTGTGTGGGAGTGTGATTCAACGTACACATCTGGCACGGTTCCTCTTCAATAAGACAAGAAACTTCAAATACCATTTATACTGAAGTGATAAAAAAAATTAGAAATACTATAATTGCGTAAGAAAACCAGAATTACACTCTAATACAAGAACACAAGCCAGATGCTTTGTTGACTGAACCTGTAATGACGCATTATTCAGGACATTGAAATAATGAGAAAAAAAAGAAAAGGAGTTTGTTACCTTCATTTATATTGATGAAAAGCACTCTAATCATTACAATATCTCCACACCGACTCGCTACTACCACATCTCAACAAGAACTCCCTACTACGACCTCTCGACAAGAACTCTTCACTACGACATCTCAGCAAGCACTGACTACTACGAGTTCTCAACAAGCACTGCTCTCCGCCATTTCTCAATAATCACTGCCAGTGGAGGCGGCGAAACAAAACTCTCTGGCGCTGTGGCTCAGTGTAGCCACCTTTCATAACCAATCATCAGCACTGTGAACCACTTCACAAGTACTCACTGGCCGCTTTGCCTGCTGTAGAAGCAGTAACTTGCCCCTGCTAGCCACTGAAATTCTGCCATTCTAAGTCTTTGAGACAGAGGCAGACATTCTCGGTTCAGCACTATTTCAGTGCATATTGCAAAAACGCTGCTTAGCTTGCAGCTACTATATGTCTATCAAGAGTCTGTTATCGTTTCCTCGTAGTTGAAGTATTTACTGCTCCTCTAAATGCTCAGTACTGAAACAGAATACTGACTACCGACTGCTACATGAACCTCTTACATCGTTCTTAATTCACTCTGGTTGCGCATGCTCCACTTCAATGTCTTTCTGTGAACATTCCCATGAACCATTCCCTCGATATATGATCGCCTTAAAGTTTGATTACCTCACTAAATCGTATTGAAGGTTCTTCCATTGTGAGCATTGGAGAGTTTCCTGTGATTGCGTTGACCTCGGCGCCGTTGGCGAAGTGTCAAGTGTTCTGCTTGCCGGCATGTTTGACCATCGTCGAAGGAACAGGTAATGTCCAGCTGCTTTGGGAAGCTTTGTCTGCCCCCGGTATCCTGTTTGACCTCCTTGTCACGTATACTGGCAGTCTTGCGTTCGAAACCCGGCTCGTTATGATCTGACACGTAATAACATTTATTTAAACTTTTCTGAGGTTACGACAGCATCTTTTTATATATACAAGTACGATATCTTTCTTACACTTTCTCTGGTACGCGTTACAAATGGCTGACACTATTATAATTTGCATTCTTTCAAATAAAATTGTTTTTTGATGTAAATCTGTCATGCTTTTTTCCTGTTTTCTTACATTTTGATATTTCGGACTTTCGTCTTTTCCCATTTTCAACTTACATCCTTTTGTAGGAAAGTTCATATCCAGATTTTCATGTTGTTGTTGTTGTTGTGGTCTTCAGTCCTGAGACTGGTTTGATGCAGCTCTCCATGCTACTCTATCCTGTACAAGCTTCTTCATCTCCCAGTACTTACTGCAACCTACATCCATCTGAATCTGCTTAGTGTATTGATCTCTTGGTCTCCCTCTACGATTTTTACCCTCCACGCTGCCCTCCAATGCTAAATTTGTGATCCCTTGATGCCTCAAAACATGTCCTACCAACCGATCCCTTCTTCTAGTCAAGTTGTGCCACAAACTTCTCTTCTCCCCAATCCTATTCAATACCTCCTCATTAGTTACGTGATCTACCCACCTTATCTTCAGCATTCTTCTGTAGCACCACATTTCGAAAGCTTCTATTCTCTTCTTGTCCAAACTGGTTATCGTCCATGTTTCACTTCCATACATGGCTACACTCCATACAAATACTTTCAGAAACGACTTCCTGACACTTAAATCTATACTCGATGTTAACAAATTTCTCTTCTTCAGAAACGCTTTCCCTGCCATTGTCAGTCTACATTTTATATCCTTTCTACTTCGACCATCATCAGTTATTTTACTCCCTAAATAGCAAAACTCCTTTACTACTTTAAGTGTCTCATTTCCTAATCTAATCCTCTCAGCATCACCCGATTTAATTTGACTACATTCCATTATCCTCGTTTTGCTTTTGTTGATGTTCATCTTATATCCTCCTTTCAAGACACTGTCCATTCCGTTCAACTGCTCTTCCAAGTCCTTTGCTGTCTCTGACAGAATTACAATGTCATCGGCAAACCTCAAAGTTTTTACTTCTTCTCCATGAATTTTAATACCTACTCCGAATTTTTCTTTTGTTTCCTTTACTGCTTGCTCAATATACAGATTGAATAACATCGGGGAGAGGCTACAACCCTGTCACACTCCTTTCCCAACCACTGCTTCCCTTTCATGCCCCTAGACTCTTATAACTGCCATCTGGTTTCTGTACAAATTGTAAATAGCCTTTCGCTCCCTGTATTTTACCCCTGCCACCTTCAGAATTTGAAAGAGAGTATTCCAGTTAACGTTGTCAAAAGCTTTCTTTAAGTCTACAAATGCTAGAAACGTAGGTTTGCCTTTTCTTAATCTTTCTTCTAAGATAAGTCGTAAGGTTAGTATTGCCTCACGTGTTCCAACATTCCTACGGAATCCAAACTGATCCTCCCCGAGGTCCGCTTCTACCAGTTTTTCCATTCGTCTGTAAAGAATTCGCGTTAGCATTTTGCAGCTGTGACTTATTAAACTGATAGTTGTGTAATTTTCACATCTGTCAACACCTGCATTCTTTGGGATTGGAATTATTATATTCTTCTTGAAGTATGTGGGTATTTCGCTTGTGTCATACATCTTGCTCACCAGATGGTAGAGTTTTGTCATGACTGGCTCTCCCAAGGCCATCAGTAGTTCTAATGGAATGTTGTCTACTCCCGGGGCCTTGTTTCGACTCAGGTCTTTCAGTGCTGGCTGGTTCAAATGGCTCTGAGCACTATGGGACTAAACTGCTGTGGTCATAAGTCCCCTAGAACTTAGAACTACTTAAATCTAACTAACCTAAGGACAGCACACAACACCCAGCCATCACGAGGCAGAGAAAATCCCTGACCCCGCCGGGAATCGAACCCGGGAACCCGGGCGTGGGAACTTTCAGTGCTCTGTCAAACTCTTCACGCAGTATCTTATCTCCCATTTCATCTTCATCTACATCCTCTTCCATTTCCATAATATTGTCCTCAAGTACATCGCCCTTGTATAAACCCTCTATATACTCCTTCCACCTTTCTGCCTTCCTTTCTTTGCTTAGAACTGGGTTGCTATCTGAGCTCTTGATATTCATACAAGTGGTTCTCTTCTCTCCAAAGGCCTCTTTAATTTTCCTGTAGGCAGTATCTATCTTACCCCTAGTGAGACAAGCCTCTACATCCTTACATTTGTACTCTAGCCATCCCTGCTTAGCCATTTTGCGCTTCCTGTCAATCTCATTTTTGAGACGTTTGTATTCCTTTTTGCCTGCTTCATTTACTGCATTTTTATATTTTCTCCTTTCATCAATTAAATTCAATATTTCTTCTGTTACCCAAGGATTTCTATTAGCCCTCATCTTTTTACCCACTTCATCCTCTGCTGCCTTCACTACTTCATCCCTCAGAGCTACCCATTCTTCTTCTACTGTATTTCTTTCCCCCATTCTCGTCAATTGTTCCCTTATGCTCTCCCTGAAACTCTCTACAACCTCTGGTTCTTTCAGTTTATCCAAGTCCCATCTCCTTAAATTCCCGCCTTTTTGCAGTTTCTTCAGTTTCAATCTGCAGTTCATAACCAATAGATTGTGGTCAGAATCTACATCTGCCCCTGGAAATGTCTTACAATTTAAAACCTGGTTCCTAAATCTCTGTCTTACCATTATGTAATCTATCTGATACCTTTTAGTATCTCCAGGATTCTTCGAGGTATACAACCTTCTTTCATGATTCTTGAACCAAGTGTTAGCTATGATTAAGTGCAAAATTCTACCAGACGGCTTCCTCTTTCATTTCTTTCTCCCAATCCATATTCACCTACTATGTTTCCTTCTCTCCCTTTTCCTACTCTCGCATTTCAGTCACCCATGACTATTAAATTTTCGTCTCCCTTCACTACCTGAATAATTTCTTTTATCTCATCATACATTTCATCAATTTCTTCTTCATCTGCAGAGCTAGTTGGCATATAAACTTGTACTATTGTAGTAGGTGTGGGCTTCGTGTCTATCTTGGCCACAATAATGCGTTCACTATGCTGTGTGTAATAGCTTACCCGCACTCCTATTTTTTTATTCATTATTAAACCTACTCCTGCATTACCCTTATTTGATTTTGTATTTATAACCCTGTAATCATCTGACCAAAAGTCTTGTTCCTCCTGCCACCGAACTTCACTAATTCCCACTATATCTAACTTTAACCTATCCATTTCCCTTTTTAAATTTTCTAACCTACCTGCCCGATTAAGGGATCTGACATTCCACGCTCCGATCCGTAGAATCCCAGTTTTCTTTCTCCTGATAACGACGTCCCCTTGAGTAGTCCCCGCCCGGAGATCCGAATGGGGGACTATTTTACCTCCGGAATATTTTACCCAAGAGGACGCCATCATCATTTAATCATACAGTAAAGCTGCATATCCTCGGGAAAAATTACGGCTGTAGTTTCCCCTTGCTTTCAGCCGTTCGCAGTACCAGCACAGCAAGGCCGTTTTGGTTAATGTTACAAGGCCAGATCAGTCAATCATCGAGACTGTTGCCCTTGCAACTACTGAAAAGGCTGCTGCCCCTCTTCAGGAACCACATGTTTGTCTGGCCTCTCAACAGATACCCCTCCGTTGTGGTTGCACCTACGGTACGGCCATCTGTATCGCTGAGGCACGCAAGCCTCCCCACCAACGGCAAGGTCCATGGTTCATGGGGGAGGTAGATTTTCATTCAGGTATTAAATCAGTTCACGTCTTGTAATACAGGTTGTCCAGAAAAGGGCTCCATGATTCCAATTTTAAATATCTCGAAAACAAAGATCGATAGAGGAATGCAGTAAACGGTATGTTTATTGTGAATGCTGTAATAAGTTTATACAGCAGTTTGAAATAATAGTTAACAAAAGCTGCTAACAGTTGGCGCTGTATGCTGTACATACATATCGGCATACATAAGTGAAATAATCGTATGGAAACAATATTTGCAAACAATCACGTCACAATGTTTTCAAAATGTTCACCATTGGCACTACAGAGGTGGCGCAAACGAAGAATGAAATTCGCCATCACATTTCGTAGTGTCTCAACCGAAATGGATTCTCATGCCACAGAGATCGCCGATTCAAGCTCGTCCAGCGTGGCGGGATGCTTCGGGTAGATCATGTCTTTCACTGTGCCCCACAAAAAAAAGTCACAGGGAGTCAAATCAGGCGAATATGGAGGCCAATCCATGCCTGCACCAGTAAATTTGGGATATTCCAAAGCAAAGACTCGATTCCCGAAGTATTCCTCAAGAAATCGAAACACTTGTTCGGTCCGATGTGGTCGGGCTCCATCTTGCATAAACCATTCAGTACCTGGTCGATCCTCTAACGCTTGCTGTGTGGCGACAAATTGTTCCTAAATTGCAACGTAACGTGCACCAGTGACCGTTTCTCGAATGAAAAAACGGCCAATAATGCCTCTGCTGCATACTGCAGCCCACACAATATCTTTAGGGGAATACAGGGGTTTCGCTTCACACCAATATGGCATTTCGGAACCCCAAAATCGCCAGTTCTGCTTATTCACGTATCCATTCAGGTGGAAGTGTGCTTCATCTGTAAACCAGATGCAGCCAACATCAAATCCTTCACTATCAATCATTGTGAGCATCTGATTAGCAAAGGCAACCCTTTGTTGCATAACTCGTACGGGTATGGCCTGGTGCGTTTGAATTTTGAATGGAAACATGTGTAGGCTCTTCCTCAGTATTTTCTGCGTGCTGGAACGCTTCAAACCAGTCTCAGATGCAATTCTACGGACGGATGACACTGGATTTCGCTGAATAATTCCAGAAACTGTGGCGATATTTTCAGGCGTAACTGCGGTTTGCTTGCGGCCAACATGCCCCACTAGATCATCAGTTACGCTGCCTGTTCGTTGAAATTTTGCGAAGAGCATACGAATGGTTTTCGCATCGGGTCCTTTTGGAACATTAAATCGTGCTTGAAAACTTGTTGCCGTAGGACTCTCTTCTAACCTGTGGTACTGTAACACCAGAAAAACGCGTTGTTCAATGGAGTACATGGTTTTAATCTCTTCCTTCGGTACGCTTACCTCCTTTCACGTTTCAATAGTGGAACTGATCGCTCTGGGCTTCGGATCACTATTTATACTAGGCATTACGTATGGCGATTACAGCGCCATCTGTGAGCAGCTTTTGTAATAATTATTTCAAACCGCTGTATAAATTCCTTACAGCTTTCACAATAAACATACCGTTTACTGCATTCCTCTATCGATCTTTGTTTTAGAGATATTTAATTTTGAAATCGGGGAGTCCTTTTCTGGACATCCTGTAGGATGTAACATCATTTGCATCTGAAAGTTCTCAATGCAACATCACATATTGCCTTCTTGTGTACAGAAAAATGTTTGCTGCACGTAACAAACCAGTGTATTTGTTCTTGAGTAAGACTGACAAGGAAATCAGCGGTCGCAACTGGACATACTACGTGATAATCATGCAATTATTTTAGCTTTTACAACTGAATTTCAACTCACACAGTTGAATCAGAGATCTGGAACGGTGGGGCAATGTTGCAACCGCTGGATACCGCGGTGACCGGCTCAGCGCGTATCCGGCAACTGCAGCATATGCGGCTGTCGCCCCTATGCCGCGTCGCTCGTGCACTTGACGTGAAACAGTAAGACAAAGACATTTATGAAGGATGTGATTCACGCAATATCGTAACACCTCCATACAAATTCATTTCAACATACATTATATTGCTACGGAGTCTTCTGACCCCTAATCGCTAAGGCCGGAGCTGCAGCACTGAGAAAGCTCCAGCGTCTTGCCAAACTACGTCACAATCAGGCTACGACCACGCACAGATCCCGGTTTTGTTTCTGGATGCAGATTATGTGGTCTCAGTTTGCCCCCCCCCCCCCCCCCAAATACAACCTCCTGTCACACCTTTTCCGCTACACCAGCTTCAGAGTGCCCCAGATGCCTGCCTATGATTCCAAAAAAAATAACAGTGAAAACAACTAAATATATTAAAAACATTTTAATATAAGAATAATAATAATTTGTTTACTAGATCAGTGTATAGTACATCGCTTTAGCATATCCATCTACTCATTGCAATTTCGAGAAATATGGCATCTGAAAAGCATAAGTCCAAAAATTTGAGAAGGTATGCGTGTAATTTAAGGCCAATAATACAAAATCAACCTGTACATTGTGCAAGCAGTAGGGGAAACCAAGGAGATATTTGGGAAGGGAATTAGAGACGGCGGAGGAGAAATAAAAAGTTTCGTGATGACTGGCTGTTGTGTGATGTCCTTAGGTTAGGTAGGTTTAAGTAGTTCTAAGTTCTAGGGGACTGATGACCATAGATGTTAAGTCCCATAGTGCTCAGAGCCATTTGAACCAAATAAAAAGTTTGGTGTTCGTCAATGACGACGTAATTCTGCCAGAGACAGCAAAAGGGTTGGGAGAGCTGTTGAACCGAATGGTTCGTGCTTTCGAAAGATATTGTAAGTCGAACAGCAGCAGAAGTAAAACAAGGGTAATGTCATGTGAAGGATTACATCGGGCGAAGCTAAGGGGATCAGGTTAGGGAAGGAGTGTTTCTATTTGGGCAGCAAAATAACTGACGAGGGACAAAGTTTACAGGATATAAAATGGAGCTGTAGCAAGGAAAGTATTTCTGAAAAAGAGGAATTTGTTAGCATCGAACATCAATTTTGAAGTGTTAAGAAGTCTCCTCTGAAGCTATTTGTGTTTTTTCCTAAGCATAACAGAAATTTCACGTTTGTCCTTTATATATGCGGTGCATTACCAAACAGATTCATAGCGGCTGTCTCCTCTGTAGGTTTAAAATGTTGGGTTGTAAATATGTGAACACTTAAAAAATACTCATTGTACTGTATTTTCTTAATACAGTAGCGTTGTAAATCAGTAAATTTCTTTGCCTTATATGTGATATCTCCTCCCGTCCTCCTCCCTCTCAAGTTCAGGTGCGTGTGTAGTGCGTAACGAATCTACAATGGACTTTTTCCAAGTAGTTTTAAATCTGCCAAAGCTGAATGTCACTGGCTCTCTTCTATACCAAACATGATTGGTTTGTGCCCATCCCAACATGTTCCATGTCTCCTCCCCTCATCCCTTTCCCCACCAACTCGTACTTATATCACATGATGTATTCATGTATACTTCTATCTTCACGCATTTAACAGTTTCTTTTTTTTAAATTTTTTTTTTGAAAGAGGCTGTGCTCGTAATGTTTTTACAGGCGTTTTTATACTATTTTTGTTACTAATCTGCTCGTCAACTTTTAATTCAAGTGCCCAACGTCTTTACAGCTGCGCTCCCTTGTAGCTAGAACCGAAAGCTCCGCCACCGGAAAAAGCGCTCATTGACAAACAGCATGCTATTTCGCGCAGCTTTCTTTTCTTCGCAAAGGCGAAGGGTCACTTGAGGAAGTTGCTTCTGTGGATGGAAAACGGAAAGAAAAAGTTGTCGCCGCTGGGGGTTTTGCGGCGAGAGAAGTCGCGTAATATTTAGGAGTGCGTGGTGTGGTGGCGCGTTTCTCCCGAGGTCGCCCCCGTAGCGCAGCGCGTTAAGAATGCATGGCCCGCGCCACGGCTGGCCGCTTGCCTCCGGAGGCGGCCCCGTCAGGTTGGCGGCCCTGCGCGGGGAACTACCCCTGCTCTCTCCTTATACACCCTCTGACAGCGGCAGGCAGGCTAGCCATCTAGCGGGCGAAATGGCGAGCGGTAAAGCGCCGGTCCCGGGCGCGGGTCGTGAGGGGACCCCTTTTCGATTTGTGGCGGGGTTACGGCTGGGGCTGCCATTCTGCCGGCGCCTGGCCACGCGGGGATTCGGCGAAATGAGCTCTCACGAGCAGGGGCGGGTGCTGCGCCGCTAGCAAATAGCGGTCCGTCACTGAACAGGACGGGGAACATGAAGCTGCTGATCTGATTATCATCACAGGCAATGGTCATTCACTGCTAGATGGAGTCCTACAACGCTACTAGACTGTTTCGGTTCAGCTATAATAATAATAATGGCGTGTGACGAGGGACTCCCGTCGGGTAGACCGCTCGCCTGGTGCAAGTTATTCGATTTGATGCCACTTCGGCGACTTGCGCGTCGATAGGGATGAAATGGTTCAGCTGAATTTACCGATACCGGACATGGGCTATGACTAGTGAGGTAATCATACGGCGACTTAGGTGTGCTGAGAGAGATAGAGTAACCTCTTTGAATGTAGAATGATAAGTTCTGCAAGACGCTGACTTCGTACCGTGTCGTGCTCTGGAGAACCATAGGGAACGATCGACGGTCTACTGTGGGACCCAGATCACAACTGATTTCGAATGGGTGCCATAAGGGAGTCACTTCTGCAAGGAATGTACGGTCACAAAGGAACCACTTAGGCCGCCCGCCCCCCACCCCCCACCCTCGATTACCATTAATTTATCAGGAGCTTCTTGACACCATCTTCCTCCTCAAACCTGGAATTCTCAGTGACTTTTCCCCCCAAGTTTGAGTAACCATCCTGGATCAAGTTCGGAGGACGTTGATGCTTTCAAATACTTTTACAATTTAACATCGTAAATCATCTCAGAGTTGTACATGATGACAGTATTACATCAGGAGTCTTTGGTTTTAATGAAATAAATTGATTTATTGTATGTTATAAAGATTAAAGATCCTGGTATTCCTGGAATTACATTTTCTCAGGAGTTTATGTTGAGAATTGGTAAAGCGTGCGTCTATGAGACTATCCAAGAGCTTGGAACGCCTTCGGTCTAAGACATCGAAATGCAGGTGGTCAGTTCAAGTCTTCATGTTGCTGATAACTCGGGCCTCGACAGTGTGTGCGAGATTACCGGGGTTTGTCACGAGATAGCACGTGCCGAGGCCCGCGCTTTGAGATGCTAATGTGTCCGCAGATTACGCTCCCGCTGGGATTAACATGTTTGACAACAGCGCGTTAAGCGGACTCCTTTGTCCGGCGGCCGGCGTCCGGGCTAAACTGCAAATACCGAGGCTGCTGGACGGCGACGGAGCCACTGTCTACTGTGTGCTCGGTGTGGTCTCAGCTGTTCACATCTCGTGATACTAGCAACTCCTGCTCGTTGAACAGTCCACTCAGCGAAGGAAAATTACCGGAAAAGTCGTGTATCCACTAATTCTGTACGGCCGTAGGAGAGAGTGCCACGAATAACACTAAAAATACATACCGGTGTATGTGTGTGTTTTGGGGGGGGGGGGGGGGGGGAATATGTTCAAAGGCTAACTGTTTTGTTTTTCTTGAATAACTTGAAAATCGCAGCTGCTAGCGAAAATGTTTCTCAGTACAAAATTTAAATACATTAAATTTGTAACGAATGACTAAATGGTCTGCACATTGCAGAGTGTGGAAAATCGCAAAGTACTAAAAATTGTGTTTTGACGGTATAAAATTTATGTATATTGTTAACTGAAACGGGTTGAGAAGAATTAAATGTATGTACCACGACTAAGTGCAGTAGAGCCCTATTGAGGGACAAACTGTATCTTGGGGGTGTAACAGGATGGAGGGTGGAAGTACAAGGGAAGGTAGGCGAGTGGATTGTGGTGATACACTTCGCTCCTCCATTGGTCTGCAGACCGACGAGCGAGCAGGTGGGTCCCAACTCTCTCTACCTCACACGTGTTCCGCGGAGTTACACCGACCGTTCGCAGCGCGCCTTACCAATCACTGCTAGAGGGGAAACTGATTCTTAGTCATCCTGAACGGCACCTGTAGCGTTCTGCTGGAAACGGCAACTTTCCCCACCATGAGCGAGGCTTTGTTTTCGATTTGCAGGCAGACTACACCTCCCGAGCATTTCTTGTCCAGTTCTCTTATGCGTGTTAACAAAGCAACTTTACTGTACTCGTCTTTGTACACTGGAGTTCATTTTATTAAATGAGAACTAATTTGCAGTCGTTAAATGGATTTTATGTAAAATATACAAACGATGTCTGAGAAGTGTTTAATTTGTAAGCGTGATGTTGTCAGTGACCTATGTAGTGTTGATGGAAAAGGGTTTGTATTAGTAAATGGGGCCTCTTACTGCTATCTTTTGTTGTAAGCATATAGTAAAGTCGTGTAATTGTTTTCTAGTTACTTGGTAGCGAATTAATGGATTACCAAAAAGTTACTGCACAGAAAAAAATCTCTTCCATTCAAGAATTGCTGGCACTGCACTGTGGAGCTCCTTACGACACCCTACCAGGTGAGTGTGAATATATCTGACGGAATGGAACTGATCGTGTTCCAGTCAAAGGCTGTAATCTGCTATAATGGCATTGCTTGGCTTACGTTTAGATATCTAAAATTCCGCACCACCTTCTGTTGCAGAGGGAGATAATTTAAGTCTGTGGGTCTCTTCATATGTTGGAAAAGGTGATTTTATACCCCCTCATGCTGCGAAAAGTATTCCAGCCAGTGATCGTGGAGACAATGAAATGGATACTGCCGGATACATATTGACGGCAAGTCACACTTCGGAAATGGTACACGCATTGAATATTTGTTCTGATCTCACTACATTTAGCAGTAAACATTAATTTTATACCATTAACTCACTATACAGTATTACTAAAATGCCATCCCAAAGCACGGGACCCAGTACCTTTTGCTGTGTAGGGGCAACAAAAATTCTATTTTTAATATTTAGCATAATTGTTGGCCGAATTTAAAAATTTGAAGTTCTGTCATAGTCTACTGATTAAGAGGTGTGATATGATGTTAAAAAGTTTAACACATTAAGATGTTTGTTTTGAGGCAGCGAAACTGACAGCGCGCAAAAACACGGACTTCATTCATCCCGTATTTGAGACATTCATCCAGTGTTTGAGAATGAGTCTCTTGAGGACTTGCAACAACGTTTACACATCAATTCAAGCCTTAACGGAACTTTTCTCGATGACACTCCGACAGAATTATGAAAGGAAAGAAACTTTATTGCTTGCTTACTACATTTTTGCTGTTCATACAATCAAACTTCAGCATCAAGACAGCGTTTTAATTTTCTACTACTTCACTACTAATTCAGTTTGCAACACACTTCGTGTACAGTATTCAAGTATACCAATGATTGTACCTGCAAAATTGTATGCACAGTTCAGGAGATACGAAAAATCAGCTCTCGCTTAAATAGGAGCTAAAAATTACCCAGTTTATACTGATCCACTGCTTCATAGTCAGAACACTTAGCGACTTCCAACAATCTAGAAGCATAATTTCAAACCTTTCCAAAACTTTTTCTCGCTTACATACGTAAAGGCAAATATTTAATACGTTAACTCGTTTCTCTTTTGTAAAGTAATCAGATGTTTGAAGCATTTTCATACGTGTGAGTTTGATTCTTTAAAGAATCGAGGGTTTACCAACTTTTTTTAAAAGCTACGATTTTTCCATCCTCTACAACGCGGAAACGAGAAAAAAATGTTTAATTTTGTACGAGGAATAATTTTCGCTAGAAGCTGCAGTTTTCGATTTACTCAAGGGAAAAAAAGACCTTTAAACGACTCCCTTCCCTAATGCTTTTTTACCCCACAGCCAGCAATTGTTAGTATGTTGTTCATGACACTACCACCGTACGTTATTCCACGCCCCCCGTCCCACTACTTAGGTCTTGGTTGGCCGGGCTATGCCGCTGATGTGTCTTTCAGCTTCATAGGTCGTGCTTGATCGTTCCTGGGCTGGCGTTTCGCTCAGAGCTGTGCTGGACGCCCCGTGAGCAGTCCGTGGTGTTGCTGTACCTCGCCGTCTAACGGGTCGGAGAGCGACGTAAACACCGTGGGGCGGGGGGCGTGGCAGAGATAATCCTAGACAAAGAGAAAACTGAGCAATCCAACTGTCGTCTGTCGGTCTGGGGAGCTACTGCTCCTTATACCTCAGTTTTAAGGCCTCCTCTTTTCTTTTAAAATAGACCCTTTGTTTATTTATTTCAGTCTAAATAGCCGTGGATAATAGTCCGTCATTGTTTGGTTTCGGAGAACTTCAGGGTTTCTTGACTTCTGCAAAGCGGAGACAAATGCACGATTTTCATCTTGTATGAGGAGTGGGCTAGGCCCATAGAAATTGTCACCCTGCCCTCTCCAAATTTTCTAGAAAAACGAAGGCGTTTCCTTAATTTATTGCAACATCTACGGCATTTTTTTAGATTATCGAGAAACCGGTGTATGAAGTTAATTCAGCCCAGTATTCGACCTTCTCTTGCTATTTCCGTTGCAGACCTTGTCACACAGAGGAGAGGGTTCATCTTTTACACATCGAGGGGCTTGACGAACTTTCTTTCTTGCTCTAGTAACGGGCTTGTTGTTACATATCCGTCAAATCTTACAGATCTGAGAAGGAAGAAATTGTGGACTTCCATAAATGATTTTCATCTTAGTCGTTCGTCCGATCGAATGATTTGGTTATGAGAAAGACCGACGGAAGGTTGTAACATAAGTTTCTGGGAAGGTCACGCGTACGGACAGATATGTACACAAGAACTGAAACGATACAAAGTTGATTTCGTCATAATTCCATTATTGTGAAGAAAAATTGAATATGTAGTGGTTTCGCTCTGATCGTGAAACGTGAAACTCACTGTAAGTTTCAAAATCTGAAAGATCTAAAGATTTCATTTGGCAGCTAGGCAATTTTGACCCTCGTAGGGTGAGGTCGGCTATGTCTGATAAGAATTTGAATAGGATCACAAAAAAATGAATAAACCGCATAAAAAACCACACATTTTCCTCGAGTAAACATCTTCCTCCCCAGCGTGACAACAAATTCCTCACGGAACCATCTCCTGCCGTTGCCGTGGCACCTAGTTTCACCGACATTGCATTGCCGGATTTAATCCTGCAGAGTTCACAAGATGCGCCATTATCTACACCTGTTTCTTCAGAGAATTCTGACGGGCCTCACCGGTGATACGGTCTATACGTCGCGCATTTCTCTGAACTGTCTGTCGGAGAAGACATTCTACTTTTGCTGCCCATTTTTTGTTTCTTTTACAATTTCTGAGAATAGAAGAAACAGAGTTTCCTCTTTCCCGTCTGAAGAC
Source organism: Schistocerca americana (assembly GCF_021461395.2). NCBI lineage: Eukaryota > Metazoa > Arthropoda > Insecta > Orthoptera > Acrididae > Schistocerca > Schistocerca americana. Next base: position 145,499,658 of record NC_060127.1, read on the forward strand.
TTGAGAGTACTCTTCTATGGAGACGGTAACAATTCGTGGAATGAAACAGCATAATTTGGTGTGTCATTTTCCTTTAGTGTTTCCTCTTGGCTCGACGATGCAGATACTACAGTGACATGAAATTTTCAGCTAATGCGCTTTCATTCCGTGGGGAGCGCCTGTTAACGTAATCCATTTTCTGCAACAGCTGCTGTTGTTATTGCTTTCATCCATTTCCCTTGAAAATGTTCTCGAATGTTACTTTTTTGTCCTTCCTTGTTCCCTGGTTTTTCTTCCTCCTTACCACATACTGTCTCACAATTTTTTACTTTTCATGGAGAATCTTTTCCACTTTGCAGTCGTCATTATAGAGAACAAAGATGCGTGGCACTTACCTCTACCCAATCGGTAAACTTTAATCGTGTTTTGCACGATATTCTCGGTCCACAATCAAAAATTTAACAAAAATTTTTGCTTTTACTTTTTTTCCATCTGCCGTACACAACCAAAATAAAATAATAATTGGAATTACTGAAACCAGTAAATTAGCATAAAAGTACTGATCCTTTTTACCCGATTTCTGGAAATACAAAACATTTTTTCGCTAAATTAGTGGCCTTTGCATGCATATTAAGCCACTGGTAACAGCACAACCTGTTCTCTAGAGTATAAAGTTATTGTCCAGCGAACACTGAACACATTACTTAACGAATTATAAGAATTATTTTAATTTGAATCTTATTTTCAGGAGAGGAAATTTTCATAACTTCTGCCAAACAGCATAGTCTATGCGAGGATGAGAAGGAAATTTCTAGAATTGACCCGACTGATCCCGCGGCCCTAGCTGGACAGATATGCCTCAGTTTTGATGGTGCCCCAAGAAAAATACGTAACCTGCTCAAGAATTTTACATTATTGTAGTTGGCTAATAACTTATTTGAGCACTGGATGTAATGGTAGTTCACATTCGACACCTCAACATTGACATAGATATTGTCCGACTGTTAAAGATTAATAACATCCATTTGATCTGGTTATGTCGAAATTGCCCTGTCGGAAAATGTTTTCATTCCCGATAATTAGGAAAAAAATACTGTAATTTCTTCTCGGTTTACACAAGTTTTTCGCTCGTCAGAGAAAAAAAATGTTTTTTGGCACATTATCGATTAGCTTTTCCCGTCTACAATTACTTTCGATGATCATATTAAAATAAGGGAAAACAAGAGATCGTACGGAATGTTGTAGGTGTTCGTTCGAGATTGTGGCAGGCACTTAAATGTGATTTGCAGAGTAGCCACGTAAATGTTGATCCTTCTTTATTATTATATATGCGTATCAGTGACACTGTCGTACTGATGACCGCATGGTTATGGATTTGCGAATCGCCATAGTGTGCTCTGCGACAGCTGCGGAACTACGAAACTAATTCCTGTCGAAATCCCCGTGCCAGGGGGAGCGCGTAGTGGATTCGTCCAGACATTTCGAACAAACGGTGACAGGGACGGGCGATCCGCCGCGTTGGCATACCTGTCGTGCGCAGCCGCTAGCTATCAGTCAAATCATCAAAAAATACGCTCAAACAAAACCGTGACTGATATTATTCTGTTTAATCGTAACATCAGCTTTCATCGCAATCCGAATGACGGCCTGTCACCAACAGCGAAAATTATCCGTGTAGCTTGCAGCGCCGAGTGTTTGTGTTGGTCGCTGCGTTTGACTCCCACGCGTTTGGCGGAATCAGTGGATATGTTTACCACGGCACGAGCGCAAGTAGAACGGTAGGGGAAGCGATGTACACCGAATCAGTGCTCATATTTATGCTTTTGTTCGTCTCCGTAGCTGACAGCATTGCGGGACAACCGGGTTCGGTTCCCGACATTGCTAGGGGCTTTGTTCTTGCTGGGAGAGATGAAACGGGGTGCACTCAGCTTCGTGGTGCCGGTTCATGAGCTACCTGAGCGATTGGTAGCGCACCAGGCGTGCTAACCCGACAACGAGCCGGAGTGAGGTGTTCTGACACCCACCTCTCCATAACACATCCTGCTCGTGCTGGGTGGGATTTAAGTCGAGGAACGGCCAGGGCAGTGCATTCGCCCAATACCTCTCGTTCCAACAACTCCAGCTGCGCAGTTCGATGCGGTAGCGCGTTGTCATCCGTAAAAATGAAATCCAGGCCGACACACGCGGAAGAGTACAGTGTCACAGTAACCTTGACCGGTGAGTGTACAGTGGTCAAAGAATCCGCGGTCAATACAGCCATGCAACATTATGCCTTTCCACGCCACACCACATGCAGTATTAAACCTGTATGTTCGATAATGATCCTGGGTGCATGACATGTTTCCATGTCTCGCCATGTGAAGGTAGCTCGAGAACGTCTGTTCAGTCTCAGTGTGCTCTCACCCGAGAAGAGCACACGACTGCACAAGTCCCAATGCTCTTGGTGCCGTAGAAAGCGCCGCTGCCTATGTATGGGTGTTAACGGAACACGACGTATTGGTCATCGGTCAGAGACCACCATATTAAGTCTGTGCAGGGTGAGATTGTGTACTTTGCCCTGTGAAATTGCAGTTACACCCACTATTTCTACATCTACATACATACTCCGTAAGCTATCGCATGGTGCGCGGCGGAGGATGCCTTGTACCGCTAGTATTGTCCTGTTCCACTCGCAAATAGAGCGAGGGAAAAACGACTGTCTATATGCCATAGTACGAACCCTAATTTCGCGTATTTTATGTTCGCGGTCCTTAGGCACAATGTATGTTGGTGCCAGCAGGATCGATCTGCAGTCAGCTTGAAATGCCGGTTCTCTAAATTTTCTCAAAAGTGTTCCTCGAAACGAACGTCGCCCTCCCTCCAGGGATTCCCATTTGAGTTCCCGAAGCGGAACCAGTAACAAATCTAGCAGCCCACCTCTGAATTACTTCGATGTCTTCCTTTAATCCGATCTCTTACGGAACCCAAACAGTCGAGCAGTACTCCAGAATGGGTAGCACCTGCGTCCCGTACGCGGTCTCCTTTACGGATGAAACACGACCATTCGCCTACCCTTCCACAATCCTCATGTGCTCGTTCCGTTTCATATCGCTTTGCCACTGACGCCTAGATATTTAAACAATGTGACTGTCAAGGAGGACACTACTGATCCGCATTAGTTTACGTTTTTCTACGTCTAGAACTAGTTGCCATTCGTCTACTACCGGAGTTTTTTTTGTAAGTCGCCGTGTATGTTTGTACAGTCACACAACTGTGACACTTTGCCGTCCACCACAGCATCATCAGCAAACAACCGCAGACTGCTGCCTGCTTTCTGTCCGCCGCATCTGTTGGGGTTGGGTGGTTTGGGGTGAGGAGAGCAGACGCCGAGCTCATCGGCCTCATCGGGATATCGGAAGGACGGGGAAGGAAGTTGGCCGTGCCCTTTCAAAGGCACCATCCCGGCATTTGCCTGGAGCGATTTAGGCCAAATCTGTTACGTATGTAGAGAACAACAGCGGTCCTATCACACTTCCCTGCAGACAACACACCAGTTTCTATTACTTAAAAAGTCTTGGAGCCACTCACATATCTGTGAACCAGTTGCCTAGAGTCGTACCTCTTTTAAGATCTTCCAATGGGGCATCGTGCCAAAGGCTTTCTGGAACTATAGGAATATGGCCTCTTGTGTGTTGTCCTTCATCCATACGTAGTTCGCAGTATATCATGGAAAAAAGGGCAAGCCGAGTTTCGCACGAGAGATGCTTTCTAAAACCATGCTATTTCGTGGACGTAAGCGTCTAATTTATTGAAATCGAACTGAGAATATGTTCTGCAGCAAACCGATGTTAGGAATATTGTCGCGTATTTTTTGCGAATCCATTCTTTTGCCCTTCTTACAGACAGGAATCACCTGCGCTTTTTTCCTGTCGTTTGGAACTTCTCGCTGGGCGAGAGATTGACGATAAATGCAAGCTAGGTAAGGAGCAGTGGCGTAGAGCACTTTTTGAAAAACCGGACTTGGAGGCTAATTTGTTTTCAACTCTTTTAGTTGTTTCTGTATGACAGAGATGCTTATTACTGTGTCGTCCGTAAGTGCGATCGTGCAAGCGACGGTATGCTTCTATTATTCTCCCGCGCGAATGATTTCTTGAACGTGAAGTTTAAAACTTCGGTTTTTGTTTTGCTGTCTTCAGCTGCACACCAGACTGTTCAACAAGGCACTGAATGGAAGCCTTAGACTGAGTTAGCGGTTTCACATGGGAGCAGGATTTTTTCCGGCTCTCTGCCAGATCTTTTGCTAAGGTATGCCGGTGTCAGTAGGTTTGTGCTTCGCGCATAGACCTGATGCTGTAGTAGGTCGTGGTCGGTAACCTCCTCTCCTTCGGGCAGCAGTGACTGTGGCTCGGAACGCTCCCTATGGACGTGAAGCGATACAGAACCAACAAACCCCTGGGTTACACTTCGTCCTTCCTCCAGTTTCCCAGTGATTCTGCCGCGCGTGAAACCATCCAGATGTTGACTCCGGACCGTGTTGTAACTGAGAACGTCATCACAGTGCTCAGTAATTGCTCTCTGACACACACACACACACACACACACACACACACACACTGTCTTAACCCGTTTCCTCAACTATGTCTTCACTTCACGCCGTGTAACGCCTGGCTTTGTCTGCAGGACTGGAAGATGACTGGCAACATGTTCCAGCATTTTACATCAAAATGGTTCAAATGGCTCTGAGCACTATGGGACTTTGACATCTGTGGTCATCAGTCCCCTAGAACTTAGGACTACTTAAACCTAACTAACCTAAGGACATGACACACATCCATGCCCGAGGCAGGATTCGAACCTGCGACCGTAGCGGTCACGCGGTTCCACACTGAAGCGCCTAGAACCGCACGGCCACACCGCCCGACCATTTTACATCATTTCCACTGAATAGTTATTACTTTCGTATCCTGTACAGTACACTAAAGTTTCTTACCAATATGAAAATATATCTACAATATATACACAACGCTTTGTAGATGTCAAATTGATTAGGAGCCCCAAAATTCGCAGTCTTCATTTGCTTGGGGCAACTGCAGAGAGACCAAGAGATATTCAGGATGTTCAAGTTCTCCACATTCGCAGGTTGCGTCTCCAGTAGTTTAGCCCCACCGCTTCAAGATTTGTTTGCACCGCGTCTCTGCAGTTTCCAGTCTATTCAAGTGGTAGGATAGCTGGAAATCAGTGTGGGTTCTTCCATTAGGTGTCGGTTATTACTTGCAGTAGAAGCTCTTCCTAGACTTCAGCCTTGGATAACCTATGCTTGGCTTCCAAACATGGGATGCCTGGAATCATCGCTGTTAAGGCAATTTTTGAAGCTTCAGCTACGAAAACTGATATTTGATTTCTCAAAAATTACAAAAAAAAAAAAAGCGTTCAGCATATTTGGAAATTCAACCACTGAGGGTTAAAGTAGTGGGTGAAACATTTTTGTAAATAAATCATTATTAAAGAACTACTAAAACATTTCAAAAGGTCCATCTGTGGAAACTGATCTTCGATTGCTCGGTTAAAAATAACAAAAAGGTGTTTCAGTGATTTTGAAAATTCGTTCTCTAAGGAAGTGCAAGAGGGAACGAAAATTTTTATGAGAATATTTCGTGACATTAAAAAATTTTTGAATCTGAATCTGTGAAAATGGGTATTTGTGACTCGCAGAGATGAAAGTTTCTATGGAAATATCACCACAAGAGCTCAAAAGGGAGGATTAACAAAATGGTCTTGTCCAGCTACCAGCACCGCTTCTCGGTCAGAAGCGCGTTCTAAAAATTTTATACGCCTCTGATCTTAATAAACACGAAAAGTATAGAAGGTGTTAAATGTATGTGAAAGACATAACAATTCGATTAGAGAAAACAAAGCACAAAAACCAGTGCATGCCTTACAGTGTGCTCGAGCGAAACAGCGATTGCTAAGCTAGTATGTTATGTTGCTTTACCGATGTGGTCCTCAAGTTTTGCAGAGTAGTGTGTATGTGTAAATGCGTGTAGTTATCCTCGCGTAGTACTGGCTCGATTCTTCTCTGTAAACATAATCACCAGTTTTATGAAGTTTCAGCCGCTTCTCGGGACAACAGTCCATCAAGCGGAAGCCTGTTTATTTCCAGGGCCATAAACACCATCGAAACTGTTTACGCCGCAAAAACGAAGAGCACGGGCGGAGCGGGCCGAATATTTAATTACGGCCTGGCGCAAGACGAGGCAGCCGGGTAGCGACCGCGAGAAGCGGACGGTCGTACTGCCAGGGGAGGCGCGCCGCTAAACAGAAAGCCGGCCGGCCGGATTCTCATTTGTCCGCCCACGCTGGGCGCCGATCCGCAACAAAGGGCGTCTGCGCCGCACGGGCGGCTTCCGAAATTAAGACGACCGGAGTGAAGGCGCGGAGGAGGCAAGGCGGAGCACAGTAATGTAGCGAGGCAGTCAGGAACAAATTAAACGCTCGAGATTATCGCCGCGCAACGTGTATACCTGTACGATTATTCTGTAGTCACATAAGCCGCCTGCACGAAAACTGAGGTTCATTCAGACGAAACCTTGTCAGTGCGTCTACCTTTGCCTTACACGTAAGGTGGCACCACGTAACTGCGGGTGTGGTGGCGCCATCTATCGGTAGAGAGACTGACGCGTGCGCACCGTTTGATGTTGCATAGCGCCTGAATGGTTTCCCGCCGAAGAGAAGGTGGTCACACAAGTTATCGTCCACTACCGAACATGCAGGCGAGTAAGCAGGAACAACGAGGAGGGATTCGATTTTTGGCGGCGCAGAGAGTTGGGAGGCCGTGAAATGTATCCACGGATGTTGACTGTGTACAGTTAGTACAGTCTGAGTCGTTCAAGTGTTGTGGAATGGCGCAAACGATTCGCTGAGGGGCGCGAGTCACTGGACAGGCTCTTCGTGTCATCACACCGGAAATGGTTGCGGAAGTGAATGCTTTAGTCTTGGACAGCCACAGAATCACCGTGGAGGAGATCCATAGGTTACTGGGTATTAGCGTGGCCACAGCCCACACCATATTGCATCAACACTTGAACTTTCGAAAAATCTGTGCACAGTGAGTTCCCCACCAACTGACCGCCGAACAGCGCAATACTCCTATGGCGCTGCCTTTGGGTAAAAAATGGTTCAAATGGCTCTGAGCACTATGGGACTTAACTTCTGAGGTCATCAGTCCCCTACGACTTAGAACTATTTAAACCATACCCGAGGCAGGATTCGAACCTGGCACCGTAGCGGTCACGCGGTTCCAGACTGTAGCGCCTAGAACCGCTCGGCCACCTTGGCCGGCTCTTGGAGTCATCTGCAACGTTATCATGACGAGGAATATGGCTTTCTGTCGCGTCTTGTCACAGGTGACGAAACATGGTGTCACTATTTTGAACCGGAAAGCAAGCGTCAGAGCAAGCAGTGGAAACGTGCGACTTCACCACCTCCAAAGAAATCGAAGGCCGTGCACACCACTTCTGGTAAGGTCATGATGTCCTTCTTCTTTGACCACAAGGGCCCAGTGCTTGTAGAGTTCCTGGACCGGGGAAGCAACATGAATGCCCACCGTTATCAAGCCATTTTACGGAACCTCAAGACGAGCCATCAAGTGGAAACGCCGAGCCATGTTGCCGAATGGCGTTATCCTCCTGCACGATAATGCCCGGCCACTCACGGCCAGTGCGGTGAAGACGACCTTTCACCGTGTGTGACTGTCATGTGTTTGGACCTCTAAAACAAGCTATTCGCGGACATCGATTGGCAACGCACGACGAAGTGTGTGACTGGGTCCAGCCCTGGATCCGACAGCAGCCTACTAGCTTCTTCAAGCATGGAATCGACCGGCTAGTGTCGCAATCGATAAATGTGCCAACATTTTCGTCGACTATTTTCGAGTATGTGCACTGTATATAACTACATTTTTTATTTAATAAAATTGTTACCGTTACTTTACACTAGTGACTGGATTTCATTTGAATGCCCCTTATACGACACGTACAGAAAATAGTCGGAAATCAGTGTGTAGAGGAATTCTAAGTTTTTAATTCACAATTCGGCCCTGACAATAATGATAGCACAGGACAGCAGACTTACTCCGAACGTAGCGTTTGCTTATATGCTGAGGTATCAAGAGTGTGCCGATAATACCAAATTCCATTCATTACCTCTCACCACGGACGAAGTCGTGTCCGGCGACCTTCACTTAACGACCGAGAGCAGCGGCGTTTGCGTAGAGCTGTCAGTGCTATCAGACACGCGACACTGCGTGAAACAACTGCAGAAATCGAATGTGACACGTACGACGGACGTATCCTTTAAGACAGTGCGCAGAAATTTGGCGTTAATGGGCTGTGGCAGAACACGGCACGCCTGCGGCGCATCTCGTGGACTCGTGACCGTATAGGTTAGACCCTAGACGACTGGAAATCAGTGGCCTAGTCAGGGCACGGTGCAAGCTGGTAGTGGCTACAATTGTTTACGATTGGTTTGAACATTGAGGACAATTTCAGCGCATCATTTGGCCACCCAGATCGCCCGACGTGAATCCCATCGAAGATATAACGGACATAATCTAAAGAAATTACAATGAAATGAATACCCCTAGTTGCATACAGGCGTTGATATAAGTCAACGGGGACAGTTGAATATGTGTGCCCCGACCGGGACTCGAATCGGGGATCTCCTGCTTACATGGCAGACGCTCTATCCATCTGAGCCACCGAAGACACAGAGGAATAGTGCGACTGCAGGGACTTACCTCTGGCACGCCTCCCGTGAGACCCACATTCCCAACTTTATTGTCCCGCACTATATTAATAGTGCCCCTGCCCATTATGCTCATTACTCGCGGCTTTACTGCCGATTCCCGTAAGAGTTCGGGGACTGTTTGTGCATCCGCACAGAAGAAGATGGTCAAATGGTCGGTGAGCCTTATATATGCCCGGCCACATGTCACAAACCGGAGAGCAAATTCGCAAATTCAGATCGTTGCTGCCGATGATGAGTTTTCAGTTGCTGCTTCGTCTGGATCTTGTACGAGTACCAGTACAGAATAGACCGCGAAACTTCCGTACTTTTGAGCATGGGATGGACAATTATCGTAGCACTGCACAAACACTAGCATTGCCCGAGACAAGTGCTGCAAGATCCGTTAGAGTAACAGCGACCTCAGTAAGTTGCAGCGGGATAGGACACCTTCCAGCTACTGCGTCGAGCTAACTCGCGTTTTAGAATTTCATCATCATCATCATCTTTAAACCAATTAATGACATCGAGCCTCTCCCCAGAGCTTTCAGTCGGTGATGGTCTCTCGATGCAGCACTGTAATAGCTGTCGTTCATACAAAACAGTTTCACCAACAGCGCACGGTATCTTTTCTTGATAGCCGTACTGTTCACTCGCGTTATGGCTAGCCAGATGACAGCGTCGATGTGATACTGGCGTACAGACAGTAAACAGGGCCAGCTTTTCACCTGGTGTCCACAACTACAGCTAATTTGTTTCCCAGTGCAAATCGGTTCCGCATTAATGCATTGGGACCACTAACATTCCTAACCGAGCGCATACAGAAATACGTTGCAGACGTCACTGGGCAGAGGAATGTTCAAAATTTGTGCACAACTGTACTGGTGTCTGCAGCAACACGGCGACTACACCACTCCATTGCTCAAGTGCAACGTGCATTCCGCCTCTGCACAAGCAGATGAAAATGCCGAGTGTATTCGTGACGCGTCCACACGGAGCCCTGCGAAGTCAAAACAAAGGTGTTGCGTGTTCTGGAACGGTGCCTGCAAATGAAGCCTTATAGTTGGGTTACTACAGCAATTGCGTCCCCCGGACCATAACAGAAAGTACGAATTTAGCATTTCATTTCTCCAGGATACGGCAGAAGACACATTCTCCGATCGACTCATGTTTTCGGATGAACTGACGTTTCATCTATCGGCTAAAGTAGACCGCCATAATTCAAGTATTTGGAGGTTACAAAATCCTGGCGTCGTCGTGGAAGAGACTCACCGAAACAAAATGTTTGTGCCGGTTCTGTTCAGAGCGCTTATGGGCCTTTCTTTTTTGCGGAGAAAACTGTGAGAGGAATGTCATACCTGGTGGACATACTGCAGAATCGGTTGTTTCCTCAACTACACGAAGGCTCCAATGATTTCATTGTCATGCACAACGGTGCCCCGCATCTCTTTCACGTTGAGGCGCGGCGTTAAAGTAACATGACCACCCTACAACGTTGGATTGGGAGAGGTACACAACAAGATCTTGTTCATCAGCTACACTTAAAGAGCTGAGAATCAAACTGTTGAAGCTGTCGATTTAATAAACAGGAACTGGTTGATGCGTGTGGCCGATGAAATAGGCTAATACGAGTACGTCGATGTTTCTCAAGCAACACAGGATGTTCATGTTTAGTGTACGCTATAGTGTCCGTGCGAACATAAAACTTTGACCCTCCCTCTATCGAGCGACATTCGTAATATGTTTCTATCTTTCGTAGTTTGTCTGTAATAAAGAACGGAAACCCGTTCTTTCAGTTTGAGTCACCGCTTATTAACATTCCAGTTAGTTCTTCTTTAAGCACAACCAGTATTCCATTTCTCGGCGTAATCACACTCGTTCCTGAGTTACACTCACACGCTTAACACAGTCCCATTTGAGTTTACCATTGCTGTTGGGTACTCTACGGTCGCCTATTAATTACGTGTGCTTTCATTAGTTACGGAAATAAACACGTCCTTCAGATTATGCAGTTATATACGCGATCTCGCACAGAGCGCACACCCACTAACCGCTTGGCGCGCTGACTGAGCCGGACTGTAAATACTTCGCCAGTATTAATTGTATCACGAAACTATTTCACTTTTCCACGCGATCACGGGAGCTACACTGCAGGTTTGCTCCCTTCTCCACCGAAGGAAAGTGAGCAACGGGCAGATTCAATGTCTTACGTACACGATCGACATCTGTGCCCTTACAGCTGCAGCCTTGTCACTGCTCGCTGGTCGTACAGTACGTGGCTCTAGCGCCAGGAATGCGGCTGTTCACGTCGGTAGTCGACTGTGTTACTTGCAGTGATTGAAGCAGAAACTGTTGTGCTGGTCGAAATCACTCGCAGTTAAACGGTTGGTTGTTTTGTTTGCTCTGGGAGGAGACCGTGTGGATACTACAACATATAAAATATTGAAACTTTCCTGCAGATTGTTCTAGGCGCTCAGTCCGCAACCGCGCGACCGTTACGGTCGCAGGTTCGAATCCTGCCTCGGGCATGGATGTGTGTGACGTCCTTAGGTTAGTTAGGTTTAATTAGTTCTAAGTTCTAGGGCACTGATTACCTCAGATGTTAAGTCCCATAGTGCTCAGAGCCATTTGAACCATTTTTTCCTGCAGATTAAAACTATGTGCCGGAACGAGACTCGAACACCGGACCTTCGCCTTTCGCAGGCAAGTGCTCCACCATCTGAGCTACGCAAGCACGACTCACGACCCGTCCTCACAGCTTTAGTTCTGCCAGTACCTCGTCTCTTACCTTCCAGACTTCACAGAAGCTCTTCTGCGAACCTTGCAAGACTTTCTGGAGGAAAGAATATTGCGCATACGTGGCTTAGCAACAGGCTGGGGGATGTTTGCGGAGTGAAATTTTCACTTTGCAGCGGAGTGTGCGCTGCTATGAAACTTCCTGGCAGATTATAATTGAGTCGTGCCTGTGTAGCTCAGATGGTAGAACACTTGCCCACGAAAGGCAAAGGTCTCGAGTTCGAGTTTCGGTCCGACACACAGTTTTAGGCGGTCAGGAAGTTTCATATCAGCGGACTCTCCGCTGTAGAGTGAAAATTTCACTCCGCAAACATCCGCCAGACTGTGTGTAAGCCATGTCTCCGCAATATTCTTTCTTCCAGAAGTGCTAGTCTTTCAAGCTTCGCATGGGAGCTTCTATAAAGTTTGGAAGGTAGGAGAGAGGTAGTGGCGGAAGTAGAGCTCTGAGGACGAGTCGTGAGTCATGCTTGGGTTGCTCAGATGGTAGAAGACTTGCCCACGAAGAGCAGAGGCCTCGAGTTCGAGCGTCGGTGTGGCACACAGTTTCATATCAGCGCACACTCCGCTCCAGAGTGAAAATTTCATTCTGGGTATAAAATATTAGTTCACTTTATTACAACATAGGTAAGGAGGAGTACTAATTTTGTACAAACCATTTCCACAAGCATTCGTGAGCATTTACTACTGTGTCTGAACATTAACGTATCAATTGATGTAGATAATTTACAAGTCTCTCACTCACGAGTATATTGGACAAGAACTTTCACGTTGAGTTCTGCCTAATATATTAACCACATAGCTGGACAACTAGAAGATGCAGCTCCCCTGATAATTGATGACCGCGGATTGGGGCTTGAGCGGTCCTGTGCTCGACCGTAAGTAGAAGATGGGTGATGGCGGCGTAGCGAAATGTTTGTAGACGTGGCTACGCCGGGGTCGCTCATTCGTCGATGCGGCTTCCTTGTGGTTGCGTTGCGAGATGCCAACCTTACTTTGTAGCCGTGCTCTTCGGACGACACCAAAAAAACTATGTACTTTGTATCGTCCGACGATGCAGAGCTCACGCAAAAAATATGGTTATTGACGACGAGGTGTGCATGCACCCTTTGAATATGCGAGGACGCATTAAAAAGTAATGCCGCCGAATTTTTATGTGAAAACTGTGAAAGCTTTTTAAATAAAACAAACATTATTAACACTGTACATTTTTCTTTTCCATGTCTACGTATTTGCAGCCTTCTGCCGCTGGAGGGCTCGGAATTGTAGCGTGTGACAAAAAGCATCCTCTACCATGCACTTCACATTAGTTTGCAGATGGAGATGTACAGGAAAATGTACGCTGCTTGAGGAACAGCGGAACGAGGAACAGTTGAAACACGGCACTGCTTGAAGCAGCCAATCGCGACTCAGGAATCGGTCAGTACTGGTGACGATGATCGCTGCAACACGGCAAGTGGCGTAACCCGATTTCCCAGAGACTTCGCTCATTGAAGGAGGGATAAAAATAAGCGGACACGGTCTCGGCTTGTCCGTAGGTACTCGACCGTTTCTGAGGAACGACCAAGTTTTTCAGATACTCTGTGGTCCGTTCAGACGTAACGAGTTCAACCAGAGCGGTGGCGCGGCGGCTAGCGTAATGGCTTCGCACTTTTGAGCCACGCGTTCGAAATCGGATTATTGCTTCCGGTTTCTTTTCCATCTATCTACCCAAGTCCGTAAATAATTAATACACGAATGTGTGTAACAAATAAATTAGAAAAAATTGAAAGTGTTTTCAGTCAAATTCTTGTGTGTTGTCTTGTGTTGCTTACTTGATCCCGAGAAGTGGTTTTCGGTCAGCCAGCAAGCATACCCGTTCGTTTCTGCACCCTGCATGGAGGGTCTTGTAATCAGTCGATTCTGATCTGCCTATCTGGCTTTGTGGTCTTTGAGGGAATCAGTAACGGAAACACATCACTCCCGAATTAGTTCTCAAAGCGAACAGGCAGAAGTTGACCATACATGCATATATTATAATATAAGGAAGTGTGAAACACAGGGTAATTTTACGATTAATATAACGCCCTCATACCTACTAACATTCGTGTTGTAGATAAATGTCGAAGAAAAAATAAAACGAAAACGATAATCGGGTTTCGAACAGGCGGCGAAAAAATATGATGCCGCAACGCTACCCAACGAGCCATGTAGAACTGCGCCAAAAATAACCTACCGTAGTTTTTGTTGCGTACATAAATGACGTAGTAAATAGTACGATTATCGGTAGTGTTGGCAGCAAAGGAAACATAAATGAATGTGTCAGAGACGGACTGGGAGTCGAGAAGTTCTCTTTATATGTTGTATGTCTTCTTTGTCGACATAATTAGAAGCGTACATCGTTCATTGTTAGTCCAGTGTGTATTTCATATCCTTTCAAAATATCAATTGCATTTTATAGGTAGTGAATATTAGTTGACAGCGAAACGACTGCGCCTTTACGTAACCAAGGCAATTATTTTTGATGCAAGTACTGCTTACGTGCACAAACATCTATATAATTATTATTATTTTGTACTCAATAGAACGTTCTTCGTCACGATCAAAGGCAGGGCTTTCCATTTATTACTGGTAAGTGCGAATGTTGTTTATGAATAACGGAAACGTTTTTTAAAAGTTTGACGAAGTACCGAAGCGATGTTTGATATAGTTATTTTGCAGCATTTGCCTTTTTTAGGAAAATGCGCTTTCTAGCTCTCTATGATTGTTATTTCTGTTTGTTTTTACTACAGCATCATTCTGTTTCTCGTTACAAATCGACAATTTTCGAATAAAACCAGAATTAAACAGTGACAGTTTCGGTTTTGCTACAATTTTTTTAAGTAACTGGCAGGAAGGTATATCCTCACTCTAGACAGATCGGTTCTTTTGGTGTCTAGGGTAATCTAGTGAGACACTAATCGCGTACACAAAGGGATCGTTATGAGGTAGCGTCTGATTGGTATGCAACACGCCTAATGAACTGATAACGCGGTCACAATCCTAACTGACCAAGGCTGCTTGAGAAGTTACCGTACACTACACTTAATTACGATAGTGCACGGTAGTTTTACAACTCTAGGGCCAGCGCTTCAGTTGAACTTACCGCGCGATAAAAGCCATTTCAATTACGTCGAAAACCTTGAGCTTCGTTTTCTGTGAAACGGTCGAGTGGCTGCAGATAGGCTGAGATATGTCTTAGCTTATTTTGACTCAAAGTTTCTGGAGAAGTTAGTTATGGCACTTGCCGTGTTCGTGTGGGCTAGTTTCATCATCGCCGGCCATGCCAGTGAGCAGCGAAAGGAAAGATTTTGCGATTTAGACTGATTATTGTTATATTAGCTGGCAATGGAATGTAGGACCAACGAGGATGCAGCTCAGACGTACCGCCGTAACACAGGGTGGGCAGAATACACCTACCCGAAAAATATTTGCATTGAGGCTGAGGTGGGATGACGCCTTGTTAACGAACACCACAGAAATGCTGGAAATTGGCATCACTGACGTCGCTGAACCACTATGCGATATGCAGGACGTTACAGGATAAAAAATTGGGAGATTTTATAGGATGAAATTCGAAACACATTGCAAGAGGAACCTGTAGCTAAACTGTGAGAAACTTTCTGTAGGATTTTGCACTTGTTACATATTCCGCAGGCGAAATGAAACATCAGAATACTGTAGCGTGGAAAACAGTTGAGTAGTGTGTAGCGTGGAAAGCAACAGAGTAGTGTCAAATAATGTAAACTTAATCTGTGGCTTCAATACTTTATAGAGTACATGTTCAATGTAACGACCACCAAATTCGTTAAATAATGTGCGATGGCGAACCATGCTTTCTCTGGTTCTCTGTAAGATTCCGCCCTCTCCGCTGGTGGTCAAACGTTGTAGAGAGGCGGTCAGTAAGCCGAGGTGCTGTTTCTACTGCTGATAACTACAGATATGACCCCAGAGAGAAAAGTAAGGTGGGGTGGAGGCCAGGGCAGCGCAGCACAAGCCGAGGGACTGGCCGTCCTTTCCAGTTCCTCTCTACCTCAAGATATGCCCTGACCCGAGGAGCTAAGTGCGCCAGAGCACCGTCGTGCTGACGACGCCACGAACTAAGGCGGAATTGCGAGGGAATGTCGGCGTCTCCAGAAGTATAGGCAAGGGGTTCTCCATGGACCATTCGCTCGATGTGGTAGGATGCGTGTTTCCAGTCATACAATGTCCAACAACTCCGCCTAAATATTTGCTGAGGAGCTTACCTGGTTACTACCCAAGTGATAAAGAGGTCAAACACCTCCCACCGCTGTATAGATTTCCGGCTGTAGATTCGTTATTGTAAAACGTTCGTATACAGTATCCCAAGTTTTTAAAACATCGTTATGCAACACTATTTATATTTAAAATTTCGTTGATAAACACTTCCGGATTTAGCCAGACCTCTGTTCCTAGTACTGTGTGGGCAATATTGTCATTTATAAGCGAAACTAGTTCCGGGACTGTTCCTGCAGTTAACTAATAGATTTCCTTTCTCCGATCTACCGTGACAACTACCATAGTTTAGTGGCCCATGCAGAATGTTGCGCCGCACCTCTGTTGTATGTCCTCACAACGGTCTACCACGTAATACTTGCCGCATCGAAATCACGGTTTCCAGCATTTCGTGCAATACGGAGTTCTCTTGGTGATTAACAACGGTCAGCTACACTTCAGTCGTACAAACAGTTTCTGAGCCAATTTTTCTTTGCTCAGCCTGTAAGCGGAACACTACAAAACGCAATGTTTACTACCTTGTTATTAAGCTCGCGATGAAGAGAACATAATACATGTCCTCACTGTTATGAATGTTACAGGCCATTTAATGTGAGCGCTGCTCTACTTGGACTGCATTCGGCTCCTCTGCGCCAGCTACTTTGCGCGCTTGCTTTTTCCGCCGTTTTGTCTGCTTTTTTCCCCCTGTTGGGCTGTGGCGTACCGCAGCCGACCCACCCTTCCGGCCGCTACGGAAGCTGGTGTTGTGCGGCCGATATTCGCGGCTCCATCCACACAGGCCCCGTAACAAACGCACAGGCGTTCCCATCCGCCAAAGGCTGGCCACTAGTGTGCGGCAGCGGAATTTCTGTTGACAACACGGTGCGTGACAAAGGGACTCGTAACGATTCAGACTGTCCCTGTGCTCTGGTTTCCCTCTGCGTCTAAAGCTTGCATCTGTCCCACGGCAGACTAAGAACTGCAGTGCAGTCATTATTTAAGTGTGCAGCGCCAGAGAGGTCAAAGCCAATGTTTTTCACTGAACCCTACTAAGCCCGACAAGCTGCCGATTACCCGGGTTAATGTGGACACTAGACTGCACTGATAAGCGATAAACATCCCGGGAGGTCCAACGGTAGCGACCGACCGCCGTTTCGATAGGCGCCGCTGCACGCGGAAATGGAGGGGCGTGTGGTCAGCACACCGCTGTCCCGGCCGTCGTCAGTTTTCGCGACCGGAGTGGCTACTTTTCAGTCAGGCAGCTCGTCAATTTGCCTCACAAGGGATGAGTGCAGCCCACATGCCAACAGCGCTAAGCAGGCCCTGACAGTCACCCAACCAAGTGCTGGCCAAGCCCGACAGCGCTTCACTACGGTGATCTGGTGTTTCTTCATTTACAAAAGGTGCTACGAGGCACATTCGAAAAAGCACTACATTACTTGCGCCATACTCGCCCCAGATTGACAAGTTATTTACAACATCACTCTTCAAACGCACTGAATTTCGTACCCACAAGCTTTTGGAATAGTGTCGGGAAACAATCGTTCAGTTACAGCTCTAATCATGAGGTGCAGTAAACATGTTTATTTCCAGAAACCTGTTTTCGGTGTATAACACTTCATCAGTGGCATCTAATAAGAGGAACAAACAACTTTATGTACATTCGATTTTTACAAAGTATCATTAGTGTATATATAGTACCAGTAATATAATTCTACCTGCAGTATGTTCCTCTCCAGCAGTGACACACATGTGAGTTACTGCGATAGGATATGAAATCTGCCCTGTCACTTAGTATACAGGTTGTCATGTATGTTACTGCTGTGAAATCTTTGGCAGTGACAATTCTTGTTCATGTTTGTCATAACTGTCACACAATGTAAATATCCAACTGACAGGTCAAAGAATCTACATTACTTGTCTTTTGTTATTTCTGAATTCAAATTTATACACATCTTTGATGTGGGTTCTTTTATGTTCAAATGGTTCTGAGCACTATAGGACTTAACATCTGAAGTCATCAGTCCCCTAGACTTAGAACTACTTAAACCTAACTAATCTAAGGACACCACACACATCCATACCTGAGGCAGGAGTCGAACCTGCGACCGTAGCAGCAGCGCTTCATTTATGTAAATTACTATCTTCCCACAATTGGTATCTATATAAAAGGTATAAAATTGCAAAATAATCAAACATATCACGTCAAATTACACAATTTTATCCGCGAGACAAAGGCTCCAAACCAAAATTAATCGGTGAAACACTCGAAATTTTGTATACACATTTTATTCCGTAAGTCTGTTCATTTATTAAATATGTTATCCAGTTATGTTGTTATATTGGTGTATATTTCAATTTCATCTAGAATATTTAATAACCTGCCATTTTCCGCTTTATGGAGATTTGATAATGTCATTTGCAGAATGCTTGTGCTGTCTCAAATGAGTATCGAATGCTGTGGGATTGGCTTGACGAACATTGATATGTTTTATAAATCTCGTTAACTTCTGCCTGTTTGCTCAACACAAAATTGATCACATTAAAACACGTTGCATTCATACACACTTGACATGTTGTATGTTCGGCTCATTATCTAAATTTTGTATGAGACGTGATCTTACACTCTACTATGTCTCGAAGCAAAAACAATATACCTAAAGAACAGAGAAAATGTTATGAAAATTGCATAATTAACATAATATTAACAGAAAATTAGTTACCCATAATAATCTCGCGTTAAAGTTGAATAAAGGGAATACAGTTGTTCTTATGAAAAAAGAGGAATATATCAAAAAAGCAGACGTCTTTGTGATACAAATGATTGCCGCGCGTTTAGAGACACCATGTCACAGATTGCGCGCCCCCTCCCGCCGGAGGTTCGAGTCCTCCCTCGGGCATGGGTGTGTGTGTTGTTCTTAGCATAAGTTAGGTTACTGTGTAAGTCTAGGGACCGATGACCTCAGCAGTTTGGTCCCATAGGAATTCACATACATCGTACATCATGATACAAGTGTTATTGTATCCATTCATGGAGATCCCACTTATAAATATCAGACTCGAGTAAAGAAAGCTCTAACGAAGTGTAAATTGCTCCTTACTAACAATGAAAAGTACCTCTATATAGTGATGAACCCTCAGTCTCCAAAACCGCTATCCTAACCCAAAACTCACAAAGATCATTTTTTCTATCAGACCGACTGTTGTTTGTATAAGTAGTTCAACACATTTGTTAAGCAACAAGCTTAGTGTTATCATATACTAGCACTATACGTTTTAGAAGCAGCTTACAGTGAAAAACTCAGTAGACTTGATAAACCAAGCAGAAACATTGCCATCCCAATTAACAGCAGATTCCTCTACTTAGACGTATGTAATATGTACACTATGTCCCGACAGCTAAACCTATATCCATTATCAAAACGCATTAATCCAAATTCAATAAAATGAGCCAAATAGAAAGTGAAGAACAAGGTGACATTAATAAATTCTATCTCAGAACTGTTTTACCTTCAATGGCTACATATATCAACAAAAATAATTGCCTGTGGAAATATGTTTTTAGATAATATCAAAAAGAATTTTTTTTGAAAATTCCAATTTAATAACAGCGTCATATATTATCGCCGTTATGTAGATGATACATAAGTCTTGTTCGATGGCACTCGGGGCGAACTTAATACATGTTACCGACAATGTAATCAGTTACATAAGAACATCTTCTTCCCCACAGAACATGAAGAAAAATTGTATATTAAGTTTTTGGACCTGACTGTTTGAAATAGGACGAGATACTCACCTTTCCAAAATATTCCGGAAACCCCAGTACATCTGACTGCATAATTCACAGCAGTTCTTGTCATCTATGATCTCATAAACGGGCTATTTGCACTCAGTGATTGACAGGTTAATCAAACACCTCTAAAATGAGGCGAATATTAATGCTGAATTACATATACTGGGGAAGGTAGCCTCTCACAATGACTATAACCCGAAACTAGGTACGAAATAGAAAGAACGTACTAAGAATAGAAATTAGATCACATTAAAAAAGAGTGAGCAAGTAGAAAAGATAAGAGTGAGCAAGTAGAAAAGATAAGTCTTTATCATTATGATGCCGCGGTCGTATTTTCGACAAAGTAAGTCTTTTGTTTTGAAAAACGACTCTACAAGTTGGCTTCAGGACAGAGAAGAGTTTAAGAACACGTCTTATATACAATATAGATAAGAGCCAAACATATAATACGTCAGGTGTGTATAAAACAACATGTAGTGAATGTGATGAAATTTATGTTGGACAAACCGCGAGAAATTAACGAGATTTAGAATACATTTTAATGTTAGTTAATCCCTCAGCATTCAATCCTCATTTGAGACAATACAAGCATTCCGCTGATGGCATTAAAAAATATCACCGTTCTCCATAAAACACAAAAAGGCAGGTTATTAAATCATCTAGAAAATATTCAAATATGCGCCCATATGATAACACAACATACTTAATGAACAACGAAAGTTACGGAATAAGATGTACATACAAAATTTCAAGTGTTTTTACCGAATAATTTTGGTTTGGAGTCTGTGTCCTGGATTGTAAATTGTCTAATTTGACGTGATATCTTTGATTATTTTGTAATTTCATACCACCTGTATATTCTGTCTTCATTACCAACTGTCGAAAGATTGTAATTGACATAATATAAATGAATCCATGTCACAGATGTATATAAATTTGATCTTAGAAATAACAAAAGACAGCTGATGTAGACTCTTTGACCAGTTAGAAAACATTTGTACTGTCAAATGAATTTTGCTCCGCAAACTTTCATAACAGCTTGACACTTTTCAGAGCCTCGTTGTGCGTATAACGGGTTTCCAGAATGCCTGGTCTTTGTTCTTTGCTCTACCGAAAACACTTTGTTCGCTATGTCAGTGTCACGTAACTGCTCAAATCCCGGTTCATGTGCATCGCTATTGACCAACTGCGGATGTTTTCGTTGCCCATGTAATCACAAGTAGAAATTTGCATTATAAACGAAAATAACACTGTACTATAATACATTTTAACTTTTTGTCTGCCCTCTGGCTTAAATTATGATTTTCACTTGTCATAGTTATGGTAAAGAAGGATTTGAAAATAAAAATTTCCTACCATATACCGTTTCCCAAATATAGAGGTTTTATTATTTATGAAAAAATATAGTTTTATATCTTTGGCAAGACAAATAGTTCACCCAAAGATAAGTTTATGAGGACATTCTAAGGAAAAAGGTGAAGATGGCCATCAAGAAAATGTAGCTTTGGTGATATATAAAACTTCCGACTTTGGAAACTTCTTATCTAATCACGACATTCACAAACTCTTTATAGTCATTAGTCCAGGAAAGTGGGTGCACGTTGGCTTGACGACATTGCATGCATCTTTTTCAATCTCCCTTAACGAGTTGATGAAATCTGTATCTTGCGTAAGCTGCCATGGGTGGCAATAAATGTTCTCTCTTTAATCTTTGCACAGTGCATACCAATATTCCTCCTTAAAAACTGCATGAAAACCCAGTAGGTGACAGCGAAAGGTACAGTCCCGATTTCTGTTTATGATAGCTAACGATATATGGACAAATGTAGAGATCAAAATACACATAGAGAAGAAAACTTCCCTATTGCATGAGGACTGAAACTTATTTAATTTAAATTACAGTGTTGTGTACATAGTTCCGCGTTGTCAGGGCGTACACAACTTTCCCAATAGAGCCCGCCCCGCCAAGCACAACAGCGCAGGCGCAGCGCTCGTCCGTCTCCGCACTACGAGATGGTGCTGCCTTAGAGACGGACCAAATTCTGCTTCCGCCGATCCGCGTATTAATATGTAATGCAGCCAATGAGATTGCTGCTAACGTAGAACCTTTTCTCCTCGCGGATCACACTCGCGCAGTGATACCTGAACGTGCGTGGTATTATAAGGAGTGTACAGACCTCCGATTAGTCAGTCTGCATCAGTCTGCATTTGTCTGCATTAGTCTGCATTAGTCTATAGCCAAGTTTCCATCTGCGCCTAATAAGATTATCATATTCCTGTACATAGCCTTGAAGAGAAATGTATAGACACTTTTCTCAAGTATCAGAGATATATGTGAGAATAAGATTAAAGTACCAATACCAAAGGAACTTCAGATTGACAATTGTAAATAGCATCCAGAACCAAGTTAAGTAATTTTATGCTTGTTATTATTTTAATAAATGTGTATGAAAATTAATCAAGTTCTGTTTAAAGTTGGTCACCGTCAATCTGCTACTCTAAGCGTGCAAGTGGCATTTCTATTGTCTGACCTAACGGCCGAAGATAAACACGCCACGATAAGACCACGAGACATATTTCTGACACTCGCCTACTTCGTTAGAGCGACAAGTCAAATAATCTGATGGTGTGTGTACTGAAGGTCTTAAAGTACGCACACCACATAAAGCTTATATCCGTAACAGAAAACACTGATACGCACGAGAAATTGTAGCTGACGTAGAAAAACTAAAATCAAATCTGAACCCAGCATACTAAAATTAGTCATAATTTTAGGAGAGGGCAAAGAAGTGTGCTGTGCAGTGTAATCGTTTCATTATAGAATAATACTTTAGGCATCATTATCATTGTTTGTAAAACGGCTCTGCTATTCACGAATAATGCGCAAGCCAGAAAATCAGCACCCGGGCAATCGGGATCTTCGTGCATATGCAAAAATATCAATGACTGTGCCAGTATTATTTATAATGTTTGCGGATCGTCGTCGGCGTCGACATTTTCCGTTAAGGGTTTAGGCTTGCAGCATTTTTCAGCTTCACAAGCCACTCCATAGTTTCCCCGATCTGCATGCACATAATTTAGCATTACATGTACGAGAGGGTGCTATGTGGTCCACTATTTTGCTATCTAAAATTCCATGATGTCATTTTATCCATTGCAAGTGGACATTTGTGTAGCTTTTCTTTCTTTTTTTTGATGTTGCCCAATATATCCAAGATGCGTATGGTAACTCTGCTTGACGGATTTCGGATTTTATAAATTCCTGCATGACGTTTCGAGAGCCCGTGTGTATCGATGTGAGCTTAAAATTTTGTTTGCCATAATACGTAACCTCACGTACGGCCAATAGCTCTGTTGTACTGGCAACCGTGCGCCTCCTAGCTGAGTGTTCAGTGCAGATGGCGACAGTGTTCAGGACCTGAGTTCGATTCCCAATACTGCCCTGTGGGAGGACTGGTTCGGAGTGCACTCAGCCTCTCACCCTGGTGATGCCATCTGAGGAGCTACGTGCCGAATGGTGGCGACTTCACGGCCCGGAATGTCGGCAAAGCGGCCGGTATAGCGGTCTGCTCACCCTCCGTGCCGCATCCGCATGACGCCGCAGGGTTCACAATGGTTCAAATGGCTCTGAGCACTATGCGACTCAACTTCTGAGGTCATCAGTCGCCTAGAACTTAGAACTACTTAAACCTAACTAACCTAAGGACACCACACAGGTCCACGCCCGAGGCAGGATTCGAACCTGCGACCGTAGCGGTCGCTCGGTTGCACAGTGTAGCGCCTAGAACAGCACAGCCACTCCGGCCGGCACGCCGCAGGGCGAAGGATGCCACGGCGGCCGGTCGCCACCACTTGGGCCTGCAAAGCTTGGACCATTGTCCCACCCCTTCTTCTATTTTACAACGATCTGTTTTTCCCACTCATCTGGATTAACGATTCGTAAGACACATCGTTGTGTGGATAGATTAATTTGTGAGGATTTTCTTCGTTTTCCCTGGTGCGTGCGGCTGTTCTTCTCTGGGTACGGAACACAACTTAATCTTCCGAGATCTGCTTTAGCTGTGATCGCACATCTAGTTGTTCTCTTATGTCGTCGCGTAGGATGTCATGGTACTGTATATGATCAGTACATGGCCAACTTGTCTATCGCCATATCACGTTTTATGTTTCGTAAAGGACTTGCTCGAGGCAGCTGCTCGACATCGTGAGGTGAAGTTGTCGTGTTGGCAGAAGAGCCAACACCGTGTTACTAGGGGCCGAAATATATGCGTATTAGCTCACGCAGGCTGGCGTGAGGAGGGAGGGACTATACTGACGTGAAGTCTGGAACATGACAAGGAATTAGAATTCAGAAAGCGGACGTAATTAGTTTGATACTTAACTTTAATCCATTAATGATGAACGACGCTCTTGACGGTACATGATTCACAATATTATCTGTGCAGAATACATTCGTAGTAACGGAATATGGCGCCTTGCTAGGTCGTAGCAAATGAAAAGCTGAAGGCTATGCTAAACTGTCGTTTCTGAAAATGAGAGCGTATGTAGACAGTGAACCATCGCCAGCAAAGTCTGCTGTACAACTGGGGCGAGTACTAGGGAGTCTCTCTAGACTAGACCTGCCGTGTGGCGGCGCTCGGTCTGCAATCACTGATAGTGGCGACACGCGGGTCCGACGTATACTAACGGACCGCGGCCGATTTAAAGGCTACCACCTAGCACGTGTGCTGTCTGGCGGTGTCACCACAGAAGTTTGCAACGGTAGTACTGGCAGTTGTGCCAGGTGGTTGACGTGCAACTAAACTTGGAGGTACAGTCGTATGGGAGCAAAACATTGTAGATGTGCTAATGCGTTCAGGCGGAACCGATTAAAGCTTGGAAAAGGTGGAAATCTGGCGCTGCTCTGTGTGACAGCCCCGCTGCCATTTGACAACAGAATGGCTATCGAGAAGAGGGACCGTGCGCTGTTTGTGAAACAGTTTCACGTGAACTGCAGCAGTTGCAGTGCTATCGCCGACAGAAAGGTCTGAGGAGAGGCCCGATGTCAGTCAGTGGTTTACGTTTGGCGTGGCGCCTGGAGGAGGAAGTTACTGACGAGGCTGCTGAAACTGAGCTGGCAGCACGTGTCCCAGGTGCTGCTAGTGCTCGTGCAGTACCACGAGAGCTGTCTACACCACGGTCAACTGTACGGGCAGTTTTGCGGTCTAGTTTACACTGGTACCCGTACCAGTCCCATACGGCACAGCAACCCCAACCTCATGCTCTGCAGCAATGTCTTGAATTCGCTATTCTGTTTCTGGCACGGATCGAAGTTGACGGCTTGTGGCTGGGCATTGTTCTGT
This sequence comes from Schistocerca americana, assembly GCF_021461395.2. NCBI lineage: Eukaryota > Metazoa > Arthropoda > Insecta > Orthoptera > Acrididae > Schistocerca > Schistocerca americana. The sequence goes on from NC_060127.1 coordinate 145,524,582, forward strand.
GCAGTGCCGAGCCACTTTTGACACTACACGCTGCAGTGGATACACAGAACTGTCGAATGTAGGGTACTGCTGAGCCGCGTGTTGGGCACGAAGAGCCACCGCACTCGCCGTGCGTGAGGGTGCGGTGTGGATGACAAGCACCCTTATTCTCGCTCCGTCCCCCATGCAAGGGAATACAGCCAGAGGGCTTGTCAGGTTTACCGTGACGGATGGACGTTATCCAGACCTCCTTGTATAGCTATTCCTGCTTTGGAACAGCGCAACTGTGTAGAAAGCACTGTTTTCATGCAAGATGGGACAACGCCTCATGTTGCTCGACCCGTTGAAAGCCGGCCGGAGTGGCCGAGCGGTTCATGGCGCTTCAGTCTGGAACCGCGCGACCGCTACGGTCGCAGGTTCGAATCCTGCCTCGAGCATGCATGTGTGTGATGTCCTTAGGTTAGTTAGGATAAAGTAGTTCCAAGTTCTAGGGGACTGATGACCTCAGATGTTAATTGCCATAGTGCTCAGAGCCATTTGAACCCCTTTTTTTTTTTTTTTTACCCGTGGAAGATCCGTCTAACGCAACGTCCAGAGGTTTCTCAGGCTTGCAAGATCACTTCATCTGAATCCAAGTGGCGTTTGGCTCTGAGCATATCAAAAAGCACGCATTTACTAGCAACACGTTCGGTCTCCACCTGAGCTGAAGAGCCCAGTATACAAGAACACGTTGCTCACACGCCACCGGAACTGTTGATGACGTCGTTTTACAGATATAACAACTCGTGGACGTCTTTGGTGCTCATAATGAACAAATTGTGTAAGCGACGGTTAATAATAATAAAATCAACATTATCCCTTTCTCACTTGTTTGACCTTTGCTACTCACGTCCCATACCTAACCCATTACATATGTAAACATTTCTATACGCCTTTCTTGCATTCACAGCGCCAGATTTTCACCTGGTAGCCAAAATTGGAACTAATTTTTTTCCAGCATAATTTTGTTCCGCATTAACTCATCAGCATCTCTACCAAATATGGCAGCATACTATAATTGCAGCCCACACTGGACCTCTGTGACTAGATGGACTTAATTACAACCACCTGGTACTTGCCTGTCAGTAGCCAGCAACCTCCACCTGCCTGTGTCGCGTAGTTGCCTCACAGCAAGTACTGTGCCATATTCAAAATGCCCGGACGGGCAGCCATATCGAGTAATAAAGATGCTTCGTTTGGTTTATTATCTGTTTATTTTTTTATTGTTAAATTTGTGAGCGCCCGATAACTGGACATGTTTGGACGGCACAGGAGAGCGACTGTAGTCTGTCTTTATACTGAAGAGCGAGCAAGCGAGCGAGTCCGCACTCTGCCTACCCTGCTACGTCGCAGGGCGCTTCTACAGGCTGTTACGTAGTGCAGTCCCTGCCGCGGCGCGCGCTTCAAATCTGTTGCGACGCCGTGTAAAGAAACGTCCCGGATGCGTTTATATTTACGCAAATGCGTTAAGAGTATAAGGAAAACAAAAAACCACAGTTTCTTCGAAACACAACATTATAGAGTAAATAATATTAACATATAATAATATTAACGGAAGTTAGGATTCTACTACAAACATAGAACCGAATGCCTATTCATGTGAATGCATGTTCCTCTATTCGTAATACGAACCAGATACAATCAATCTGTAGAAGTTAAGGCTTGTCCTTACTTTGTGTTTCTATTAAAAGGTAAAAGTTTTCTTTGAAGGGCTGCATTGAAATTTAACAATTCTTGCAGGACGAAGAGTGTTTAAAAAGTAACCAGAAATTTATAATTTTGTGTGTTGTACTAGTTCGATTCGCACTGCTTTTTTTGTCACTGTGTTCGTGAACATGTCTGAAAAGTATTTCAGGGTAAATCCCATTTCACGCAATGCTTTGTGTAAAACATCTTTTTTGCCAAGCAAAAAGGTTTTTTTTTGCTTCACGGCAGTAAGTAATTTCCGTAATGTGGGCACTATTTTTTGGTTTATGTAAAAGTCCTCCATAGTTTGTCGAATGACCGATTTTGTGAAACTGTCTATAACGATGGGTTTCCTCCCTAAATTATTAGTTTTCCTTCGCGGCGATTCCAGTAAACCATGCGCCTTGTTTTCGCGTTCCTTCCGTATGCGGCCTATTGTGGCGAGACTGACGTTTGAATAAACTGCAGCCCTTTGATTGGGACTGGTAATATTAGCCAACAGTTCTTTTTGTGCCGCCTCCTTAACCCACGCTTTAATAACGTTAGTCGATCGAACGGTCGTTACTCATCAGATACCTACTCTTCTTCGTATTCTGCACATTTTCTTGCAATGGAGGGCGATTATCCATCACTTCCGGATACTGAATTATATCAATGAGTACAGAAAGTCAACTGACACTGGCAACTAAGATGCCACGAACAGAAACGACGTATATCACTGCACGCCGATCTACACCGCTAGACAGATAACGGGCAACAGATTTTGGGTGCCCCTGTAGGCCGGTGGCAGCGTTCTTCCGGGAAAGGCCACTTGCCCCACCAAAAGCGCTGCTCGCTCCTGAGTTTACAGACTTGACTATCGAGAAGAGAGTGTGGTGGAAGCCCTTTCGGCTAGGCAGAGCAGAGTGTAGGATGGCGCCCCGTCATCGCCCCGGCCACACCGCGGGCCCGCGTGCGCGTGTGAGAGACAGCCACGGCGCACCGTCAGCAGCGCGGCCCGCACAATGGGAAGCCGCGGTCGCGCACAATGGCCAGACGGCCGCTTCCGGCCGCCCGCGTCGTGTCGGGTTGCGCCGGAAATCGGATGAGCGCGGCGCGGCACGCCACGCGGACTCGCGCACCGCCAACCGCGCCGCCCTCTGCCGGACGACGACACTCCACCGCCGCCGTATTTCACCGCGCCAGTCATACACGACTCCCTGTGCCGGGCAGGCCGCCGAGTATTGCAGCGAAATGCACGGAAGGCGGTCTGAGTGCGGGACGACGGCAAGTGGTTGGCGCGTGAACATGAGCAGTGCGGACGCGGTCTCACCAGGGACACTGTTACGTACGTAGCTGCCTAAAGGAACGACGAGACTGTTATCAAAATACCCCGGATCCTTTAAAGATCAAACTCCGTGACAGTGTGAGCGGGATTCGACAGAATGTCGGGAACCACTGAGAAAGAACCTGCGTAGCCGGTCAGGCCAGGCATCGATGACACAACACAACAGCGCTGAATCCCCTGGTTAAATCCACAGGACAGAACAGGTAGTTGCAATTGTGTAAAGGGGCCAAAAATGAGCGGCTGTCAGTTACACTCAACTTTATTTAGTTGCCCAAAGATTACAGTGCAAATTTCCGACTTTAACTATCGACTGAATATGTCACACAATCTTCAGGCTTAAATTCACAACCTGTTTAATTTTCAAAACGGCTGAAGGCCCATGATTAAAATACAACTACAATAAATTTTCAAAAGGCAGAAAGCCCAAAGCTTTATCCTGAAATAATTTTTTTAATTGAGGCTGAGGGCCCAAACAATCTAAGACTTAACAAGTAAGGAATTTTAATTTTAAGACGACTGAAAGCCCATGATTGAAGAACACAACTACAATGAATTTTCAAAAAGCAGAAGGCCCAAAGATGTATAAAAAAATTAAATGAGGCTGAAGGCACGAACAATACAAGATTGACAAGTAAGGAACTTTCAATTTTCAAATGGCTGAAGGCCCATTATTTAAAACCCAACTAAAAGCATACAAGTTCAAACCATCGTCTATGAGCCATTAAAATACACGAATAAGGCTGTACAGCCAGCGGCGCTCAGAAGTTTCCGGGGGTCGGGCTGCACTTGAAATAATAACGTTCGCTTAGCGGAGACAGGTAGTGGGCCCAACTACATCCCATCCGCCGGCAATCTAACCAAGAGGCGGTCAACGGACCCGCCGACAAGACGACTTGCTTTCCACCCGACCGTTACAGAAGGAACTCCAAAGCCAAAACGTAAAAGGCGTAGCCGCCCACAACCAAGTATGCATAAGCTGTCAAAACTACACATTCGTGTTGGACAGCCACAACACGGTGAGGAAAGGACACTGCCTAAATTTTACGTCAGCGGCCAGGGTAGGTAACCGGAACGCTAACGGCCAAAAGGCAGTTAATTCCGCTGCTGCACTTGGACTTCAAATAACCAAAATACAGTTAAAATCCATCGGATGGTGGCCAGTCTTTCGCGGCACAATGTGAACAGACAGGCTTCGGTAATTAAATCACCACTCAACTTTGGTGTCGTGAGTCGATGAGCCACGAACCTCGTAGCAATCGGAACTGCTCGCACACACTCTCACGGTGGGTAGAGACCGCCAGCGGGCCCGGCCCACTGCGCCGCGCGGGGATTTCCTGGCTGATCCACACCAACCGACCGACTCCTCAGTGCCACTACGCCGACAACGTTTAAAATAACTTGTCAGTCAAAATCACACAAACTAGACACAGTTTCACGAACACTTGCACGGAGGGCTAGACAACGCTAACGGCAGTGACTGTACGATAACAGGGACAAATCACGAGTCGGCACACACACAGCCAACCCATAAGCGATCGCCGGCCAACATACACGTCGTTCGGGAAGACGACCGACCGACGACCAACCAAAGTTGTCCCCACTCCAATCACGTGTGTCGGTAACCATCGGGCGAGTCATGGCGGCCCGGACCTTACTGCTGCTGCGCCCCGACTGAACTTGTGCCGCGTACCAACTCAAAACGCTGACAGGTCCGATGTGACTCACAACACACGACGACCGGGAAGTAATACCAGTCCAGCAAAGATAATACGGCAGGGCCTATATCGGTAAGCGTTGCTGCTGCCGCTTACGGGCAGGTAAAGCAGCAGCTCGGTGACACAAGTAATTGAAACTAAGATAACGAGGTGGCAGTACGGAGAAAACAGGATGTTACATAAGAGACGGTACGAACACGAGCCACGCACTGCTCAAGCGCTTTGCCGACTGCGGACACATATTGAGGAAACGGGCACAACGAGACGACACTGCGGACACACAAATCCATTGAGTAATCGGGACAGAGAGAGAGAGAGACCTAAAACGTAACTAGGCTGAAGCCAAGAAATTCAAACATATTATCTAAACCACTGGACCGATTTCAACCAAACGTGGTTCACATATTACTGTCTGGAAAGAAATACTGTGGTGGTGATCTCCTATTGCGCTGGAGGTGATAACGTGGAGAAAAAAAAGGGAGGAAGAGGTAGACAGAGAGGGGAAGGAGGACGTGGACACAGATGTGAGGGAGGAGCGGATTGTCACAGGGAGAGGGGGAAGTAGACAAAGAAAGGGAAGACGAGATCGTCAGAGAGAGGGGTGTGGAGGGGAGAGGAGATGGATAACGGGACGGGAAAGAGGGAACAATTGCATTAACGAGAGGGTAGAGCGGCTGCATGAGATGATCACGGAGGTTGTGGGTAGAGATGTGGACAGAGGGACAGGTACACATGGCCAGAGAGAGGGGCAGACAGAGAGAAGGACGGCAGGAGATAGACGATGGGGGTGGAAGAGATGGAGAGAGAAGATGGCGGAGGTGATGGTCGAGTAGAGGGGGAGCGAGGAGAAGGGCTGCTACACACGTCTCCGCTGGTCATCAGAGCTCAGCTCACAGCTTATCATCGAAGACCGAAGACAGGTCTGGAGACGCCCCGGACAGTGGTGGGATGCAAACGTGACTGTCGCCCGCTTTGCGGCCCGATAACCAGGAGTAATGCTCTGGGGTGCAGTTTCATTCCATAGCAGCACCCCGCTGGTTATCATGCGCAGCATCCTTACAGCAGAGCGTGTCACGATATCCCTCAGGAGGACAAACAGTAACTCTGTCACTCAAATCAGTGCCGAGCTGGATAACTGCTCACACAACCACCAGAGTTGGAACAACACGTTATTCATGTGCTCAATTTGTGAAGCTCTTTCTCTTGAATGTATCATCCAATGTTTCTGACATTGTTATCATTGGTTTGTCTATACATGTACATCACGTCTACCGATTTCCGTCCCATTCGGACAATTCCTTCGTGGTGAGTTTTTTTTAAGTATGTAAATTAAATACACGAAACTACAGACCAGTTTTCGAAACGGGCTGGTTGCAGGGATGGACGAGATTCGCAACAAATTGTAGGTCAAAGATGGATGGTTCAAATGGTTCAAATGGCTCTGAACACTATGGGACTTAACATCTGAGGTCATCAGTCCCCTAGAACTTAGAACTACTTAAACCTAACTAACCTAAGGACATCACACACATCCATGCCCGAAGCAGGATTCGAACCTGCGACCGTAGCTGTCGCGAGGTTCCAGACTGTGGCGCCTAGAACCACTCGGCCACTAAGAAAGCTGGATGCTGGCGTGTTTCAAATACGCGAGCAATGAAATAACGCGGTTACACTTTGGTTGAGATCTGTCACCGCTGTTGTGTGCCGATCACAGCATCCGGAACCGATTATTTTCTACCGGTAAAGGCGGGCGGGGTGACTGACACCCGTGTCCCAGCCTCATTGGGACTCTGCGTGCCATAATAAACAGCTGCGTGCCATAATAAACAGCGTCCGTGATGGGCAGTGGCTCCGCCTTGTAGGTAGTCGGTTCAGACGGCAGTGCAATCATTCGGCATGTGTCGCTAGAGGGGCTGTAAAAACGTGTATCCCACACCCAGTTGAGTTTTAGAACCATGCAAGCATGTGGCCAATTTCGGGTAAGGAAGTGCTTCAGATCGTGATAGACGTTCGTTCCCCTTCTGAAATCGTACTGGCCGTGCGGGGTAGGCGTGCGGTCTTCAGCGCCATGTCACGGATTGCGCGGCCCCTCCCGTCGGAGGTTCGAGTCCTTCCTCGGGCATGGGTGTGTGTGTGTGTGTGTGTGTGTGTGTGTGTGTGTGTGTGTGTGTGTGTTCTCATTAGCGTTAGTTAGTTTAAGTTAGATTATGTAGTGTGTAAGCCTAGGGACCGATGACCTTAGCAGTTTGGTCCCATAGGAACTTACAACAAATTTCCAAAAATTCAAATCGTACTGCAAGTATGACACCGGAGTTGCGGTGACGAAAGTACCAAGCGAAGAGCGAAAGCAAGGGATTTCCGTGCATTGTAGGACTAGCGATAAAAGGTGTCCCATTTCCCACAGCTGCGAGTTAGTAAGAGACTTCTGTTCGTTCAGCCGGCCGGAGTGGCCGGGCGTTTCTAGCCGCTACAGTATGGAACCGCACGACTGCTACGGTCGCAGGTTCGAATCCTGCCTCGGGCATGGATGCGTGTGATGTCCTTAGGTTAGTTAGGTTTAAGCAGTTCTAAGTTCTAGGGCACTGATGACCTCAGAAGTTAAGTCCCATAGTGCTCAGAGCCATTTGAACCTTTTTTTCTGTTCGTTCTTCGTCCGTGTGGTGACTGCATAAGCCTCCAGAATTGAACCACTGCCTTGATGGAGGCGGACCAGATATAGAAGACAGACTAAAGGGAAAATTATCGAACAACATCTGTCACTAACAGTTCGTTGGTGGGCATTGAGTTCGTGGCTGCAAGAAGGTGAAGCACCCTTTAAGAGAGGATATCGAGTTTGCGCAAAGTTCATTTTGTTGCCTTGCCATAAATGACGCTGCCACAATAGAAGACAGAGCGGATCAAGATCTTGTACGGGGTTCAGAGGACTGCCGTTTCCAGGTCAGTTCGCAGTCAAAGTAGACATCCAGTAGCTCGGTATGTGACTGGAGAGCAAGTTTGTACGGGCCAAGCTGAAGTTGAGATGAAAAGTAATTGCGTCGTCTTCACGTGAATGTCGCCAAAGCAGTTTCCGGGCGACAAAGGAGTTAATTTCCTACAAACAGCCAATTAGTACCGCGATCGACAACAGAGAGCGTCGCTGAAAGCCCGAGTTTCCAAACGAATCTAACGCGCTAAGAAATCCGAGGAACTTCGGTCAGTAACGTCGCCGTGAAAACCTACATTCTCATTGGACATAGCCGGCCGATGTGGCGGTGCAGTCCGGAACCGCGCGACCGCTACGGTCGCAGGTTCGAATCCTGCCTCGGGCATGGATGTGTGTGATGTCCTTAGGTTAGTTAGGTTTAAGTAGTTCTAAGTTCTAGGGGACTGATGACCACATATGTTAAGTCCCATAGTGCTCAGAGCCATTTGAATCAAGAAATCATTGGACATAGTTGTTTGCGGTCGTGAGACCCTACTTGCAGTACAGACAGTTACGCGTCCCAGGGCTGCAGGCTACACGCTTACAAGTTGTGCGCTGCTGGGCAACTTCTGGTTTGTGTAACGGGCGCTTGTCTTTGTGTGTGTGTGTGAAGTGTGTGTGTGTGTGTGCTCACACAGCGAACAGAAACATTCGATTCCGGCGGATGTGTCACGGCTAATGAGCGTGTTCGCCGTGTAGCCCAATTAATTAAGCAAATACACGGGCGGAGCGACATTATGTGAGCGCCGCGTGTGACACAGTGGTGTGGCGTAACACTGGAAAATGTCAGCATCGCTCGCTGTTTGCGCACCCGTCCGTCCGTCTGTCTGTCTGTCGATTACCTACACCTGACCAGTTTAGCAGCGCCATCGGAAAAAAAAAGAAAAAATGAAAACGCGTCGCATTGTTAGAAAGTGCTATCGCTCGTCAGATAGCTTTTCCATTGCAGTACAGTGTCCACACCGGAAATGCAATTACACTTCACCCATTATGACGTTATAGCAACATCTACAGAGACGCTGTAAGAACGCTTGAGCCGACGTGTATGAAACACGATCAACATTTTTCGTACAAACGCTGTGAATAACCTTTGTCACTAAAACGTCCGGAATCAGTTCCAGCTTAGGGGGCAACAATAATTTATTCGCGTAGCTACTGGTCTAATTTAAATATTTAAAATGCTGTCATAACGTATTAAGACGTATAACCTTATGTTGAAAGTTAAATACAGGAAGACAAGTATTGTAGTTACGAACTGTGTGTTTGTCAGGAGGCAGAGTAACTGGCGGTTTGCAAATACACGGACTTTATTCACACAGTATTTGAGAATGACACCACTTAGTGATTTTCCTCGCCTACACGCATAATGGCAAATATTTAACATATTAACTCATTTGTAATCAGACGCTGGAAGGTGTTCTAAGTATGGGAGTTCAGTTATTTATAGAACTGGGGTATACTGGTTTGTTTGCTTGCTAAGTCACTGGATTGTTTACTTGCTAAGTCGTGGGTGATGAATTAGAAAATTATATACCATTTTTTGGCAGCCGGATCAGTTTTTGTATGACACGCTCGACGCTGTATCTACCGAAATCCTAGAAAACACTGCATACTAGTTTGTAGAACTGTAAAAATACCATAGGCTATCGTAGATGATCGTTAAGTAAGCGTACCGTGCGCGAACTATTACTTGGCATCTCCTAGCGGGGGGTGTGGGGGCGGGCAGCGAGCAATAGGGCGTGGAACAAGCTCCGCCTCCGTGTACTGCAAGCGCGCAGTGTAGGCGACACAAACGTGTTTCTTATACGCCCACAAAAGCAGGCATGTGTAGGACAGAGTTCATCATCGGTTAAATACTTCGTGCTATCTAAGTTGAGATCACTGTTTGTATTGAGATATTAAATAAATATATTAACGTCCTTCGTTATCAGTTACCGTATCAAAATAGATGCGGTACTAGAAGTAGGTAAAAGAACAATTTACGACACTAGGAATGGAAGATAGCTTACTATTTATTTTTTAGATTTCCTGAATGCAACACATTTCAGCAAAACTATAATAACATTCAACACAAATGTATAATGAAACAAGAATGAAACAGGCCAGTTTTGCTGAAGCTTCTGATAATTCCGATGCACTAACAGTTTCACTTTCGCACGTAATCGTCTTCTCTGACTCGTCGCTGGTATCTGAAGTGCCTACGTCGACAATGAGGTTGTCAGTGGCTAGTTCCATCACACCGTCATGCCTCCAATACTTCTGCTCAAGTTGTTGTACCTTTTTGCAGTAACCATTCCGGTCTTCCGCAGTAACAGCCTCAAAAATCCTCAGTAACAGCCTGAAAATTGCTTGCAAGAATCAACAGATTTTTAGATGACATGTCACCTGTAATGTTGTGCTACCGAAAGAGTCTTTTTATTTTTGCCTACTTTAGGTCAATGACATTCTAATCGCAATTCTATGGCGGCAAGCGAATTACTTTGTGGCCCTTTCTTGTTACCAGTATGTCAACTGCATACAACTTCGCTTCCGTCCTATTCTCCCGAATCCGGAAGTACAGAGCCTCCCTTGTCAAACTCTCATCGCATTGAATTTTTCTGTTCTGCAGCCACTGTGTCATAGATACTTTCCTATCGTATTTGGTGGGCGGTTTGTTAAGTTGACTTGTGATAAGGTACATTGTCCATGACTATTACAGAGCGAGGAGGAAGATTTGGGAGTACGAGTTCTTCGAACCATTTTTCGAAATTAGCAGAATTCATCTGCCCGTGGTAATCTCCCTGGGTTGATTTGGCCCAGAACTTTAGTTCTGCGTGCCTAACGAATCCGTTTTTGAACCCACACTTCCAACTATTACTCTTCGGTTTGTAATATCTGCATTGACTTCATTCTTCGCTAGTGGAAATGTAAAGTAAACAAAGGAATTAAAACAACGAATGATAAATACCTGAATGCGCGCTTGTTTGCTGATGGCCTTGTTATTATTCGAAGGAGTGAAGATGAAAGATCAGTATACCAAGTGAACGAAATTTGCTAGAAGTACAACTTCCAAAATTTCAAGCAACAAAGCAAAAATAATGGCATTCCGAGGAAAATACACAGTCAGAACAACGACTTTTTGGATAATTCAGTTTCAGATCAAGTGCCTCAAACCTCTCATTTAGGCTGTGCTATAAGTTCTGATTTTGACTCTTATAATGACAACAAGATACACAAATTCCAAGCTGTCTGTGGTACCATTAGCAGGACGTTGGGCCTTAAAGTACAAAAAGAAACCATCACGAAACTATACAAAGTAATGGCGATTTCTGCGTTATTCTATGGAAGCGGAAGCTGGGTTACCACGAAAAATATAGGAAAATAAAATTCAAACAGCAGCTATGAAGTTCCTAAGAAAGCCGAAGTGCTGCATAAGAAGACATGATTAAAAACGGAGATGTTAAAACACAATTAAATATTTTCAGCATTAATGAAAAAAATTCAAAAATATATTGAAGATTGGAGACAACAATTCATGGGAATGCTAGGTCACAGAATTCCTCAGAATATCCTGAAGTACAAGCCTAATGGTGAAAGACATATTGGAAGAGCTCGAAAAAGATGAGAATGATTTTGTTTGTGGCTTCGGAAAAGACAACAGCCCAATCCTTGAAAGTAAAATGATGATGAATTTTATTTGATTTTGCCACCATCAGGAGAAAGAAAACTGGCGTCCTGCGGATCGGAGCGTGGAACGTCAGATCCCTTAATCGGGCTGGTAGGTTAGAAAACTTAAAAAGGGAAATGGATAGGTTAAAGTTAGATATAGTGGGAATTAGTGAATTTCGGAGGCAGGAGGAACACGACTTTTGGTCAGGTGAATACAGGGTTATAAATAGAAAATCAAATAGGGGTAATGCAGGAGTAGCTTTAATAATGACTAGGAAAATAGGAGTGCGGGTAAGCTACTACAAACAGCATAGTGAACGCATTATTGTGGCCAAGATAGACACAAAGCCCATGCCTACTACAGTAGTACAAGTTTATATGCCAACTAGCTCTGCAGATGATGAAGAAATTGGTGAAATGTATGATGAGATAAAAGAAATTATTCAGGTAGTGAAGGGAGACGAAAATTTAATAGTCATGGGTGAGTGGAATTCGAGAGTAAAAGGGAGAGAAGGAAACATAGTAGGTGAATATGGATTGGGGGAAAGAAATGAAAGAGGAAGCCGTCTGGTAGAGTTTTGCACAGAGCACAACTTAATCATAGCTAACACTTGGTTCAAGAATCATAAAAGAAGGTTGTACACATGGAAGAATCTTGGAAATACTAGAAGGTATCAGATAGATTATATAATGGTAAGACAGAGATTTAGGAACCAGGTATTAAATTGTAAGACATTTCCAGGGGCAGATGGGGACACAGACCACAATCTATTGGTTATGAGCTGTAGATTAAAACTGAAGAAACTGCAAAAAGGTGGGAGTTTAAGGAGATGGGACCTGGATAAACTGACTAAACCAGAGGTTGTACAGAGATTCAGGGAGAGCATAAGGGAACAATTGTCACAAATGGGGGAAAGAAATACAGTAGAAGAAGAATGGGTAGCTCTAAGGGATCAAGTAGTGAAGGCAGCAGAGGATCAAGTAGGTAAAAAGACGAGGACAAGTAGAAATCCTTGGGTAACAGAAGAAATATTGAATTTAATTGATGAAAGGAGAAAATATAAAAATGCAGTAAATGAAGCAGGCAAAAAGGAATACAAACGCCTCAAAAATGAGATCGACAGAAAGTGCAAAATGGCTAAGCAGGGATGGCTAGAGGACAAATGGAAGGATGTAGAGGCTTACATCACTAGGGGTAAGATAGATACTGCCTACAAGAAAATTAAGGAGACCTTTGGAGAAAAGAGAACCACCTGTATGAATATCAAGAGCTCAGATGGAAACCCAGTTCTAAGCAAAGAAGGGAAAGCAGAAAGATGGTACATAGAGGGTCTACACAAGGGCGACGTACTTGAGGACAATATTCTGGAAATGGAGGAGAATGTAGATGAAGACGAAATGGGAGATACAATACTGCGTGAAGAGTTTGACAGAGCACTGAAAGACCTGAGTCGAAACAAGGCCCCGGGAGTAGATAACATTCCATTAGAACTACTGACGGCCTTGGGAGAGCCAGTCCTGACAAAACTCTACCATCTGGTGAGCAAGATGTATGAGACATGCGAAATACCCTCAGATTTCAAGAAGAATATAATAATTGCAATCCCAAAGAAAGCAGGTGTTGACAGATGTGAAAATTACCGAACAATCAGTTTAATAAGCCACAGCTGCAAAATACTAACACGAATTCTTTACAGACGAATGGAAAAACTAGTAGAAGCCAACCGTGGGGAAGATCAGTTTGGATTCCGTAGAAATATTGGAACACGTAAGGCAATACTGACCTTAAGATTCAAATGGTTCAAATGGCTCTGAGCACTATGGGACTTAACAGCTGTGGTCATCAGTCCCCTAGAACTTAGAACTACTTAAACCTAAGGACATCACACACATCCATGCCCGAGGCAGGATTCGAACCTGCGACCGTAGCAGTCGCACGGTTCCGGACTGCGCGTCTAGAACCGCGAGACCACCGCGGCCGGCCTGACCTTAAGACTTATCTTAGGAGAAAGAATAAGGAAAGGCAAACCTACGTTTCTAGCATTTGTAGACTTAGAGAAAGCTTTTGACAATGTTGACTGGAATAGTCTCTTTCAAATTCTAAAGGTGGCAGGGGTAAAATACAGGGAGCGAAAGGCTATTTACTATTTGTACAGAAACCAGATGGCAGTTATAAGAGTCGAGGGACATAAAAGGGAACCAGCGGTTGGGAAGGGAGTGAGACAGGTTTGTAGCCTGTCCCCGATGTTATTCAATCTGTATATTGAGCATGCAATAAAGGAAACAAAAGAAAAATTCGGAGTAGGTATTAAAATCCATGGAGAAGAAATAAAAACTTTGAGGTTTGTCCATGACATTGTAATTCTGTCAGAGACAGGAAAGGACTTGGAAGAGCAGTTGAACGGAATGGGCAGTGTCTTGAAAGGAGGATATAAGATGAACATCAATAAAAGCAAAACGAGGATAATGGAATGTAGTCGAATTAATTCTGGTGATGCTGATGGAATTAGATTAGGAAATGAGACACTTAAAGTAGTAAAGGAGTTTTGCTATTTGGGGAGCAAAATAACTGATGATGGTCGAAGTAGAGAGGATATAAAAGGTAGACTGGCAATGGCAAGGAAAGCGTTTCTGAAGAAGAGAAATTTGTTAACATCGAGTACAGATTTAAGTGTCAGGAAGTTGTTTCTGAAAGTATTTGTATGGAGTGTAGCCATGTGTGGAAGTGAAACATGGACGATAAATAGATTAGACAAGAAGAGAGTAGAAGCTTTTGAAATGTGGTACTACAGAAGAATGCTGAAGATTAGATGGGTAGATCACATAACTAATGAGGAGATATTGAATAGAATTGGGGAGAAGAGGAGTTTGTGGCACAACTTGACAAGAAGAAGGGACCGGTTGGTAGGACATGTTCTGAGGCATCAAGGGATCACAAATTTAGCATTGGAGGGCAGTGTGGAGGGCAAAAATCATAGAGGGCGACCAGGAGATGAATACACTAAGCATATTCAGAAGGACGTAGGTTGCAGCAAGTACTGGGAGATGAAGAAGCTTGCACAGGATAGAGTAGCATGGAGAGCTGCATCAAACCAGTCTCAGGACTGAAGACCACAACAACAACCTTTTTTGTAACGGGAACAAGCGAGTACAGCCGTTGCGGCCACCCCATGGGCGGCGTATGCCCTCAAGAAGTCCCTAAGTCAAGGTACAGTGTGTATGAAAAAGAATTACGTCTATATGTCTGAAACTGATAAACATATACAGTGAATTTGGTTTTTTGATGAACGGGAAACTCAAAAAGTTTTTACATGCCTTTTCATATACAGTCAGGTTTGGTGAGCTTGGAGGCCAGTAATTTAGGACTGAATCATTTGTTCCAGTGCGACCGATCCATCGTTAAGTAATCTTTTGATTTAAAAATTTCCAGATGCCAATGTGGCGGTAGCCCATCCTGTTGGTAAATGAAGTCGTTGAAATGTCTCCAACTGTGGGAAAAGAAAGTTCTGTAGCATGTCGAGATATGTGCTTACTGTAACACTGTTCTTGGCAAGGAAGAATTTACCTTACACTTTTTCCCGTGAAACTGCACAAAACACATTAAATGTTGTAGAGTCCCTCTCACGTTGTACAACCTGACGTGGTTGTTCTGTGCCACATATTCTCACATTATAAAGGTTCACCTTTCCATTTAAATGGAATGTTGCCTCGTCACTAAACACTAAGCGTGGAAGGGAACTGTCATCCTCAAATCTTGCCAAGAACGAAATTACAGAACTCCACAAGTGGATCTTTGTCACCTTCACGAAGAGCTTGCAGCAGCTGAATTTTGTATTTTCGTGTGTAAACTTGGACGCAACACACGCCTGACGGACATCGGGGGCATTCTGAACTGTCGAGCTGCACAGCAAACGGATTTCTGCGGACTCCTTGTGAAACTGGGGCGGATGCGTTCGACGTCTGTATCAGAAACTCGGGGACGGCCCGGCGATTTGCCTTTACACGGACTGCTTGACTGTCGGAATTGTTCATGCTGTCGTCTAACGCTCCGTGGTGTAGGAGGAGTCACGCTGAACAGCTATTAGTGACCCGCACTGCGCAAAACGTAGAACACAAAACGCTTTCTGTTGTGCCGACACCATTTTTAGTAGAACTGAAGTGGTCTCACACTGCTGCTACCTAGCGGGAACCGTGTAAAACTCGAGAGTTTGGTGTTCCCAACAGTATGTTGTTCTCGCACATAGCTTAAATAGGATAATAGTTGTGATTTTTTGAAAATGGGATGATTCTTTTTTATATACACTGTATAATATAACGTTGCTTGCCGGCCGCTGTGTCCGAGCGGTTCTAAGCGATTCAGTCCGGAACCGCGCTGCTGCTACGGTCGCAATTTCGAATGCTGCCACGAGCATGGATGTGTGTGATGTCCTTAGGTTAGTTAGGTGTAAGTAGCTCTAAGGCTAGGCAACTGATGACCCCAGATGTTAAGTCCCATAGTGCTTTGAGGCATTTGAACCATTTATAACGTTGCATGTCACAAATAGTTTGGTGTTTTTGGCTAATGTGTCACTATATCCTAGGTTCTGGTTAGATAGGCACCTAATACCACAGCTTAACGTGCTCCGAGTGAAACGAGCTACAGTGAAACTAATAAGCTTAGCTGTTACAAATAATTAGCTGTTTTTTCGGCATGTGTGGGGAATTCAAAGGTAGTGCTAAGAGTAGGCGATAACAGCTCAGGTTAAATAAAACACCCGGTAACTTCATTTACAAAGCGAAAAATTAACAGTGTCGTTAGCTACCCGCATCCAAGTCATTAATCGTCATGTTCATTTCCCATCATTTGTCGTGCCAGAGGTTACGAACTGTGGGACACAACGGAAAAGCGGGCTAGACAGTAAGCGCATTTTCATTCAGTTGGGCTTCCTTACCATACACTCGTCGGTCGCCGTCGACATTTGCCGCTTGCCGTTAAATTTGCACTGTTGTGCAGATGTTGCCAAAGGAATTCACAGATAGCCGGCCGGAGTGGCCGTGCGGTTCTAGGCGCTACACGCTGGAGCGGAGAGCCCGCTACGGTCGCAGGTTCGAATCCTGCCTCGGGCATGGATGTGTGTGGTGTCCTTAGGTTAGTTAGGTTTAATTAGTTCTAAGTTCTAGGCGACTGATGACCTCAGAAGTCGCATAGTGCTCAGAGTCATTTTGAATTTAAAGATATGTAGGAGTAAGAAATCAAATGAAATGCAATTACTTTGTAATGGAATGTAGTCGAATTAAGTCGGGTGATGCTGAGGGAATTAGATTAGGAAATGAGACACTTAAAGTAGTAAAGGAGTTCTGCTATTTGGGGAGCAAAATAACTGATGATGGTCGAAGTAGAGAGGATATAAAATGTAGACTGGCAATGGCAAGGAAAGCGTTTCTGAAGAACAGAAATTTGTTGACATCGTTTCTGAAAGTATTTGTATGAAGTGTAGCCATATATGGAAGTGAAACATGGACGATAAATAGTTTGGACAAAAAGAGAATAGAAGTTTTCGAAATGTGGTGCTACAGAAGAATGCTGAAGATTAGATGGGTAGATCACATAACTAATGACAAGGTATTGAATAGAATTGGGGAGAAGAGAAATTTGTGGCACAACTTGACTAGAAGAAGGGATCGGTTGGTAGGACATGTACTGAGGCATGAAGGGAACACCAATTTAGTACTGGAGGGCAGCATGGAGTATAAAAATCTTAGAGGGAGATGAATACACTAAGCAGATTCAAAAGGATGTAGGTTGCAGTAGGTACTGGGAGATGAAGAAGCTTGCACAGGATAGAGTAGCATGGAGAGCTGCATCAAACCAGTCTCAGGACTGAAGACGACAATAAAAACAACTTTGTAAACAGCCCTCGTGAAATATCGGAGAACAACCACCTGAAAACTGTCGGTGGAGTTTAGTTTCTCGCCGTGTGCAGAGCATACATGTTAGCAGGTTCAGTGCTAGTTGGGCAGCCTGTGAGAGGTGGATGGACCGCTGCGCGGACACGGACGGCCTGGCGTGTCGCGGGCGGCGAACCGCGGACAATGGCGGCGCCGGGACACGCCGCGGCGGCGTGCGTGGCGCGGTGCGTGCCGGGCAGTGCGTGCCGCGGGGGCGGTGCGTGTCCGCGTGGAACGGCCGCTGAACTGCTGGGAACGCCGGCAGCTCCCTCAGAGCACGTCTCCCAGTAGTAACAGCCACATCCGATAAGAGTACTGCAACATTACGGTTTGCGTTCTTAGCCCGGCGCTAAAGAAGGAAGCCAGAAGTACTCTGGGATAATTAGGAATAGCACAGGGCGGGCCGAAATCAGTTGTCAAAAATGCATTCTGTACAACAATACTAAGTAAATGCAAATACGAAGGGATTACAACAACGAAATAAATGTAGAGTCCATTGAACCTTCAAAATATGCTGAAAGGAGTATCCATTGTCCGCAAACAAACGTGGCGTCTTTTCAGCACTTTTGTCGCAACCATTCCGGAACTGTAGGTTTCCAATTCCTGATTGGATTCGTTCCGTAAAATGATCAACTTTCACGAGTCTTGGCGGAATAAACCTCATTTTTTAGCACATCTCAGACTGAAAAATTCATTGGTTTGATATGTCAGGATCGTGGAGGCATTAGATACTACACCAACCCATTCGTCGAAGTTTTCATTTAGAAAATCTCTGACAGTTTGTAACGCGATTATGTGGGGCGCTCTATTTTGTTGCCACATCAGGCTCCCCTTGACCGGTCGCAGATGTTCAAAAAGAGTTGACTTTTTCCAGTTCTACCAACATTTCTTGAATAATATCTAGGTAATTTACAGAACTGAAGGTACGGGACCGTAAATAGAAAAAGGTCCGATTAGACCACCGCTGAAGATCCCTGCCCAAACACCCCAATAGATCTCGTCTAGCTCTACCATTTCCTTAAAGTCAAAAGTTGCTTTTGTAAAACTTTGGATCGACCTCTTGTCGCATCATGTTCAAGTCGCAGAATTGAAGTAATGTAGGGAATGTGGTCTGAATTTTAGCTTTTTATGAAGTCTTCGTAGGCATGTTCTTGCCATTCCATACTTGTTAGACGTTTTTCTTTGAGACTGAATGCACAAAACATTGCGCGACAACTTTAAGATTCTCTTTTGCAGTAACAGACTTTGGTCTATCTGAACGAGGAAGCTCCGCTACAGATCCAGTCTCTCAAATCTTAAATTTAAAAAGCGAATACCTTGACGAGGTGGAGGTTTAATGGCTTTCCACAAACAATCATGTTTCCATCATGCTTGCAAAATAAATACACGCCGTTCTGTAGTTAACTTTGTAATCATTGTTTCTCATACAACAACAAACAACGTAACCTCAGGCTGCTGGTGTCAGCTGACTGCGAGGCAGCGCGCACCAGTCAAGTTCACAACTGACTACCACAACGCAGCCAAAACGAAGTGTAAGGATCCATCATGTATTTACGGGTGGTAAACACTATTATACATGTGACTCGTAGAATAAGCATTAGCATGAATAGGACTATTAACTGATGTAGAGATTGTGGGGACAATCTCCAGGGTGATCAATCCTTAACGCAACAGTCTGGTGGAAGTTTTGTTGTCCGGACGGCCGGCAGCCAGTTTAAAAAACATCCTATTTGCCTAAGAGTATGATTCACACATGTGTACAGAATCCATGCGTGCAGTATGCAGTAAGGAGTTTATTTCAAGATGAATTTCTGGGCGTTTTAAGTTCATAATCACAATACGATTCATCGATTGATAAAGAAATTTCACGAAACGGGAACTGTACTTGACACGAGACATCGACAACCATGTACATTACTCACAGACGAAACTCCGGATAACATTGGACATGCTCTCGTAGGGTCTCCTACAAAATCAGTTCGATATCTATCTCAGCAAATGGGAATCTCCTACGGGTCTGTTCAAATGATTGCAAAATTAATAAAGTTACAGCCCCAGAAAGTAACTGCAGTGCTAGAACTTAGGCCGTGAGACCTTGCAAAGGTTGGAGTTTTGCGAATGGATTTTTATTACGGTGTACTGCGGAGAAATTGACCCTCACCCAACTTCCTTTTCGGTCGAATCATGGTTCCACTTAATTGGATACGTGAAATCACGAAATAACTGGAGTTCTAAAAGGCCTAATCATAGGAGTATCGTTCGCTATTAGCAGTGAGCAGAATAATTGGCCCAATTTCTTCGCAGGAAACAGTTAACAGTGAGAGATATTTGCAAAACATTTTCCAGCCTTGTTTGGCCAGTTAACTGAGAGAGAACGTGCTTTCGCGACCTTTCAGTCGGACTCTGCGACGGCACATACAACCGACATCTCATTAGAGAAAATACGTGACGTGTTTCTAAATAGAGTTATCACGCCCAACGTATAGGCTCCTCGTTCCCCCCATTTAACTCGGTGCGTTTTTTATCTCTGGAGGGACGTTAAAAGAGAAATAGTTCCGCACACTTTGATGAATTTTGAACTTCGTCAAGAAATTGCTGCCGTTTCTCAGGGCGAACTACAAATAATAATGGGCAGTTCCTAAGCAGGCATCAGAAATTCTTGAACAACGAAGGGAGGCAGTTCTAGCATCTCCTTGCTTAATATATGTGAGCAATTTACTGTTCTTTTCAACTGTTTGTGTGATATGTGTTGGAAATAACTGACGCTGCCCGCGAAAGCGGTTGCGTTGGTGGTTGACCACCCTGTATATTCAGAACTTCTGATACTTGTCTTTAAAAAACGTATTGACCTCGTCTAGTTCTCCCCCCTTTTTTTTATCTCTTTAGTCACCGTAGCTGGCACCTGCAAAGGCGTCCGTACTTTTCCATCGTACAACCAGACATTCGGATCACATGGACACGGCGGACGTGGCAGATACACGGCTGTGAGCTCCCTGCTCGCTTCCGGCCGCAAACAATGCCGCCGAGCTCCAGAGCCGAAAGACGATTACACGATCGATACCCCGATAATTATGAAAGCGTGTACCCGCCGTAGTGTAAACCGAGGCGCCCTTCCCCGGTCATCCAATCGCTGGCGGCCCGGAGAATTGCCTCGCAGGTATCATTCGGCCCGCGCGCCAAGTTCATCCATATTTCAGCGCACGCCGCTGCAGCTATTGCACCTCTCGTTTCAGCCCGTGCAATAAATATTCAGCGCCAAACTGTTTTGGCCGCTTACTCTCTCTGAGTAGATGCGTATCTACAAAACAAACGCGTTACCGTACACCGCTCATTGTAAATTACTGAACAGCGCTATATAGTGCGGCCATTAAAACAGATCTGATGCTTGTGGTGTGTAAGTGAATCTGTTATCGAAACCAATGAGAGCAGTATATTTTGATAATTAATTATCGTACAAAATTCTCACGCGAATATCACATAGCAATATATTTGCTTGTAACCGACACGTGATAAAATTCAAATAAATCAGACAAGAGTGTAATCTGTCGCACTCGCTTTTCAATTTACAGGTTGTCCCCGAAATGTAGAAATGTTGCGACAGACGTCTAGAGGAGAGGGGGAGGGGGGGGGGATAATAAGGTTTGAGAAATTGTATAGAAGCCCGTGGCCGTGTTAGAGACTGATCCAAGCACCAGCGTACACACCGTTTCCTCGGGCGTATGGATTTCTCGTACCTGCGCCCACTGTGTTTTGAACGCAGAGTCCGTACACGCCTTTCATCTCCTATGGTCTTTTGCACCCCAATGACCATATTGCACGTGTGCGTTTCGCACAGTGGTTTCTGCAACGAACTGGCCTAGATGTGCTTTTCCGAGCGTATGTGGTGTTGATCACTCAGGATGGCACATTCAGTCACCACTGTGAACATTCGTGGGCACCAGAAAAGTCCCCACGCTATGCAGAACCGCATGGCAGTTACTGTGTGGAGTTTGGTCGGCGACGGCTTAATCGGGCGGAGCCCTTCACCATCCCAGTTGACTACCGCGAATTATGACCTTTCTGGAGCACGTTCTTCGCGACTTAGGCGCAGCATGTGGTGCCAACACGATGGGGCACCTGCTCATTTTGGACTGATTGTTTGTACGCATTTGAACGGGAAGTTCACTGGGACTGGTGGGCCGCTTCCGTGGCCCCCAACCTCACCGTATTTATCGAGCTTTCGTTTTTTTTTTGTGTTGGGAATCATGCAGTCTCTGACATATCGCGATCCTCTGGAGTCTGACATGGATCTCGTCACAAGAGTCGTCTTCGCAGCTTCTAAGAAACTTGCAGTGTATTGGAACGTTTCCGCCACTCATTGTTCCATCGGTGTTAGGCACGCTTGGCATCTGTTGTGGAAATTTCGGGAGTCTATTGTGGCATCAGAGCTGTATTCGTTTCGTACGCCAGGTGTGCTCATCGTGTCCAAAAACGTTTCAAATCATTCGTTCTCGTTTCCTTTCCGATCTTCGACCTCTGCTTCCACTTAACCCTGACGTTTACGGCCACGGGTTGCTACGGAATTATGATGTCCTCCACCCTTTATTGTGGAGTTTACCCTGGTTTAAAAATATTACACAAAACAGAATTAAGCACTTCTCTATTCGCCGATGACCAGTTAATTATTTGTAATGATAAACTGCAAGATGTTGTCCACAAACTGGTTTACTATGCCAAGAATATAATATAAAGATCTTTACTGATAAATCAGAAGTGATAGCATTTAGAGGAGTCGAAGATGTGTGATAAAAAATTCTCATTTATGACAAGATTATAGAAGAAGTAAAGAATTTTAACTCTCCTGGAAATCAAGTACGTTATCTAGAAGCGGAACAGGTAAGTTGCAAAATGAAACTTCCTGGCAGATTAAAAGTGTGTGCCCGACCGAGACTCGAAACAGGTCCCGAGTTCGAGTCTCGGTCGGGCACACAGTTTTAATCTGCCAGGAAGTTTCATATCAGCGCACACTCCGCTGCAGAGTGAAAATCTCATTCAGGTATGTTGCAACTTGCGGAAGTCCAATATGTGTATGTGATTGTAAACAGAAACTCAAAAAGTAAGGCAATGGAAGAAACTAAAATTTTAAAAAACTGTGGGACTGCCTGTACTCGTGTACGGTAGTGAGACGTGGACGCCTCAAAACTAGAGAGAAATGGGGTTCATGAACCTGAAATTGAGCCTCTACTAGCTATGGAAGGGTGTGCTAAGTTGATTAAAACAAAAAAAAGCAGATATTAGAAAAGAGTTAAGTGTTTAACCAATAAACGATATAGCAGATGGGTATTTAATTACATGAAATGGCGTTGTGGAAAGAATCCCAGGCCGACGTTTTGCCATACAAACCATGAAATATGTACAACCTGGAAAAATAAGTCGTGGAAGACCCAGGGCGAGATGGTGTTAATAAAGTCGACCCCACGAAGGCGTCTGAACCCTGAAAGTGATGGTGGTGATGACAGTGATTAACTGAAACAACAGACTTCCTGTCCTTGGCAGAAGGACATTTTCTAAATCATCATCGGTCATATGTCATCTAATAATGGACTCTCTTATGTTACGCAGATACCGTTGTCTACATTTCTGTTTCGACTCTGATGAAAATGAAAAATAAATAGCGAAAAAGAAAAATAGCGAAATTTAAATGACTAGGGGGAAAACATGAATTCTCGCTTGCACGAAATTAAATTTCTCGTGGTATTCCCGTCAAAATAACAACTGCCCCTTGTTATGACAACTAGGAGAGACATAGGAGTATCGCAAAAAACTAGAAGTAGCTTTTGAAAATAAACTTAATGAAATTTAAAAAGTAACGGTGATTAGAGACGGTGTTTTTTTATGACTCCATATTGCATGCAGTGACTCAACGAAATGTGAGTTCCGTTAGAAGTGTTAGTTTATTTAGTACGCTTCTTTGCTTTTCTTGTACCTTAATATTAATACGTGAGCAGTAAAAATTTAAGTACCGATTTTTCATATTGATTATGCAAGGAGGCCAGTGAAACTTACAAAATTCGAAAAGGTGCTGTTATATAAACGACACACGAAGGTATCACTGTTTCGTGAAATCTCATTCTAGGGACGTTCATGCGCGTTCTAGGGACGTTCGTGATTATATGTTGCAGATGGCTGATTTGCAGCAACACACGGATACGGACAACTACAATGCCACAACTGCTGGGTTGTCGACGTTGTCATCAGTGGAAAACAAAACATCGTAGTAACAAAGCAACGTAAACCGTACTTAACGTTACTTATTAGCGACATTTTCTCGCTTACTTTTGTCTAAGAGTAAAGGGAACTAATTTTGTGTTCATTTGTGGCCGTTATCACAGGACTTCAAGTAAGGTCCGAGTTTTTTTCGTTTTGAATAGCTACAAAAAATCTTTTCATTATGCGGAAAGTACATTTGTACTAGTCTATGCCTAGAAGAAGACTGATAGATGAAGAGCAAGAGAGAGAATTTTTGTGTAGCCAAAGTAGTAGGAATTATATGGACATCGGTACAGGTGATGACAAGTGTTATTATGAAAGATATTGAAATGTGCACTGAACGTAATTTCAAATAATGTTGGTAATTACGTTGTTGTTTGATGAATTTTCAGTGCAGGTTTTTTAGTGCAAAATATTTCGCATGTTAATTTACGTCTTAGCAACGGTATTCACACTGTATTGTCATAAGAGAAAAGTTAATTACCACCGTTAACACAAAATTTATTTTACGGCGCACTGTTTCAACGACTCAGATCAAGATCGAATAATTGAAAAGAGATGAAGGATTATTTCAATGATAATATTCAGAGCAGCAATGCAGTTGTATGGTCAATTGTCTGATCAGTTCTGAAGCTAAAAAAAATTTCAGACACAGTTTCACGTGGAGTCTATCACTTGGTAAGGGGGGGAAACCACAAAAAATGGCTCAAATGGCTCTGAGCACTATGGGGCTTAACTTCTGAGGACATCAATCCCCTAGAACTTAGATCTACTTAAACCTAACTAACCTAAGGACAGCACACACATCCATGCCCGTAGCGGTCGCGCGGTTCCAGACTGTAGACCTAGAATCTCTCGGCCACCCTGGCCGGCGGGGAAACCACATTAGGAGGCTGTTTGACACTTTTTTTTATGAGAAGAGTTAATTAGAATTTAATCAAATTTTGACATCATTTCCTTCATATTTCGAACAGTTTTTCTGAATTTTTTGAATAATTTCAGCCAAAAACAAGAAAGTTATGCTGTGATGTCATTAGCGTTCAGTGTAGCCATTCCAATTTTCATCTGAAATAAAAAAAAAAGGTTTTGATTTTACATTAATAACTTATTTTCTGAGAGTATCAACCTCAATGCAGGCGAAATAATGAAAATTAAAGATTTCCAGACGTTGGAACAACTTACTTCGATTTTCACGATTTCTTTTCTCTAATTATGCTAAGAAAAATACCCTTAAAATCATGACATCATCTCTCAAGTTGGTTCATATAATTCGTAATTTTATAAAGAATCTTAACTGTCAATTTTCATAATGATCGGTTCCATACTTTTTGAGTTAGACTGCACGAAAATGTCAAAAAAGACATTTCGAGATAACGCGTTTGAAAAATAAATTCTCGGAAACTAGAAATTCAAGTAAGTTAACAATACTGTAAAATACTTACCGATTAATCTGCGATTCCAGTACCATATAGTAATCCTTCTTCTTCCTCATAGGCTTCGTTTAGCGCTTGCAACTGTGCATTCCAACCTTCCTTCGATTCCAATGAACTACGTCGATTCTGCCGGCTCACGCGCTGGTTATCCATTTGTTCGGCATAATTGAAGCTTTGCGTGCCTACTACAATTCCTGCCTCGTTCATGACCATCAGAAGGGATGAATATCCTTCATTGAATAAGCCCGCTGCTAAATACGATGCCAATTCAACGACTTTTAGGCCAGAGTGCAAGTGCTTAGGAGCTAATCGCCAAATAGTGTGTGTGTCCATCTAAACTTTGTCTCCAGTAACTCATCCCTTGATAAATCTTCATATATTGTAAAAATTTGCTTCTGTACGTCGGTGTGCAATGGAGTGGGGTGCGGTTCATGTTCCATTCCAAGTGCTGTTCGTTTCTGCCACTCGCACCAGCTGTCTTCTACCTCTGGGCAATACTCGTGTCGAGGATTTTCTTCCGTGGAAATCATATGATAGTATTTCGCCATAGTTGCTGTATTCATGTGTTGCAGACTATCTATATGTCTTCGAATCGCTAGTCCATAATAAGTGCTGAGCTTTTTCACTAAGGACTGTGAGTTTGCCTTTTCCACAAAGCTTTTAAGTTTTTCGGATGTTTCGGAGTTAGTCCCCATTCTCTTCTGGACGTGACCTATACATTCGCTTTTTGAAACTTGATGATCATCACCAAAATGCGAATTTTGCTTTGAAATTTTGACGGCGTGTTCTTGGATAGTTAAACTAACGATGTATGCAATAAAAAAAAAATCGGATTTTTTGAACCTCCTAATGTGGTTTCTCCCCTTAAGCTACGCGATCTTTTTTTATCATAGATCAGGTCCAGCGACTTCTACGTATGTTTGACCTTCGCCCGTTACTCTTTTTCTCTTTGCGTTTAGGTAGGACCTAAAAACCTGCATAGTCTTCAGGTAAGAACGAAAGATATGCATACGAATAAAGCTGAATTAATTATATAAAAATTTTTGAGTTTTCGTTGTTTTATAAACACAGTTAGTCAATTTTTGACCACAACAATACTAGGCTTGAGTGCATTTAGAGCTAGAAGTGGAGGATAACTCTGATGACATTTCAACTGACAATGTAAAAGCAACCAACTGCATTTAAATATCGTAATATTTTATACCTACATATTAAAAGTATAACGCCGTATGATACAGACGCCTTAATAGTTATCGTATCGTCGTGACAATACTGACGATGGCGCTGCAGGATTAATTGTAGAACTGGTTCGAAATTGTCGAGGAATTTCTTATTTCATAACTCTTTCTCTGTACTTTAAACTCTGTAGGACAGGTTTTTAAATTGATTATAAATTTCCACATCTTCTAATACATTCACTAATTTACATTTATTTATTTAGTGGAGAAACTGCATCGCGCCAATAATGCTTGGTACCTTGTATTTTTACACCATTAAATGTGCAGCTGTGGTGGGAGGGTTACAGTTACACGTCGTCGTATATTCTTTAAAATGTGTGCTGAACGTCTTGCCTTTTGGCATATATTTTATTATGAAAGCGGTAAGAAATTTATCCAGTAAGTCATTACATACAATGGTAACATTTATAGTGTTTAGTCGCTGCTTTTAACATACATCTAATGTGATTTTATGTGAAATCTTTTAACAGGATGCTTGAGAATGGCCTGTGCGAAATTTTACACAAGTACGAAAATAAAAGAGAAATTAACAGTTGCAGTTGTCAAAGTGTCATTTTGAGAAACTTCAGATATATGTTACTTTGTAATAACGAAGGGGGACCAATAGTTTACTTAGAGACTGTGAAATACTATCTTCATCTGCTGATAGAGGAGTGAGACAGTTTCTAATCAGAGATTTTTTTGTTTTATTTCAGGTAAGAAATCGTCCATGTGAGTAAAGTAGACACTAACGACAGCGAATACAAATACTATGGGAGACGAGCGTGCAGGGAGGTAAGTTGCATCATAATTGTGCTTACGTTTGCATTTTTTTAAAGGTTACTTAATTTTTGAAGTGTTGCCAGTATACCGTTACCCATTAGAGTAACTCGCAAACTACAGTGCGGATTTAATAATATTCAGCTTGTGTCGACGACAAGCTAAAGAATGTGTGGGCACCAACAGCGGTCAGTGTACATGCTCTGAAGTGACAGTCGTTTTGGACAGAAAATAATGCTTCCTATTTACAACTGTGTCAGTTAGGTATTTGTGTGTCAAATGTAATCCTTTCATTACATGTTCTCGCTATTAATCAACGCACAAAACACCCCATAGTACGAGCGTGATAGTATCATGAGACCTTTACTGTACAT
Source organism: Schistocerca americana (assembly GCF_021461395.2). Classification (NCBI taxonomy): domain Eukaryota; kingdom Metazoa; phylum Arthropoda; class Insecta; order Orthoptera; family Acrididae; genus Schistocerca; species Schistocerca americana. The sequence goes on from NC_060127.1 coordinate 145,551,919, forward strand.
ACCTGTGAAAAGCAACTTTTCCTCTTTTGACTAATTTATATTGTATCCATAGCGGCAGCAGTACAGCGCAGTTGCTGTCACTAATAAATAAAGTTGTGAGATCACGAGAAATGAGTGTAAAATGTAAACTAGAACGTCGCACAATCACGTGAAAATGTCAGTTTTATGTTGGCGGCGTGCTGCTATGTTCACTCGACAGATTTTCTTATTTTATGACTCGCTCCATAGATATTCCTACCCTGTATACCAGAGAGCATAACTTAGTAATCCCACAGTCTACCGTAACGATCGCGCTGTCCCCCGGGGATAGCAGCGCCCCAATCGGTCAGCAAGCAACACTCTGAATACGACATCGCTTGAGTGCGAATACTAACGGTTATATTAATATGTAACATAGTTTTTACAATAGTTTTTAGTACCATAAACATCTACAATAACAAAAAATGGACATTTAATTTCCTAAGAGCCCTGGGAGATAGGAAACGGTGCATTACAGGGCAGTTTTTTTGAAACGGTGCATTACAGGGCAGTTTTTTTACGACTTGTAACTTACAGACATTTACTGAATTATGTCGTTTTCCTTAAATAACAAAATATGCTAGCAAACCCCATAAGACCTGACATAAAGAGGTCGTGTATCTGTCCAACAACGCAGAAATTTGTTTGCTACACCTTCAGCCAAATCAGTGAATACGGAACGTAGGAAACATAAATAGAATGTAATACCTACGTTGTATGTAACGTATCAAATAAGCCACTTCAACCTAGCTTAATGAAAAACCAAACAGATGTGAAAATAAATCGTAATAAAACTGTTTCTCAACATAGGAGAAGCCAGTTCCCCAGCTATCGCTAAATCTGAGCCACAAAAGGCAAGAGTCATCAACAAATTCGCCTTTAAAGCAAAATAAATTACATTTATAAAAATATTCTTGGATTAGATAGTCAAGTGAAATGTAAGAAAGAGCGAATCGTTGTACTCCACGAAATATTTTTGTGTGTCAAGGAAAGTGTCTATGATAATAAAGACAGACGACAACAGAAATATATGCTTCTCGTGCATGAAATGTGTTTACATTCTCATGCTTTCAGCGGAATAAGCTTCAAATAAGACTCATTCGAAAATATTTCTTGATGAATGAGTTGTAGCATATCACTGAATCAGAATGATACGATTGTTTTTACATGTACTTCACAATGATTCATATCACTTGGTAACTTAATAATACATGGAACGCAAAAATGTAACAACTGTTCCGCTAATTAAGTAGAAAATAATGAAGAGATGTTATCCATAGGACGCATGGACTGCTTTCCCACCTCTTGGAGCGCTAGTCTCGCTTCAGCTGTCAAACAACAACTTTCGCACCAGTGTCGTGTGACTATTTGTTACACTGTGGTAAGCCCATGAGTAAATAAGGGAAAAAATCTTTGTAAGTATTCATGTTCATTGATTTAAATGCGATTCCTGAAGACATACGTGCAGTTTGGCAAATTCTTTTAATCTGTCAACCCAAAAAACTAGATTATTATACACTGCCATGATGCCTAATAATAATTGTATTAATCAGACTGGTTGACTACACAAACAAGAAACACTGTCTGCTTTAAAGACTGAAGATAACCAAATACCTTTTCTACTTTTTTCACTACCTCTTGTGGACTACAATTGTCACCAACTTAAAAATATTCTTTGTCACTTTTTCTCAAAATAAACAGACGACGATTCAGATGTACCTTTGTCGTTCTACTTGAGACATTTCTGTTACATTGTTAACTTCAGAAGTAGACAACAGCCAACATTTCTTACAAACAGTACAAATTACCTTGATACTGGTCACATGCTATACGCTCTGTATAACTTGACACTATTCGCGGAGAATACCGTGTTAAGAAACATCGATAGGAGTCGACTGCCATTGCCTGATTTCCTCTTATTCAGGAACCAAGCCATTTGCAGTAGAACTACCTTCTAATATGCAGAGACAGGACTCCTGTTTCGATTACGTGCAATCGTTAAACAATCATTACGTCCATTAGCCACCTGCGCTTTCGTAGAAACAGTGGGACATGTTTGTTTTTAATGCTGCGTGCATTGCGACAGTAGTCTTCGTGGGAGGCGAGGATAAATCTCCGAACTCCCTGTACGACGTGCCAAGTTACACTTGTCACACCGCATAGAACCTTTTGCGTAGGAATGTCAAAATTTGTTCCCTCGAGAGAAAAAGTATTATACGTTATGTTGTACAAAATCGGTAATTATTCACATTGGTGATCTTCATTTGTTTGCCTAAGACCTATACACCAATCCTTGTGCATTCACTTTCGTTGGTTTACATCCCGCAAACATGCTACCATAGGTCGATCTACGGTGGTTCTAATTATTTATTTATTTTGTTTATTTAGTTGCAACATACTCCATTACAATTTTGTAATACCGCGTAATGTAGTGTGTGTGTGTGTGTGTGTGTGTGTGTGTGTGTGTGTTGTAGCATAGTGAAGTGTAATATTTGTGTTGTCTGATGATGAGAGAAGGGAGAAACTGAAACCCGGTGCCCGCAAATAGCACCAAGGGGTTGTCAGGCTCTCCGCCACCATCCTACGGACGAATCGCCATCAACAGTGTCTGCCACCTGCCCTCAAACCATGAGACACTGGAGAGAGGTTTGGTATTTAAACCAGGACATTGGCGCATGGTTTAGTGATCAGGAACTTTACGTCGCCACCTCTCCTCCTCTGGCCACCCAAATATTGGCAGTGAAAATTTTCTCCGTCACCAGTATCGAACCCGCTTACCCCAGTGTCGAGCGCCACCGCAAAAGCATTCGTTAGTGAGAAGCGCATATCAAGTTGCCAAGGTTAGCCCGCTAGAATCCGTTTGTTCAGAATTCGCCCGGCCAGAGGGTGGTAACAGCGTTTATTGAAAAAAGCTGTGCTACTATTCGTGATGTTTGTACCGTGTGTGTGTGTGTGTTTTCCGGAAACTACTTTTTTCTGTCGTCGCAAAACATGTTACTTGTCAGATTGGAAGCTTAGTGCGTTACCGGCGCAATGCTCATAGCTGATCATACTGATCGACGACGTTAAATCGTGTTTGTATTTCTTGTCAGTTTACTAACGGGCAATAATCGCCAGATATTATCTGTCTCTCATACGCTATTTGCCTGCCGACAATTCTCATTTTTCAGGTCACTGGTATTGTGAAGTGAATTTTGTGGTGCATTAAGTGTCTCGGTGTAGTGATAACCTCGATCGACGTGGCTTTGCCCTCTTCCAAGGAACATAACTTTGTTCGCCATCTTCGCGTCGTATTTTCGTCAGCTACCTCTTCTCAACCAGTAATCAGTATTATAAACGATTATTTTATTCTTATTGTAGCAGAATACTTCAGTCTTCGTTTTTCATTTTTTCAAAAACTGCCGAACGTTGCATCTTGAGTGGACTCAAGAAGTTTTCCACAAATTTCGCCTCGTAAATGTGGGAATAGTTGGAAATCAGATAAGAGCTCTTAGATAGATAATACTCGTCGGCGTTTGATGTATCCAAGTATGTAGGCCTTAAACACCATGACTGTAGGTAATCGTCTCATTGTTTACGACAAGGTAAAAGGAACTTACGGAATCTGGTAGCGTCCCTTTCAGTACAGTACCTAGATAATGGCCGACAACCGAAACGCAATCGACCGGGTTGACTGCGTGAATATTTTAAAGGTAGGGGTACCACAGGCGTGTGGTCGAAGCGGCTGCTTTTACCGGTATGTTTCGTCTGAGCTCTTTGTTCAGCCAGTGAACATATGGTAAAATCAAATGAGTAGCATTGAAGTCCTCCATGCCAAGCAGCGTGCATTGGAAAACTTCGCCTGACAAACCCTACTCGCACTTTTCTCTCGTGGCATCCTGAAGGTCATGCGAGTCAATAATAGCAGTATTTCCTGACTACCGAAAAGCATTCGAGTCGGTACCACCCCAACAGTTATTAACGAAATAACGATTATATAGGGTACCATAAATTGCCGACTGGATGGAGCATTACTTGATACCAGCATGCTATCTTGGACGGACAGTCATTCATAGGTCTAGAAATAACTTTCAGCGAAGCCTAGGGAAATGTTCTGGGATCCTTCCTGTCCCTGACGTACACTGGTGTGGAAAACTCAAGGGTGAAAGTAACTTTCGCATCACATGTCACAGCCAGGTAACATTCTTCGATGAAACTTTGACTTTACCTAGGAAGAACTGTTACCCTGCCAAGTAACATACTTCGGATGAAACTTTGACTATACCTAGGACGAAACTCTTACAGTATAGAAGGTAACGGAAATGACACTTTGAATCAAAGACAATAATTACACTGACGTTACTGCGATTCACGATGTTCCCCTGGCGGGACGTGGGTCTTAGTGATAACCAAGGACGGCTGTGAAACGTGCACCCGTGCTCGCCACAAGCTGGCTAAGGAGTTCCTGTCGTAGGGCGTTCCATTTCTCCACCAGTACGGTTGACAACTGCTGGGTGGTTGTAGGTGCATACGGACGTGCTGCAGTACCACCAACGCATCCCACACGTGCTCGCTGGGGAACGGGCAAGCCAGTCCATTCACCGAGTACCCCGCCCTTTCCAAGTCCACCTCAACCAGCGCAGTTCGATGCGGTCGTGTATTGTCATCCATAAGAATCAAATAAGGGCCGCGAATTTACCCCTGAAGGCCGGCCGGAGTGGCCGAGCGGTTCTAGGCACTACAGTCTGGAACCGCGCCACAGCTACGGTCGCAGGTTCGAATCCTGCCTCGGGCAGATATAAAAATTTGTAGTGGCAGATATAAAAAGAATTTATTGCCATACAAAATAGATGATTTCTGATTGTGGCGAAAGGAAAACTTAGCGGGACTGCACTAGCTAAAAGAATTGGGAAATGAGGAAGATCTGGTTGGAAGGAAGATAGATTCGGAATCACTACTTACAATTGCACAGAATCTGCTTCTGGGAGGGAGGGGGGGGGGGGGGGGGGGGGAAGAGAGCACACGACCCTATTCCTCATCGGACCAGCCCCTATGCTCTTGGCACCATCACAAAATGTGGCCCTAACGTGCGGGCGTCAACGGAACGCAACATACGGGTCGTCGGGCGAAGAGACCACCCCGTGTAGCCGCCGTGTCTCTGTGGAGCGTGTCGCAGCGCCCTTCTACCATGTTGCGCATTGTATTGTTGCTTCGGGGTACTGACCTCCGTATTCTTGCACACGGTACACTCACTGCACAACGTTACTGTGACAAAGTACCTCCCCGTGTCCGTCTTTTCAGGGGTACAAAAAAATGGTTCAGATGGCTCTGAGCATTATAGTACGTAACTTCTGAGGTCATCAGTCCCGTAGAACTTAGAACTACTTAAACCTAACTAACCTAAGGACATCACACACATCCATGCCCGAGGCAGGATTCGAACCAGCGACAGTAGCAGTCACACGGTTCCGGATTGAAGCGCCTAGAACCGCTCGGCCACTGCGGCCGGCTGGACCACTGTTGCCGATCTGAACCAGCGTGCTCCCTACGAAAATGAACTAAACTATTGGTTGAATTCGGGTCCAGTTAACACGCTTTGGAGTATAAACCAGTCTGATTTAATCGCTGCGAAGTGGTTCTGGCAGAGACACGTATACCAGAAGCGATGTGCCTAGGAGTGGGATGTCTTTTCCTCTTCGCTACTAGGGCTAGCCGGCCAGTGTGGCCGAGCAGTTCTAGGCGCTTCAGTCTGGAACCGCGCGACTGCTCCGGTCGCGGGCTCGAATCCTGCCTCGGGCATGGATGTGTGTGATGTCCTTAGATTAGTTAGGTTTAAGTAGTTCTTAGGGGACTGATGAACTCAGATGTTAAGTCCCATAGTGCTCAGCGCCATTTCACCCATTTTTTACTAGGGCTACATGCCGATCCTTTTGCGGTGTGGTGGTTCGTCTACGACCACCGACAGTTTTCGCTTAGCATTTCCACCTTTAGCGGCCTCTTTTAATCGCGATATGACACTTTGGATACACCCGTTGTGTGAACTCAGTAACACTTGGACTGGCTTCGACCCGGGATCGTAAGCACTCAAATGACGTCTTACAGACGCGTCGCCGTACCACACGGAATGTCGCACTAATACGTTACACAACAGCCTTCACCTAACACAGTACTGCATGACTTTCAGAACGTTGGTACACTGGCTTCGCTGCAGTTAAAACCTACCGCCCACCACATTTCGTTTTCTAGAGGAGCGGCTGCCGTGTGACCGCTGGACAGCGGCGACCGCGCCCGCCTGGTGGCCTGACCGTGCGTGCGTGCCGGGGATCATTATTCCCGCCGGAGGATGAGCGCCCGCAAATCCCATTTGCCCGCCGTCCTCTCCGCCAAAGTTGTTTTTAACTTCCCGCGATAATTTTTCCCGGCGTTTCGCAGCGGCCAACAGCGCCGGCGGCGTTCCAATTCATCGGCGCGGCTTAAAGAACAATGGAGTGGGAATCAGTTAGCGCTCTAGTGCCGCTCTCGTGCGAGTATTGACGCCCCCATACGGAGAGCCCGGCGCGATGTACGAGGGCTTTCATCGTAAAAAAAAAGAAGAGTAAAACGGAACAAAAATCGGCGATCGTGCCTTTGTGTGCGGCAAACGAATTACAGACTGCGCGGCCGCGAGCTGCTGGCTACGCCGTTACCCGGCCGGCGCTCTGCTCGATGATTTCTGCGTGGCGGTCGCACCCGTGGCCGCGCGCTGTTTGCCGGATTAGTCGTCCCCGTCTGTTGATAGCAAGTGATGTACTGCTGACGCCGCCAAATTTCTTACTCTCCATGACTGCACCGTTTGACCGCCAACAATTACAGTATTTAGCCTTAAACAAGGATAGAGTACAAGAAAGTAAAGTGGGTGATGGCAGTAAAGCGGGATGGGGAACAGGTAGAGAAAACGACAACGAAAGAGGTCCCGATGGCGGCCATACTAATCAACATGGGGAAATCACCAGTATAGTTAAATCATCGCTACACACGACGGGTTACCACGCCCGGGTTCCCGGGTTCGATTCCCGGCAGGGTCAGGGATTTTCTCTGCCTCGTGATGACTGGGTGTTGTGTGATGTCCTTAGGTTAGTTAGGTTTAAGTAGTTCTAAGTTCTAGGGGACTGATGACCATAGATGTTAAGTGCCATAGTGCTCAGAGCCATTTGAACCATTTTTGAACACGACGGGTTAGCTAACGTTGACTTGGCGCTCTGCGAGTTTTGTGACGTCACGTTAAACGCAGAATAAGCATGCCACGTGAAGTACGTCCAGTCAGAAGTAACAGGCTCCCTACGTTACAGGCAGAACATGCGAGACGCCATATGCTATTTGTCGTGTTCAGTACAAGCCCATATGCAGTGCGTTTTATGTTATACCGTACACGCTATGAAAATAATGTTTCTAAGCACCAGCACATTGAATGCCTCGAGAACCCGTTATTATTGCTAAGATTGTTGTAATAAAATGACGGAAACCTTGCTGTGCAGGCCTGAGTTGTGTGAAAGTGGAAAATGGTTCCAGAAAATACGTGGCGTGAAACAGGACAGCGCACCGACACATCTCCGTTTCGTTGTGGTCTTGGACGTCAGCTTGTACAAACCTAGAAATTTCATATTTAGTTATTTTTCCATTATGATTCTTTGGTGTTAAGAAAGTAAGCCACTTTCAGGCAAGAAAACATTCAATACTCATGAAAAACGTGTCGTTCTTGTTACGATTTGTTATAATTAAGTGTCAGTTAATAACACATCGGCGATTAAAGCCTTTGGAATATCGTAACTTAAAGTACAGGGTCGATTCTACATCTACATCTACATCTATACTCCGCGAGCCACCTTACGGTGTGTGGCGGAGGGTACTTATTGTACCACTATCTGATCCCCCCTTCCCTGTTCCATTCACGAATTGTGCGTGGGAAGAACGACTGCTTGTAAGTCTCCGTATTTGCTCTAATTTCTCGGATCTTTTCGTTGTGATCATTACGCGAGATATATGTGGGCGGTAGTAATATGTTGCCCATCTCTTCCCGGAATGTGCTCTCTCGTAATTTCGATAATAAACCTCTCCGTATTGCGTAACGCCTTTCTTGAAGTGTCCGCCACTGGAGCTTGTTCAGCATCTCCGTAACGCTCTCGCGCTGACTAAATGTCCCCATGACGAATCACGCTGCTTTTCGCTGGATCATGTCTATCTCTTCTATTAATCCAACCTGGTAAGGGTCCCATACTGATGAGCAATACTCAAGAATCGGACGAACAAGCGTTTTGTAAGCTACTTCTTTCGTCGATGAGTCACATTTTCTTAGAATTCTTCCTATGAATCTCAACCTGGCGCCTGCTTTTCCCACTATTTGCTTTATGTGATCATTCCACTTCAGATCGCTCCGGATAGTAACTCCTAAGTACTTTACGGTCGTTACCGCTTCCAATGATTTACCACCTATGGCATAATCGTACTGGAATGGATTTCTGCCCCTATGTATGCGCATTATATTACATTTATCTACGTTTAGACCTTCAGCCTAAAGCAGTTAGTGGGGGCGACACGTTGCGGAATAGTGACGTTCAGCCTAGAATGGTTCACCTCGCCCCGTACCCAAACGTTTTCTACCTTCACGTTTTTTTTTAAAGATTTTGGGACTTTCTTGTGAAATTTATAGAAATAACTTTTGTCATATTTGATGTTATGTAATCTCAGGAGTGAGATTGTTCGATTTTGTAACTTTTGTATGTTGACTGGACTTCTATCTTCCCTTTTGGTCGTACTACATATTTGGGGGTACTGATTTTTTTATTTATTTATATCAAAGAGAGATTAACAGGACTGACACTTGTTCAAGTGAAGAAATACGCGTTTTAATAGAACTAACGTAGCAATTTTACGTGCGCCCATTTTCGTGAAGAAACTGTGTTGTTTGCGAGCCAAATAAAGCTGGCAACTGCAGCTGGAGAGCGCCCAGAGCGCAAAATCACGTTAACCATCTCGTCCCGTGTAACGACAGAGCAGTGTGTCGTGACGTCGATATCCCATCTGTGTGCATGTCAGTTGTAGATGCCTCGTCCCATGTGCCGACGGCTGTAGGGAGGTATGGCCCAAGTAGACTGTACGAATATCTGAGCAACTTAATTAATACATGTGGTATGGAGAGGAAATTAACTTATCTACTCCCCATACGTGGAAAAGAAGCAAGAAAGTTTGTTAGCAATTATCGTGGCGTAAGTGTCACAAATTCAGTTAATAGGCAATAACGGAGAATTTTTAAATCATGAATGGAGAAGACCGCAGATAAGGGGAATTATCTTAACTCTTTCTTGATACACTGGAGTGGATCGCCTCACAGCGACATCAGTTGCTACAACAAAAAATCCATTGAATATATTTATTTGAATTTTTTTGTATAATTCCTCGCAAGCTCACTTTTATAAGTTTGTTAGGTTAGGTTTCAAGTATGGATGGCTACGCTAGCTACCGTGGTTTTATAACCCGACGATAATCATTTTATATTTCGCCTACTATGATGCTATGAATATTTTTATGTACATCTTTTTTTAAAAAAAACCTCTTAACTGTTCTGTTTTCATACACTCCTGGAAATTGAAATAAGAACACCGTGAATTCATTGTTCCAGGAAGGGGAAACTTTATTGACACATTCCTGGCGTCAGATACATCACATAATCACACTGACAGAACCACAGGCACATAGACACAGGCAACAGAGCATGCACAATGTCGGCACTAGTACAGTGTATATCCACCTTTCGCAGCAATGCAGGCTGCTATTCTCCCATGGAGACGATCGTAGAGATGCTGGATGTAGTCCTGTGGAACGGCTTGCCATGCCATTTCCACCTGGCGCCTCAGTTGGACCAGCGTTCGTGCTGGACGTGCAGACCGCGTGAGACGACGCTTCATCCAGTCCCAAACATGCTCAATGGGGGACAGATCCGGAGATCTTGCTGGCCAGGGTAGTTGACTTACACCTTCTAGAGCACGTTGGGTGGCACGGGATACATGCGGACGTGCATTGTCCTGTTGGAACAGCAAGTTCCCTTGCCGGTCTAGGAATGGTAGAACGATGGGTTCGATGACGGTTTGGATGTACCGTGCACTATTCAGTGTCCGCTCGACGATCACCAGTGGTGTACGGCCAGTGTAGGAGATCGCTCCCCACACCATGATGCCGGGTGTTGGCCCTGTGTGCCTCGGTCGTATGCAGTCCTGATTGTGGCGCTCACCTGCACGGCGCCAAACACGCATACGACCATCATTGGCACCAAGGCAGAAGCGACTCTCATCGCTGAAGACGACACGTCTCCATTCGTCCCTCCATTCACGCCTGTCGCGACACCACTGGAGGCGGGCTGCACGATGTTGGGGCGTGAGCGGAAGACGGCCTAACGGTGTGCGGGACCGTAGCCCAGCTTCATGGAGACGGTTGCGAATGGTCCTCGCCGATACCCCAGGAGCAACAGTGTCCCTAATTTGCTGGGAAGTGGCGGTGCGGTCCCCTACGGCACTGCGTAGGATCCTACGGTCTTGGCGTGCATCTGTGCGTCGCTGCGGTCCGGTCCCAGGTCGACGGGCACGTGCACCTTCCGCCGACCACTGGCGACAACATCGATGTACTGTGGAGACCTCACGCCCCACGTGTTGAGCAATTCGGCGGTACGTCCACCCGGCCTCCCGCATGCCCACTATACGCCCTCGCTCAAAGTCCGTCAACTGCACATACGGTTCACGTCCACGCTGTCGCGGCATGCTACCAGTGTTAAAGACTGCTATGGAGCTCCGTATGCCACGGCAAACTGGCTGACACTGACGGCGGCGGTGCACAAATGCTGCGCAGCTAGCGCCATTCGACGGCCAACACCGCGGTTCCTGGTGTGTCCGCTGTGCCGTGCGTGTGATCATTGCTTGTACAGCCCTCTCGCAGTGTTCGGAGCAAGTATGGTGGGTCTGACACACCGGTGTCAATGTGTTCTTTTTTCCATTTCCAGGAGTGTATAAATGTATAGGAATTTAACCAGATTTGCTCAAGATGTAGTACTCATCATCGTGAACTGTTGCCAATCCCAGGCTGGGTCTCTTTGGAAGATAAACCTCGCCTTCTAGTCCTGTTTTCACACCATATTTCTTCTGTGTTCATTCCGGTCCAGTGATTGACTCTTTTTTCAACCCACTCCCCCACATCTTTCAGCTGTCTATCCCTCGGTCTTCACCTTGGTCGTTTCCTTCGCATCTCCATTACATGCATCATGTTGGAAATCCTCTCGTTTTCCATTCTCTTTAAGTTCCCGCACCGTCTCAGCCTTGATGTGTGTACGCTGCACTGTAAACTGTCAAGGTTCCTCTTTCACTAATTCCTTTAGGCTTTCATTCCGCATCGTGTCTTCTTGTTACTCCTATCGTACATTTGAGGAACTTCATTTCACATGTCCGTAATCTGCTTACACCTCTTCTTCTTCATTAGCCACGTTTCAGATACATAGGTCAGTACTGGGATCCAGTAAATTACATATATTACTTCTTCGCTTTTTTAATGAGGCTCCTACACTTTGCAGGAATGCTTCTGCCTGTCTGCCACGTTCGCTAATCTCTTTCTCATCTCGTCCATTTTCCTCTATCATACTTTTTAAGTACTTGACACTTTCCACCTTCTTCAGTTGTTTGTTATCCATCCTTGTTCCGCTAGTTTGTCTGTCTTTCTTTCTAGATGTGACCAGGATCTCATATTTGTTTGCATCACATTTTATTCCATACTGGTTCACTGATTCTTCCCAAGCATCCAGCTATTTCTGAACTCCGCCTCCCTGTTTCCCCAGATCATCAAGTCATCTGCGAACGCCAGCTTTCTTCTTGTCTTGTCTAGTTTTGTCTGCTAGCGTACTCATTACCTCATCCAAGACCACAACGAAGCGGAGGGGTGACAGTGCGTTGTCATGTTTCACGCCACGTATTTGCTGGAACCATTTTCCACTTTCACAAAACTCAGGCTTGCACAGCAAGTCTTCTACACTCTGCTTGCTGTCTTTTTTCTACTCCCTTCTTTGCTAGACTTTTCTTCTACAGACACTATCTATCAAATGCCTTTTTTCCATCAGAAGGTCTTACGCAAATTCATAGAGGTGCTCCGGGTGCAAAATGAGGTCAACAGGTGACCTCCCAGGTCTGAAGCTATGCTGTTCCTCTCTCATTTGTTCTCTGCTCTTGTCCAGATTCTGCTTTCCAGGATCTTCTCAAGTACCTTGGCGCTATGTGATAACACTGGGACTCTTTTGTAGTTTCACAAATAAAAGAAGCGAAACCCGTACGGCAATAAACAAACTGCCTTCAGTTAGTTGCATAGACGGAACACATCTCCACGAACCCGAAAAATTGTTTAAGAGAGTGTCAAAGGATAAGAACATGCATAGAATGTGGTTGTAACTCGCTCCTAGAGATCCAAATGATGAAGTAGCCTACTTCCCTATATGATACATCAACGATTTGGTTCATAAAAAAACAAAAAAAAAGGTCTTTTCCGGAGCGTGTGGCGAGTGCAGCTATAGAAGTCACGTCAAGGAACACGGCATCAACCTGAGCGCCGTTGACTGCAGCGGCACCTCATGGCTTCACGATTATTACTGCTGCTGGTGGAAGCTTACACTGTCACAAGTGACCCGTTCTCGGGCACAGCAAAGCACACCCGGCGTGAGCTTCTGACGCTATTCCTTAACCATTAGTCTACGAGTATGCCTGGAGAGCTTCGCTCCATTTTTCAAGGAAATAGGTGCTGGCTATGAAGAAGTGGTTTCTGCCAGTGTTTACTGTAAATTCCAAGCAGAGCACTGGAACGCTGCGTCATCATACGTGCAAGGGCAGGAGGCAGGGGATAACAACCTTTCGCCCCGTGACATCTAGAGGAGAAAAAAGATGAAAAACATGACCTCTCCTGTCCCCGCCCAACTGAAAAATGCCTTAATTCAGTACCAGTCCATCTTGTGGGCTTCATTCCGAACACTGGTTTGATGTAGCTCAGCTCTCCATTGTAGTCTATCCTGCACAAGCCTCTTAGTTTCTACTTCATTACTGCAACCTTCATCCGTTTAAACCTGTTTAGTGAAGTCACGACTTTATAACCCTGTACAATTTTTACCTGCTACTCTTACCCCCTACCAAATCGCTATTCCTTCATGTCCCAGTATGTATCCGGATGCCTTCGCATTAGAATGTACCATAAATTTTTATTTTCCGGAGTGCTTTCCAGTGTTCATCGGAGGGTGCGCTGATATAAAAAACTTCCTGGCAGATTGAAACTGCGTGCCAGACCGAGACTCGAACTCGAGAGCTTTGCCTTTCGCGGGAAGTCATCTACCGTTGTCCAGTGTACCCATTTAACCCTGAAAATTCTCATGTAGCATCAAATTCCATTTGGAATAACTTTTCTGCTATCAGTCGCTATTTTGTGTGTGTGTGTGTGTGTGTGAAATCTTACGGGACTTAACTGCTGAGGTCATCAGTCCACAAACACACACACCCATGCCCGAGGGAGGACTCGAACCTCCACCGGGATCAGCCGTACAGTCTATGACTGCAGCGCCCAAGACCGCTCGGCTAATCCCGCGCGGCGCTATTTTGTATTATTCACATTTTACACGACGCGTTTCGGGAAATGAGTCTCATAAAGTTCTTTATAAACAAAATAATTGTTTTCGCAGTCGCAGGCTTTTACAAAACCATTTATAATCGTCAAAACCAACACTCCATTAGGTTCTATTCCTGCCTCTGCGTATATGGACCGCTTATCGTCCATGCTTCACTCCCGTTCAAGGTAACACTCCTGATAAATGTCCACACTTTTAGCGTCTCATTACGTAATCTGATTCCCTCAGCATCGCCAGATTTAACTCAACTACATTCCCTTACCCGTGTTTTACTTTTCAATTCCGTTCAGCTGCTTTTACCAAGTTCTTTAGCGTCTGTGACAGCATTACGGCGTTCTTAGCTAGCAACTGTAGACTTTGTGGGGAGAATAGCACCCGGACATTGATTCTCCGTTTTCTCCCGGTTTATTTGATTTATCTTTTGCCCACTACTGCCAATGACGGACGAGGACTAGTGCCGACGGGAAGGGAGATGGTTCAAATGGCTCTGAGCACTATGGGACGTAACATCTGAGGTCATCAGTCCCCTAGGACTTAGAAGTACCTAAACTTAACCTAAGGACATCACACGCATCCATGCCCGAGGCAGGATTCGAACCTGCGACCGTAGCGGTCGCGCGGCTCCAGACTGAAGCGCCTAGAACCGGTCGGCCACATCGGCCGGCGGGAAGGGAGAGTTAGCAGGTGAGTTGCGCCACGAGTGTTTCTGCAGCTCCGGAAATGAGCTGTCAGCACGCCGGATGTGCTGATGTGTGTTAATGCCCGTACGACAGGGTGCTTAGCGGCCGCCTGTGACGTCCCGAGCTGATTGTAGTCACAGCGCTAATGGTCGCATCTGAAGACTGCTGTCGCGTGTGTTCTATCCGAGAAATCTTACACGGTTGTGTGTGATGGTATGTACCTGGGTAACGGGAGAAGTGTCTGAAAAACCTGTAATGAATTAAAACAGCGGTATATAGAATTCACGTTGACCTTTTTTTTTTCATAATGATGACCCTGCTTTCAGTGTAGTTGGTCCATCGTTGAAGAAGCTTTTCAGTACGCTCAGCTTGAGCAGCAAGCCACCTATACTCCGCTTCGTTCGGTTCCTCGTCGAAGGTGAATTGGCGGCCTCTTAAAATATATTTAATCTTCCCTGGGGAGATTAGGACTGTGTAGGATGCTCCAGCAGTTCCAAATGCTTATTCTGAAGAGGCTGGATGGTGTGTGTGTGTGGGGGGGAGGGGGGGGGGCGCATTAGTGTGGAATATCGACGCCGTTTTACAACAGAACTCTGCATTTGTTTCGAATTGTAATGATTAAAATGGCTCTGAGCACTATGGGACTTACCATCTGAGGTCATCAGTCCCCTAGAACTTAGAACTACTTAAACCTAACTAACCTAAGGACATCACACACCTCCATGCCCGAGGCAGGATTCGAACCTGCGACCGTAGCAGCAGCGCGGTTCCGGACTGAAGCGCCTAGAACCGCTCTACCACAGCGGCCCCCTTTCGAATTGTAGGCTTCAAGTTGCAAAAGATATTAATGTTCACTGTCGACCAGTTTTCCAGATAATGTTCCAGAATTGGCGTACGTCAGCCCCCCCTCCCCCCCTCCCGCCCCAAAAAAAAAAAAAACCATTACCATATACCTCTACTGCTAGAGTCGGCTCTTGAACTTTTTTTTGGGTAGAGATCCGGGGTGTTTTCATTTAATGCTCTGGCGTTTACACTCTAAAAAACATTCCAGGATGTGGTGAGGACATTGTAACCTGCAGAGGTAACGGTACTACACGATCGAAGCGGCTCACAATGTATTGTGTGACGGTTTTACTTGTGGCCGTTGGGAATCGTAACGTTGATGCTGCACGTGGTTATGTTGATACCTGGGCCGGTCACCCACCGCTTCGGAGGTAGGTAAAGGGCCGTTCTCGGCGAGCAGGTAGTCACGATAGGCTGCTAAGGAGTCTCCGGTGATAGCCCTTCACCGCTCGAGCAGCGCCGCGGTAACTGGCAGGGGAAGGCGGGGTAAAACGCCAGGTAATGGGCCATTTGGGCCGTTACATATTCAGCAGCAGCAGCCGGAACAGCCGCGGAGATCACAGGGCGGGGCCGCCCCTGCACGAGGCTCAGGCCCCACCTCTCACCGCCTCCCTCAGGAGCGTACCGCGGCTGGCGGGGGAGGCGTCTCGCGATCCCTGCTCCATACTAGCGACGCTCACTGCTGTGGGAATTGTCACTCCTGGGAAGACACTAGAAAGCCGGCCGTCTCTTCAACTCGCATGCGCCCTCTGAAAATGCTTGTTTCCACATCCACATCAATACTCCGCAAGCCACCTCACGTTGTGTCGCGGAGGGTACTTTAAGGTAGCATGTCACTCCTCAAACCCCTCCCCGCCCTCCCATTTCCCTGTTCGACTCACAAATGGTCTTTAGATGAACATTTGCTGCTAGAGCCTCCGTAGATCTAGAATCTCTCTGATTTTGCCTTCACGATCTCTTCCGGGATGTAAGAGTGGCGTTGAGTAATTAGTGCAAGACATTTTTTTTCTGAAGACAGGTGGTTATTTTCGGGATTTCAATACAGCTTGTAATCCCCCACTCTTTTGGTAACAAAATCCTATTTTTCAACGCAATCTCTGTTCATTGCGACGGCCTTAGGCCACCTTACTGGAAAGAGCTGTACACTGGCATGGTACCCCTCCTCTGCTCGCCGTCGTGGTGCGTCAGTAACCTCCCCAACATCCACGTACTGCTTGCCACGGAGGGCTTCCTCGATTGGGACAAACCGAAGGAAATCGGAAAGTGCGAGATGCGCGCTGTAGGGGTGCTAAGGAAGTACAGTCCTGTCAAGCTTTGTGAGCGCCTGTGGGATCTGCGGACTTGTGTTGTCTTAGAGAAGGAGAGTTGGTTTGCATTCTTCTGGCGACGAACACGTTGAAGGCGTTTTGTCAGTTTCCTGAAGATAGCACAATCGGTTCCGAGTTGAGGACATCAAACGAACAACCCCGTCAGCGTTCCACAAGACCGCCACCACGGCTCTACCAGCTGTGAGAGTGAGGCGTTGAACTTTTTCTCCGCGGGAGAGGTGGTGTGACGTCACTCCACGGAAACTCTCTCTCAGCCGTTACGATAAAATTGACGCCATCAGCCTCGTAACACACGAGCAATTCAGCACAGATGGTTCTTCGGTGCTCTTTGTGGTCTTCTGTTAGGCGGCGATGAAACCAGTTTCTACACCTGTGAGTACCCCAACTGGTGGGCGAGTGTGTCAGAAGTACCAACGGAGACGTCCACTGGTGCATTACTTATTGAACGCCCCCTCGTACGTAGCAGGACGGAAGATATGTGTTGACTCTTATAGGAATATGCGCACTCTGAAGTTAGAACGGTAAAACACACCGTAATGGGGAACGTCTCTGTTGTAGCGTTTGCCGTTGGAGTTGGTTCAACACCTCCATGACCGTTTCACGTTATCTTAATGTACCTATAACGAAATGCGCTGCTCTTCTTCGGACATTAAGTTTAAAATTCTCTCTCGGCTACAGAAGCCATGTAAAAATTCTGAAATTCAGTCTCTGCAGGGTCAGTTTCTGTAGTACTTTGTTCTTCCTCTCGTTCCACTACTGTCACCGCAGAGGCTCAAGTGATTTTGCGTAGCGGAAGTGGTAACACAGTGGCAGGCGGCAACTGCAGTACTGTTGGCGGAGGCACACCAGTCAAACGCCATCACGTTTAAATTCCAGTAAACAGTTTGCGTTTCAGAGTTTATTGCTTAATGAATGGAACTCCCGTGACAAAGAACGTCACATCTCCTGAACTGTACGTTTTAAAGTGATATAGTATTGCAGGTACATTCAGTGGTATATGAGGAGAATGCGAAATTCGTTGGTAATACAGGTAGTAGTAAAGATATGATAGATTAAAACGCCGTGCTTGATGCTGCAGCTTTAGTGCATGAAGAGTGAAAATGTAGTAACCCATAAATTTTATACGTTTCGACATTTTGCAAGACGTATCGACAATAATGTTTGGAAACAGCATGCCGCCGTGTGTGAAGTTTGTTGCAAGTTGCTTACTCCTCTCCTTTCCAAATACTGGACGCATACAGTGTGGATAATTTGCGCGCCGTGAGTTACTCTGCTTCAAGACACACACACACACTTTGCAACTTCACTACTTGACTATAATATAACACGATACCTCTCAATGAACAGATCGCGACAGCATTTTAAATTTTCATAGTCAGTCAACCATTATATGAAATACTGGGAATCACATTTTTGTTGCTCTTAGATGCCAGTTAATGATCCGTCAACTGGGACTGAATGGTTTTAGCCGTTGAGTAACACAGATCAGCGGGCAGAAGTTTTAAACTTACATTGCAGGTGCTCAGTATGAGCACCACTTGGAACGCCGCGAATGTCACCACAGTCACAACAGGAAACCGTTTCATTGGTTGAAACTTCCTGGCAGGTTAAAACTGTGTGCCGGACCGAAACCCGAACTCCGGACCTTTGCCTTTCGCGGGCAAGTGCTCTACCATCTGAGCTACCCAAGCACGACTCACGGCTCGTTCTCACAGCTTCACTTCTGCCGGTACCTCGTCTCCTACCTTCCAAACTTTACAGGAAGTTCTCCTGCGTTTCATTTGTTGTCTATCTGTAGACGCGAACTAATTGGGTGGTACAGTACGGAGCGGACGATGTGTCTACATCCGTGGAATCAGATGTTAAATAGTACACCCTCTCCCCCGACCATCATCAGCATTATCCACAAGCTCAGTCAATATTAGCTGGTACCTCCTCAACTTTAGGGCGTATCTGAACTTTAGAATGATACCTCTGAACATTCTTATTTTTAAAATGGCGCAAGCTAAATCAGGTATGATCCACGTGGAAGCAGATGTGCCCAGCGACTGCATTTAATTCATTGGGTACAGCAGTCAGTGATTTTAATGTTTTATCTCAAATTTACTGGTATTTTATCATTGACTCACTTTCAGAATTGATTGGTGTACCTCTTCTGCTCATAAGATAAGTCATATTTAGTTTTTGTTAAGTGTTTTATTAAACCACGAACTAATGAATCAATGACACAAAGGTTACTGCTGTTTTCTATCAATCTTATTTTTATGGAATGATACGACAGTGCATCGCGAGTGCTACGTACAACTCCTTCTCAGAAAAGAAAGCTGACATCAATAGTAAAGAGCATTAGTAATAATAACAGTAATAATTTTTAGACGCTACAGCACTATGCTAGCCATCACATACGTTCTGTCGTGTTGTTAGTTTGTTTATTGTTGCGAAGAGAGTAATGAAGCAATTTCTAGTCTATTGCCGTAAATACCTGCAACTCATTTTCATTTAAGTGCATGTCATAAATATGTCTCAGTTTTTTTGTCATAGTGAGGAAGACGTTCACACATTCGTTTCACAAGCCGTGACCTCGCATCACTTTGTCACCCATTAATCCTAATGTTTGAATAAATATAATTATTTATAAATGGCTTCAAATGGCTCTGAGCACTATGGCACATAACATCTGAGGTCATCAGTCCCCTGAACTTAGAACTACTTAAACCGAACATAAGGACATCACACACATCCAGGTTTCACAGTGCTTCGAAATAATGATAAAGTAATGATCTTTTTAAAATAAGTTAGTTTCATGACCGAAACGAAATTGAACGCGTTTTGTTTTTACCACTCAGCAAATTTCATTTTATCCCTCGGGGAGTAGTTACCTCAATGTTGGGAACCATTGGTCTGTATTTACTGACACGGCTTCTCCCTAGCCTCCACGCATATAACGAATCGAAAGTGGTAGAGGTGTTCTGTCCACTATGTGTGTCTTGTTTTCAGTACGTCTTGTAGTTTTTGCGCAGTCGGCTTCTTTGGTGTATTAATTGGGACTGTGAACCGAGAGTGTATTCCCTGAAGTACATGTGGTGGTGAAGGGGAACCGTTTGGGGCAGCGTGCTGCTGGGCTACGTCAAAGGGATAGCTGGTGCGTGCGTGGTGTTTGGAAAAGAGAGCGGCGACGCGGAAAGGGTAGGCGCCAGGGTGGAAAGGTCTCAAGGGTTACTCGAGGTGGCTTCAGAACGGGGACCGCGAAAAGGCGCGTGAGAGAGCGAATGACAGCGTGCGATAGGCAGCACACCGCCGACCGGCACTTGTTATTTTTAATGACTCGCGAGTCATTAGCGGCGGGTGTCTGGTTTCTCCGTGGGGAGCGCCGAGCCGTGAGGTATCTGCTGCGTGTGTCGGCAGCCCCTGGAGAGGCGCTCCACACGCAGGGCTAGGGGTAGGGGCGGCAACCAGTGGGGGAGATCCGGCCCGCTACACCGCCGCCTCACCTGCCACCACGCGCATCAAGCAGAAGCGACTTTACATCGCTGACAAAGCGTACGAACACGCTCTTCACGTGGTGTGCTGCGTGCTGACTCTGGAAAACAAATGAGCATCAAAGGGCATAGCGGCCGTTTAGAGTCGAAGAACTCTGCTATAAATAGCAGCGCGGCACGCACACAGAGATAGCAGTATCTTTGGAGAGAGCATTGCGTTCTGCGCATGTAATCAGCATTGAGCTGCAATTGGCTCGTGATCTCATAGCGATGTTCTCTGTTTAAGGCCAATTCAAATTTGCGGTCACATCCCGTCGAGTCAAGATTTTCCACATTGCATTTGAAATAGCTGCGTTCACAAAGGCCGTCAATGGACCGTCACGCCATTTCGCGAGACGTCGAGGTTTTGACGGTGTCTATGCCTGCTATCAACACAAGTTAACCTATTCTACCCGTGGTCACTCGTGTTGTAGTAATGGATATCGTGCTTTCGTGTCTTCGTAACCGTCATATTTATTATTATGCTTTGTTTTCCTGGCAAATTGCAAGTGTTCCACGATGAGTTGGATACTTTTCCCGTACAGTGTTCTTATACGTGCGAAATCAGGTATCTGAAAGCGAAAAATTATTTAGGCTGCACAGAACAGAGTCGACGCAAGAATGAAGTTAACGAAGCAGTTTCCATTAACTTACGGTTTATGTGAAAACTCTTAACTTCAGTGAGGGAGAAAAATACAGTTGTTTATGACTTTATTAGTTACTTCAGAAAGAAAACACAATGATTAAAGTAAACAGGCTCCATTTATTACTTTACAGCTGTTGTTTCAGGTGTTTTTATGTATGTGGTTTCCATAGCAAATAAATATGGATGTTTTGAAATGTTTCACTTCTAAGAACTTCACAGACAAAACGGGACAAAACAAACGTTTGGCCTATGATAAACGTCGTCGTTGTTAGTTGCTCAATTCGGATATTATACTCCGACTTGTTATATCTCAGATGGTGATTCATCATAGAGTCGGAAAAAGTCGACGGGTTAGTTCTGAATAACGCGTATTTTCGGTATTTCTTTGTCTCAGTTATAACAGGTGCTTTTTATTTTTACTAATGGTTCAAATGGCTCTGAGCACTATGGGACTTACCATCTGAGGTCATCAGTCCCCTAGAACTTAGAACTACTTAAATCTAACCAACCTGAGGACATCACACACATCCATTCCCGAGGCAGGATTCGAACCTGCGACCGTAGCGGTCGCGCAGTTCCAGACTGTAGGGCCTAGAACCGCTCGGCCACTCCGGCCGGCTGTGCTGGCTGTATACGTTCAATATTCCCTGCTAGTCTTATTAAACACGGGTCCCACACACGTGAGCAATATAGTAGAATGGGTCGCAGGAGTGATTTGTAAGCGATCTCCTTTATAGACTGGCTGCATTTCCCCGGTATTCTATCAATAAACCTTCACAAAGTCGAGATAGTTTCTAAGTTTAAAATATTTAGCCGAAATCATGCAGAATACTGTCCTGAAAAGGATTGGTGTTACGAAACTTACTGCCACAAAATGGAAACGGCTTTCAGGCTTATAATACATATCCAGAACGAAAAATTTATTTCAAAGTACTCAGAACTGGGACACTATAACATCGTCAGCATTCCGTCTTCGTTAGACGGAAGCGATCATTTTAAACAGACGGAGAGCCAGAAAAGTTTGAATGAATTAGGTGATCAGGAACATCTTAGGTACAAATTATACTGAAGAACGGGCATACAGGCTAAGAGCAAACAAAGAAACTGTTCAGTGTGTCAGTATATAAAGGCATATGGAAAAACGAAGGCTGAAATTTTATTGACGTATTAAAAGAATGGAGCTAACCAGAATAACGAGATAAGTTGTGAAATTCTACGAGACTAGTAGTGAACTAAACATTTAACAATGAAATGGATTGGTGCAGTAACAGGAAATCCCAAATGGAAGCAGGTGTAGCGCAACTTCATGTACCAGATGGAACAAACGTAACCAGTCACACCCACAATGATAAATTGTAAAATCTGGTACGTAGCTGGTTTTATCTTGAATTCGTTCTCTTTTCTATGGTATGACTGTTGGCAAAGGCTTTGTTACTTTCAAGAAATTACCTACAAAATTTAATTTGGGTTACCAGCGTAGCGAGTTTTCAGAAGTGTTTATGTTGTGTCTAGACAAGACAGCCTAGACACAATGAGAGGAAGCCGAAAGGCACGCGCTAAGCTAAAGCCGGATGGCGTGAGGTCTGAAACAGGATACGTAATGAATGCTATAAAGAAAAGTACGTAGCTTCTGGAATACTTAACTTTAATCCATCCTTTTGGTACATCTGGAGATTGTGGCGATACAAGTGAGACTCTTTAGATACATGCAATGTTACTAATGGCGCCTTGCTAGGTCGTAGCCATTGACTTAGCTGAAGGCTATTCTAACTATCTGCTCGGCAAAGGAGCGAGGCTTCATCAGTGTAGTCGCTAGCAAAGTCGTCCGTACAACTGGGGCGAGTGCTAGTCCGTATCTCGAGACCTGCCTTGTGGTGGCGCTCGGTCTGCGATCACACAGTGGCGACACGCGGGTCCGACATGTACTAAATGGACCGCGGCCGATTTAAACTACCACCTAGCAAGTGTGGTGTCTGGCGGTGACACCACAGTTTAAATTATATTAAGTAGTGTGTAAGCTTAGGGACCGATGAGCTCAGCAGTTTGGTCCCACAAGACCTTACCACAAATTTTCCTCACGCACATTCGACCGTCACCACCAGGAACCCGGGCCGGGATGCATTCCGTGTGGCTCCATTACCATCGCGCATTGAGTCTGTTAATTCTCTTCGTGCGGCCACGTCGGAAATATTTTCTTGTGGATGCACTGCCCTTTTATGCACGGTGACACGGAATAACGTGATTGTTTGAAATCAGTAGTGGCAGCCATCGGCAGGTGTCAGCACTGCTAGCCATAGAAATATTTTATGAAAACAATGATAGTTTGGTAGCGGCGCAGACGGAGTATCGATGTTTTTATAATTTAGGACGTCATGATGCCGTTCCGTCGAAATACGCGATGAAATGTTGGATTGATAACTGGACCTGCCCTCAAGAAGTGTGCGTTCTGCAGCGAACATTCATGTTGTACTCGAGTCTGTCTTACGGAGCCGACGGCGTTCAATTCGTAGGCAAGCAGCAGTGGTTGGTATGTCCTGGGAGATTGTTCGCAGAATTCTTAGTCTTGATTTAAAATTTCATCCGTACAAACTACAGATGGTGCAACAATTGAAGGACAATGATTACCAGTTACGATTAGGATTCTGTCAACACATGATAACAAAATAATCTGGACGATGAATTTCTAAGCATCTTATGGATGTCAGATGAGGCACATTTTCATCTCACAGGTTTTGTGAATAAACAGAACTACCGTTACTGTACAAACGCAAAACGTAATGACGTTCATGAGCGCCCGTTACACGCTAGTAAAGTGGACAGTATGGTGTGGTGTTTTCATCAGATGGGATAATCGGAACGTATCTTTTCGCGAATGAACAGGGAAACACAATAACTGTCAATGCCATAGGGTGGTGGGGTTTCGGGTTCCGCTGAATAGGTCAGGAGTTCACTACACTCAGCTGGCGGCTACACGGGTAGCGTAGGCTGTGTGGCGTGGACTGGGCGGTTTTTTAGGTTAAAAGGCGTCGGGAAAGTACGGGGTGGGCTGCATGGCAAATACAGGACGTGCTTGGATCAAGGAACAGTCGGAATTGTAGTTGTAAATTGTTGTAGTTGTGCTGGGAATGTCCCTGAGCTACAAGCGCTAATAGAAAGCACAGAAGCTGAAATCGTTATAGGTACAGAAAGCTGGCTAAAGCCTGAAATAAGTTCTGCAGAAATTTTTACTAAGTCTCAGACGGTGTTCAGGAAAGATAGATTAGGCAGAATTGGTGGTGGAGTGTTTGTGTCTGTCAGTAGTGGTTTATCTTGTAGTAAAGTCGAAGTAGACACTCCGTGCGAATTGGTATGGGTGGAGGTTATACTGCTGAACAGTTCAGAGAAAATTTGAGTCTCGTAACAAATAAATACCCCACTCATACGGTTATAGTTGGTGGGGACTTCAACCTTCCCTCGATATGTTGGCAAAAATACTTGTTCAAAACCGGTGGTAGGCAGAAAACATCTTCCGTGATTGTCCTAAATGCTTTCTCCGAAAATTATTTCTAGCAGTTAGTCCACGAACCCACGCGAATTGTAAATAGTTGCGAAAACACACTTGACCTCTTAGCCACAAACAATCCAGAGCTAATAGAGAGCATCATGACTGATACAGGGATTAGTGATCACGAGGTCGTTGTAGCTAGGCTCAATACCGTTTCTTCCAAATCCACCAGAAACAAACGCAAAATAGTTTTATTTAAAAAAGCGGATAAAGTGTCACTAGAAGCCTTCCTAAGGCTCTTTATTCGCACGAAGTAATGGCCGCTATCGACAGCCGTTCCTCACAAGCGACTTCTAATAAGCTGCGGGCCTATGGGGTATCGTCTCAGTTGTGCGACTAGATTCGTGATTTCCTGTCAGGAAGGTCGCAGTTCGTAGTAATAGACGGGAAGCGTCCTGGGACCTCTGCTGTTCCTGATCTATATAAATGACCTGGGTGACAATCTGAGCAGTTCTCTTAGGTTGTTGACAGATGATGCTGTAATTTACCGTTTAGTAAGGTCATCCGAAGACCAGTATCAGTTGCAAAGCTATTTAAAAAAGATTGCTGTATGGTGTGGCAGGTGGCAGTTGTAGCGGGGCTTTGAATTTCGCCGCGCTACACTCGTTCCCTCAAATAAAAAATATCTCGTCGCAGCGGTATGAGCGCTCGACGGCAGAGAAACTACCAAAATTGTTAACTTTTTTTGTTTTTTTATTCCGTTTCAATTGTCTCTTGATAGCCGTAGCTTAAGGCAGGCGTGATCGGATGCTGACGTAAAAACTTAATGGCTAATCTTGATCTGATTGTAATGTGTAGATATTGTGGAAATTATTAAGAAATTCGTTGGATGGAAGTAGCAAAGTGAATTAAATTGCATACAGTATCAAGATGATTTTAATTGGTATAAATTAGTGGTCCCTGGACTATTGCAAGATTTCGGAGCAGATTTTTTCACGCTGAAATGAAGGAGATTTTTGAAGACGTGGACGCCGCCCGAAAGAAGACATGTTAACCTGGTAAAGAATGAACTCTAAGCTACGCCATTTCCCCTGTCAGTTACATTCTGTTATTCTCTGTTTCTTTTCAATAACTTTTGTAGTGAAAATTGGTTTAACTTTTGCTCAAAAACGCCACAAGGACCACCCCAACAATAGCTTTTCCGAATAACGAAGTCCGATAGCTTTTCCGTAATACAAAGTCCGATCTGCATTTCTTTCATTCTTTCCCTTTTTCACGGTCTCTCTTCTCCCATTTTTTTTATTAACCACTACAACTGGCTCCCGCGACAGGACGCAATTTTCGGAGGTGTCGTTTTTGAGCAAATTTGAAACTTTAATTTGTATTTTTCCCAACAGAGAATAAAATCCTGAAGTTTAAAGGGTAACGAAAACACCAACTTTATTGTACCTAAGCAAATGATACCACAATATTGTAAAGAATTTTTGTAACTAATTCAATCTGTTTTTCTTTTCATGGCATATATTGATGCAAAACTGTTATTTTGAGACCTTTTGGTGATTATCCGATGGAGATGTATTAAGAAAATCCATATTTTGACGAATACGATTTACGCAGAAGTGATTGACCAGCCGTTGCAGGACAGAAAATTTAATGGTGAGTCACACAATTATGTTTCATTCAAACATTCAATAGCCAACTGCAGAATCCATTTTTCCTTTTCCACACATCCTGTAGTTTTCTTCTAGATTTTTACAAAATTATCTATCTCTATTGTAGTTTGTCTTAATTATAGTATTGTTGTAGCATATGAAGATCGTGAATTTGACCGCCAAACAGTCATTTGTTACGAAAAATTTTGTCCGCCCTGCTGCATCTTTCTCAACCATTGTTTGCAATAGAGCAATCATTTACATTGACGAGAAAATGTTTCAACCTAAATTTGAGTCAAATCTTTATTAATCAGACTTATATTATTCCCTTTTTGACTTACTATTATACATCCTATTACAATGGAACGTGGTAAGGTAGAGATAGTTTCGGCAGATGAGTTAAGTGAAGTAGATTCATCTTTCAACCAACAAGAAAGTCCGCGTTTCCCTCCATGGACGAGTTCACAGATCAATGCAATGATTTTGCCTCAAACTCGCAACATTTGTGATAATACACAGATGGCGACTTTAAATGACGAAATGTGGAATGGACGCGAGGCTAGACCGTCAGCACCATTGTTAACATCAATGTCAGAACCGAATATGAGACAAATTCAGCAATGTGACACAAATCGGACACAGGAAACTGACAAACTGGACCGACTATTAGAGTTATTTGCAGACATGAAACGAGACGTTAGTCAGAAAATTGACATATTAAACCATACTATGACCGAAAATTTTGAACGGACGACAAAACAGATGACAGAATTAAATAACACCACTCAACAGCTCAGCCAGCGATTTGACCGACCGAGTCACTAAACAGGAAGAAACTTTGGTTACATTCACACACGAAACAAAAAACAATATCACCCGATGTGAGAATCAGTTAACTCAAATAGTTAATGTGCAGCAGGAAGTGAACACCCGTGTGGAAGAGTTAGCTCAGGCCCACACTTCAGCTAGCTCCACCCAAGAAAAGCTGACTGAAGAAGTGGGAAATATTACCCAACAACTTACAATGGTAGTTCTTGAACAGACCCACCTCAAAGAAAAGATAGAAAAGTTAGAAGATCGAGCGGACCTCGCGTCACTAAACAACGACACCAACATGGCCGAAAGAATTGTACATGAATGTAAATTGTGTGACGACTATCTGGACAAAAAACTTGAAACAATTACACAGGACATACTTTCAAAAACAAAGACACATGTTAAAGACGAGACAAAACACATAGAAGACGAAGTGACAAAATTACGAGACAATGTTGTGCCGTGTTTGGCGATAGGTGCAAACGCATCGTCAGGAAACGACAAAACAGCTAAAACCATGGCTAATGACACAGACAGAACACCACCTATTGTGGAATCACCTATTTCAAATCAAAATTACAATGTGCCGCTTTCTTTTCCACCGAACGAGCAATATTACGTTACCGGCATGGCCGATGACACGTTTGTAAGACATGGGTATTTCCAGACATTTTCCATTGAGGACAAGCACAAAGTCCACCCTATTGTGTTTATTAGATCATTTGACGGTGTTTTTCCACGTAGTTGGTCAGAAGTCGATAAAATCAGATACGTCACCAATCTCATGAGAGGACGAGCAGCTAAGTGGGGTGCCGCTATGAAGCGGCGGTGCCTTACGTTTGAACAGTTCGAACAAGCCTTCTTGGACGAATTCTGGTCCGAGAATGAGCAACAGAGTCTAAGGAGAGAAGTGTGCAACCCCGAGACCTATGACCCTAAAAAAGAGACATTAAGACAATACTTTGAGAGGTACTTAGACAAGACACTGTACTGGTCCAAACCAGCCGACTTGTCAGCGATAATCGACACTTTAAAGAGCCACTTACCCTTTCCATACCGAGACAGATTAATAGGAGTACCGGAGAATGATGTTAAGACTTTCTTAAACTTCTTAGATCAAATGGACGTAGTTTACAGAGGCGATTCACGCCATTCAAATTTCATTCATATTAGTAACCAAAACCAGCACCCGCCCCAAAGGAACCGTAGTGACGGTGGTTGGTGGAACCATCCGCCTGCGCGCGAAACATATTCAAATGGAAACGTGTATGACAGTAGGAACAACCGCAGAAATTCGTGGAATAATAACAATAATTATCACCCATATCAAAATGGTAACTACAAGCAAAATGAAAATTACAGACAGTACAACAACAACAATAGGAGACGTGAGAATAACCGGTACAACCCGGGCTACTTTGACAGGAACATGACATATAACAGACATAATTACCACCAAAACAATACCAATCCCAACAATCACCGACAGAATATGTGGAACACACAAAATTCACGCATGACAAATCATAACCCTCCACGGAAACCGCCGCCGTTCCCCGGTACAGTTATGCACTCCCCGCCACGAAGTAGCAATAACAATTGCGGCGCGCCATCAGCTGACGCGTGGGCGCCAACCGGCCGGAATGTAAACATAGTGGAGCTGGTCAATGAACCCGGCCAAACACAGCAGACGACGGAAAACAGTCGACGACCGAGCTAAGCGCTCGTGCTACGGTCGTGGGGTGTTGTAAGAGCGCAGCGGCTGAGACGGTTTGTTTCCTCAGGTACGACGACAAAATGACAGCAGAACAGGAATTAACAAACCTATGAGGTTGATGACCTTGTTCTGTTGCGTTCACGTCCCAAGTCTACAAAATTAAAACAATTGAACAGAAAATGGCAGCTATTATATTCAGGTCCTTTCAGAATAGCAAGCATACCTCACCCAGGTTGTTACTCCCTAGAATACCCGTTATCTCACAAGCCGAGGGGGCTGCATCCCCACAGACATTTGAAACCCTTTGTGCACTAAAACAACATAATATAATGATAACTAAGTTGAACATGAGCAAGTTGCTGTGAAAACGAGATCATAAATATTTGTATTGAATACACGAACATTAAGTTATACAGCCTAAGAACACAAACATTCATTTATGGAAATTATATACTGCAGTTACACTTGCACACATAATTATGAAGAGAAGGTAAACCCAGGTGAGCACACTTGCTGAATGAGAAAAGATATTCATATAGGAATGACGTCTATGCAGGTTACATTGGTTGTTAATTGTAAATTATAAGGTGAATCAACAACTAGTTAGTTATTTCAAGGCACTATAATGAGAGGAAATAATAGCTATTGACATCAGTAATGACATAGGTATGTAGCAGAATGAATGAGGATGTAAGAATGAATGATCAGTATGAATGAGTTAATATTTAAATTAATATAAGAAGGTAAGTTACTGTGAAGTGGTTGGAGACAAGAGATTATTTGAGGAAAATATTATTGGAGTTTTATGAGAATGGAAGTGCCAAATGGCCCCACGTATGTGATATATTAATGTTTGATGAGGAATATGTTTAATGTATAAGGATATATATATATATATATATATATATATATATATATATATATATATTATGATGAATATGTGAGTAAGGAATAAGTGAGAATGTTTTGGTAATATTGTGCTACATGGAGAAGTGAGTAAACAGTTTATATCTTTAAGATTACATAAGAATTTCAGTTTGAAAGAAAACATTTGTGATGAGTTAGAACACGTGAGTACAAGACGTTAAATGTGAATCTATTTTCAGTGCCCTTGAAAAGGAATGAATGCAAGAAAAGCAGAGTGAACATAACGATGATTACAGCTGTGGAAAGAAGTGTAATAAGAATGTAACTTGGAAACACATTAGCTTTAATTTATTTCAGAAGTGTAACTTAGTAACCTTTCGTTAAGTTTTGTTACGCCATTGTGTGGAAGAAAACATTTATAGTTCGTGTTCAGACAGGAGAATGATATTTTAAGGAACTTAAGTTGAAACATAGTTTTTACACAGCCCTCATGTGAATGCATTTGTTAAAAAAAAAAAAAATACGAAAGTGAAATTTAGTGCCATATTAGCCTTTATTATAATTACATATGACAGAAAACCCTGAGGAAGCAAAAGATAGGAGAGTTATTAAGGCCGTTTTGCGACTCGTACAACACCTCCACTTAAGCGAACAGATGACAAAATTACATCTACGTTGAAGACATTTGACTTTTTAGGCTATGCAAGGTAAGTGCAAAGGAGCAGTGACCATCCGTGCAGCCGACGTCGAGCAACGGACAGTGAGAAAGAGACATTTTGCTGTCAATTATAATAATATGTTCTTTGTTTATAATTTATAGATAAAAATGATATATATATATACTACATACATGATATTTAACCTTCACTAAAGTCGAAGAAAGTTCATGGTTGAACTCTTGAGAGGAAATTTGATATGTTATCATATAATACACATTATGAGAGAGACAATCTCTGAGATACATTTTCCATTTGTATAGACGGTATCCACAAGAAGTGGAGATATTGAGGAAGCACTGAGGGGACATGCGATTTACTCATGCAAGGATTTGTTAAGGTATAATACACTAAGTCATATGAACAGTCAGAACACAAACAGAGAATCTGTCATGATGTTACACTACACAGACTTGACGTAAGGACACTTACATTTACCCATGATTTGGTAAATTGTAAGCACCTCCTTTCACACACACCCCTTGAAGGTGATGCAAACGTTACAATGTATTATATTCTCTTTTTTTATGTATTAGCTGTAGGATTTGGTAGTTTATAGGTAGTGAATAGTTTCTTCCAGTCTATCTTTCTTTCTTTCTCCATTATCCTACCACATACTGCAGCTGGGTATTGTTTGTTTATGGAATGTAAGAATATATTGTGTGACAGTAAACTTTCAGGTATGAATAAAAAGACATGAAGAAAACTGAATATTGATGGCATTACAAGCCTGGTCAACCACTAGCCAGCCAAGATATGGAATCAAAGAAAAGAAATAAATAATAAATAAAGGAAAGTCCGTGCTTTTAAACATTAAGTCTTATATCCCTTGGCACGTCAAAACCTTAATAAAGAAAATCAAAATGACCATAAACCCCAATAAAAGAAAGCCAATGGGACTTGGTATAATTTTTTTTAGCGTAAATATTTCACGTGTATATTCTTGTAAATTTATATGTATTTGTATATGTGTTAAAACTTTGCATATTGTCAACATTTTGAAACATGACCACGAAATGTAAGCTTTCATAATTAACGATGTAAACATGCTTGGACAAAGTGAACTGTTAAAATGTAAATGTGGCAAAAAGTGATGCAAACTGTGTTAAACAGTGAACGTTATAAACGACGAATTTTGTGTTGTTTGTGAAACTTATGGCGCATAAACCAAATAACTGTTTATAAATCGATATAAACTGCAGTTTACTTTGACGATAATGAGGATTTTCACACTGCAAATGAACGTTTGTTGGCAAGTGTAAACAATGTGGTGAAACACCTACCTTTGCGAACATCGAAGCCGTTGTTCCTGGCCGGCCTTCAGATGCTTGGAGACAATAAACTCAGCACCTGTCGTAGGCGATGTGGAGGCTAAAAACTACATCGACCATATATGCCCCGGGAACAATAGTCATGAAAACGCACAAGGACCTGGAGTGTTGTGTCGTAACAGAAGACATGGACGTTGCTCCAGATCACGCACACGCTCAATCTTATGGTGTCACCGAACTTAACACGCCATTTATGCTGGAATAACAACTTGTAATGAACACTATGTGAGAGTGAATACTGTTGAAGACTGTCATAACACAGCGATTTTGAAACTGCCGCACGCGAAATTCAGTGATGCTACTGCGCATGCGCAAAGACTAACGTGCTGCCAGATGTGCATTGGGAAACCAACGCTGGGAGCACACAACATTAACTGCTCTGGTGAACAGCTTGTTCAAACAAACTGTATGTATATATATATATATTAATTGTGTAAAAAGGATCCAAACTGTAATAATTGTATTTAGTATATAGGTTTAGAAAGTAAGTGTTGGTTAAGATTATCCCCTATGGATGCACGTGGCCTTTCCAATGAAAATTACATGTATTGACTTTTAGGTTTGCTAGCCTGCCACGCTAAATGTTTTAGCGTGACAGTCGAGGGGGCGATGTAGCGGGGCTTTGAATTTCGCCGCGCTACACTCGTTCCCTCAGATAAAAAGTATCTCGTCGCAGCGGTATGAGCGCTCGACGGCAGAGAAACTACCAAAATTGTTAACTTTTTTTGTTTTTTTATTCCGTTTCAATTGTCTCTTGATAGCCGTAGCTTAAGGCAGGCGTGATCGGATGCTGACGTAAAAACTTAATGGCTAATCTTGATCTGATTGTAATGTGTAGATATTGTGGAAGTTATTAAGAAATTCGTTGGATGGAAGTAGCAAAGTGAATTAAATTGCATACAGTATCAAGATGATTTTAATTGGTATAAATTAGTGGTCCCTGGACTATTGCAAGATTTCGGAGCAGATTTTTTCACGCTGAAATGAAGGAGATTTTTGAAGACGTGGACGCCGCCCGAAAGAAGACATGTTAACCTGGTAAAGAATGAACTCTAAGCTACGCCATTTCCCCTGTCAGTTACATTCTGTTATTCTCTGTTTCTTTTCAATAACTTTTGTAGTGAAAATTGGTTTAACTTTTGCTCAAAAACGCCACAAGGACCACCCCAACAATAGCTTTTCCGAATAACGAAGTCCGATAGCTTTTCCGTAATACAAAGTCCGATCTGCATTTCTTTCATTCTTTCCCTTTTTCACGGTCTCTCTTCTCCCATTTTTTTTATTAACCACTACACAGTTGACGATAAATAACGAAAAGTGTGAGGTGATCCACATGCGTCCGAAAAGAAATCCGTTGGAATTCGATTACTCGATAAATAGTACAATTCTCAAGGCTGTCAATGCAACTAAGTACCTGGGTGTTAAAATTACGAACAACTTCAGTTGGAAAGACCACATAGATAATAATGTGGGGAAGGCGAGCCAAAGGTTGCGCTTTCATTGGCAGGACACATAGAAGATGCAACAAGTCCACTAAAGAGACAGCTTACACTACACTCGTTCGTCCTCTGTTAGAATATTGCTGCGCGGTGTGGGATCCTTACCAGATGGGATTGACGGAGGACATCGAAAGGGTGCAAAAAAGGGCAGCTGGTTTTGTATTATCACGTAATAGGGGAGAGAGTGTGGCAGATATGATACGCGAGTTGGGATGGAAGTCATTAAAGGAAAGACGTTTTTCGTTGCGGCGAGGTCTATTTACGAAATTTCAGTCACCAACTTTCTCTTCCGAATGCGAAAATATTTTGTTGAGCCCAACCTACATAGGTAGGAATGATCATCAAAATAAAATAAGAGAAATCAGAGCTCGAACAGAAAGGTTTAGGTGTTCGTTTTTCCCGCGCGCTGTTCGGGAGTGAAATGGTAGAGAGATAGTATGATTGTGGTTCGATGAACCCTCTGCCAAGCACTTAAATGTGAATTGCAGAGTAGTCATGTAGATGTAGAATGCCGATCATTACGCGGAGATGTTACGAACTTTCGTTACACCTGCATTGAACAACTTTCCAAACGTTCGTTACGCCTGCATTGAACAACTTTCCAAACGTTCAAGAAGCCTGGTTTCAACAGGACGGAGCAACATCACACACTGCACGGAAATCAATGGCAAATGTGCTAGAATCGCCGGCCGCGGTGGTCTCGCGGTTCTAGGCGCGCAGTCCGGAACCGTGCGACTGCTACGGTCGCAGGTTCGAATCCTGTCTCGGGCATGGATGTGTGTGATGTCCTTAGGTTAGTTAGGTTTAAGTAGTTCTAAGTTCTAGGAGACTGATGACCACAGCTGTTAAGTCCCCTAGTGCTCAGAGCCATTTTTTTGTGCGAGAATCGTTTGGCAACCTTGTGATCTCACGATTCGGTAACATTCCCTGGGCCCCTAGATCGCCAGATTTACACGTTTGTGATTTTTTCTTGTTGTGCTACCTCAAGAGCAAAGTCCACACGACTCGATCAAGAACCCTGGATGAGTTAAAACAGAGAATTCGGGAGGGCAGTTGACAGTATCCCAGCTGAGATGTTGCAGCGGTCAATGAGGAATCTCATCAGCAGATTTCACGAATGTATTCGTACAGGAGCTCGCCATCTAAAGGACGTAACGCCATCAGTGTTTCGTAAATGGCAGAGTTTCAGTTACTATGAATGCAATTTCTTTGCTTCATCACTTGTAGTTATTGCCATCCCACGAATTTTGTTACGTGAGTGTATTGCCAAAGCTGACGCTCACCTTCATCATTTGCACTATTTTGAGCAAATAAGATAACTCCGTTTTGCGGTTAGCGCCGCAAGGCTGTAAGGTACTAGGCTGGTGGAATCCCGATCGCTGATTGACAGCAGCGAACACGAGGCCAGTCCACCGCAATCAGCTGTGCACAGCTCAGCAACAGCACCGAGCGCCTCCACCCAGTTCAACTGCCTCGGAGCGCGACCGTGCACTGGCCCGACATCTCGCGGGACGGCGGGCTCTCGTTACTAGGCAACGGTCAGAGACGTGCAAAACAGGGCCGCGGATATCGACAGAAAACCGGCTCAGTGGCACGGGAGAAAACCGGTTGCGAATGCCATTTTGAATAATTTCTTGCAATGGTTGCCTGAAACACACTGTGTCAGTCAATGAAGACAGCTGGTATGAAAGTATGTGCCCTACTGTCTCATCCCTAGACGTGCAGGCCGGTCAGTACATTCAAAATGGTTCAAATGGCTCTGAGCATTATGGGACTTAACATCTATGGTCATCAGTCCCCTAGAACTTAGAACTACTTAAACCTAACTAACCTAAAGACATGTGTACATTCCCCAAGGCGTTTGTGCTGTGATCTGCAGTGTGGGACCTCGCATCATCCTGCTGGAATATGCCATAGTGTACCCTGGTCATGAAAGCGAATGACCATAAGGATTTTGTAGGTCCACAAATCCTATGAAAGTGTCTCGATATTTCTTGAGTGTTGCTTCTATTATCAATGTTTCAGAACTGCCTCTGTTATGCCATTACCTTTCATAATGCCAGACTGACAAGCGAACATTCCCAAGTTAAAATGTACGACCTTGACGCAAATTGTGTACAGGGGACAAAATAATACAGTGCTTTTTTTTTTTTTGTTTCTGGTCAGTTTTACTTCTGAGATGTAAAACACACCTCGAAAGTTAAGCTGGCATATACATATAATGCTTTTCAGATAAAAGCTAACATGTAATTAATGTTCTCGAAAATTTGATAATTGCCTTACGTTAAAATTTAAAATTTTTCAAAATATCCCACCACTATTGATTAATTTTTTTTTTTAAATACGCAAACTTTTGTTACAACGTATATTAATTAAGCTTTCAAGCCACATACATCCGTCTGTGACACCATTTTTGGGAAATTATCCGTACACAGTGTGCTGTCAGAGTATTTTAAACATTCGTAATTAAAATATTTAAATATTCATTAATAATCTGATATTTATTTTACTTACATTTGTTTCTCTAGGCTTTACCATTGTACCGAAATTTGCTTGAAACAAATCAGCATATTTAGAGGGCAGCTGTGACAATTTGAAATCTAGCTGAATTTTGTATTATGTTGCGTTCTCCGTCGTGTATATTATTTCAAAAAAATCGTTCATTTCATGTGCATGGTGTGGAAGAAGATATATTTAAGACTTTTTTTACAGATTACCTTTACTGCGATGATTTTTTATCATAATAATGAGTTACTTATTTTCAACAAAAAAATACATGTATGTGAAACGGTAAACTATAAACATAAAAGGAATGTGAATGTAAGTTGAAAAATGACATATTAAAACATGAATCAGATATAAATAAAGTAGATATTGACTCCAAACCTAATATGCCACATTGTCTTTCGCTGTGAGTTTTACTCCGTGAAAGTGAATCTGGGGACAAACAGAAAAATACACATTGCTTTATTTTGCCTCTACACACCCGCAAACTTACCTCAAGATCGTTTATTTACACGTGGGAATGTTACCTCTTGGGTCTCGGTTTTGTTTTACTCCCTTGCTAGTCCTCTTTCGATACGCATCTTCGATGAGTGAGCTCTCAAACGGATTATTCGACAGGTGTAAGATTTATCTGTCTCAGGTATCTTTGGGATTATGTAGATGATTATCTTCCAAAGTGTGATGGTTGATCTCCAGTTCATGGATACAGTGCACTGGTTTGAGAAATTATTTTGTTGACACCTCCCCCAATAATGTTAGAAATTACGAAAGAGTGTCTTCTATGAAAGTGTGACGGTCCTCCCGTCTCATGATTTGAGTTATCGTTTTGTTACCACTTCCCCCTATGATTCTATAAATTACGGAAGGATGCTGTCTGCCTTGTGTGATTGAATTGTACCAGTGCTCTATGAAACTCTTAATTCTCCGTCCCCTACGTCTTTCAGACCCATACCCATTCTCCTTCTATTATGTCAGTAGACATTTCCTTCTCTCTCGTATAGGCCGTTAATGTACTCGTCTCGTGTATACTCATAATCTCTCTATATTTAAATGCAGAATTCCTTTTGTGCAGTTAACCTTGACGCCTTTGCTTCTAAGTTCTCTTAAAAAGTTCTCTCTGTTTTCACTGTTATTTATAGAAGGTGCATTCAAAAAGATTTCTTTTGAAGGCGTTTCTGCAGCGTGCATGCATGCTTGCAACATAGCACGACTCCGATGCTGGTATATAATCACCGACACGTAGGCGATGGTCTGATGTGGCATTCGTGTCTTTCCTACGTGCGTGTGGTTAATAGCGGAAACGTGAACTATGGCGACGTTATTACCAAGTGCGTCCAAAGTGGACCAACGCGCTGTTATTCTTTTTGTGGCTGTCGAAGGACAAACACCGGTGATAATCTGTGAATGAAGAATGTGTATGGGGCAGCATGTCTGTCGAAAACCCCCTTTGTGGAATGGTGCGCCAGCGGGTGGTGCTGCCTCATGATATCGCGCGTCCCCATATCACAAACGTGGCAGACAAGCGACCAGTCGCCCTGTTGTCTTGGTCTCTCGCCATGCAGTTACCACGCCCTTAAAGGGTCGATAATTCCAACCAGACTAGGATGGGCAGCATGCAGTGACTGATTTCTTCATACAGCAGGACATAGTTTACCAAACAGGTATCTTCAAGAGGTGCGTAGGTAGAATGACTGTCTCAATGCTAATAGCTATTTCGCTTGATTGGCATACAGATTGTAGACTGTACGGCCTCTTATAATTTGTCGTTCTCAAGGCCATCTTATTTATGATTTCTTCACGTTTTCTCTATATGCCTTTACTTTCCTGCTCTACTTGTACTTACTTCTTTCGTCGACCAGGCGTAGTAATTGTTCTGTTACCCATAGTTTCTTCGTAGCTCCTTGCCGTACATTTGTCCGTCCAACTTTTATGATATCCCCTTTGAGAGACGTGCGTTCCTCCTCCACTTGGCTACCTACTGTGTTGCTATGGAAACGAAGATGACGATGATGCCACAGTAATGATGTTTGCTTCCACGCAGCGCTCCGGTGGGGTGACGGAACGCTGAGGAAGAAACTGGTCGTCGCGATGACGCAAGCAAGCAGGCTGCCTTAGGTGGGGGAGGGAGAGCCGTGATAACGAAGCGGGGGCGGCGAGTGGCTGCAGCTGGAGGGCCACGTTGCCATGGAGACGGCAGGCCGCCACCTGGACGCCTAATTCCAGGCCGCCCAGATTAAATCCCGTCGGCTCGGCATCCCAACTGCTACGCCGTCTCGGTCTTACGGCCTCCGGAAACTCAGACTGGTGGTGTCACACAGAAAGCAGTTTGCCCTATGTCCACACCGACACTTTCGTGGAGAGCTTTCCCAGAAGAGTTACATCAGACGTTGAGCCACTACTGCTGGTAATTTGTTAGCTAGCCACTGCAAGGGGCAGCAGGAGATAAGTACTGAAGAGAAACACAAAGGGGAGATGGAAAGAGACGGTGAAGTACGTCAGACGATTGGAAACACTTCTAAATCAGAAGTATATCGTTCTTGGTTATCCCGACTGTCACTTTAGTCGCACGACGTAACGAGTGATAGTGGCAGGGAACCTCAAGTTGGTTCCCTATTTTTAAATTTCCGGAAGGCTTTTGACGCCGTTCCTTACAAATTGATTCTCTTGAGACTGCATGTCCGCCAGGTATCGTCTCGGCTCTGCGACTGGATCCATGATTTCTTGTCGGAAAGGTAACAGCTACGGAAAGTCATGTACCGAAAGAGAAACTATGTCAAGGGTAAATGCGATTGCAGGCTGTCTCGGCGTAGTCCAGTGATGGACTTTTCTCGGGCGATCGGCCAAGTGGTGATGTCGTTATGTCGCAAGAAATTGCTAAAGGTCGTCTGCTGTTCTTAATTTGTGTAAACGATTTAGGACACAGTTGAGCAGTCATCGTATGTTTACCGTCTAATAAGGCCATCGGAAATTTAGACAACATACCTGCATGGTACGAAAAGTGGCAACTGAGTTTAACGATAAAACTTGTTAGGTCCTCCACTTGAGTGGTACAAAAAAAAAAAAAAAAAACAGTTACATTTCAGTTACGTCATAAATTACGCAACTGTGAAAATTGCCGATTCAGGTAAATACTTGTGGATTTCAATTAACGAACAACTTAAATTGCAGCCATCTCATAGAAAATGTTGTTGGGAAGGCGAACCAAAGACGGTTTCCTTGGCAGAACACTGAGAAGATGCAACTCCACTAAAAGACATCGCGTACATTACGCTTGTTCGTCGTTTGCTCGAGTATTGCTACGCGGTATGGTTGCCGTGCCAGATGGGATTGACGTTCAAAGAAGGGCGGTTTTCGTTGCGGTGACATCTTGTCATGAAACTACTATCACCAAGGTTCTCGTCCACCTGCCAAAGTGTTTTGTTGTTTTCCACCTACATATGGACAGATGGCCGTCGTGATAAAATAAAGAGAAGTCAGAGCTATACGGAATTAGGTGTTCATTACTTCCACGTGCCACTGGAGAAGCCTTTATGGCAGCTTTAACTCTGTTGGAGGCACTTTTGATGTAGTGTCTGAATGTATGCGGGGGAATGGCAGCCGATTCTGTCTTAAGAGCTGGCGTTTGGAGCGAAGTTAGATTCTAACTCACGAGAGACTGTTCACTGTGTTCAGGTCAGCAGTGTGGGGTGGACATTGTCTCTAAACCATTGCCTCACAGATGCTACATTTTGAGAGGACGGTGTCATGCAGATGCCATCAGTTATTGTATTCTGTAAAATGTCGACACGTTCTTACATATTAAGCGTTTTCTTAAGTGCAGTCAGGGGAACGCGCCCTAACCACGGAAGACAGCCCCGTGCCCTAAACCGTCTCGTCCGTCTACTTCGCTTTCGGCACGACACCTGAATGCAAGTATTGTGCTCCAGGCGTTCGCCGCACCCAAATCCTTCCACCTGATCGCCGTAGGGCAGAGCGTCATTCATCGATGCACATCAGTCGTTTCCAGTCCTCCACTGATTAGTTCTGTCGCTTTGTACACACAATGTCATGCGTCGCTTAACATTGGCTATAGAAATGTGGGGTTTATGAGCTGTTCCACCATTGTATCCCACTCTTGTCAACTTTCTACCCATATCCATTGTGGTAGCTGGGCAGCTGGCAGCGTTTCCGAAAATGACAAGTTATGTCTTCTGCTGACTCAATGTGATTTTTTACTGGCGCCCTCCAATGCTTGACGGTCCCTGTCCGTTACTACGCAATGTGATCAAAAGTACCTGGCTGAAAATGCCTTACAAGTTCGTGCTGCTCTCCATCGGTAATGGTGGAGTTGGATATGGTTTTGGCCGAGCCTTAGCCTTGATGACAGCTTCCACTCTCGCAGGCATATGTTCAATCAGGTGCTGGAAGGTTTCTTGGGGAAATGCAGCCCATTCTTCACGGAGTGCTGCACTGGGGAGAGGTATCGAAGTCGGTCGGTGAGGCCTGGCACGAAGTCGGCGTTCCAAAACACCTCAAAGGTGTTCTACAGGATTCTTTTCAGGGCTCTTGTGCAGGCGGGTTCATTACAGGGATATTATTGTTATGTAACCACTCCGCCACAGGCCGTGCATTATGAAGAGGTGCTTGATCGTGTTGGAAGATGCAATGGCCATCCCCGAACAGTGGGCACCAAGAAGGTGCTTAAAACATCAATGTAGGCCTGTTGTGTGAGGGTGGCACGCAAAACAACAAAGGGTGCAAGCCAATTCCATGAAAAACACGACCACACCATAACACCACCACCTCCGAATTTTACTGTTGGCACTACACACGCTGGCAGATGACGTTCAGCGGGTATTCGCCATACCCACAGCCTGCCATCCGATCGCCACGTTGTGTACCGTGATTTGTCAGTCCACACAAAGTTTTCCCCCCGTTCAATCGTCCAATGTTTACGCTCCTTACACACAGCGAGGCGCCTTTTGGCATTTACTGGCGTGATGTTTGGGTTATGAGCAGCCGCTCGACCATGAAATCCAAGTTTTCTTACCTTTCGCCTAACTGTGTACTTGTAGCTGATTCTGATTCAGTTTGGGATTCCTGTGTGACGGTGTGGATAGATGTCTGCCTATTACACATTACGACCCTCTTCAACTGTCGGCGGTCTCTGTCAGAAAACAGACGAGGTCGGCCTGTACGGTTTTGTGCTGTACGTGTCCCTTCACGTTTCCACTTCACTACCACATCGGAAACAGTGAGCCTAGGGATGCTTAGGAGAGTGGAAGTCTCGTGTACAGACGTATGACACAAGTGACACCCAATCAGCTGACCACGTTCGAAGTTCGTGAGTTCCGCGGAGCGCCCCATTGTGCTCTCTCACGATGACTACTGAGTTTGCTGATATGGAGTACCTGGCAGTAGGTGGCAGCACAGTGCAGGTAATATGAAAAACATATGTTTTGGGAGGGGGGGGGGTGTGGATACTTCTGATCACACAGTGTCCATGAGGTTTGCCTGGTCTCGGTTTAGTTGTGGTTG
The DNA here is from genome assembly GCF_021461395.2 of Schistocerca americana. Classification (NCBI taxonomy): domain Eukaryota; kingdom Metazoa; phylum Arthropoda; class Insecta; order Orthoptera; family Acrididae; genus Schistocerca; species Schistocerca americana. Next base: position 145,592,707 of record NC_060127.1, read on the forward strand.
TTCCTTCGCGTTTCCCCTTTACAACGGGAACAGTCGAATTGGGCGTCTCTAATACAAATGAAATGCCTCCGATGTATTTGTTACTCAGGTGATATACAGTGAGTAGTCGATGTCGGAAGTTACAGAACACTCCTGCCCGATCCAGTCTGCTGTTATTGTTTCTCTACTTAACAACACAATGTTCGATTTTTTTTTTGCATCTAGTGGCCAATTCGGCATTACGTGTCGGTGTCCGGACATTTGTACATGACAGTGCGTATGATGCTGATGTAAATTTAGAACTAGGAAATAGAGCTATGCGAAATATTTTGTGAGACTTAAATCATGTGGGGGTTCTGCGTGCAGCGCATTACGTAGAACCGCGCAGACGGCGGCATCTGTCGTTCGCCATCTGTGCTACGGGGCGGGGTGGCGGAAGGTGTGGGTCGGGGTGCGGCAGGCCGGGCGCCCGCTATCTGCGCTGTGTGGGTGTGAGAGCCCCGTGTGGACCCCGGGGGGGCTGGCAGCGGGCGCCCCAGCTGTCGTCGCGAGGACCGGCCGCGCCAGATAGCCGCTATCTCCTCCTGCCTCTCTCCGCACACCTGCACCGGGAGCTCGTGGCGGGCGGCTGCCTTTCCTAAAGAAAAGTCACAACTCAGTCCCCAGCACCAGAGATCGTAACTAAGGCCGTAGCAAAGAGCACTAAGTGACAAGACAGCGAATAGAAGTGTCGGCTATTACGCACTTATGAAAAGAAAAGTGTACACTACACTAAATTACTGGTAACTGAAATGAGAACATTTTCATTTCAGTTCCCTTTACAAAGGAAGCGAAACGGAGTTAATACAGTGTAAGCTTTCACGGCCGGTATTGTCTTCACTTAAAACTTCTGTGCTGATAGGCCGTGGTCGAAGTATAAATCTCTCCCCTGACGTTTCGTCTCCGACCGCGGGAGACATCCTCGGAGGTAAAGCGGCGAACTGCGAAGAGAACTCGAGGAAGCGCTGATTATATAGGCAGTACAGAGAGCGCCACAGTCGATCACGTGGCATCGGCTATGAGATTATCTCTGGTAATGCCAACATTCTCGATTGAGAGTAATCGATCGTCACGCTTACGGTGCAATGCTGACATCCAAATTTTATCCAGTTTAACACCTTCGTCTTTCCTGTTAAAATTATTTCGATGTTTATCAATCTCGATAGTCTCTCTATACAAGCGTGCATAGTCCGCAGCTCGTGGTCGTGCGGCAGCGTTCTCGCTTCCCGCGCCCGCGTTCCCGGGTTCGATTCCCGGCGGGGTCAGAGATTTTCTCTGCCTCGTGATGACTGGGTGTTGTGTGATGTCCTTAGGTTAGTTAGGTTTAAGTAGTTCTAAGTTCTAGGGGACTGATGACCATAGATGTTAAGTCCCATAGTGCTCAGAGCCATTTGAACCATAGCCAAGCGTGCATAATAATGCGACCGAGCGAGGTGGCGCAGTGGTTAGACACTGGACTCGCATTCGGGAGGACGACGGTTCAATCCCGCGTCCGGCCATCCTGATTTAGGTTTTCCGTGATTTCCCTAAATCGCTCCAGGCAAATGCCGGGATGGTTCCTTTGAAAGGGCACGGCCGACTTCCTTCCCCGTCCTCCCCTACTCCGATGAGACCGATGACCTCACTGTCTGGTCTCCTTCCCCAAAACCAACCAATAATGCGAGGTTTTTGATATGACGCTTGTCTCGCTGAATTTTATTTCATGATCACCTTTCTGGTAAACATGTTCCGTTACGGCCGATTTATCCGTGTGACCCAGGCGGCAATTCCTCTTATGTTCAACAAGACGGGTATTCACGCTTCTCTTTGTGGTACCGATGTAAACCTATCCACAACTACAAGGAATTTTATATACCCCCGGTGTAGCCAAAGGATCTCGTGCATCTTTTGCCGACCTTAAAAATTCTTTTATTTTCCTACTGGTTCTGAAAATAGTTTCCACCGCATACTTGCCTAAAACTTTCCCAATGCGATCTGTGACCTTACTAATGAACGTAAGAAAAACTTTGCCCTTGGGCCACTGTTGTTCGTCGTTACTCCTGATTCTCTGCTTAGAGCGAAGTGCTTGATCTGTATCCTTGGTAGGATAGCCATTCCTCACGAAAGTTGACCGTAGATGTTCAATCTCATCTTTTAAGTAAACAGGTTACAAAGTTTGTACGCCCTGTCTACCAAGTTTTCTTTTTTGTCTAGGGTGGTGGTTTGAATCTTTATGTAGATAACGATCAATATGTGTGGGCTTTCAATACACCTTATGGCCCAACGTTCCGTCCCGTCGTTTAATCACAGACACATCCAGGAAATTCAATTGCCCATTCCTTTCCGTCTCCATAGTGAATTGGATTTTCGGATTAATGCTGCTGTTTAAATGTGTCAGGGAGGCATCCAACTCCTCTGCTCCGTGTGTCCATACTACGAACGTGTCATCGACATAGCGAAATACGAGGGCGTCCTGAAAAGTAATACCTCCGAATTTTTTTTATGTGAAAACTCTCAAAGCTTTTTAAATAAAACAACGTTAGTAACGATCTGGACCTTTATTCGTGATGTCCACTTATTTGCTTCTCAACATAGTCACCCTAGCGACGAACGCATTTCATCCAACCAGAGGTCAGTGTGTCGAAACTGTCACTGTACAATATTTGACTTCTTTGGCGAAACTGCAACCTGTCCTCTGGCTGTACCGATCCTCCACTGTCAAAGTGAAGTCCTCGAAGGTGTGCTTTAAGTTTTGGAAGAAGATAAGAATCGGATGGGGTCATACCGGGACTGTATGGATGACAGTGAAGCCAAGTCGCCCTCGGGTCGATGCAGATGTCGCAGCACTCGTGCGTGGTCTGCCGTTGTCTTGTTGAAGGACAGGGTGCTGCTCGCATGGACCAACTCTCCGAATCCGTAACTCGGTTACAGCACGCCCTTTCTCACGAACCGACGTAGTTACGTGACGCATCGCCATGTTATATCCTGCAATTCGGATCCCTCTAGCTGCAAATATGCGGACATCAAGACAAAAGATGTAAAATGTTAATCACGTTTGTTTTATTTAAGAAGCTCTTTGAGTTTACTCGTAAAAATAGCGAGGCATTCTTTTCCGCAACGACATCGTAATATTGCAGGTGTGTACCTCGTAGTAATAACTTCCTAATGGTCTTTGTAAAGTTCCGGCACAAATACGAGGAGTAGGCCTACTTTCCTTTTACGTACGATCGGTCGCGATGTAAACCACACCTTCCAGCTGTTGTCTGCATAGTCGGCGCTGGGAGTTATTCGTCGTAGCGTTGTAGGATCAGATACAACCAAGAGCTTGAGGAACTATACTAGCAGCCCAACATAGCAGGAACTGTCAAAGCCAAACGAATGCAGTGAGCCGGCCATGTGGCCCGGATGGAGGATCACAGATGGTCTCGGAAGCTCCTGGATTTCACAGCTGCAGGAAAGAGACCGCCAGGGAGACCCAAGAAACGTTGGAGGGATGGACTCCACGAAGATTTAAATCAAGTGTCAATAGATGTGAACGGATGGCGGATAGCAGCAATGGACAGAATACAGTGGAGGAGGAAACTTGTAGATGCGTGCGGTCCACTGGGCCTCATCACGTAGTAGTAGTAGTAGTAGTAGTTGTTGTAGCTACCTCCCATTACCGTCGTTACAGGGCAGCCGCCTGTGTTTTCTATCAATTATCTACGCTCGTCTGCAGATCGTTGTCTCTGCCAGAGTGCTTTCGTAGGCAACGGTTGATGTGACAAACAGGTGAAAATCAGGGAGAGCGAAGTCTGGGCTGTATGACGGTTGTTGGTCGTGTGACTAGGGCCTCCGGTCGGGTAGACCGTGCGCCGGGTGCAAGTCTTTCGATCTGACGCCACTTCGGCGACTTGCGCATCGATGGGGATGAAATGATGATGATTAGGACAACACAACACCCAGTCCCTGAGCGGAGAAAATCTCCGACCCAGCCGGGAAACGAACCCGTGCCCTTAGGATTAACATTCTGTCGCGCTGACCACTCAGGTACCGGGGGCGGCCTGTGTGACGGTGGGAGGTCAAAACTCAAAAACACTTCCCACCGTAAACTCTGCAGGTGAGTCTTTGCTGCAGCTGCAGTGCCGGGCTGAAGAAGGACAGTGCCTGATTACAACATTCCTCTTCACTTGTTCCGAGTTGCCCTTCGTAGACGGTTTTCCCGAATCACGTGATCCACTCACTGAACTGGATCGTCCGTTGAAACTCATTTCCTTCCCTGGCCACTTGCGTTGCCAACATCTGCACGTTCTGCTTCGAAGTTGCTGCAGTTTGGTGTCAGGAATGACAATTACGTCAGCCGCATGAACCAAGGCGGAAACTCTAGGCATGAAGGAACCGCACGGCATACGCTTCACACTTGGCGGGAGACTCTATCCTTCTAGGAATCTTTAGGTGCTGACTATGCGCTCAGAACTGGAAAGCGTGCCATGAGGCCATCGATGTGGATGTTAGAGACACTGTGGAACACATCTTCGTAATGATTTTTTTTTAAAAAAGAACCCTCTTATACTAGACAAACTGCAAAGGTCGGAGTCATGACTGGAAATGGAGCAATAAGGTCCTTTGAGCATATGTCCAGAAGTGTACGACAACAAAGCGACCCGGAACACAGCACAGTGCTACATCTGATACACGTCACGACAGATGTTGAAAGAGGCCTTTATACGAGGGTTAGAACTTAAATAGTGGCAACTATTTATTCACAACCGATACAAAAGAGTTACATGTTTGCACCTGTTACTGTCCTTCAAAGTAGTCACCAGTGTTGTGCAGAACCCGTTGCCAGCGGTGTGGAAAGCGTAGTATACCATTTGCAGAGCCTGTTCCGTTGGTGGTGCGAATAGAGCGGTCTACTGCCTGTCTAATCTATGGAACAATGCCACGAAGTGGTTCCTTCATCTCCGGAATCAAATCAGTCACAAGGACTTAAGTCCGGGGAGTATGGTGGATGGTACAATACTTCCCAGTCCCATTGACCGAACAGAGCAGCCATAGCTCGCGCAGAAAGTGTCGCCGCTTCTTTCGCAGAGCTGGTCGTATGTGATGCTCCAAAAACGAACAGTAATACTGTGCGCCGGCCGCTGTGGCCGAGCAGTTCTAGGCGCTTCAGTCCGGAACCGCGCTGCTGCTACGGTCGCAGGTTCGCATCCTGCCTCGGGCAAGGATGTGTGTTTTGTCCTTAGGCTAGTTAAGTGTAAGTGGTTCTAAGTCTAGGGGAGTGATGACCTCAGATGTTAAGTCCCATAGTGCTTAGAGCCATTTGAACTATTTTGAATACTGTGCATTAGCGCTCTGCCGTGGAGGAACGTAATGCGTTAGGATAACACCATCAAAGTCGTACACGAGAATCACAATAACCTTAGACCGCTCCATTCGCACCATCAACAGAACAGGCTCTGCTAACGGTATACTACGCCTTCCACATCGCTGGCAACGGGTTCTACACAACGCTGGTGACCACTTCGAAGGACTCAAGGATGCATGACGGATCGTTTTCGTGGGGTAGCTGACAAAACGTTGTCCCACTCGCTCAGCGACGTCCTCACATGTGCTTGGACGACCTGACGGTTTCCCACGTCTTACCGACTACTCTGTTTCTAGTAAACAGTTATGTCACTCATTGTAGACCTACTAGGAGGATCTTTAGCGTACGTGGTACGAAAATTACGCTGAACTGCTGTCGCCGCCTTCGATTCTTCAAACCAAAACACCATGCTCGGCTCCATCGAAGGCAGCCATCTTTAACGGAACTGCCGCTACCGGTCCTTATGGTGCGATTCGGCGCTATCGAACTACGCGAGACAAAACAGGATGTATTTTCCTACAAACTGACACTACAACCGCCTCTGTAGGTCCTGTGAATTAATTTGAATGGATTTTCAAAGTTGTAAAGTCCTTCTTGAAACGCTCTATATTGGTGAACGGAAACAAAATATTTTGGCATTCGGAGTAGAAAGTTGCAGAGTGGAATTTCGTGAAAAGATCTCGCCGGGACGAAAACCGTCTGTATTTTAAAGATTGCCACCCAACTCGCGATATCATATCGGCGACGCTCTGTCCCCATTGCGCCTTAATACAAAACCGAGCTGCCCTTCTTTGACCTTTGTCGCTGTCCTCCACCAGTGCTGTATGATGCGGTTCCCATACCGCACAGCAATACTGTAGGAGAGAACGGACAAGCGTAGTGTAGGCAATCTCTTTGTGTAGACCTGTTGCACCTTCTAACCGTGCTACCAGTAAAACGCAGTATTTGGTTTGCCTTCGCCACAGTTATCTGTGTTGTTGTTCCAGCGTAATTTTAATTTCTTCGTCACTGTAATTCCTAGGTATTTAACTGATTTGTCATGTAACCAAAATTCCTTTTAGACTCAGATGACGGATCTCCTAATTTTTATTATTTAGAGCCAATTGCCACTTGTCACACCGTACAGGTACGTTGCCTAAATAATTTTGCAATTGGTTATGATCTTCCGATGACCTTCTGAGACGGAATTCGACAGCATCGTCAGCAAAGTGTCTAAGAGGACTGTTTAGATTGTCTCATAAGTCGTTTACATGTAAGGCACAGTCAAATGAAAAGGAGACGGATGGAAAAAAAAGTTAAGTAAACTGTTTATGTCAAAAATAATCAGCATAACTGTTTATATATTTATCCCACTGTGAGAGAGGACGGACAATGTCTTCATGGAAAAATGATTGCGGGTGCCTGTGGAACCGTGGTTGTACTCATGCGTGCACCTCTTCATCCGAAGCGAATTGACGGTCACGGATGTCTTCCTTCATGGATCGAAATACATGGAAATCACTTGGACAGAGATCGGGACTGTTTGGAGGATGTGTGAGGACTTCCCAGCGAAACTCCTGCAGCGTAGTCGAATCATCTGGCGCATCGGGGCCGCTGTTCATTGCTTTTCTGGAGCACGGCGCCGCAGTAAATGCACGGTGGTACGTGGACACGCCGCAGAAACTGAAGCGCGCCGTCGAGCCCAAACGCTCAGGAATGTTGACAGGCAGCGTCACAGCCCACACGTTGACGAGACTGTTTCGACTAAGCTGGAGAAGTTTCGCTGGGAAGCCCTCACACGTCCTCTATACGGTCGCAATTTTCATATTTTTGTAGCTCTCAAGAAAGACAATTGTGGCCGTCAGTTGGCTTCGGACGTAGAGGTGCTCGCTTGGGCACGATCGAGGTTCCGTAGGCAGCCCCAAAGAGGGAAAAATATCTCGCAGTGGACAATTATGGCGAAGTTTACTTGCCTTTTCTCCAATCTGTCTCCGTTCTTTTGACTGCCCCGTATACTGCACATCAGGAATAGCGGCGGGTCTGGTAGAGTTCCTTGGGAAACGCCAGATGTTTTACTCTATGAGTACCCGTCAGTTACTACGAACTGTGATTTTTCTCACAGGCTCATGCAATTGCATTAGAAGCTGCTTGTAAGAAACAAAACTAGAAATATGGATTCAATTTGAGATTCCCTGTCGATAGCACTCATTACTTATTGAGAATAAAGGGCTAGTTGTACCCATCTGCTTTGAGAAAAGATACAGCGATAATATTGAATAGCATAATGCATTTCAAAACGAAGGCCGTGTCAAAACTATAGTAGGCCTATACACTACTGGCCATTAAAATTGCTACACCACGAATATGAGGTGCTACAGACGCGAAATTTAACCGACAGGAAGAAGATGCTGTGATATGCAAATGATTACCTTTTCAGAGCATTCACACAAGGTTGGCGCCGGTGGCGACATCTACAACGTGCTGACACGAGGAAAGTTTCCAACCGATTTCTCATACACAAATAGCAGTTGACCGGCGTTGCCTGGTGAAACGTTGTTGTGATGCCTCATGTAAGAAGGAGAAATACGTACCATCACGTTTCCGACTTTGATAAAGATCGGATTGTAGCCTATCGCGATTGCGGTTTATCGTATCGCGACATTGCTGCTCGTTTTGGTCGAGATCCAATGACTGTTAGCAGAATATGGAATCGGTGGGTTCAAGAGGTTAATACGGAACCCGTGCTGGATCCCAACGGCCTCGTATCGCTAGCAGTCGAGATGACAGGCATCTTATCCGCATGGCTGTAACGGATCATGCAGCCACGTCTCGATCCCTGAGTCAACAGATGGGGACGTTTGCAAGGCAACAACCATCTGCACCAACAATTCGACGACGTTTGCAGCATCATGGACTATCGGCTCGAAGACCATGGCTGCGGTTACCCTTGACGCTGCATCACAGACAGGAGCGCCTGCGATAGTGTACTCAACGACGAACCTGGGTGCACGAATGGCAAAACGTCACTTTTTCGGATGAAACCAGGTTCTGTTTACAGCATGATGATTGTCGCATCCGTGTTTGGCGACATCGCGGTGAACGTACATTGGAAGCGTGTATTCGTCATCGCCATACTGGCGTATCACCCGGCGTGATGGTATGGGGTGCCATTGGTTACACGTCTCGGTCACCTCTTGTTCGCATTGACGGCCCTTTGAACAGTGGACGTTACATTTCAGATGTGTTACGACCCGTGGCTCTACCCTTCATTCGATCCCTGCGAAACCCTGCATTTGAGCAGGATAATGCATGACCGCATGTTGCAGTTCCTGTACGGGCCTTTCTGGATGCAGAAAATGTTAGACTGCTGCTCTGGCCAGCACATTCTCCAGATCCATCACCAATTGAAAACGTCTGGTCAATGGTGGCCGAGCAACTGGCTCGTCACAATACACCAATCACTACTCTTGATGAACTGTGGTATCGTGTTGAAGCTGCATGGGCAGCTGTACCTGTACACGCCATCCAAGCTCTGTTTGACTCAATGCCCAGGCGTATCAAGGCCGTTATTACGGCCAGAGGTGGTTGTTCTGGGTACTGAGTTCTCAGGATCTATGCACCCAAATTGCGTGAAAATGTAATCACATGGCAGTTCTAGTATAATACATTTGTCCAATGAATACCCGTTTATCATCTGCATTTGTTCTTGGTGTAGCAATTTTAATGGCCAGTAGTGTATATTCTGTAATTTATGAGACATATTCATTATGAACTGCTCTCGCTTACAGTGACTTGATTCTGTCAGCAGGCTCTTGCGATGTGTCGGATGTTCGCGTATAGATGCGTAACACGTTGCCTCCCTCATATTGGCGACACTCGCACATGACAGGATGCGAACACGAAGCAGACACTACCTTTAGCTAGAAAGTGTCCCCTGTTTTAAAAGGCCGGAGGGGGCGGGGGGAGGGGGGGGATGCTTTGTAGTTCACCGTCATTCGAGAGCACGTTTGTGACGTCGCAGAGTTGATTTAATTAAAAGGGGAGAGTTTTAGATACGAGAACCGGCGCAGCCTCTTTGTTAAATTACACCCGTAATAGCCGTTGTTAAAAGTTCTCCTAGCCGCGCGTGCATCGCGGAAGGGCGGTAATGGCACGGAGCGTTCTAAAGCTGCTTTGATACAGTGTTCTCGCCGATAGATCGACTTCCTTGGGTTCTGCCTCTGACGAGTTGGCAGTGGCAACGCTAGGCAGACTCTCATTTGTTTCCGTCAGGTGTGTTACAGATAGTATAAGTAGGGGAACGTAAAAAAAACCTTTAAATTCTCGGCCCGTATAGGTGCTGTTTTCTGAAAGTGTATCTTTCAAGTATGTTCTTCATTTTTGCCGTACTAGAGTGTGTTTTCGTGTTATGTTGAAAATGGAAATGTACTTATAAATTACGGTACATTATTATTATTATCAGCAGTGTTGATATATCACATCACATTAATATTAATTATTTGAAAAAAAAGATAACTTTACACTGAACCTATTACATTTAATCTGTTAAGAGACCGCATATTCTTTCATATGGATTTTGTGACGCCCGAAATTCGAGTGTTTCACGGGATGGGCGACAAGGTTCGGGAAGAAAGGAAATAGTCGATTGGCCTAAGTGAGAGGAAATCTTGACCTGAGTATGTGTACTCCTTAGCGTAAGTTACTTTAAGTTAGATTAAGTGGTGTGTAAGTCTAGGGCCGATGACCTCAGCAGTTTGGTCCCATAGAAATTACCACAAATTTTCAAGGCTTTCAATAAATACTGACATTAAAAACAATATGAGTGTTTTATAACTTCCAACTTCGTTTTGAAAACAGTATCAGCTCCTGATATAATTGCTCCAAAGGAGTTCTACCCACGAAGAACTGTCCGCATGTCTGCCCCGATAGCTGAGTGGTCAGCGTGACGGATTGCTGTCCTACGGGCCCGGGTTCGATTCCCGGCTGGGTCGGGGATTTTTCTCCGCTGAGGGAATGGGTGTTGTGCTGTCTTTATCATCATTTCATCCCCATCCGGCGCACAGGTCACCCAATGTGGCGTCGAATGTAATAAGAGTTGCATCAAGGCGGCCGGACCTGCCCCGCAAGGGACCCCCCCCCGGCCAATGACGCCAAACGCTCATTTCCACTATCCTCATTCCGTATACTGAAAATACACTGAAGCGCGAAAGAAACTGGTATAGGCATGCATATTCTAATACAGAGATTTGTAAACAGGCAGAATACAGCGCTGCGGTCGGCAACGCCTATATAAGACTACAGGTGTCTGCCGCAGTTGTTAGATCGGTTATTGCTGCTACAATGGCAGTTTATCAAGATTCAAGTGAGTTTGAACTTGGTGTTGTAGTCGGCGCACGAGCGATGGGACACAGCATCACCGAGGTACCGATTTAGTGGGGATTTTCGCGTACGAGCATTTACCGTGAATATATAAGGAATCCGTACAAGAACGGGACCAACGGCGATTGAAGACAATCGTTCGTCGTGACAGAACTGTAATCCTTCCGCAGATTGGTGCAGATTTCAGTGCTGGGCCATCAGCAAGTGTCAGCGTGCAAAACCATTCAAGAAATCATCACCGATATGGGCTTTCGGAGCCGAAGGCCCGCTCGTGTATCCTTCGTGACTGCACGACGCCAAGGTGTACGCCTCACCTGGACCCGTCAACACCGACATCGGACTGTTGATGACTGGAAACATATTGCCTGGTCGGACAAGTCTCGCGTATTGTATCGAGCGGATGTACTAGTACGGGTACGGAGACAACCTCATGATTCGATGAACGCTGCCTGTCAGAAGGGACTGTTCAGGCCGGTGGAGGCTCTATGTTGGTATGGGGCGTGTGCAATTTGAGCGATTTGGGACCTCTGATAATGTCTAGATACGACTCTGGCAGGTGAGACGTACGTAAGTATCGAGTCTGATCACGTTCTTCCGTCATGTCCATTATGCTTTCTGACGGATTTGCGCAATTCCTGCAGGACAACCGGACACCTCGCACATCCAGAATTGCTACAGAGTGGCTCCAGGAACACTGTTCTGAGTTAGACACTTCAGCTGGCCAGCAAACTCCCCAGACATGAACATTATTGACCGTATGTGGGATGCCTTGCAACGTCCTGAAGAGGTCTCCGCCTTCTCTTAAGCCGTCGGCACACGGACCGTGCATCCGAACGTTGAGCGTGCCGAGTTTCTGACGTCATAGCGTGGAATAGCACGTTCGGGAGTCCTTCCGAACGTGCAGAGCAATATCTGGCATGTCAGATATCCTGAGCGTGCGTCTGAGCGTTGACCAATGAGATGGCACAACGCCACCTACGTCACACGCACGTCGTCTCCCTTCAGTACAGAGTTGTGAGGCGCCACATTGGCATTCATTTCAAGCCTATATGTATATATGCCGTTTCTGAGCACCAGCAAATTGAGAATCCCTGGAAAAACCGTTGTTAGTTGTGTGATTCGTTCCAATAAATAATGAGAAACATCACATTCGTGGCAAAAGAATTATTGTAACTTGCGTATTATGAGAGTAGGCTATTTGAAGGCAGCGACACACCGAAGATCCACCCAAAACACATTGTTCTTGGTACGGTGTATTTTAATTAAATTTTAATTAGTTACAGTTATCTACGATTAACGTTTTTAGTATGCCGTAACACACTATGGCCAACTATAATGAGCGTGTTGTTGGTTTAGCGTAATGAGTTTTTGTTGGGGGCCGTGGTTCGCGTCTTAACACTTCCAAATTTTTTCCCCTAACATTCGCGCTTTTGTTAGGTTCTGATACTTTATTATTAGTTTAATATAAGTATATGTTATAATATTTGATGTTATGTAAATATAAGCACAGCTTTTTTTGAGGGGTGACTTCGTTCGATTGGCTTAATCTGCAGGACAGGTTGCGCTACTTGTATAAAGGTATTTTGCTCCTTTTCTTTTACGCTTCGTAATTCACATGTTGCAAAGATTCTGCTACTGGGTAGGAACAGTGATCAAGTAATACTTACCTTGGGGTTTTACTAAAATGTGGGAATTATGAAATAATGTTTATCTTCTGCGGAGAAGTATTCCAAATTTGTACTCCTATTTTTGTAATGGAACTTCTATAAGCCTATGTCCTTATTGATTGTACACGGTACTTTCCTTTTCGTGGACGATGAAGGAAATGTGCGTTTTAATAGAGCTAACGTGCGTAAACAGTGTGATTTACGAACTAGTAACATCGCTCAACTGCCGCAGGAGTGCGTTGCGACCGCATATACCACGTTGGGGCCCACGTACCGTATGCACGAGTCGCATCGTTTCTGAGCGTTCAGCAGCACGTTGAACTTGGCACGCTCAACGTTGACGTTCGACAGAACGGTCCGTGTGCCGATGGCTTTACTCTTACAGATTTATGGACAGCCCTGGCAAGATTGATCGTGTCAGTTCCTTCCAGCACTTGTTCAGACATTAGTCGAGCCCATGCCACGTCGTGATGCGGCACCTGCGTGCTTGCGGGGGCCCTACACGATATTACGCAAGAGTACCAGTTTGTTCGGCTTTACAGAGTGTGATGGGTAACGGAAATAAATGCCGTTCTTTTTTGAATGAAGATATCAGATTTTAAGATGTGCAAAAATCAAATTTTGCTACCGAGTAGTTTTCGAAAAATCTAATGACAAGTATTCCATATCGGCCAGAACGCTGCCTCTCAACACAGGTAGACACGTGTTGCGAGCAGTACAGCCATAACAAGAGCCCCCCTCAGCACAGAATGCAGAGAGCACTTCCGTAGTAGCGAGAAGGTTAATAACGGCTTCTTACGACCGTATGGCCGCAACTGCCATGGTCGTAAGGAAACTTTATTAAGGACGCCACGAGATGCTGACTTCACCACACAGATGTGTCGATATAAAATGCTGTATGACCACAATTTTTTTTAAAACTGTGATGCAGTTAGCTAACGGGAATATCACGAAACTGAAACGTTTGTTTCTGCGGTGGCTCTCTACGCGGACGTAATGGGAAACGTTTTTAGCGGATCCAGATAAAGTGTCTACAGTGGCACATTATCCAGTCACACTAAAGAAGGGTCACATGACACGCATTGAGCAGTGAGACAGTTTTTCACTCTCTCAAACCTCCACTGATCCCGCAAAACCATAGTTTTATTAAAACGCTGAAGCAAAAATTTCAAACAAAGAGATAGTCTCTCTTGGAACAAAATATGTTTAAAGACAGTCAATGTAAAAATAAAATACGATGTTCACATGAATAACCTCAAAGCCAACAATTAAAGAAAAAGCCAACTGCTACCAGGCAGGTTTCACGTAAGATTCCGAGGTCCGACCACTGGAATGTACCGGTTCTCCGCTAACAGTTCACTGAATCACCTTCAATTAGCTATTCGCAGTTGCTGTTGATAACTATCCTAAAAGCCAGATGGCAACACAGTTCATTATCAACAAGGAAGAGGTCACTCGGAAAACCACACTCCGATTTTCACAGAAAACAATGAAATCAATTTATTGATCAGAATAAAGACTTGTCAAGTTCGTTTCATTTACTGAACCAGCACCACACGGCTAACTACTTGCTCCACGTTTCCCCGTGTAAAGGAAATGACTGAGTAGCATAACGAAATTAAGTTAAACCATCATACACTGTGTTAACCTAGCCCTGTCACGAACTGAGCTACATGTGAACAAAATGGTTCTCAGAAACGTACTTTGCGTAGTTTTCACCGTGAATTTCGATTACTTAAACTCAAAAGAAGCGTTGTACTTGCAAACTTAACGGAAGTACCCACGTCGCAGTTTGGCAACAAACACCAAAACAACATATGATACGGAAACTTCTACAACTAAATTCGTAAATAATTACGGAAATGCGTATAATTTTGTTCAGTTATAAACTCAAAAGGAGCATTGTACTTCCAAACTTAACGAAAGTAGCCACATCGGAGTTTGGCATCGCCAGAATAACATAAGATACGAAAACTCTCACAAATAAATTCATAAACGATTACGGAAATGGGCATAATTTTGTTCAGACTGTAAGAGCCAAATGAACTCGCGCCTCGTTATGAACATGTCATAATGTGGTCGGCAGCTGCCAGATCGAAAAGTCCCACCCACAGCGTGCCTTTCGCCAATAGCGGACGAGCGCCTAACTGTGACTCGTCGGCTCTCGGAATTTAATGGCGGACAGCGGAACTTCGCGGGCTGGCACATACCACAACAAAACATGAGCCCGAAGAAGACACTACACACAAGCATGAAAACACACCACTCCAAAACAACGCGTGAAACCCATGTAATTAGAACCAATAAAATAAATTAATGAGAGAGAGAAAGTAAATAGTAATAACTGTTGTTAATGGCTGGACTCGACAATGTCAACATTGATTGCGGGCATACTTTACAGAAACAACAGTTAGTTTTAAGGAACGCAAATACTGAGAAACATCTGTTAAAAACAGAAAGCAATTATAATTGAGATGCTTTATGTCTTTACGGGGACAGTGTTTGGCATTGCAGCTTACCATTTCGTGGTCTGTGCGTTTAGCGTCATCTGTGGCTCGTCGGTGCTGGCGGCGTATTGAAATACGTCCGCCAGTCATGAAGTTGCAACTGACGCATCATCTTACTTAGTAAATGATTCTCCTGTCGGTAATTTTACCTTCAGTTGCGTTCCTTTAGTCACAGGCTGGTCGGACGTAATCGTTGTTTAGATCCAGTTTCGTACGTGAGCGATTACAACGTTCCATACACACACGATTTTGTTTCTGACTTCCCGTACACAGTGCACTTTTACTCGTCCGCTTTCAGCAATTTTGATCGTGAATCCACAATTCTGGCTAATACAGTACCTCACGTCACGCACACTTCAAAAGTTTCCTCGGCGACAGTTACGTCGTAACGCTCGCGGCAGCTCATGAAGTTGTACACGAGATAATAAATTCGCAGTACATTACTTCGTGCAACACAGTTGTGTGCAAAACAGTTAGTTTCTAACCACGCCAATCAAAGCCAATTAGCGTTAAGCATTGTCACTACCGTTTATAGTGCTCAGTGAAGCTCACAGTATTCGCAATCTAACGTTTTGTTTCATGGCGTCCACATCGAAATTTTGTTTGTAACGTGACCATAAAATATGAACGCGATCATAAATTTTCGTGTGCTTGTGTGTAACACACGCGCGTACGTCACGCCGCTGCACATCCACTGAATGTCGCCGTTCGACTGCCAACTGTCGATATTGCTTTCGTATTACAGTTTCTACAACAGTGCTGCGTGTTACATTTGCTTTCACACAGCGCATTTCACAAAAGTGGTATAAAGAAGACCATACAAGCACTGACAGTTTTGTATACTCAAATGAGATTCGTGTAGCAGTACTAATAAAGCAAAAAACAGTACCATTTCATACTATTGAACAAACAACAAACCGGGCGACCCGATGGTCCAGCACGCATCACAAATTTCCCCATATTTTTAGGTGTTGGTATGATTCATTATATGTAGATGTAAGATAATGAGAGATCGGCGATTAAGAGCCTTCAGGAGGTGTATGTATTAACTACAAGTAGTGTAGTGAATAGAGGCGACTAGCTGCGAAGTGACATCTAGGTGGTGTGCTAATGGTAAACCAATAGAACAATAAAAAAAGCATGAACAGAGCAGGATTTTTATTTTTCTGGTCAGCTTAGAGGTTGTGAGGACCAGATCTTTAGCTTACGGCAAATAATGGAGAAGTGTTACGAGTGGAACAGGGAATTGTATCTATGCTTTATAGATCTAGAAAAGGCATATGACCGGGTTCCTAGGAGGAAATTATTGTCTGTTCTACGAGATTATGGAATAGGAGGCAAACTTTTGTAAGCAATTAAAGGTCTTTACATAGATAACAGCAGTTACAGTTGACGGTAAATTGAGTTCATGGTTCAGACTAGTTTCAGGGGTAAGACAAGGCTGCAACCTGTCTCCACTGTTCATATTATTTATGGATCATATGTTGAAAACAATAGACTGGCTGGGTGAGATTTAAGATATGTGAACACAAAATAAGCAGTCTCGCATATGCGGATGACTTAGTTGTGATGGCAGATTCGATTGAAAGTTTGCAAAGTAATATTTCAGACCTAAATCAGAAATGTAAGGACTATGGTATGAAGATTAGCATCTCCAAAACGAAAGTAATGTCAGTGGGAAAGAAATATAAACGGATTGAGTGCCAAATAGGAGGAACAAAGTTAGAACAAGTGGACGGTTTCAAGTACTTAGGATGCATATTCTCACAGGATGGCAACATAGTGAAAGAACTGGAAGCGAGGTGTAGCAAAGCTAATGCAGTGAGCGCTCAGCTACGATCTGCTCTCTTCTGCAAGAAGGAAGTTAGTACCAAGACTAAGTTATCTGTGCACCGTTCAATCTTTCGACCAACTTTGTTGTATGGGAGCGAAAGCTGGGTGGATTCAGGTTACCTTATCAATAAGGTTGAGGTTACGGATATGAAAGTAGTTAGGATGATTGCAGGTACTAGTAGATGGGAACAATGGCAGGAGGGTGTCCACACTGAGGAAATAAAAGAAAAACTGGGAATGAACTCTATAGATGTAGTAGTCAGGGCGAACAGGGTTAGATGGTGGGGTCATGTTATATGCATGGGACAAGCAAGGTTACCCAAGAGACTCATGGGTTCAGCAGTAGAGGGTAGTAGGAGTCGGGGTAGACCAAGGAGAAGGTACCTGGATTCAGTTAAGAATGATTTTGAAGTAATAGGCTTAACATCAGAAGAGGCAGCAATGTTAGCACTGAATAGGGGATCATGGAGGAATTTTATAAGGGGGACTATGCTCCAGAGTGAACGCTGAAAGGCATAATCAGTCTTCAATGATGATGATGATGATGATGATGTCAACGTGTTGTTCTTATTTACAAATTAAAAGTTTTAGTTTATGTTCTATAGTTTTGTGATCTGTATGATAATATTACGGCTCTGAACACACAATTCACCCTCTTCAAGCTTCCAACACAATAGTTTAGAAGAGTAGGTAGGTTTAAGGTATTCACTGAAAAGTGGTCGAAATAGGGGAATTTTTTTGCCTGCTGTAGGTGACTTTCGAAAACTCAATCTGGATACCCTGATCGTTAGGAAGAATTGCGTGCCTCATTGAGAGATGATATTCTCGCCTAGATTAGCCAGTTGCATTTTTAGCTTCGTGCTTACATCCGTGCACTAGACCTAAATTTATAGTACATTTGCATCAATGCTGTGCGGTTATTAAATAAAGTCGTTGTACGTTATCAGCTATTCAGCTAAATAGCTGTTAAATAGACCACAGCTATCAGTTGAACAAATGACGTTGGCAGTCCTCCAAAAACTGGACATCGTAAGAAGACTCCTATAAGGTGAGAACCGAAACAAAATTATGAGTGAATTTAATGTCGCATCTTCAACTGTATATAGAATTCCAGTTTAGCGCCCGCTGCTTCGCTCGGGTTGACTGTATGGTCTGCACAGATCTTTTTGTTCCCTTTAATCGAATTTTTATGTTGTTCACAAATTGTAACACGTTGTAAACTTTGCACAATAATTAAGGTCATAGAAGCGTCGTCTGTCCCTAATTTACTTCTGATCAACAAGTGTGAAGTGTGCCGCGCGGGCTAGCCGTTCGGTCTCGGGCGTGTTGTCACGGACTGCGCGGCTCCCCCCGTGGGAGGTTCGAGTCCTCCTTCGCGCATGGGTTAGATTAAGTAGTGTGTAGGCTTAGGGACCGATGACCTCCGCAATTTGGTCCCCATAAGACATTACCACAAATTACCAAATTATTACGAACAAGCGATTCTGGCAGCTAGAGTCGGAGATCTTTGCTAAGCCTGTAGATTTCCATAGAAACGTTCATCCCCTGACACTTATTTCTTTATAAGTCAAATACAGATTTTTTAAAATAGATTTAGATTTTAAAATGTTTCAATATTACCCAATATTTTCATAAAAATTATCATCTCTTGTTTCACCTCCCTTGGGGTTGAATTTCCAAAAAACACTGAAACACGTTTTTTTCCCTAACCAAGAAAACAAAATTTTCTTTTATTTAGCTTAAAAAATTCATTCATGATTAAATATTTTCATAAAAATTTCTGTCCCCTATTTCACCCCCTTAGGGGTTGAATTACCAAAAACACTGAAACACCAATTTTTTTAAAATTCCTAACAGATTTGTGAATTTTCGTAGCTGTAGTTTTAAAAATTCTTTATTATTTTCCGAAAGAGCTGCCATCCGCTACTGTTCGCCTTAGTGGTTGAATTTCCAAAAATGCTGAAGCACGTACTTTAATTTCCTACAGGGAATTAAAAATACTAATTTTTGAAGTTCTAGCCTCAAAATTGCCTAATAGCGATGTATTTCAAAAAACCTTTCATCCCGTACTTCACCTCCGTAGAAGTGTAATTTGGAACAGTCCCGTACCAAACAAGCTTGCAGTATAAAATCAACACTCTCTCCAAATTTCAAGTTTCTATGCTCAGTGGTATGGGCTGCGCGATCGTGAGTCATTGAGTTAGTCAGCCAGTTCGGACATTGCTTTTAAATATAGAGTAAAAAGAAAATTAGAAAAATTAGTCTCAGAGTCTGCTTCTGTTAAAAATCTAGATGTTATGCAAACTAAAGAAACCTATGTCAGAAACTGCATAAGCAGTTCAGTGCTAAGAGGGTAGAGGCAAAGCAGTCCATTATTCGACTTTTAATTCAGTTTGGGTTTTACAGAAAATCAATATATACTTCACATTTTTTATACTCTAATTAGTCCTGATGTGTTTAATTTACAACAGTTACTTGTTGTTTCGGTGCGTTAAAATATAATTGTTTATATCCCTTTTTTTAAAGCATGTTTTCAAAAGTCACCTTGATAATCCGTCATAGGCAGATCCCAGAGAGCGCCGTATGAACAAGGTCCTATTGAACTTCGCCGACTTCCTGTACCGGGAACGTAATTGCAGCGATGACGGGGGATCTCTCACTCCAGAACTACGAAATGATAATGACGTTGAAACACTAAACTCCGTCCCAGAGCGCCCGCATTTTGCCACTTCAGCCCCAGCGAGGGCTGATGGTCGACTTTCTCGATTTCGTGAGCTCCCCGCTGCTCCACGGAAGTGTTGAAAATATCGACGTTTCAGCCGGTCAGGAAACAGCAGTTAAAAGTAGTAGGCACTGCATCGGTCTGTGGTCTGCTCCTGAGAGGTGCTGCCTGTGACAGAACATTTAGGGGAATTTCTCCGCGTATAAAAGCAACCGCTTACAGGGACTTGGAAAAATCCAGCCCCTCCTCTGCATGCCTAACAAAACTCTCTTCCACGGGCCACCGGACGGACACTGGTTGAGGCGACTACCGTACCGCAACACGGCTCCTGCGCATCGCCGACTGGAAGTGATATTTTACAAAATAACGTGAATATTTTAAAATATAAACAGGCTACGCTGGAAAATGGTTTCTCTCAACTAAAGATCAAATAACTGCAAGCAAACAACGTGCAAAATTTTTGCAACGATAGCACTGTCATAACGTCAAAATTCTCTGCTGCGAGATTAAGCCGCAAAAAGCTTCGACGTGTCTGTCATTCACTATAATATGGAAACTGCTACTCAGTCTGCAGGCAGACTGCTTGCATCACAGCGCGCCACCTGTCCCCACACTGTTGTGCATCAGGTAGGAACGAAAACGACGCGTCTTGCAGAGACCTCAGCTCTTGGAGGACTCCGTTGTCCAGTGCATCAGTTGAAGCCCGTATTTTCGTGGCGCGCAAGGATAAATACGACGAAATCAGCATTGCGTCCACTTTGTTTTCTTCTGTCGGGCAGTTGCAGCGCAGGGCGCACGACGACGCGAGGACGCGTCTCTGCCGGTACGGCGGAAAACTGCGAATTTTTATCTCGGTATTATTTTCTGCTCTTTGGTAAAATGAAGCCTGTGTCGACAGGCCCACGATGTATGCTCCAGTGTCCGCGTGGACTTGGAGCCTAGCCTAATGAAGAGCCGGATATGCAGGTGCTTAGCATCCTTTACAAAGTGAGGTAGAAGGAGCAAACAAGTCGGTACTCGGTAACCGGCAGCAGCCTGGGCTGCTGGGCGACCCCCCTCGGTCCGCGGCGGCGCCGCGCCACACCCGTGGTGTGTCCTCTGTGGCGCCGCGCCGAGCCGGGCCTGCCGAATCGATGCTGCGTGGGCCGTGGACCGATCCGAGGCCTGCCCAACGCGAGACGCCACGCCCTGGCGCCGGACCCCCGACAGCCAGCTACCCACCACTGTGCGGCGCCCGAGCTGCAGCTGCGGGACTCGCCACTGTCCCACCTACGCTAGCCGACCAAAAGTACCCCAACGCCCATTAGTGGGCATTAACCCTGGCAATACCAAGGTATTTTCCATGAAGCGCAATTTAATGGGTGTTACTTTATGCCAACTCACAGCAAGAATTTATAAAGTAAAAATTTCGTAGTTTTATTTATTTATTTTTTACTCACTACATGACGTGTAAGAAAGGTCTTGAACCTGAAGATCTGAATACCACATTCACCGGGAAAAGTCACGTTTACATATTATTATTATTATTTTTTTATTTTATTTTATTTTTTTTTTTTCTCCACCAGTCTACTGACTGGTTTGATGCGGCCCGCCACGAATTCCTTTCCTGTCCTAACCTCTTCATCTCAGAGTAGCACTTACAGCCTACATCCTCAATTATTTGCTTGACGTATTCCAATCCCTGTCTTCCTCTACAGTTTTTCCCTCTACAGCTCCCTCTAGTACCATGGAAGTCATTCCCTCATGTCTTAGCAGATGTCCTATCATCCTGTCCCTTCTCCTTATCAGTGTTTTCCACATATTCCTTTCCTCTCTGATTCTGCGTAGAACCTCTTCATTCCTTACCTTATCAGTCCACCTAATTTTCAACATCCGTCTGTAGCACCACATCTCAAATGCTTCGATTCTCTTCTGTTCCGGTGTTCCCACAGTCCATGTTTCACTACCATACAATGCTGTACTCCAGACGTACATCCTCAGAAATTTCTTCCTCAAATTAAGGTCGGTATTTGATATTAGTAGACTTCTCTTGGCCAGAAATGCCTTTTTTTGCCATAGCGAGTCTGCTTTTGATGTCCTCCTTGCTCCGTCCGTCATTGGCTATTTTACTGCCTAGGTAGCAGAATTCCTTAACTTCATTGACTTCGTGACCATCAATCCTGATGTTAAGTTTCTCGCTGTTCTCATTTCTACTACTTCTCATTACCTTCGTCTTTCTCCGATTTACTCTCAAACCATACTGTGTACTCATTAGACTGTTCATTCCGTTCAGCAGATCATTTAATTCTTCTTCACTTTCAATCAGGATAGCAATGTTATCGGCGAATCGAATCATTGATATCCCTTCACCTTGTATTTTAATTCCACTCCTGAACCTTTCTTTTATTTCCATCATTGCTCCCTCGATGTACAGATTGAAGAGTAGGGGCGAAAGGCTACAGCCTTGTCTTACACCCTTCTTAATACGAGCACTTCGTTCTTGATCGTCCACTCTTATTATTCCCTCGTTGTTGTTGTACATACTGTATATGACCCGTCTCTCCCTATATCTTACCCCTACTTTTTTCAGAATCTCGAACAGCTTGCACCATTTTATATTGTCGAACGCTTTTTCCAGGTCGACAAATCCTGTGAAAGTGTCTTGATTTTTCTTTAGCCTTGCTTCCATTATTAGCCGTAACGTCAGAATTTCCTCTCTCGTCCCTTTACTTTTCCTAAAGCCAAACTGATCGTCACCTAGCGCATTCTCCATTTTCTTTTCCATTCTTCTGTATATTATTCTTGTAAGCAGCTTCGATGCATGAGCTGTTAAGCTGATTGTGCGATAATTCTCGCACTTGTCAGCTCTTGCCGTCTTCGGAATTGTGTGGATGATGCTTTTCCGAAATTCAGATGGTATATAGCCAGACTCATATATTCTACACACCAACGTGAATAGTCGTTTTGTTGCCACTTCCCCCAATGATTTTAGAAATTCTGATGGAATGTTATCTATCCCTTCTGCCTTATTTGACCGTAAGTCCTCCAAAGCTCTTTTAAATTCCGATTCTAATACTGGATCCCCTATCTCTTCTAAATCGACTCCTGTTTCTTCTTCTATCACATCAGACAAATCTTCACCCTCATAGAGGCTTTCAATGTATTCTTTCCACCTATCTGCTCTCTCCTCTGCATTTAACAGTAGAATTCCCGTTGCACTCTTAATGTTACCACCGTTGCTTTTAATGTCACCAAAGGTTGTTTTGACTTTCCTGTATGCTGAGTCTGTCCTTCTGACTATCATGTCTTTTTCGATGTCTTCACATTTTTTCTGCAGCCATTTCGTCTTAGCTTCCCTGCACTTCCTATTTGTTTCATTCCTCAGCGACTTGTATTTCTGTAATCCTGATTTTCCCGGAACATGTTTGTACTTTCTCCTTTCATCAATCAACTGAAGTATTTCTTCTGTTATCCATGGTTTCTTGGCAGCTACCTTCTTTGTACCTATGTTTTCCTTCCCAACTTCTGTGATGGCCCTTTTTAGAGATGTCCATTCCTCTTCAACTGTACTGCCTACTGCGCTATTCCTTATTGCTGTATCTATAGCGTTAAAGAACTTCAAACGTATCTCGTCATTCCTTAGTACTTCCGTATCCCACTTCTTTGCGTATTGATTCTTCCTGACTAATGTCTTGAACTTCAGCCTACTCTTCATCACTACTATATTGTGATCTGAGTCTATATCTGCTCCTGCGTACGCCTTACAGTTTACTACTAAGACTTAAATTTTTGGCTTAGATTTAACTGAAAAATTTATAACTATTATAGAATCTGGTAGAAGAATTCATTGAAAACAATGTTGGAATATAAAATAGTCGAGTAGATTACAGTATTTTCAAATCCCCCGGTATTACGAGGGTTAACACGTAATACGCCAACCCTTCGCTTTCGTGACAGATTGAGCTCTACTTGAGTGACTTTCGACAAGGTGTCTGAATGTCTTTGGAGGAATGGTAGCCGATTCTTCCTCAACAGCCGAAAGCTGGGAACGTAGTGTTGTTGGACGCCCAGCTCTCGTCCCAAAGTGTTCCACTGTGTTCAAGTCGTGATCCTGGACAGGACAGTCCATTTCTGCAATGTTACTGTCCACCAACCACTGCCTCATAGACGCTGCTTTTCGATAAGGTGCGTTGTCATGCTCATGCAGTCAGTCATCTTCTCCGAACTGTTCCTCTACTGTCCGCAGTGCACAATGCTATAAAAAAAGTCTTGACATCCTTCCGCATTTAGCTTTAAGCTTTTTCCCAACCCCAAAACGGAATCCACCCCCATACCGTAACATCACCTCCTGAGTGCTACAGGTGATAACTGGTCCTGTTCTCGAGGGCCGGCGGCGCTGGTCTCGTTCTCGAGGGCCGGCCGCGGTGGTCTCGCGGTTCTAGGCGCGCAGTCCGGAACCGTGCGACTGCTACGGTCGCAGGTTCGAATCCTGCCTCGGGCATGGATGTGTGTGATGTCCTTAGGTTAGTTAGGTTTAAGTAGTTCTAAGTTCTAGGCGACTGATAACGACAGCAGTTGAGTCCCATAGTGCTCAGAGCCATTTGAACCATTTTTGTTCTCGAGGCACTCGCCAAACCCAAACCCTTCCATTCCATCTCCACAGCGTATAGCGTGATTCATTACTCCAAAGTTTGTAGTTGGTCTTATGAATGACAGCTAGCTCAACGCAGACGAGTAGCAAAATCAAACGCGTAATCTTCGGATACAGTATTACTAGTTTCCTGCTTGACGCAGTCAAGTCGTTTAAATATCTGGGAGTAATGTTGCAAAGCGGTATGAAACGGAACGAGCATTTGAGGGCTGTAGTAGGGAAGCAAAATGGTCAATTTCGGTTTATTGGGAGAATTTTTCGAAAATGTGGTTCATCTGTAAAGGAGACCGCACCTGCGACACTACTGCGTTCTACCCCACTCGCTGCCTCAAACACCGATGAAGGCGGCCAGGTACCAGAACTAAGCTTCACAATAACATCAGCAGGGACCGGGAATGACAAAACACCAACACAGGAACAAGGAGGGATCAGACGAACAAGCTCAACAGGGGATGTAACACCTAAATATACAAAAATCGAATCCAAAATGATAGCAGCTGTAGAACGGCGTTTTCATTTTCACCGTGTCAATAAATCACTCGCCGTAAAACTGGTATATAGAACAAAACAAAATTGACCAACGAACGCTAATGATGGTGTTCCGCCAACGACCGTTCAACAGCGGTAACCCCGTTTCCCGTCAGATCACGAAAGTGGTGGGTGACCGCATGGTTCTGCCAAGAGCGGTTGGCAAACTCGGTGCACTGACCCTTGTGAGTCCAGGTGGGGAGCTGCTCGACTCAGAAGTACCGCCTCCGGCCACGAATGTTGCTACCGGGCTGGGCGAGGGTGCGCTGACCACGTGCCCCCCATACCCGCACCCAGTGATGCCTTTGGTGTGTGAATGACGTGGCGGTCGGTCGGTACAGTTGGGCATTAAAACTCTGTTCAGATGCAGTAAGTAAGTACGTAAAGACTATTGTAAAAACCAAGCCACAAAAAACTTGTGAAACGTACCCCCATAAAAAAATAATAAAAATTGGTTCAAATGGCTCTGAGCACTATGGGACTTAACTTCTGAGGTCATCAGTCCCCTAGAACTTAGAACTACTTAGACGTAACTAACCTAAGGACATCACACACATCCATGCCCGAGGCAGGATTGGAAACTGTGACCGTAGCGGTGTCGTGGTTCCAGACTGTAGCGCCTAGAACCGCACGGCCACCCCGGCCGGCCCCATTATAAAAAAATTATTTACAGAACATCAGATAGTCCATCTCTCTGTCTTCCCTTTGATACTGTTCAATATGTACGTCGAAGGAGCAATGACGGAAATACACGGAACCTTCAGGAGTGGGGTTAAAACTCTTGAGTGAAGGGATATAAATGATGAGGTTCACTCAGGACATTACTGTGCTCTGTGCAACTAAAGAAGAATTACAAGATCTGTTGAATGTAGTCAACAGTCTAATGAGTACAAATATGGATTGACGGATAGTAATCCCGGGAATGACAAAATAATCATGAAGAGCAGAAATCAAAGTTGCGACAGACTTCTAACATCAAATTCGGTGTCCACGACGTGAAAGAATTGTGCTGTCTCAGCAGGAAAATAACTTATGATGGAGGAAGCAAGGAGGACTTAAAATGGAACGTCCCGCCGACAGCGCTATCGTTGGAGCGCAAACTCGGATTGTGTAGATTGGTGATTGGTAAGATGAAGATGATAAATGAGAACGTTCGCTCCAGAATCAGCGAGGAAATGAAGATATGGAGGACTGTGGCAAGTGAAGGAACAGGAAAGCAGGAGATGTCTTAACGCATCGCCAAATATCCCTCAATGGTATTAGAGGGACGTGAGAACGACAAAAACTGCACAGGAAGACGGAAGTTGGAGTACATCCAGCAAGTAATTGAGGATGGGTAATCTGAGATGAAGAGAGGAATACGTGGCAGGCCGCATCGAATCAGATGCAAGACTGATGACAGGAAAGAATAGACCAAGCAGTAAACGAGACCAAGTGGAAATTTGGTAAGAGAAACTTCAGAGAGAAGAAATTAAAAAAAAAAAAACATTTTAAGATTTTGTTGATGAAATTGTAATGTTCCCCTTGATGGCAAAGCACTTGCAAGGCCGGGTGTAAGATAATCATTAACGAGAGTATACAAAAAAAAAGGAAATGAGCGTATGGCATCGTTGGCCGGGAGGCCCCTGTTTGCGGACAGTAAATAAAAATTAGATTTGTAAATGGGACAGTAAATGTGTTGCTATGTGGGGTGATGGTGATGGAATGTAGTAGATGAATTAAGGTATTTAACTAGTTAAAATAACCGAGTATGACCGAAAAAGAGTGTGTTAAACGCAGACTGACAATAACGATAAAAGTTCTTCTGAAGAAAAGATGAATTTCTCAGAATCGGTTACAGATAAGTCAAGTTTTAAAATTCTTTTCCGAAAGTATTTGTTTCCAGTGCAGCCCTATGTGAAAGCGGTCGAGGTTGGCGATCATCTTAATGTCTAGGAACTACATTTAGGTTCAAAAATGGTTCAAATGGCTCTGAGCACCATGGGACTTAACTTCTGAGGTCATCAGTCCCCTAGAACTTAGAACTTCATAAACCTAACTAACCTAAGGACATCACGCACAACAATGGCCGAGGCAGGATTCGAACCAGCGACCCTAGCGGTCGCGCGGTTCCTAGAGGCGCTCGGCCACTCTGGCCGGCTGCATTTAGGTGCACTTTAAATTTAAACGTTCACATAAAAACAGTGTCTCAACGTTGATCCGAATAAGTGAGTGTATACAAGAGTGGATTGCTCTGAAGTAAATTACAATGAAGCGCTAAAGAAGCTGGTACAGGAATACGTATTCAAATACAGAGATATGTAAACAGGCAGAATATAGTGACGTGGCAACATATAAGACAACAAATGTCTGGTGCAGTTGCTAGATCGGTTACACCTGCTAGAATGGCAGGTTATCAAGGTTGGACGTGTACGGGTATGGAGACAGTCTCATCAATCCATAGACCCTTCATGTCAGCAAGGGGATGTTCAAGCTGGTGGAGGCTATGTAATGGTGTGGGGCGTGTGCAGTTGGAGTGATATGGGACCCCTCATACGTCTAGATACGACTCTGACAGGTGACACGTATGAAAGCATCCTGTCTGATCCACCACCATTCACTCATGTCCATTGTGCATTCCGACGGACTCGGGCAATTCCAGCAGCACAATGCGATACGCCACATGTCCAGAATAGCTACAGAGTGACTCCAGGAACACTCTTCTGAGTTCAAACCCTTCCGCTGGGTACCAGACTCCGCAGACGTGAACAATATTGAGCCTATCTGGGATGCCTTGCAACGTGCTGTTCAGAAGGGATCTCCACCCCGTCGTACTCTTTCGGATTTATGGGTTCAAATGGCTCTGAGCACTATGGGACTTAACATCTGAGGTTATGAGTCCCCTAGAACTACTTAAACTTAAATAACCTAAGGACACCAGACACATCCATGCCCGAGGCAGGATTCTAACCTGCGACCGTAGCAGTCGCGCAGTTCCGGACTGAAGCGCCTAGAACCTCTCGGCCACTGCGGCCGGCTTCGTATTTATGGGCAGCCCTGTAGGATTCATGGTGTCAGTTCCCCCCAGCGCTACTTCGGACGTTAGTCGTATCGATGCCAATGGACGACTAAGTTCTAAGTTCTAGGGGACTGATGACCTCAGCTGTTAAGTCTCATAGTGCTCAGAGCCATTTGAACACATAAATCCGAAAGAGTACGACGGGCAATATTATTCCTATCTCTTCCCTATTCAATTCTCTTCCTTCCTTCTTTGTAAACATTTAATTTCGTTTTGTTTATTGTTATCTCACTTGATTTTGTATTAGTTATAAGTTTTTCTAATGCTGCACAAAGAAAAGATATCAAATGGATGTAAACAAATAGAGCCCGCCTCCACGTGGCGGGACACGGGCAACGGTGTGAGTGGAGACGGGAGCTGGTGTGGAGTTACTTTCAGTCACACCGGACCCCGGACCCAGTCACAGCGGCTAACAAGGTGAGGCCGCCAATTGTGAAATTCGGATTCGATTCATACTGCGCATAATAAAAGCTCATGGACAGAGTTGTAATGTGGCAAAGCACCAAGATGCACTTCTCAGCCGTTGTCGAGAAAATCGACAGTTAAAAGAAACCGTTGCGGTGAAATACTCTCGACGATTAGTGATTTTCTACAGCGTCGTGGCGCAGCGGTAAGCTCTCGGGTTCGTAATCTGAAGGTCGTCATGCAATTTTTTTTATTATTAGTTTTTTGTAATTCAAATAAATAAATAAATAAATATATATATATATATATAAAGTATTAATGAATTGCTTATGCATGTTGGTGAAGGCGGATCGGTCTCCAATTGTACCATCTATTTTTCCGGTTTTTTTTTTTTTTTTTTTTTTTTTTTTTTTTTTTTTTTTTTTTTTTTTTTTTTTTTAAACAGGGTGTACCAAAGCTCTCCCGTCCGCACTGATTTTCGACAATGTTATAAGTTGCGCTAGGGACTGCATCTACCTTCTGTCGAAGTTAGCAGGCAACTACGCTGTTATGCGGCGGCTCGTTTCGGCCCATTCAACATCTGTCATTCAAGTGTAACGAGCGAGTAACTGAGTTTATATTTCATACCTGCCACAGCAAATTTGTGTTCGTGGGGTCTCTATTTTTTAATTCGAACGTTTGACTTACGCTATACGTATTCGTTTCGGAATATCGTTTCTACGTCTTCCGTTAACTATACGTGGTTAACATTATGAAGACAATTAATAACATTTGTGAAATACAACTTTGTTTGCGGAAAACATAATGATGTTCGAAGTCGCCAGTTTTTCCACGACAAACGACTTTCAACAACTTATTATATGCATAATTGTTGCCACTGATTGCCGGGAAATATATATATATATATTTGAATTATAAAAAACAAATACTAAAAAAAAAGAAGGTTGCATAGCGCGAGATTCGATCCGACGACCTTCGGATTACGAACCCGAGCGCTTACCGCTGCGCCACGACGCTGTATAGAATTATTAATCGTATGGAGTATTTCACCGCAACGGTTTCTTTTAACTGTCGATTTTATCGACAACGGCTGAGAAGTGCAGCTTGGTGCTT
The DNA here is from genome assembly GCF_021461395.2 of Schistocerca americana. Classification (NCBI taxonomy): domain Eukaryota; kingdom Metazoa; phylum Arthropoda; class Insecta; order Orthoptera; family Acrididae; genus Schistocerca; species Schistocerca americana. Next base: position 145,621,872 of record NC_060127.1, read on the forward strand.
TGCTACATTACACCTCTGGCCATGAGCTTTTATTATGCGCAGTATGAATCGAATTTGAATTTCACAATTGGCGGCCTCCCCTTGTAAGTGGCATCATACGACCCGCCATAAGAAATTTGACGGTGGGTCATAAAATATAAGCAGCTAGTGAGGAAAAAAAAGTCTATGCCACGTCGTGTTGCGGCGCTTGTGGGCGCCCTACACGACATTAGGCAGGTGTACCAGTTAGTTTGGCTCTTCAGTGTAGTTTAAAATCGAAGCAATGGGATGGGATGAATATTGAGATGTTAGAGTGCAGGATTGACGGGGATTTTGGCAGCGGTGTGGCGGACGGGCTCGCGCGGGAACCGGCCGAGTGGACTGCCTGCCTTTTGCGGAGGCAGCGCAGCGCAGCGCTGCATTGCAGAGCCAGAGCGCGCTGCGCCGGCCTGGAATCCGGCGCGCAGAGCGATAGCGATGCCGCCCTGCCCGCCTCCCCCCAGCGCACTTCTCCGCATTCAGCACGGCCCTGCCCGGCCGCACGCGGCAGTTCACGCGACTTGGCTGCGAGCCAGCGGCATCCGAGCCAACTGATTTCATTGTGTCGCACATCGAGGGCATCGAGTGATAACGGTGATCGGTACAATGTGCTCGAAGTCTCCGAGGAACAACGCACTGGTTCATACTTATTACAGGATTTGAAAGTGAGTGCGCGAGCGTCCTCTGATAACACTCGAAAAAATCCACTTGTTATGTGCAAAAAAATTTCGAGCCTTTTGTCAGCGGCAGCGCCGTGAAGCCATGAGTGTAGTGTTTTTTTTGCGTGTTGTCGCAAAGTTCCTGGGTCAATACTGGCTAGATGCCACCTTCTTGAAGCTTACGTTTGTGTTATGCAGGGTGAAGCGAAATTCGCGCACTCGGGGTTCGCAGCGCGACTCCACGCATGCCAGCGACAAAAAAATGTCTCCCACAAAATTGCGTTCGGCGAGTACATTCGGCAGAAAAAGGACGCTATAGAGTGGCAATCTGGCAACACTGTAACCACATGTATATAACTAGCTCTCTCAACACATCAGAGCTGTGCTAAAATGGCTCTGAGCACTATGGGACTAAACATCTATGCTCATCAGTCCCCTAGAACTTAGAACTACTTAAACCTAACTAACCTAAAGACAGCACAAAACACCCAGCCATCACGAGGCAGAGAAAATCCCTGACCCCACCGGGAACCGAACCCGGGAACCCGTGCGTGGGAAGCGAGAACGCTACCGCACGACCACGAGATGCGGGCTCAGAGCTGTGCTGTACAGATGCCGGCACGGTAGCTCAGCATGTTCGGTCAGAGGCTTAGCTGCCGTCTGTAATAAAAAAACTGAGTGAATGGATCAATAATGAATGAACTTCAAAGGCCGTCAGGGGACGTCCACCACGAACAATTGCAATGAACTATAACGAACAAAATGAGACTAAAGAAAAAAAAAAAATGGTACAGTGGATAGAATTTTGGGTTAGCATGCAGGAGGTCGAGGGTTCGATCCTGGGTTCAAGAATTTGTTTTTTATTGGGTAAATGTAGTCGAAGTGGTACTGTATCTGGCATCTTAATCGTCAACAGCGATTGCAGCGGGTCCTCTGGAAAACATTTACACTGACACACGACAATTGTAGAAATGGAAGATTGGTCAGCTCTGGAAGATGCCGTTTCCATGTAGTGGGCCCGAATTCATTCGCACCAGTTCCTCTACTAAAAGCGAAACCTGTTTTCTTTGTACCCTCACTAAGGGTCACTTAGATTAGTACCAACTATTATTCTTGCCTCGTTCAGGTCCGTTACATTTCGTTAGGACCTTACGTTACCAGTAGGACTAGGAACGTGCTTTGCGAATAATGTCCAAACTCGGTTACTATTTGTATATGTTATCACCATGGTCCCATTGTTTCAACTGTCTATTTCTTATTTGTCTAACCATGTGTTTGTTGTGTTAAGCGTTACAAAATGTTGTAAATTTAGTGAACATGTGACATAAGAAACGGTGTATATTACAGTATGAACTGTCTGATTGAAATTAGCAAATAAAAAAATGCCGCCAAACCCTGGATTGAACCCTCGACCTCCTGCGCGCTAACCAATAACTCTATCTACTGCGCAAACTGTTTGTTACAATTAAAATGTGCTGTGAGAGGTAGTTACCATATTTGTTTTTACAGTGTTGCCAGAGTGCCACTGTTTAACGTCCTTTTTCTGCCGGATATACTCGCCAGACGAAATTTTGTGAGGGACATTTTTTTTTTCGCTGGCATATGAGAGGAGTCGCGCTGCGAAGCCCGAGTGCGCGAATTTCGCTTCACCCTGTATATTTACTACCAGATTTTAAATGCCGATTCACGAATACAGAACCGCACTTTTTTTAAGAAAGATGACATGTTTTTATATTTGTTACTAAAATTAGAAATTCAAATTATGTGAAACTCCGCGAAACGTTATATGAAGTTTGTTTCTCGAACGTTTACCAAACATGCAGTCTCCATCTCGACAAGATATTCACATATTAAATTTAAGATTTGATGGGAGTGGGTCGATAGTGGACCTTCCTCGTTCAGGCAGCCTGAAGTCTGTTGTAGTAAAAAACAATCTTAATGTTGTCGTGCAATGTTTTGTGCAGTGACGGACTACACCTGTAAGAAAGCCGTCCAAGGAACACGGAATAGCAAGAACAAGGCAACAAAGGATTCAAACGATATAGCCCTACATTACTTCAAGGACTACATGAAGACGATTTGGGCACGCGTGTGGAATTCTGCGATTTGTTCACCATCTGACAAGCCGATATAACGTTTTAGTAAAGCAGTCTTTGGAGGGACGAAGCGACTTTTTAGGTGAGGGAAATGGCATTGTGAAAAAATGGTTCAAATGGCTCTGAGCACTATGGGACTAAACATCTGAGGTCATCAGTCCCCTAGAACTTACAACTAGTTAAACCTAACCAACCTAAGGACATCACACACATCCATGCCCGAGGCAGGATTCGAACCTGCGACCGTAGCAGTCGCGCGGTTCCGGACTGAAGCGCCTGGAACCGCTCGACCACCGCGGCCGGCGAAATGGCATTGTGAACAGACGCAACTGTGTTTACTGGGATTCTAGCAATCGCCATGTGGCGACGGAGACAGAGTTTAACTCTCATGTCTTCAGAGTTCGGGCAACGGTTTTCAGCAGTGGGCTAATCGTGCCTTAATTTTTTTAACGCTATCGTAGTGTCAGTTCTTTTAAACTACCTAGATAACTTTCAAGAAGTGTTATTACAACTGAAAAATAATTGAGTTTTGAACATCCGCAGCCTGCTAAGGGAAAGTTGATACGCAAGAAACTGGAGCATCCCCGGCATTATGAAGTCATTGTGAAAGACTTTCGAAATCAAAACTTTGATGAACGCATGGGCAGATGGAGAACTATTGAATCGCCTCCACGATCCCCAGGTATGATACTCATGGATTTTTTAATCTAGAGTGTGGTAAAAATGATGTTTATTCCGTCAAGATGCGTTATGCTGAACATTTGAACGAAAGAATCCAATCAGAATTTGAAAACTTACAGTCCCGGAAAATTTGCGACAAAACGTGTAAAATCATTCTTGGAAAGATGCAAAGCTTGCTTAGAACAGCATGGAAACCAGTTCCAATACATTTGTACGAGGGTGAGTCAAATGAAAACTTTAAATATTTTTTTAAAAATATTATTTACTGCGCATAAGTGGTACAAAGCTCTATCACTTTTCAACATAATCTCCCCCACTGTCAATGCAAGTGCTCCAGCGCGCACAGAGTGCATAAATTCCTTCAGAAAAAAATTCTTTTGGTAGTCCGCGCAACCACTCATGCACCGCGTGGCGTACCTCTTCATCAGAACGGAACTTCTTTCCTACCATTGCGTCTGTGAGTGGTCCAACCATATGAAAATTATTTGGGTCAAGATCTGGCGAGTATGGTGGATGAGGAAGACGCTCAAAATGCAGGTCTATGATTGTTGCAACTGTTGTACGGGCAGTGTGGGGCCTTGGGTTGTTATGTTGCAAAAGGACACCTGGTGACAGCAATCCACGTCGCTTTGATTTGATTGCAAGCCGCAGATGATTTTTAGAAGATCTTTGTACGATGCACTGGTAACAGTGGTCTCTCTAGGCATGTAATGCTCCAAAATGACTCCTTTTGCGTCCCAAGAGTCGGCGTAACCTTCCCTGCTGATGGTTCTGTTCGAAACTTCTCTGGTTTTGGTGATGATGAATGGAGCTATTCCTTGCTCGCTCTCTTCGTTTGCGGTTGGTGGACGTGAACGCAGGTTTCGTCCCCAGTAACGATTCTTGCAAGGAAGCCATCACCTTCTTGTTCAAAGCGCCGACGAAGTTCTTCGCCGGCCGTGGTGGCCGTGCGGTTCTAGGCGCTCCAGTCCGGAGCCGCGCTGCTGCTACGGTCGCAGGTTCGAATCCTGCCTCGGGCCTGGATGTGTGTGATGTCCTTAGGTTAGTTAGGTTTAAGTAGTTCTAAGTTCTAGGGGACTGATGACCACAGCAGTTGAGTCCCATAGTGCTCAGAGCCATTTGAACCATTTTTTGAACGAAGTTCTTCACAAGCATCAACACGTCGTTCTCTCATTTCAGGAGTCAGCTGCCGTGGCACCCATCTTGCAGACATAAAAATAAGTGTGCCACTGTTACGTAATTTGAAATGTTTCTGAAAAATAACTTTAACTGTACATTCGGGACTAGTACTTACGGATTTTAACATCTGAAGTGTTGGCAGAAGAGCCAACACCGTGTTGCTAGAGGCCGAAATGCATGCGTTTAATTACACGCAGACTGGCGTGAGGTCTGGAACACGTCAGAGAAATAAGACTAGCAAAACAGGAGGTACTGGTAGAATACTTAACTTTAATCCACAATCGGTGTACATCTCTCTTGACTGTACATAATTTCCATTTCAATATACACTGGTAATGGCGCCTTGCTAGGTCGTAGCAAATGACGTAGCTGAAGGCTATGCTAAACTGTCGTCTCTGCAAATGAGAGCGTATGTAGACAGTGAACCATCGCTAGCAAAGTCGACTGTACAACTGAGGCGAGTGCTAGGGAGTCTCTCTAGACTAGACCTGCCGTGTGGCGGCGCTCGGTCTGCAATCACTGATAGTGGCGACACGCGGGTCCGACGTATACTAACGGACCGCGGCCGATTTAAAGGCTACCACCTAGCAAGTGTGGTGTCTGACGGTGACACCACAACATCGAAAATAAAATAGTTGATTTTCTTAAATTTTAGCTGGGAAATATAACATGCTTTGTATAAATTTACACGTAAGTTTTCAGAATAGCAACTGAGAAAATGTTGACCTGTCCAAAATTCGAAAAATAACACTTGTACCGACAACTACTCTTGAGGAAAAGTAATACTAGAGGAGGATGCCCCGTTACACACTGAAGATGAAAATGTGTGGGTAAGTCTGGAGGGCCTTATCAAGTGGAAGAAAGAAAATTTGGCATGATCTCGGAGAAAGGAAATCTAGATTCTGGATGGTCCGAATGCGAGTCCTGTGTCAAACGCAGGTAAGTCGAAAAGTGAAACTGATATCAATTTTCTGGAAGTTTTAACCTACTCTTCCGATGTTCTATTTAGAAAATTAGTGGAATCTCGATGCCACTGTGGTTTGGTTTTTGTCGGGGACAGGGTGCGCCTGCACAGGGTACGTGTGCACAGGCTTGCCCAGCTCTTGTGGGCTGGACACCTCTCCTTCGGTGACCGGCCGCTGCAGCGGGTTTGGCCGCGGTCCAGCCGGCGGCGATAGCGTCCACTACGCGAGACAGGAGCCGCCGAATTTCCTGCGTGTCCGCTTAATTTCCGGCTGGCCGACCTGCGAGCCGTGCGGTTGGCAGCCCTGCCTCGCGTGTCGCCCCCGGCTCAGCTCGTGTTACCTCGCGTCCTGCAGTCTAATTTACCGCTGCTACACTCGCTATCCGGAAATTCAGCAACCAGTGACGAAAAAAAAAACCGACATACACACGCTGTACATCTGATTTAACTGCTAGTTCCAACTACCTTTGCAGTACGCTTCATTACAGCTACCCATGTCGGTAATACAGACGTCGCGCTCCGGCCTTGAGGATCACGGCGTTATACAGGGTGATTCAAAAAGAATACCACAACTTTAGTAATTTAAAACTCTGCAACGACAAAAGGCAGAGCTAAGCACTATCTGTCGGCGAATTAAGGGAGCTATAAAGTTTCATTTAGTTGTACATTTGTTCGCCATTTCAGCCAATAAAGTTGTTGGTCCCTTTTTCTTCGAAGGTGCTACTGTAACTGGACTACAGTATCTGGAGATGTTAGAGAATTGGCTGTTCCCTCAGCTCGAACAACAAGCACAACAATTCATATTTCAGCAGGATGGAGCGCCACCACATTGGCACTTATCTGTCCGTAACTACCTGAACGTCAACTACCCGAGGCGATGGATCGGCCGCCAGGCAGCCCGTGACAGAGCACTCCATCACTGGCCTCCAAGAAGCCCGGAACTTACCCCCTGCGATTTTTTCTTACGGGGGTATGTTAAGGATATGGTGTTTCGGCCACCTCTCCCAGCCACCATTGATGATTTGAAACGAGAAATAACAGCAGCTATCCAAACTGTTACGCCTGATATGCTACAGAGAGTGTGGAACGAGTTGGAGTATCGGGTTGATATTGCTCGTGTGTCTGGAGGGGGCCATATTGAACATCTCTGAACTTGTTTTTGAGTGAAAAAAAACCTTTTTAAATACTCTTTGTAATGATGTATAACAGAAGGTTATATTATGTTTCTTTCATTAAATACACATTTTTAAAGTTGTGGTATTCTTTTTGAATCACCCTGTACAATGAAGGCTCTCACCGCCGGTTGTCTTAATTGCTGGTGAATCATCCGGATTGTATCGTCGTCGTCCGTGCATCTGTTTTGTACCTGATCGTCGTCGTCCGTGCATCTGTTTTGTACCTGTCGTTTCGTCCAAGACCTGTGGTGGGCATCTTCAGATGTGCTACTGCATCCAGTGAGTTCTGCCGAGTGACCGGTGCGATGCCGGAGAGCGACATAAATATTCTGAAAATGGGGCGTGCTAGAGGGTAACGAGTGCAGAGGTAATCCTCGTCGGAGATAAACGTTAACTATCGAATTATCATTTGTGAAAAGTAAACCTGACGTAGCGATTTTGTAGAGCTACTGTCCGTATATCACTAAGTTTCATATCTTGTTTGGGAGTGGAGGCTATGAACACTGGTCGTTTGTAGCATCTGTATGTCATTTGTGCCATCTCCTTTCGGTGTGGCTGTGCATTTTTTTTTCTTTCGCACCGCATTTTTTCTAAAATTTGGTAACTTAATACGGCACAGTTATTATGAAGAACTTCGCAAAATTTTTATTTAATTTTTGATGTTCTTTTATTTTGTTACATTCCGTAGCAACGCAGTACCTGCATCTGCCGATGTTTGTCTGATGTCTCCTCAATATCACGCGTAGTATATATGGTTGGCCAATAGCCGGTCGTGCGTTCGGCGTTCTTATCCATTTTGGATACGGTGTTTTTTGTTCGGAAACACACGACATTCTACAAGCATAACTGAAAAACAAAAGTTCGTAGGGGTGGCACCACTACCATTGCAAGGCTTGGAGGTAAAACCTAAGGGGCGCATGCAGCAATTTCAAAAGAATCTGATGCTCATATGTCGCGTTACCTAAAGGAGAAATTAAATGTGGGTGAAAGGTTTCGCCAATAAGTCGGAGGGGTGGTACGTAACAGTGCTTCCAGCTACAGTACAGCCGTCAACCACTTGACCGTGCTTTTCCCGAAACGATAGCCACATTATGTTTCTGCAGTCTTCAGCTGTATCGGTGCTTACATCCCCGTCTTCTTTTCTGTTATAGGTAAGACACACCGCTGTTCTTCCCAAGGACATCACACAACGTTGCACAGCGAAAAGCGACCGCACGGCAACAGTTACGGAGCACGGTATGTTCCGTTTTACATCTACATCTATGCTGCGGAAGCCACCTTACGGTGAGTGGCGGAGAGCACTTTGTGTACGACGGTCACTTCGCCCTTTTCCTGTTCCACTCGCGAATGGTTCGCGGGAAGAACGATACTGGTAAAGTCTACGTGTGGACGGGAATCTCTCTAATTTTATCTTCATGATCCTTTCACAAGATAACGGACTCTTGTAGGAATTTGCGCTGTCGGAACTTCTGACTGCAAACCGTACTGCGATGCGGAACTCCTCGCTCTCCGCGTTTGCCACTGGAGTCGGCTGAGTATCTCCGTAACGCTTTCGTGCTTACTAAACGAAGTTGTAAAGAAACGTGCTGCCCTTCCTTTTATCTTATCTATTTCCTCTATCAGTTCTGATGCAGATCCCAAACTGACGAGCAATGTGTAAATATTGGTCGAACGAGTATTTTGTCAACAACTTCCTTCGTTGAGGGACTTCATTTCCTGAGAATTCTTCCAATAAATCTGTCATTCGTATCCATTAACCGCTCCAGTCAACCAAACGAAGGCCGTCTAATGTAAATAAATGGTTGCGAAAGCATACTTGACCTCTCAGCAACAAATTATGCTGGACAAATAGCGAGTATCGTGACGGATGCAGGGATTGGCGATCACAAGGCAGTTGCTGCTAGGCTGAATACCGTTACACCTACAACCATCAAAAAGAAACGCAAAGTACACCTATTTAAAAAAAAACTGATAAAAATGCTCTTAACGCCTTTTTAAGAGACAATCTTCACTTCTTCCGATCTGATCATGTAAGCGTAGAAAAGTTATGGAATGATTTCAAAGAGATAGTGTCGACGGTAATTGAGAGATACATACCACATAAATTAATAAGTGATGGTACTGATCCCCCCATGGTACACAAAACAAGTCAGATCGCTGTTGCAGAAGCAGAGAAAAAAGCATGCCAAATTTAAAAGAACGCAAAATCCCCAAGACTGACAAAGTTTTACAGAAGTTCGAAATATATCGCCTACTTCAATGCGAGATACTGTTAATAATTTCCATAACGAAACTCTGGCAGAAAACTCAAAGAGATTCTGGACATACATAAAGCACACCAGTTGTCAGAGGTCCATGATTAAGGAATTATGTAAGAGGTCCATGATAAGGAATTTATTGCTAGCACACTCGGGCAGATGTAATTTCGATGGATTGCTCACGCGCTGTCTGCGATGTCCAAGCTATAAGAGAATCTCAGACCAGAGAGCAGTGTTGACTGCAGTAGGAACTGTGTGGGAGTAGGAGTAAGTAGTAGCTAACAGTCGTGTGTGTCGAGTTGGCTGGGCCGGTCGTGGGGAGCGATGGCGGAGCCTGAGCGTTGTAGTACAAGGTAAAAGCAGCCTCGCGTTATATCAGGTCCCATGTAAAATGTTTTAAAAAATCTCTTAATAATAATCTTTGTCATAAAATAAATTAAATTTTGACAATTATTCATCTCAATTTAAAGAATTTACTAATTTCTCCAATCCATGGTCATCCTGATCATTGTAAAGAAAAATCAGTTGTTTCTTTTTATACATGACAAATCTAATCGGTCAGCATTGCACAGGTCTGTGCCAGAAAAGCTTAGTTTCGTATACGAGCAGATATATATACGTTATCCGGCGACTTCATTGAGGTAAGAATTTTCAATTTATTCAGTATGATCGTTCAGGGCCTTGACGCAGCACTGCTGACGTCCAAAATTTACCAGTTTAAATTCACAGTCAATTATTGAAAGGTTATAAGTGAGCCACAATTTTTTATTGACAGATTAGTCACATTTTAGTATTAATAGGTTACAGAACTTAACTGTTAGGGAGGTTACGCTGAATGTGAATTACATACTTATATTTTTTACTGTTGGGAGGTTATTATACATATTATTTATCTGTGGGGAGGTTACACAGTGGCAAGACACAATCAATACCTTCACTGCGCGATAACTACGGTGAAGTCACTGATGACAGTGCCACTGAAGCAGAGTTATTAAACACGGTTTTCCGAAACTCCTTCACCAAAGAAGACGAATTTAATGTTCCTGAACTCAATCAAGAGCAACTGCCAAGAAACATAGAAGTACATATCCTCGGTGTCGCAAAGCAGCTTGAATCACTTAATAAAGGCAAGGCTTCTGGTCCAGATTGCATACCAGTCAGGTTCCTCTAAGAGTATGCTGATACAATAGCTCCATATTTAGCAGTTGTATACAACCACTCGCTCACAGAAAGATCCGTGCCTAAAGACTGGAAAATTGCTCAAGTCACACCAATACCCAAAAATGTAAGTAGGAGTAATCCGCTGAATTACAGGCCCATATCACTAACGTCGATTTATAGTAGGGTTTTGGAACATATGCTGTACTCGAACATTGTGAAGTACCTCGAAGAAAACTATTTATTGACACGTAGTTACCACGGCTTCAGAAAATATCGTTATTGCTGAACTTAACTAGCTCTTTATACTCATGAAGTTAAAAAAATGTCTCTGAGCACTATGGGACTTAACATCTGAGGTCATCAGTCCCCTAGAACTTAGAACTACTTAAATCTAACCAACCTAAGGACATCACACACATCCATTCCCGAGGCAGGATTCGAACCTGCGACCGTAGCGGTCGCGCAGTTCCAGACTGTAGGGCCTAGAACCGCTCGGCCACTCCGGCCGGCTGTGCTGGCTGTATACGTTCAATATTCCCTGCTAGTCTTATTAAACACGGGTCCCACACACGTGAGCAATATAGTAGAATGGGTCGCAGGAGTGATTTGTAAGCGATCTCCTTTATAGACTGGCTGCATTTCCCCGCTATTATATCAATAAACCTTCACAAAGTCGAGATAGTTTCTAAGTTTAAAATATTTAGCCGAAATCATGCAGAATACTGTCCTGAAAAGGATTGGTTACGAAACTTATTGCCACAAAATGGAAACGGCTTTCAGGCTTATAATACATATCCAGAACGAAAAATTTATTTCAAAGTACTCAGAACTGGGACACTATAACAGCGTCAGCATGCCGTCTTCGTTGGACGGAAACGATCATTTTAAACAGACGGAGAGCCAGAAAAGTTTGGATGAATTAGGTGATCAGGAACATCTTAGGTACAAATTATACTGAAGAACGGACATACAGGCTAAGAGCAAACAAAGAAACTGTTCAGTGTGTCAGTATATAAAGGCATATGGAAAAACGAAGGCTGAAATTTTATTGATGTATTAAAAGAATGGAGCTAACCAGAATAACGAGATAAGTTGTGAAATTCTACGAGGCTAGTAGTGAACTAAACATTTAACAATGAAATGGATTGGTGCAGTAACAGGAAATCCCAAATGGAAGCAGGTGTAGCGCAACTTCATGTACCAGATGGAACAAACCTAACCAGTCACACCCACAATGATAAATTGTAAAATCTGGTACGTAGCTGGTTTTATCTTGAATTCGTTCTCTTCTCTATGGTATGACTGTTGGCAAAGGCTTTGTTACTTTCAAGAAATTACCTACAAAATTTAATTTGGGTTACCAGCGTAGCGAGTTTTCAGAAGTGTTTATCTTCTCTATTTTTCCATAGTAAACAAGCAAACTGTTTCACAACGACAGACCAAGTTTCATAGAAATACAATTCCTCACGGCTGCACAAGTCTTTCTCTTACATCAGTCTCAGCCTATGTTTCTGTTGCAGCCGACTCCGCGTGACCCACGAACACTACATCTGTTGCCGTCAAGCACGAACTAAAAGGATACCGCAACTGTGAACGAATAGTCTTGAGTATTAACCAAACACAGTTTCCGACGAAAATATTTAAATTTACGTTACTATACACATGAACATTACTGAAAATATTATTATCAATAACTATATAAAATTAACATATTTAGGATTTTTGTTAATTAATTACAAAATTGTCCACTTCATGTGACAAGAAATCAGTGGTTCGTAAAGTACTTCGCAATTATAGATATCGAATCGCACACAGTTTTTATTTATGTAGTGATCGATAACCACTTTGCATTAGGTAAAGTACGTCGCAGCGTTCGGGAAAAAAAAAAAACATTTTGTTGTCATAGTGGGGCAGATATAAACGCTGAAAATAAATTTTCATACGTCAGGCAATTTGGGACGTTTTCAGCTTTAACGAAACGGAAACAACACTTTGATATGTTTGCTCGTTTTGTATATATTTTTGTTGACTTGCCTTTGTGCCTGTCTCTGTACATTCACTCATTTTCCCAGGACCACGTTAGCTTTGGCTCCCCGGAGCCTGTTTTAAAAAGAAAAATTGCGTGGAACGGGGAGGTTATTGCAGGAGTTCGATTCTTCCAAGTTCTAAGATTGGACGTTTATGCCGGTTTCGAATGGCGCGCTGTAAATAAATAAAGTGTCGGCGGGTGGACGCTATCATCTTTTTTTTTCTCCTTATGGTTGGCGATACAGCCGATGCTGTACGAGAAGGAAACGGTAAGCGGCAGGTAGTGGAGGCTTTCGGGCATCGCATCCGTTCCGTCGTTGCCTCGACAACTCCGCAGGACCAACAAAATGTCGGCACACATTTCGCCAGCAAAATTGTCGGTGGAAGGAGGTCGGCGAGGCCGAGCGGCCCTGTAAGCGTGCTTTTAACTGCCGGACGGGCGTTCTCGCTTTAGTACCCCATTGCACTCCTTTTCCGAGCATCGAGCAATCGGAAAAAAATATTCCCGCAGTCGCCATTGGAGCACCGAAGAGATGGCAGAGAGGAAACTTTTACTGCGGCGATCGAGCGGGCGCAGAAGTGGCATAAAAAGGAGTTGTCGGACGGCGCGCGGCGGGCGTGGCCGCCCTTAGGGGCGGGTGGCGGGATTCCCGAATGTGGGGGGATCTCCCTGAGGTGAGGGTTTGGGGGATCCCCGGGGCGGGGGATTCTCTCGCAGAGCGGGCGGCAGCTATCGCGGCCTCGGCGTCGTAACCCGGCGCGGCCTGATTGGCCGTTGCGTAATCTTCATTAAAGTTACGGCGCGCGCGTCCCGCAGGCGTGCCAACCTCTGGGGCGCCGCTGGTTAACGAGCCGAGGCCGCCGTAAAACCCCGAGTGGCGGGCGGCACGGCTCCCCGACAATAAAAAGCAACAGGGGCGGCGGTTGCCGTGGAAACCAGCCTCGCACCGAGGGAGGCGCAGGCGGAGGTCAATATGTTGGCGGCCGGAAACGGGAGAAGCGACCGTCTCGGCGAAACAGCGACCCTGCGCGGCGCTGAGCTTCTCATTCTTCTGTGTCCCGCCGCGTGACAAGTGTCTGATTCTTATTTTCACGAAGTCGATGCAACTCTTTTTGTACGTCAGTCATGGATGTGGCTCCCGAGAGACGTACTACACTGCAGTATCACGCCGACGCATGGACTTCAGCAGGTGGTGGAGATACTGATGTGCGCATCTTGCAATGGTACCCAGAACTAGCCGCGCGGGATTAGCCGAGCGGTGTAGGGCGCTGCAGTCATGGACTGTGCAGCTGGTCCCGGCGGAGTTTCGAGTCCTCCCTCGGGCATGGGTGTGTGTGTGTTTGTCCTTAGGATAATTTAGGTTAAGTAGTGTGTAAGCTTAGGGACTGACCTTAGTAGTTAAGTCCCATAAGATTTCACACACATATGAACATTTTTTACCCAGAACTGTTCCCGCGTAAACGGTGTGGAATTTGTGTTATTTAATACGGGTTGAATCATTGGGTTTAATCGCGAACTGTCCCGTTCCCGTGAGATTCATAGATAAAATAGTTCTGGCCTAAGTGTAAAATCTATCAAACCGTGGTTTAACCCACAAATCTCCGATATTGCGCAACGGATAATTGGTACCCCAGAATGTTCGTGTGACACCGTACTGAACGAAACGCATCCCGTCGTAAATGTTTAAAGTTAACGAATAAATAGCTCAGTCTCAGAGTAATTATATCACTCCATACATTTCTCCTTTAAATGATAAATTAAATCGTAATAAATTGTTACTAAGTTCACCTTGAAGACCTATTCGTTCTTTCGCCCGTAAGTAAAGGAAAAGTTTCCCATGAAGCGAACTTGGAACATTATCTCTTAGACAAAGGAGGATTTATCCGAATGAGACGGAAATTGGTAGGTGTTATGTATATGTACACGCAGGGAAATGACTACAGTTTCAGAAATTTTGATGATTTACTCAAGAGAAAGAGCTTCACAAATTGAGCAAGTCAGTAACATGGTTGGTCCACTCCTGGCCCTTACGCAAGCAATTATTTGGCTTGGCATTGATTGATACCCCACCACTGCATGGGGCGTCCCCAATATGTCTCCGGCCTGGAATCTCGTTGACTGGAGTGACATTGTCTTCGGTGATCAGTTCCCCTTCGAATTACATATCGATTACCGTTCTACATATCAAAATAACTTGGATTAAATGAATGGCCACGCAAATAAAATGATGCTTAAGCCAACAATTAAGAGGGATGATGAAGATAAAAAAGCAAATTGGAGTATAGAAATTTATGGTTGCAGATAAGGTCTTTCCCAAAGAAGTTGAAAATGAATTTGAAGTGATCATTCTTAAACGTGAACTGTGGAGTTCGGTATATGCATGTCGGTTATAAGGAAACTTGCTTTCGACATTGGACAACGAAATGGATTGCTCCATAATTTCAATGCAGAAGAAGTCGTCGTAGACCAGAAGTGTACTGAAGGTTTCCATCCAACATCCGAGGGAAATGATGTAAGCTCCAAACAAAACTTCAAAGCCCGACCAAAGAGCCTGCAGGGTGAGGAGCAGCCCGCGGCAAGAAAAGGTAATCATAGGAGAAGAAACAACGGCTCTACGTATCAAAGGCAACTGTTTTGGAGGGTCTGCAAGGAAGCCAACATAGCACGGAGGAAGGTCGAATTGAAGAACTTGTCAGATGTATGAAATTAAAAATGTCGGTTCGTGGAAAGTGTGCCAAGGCTAGGGAAATGTGTTGGAAAAACTGAATTATGAAACAGTTCTTTAAACGTAGACTAGTAATTATCTTTAAGCTCAGGGACATACGGGTGATAAAACTTATGCACGTACTGGTACGAAGTAGAAAAAAGGTTCCTAATTTGTACCACTTGCAGATGTTTAGGAAGTTAAATGTAGTGTTTTCATTTTTCTTACGATTTCCATTCTTGAAATTTGCTACCAGAAACGACATCCTACAGTTGATGATGACATTGTTTAAATGATTTGGTAACCATATTTTTAGCCCAAAGTCTCAAAAACGGTAGAATTTAGGCGGATGTAGAGGGCGTTACAGCAGCTTACTTCATTTGCGTATCGAGCCATGTTGTACAGCTCCTGCCAATTTTACGCTTGTTGCATCCCATTTTCGTGGGTGTAACGACCGTTAAAAGCGGGAAGAATATTTTTCGGTCAAAGATATGTTCCTGCGCTTCACAAGTATTCACGTCAGCTTTTTTGGCCTGATACGTAAGATGAAACTGGATTTGATAGTAAAACAAGGAGCTCTGGGGCTGCCAAAACGTAGTGAACTTCTAACTGCAGGCAAGAGCATTTCAAGTGAAGGTGGAATTGGCTCCCCTCCGAGTAGGAAATATCTCTGACCGTAGTGACACCAGGATCGTCACACAGTACGACAGTCACAGTCACAGACAGGAGAAGCACAAAGCACTCGTGAATAGCGCACGTTACCATTAAAGGCTGTCGCTCTATAAAAGAAGCGATTCGTACGCAAGCAAGAGAGGCGCTTTTGAGTGGTCACAGCGTCGCCACCGAACGAAGACGATGAGAATTGAGCTGATACGAGATGCGAATTGAGGCTACAGACATACGATCAAAATGTTTTCGTTCGAAGGTCGTACAGTACAGAATCGGTATACGAATCAGGAAAATGGCCTTGAGAATTGAGGCAACCATCGCGCCGACGCACTGCTGCCTGAAGAACTCCGTAACAGCCTGCTGCACGCCATAGTCCGACAGGAATCGTCTACCCTCGAAGGCCCTTTCTAAGGGAACGAAGGCGTGATAGTCGCATGGGGAGAGATCAGGACTGTAGGGCGGGTGCTCGTGTGTCTCCCACTTGAGTTGGCGCAGCTTCTGCGTTGCGACATTTGCGATATGGGGATGAGCGTCATCATAGAGCAGCGGCACCCCTTGCCGCGCCATTGCACAACGATTACACTAACCACTTGCCTGCATGTCAATGCAGGAGTCGCGGTACGATACGTATAGGCTGCAGCAAAGCCCTCAAACAAAAACGTTTTGATCTCTCGCTATACAGGGTGGTCCATTGATAGTGACCGGACCAAATATCTCACGAAATAAGCATAAAACGAAACAACTGTGGTGTCACCGCACTTGCTAGGTGGTAGCCTTTAAATCGGCCGCGGTCCGTTAGTATACGTCGGACCCGCGTGTCGCCACTATCAGTGATTGCAGACCGAGCGCCGCCACACGGCAGGTCTAGAGAGACTTCCTAGCACTCGCCCCAGTTGTACAGCCGATTTGCCGAGACGATAGTTTAGCATAGCCTTCAGCTACGTCATTTGCTACGACCTAGCAAGGCGCCATTATCGGTTACCATTGATATTGTGAATCATGTACCAGCAGGACCGACGTTCACCATTAATGGATTAAAGTTAAGTATTCCACCAGCTACGTTCGTTTTTCTAAGGTCTAATTTCCTTGTCCTGTTCCAGACCTCACGCCAGCCTGCGTGAGCTAAAACGCGTACCTTTCGGCTTCCTCTAGTTTTCCTGGGTTGGCTCTCCTGCCAATCCACAACAAAAACTACAAAGAACGAAACTCGTCTAGCTTGAAGGGGAAACCAGATGGCGCAAGGATTTGCCCGCTAGATGGTGCTGCCATAGGTTAAAAGGATATCAACTGCGTTTTTTTAAATAGGAACCCCCACCTTTTATTACATATTCGTGTAGTACGTAAAGATATATGAATGTTTTACTTGGACCACTTTTTTCACTTTGTGATAGATGGCGCTGTAATAGTGGCAAACGTATAAGCACGTGGTATCACGTAACATTCTGCCAGTGCGGACGTTATTTGCTTTATGATACACTACCCGTGTTAAAATGGACCGTTTACCAATTGCGGAAAAGGTTGATATCGTGTTGATGTATGGCTATTGTGATCAAAATGCCCAAAGGGCGTGTGCTATGTATGCTGCTCGGTATCCTGGACGACATCATCCATGTGTCCGGACCGTTCGCCGGATAGTTACGTTATTTAAGGAAACAGGAAGTGTTCAGCCACATGTGAAACGTCAACCGCGACCTGCAACAAATGATGCCCAAGTAGCTGCTGTCGCGGCTAATCCGCACATCAGTAGCAGACAAATTACTACGCGAGAATCGTGAATCTCAAAAACGTCGGTGTTGAGAATGCTAAATCAACATCGATTGCACCCTTAGCATATTTCTATGCACCAGGAATTGAATGGCGACGACTTTGAACGTCGTGTACAGTTCTGCCAGTGGGCACAAGAGAAATTACGGGACGATGACACATTTTTTGCATGGGTTCTATTTAGCGACGAAGCGTCATTCACCAACTGCGGTAACGTAAACCGGCATAACATGCACTATTGTGCAATGGAAAATCCACGATGGCTGCAACAAGTGGAACATCAGCGCCCTTGGCGGGTTAATGTATGGTGCGGCATTATGGGAGGAAGGATGATTGGCCCCCATTTTATCGATTCGATGGCAATCTAAATGTTCTACCGATGTTACTATAAGATATTTCACTGCGTGACAGAATGGCGATGTACTTCCAACATGATGGATGTTCGGCACATAGCTCGCGTGCGGTTGAAGCGGTATTGAATAGCATATTTCATGACAGGTGGATTTGTCGTCGAAGCACCATACCATGGCCCGCACGTTCACCGGATCTGACGTCCTCGGATTTCTTTCTGTGGGGAAAGTTGAAGGATATTTGCTATCGTGATCCACCGACAACGCTTGACAACATGAGTCAGCGCATTGTCAATGCATGTGCGAACATTACGGAAGGCGAACTACACGCTGTGGAGAGGAATGTCGTTACACGTTTTGCCAAATGCATTGAGGTTGACGGACATAATTTTGAGCATTTATTGCAAGAATGTGGTATTTACAGCTAACAACGCTGTAACAGCATGCGTTCTCAGAAATGATAAGTTCACAAAGGTATATGTATCACATTGGAACAAGCGAAATAAAATGTTCAAACGTACCTACGTTCTGTATTTTAATTTAAAAAACCTACCTGTTGCCAACTGTTCGTCTAAAATTGTGAGACATATGTTTGTGACTGTTACAGGGCCATCTATCACAAAGCGAAAAAAGTGATCCAATGTAATAAAAGTGGGGGTTCCTATTTTTTTAAAGAAACACAGTTGATATCCGTTTGACCTATGGCAGCGCCATCTAGCGGGCCAATCCAGGCGCCATCTGGGTTCTCCGGTTTGCCCTTCAAGTTAGACGAGTTTCGTTCTTTGTAGTTTTTTCGTTTGATGCTTATTTCGTGAGATATTTGGCCCGCTCACGATCAATGGACCACCCTGTATAATTGTAATACACTCTTTAAAATGTGAATACCTTTCAATAGTAACATTTAACTTCTTACCATTCCGAATTTGTCTTTTGTGTTCAGTACGATTTGGTTAACCAGCCGTTGTTCTTGAAAAGACACCCTGTCAGAGTTTGACTTGAGAGAGAAGAGTAGCGTTTCAGCTATCTGCTGTCTCTATGGAATAGACTGCAGTAACTAAGTTTGATTGTTCCGAATAGCCGAGGAATATAACCGAAGTAAAACACATGTAAGTAGGCTGTTTAGGTTTTCTTATTGGTAACGCCACGCTCTGTATGAAAATCACTGGCTGTGCTGTGTGCAGTCTGTGGCTGGTTTGCATTGTTGTCTGCCATTGCAGTGTTGGGCAGTTGGATGTGAACAGCGCGTAGCGTTGCGCAGTTGAGATGAGCCGCCAGCAGTGGTGGATGTGGGGAAGTGAGATGGCGGATTTTTGAGAATGGATAATCTGGAGGTGTGTCCATCAGAAACAGTACATTTGTAAGAATGGATGTCATGAACTGCTATATATATTATGACTATTAAGGTAAATACATTGTTCTCTATTAAAATCTTTCATTTGCTAACTATGCCTATCAGTAGTTAGTGCCTTCCGTAGTTTGAATCTTTTATTTAGCTGGCAGTAATGGCGCTCGCTGTATTGCAGTAGTTCGAGGAACGAAGATTTTTGTGAGGTAAGTTATTTGTGAAAGGTATAGGTTAATGTTAGTCAGGGCCATTCTTTTGTAGGGATTATTGAAAGTCAGATTGCGTTGCGCTAAAAAAATATTGTGTGTCAGTTTAAGCACAGTCATATATAATTTTTCTAAGGGGACGTTTCATATGTCGACCCTTAGCTGAGGATACCTCACTGGAATCTTCTGATTTTTTCTTGTAGTTTGTGTAATTAGTGTAGTCTTTGTTTATTGCTAGCGCGTAATTGTAGAGAGAATCTCCTTTGTAGTTGCAGTCTTCCATTGTTGTACAGTAAAACAGTTGTGGCATGCATGTAGATTTGCACCAACTATTTCGCAGCTGCGCTTGCAATTAACTAGATATTATTTTCAGTGCTATGTTAATGTGTTCTCTTATTTTTGCTCTTCAAATTGTCCTTTTCTGTGTTATCGTATGAAATATAGTGATAATAATGGCGTGGGATAAACGTAACATTAGGCTCCAAAGTAAACAGAGAAATAATAGTGACGACGAGCGTAGCTTACCAGCACCGCTGTGTAATGAATTAACAGACATTCAAAGTAGTAATTTGGTAATGGTGCATAGGGGGGAGCGGGTGGCAAATAATGGTGTAGACAGTGAAACAATTAGTGAACAGGGAAGCATTATCGATCGATCGGTCGGCAACAGCTCGCCTCAGGAATCCGAAATGACAGAACACAATATTGCAAATACTGTAGACTTAGGTTTTGGGTCCTCACCGTTTTCTCAAATGAGTCAAGACACATTTTCTGCTTGTCAAAATGTGAATGTTGCCGGTGAAAATGCACTGCCAAAAAGCATAGAGAAACAGATTCCAGACACAAATACATTATTATTGCAATTAATGCAACAAATGGAACAAAATCAGAGACAAGCACAGCAAAAGCTTTAAAAGTTAGACACAATGGAACAAAATCAGACACAAACACAGCAAAAGCTTCAAAAGTTAGACACAATGGAGCAAAATCAGAGACAAACACACCAAAAGCTTCAAACGTTAAGACACCATGCTTGAGCAAACACGTGAAGATTTAACTACTGAGTTACATAACATTGAATCGAAATGTCAAAAAGTCTGTAATGACGTAAGACCACAAATTTGTGAGCATTTTCAACCTATTTTTTCGCGGCATGAAAATGCATTACAGAATCACGAAGCAGCCATAAAAGAACTGCAAACTGTTGTTCATGAAAATCATGAGACCTTGCAAGCTAAAATTGACTCAGTTGCATCTATCGATTCGGTTACGCAACTTGCAAAAACTCAGGAAAACTTAAAGGACACAGTAGATACGATTTCAACACAAATGGACACTCTGAAACTTGGTTCAGAAAAACACACGGAGGAAATTAGTTCATTGTCAGAGGAAGTAGTTGAACTTTCGGATCAGCTAAATAATTTATCTACGAAGGTAGACGATAATCTGAATGACACAAAACCGGTAGTCTTTAATGACACAGAAGAGTGCGAACAAATTAGGAAATTCAAACAAAATCAGAATCAAATTAATACGCAACACCAAAGAGAAATCCGGGAAGTACAAGATCAGCTGACACAGGTAATACAAGAAGTACGTATTTCAGAGGACACTCGCGCTCCAATACGGGAAGAGGGACATAGAAATACGGAACAGCCACAAAATAATAACACGGGGTACTTCGGAAATTATGCAAGAAATTGGCAATGTACACCGAATTTTGAGATGGAACCGCCGAAACGAAGTAACAATGACCGATATGCGACTCGCCGACATGATGATTTTGACTATAAGCTGTTTATTACTACACGTAAATTCAAATCATTCGTCCACAAGCGTGGCTTCATCAATTCTCTCATTGTTTTCCTCCCAACTGGTCATTAGAGCACAGATTAGAATTGATGTGTGGCTATTTAGAGAATGAACCAGCTGTAAGAATGCGATCAGTCATTCACGATTGCCACAGTGAAGGAGAATTTTACCATGACTTCCTCTCAGCATATTGGTCTCAAGCTACACAAGACCGAGTAAAACATAACATCATAATGATGAAACATTTCGAACAGTCTGAATTCTCCAGTCTTGTGAAATATTTTGAAGACTTGTTGCACAAGAATCAGTACCTGTCAAATGCATACAGCCCCTCAGAACTCATCCGCATTTGCTTAATCAAATTACCTGAACATTTACGACATATTATTTTGGCAGGACGTTGCAAAGACGACATTGAAGCTTTTCAGGGACTCTTAGAAGAATTGGAAATTGACACTGACAATCGCGGGACGCGAAAACAGGAACACAACAATTACAGGACACGTCCATCACAATGCCGCGATGAAAGAAATAATAATTGGACACGACAAGACTATTCTTACAACGTAAATGGTGACCAAAACAGACACCACCCGTTTGACAATCGTTGGCAGAGTAGTAATACTTACAGAGAAAGATCGCATTTGCGTAGTAGTGACTATCACAGAGACAATCTGAGAAACAGACAATATGGGAACCAAAATAATTATTATCAAGGGAGACAGAATAACTTTAGACGCAACGGTCCAGTGCGCAGTTACGATTCAGGGAGAAATTCTCAACCACGTGACCGACAAGAAAGAAACGATGGAATCTACCGACATGACGACAGACGATATGATCGTAACGACAGACCTGAATTCCATCAGAACTGGCGGGACTCAAACAGAGCAGGGCCCTCTCGACAAGGCGAATTTGTAGAAGTTAGGTCTCAAAATCCCAATAACGACGCACGCCAACAAAGAGATAGCAGACAATGATTCGTACCGCAGGCAGCCACGTGCGCGGCTGGGCTTGAGAGAAATAACATAAGCTAAACTTGAGAAAGATTCCAGTATTCCTTACCGACGTATACCACATTATCATTGCGTTGAAGTTGACTCTGCATACTAGGAAGAGTAAAGGATTGCACCACATTTCACATGTAAAACCGTTTCTTGAGAGATAATCTGCTTTTAACTTAGTCTTTGCCATAAAATTTTTCGCTTTACGCTACTAGTACAATTTGTCAGACTTTGAATCTGTTAACATACAACAATGTTTAAAGTTAAATATCCAGTCAAGAACCAAGAGAACTTATTTAAACAGAAATTACGAACGCATTGTTATAGTGAACAGACGACACAGTGTTGTTATTTGTACATTCTTGCTTGCTAGTTGCAAGAATAGGTAACGAATATAGGGCTTACATACTTAGAACATACACTGCTAAGGAGATTTTAATGCAACATTTTGGTTTAGATGAAAAGATATTCTTTATTTGAAGTACTTTCTGTGAGATTAAAGATGACTTAGTATTTGGTTTCTTTGACAGCTGCACGATTATATCACGACGCTACTAATGTTTGACACAATTTACATTGTTGCTTTTGCGGTGTATCTATTTTATATCTGCACATTTTTATCTATTATTCTGGAAAGTAAAACATGTTTTAGTAGTAACTTTTGTGGTATAGCTACAATGAGACAGCCTTTTCCGTAGCACAACAATATGTTACAGTACAGTACATTCTTCATCATGGCAATAAGCATAATAACTATGATATCTATACGCAAAACATTTCACTTTTGTTTATGATGAGGTGAGTACATTGACTTCAGCAGAACTTTGCTTACAGAGGACGATAACTACGACACTTCCACAGAATTATCGTACAGCAAGACGCACATTTAGCGCTACAGGACACGCATTTGAGTGATTAATTTTGTACTTGAAACATTTATTTTTCAAGATTTTTGAATTACAAAGAAAGTTTTCCGTGATACATTTCATTCCATTGCTGTAATCTGTAACACCTGAGGGTATAATTACATTAATCCTCAGGGGGGTACTCGCTTACTTTGTGTACCATGTGTGTGGCAAACACACGGAGCCCTAGCTAATATGGTATTAGCTTATACAACTTTAGACATCGGTACCCTATTCCTCTAAAACAGAATTACACAGCTTTCTGATTATTTGACATAGAAACAAACATCTTTTTACTACATCAGTGACACATGTTTACACAATTACACAGTTGGATAGCTTCACATTTATGAAACTGTATTTCATCTGTACTTTGTGAACTGTTCATATTTTTTCAGAACCATTGTGATACTATGAGAGCTTTGAATGATATATTTGGTACGAGATCATGATTTTTAAAGTACGTTTTAGGTAGATGATACTATTGAAATGAGCAGAGAATATTTTTTTAGGTTTTGAAATTATTGCAGATAGCTACGACGATTTTGAGATTTGACTAAGGTGTTATGATGTTATTATTATGATGACAATGTGTATTATGCTGTTGAGGTATGTTTATAATCAATAAATGAGGAATTTGATTATGTTATGTATTTATTATGATGAAATATTGAAGTGTTGTCGCAAGATTGACATGTCGACGAATATGTATATGTGTAATAAGGTGCCGGCCGGAGTGGCCGAGCGGTTTTAGGTGCTTCAGTCTGGAACCGCGCGACCGCTACGGTCGCAGGTTCGAATCCTGCCTCGGGCATGGATGTGTGTGATGTCCTTAGGTTAGTTAGGTTTAAGTAGTTCTAAGTTCTAGTGGACTGATGACCTCAGCTGTTAAGTCCTGTAGTGCTCAGAGCCCTTTTTTATATATATATATATATATATATATATATATATATATATATATATATATATAAGGTGAGGAGTAACGAATAGTGGTTAGGGACCATGACTCGTGAAAAAGGATGTTGGAAACCAAGAATTATACTTTAAGAGTTATGAAATGTATGTAAATGCGCGAATGTATTAGAATGCCGACGAAAATTTTTTGGACACTGTTATTTATAGGATTTTATTTCTACAGATTTGTAACGCAAATATTTCGACCTGTGAAATTTCATTTGTATCAAACTGTCATTGTAGCAGAAACTGATGTCGTAAATTTTTCGGGAAGGAAGGTAAGTCTCTGTAAGCACCGAGCAGCGCGACAGTCGCCTGGAAAAAATCCATTAGTGTGTGCCTTACAGAGGCACAGGTGGAAAAAACAAGGAGGCCATTATCCTCGCTATTGACATTCCTTTGTAGAAAGCATCGCAAATACGACACGCTCAAACTTGAAAACTTATGATTACACTGTGGAGCTCTTAATTTATGATATTTACTAAAATGCCTAATGAAATGATGATATATATTTTTACATCTATTGTCTTTCTAGTTGAGAGATTGCTAATTTTGTTTAATATCTAGTTTCTAGCTGCACTGCAGCATTGGTTAAAATAAAATTTAATAGATGTACTAATATCACTATTTTCAGTCTACAGACCCAGTAAAGAATATGTTTATGATGTACTTTCTTAGAAAAGAGAGCACAAATAATCATTTCCCTTCACAGGAACTGCATAAATAATTTTTATACGATTTGGTAACTTGTCTGCTAGAGTAAGTTCTCGTGATGCATCACTCTAGTGTTAAGATGTGACATAGGTATTAAACATTGCCATTTTTACTGTAATTTTTTTTCTGCTTGAGCTTTGACATGTTTAGATATAAGTTATTGCATTTGCCACTGCTGTTTGCCAGGCATAGTGCTACTAAATTTCACTTTGTATTACTCTGTGAAGCTAGTTTTACTACTGATTTATTTTTCTTGCTGCACATTGGCTCATATTAGTTGTAATGTTGCATTTGCTTGGTTATTTAGCTTTACTTTAGCTTGCTTTGCCAATGTCCATTTTTTTGTCATTGCTGTTTGTGTTAATTTGTTATGTGGTGCTGCGTTGCCTCGTCCCTTGGTATATATATCTGTGCTCAGTAGATGTAAGTTAGCTATGTAAGAAACTAACTATGATGAATTGGAAGAAATGCATTGAGAAGTTATACGAAAAAAGTTTGTGAAAGAAAAGGTACTGTACAATGAACAATAATTATTTTAAAAGAGGATGAATAGAATACAGAAAGCAGGCTTAGATAGGACTTCTTGGGAATAATGATGAACGAAGGGAGCTCTCCATGCAAAATACTGCAGTAAAACAAACCCTGTCCTTTCCTTTTGTATTATCCCTCTATGTGTTCGTGTACTCTTGTGTATTTGTGTTCTTCCTGTCTTCATGTGTTTATCTGATGAGAGTTGTGTTGTAGAATTTTTCTAATAATATGTTATTTACTTTGTAAAGATGTTTAGACATTATTTATTCTGTTTTGTTTTAATGCTCATATGTGAAGTTGATGTTTCGAAAGTTAAGCTGTTAAGTCCCGTAGCGCTCACAGCCATTTTTCTGATCTCTTGTGTATGTACTTACGTCATGATTCCTGTAACACTGATGTATGTGTTATTTCGATTCTTTTGTAAAGCCCATATTACTACAAATGTTATCTGTATTGTTATGTTCTTTAATGATGTATTTTGTACCTTTGTAATTGTATTCATATGTTGTAAATTTATAATTGTATAGACACCAGTTCTTCAAATTAAGTTACATTTCACTGCACACGTTTCTGTTGGTCATAGTATATGCGCAATATGTGAGAAGTTGGAACTGTTAGTGCTTGCACGTGTATTGACAACTCAGCAAGGGACTGGTTAACATCATTGCTGGTTCTAAGGACAATTCCAAAAACTTTGTGAGTACACAAGTGGTGGTTTATGGACTTGCTATATTGTCCGCAAGACTCTTCGATGGTGATTGTGCACCTGCACAGTCGCAACAGATGGCTGCTGGCCGTCTCTACAAGGACTACAGTGGGTCTGCATCTTTGATGGCCCACGAATACCATTATTTCTACAAGGACTACAGTTTGTCTACACCTCTGGTGACCCACCAATACCGTAATCTCTACCAGGACTACAGTGGGTCTGCTCTGTGACGACCTACCTACCAATATTCTTCAAAACTTCGACTGACTCTCTGGTGGGTTTGCTCTGTTGTGGACCATTACCTGTCTGCATGTCAAGAGTCAACACTGTCTTTCCGTTGGAAGGACAACACTACTTCTTCAAGACTTCATGAAAATCCACTACTTCCGTTTGCATTTTCTTTTACTGCTCAGACTTTGAGAAAAACACTGCAATTTTAGTATGATGAACAATCAGGACTGTCTTTATGGACTGTGAGAAAATTTTAGCTTTTGACCAACATTGTATCAATAAGTGTGTGCATTTGATATCTTTGTTATTGTAATTGTGAAAAAATTTTAACAAATATGTATTGGCCAGTGCCCAAAACAATTTGTAAAATATTTTGTGGGGAGCATGGGGGCTATGTAAGTAGGCTGTTTAGGTTTTCTTATTGGTAACGCCACGCTCTGTATGAAAATCACTGGCTGTGCTGTGTGCAGTCTGTGGCTAGTTTGAATTGTTGTCTGCCATTGTAGTGTTGGGCAGTTGGATGTGAACAGCGCGTAGCGTTGCGCAGTTGAGATGAGCCGCCAGCAGTGGTGGATGTGGGGAAGTGAGATGGCGGATTTTTGAGAATGGATAATCTGGAGGTGTGTCCATCAGAAATAGTACATTTGTAAGAATGGATGTCATGAACTGCTATATATATTATGACTATTAAGGTAAATACATTGTTTGTTCTCTATTAAAATCTTTCATTTGCTAACTATGCCTATCAGTAGTTAGTGCCTTCCGTAGTTTGAATCTTTTATTTAGCTGGCAGTAGTGGTGCTCGCTGTATTACAGTAGTTCGAGTAACGAAGATTTTTGTGAGGTAAGTTATTTGTGAAAGGTATAGGTTAATGTTAGTCAGGGCCATTCTTTTGTAGGGATTATTGAAAGTCAGATTGCGTTGCGCTAAAAAAATATTGTGTGTCAGTTTAAGCACAGTCATATATAATTTTTCTAAGGGGACGTTTCACACATCATGCTTCGTCAGAAGAGTATACAGCTATACGGGGTCTTTGACTGTCATAACTACTAACGAAAGGACCTGGAAACAAGCAAATAGTCGTAATTAACATGGGTCCGAAAACCATTGCTTTCCCCAATACGACGTATGCACGGGTGCAGTCATAGAAATATTGTAACACTGTTAAAGTCTAAGGTATCTGTTCTTTCGAGAGCAGTTACTATCTTCAGTCTAAGGCTGTGTTTATTTCGAAACCCCGCAAGTGAGGCGTAAATTGCAAAGCGATAAACTGCCTTGGTTTATCATTTACCGCACGTAGGTTCGAAAGAGGCAGTGCAACACTAATCATCTGCATGCCGATGCTTATATTCCCGCATCGGACCTAAGTACTGGTAAATAGCGGCTCGATAACAAGTGGATCAGTCGATGGTCGGAAGTTCCATGGCCTCCTAGTTCCCCGACTTGAACCTGTTGGAATATATATTCGAAAGCTTCGGTGTCTTCCAGCCCTTTCGATAGTGTCGATGAACTATCGTAGGTGGTTTTCAGTGCACTCGAAACGGGTCTGGAGTTTGGAACGTGTAGAGGCAGCGATGAGGAGGAGTCTGAGTGCTCCTTGTCATGTTGGACGACTTTATTGACATGCCACCCTCAGAGCACTGCTGCCCAACTGTGACGCTAAATTAGTGGACAGCGTAACTTAATGGTTCGGAATAGCTAAAATAGCGCGCCACTTTGATGGCGTTTTAGTTTTAATGGCCAGTGGCGTTGAGATGTTGGTACGGCGGTAGTGTCCGAATGCGTGGAAAGCGTTCTCGGCTGTGTGATGTGAGGGGAGAGCAGCACGAGGAGCCGCGGCGCCGAGACGGCTGCGGGGGTGGGCCCGCCCGTCTCCATGGCGACGGCGGCTCAGCCCCTGAGCAGAGGAGAGGAGAGGCCCTCGCAAGAAGTGGACGCCAGCCTGCACCGCTCTGGCAACGCCGCCCCGTCAAACTTCGCTTCCCCGTGCGGGCCTCTCCAAGAATTCCTCTGCCGCGTCTGCTCCCCAGGTCGTGCCCGTAGGCCGACCTCTTGTCACAACTTCCAGACGCAGCCCTCACGCGGCCCGTAAAATCGAACGTCAGGGAGCCACGCGGCGAGTGTCTCGCGTCAGAGCGTGCGAAACGCACTTTCCGAACGTTCAGAGCAACGTCGAGCAGGCCAGGCACTGAAGTTGCATTTTTTCAATAAGTGGGAACAGGGGTCGCAATTCGAGGTGCAAGTTTCCAGTTTTTATACAGATTGACTGGGGTGAGCCACCGGCATTATGGGCTTAACCCCAAAAGTCCCCTCGAAACGTTAATACTCGTATAGCAGCGCAAAAATCTACATCTACATCCATACTCCGCAAGCCACCTGACGGTGTGTGGCGGAGGGTACCTTGAGTACCTCTGTCGTTTCTCCCTTCTATTCCAGTCTCGTTCCTGGAAAGGATTGTCGGTATGCCTCTGTGTGGACTCTAATCTGTCTGATTTTATCCTCATGGTCTCTTCGCGAGATATACGTAGGAGGGAGCAATGTACTGCTTGACTCCTCGGTGAAGCTATGTTCTCGAAACTTCAAGAAAAGCCCGTACCGAGCTACTGAGCGTCTCTCCTGCAGAGTCTTCCACTGGAGTTTATCTGTCATCTCCGTAACGCTTTCGCGATTACTAAATGATCCTGTAACGAAGCGCGCTGCTCTCCGTTGGATTTTCTCTATCTCTTCTATCAAACATATCTGGTACGGATCCCACACTGCTGAGCAGTATTCAAGCAGTGGGCGAACAAGTGTACTGTAACCTACTTCCTTTGTTTTCGGATTGCATTTCCTTAGGATTCTTCCAATGAATCTCAGTCTGGCATCTGCTTTACCGACGATCAACTTTATATGATCATTCCATTTTAAATCACCCCTAATGCGTATTCCCAGATAATTTATGTAATTAACTGCTTCCAGTTGCTGAGCTGCTATTTTGTAGCTAAATTATAAGGGATCTATCTTTCTATGTATTCGCAGCACATTACACTTGTCTACACTGAGATTCAATTGCCATTCCCTGCACAATGCGTCAATTCGCTGCAGATCCTCCTGCATTTCAGTACAATTTTCCATTGTTACAACCTCTCGATATACCACAGCATCATACGCAAAAAGCCTCAGTGAACTTCCGATGTCATCCACAAGGTCATTTATGTATATTGTATGTGTAGGATTCGAGCGCGCACGGAGGCTTTCCGGCAGTCGTTCTTCCCGCGAACCATACGCGACTGGAACAGGAAAGGGAGGTGCCCGCCGTCACACACCGTTGGGTGGCTTGCGGAGTATAAATGTAGATGTAGATGTAAGGAAAGCAAGTAAGCGGAGGAGAGACGAATTGGCAGTCGTAAGCGGAAGAGAGACGAATTGGCAGTCATTACATCGATATAATTGGTTTTGTCGGAGGACACGTTTTGGCGCTACAGCTGCAAACGAGAATCTTTCAAACGACGAAAGGTGGTCACCTGTTGGCGTAATATTGTCATGAGCATGTATGGAAAATGGTTTAAGGGTGGTGAAATAACAAGTAGGCCGTGTGGAACTGGACGACCACGTGTCATCACAAAACGTAGAGGTGGGAGGATCCCCCACTGTGCAATCCAGGACAGCCAGCGGCCTGTGGCAGGTCTGACGACACAGTAGAGTGCTGGTACGGGCACAAGTGTTTCGGGGCTCACCGTTCGAAGGCCTTCGTTGAATACGGCGCTAGCCGGCCGATGTGGCCGAGCGGTTCTAGGCGCTTCAGACCAGAACCACGCGGCTGCTACAGTCGCAGGTTCGAATCCTGCCGGGCATGGATGTGTGTGATGTCCTTAGGTTGGTTAGGTTTAAGTAGTTCTAAGTTCTAGGGGACTGATGACCTCAGATGTTAAGTCACATAGTGCTCAGTAATCGGAAGCATCATGACTGCTGTGAACTGCTTCAACATTATTACGAACCACCTGAATCGCTTGAAATCTCCCCCTACGACGTTGATATCTTCTAGCAGCAAAACTGTCCATGTTGCAAGGTCAGAATCGTGCTACAGTGGTTTGAGGGGCATTGTACTGAAATAAAACTGTCTTGGCCAGCAAATGTGCCTGATCTGTACCCAGGCGCCTGCTGCGTGGCCGTGAACTGCCATCCCGTAATTCGCGCGAATTGCTTGACCTGTGCGTAGACATTTGGTACCACGTAGTTGTTGAATCCTGTCTTGGAGTTGTAGAATCCATGCCAAGCAGAATCTTTGTTGTACTATCTTTGAAAAGTCGAACAACACGCTGTTAAACAGGTGCTCAGAGTGTTCTGGCTCATCGGTGTACATGACATGTTTTCGCAGTTACGATTACCGACACCCATCAGCTGTATAATGGAATGGCGACAGTGAAAACAGCCCGGCTCCCGAACCCGGATATCCCGCTTTAAGGAAGCGGTCGTCGTAACTGCTTTGGATATCCCTGCACGACTCACGGCCACACCTAAACTTCCAGGAATGTGTCAGCGCGTAAATACGATATTGCACTACTGACTTGCAAATCACCAAAGTTGACAATTATTCTTATTACAAATGCTTTACCTGCTCTACTGTACGATATTTCCAGTTTTAGTTTTCGTCAATATCTGGATGAATCCTGACAATAGCCTTATCAAAAAGGACGGAGGCGCAGACAAATTTAGGACACAGTATTGTCCTTGGAGCGGCAAATTGCCTGTCAAAGGCGGAAGAATCAGCAGTGATCAATGGCATGAGGATGCAGAAAGCAATGGAAAACACTGCATTAAAGTCACACAGTGTGTGTCCATAGGACGTGTGGTCTATCATGATAGTATCTACATTGGCAGAAAATTCCGAACTACGTTCGGTTCTCTGGGAGGGGACTGCCATGGGGGAGGTGACAATGAGAAAAAGATTGAATAACGAACGGAAAGATAACATTCTACAAGTTCGAGCGTGGAATGTCGGAAGTTTGAAAGTGGTAGGAAAGCTAGAAAATTTGAAAAGGAATATGGTAAAGCTCAATGCAGTAAAGTGGGGTTCAGTGAAGTAAAATGCAAAGAAAATAAGGATTTCTCGTCGGACGAATGTAGTGTAGTATTAACAGCAGCAGAGAATCGTGCGATGGCAGTAGGCTTTCCTACAAATAAGGAGGCACATCGCACAGTGGGTTAGTGTGAGCAACTCTGTGATATGGTTATTCTGATGAGAATCGAGAGCAGACTGTATGCCATTGGACAACAACCATAGCTCAGAATTACTTGTCGAGGTGACAAGAAGATGAAGTATGCAGGGGGTGTAGCAGAATTAAACCCGGCGATGATAAGGAAATTACATTAGGAAATGAGGAACTTAAAGTAGCAGTAAAATGACGGATAATAGACGAAGTAGAGAGGTTAGAAAATGAGTACTGGCAAAGAGAAGAAAAATGTTTGTGAAGAAAAGGAATTTATAAACATCCAATATAAATTTAAGTGTTAGGAAGTGTTTTCTGAAGGTGATTGTCTGGAGTATAGCGTTTTAGGGAAGTGAAACGTTGACAGTAAACAGATCGGACAGTAAGAGGACAGAAGTTTTCGAAATGTGCTGCTAGAGAAAGATGTCAAAAGATTGGGGGGATAGAGCGAATAACTAATGGGGAGATATTGAATCGAATTGGGGAATTTTCTCTCTCAGTCTCTCTCTTTTTTTTTGCTGCAGTTTGAGCAAAAGAAGGAATCGGTTGATAGAAACATTCTGAGGTTTAAAGCAAAAGTTATTTTGGTGATGGAGGGAAGTGTGAGGGGTTAAAATTGTTGAGTGAGAGGAAGGCTTGAATACGGTAAATAGACTGAAATGGACGTAGGCAACATTCCTTTGCCAACGAGTTCCCTACAAAAGGCCTCGGTAAAGGAATGGCGAGAATACAAACTGTAAAGGATTAGAAATTCCTGCAAGGCAAGGTTGTTTGCTCTCATTTAGACCCTTCAACAAGCACGGCAGTCACAATACGGGCCAATGAGGACCAGAAACTGTACGGATAAGTGAAGTGGAGAGTCCAAAATTTCTCATTATTATCGGAAACTGCTATTTGCCGCATTTACAAAACGTGTGCGATTTCAATGCCTACAGCATTACTTCTACGTTACAAGAAGCACAATATATTTCATGGAAGGCGAAGGACCTTACGGAGAGTCAAAACATCGGTACATTCTAGCTCAGGGAGGCGCTCAGTTCAAAATCAGTATCAGCGAATAATATGAGAATCTACAAAGCAGTACTAATACCCATTCATTGTTTAATTTGTCGGAATAGGACAAATGACAAACTTGATTGGCAGTTGCGCAAGCATGTGAGTTTTAAAATTGTTGTCAGTTGAGAGTGGGTGTATATATACTCTCATCTCTTTACTGTATTTCTTCTTTCTGTTCTCACACCATTTTGAACCAGTCTTTTTAGCCACCCTGCCTTGGAATCCTTCCATTTTCAATACTTTTTCCCGATGGGCTTCTCTGTTGTTCACATCTTCTGTTTTTATATTGTTTCGTTGGAAATCATGTTTTATTCGTTTACCCAGCTTGTCCTGGACCTCTTACCACACAAATATTGTAAGATCTTATTAGTTAATCTAGTATTTGCATTCGAAATAAGCGTCCAGGAAACATGAGTATTCTTTTTCTTATTACGTTTGAAATTTTTTCTGTGTTTTGGTATATTTCAGCATCACTTCGTAGTTTCCAAGCTTCTGCTGTGTTTTGTTGCCCTAATATTTATTTTATAATTCACGTTTTTAGTACTCTTAGTTTATGTAAATTCTAGTTTAATGGCAGGCATTCGCTTGCGTACAGGCATTCTGACTTCACTACTGTGTTGTAATGCCTTACTTTTGCATTTTTGGATAGGCACTTTATGTCTTCTTCATTATTTCTCTTTCAGACATGAATACTTATTTCACTTCTCGTTTAGTCATGCTGCGGTTTTCTGAACAGTTTTGTACAAGGTGTACAACTTTGCTTCCGCCGTTTTTTCCCCGACATTTTATGCTTTAATGAAACAAATTGGTTACAAATGTATCATTCAAAGTATTTTCCATCGCTGGCCACTACTTTCTCCCATCTTTCGGGCAGTGTACGAATCCCGCGTCGAAGATATTGTTTATCTTTTGAAGCGATCCACGAATCGATCCAATTTGTGACTGCTTCATGAGATTTGAAGTGTTGGTCAGCGAGGCCATGCACCTTTGACCTAAACAGGTGATAGAGGGAGCAATGTCTGGAGAATACGGCGGGTGGGGTAGGACTTCCCATTTTAACGTTTCCAAGTACGTTTTGACCTCTTTTGCAACGTGGGGTCGAGCGTTGTCGTGCTGCAAAATCACTTTATCGTGCCTCTCGCTGTGTTGCGGCCGTTTGTCTGTTAATGCTCTGCTCAAATGCATTAATTGCGTTCGATAACAAGCACCTGTGATTGTTTCACTTGGTTTCAACACCTCATAGTACGCGACGCCGAGTTTGTCCCACCAAATGCAGAGCGTGATCTTGGAGCCGTGAATATTCGTTCAAAATGGCTCTGAGCACTATGGGACTTAACATCTGTGGTCATCAGTCCCCTAGAACTTAGAACTACTTAAACCTAACTAACCTAAGGACATCACACACATCCATGCCCGAGGCAGGATTCGAACCTGCGACCGTAGCAGTTGCGCGGTTCCGGACTGCGCGCCTAGAACCGCTAGACCACCGCGGCCGGCGTGAATATTCGGTTTGGCCCTCGACGTGCAAGCATGGCCGGGATATCCCCATGATTTTTTGTGTTTAGGGTTATCGTAACGAACCCATTTTTTGTCCCCGGTCACAATGCGATGCAGAAATCCATTTTTGCCTCTGAAGCAGCTGTTCACAAACACACAAACGCCGTTAAACGTTTGTTGGTTTCAGCTCACACGAGTCCAAAGTTCCTTCTTTCTGAATCATGACCATAGCCTTGAGACGCTTTGAAATGGCTTGCTGTGTCACTCCCACTAATCGTGCCAATTCTTCTTGAGTCTGACGCGAGCCTTCACTCAGCAATGTCTCCAATTCTGCATTTTCTGAAAAATTCTCTCTTCGATCACTGTGCCGGTCTACGACGTTAAAATCACCGTTGTTGAAGCGTTCAAACCACACACGACACGTTCTTTCACTAATAGCGTCCTTACCATACGTGCTTTGAGAGCATTCGATGAGACTCAGCCGCTGTTTTTTTCATATTGAAACATAACAGTAACACCTCCCGCAAATGACGAGACTTAGGTTCGTAAACTGACATTTTCAATCAAGAACAACTTTATGATGCAGACACAAATCGACTAATGTCTGAATGAGGTATGTCGACCGAGGTACAAGCTAACTGCCTGACGTCTGCGATCTGTTTCTCTCGACCGCTAGTTACCGTTGTCGCCACCTATCGGCAAACGGCGGAAGCATAGTTGTACACCTTGTAGATTTTCATTCGCTGTTATTGATTTTTGACCTGAGCGCCTCGCTCACCGAAAATGTACCGATGTTTTGGCACTCTGTACGATCGTTCGTCAGGAAAAGAACGATCTAAAAACAAATTATACGAAATATATGGTACTCTTAAGATTGATTTTTTAAATGAATTGTCTATTCCGGCAAGTAACGTGTAAGTAGCTCGCCCGCGGTCTAATGCGCTGCTTCCAGATCGGGAAGCCGTCCCGGTCCCCGGCGCGAATCCGCCCGGCGGATTAAAGCTACGTTGTCCAAGCCGCGACAGTTGGCTGCGACTGCGACGCTGCCCCCTCCTCTTTTCCCACCCTGGCAGACGGCGACAAGGCCGCAACACGACAGGAGTCGTCGCTGTTTCCCAAGCTCTGGTCGGCGGCGGCGGCGGCGGATTCAAATACATAAGAAAAATAAGAATTCCGATTTTCTTGCTGTAAAAAATACTCTATGTTAATGGAACAAAGTTCTGGATCCCAGAGTTAGTTTTTCGATTCAGATTCTCCTTTTACTTAAAAAAATTGAAAAGTATCTCTTCCGGTTTTGCGTGTTTTTTCGCTGTATATCACTTCTTTATCGATTGTGAGGAAAGTAAAAGGCACAAAAAATTGATGTTTGTGTATCTTTCAGTTTCACATCACAGCTTGATAATGAGGTGTCTATTTTTTCGATTTTCGTCACATTTATTCCGATACTTAATTTACAAGTAACCTACTGCATAAAATTTGAATTGTGTGCAGTGAAAAATGTGATCTCTGGCTACTTTACGTATGGTTCACTTTAGGTCATACATCGTTGCCGATGAAAAGAAGCTAACATATCGAAATTATTTTTAAAGTTGAGACCAGAATGATATCGATCTTTGTTTCCGAGATTTCGCCTCATATATCTCCCGGAGCGTCGCGACTAGCCGCCAGTTCTGTCGACGCGCAAAGTGAAGGATGTGGTCCTCACACGATAGAGAATGCATTTGTTTTGTTTCGCTGACACATTTGGACCCATGCAGCTTCAACACGATACCACAGTTCATCAAGAGTAGTGACTGGCGTATTGTGACGAACCAGTTGCTCGGCCACCTTTGACCAGACGTTTCCAATTGGTGAGAGATCTGGAGAATGTGCTGGGCAGGGCAGCAGTCGAACATTTTCTGTATCCAGAAAGGCCCGTCCAGGACCTGCAACATGCGGTCGTGCATTATCCTGCTGAAATGTAGGGTTTCGCAGTGATCGAATGAAGGGTATAGCCACGGGTCGTAACACATCTGACATGTAACGCCCACTGTTCAAGGTGCCGTCAATGCGAACAAGAGGTGACCGAGACTTGTAACCAATACCACCCCATACCATCACGCCGGGTGATACGCCAGTATGGCGATGACGAATACACGCTTCCAATGTGCGTTCACCGCGATGTTGCCAAACACGGATGCGACCATCATGATGCTGTAAACAGAACCTGGATTCATCCGAAAAAATGACGTTTTGCCATTCGTGCACCCAGGTTCGTCGTTGAGTACACCATCGCAGGCGCTCCTGTCTGTGATGCGGCGTCGAGGGTAACCGCAGCCACGGTCTCCGAGCTGATAGTCCATGCTGCTGCAAACGTCGTCGAACTGTTCGTGCAGATGGTTGTTGTCTTGCAAACATTCGCATCTGTTGACTCGGGGATCGAGACGTAGCTGCACGATCCGTTACAGCCATGCGTATAAGATGCCTGTCGATTGCTAGTAATACGAGGCCGTTGGGATCCAGCACGGCGTTCCGTATTACCCTCCTGAACCCACCGATTCCATATTCTGCTAACAGTCATAGGATCTCGACCAACGCGAGTAGCAATGTCGCGATACGATAAACAGCAACCGCGATAGACTACAATCCGACTTTTATCAAAGTCGGAAACGTGATGGTACGCATTTCTCCTCCTTACACGAGACATCACAACAACGTTTCACCAGGCAACGCCGGTCAACTGCTGTTTGTGTATGAGAAATCGGTTGGAAACTTTCCTCGTGTCAGCACGTTGTAGGTGTCGCCACCGGCGCCAACCTTGTGTGAATGCTCTGAAAAGCTAACCATTTGCGTATCACAGAATCTTCTTCCTATCCGTTAAATTTCGCGTCTATAGCACGTCATCTTCGTGGTGTAGCAATTTTAATGGCCAGTAGTGTAACACTGTATCAGTTGCGGTATGGAGAGTCCGCAAAACGAGAGTGTTTATTTATGTTGGTGGTACTGTAACACAGTGGGAGCGCTGCCAGCCGCGATTACCCTGCAGGAGCGGGCAGGGCCGCTGCGGTCTCGCTGCGCCGCGCCTGATCGATCCCACTCTCTCTCTCCGGCTGCGGTCTGTCTGCACCGAAGCCCCGCGCCTTCTGGAGTGCCGGAGCGACCAGGTAGCGACCGCGGCACTGCCTGTCGACGAACCCGCCGTCTGAAACTCAAATACGAATTGCTCCGAACAAGTTTTGCAATGTAGCTGGACAGTGATTTCGCTAAACAGGAACAAACTGCACGAAACGATCGTTGAGAAGATAAGGAGGACAAAAGTTGATTCGCACATTTCGCCGGCAATGCCTTGCAACGTAGGCACACCCACGTTAGTGCCGAGAGGAAAGGTCTTTGACAGGGACAGGGGTATCAGGGTCACGAAGCTGGCCCTCCACCACGGGGTAAGCCAACATTTGCTGCGCGTGCAGGACATGCTACCGTAGGACTTGCTTCCGCGGCGTCTGTTTTGTTAGTTACATGTTCATGGATAATTTTGAACGATTTTTCTTTTTTGTGGAAACGGTGTTGAACCACTCCGTTTAAAGGTACGTGGATACGATTAGTGTTAACGTTAATGAACACATTACTTTTTAGTCCTTCTCCACGTTTTTCTTACTGCCCACCAATTTTTAGCCGCGCGGGATTATCCGAGCGGTCTAAGGCGCTGTAATCATGGACTGTGCCGCTGGTCCCGGAGGAGGTTCGAGTCCTCCCTCGGACATGGGTGTGTGTGTTTCTCCGTAGGATAATTTAGGTTAAGTAGTGTGTAAGCTTAGGTTCAAATGGCTCTGAGCACTATGGGACTTAACATCTGTGGTCATCAGTCCTCTAGAACTTAGAACTACTTAAACCTAACTAACCTAAGGACATCACACAGATCCATGCCCGAGGTAGGATTCGAACCTACGACCGCAGCCGTCCCGCGGTTCCGAACTGAAGCGCCTAGAACAGCACGGCCACTGCGCCCGCGTGTAAACTTACGGACTAATGGCCTTAACATTTAAGTGCCATAAGATTTCTGTGGTGTCACCGCCAGACACCACACTTGCTAGGTCGTCAGTATACGTCGGACCTGCGTGTCGCCACTATCAGTGATTGCAGACCGAGGGCCGCCACACGGCAGGTCTAGTCTAGAGAGACTCCCTAGCACTCGCCCCAGTTGTACAGTCGACTTTGCTAGCAATGCTTCACTGCCTGTATATATATTCTGAACAGATAATATTGTGAATGATGTACCCTCAGGGGCGACGTTCATCATTAATGGATTAAAGTTAAGTATCAAACTAATTACGTCCGCTTTCTGAATTCTAATTCCTTGTCATGTTCCAGACCTCACGTCAGTATAGTTCTTCCCTCCTCACGCCAGCCTGCGTGAGCTAAAACGCGTGCATTTCGGCCTGCTCTAGCCAACACAACAATTTCACACACATTTGAACCAATTTTTAAGTAGAAGTTTCCCAATGGAGTAGGAGGAATTGTGCAGGAGAAAGGATTTGAAGTTACATTTAAAACTTGCTTTCCTACCTGTGGCACATTTTACGTTCTTGCACAAATGATCAAAACTTTTTCTTGCTGCATATTGAACTTCTTTCTGAGCCACTTACAGCCTTAATAATGATTAACAACGGTCTCTCTACCTCTATTTGGTGTTCGTCTCGAATTTTGATGGATTATTTATGACGAATTTCATTAACGAATATACACTGCCGGGAAAATATTGCTGCACCCGTTAGATGTTTCCAATTCATTCAAGATTTGTAGTTTTTCAGCTTCTCCCGGCGTACTTCATGCTATTTCGACACTTACGATTTATTGTTGTAGCAGTGCAGATGGAATAAATGAAATGATTACATTTTTCAGACCAATAGCACAAGCAGTTCTGACGTACCGGCTATTGAACTATGCTGAAACACCAGTATTAGTACACGGTGTAGCCTCCACGTGCGCCAATGCAGGCGCTGACTCCGGCATCCAGTCGGTCCTACAGTTGGCGAATACTGCCCTGGTATACGTGGTGCCACGCCTAGTCGACTTGTTCACGTAGTTCTGCAAGAGTTGTCAGTTGACGAGACGTGCGTGTCACTTCTCGTCCCATCGTATCAGACGCGTGTGCTACTGGAGATGGGGCCGGCCAGCGAAGTTGCTGCACTTTCACGGGCAGTGTGTGAACGAGCATTATCTTGTTGGTTGGAAAAACACATTACCTTCCTTTTGCAACAACGGCAAAAGAACCGGTTCTGCATTCCGCTGGTTAGGGTCATCTCCAGAAACACCAGAGGTGAACAAGAATTGTAGGATATCGCATTGAGGTGGGGCCAGTGTCTCTTGGACGAACGGGGCTAGAAGACAGCGGTCACCAGGTCTGCGTCATACGTGGAAGATGGCTGGCTCTGAGCACTATGGGACTTAACATCTGAGGTCATCTGTCCCCTAGAACTTAGAGCTACTTAAACCTAACTAACCTAAGGACATCACACACAGCCAAGCCCGAGGCAGGATTCGAACCTGCGACCGTAGCGGTCCATACGCGGAAGCGACCATCACTTACGTGCAGGCAGAATCTGCTTCCATCGCTGAAGACCACGCGCACCATTCCACCTTCCAAGTGATGCTCTGGCAGCTTCAGTCGATCTGTGCACGTCGATGTTCTGGCGTCAATGCGAGATGGCCTAGAGGTGCGCGTGTCAGTAGTCCCACTGCTAACAACCGGTCCGCAACAGTTCGTGTTGACACGTCTGGGCTCACAAGGCGTCTTATCTGTACCGTTGTAGCTGTACCATATGCCACTGCTGCCCTTACAACATGCCGATCCTGGCAGACGTCTCTGCAGCATGGGCGTCCAAAATCTCGCTACGCGATTGAGAATGTTCATGTGTCCACTGACACCAGCATCGTTGCACAAATGCCGCAGCACGTCCACCTTGTGTGGCAGTTCTCCGGGAAGTCCATCACGCCACTGCGAAGGCCACATTTTAACCCCTTTCAAACTCGCTGAGTTGGCTGTAGGAAGCACGAGTGCGTGTTTTGCTATTTGGGGAGCAAAATAACTGATAATGGTCGAAGTAGAGAGGATATAAAATGTAGTCTGGCAATGGCAAGAAAAGCGTTTCTGAAGAAGAGAAATTTGTTAACATCGAGTATAGATTTAAGTGTCAGGAAGTCGTTTCTGAAAGTATTTGTATGGAGTGTAGCCATGTATGGAAGTGAAACATGGACGATAAATAGTTTGGACAAGAAGAGAATAGAAGCCTTTGAAATGTGGTGCTACAGAAAAATGCTGAAGATTTGATGGGTAGATCACATAACTAATGATGAGGTACTGAATAGAATTGGGGAGGAGTTTGTGGCACAACTTGACTAGAAGAAGGGATCGGTTGTTAGGACATGTTTTGAGACATGGAAGGATCACCAGTGTGGTATTGGAGGGCAGCGTGGAGGGTAAAAATCGTGGAGGGAGACCGAGAGATGAATGCACTAAGCAGATTCAGAAGGATGTAGGCTGCAGTAGGTACTGGGAGATGAAGAAGCTTGAACAGGATGGAGTAGCATGGAGAGCTGCATCAAACCAGTCTCAGGACTTAAGACCACCACAACAACAACAACAACAACAACAACATTGCCTTCTCCCTTCATACGTTCGCACCACACTGAGCCTTCTGACTCGTGAGCGTTCGCTATTAACTGGTAAACATACATGGCGCTCTGGTAGCTATGCCACTACGTTATGTGTTGGCGGACGACGTTGAAACACTGATCAGCATGCTACATGTAGTATCCACCAGGTGGGTTATGCTGTCATCGGATCAAAATCGAAATCCTTTTTCCAGCTGTACCATTTTTCCCCCCGGCAGTGTATGTATTCTGACTGCGAAACTAACATGTCTAGTTCCGTGAAGAGGTATTTGTGTGACGTCCGTGATCCGTTCTATTCACACATGAGACCACTTTTAGGAGGGACGGTATGGCCGCCCTTCACAGTATCTATCTGTGAACTGTATAGAATCCCCACAGTAAGCAGACCATCAGCACCGGTTGAGCCACAGTGTATGGGCGGGGATCATTGGCTACCACCTCGTGACCCCCAAACAGCATAACTCATCTACTGCTTTTAGTATCCTGTTTCGTAATCTAATTCCCACAGAATCTCTTGTGATTTAGTTCTACTGCATACCTTTACCCTTGTTTTACTTTTGTCGACATCCATATTATATCTTCCCAACACACTACTCATTCCTTTCAACACCTCATAGAACTCCCTTGGTATCTCTGACAGAATTACGTCACTACCGAACGTAAAAGTTTCTTCTTCTTCTCCTTGTACTTTCATTCCTATTCCAAATTTATCCTTGGTTTCCTTTACACCTTGCTCTTTTTACAGATTCAGTGACGTCGGGTAGAAGTCTCCCTTCTCAATCACTCCATTGCTTTCATGTCCTTAGCCTGTTATAAATGCACCGTGATTTCTGTACAAGTTGTGAATAACCTTTCGTTGCCTTAATTTTATCCCTGATACCGCCAAAATTTCGAAGAGTATAACCCAGTAAACATTGTCGAAATGTTTCATTAAAGCAATGAATTTGTTAATCTGAATGAGATTTTCACTCTGCAGCGGAGTGTGCGCTGATATTAAACTTCCTGGCAGATTAGAACTGTGTGAAGGGCCGAGACTCGAACTCGGGACCTTTGCCTTTCGAGGGCACGTGCTCTACCAACTGAGCTACCCAAGCACGACTCTCGCCCCGTCCTCATAGCTTGAGCACTTGCCCGCGAAAGGCAAAGGTCCCGAGTTCGAGTCTCGGCCCGGCACACAGTTTTTAATCTGCCAGGAAATTTCGTATCAGCGCACACTCCGCTGCAGAGTGAAAATCTCATTCTGGAAACATCCCCCAGGCTGTGGCTAAGCCATGTCTCCGCAATATCCTTTCTTTCAGGAGTGCTAGTTCTGCAAGGTTCGCAGGAGAGCTCCAGTGAAGTGTGGAAGGTAGGAGACGAGGTACTGGCGGAATTAAAGCTGTGGGGACGGGGCGTGAGTCGTGCTTGGGTAGCTCAGTTGGTAGAGCACTTACCCGCCAAAGGCAAAGGTC
Organism: Schistocerca americana; assembly: GCF_021461395.2. NCBI lineage: Eukaryota > Metazoa > Arthropoda > Insecta > Orthoptera > Acrididae > Schistocerca > Schistocerca americana. The sequence goes on from NC_060127.1 coordinate 145,663,835, forward strand.
CCGAGTTCGAGTCTCGGTCCGGCACACAGTTTTAATCTGCCAGGAAGTTTCAGTTTGTTAACCTGTCTTCTAAGCTAAGTGGTAGTGTCAATACAGAGTCGAGAGGTGCTATTATTTCTGCGGAACCGAAATTGATTTTCACCGAGGTGGGTCTCTTTTTTTTTCATTTCTTCTGTGCCAGTATGCTACAACTGTGGATTCGGTAATTTTTAGTATTACATCCGCCCACCGTTACTCGTTTTCGTGTCCTTGGGTGAAGCAGCTCAGGCCGTTACACGTCACTGCAAATCTGAAACAGCCCAGCTGCATCAAATTATTGACGCGCCCAACATTAAGTAGTGTCGGTATTCATTAAAAGACGAGACGTTCGTGGGAAGTGACACCAGCTGGGTGTGTGCAGCGCTGAAGTGACTTTGACTGATGGCGCACCGAGACGCCGCCGCGCGGCAGACTCTGAGATGGCGAGGCTTCCGCAGTACAGGAGCGCCCTCCTCCATATCTGGGAGACGCGGCGGGCAGCGCCGCTTGATGACGGCGGCTGAGGGCCCGGCCAGTCATCAGGCAGGCTGGCTGCTGGGTGCTGGCTGGCTCATATCGGGCCGCGTAACGACTGCCCGCCCACCCATCTGCTCCGCCAGGCCTTATCTCGCCGCCCGCGACGCTTCGATCTCCCGGCCTGATGGGGCAATCTTGTGGGTGCGCCGCGCGCCCCACCTGCGAGCGCGAACGCGAGTGGTAGTCCGGAGCCTGCGCGAGGTGTGTAACAGCTGAACGCCGCGCCTCCTCTGTGGTCGGCATCTGCTCTAGGGAGCCTGCATAATGTTCTTCTTCTACTGTTTCTTCATTACGGGCTGTGCCCGGCCGCGCTTTGCTGTGGCTCAAATGGTTCAAATGGCTCTGAGCACTATGGGACTTAACTGCTGAGGGTATCAGTCCCCTAGAACTTAGAACTACTTAAACCTAACTAATCTAAGGACATCACACACATCCATGTCCGAGGCAGGATTCGAACCTGCGACCGTAGCGGTCGCGCGGTTCCAGACTGTACAGCGTAGAACCGCACGGCCACCACTCCGGCCGGCGCTGTGACTCAGTCTCCTTACATCCAAACCTCCCGATGTCAGACCTTCAGACGGGCACCAGACGTTGTGTGTCCATAGAGTATCAACCTACACACCGATTCAGCTCTTACTGTCTGTCGTCCAGCAGAACACGCGTAAGCGGTAATTAAAAGTAACACCAGAACTATCAGAGAACAGGAAAAGTGTACCTGTGGACAATTAACACGTTTAGCTTCCGTGGATGAGTTGGTAGAGCGTTACGTCGTCGTACCGAGGGGGTCCCGGACTCAAATCCCAAAGGTGATAGGTTCTTTTTTTTTTTCCTCATGAAAGTTGTTGTTCTGCGTAGTCAGCGCATACACAACTTTCCCACTAGAGCGCGCCCCGCTAAGCGCAACAGCACAGATGCAGCGCTCGTCCGTCTCCGCACTACGAGATGGCGCTGCCTTAGAGACGGACCAAATTCTGCTTCCGCCGATCCACGTATCAATATGTAACGCCGCCAATGAAATTGCTGCTTACGTAGAACCTTTTCTCCTCACGGATCACACTCGCGCAGTGATACCTGAACGCACGAGGTATTATAACGGGTGTACAGACCTCCGATTAGTCAGTCTGCATTTATCTGCACCTGTCTGTACCAGTCTACCATTAGTCTGTACCAGTCTATAGTCAAGTTTCCGTCTGCGCCTAATAAGATTATCATATTCCTGTACATAGCCATGAAGAGAAATGTATAGACACTTTGTCAAGTATCAGAGATATGTGAGAATAAGATTAACGTACCAAGACCAAAGGAACTTCCGATTGTCAATTGTAAACAGCATCCAGAGTCAAGTTACGTAATGTTTATGATTTTTATTATTTTAATAAATGTGTGTGAAAATTAATCAAGTTCTGTTTAAAGTTGGTCACCGTCAATCTGCTACTCTAAGCGTGTAAGTGGCATTTCTATCGTCTGACCTAACGGTAGAAGATCCCACAATAAGACCACGAGACATATTGCTGACACTCGCCTACTTCATTAGAGCGACAAGTCAAATAATCTGTACGCACACCACAAAAGTGTTACATGGAACAACATGTTTATGACATGTGAAACGACTGTTTGAATGTACAGCAATGTCCTCTTGGCAGCCTGCTTTTGTGCTGTTCCTACGAAAGTAGTAAAACGATAGAGTACATTGTAGTTTCACAGAACAAACAATCAGAATAGAAAAATAAAGAAACAATTGAAGCACACGTGCGGAGTAATAGTAATTGTAATAATAATAATAATAATATACAAAGTAAATCTATAGTAGTAATAATAAACGAAATAATAAGATTAATAATAAGTTCATGACGTTCAAAAATCATTGCAAAGACGATCCGCTTCCCCCCCCCCCCCCTCCCAACACACAACACACACCACACACACACACACACACACACACACACATACACACACACACACTCAGAGTGTCATTCATTCAGATACAAAGGCATCACAATAATGGTTGCATACGAAGAAGTGTGTGAAAGAAATTACGAATACTTTCGTACACCACTTGATGAATCCCACATTTGCGCATCCACCCTGAAGATTACAGAATGAAAGTTTGTGTCTGAAACACAACTTTGTCAAAGTTTCAAAGGGTGTGGGTTCATCAACGAGTTTAGCCATTATCCACCCATGAGGTAGATAACTTTGTACGTGAGGGACTCCAGCTTAAGAAGATTGTTGCGTTGCTGCAGACTGATCTCTTCCGAAGAATATGGAGCAGCATCGGATATTTTGCTAATCATATGCTAGTACGTACCAAAGAAATGAAGATCGAGAGGTTGGCAGATGAAGGTTATCTTTGCTGGAATTACGTGAATTGTGATTTTGTCTTCTGGTAGGTTATTTTGTACGTGCAACTCCCTGACAACACTCGCGTCTTTGTGGGAACTGTAAGAATCCAGAATTAGCATAAGTTTCTCTCCACTGATTTGTTCCACTACTGCTTCTTGTAGAAATGTCCTGAACAGTTCTGTGGGTCATTTTGCCGGAGGAGTGAGAATGGACGATTAAATTTGGTATTTGTGAGTACTTAAAGAACAAGGACAACAAACAGTTTTGGAGGAAGTTTGACGTTGAAGCAAGTTTGCCCATCTGTGAACGGAATCAAATAATTGTGTACGTACGGGCTCTCGCGTGAACAGACTGTACAACCCCTACAATATCTTTAGAACGACTTGCTGCAAGGGTGCGGCCCAAAGGCATCTCCTTGTTGAATGCACTTTCGTCGGCGGTGTAGATATCTGTGTCTATGTAGGCTGTCGTGAGTGCACGAGTTGCTCGTTGCCAGTCCTCTACAGTTTTGTGGATGTCGTTACTATTGTAAAATGTTCTCACTGTAACAAAAGATACGGCAATATTGTTTTTACGCTTCCAGCGCAAGACCCTACTATCGGTGGCGTCAAATGTTGGAAAATTTAACTGTCTCGCTTTTGTTTTCGCCCACTATTTCATGTCTACATTGTGAACACATCAACCTTCCGGGTGGCGGTGTTTGAAGGTCTCCGTCATATGTATTGTAATATGTTCGTACTTCTTCGCAGACTAACTTTTCCGTTTCCGTTCATATAACATACATTGTGCAGGGCGTCTGGTTGGAAATCTGTTTTTCATTGTAGACATCGTGCGATGTGCAAATGTTTCGGTTGGCTTCGTCTGCTTTTTGACGTTAAGCTAGTATTTGAACATATCGATTTTCTGGTTTTTTGAGCAAAACACTACCCTTTTTTCGTTCTGTGGTGCTTCACCGCTTCCATCGCTTGAGGACCCTTTGGCGATGATGCCGAAGACGTCGACCGTAGTCCATTCACTTGGTCAGAAACGAACGGCGATATCTAATGTTTCCTCTTCTGTGACATTCGACGCATTCCATTGATAACTTATGTCCCGTAGGAGTGCTGCACGCACTCTTTCTCTCATCTTCAGTTATTTCCGTTGTACCTACACAACATCACGAGTGGTTTCTGTTCTTTCGCACTTGTCTGCTGGAGCACCACACCTGTCTACACAAACGTACTCTGTAGGTGTGCTACTTTCAACTAACATGCATATCTGTACAGATGTACTCTGTAGGTGTGCTACTTTCAACAAACGATGCGGAAGCAGACTGCCAAAAGACATTTCAACGAACTCCGCAACGTTAATTTTTTACATATAAGGGAATGTTCTCCGATGTAAAAGCTTCATGTGTAACCAGTGAAAGAAATTGTCAGTGGGGGCTGAACCGGCGATCTTTGTACGACGACCTAACGCTGCAGGAACTCACCCACGGAAGCTAAACGTATTAATAGTTCACAATACGCTTTTCCTGCTCACTTGTAGTTCTGGTGTTACTTTCAATTAACGTTTACGCCCGTTCTGCTGGACGACAACACGAAGCTGGAACTGATTCAGAGTTTTGGTTGATACTCCATCGACATTCAACATTTGGCACCGATCTGAGTGTCTGCCATCTGGAGGTTTCGGTATTAGATGGAAGAGAAACAAAAAGGAAAGCACATTCGTATGTGAAATGTTTGCGACGTTATTGTGGCCGCACAACAGGAATTAACAGACATTTCATATCGTAAATGGTTCGGGAATTCAATATTCCGAGATCCACAGTGTCGAAGAGTGTGCTGAGAACACCAAATTTCATTCACTACCTCTCACCACGTTCAACGCGTGGGCGGCGGCCTTCACTTAACGACCGAGAGCAGCGGCTTTTGCGTAGAGTTGTCAGTGCTTACAGATAAGCAACACTCCTTGAAATAACCGCAGAAATCGACGTGGGACGTTCCACGAACGTATCCGTTAGGACAATGTGGCAGACGACTGATGCGGTTGCCTTTTCTGACAACACGAAACCGCCTGCACCGCCTGTCCTGGGCTGATGGCCATCTCGGTTGAACCCTAGAGGACTGGAAAACTGTGGTCTGGTCAGGTAAGTCCTGATTTCAATTGGTAAGAGCTGATGGTTGGGTACGAATGTGGCGCAGACCCCACGACGCCACAGATCCAAGCTCCATAATGGATCCTCGGGGCCAACTGAGCTGACCGTTGACTGGATTTGGTTATGTTCAGCTATTTGGAGACCATTTGCAGCTACTCATGGACTTTTTTCTCGTTTTGCCGAATATGCCACCGACTGCAGTTCATGACTGGTTTGAAGACCACTCTGGACTATTTGATGCAGTTCGCTCGACATGAATCCCATCGAACATTTATGGGATATAATCGGAAGGTCAGTTCATGCACAAAATCCTGCACCGGTAACCTTTTCGCAGTTATGGACAGCTATAGAGGCAGCATGGCTCAGTATTTCTGCAGGGGACTTCCAACGACTTGTTGAGTCCATACCACGTCCAGTTGCTGCACTATGCCGGGCAAAAGGAGGTCCGACACAGTGTTAGGAGAGCTCCCGCGACTTGCGTCAACTCAGCGTATAGCGGTTTAGGTATTTAGTAATAACCAAATGGCTCTGAACACTATGGGACTTAACATCTGTGGTCATCAGTCCCCTAGAACTTAGAACTTCTTAAACCTAACTAACCTAAGGACATCACACACATCCATGCCCGAAGCAGGAGTCGAACCTGCGACCGTAGCAGTCGCGCGGTTCCTGACTGAGCGCCTAGAACCGCTAGACCACCGCGGCCGGCAGTAATAACCAGTAAGCTCCCAAAGTGTTAGCAAACACTCGATGAGTATAGTGCGAGTGATTTGAAAAAGCTACGTTGTCACGCATCTCAGTGTTTGATGTCATGTCTCCAATGATGTAATGTTGTAGGTGCATTCAGTTGATACTGTCTGCGTAAACCGAGCGAGGTGGCGCAGTGGTTAGCACACTGGACTCGCATTCGGGAGGACGACGGTTCAATCCCGTCTCCGGCCATCCTGATTTAGGTTTTCCGTGATTTTCCTAAATCGCTCCAGGCAAATGCCGGGATGGTTCCTTTGAAAGGGCACGGCCGATTTCCTTCACAATCCTTCCCTAACCCGAGCTTGCGCTCCGCCTCTAATGACCTCGTTGTCGACGGGACGTTAAACACTAACCACCACCACCACCTGTCTGCGTAATATGCTGCGAATAGAATTCATAGTAAAGAAGTAATAAATCAAAACTTGAAGGCTGATGGAGTACTTTTATTGTATAAACACCGAAAATGTAAGTGGAAGAACTTTTTTCCTTTGTGGGAGAAGTCGACGAGAAAAAATTTCGAAAGAGGAGGGCTGAAAAAGGATACACGGACTCTGCTGCCTCGGATCACATTAAAATTTCTTCGGATGGTTTTGAACGATCTCTTGTGGTTGCAGTCTGTATATAAGAGCAAAAACTGCGTTCGCGCTGTTGTACTCCAAAGTAATCTACGTTCAGCCCCATGACGTCCTTACGGAAGGGCTAAATCAGTAGTGTCGAGCGTTATCGAGAACGTCGTCCTGTCGTATGTCGCGCTGCGAACTGTCGTTGTCGACTGCGAAGTGTGTTGGGAATAATGCCGCAAGTGAGGGGTGATTTCACTGACGCCGTTTATGTCACCCCCTAAGGCCTCTTCTTGTTGATTCTGAGCGGTGGCGTGACTGGAATGTTTTCATCGGCCACCCATAAGAAAGCAACGCGATTCCCAGCGTTGGGCGTCGTGGTTCTGACGTCCATCGCAGAGGCCGCAAAAGGTGGGGTGGAATGTGGGTAAGAGGGGCTGTGTCGACATTGCCATAGCACTACACGTCTAGTGTCGACATCTGGTGTGAGTCGCCGCCGAGACCGAACGTTACGTCACAGGGCGCCACGCTTACGTACCATAACAGAGGAAGTTTGTGCGTGTCGCAGTGGGAGGGAATTACGGTAGTTCGAAAAAGAAATGATCGTTTAGTTATGATGCGCGAAATTACTTTTTTATGACATAAGGATGTAAGCAATTACTGGTTTCGTGTTTTGCGATATCTCGAATGTGCCGTAACTGCATAACTTTCTGGAGAAAGTGGAACACCAAGCAAGACTGAGAGATGGATAGTAAAATTTAAAGTGGCTCTAAGCGCTATGGGACTTAACATCTGAGGTCATCAGTCCCGTAGAACTTCGAACTACTTAAACATAACCAATGTAAGAACATCACACACATCCATGCCCGAGGCAGGATTCCAACCTGCGACCGTAGCGGTCGCGCGGTTCCAGACTCAAGCGCCTAGAACCGCTCGGCCACAGAGGCTGGCACAATAAAATTTAATCCAGCGATTACGGACATGACACTACACAAATGATTGGATTTACAGACCTGTGCATGCGCTGTGACTACGGAATTTCAGTACGGAGTAGCGCCACCACCTGCTACAATCACAGTCGCCAGACGTCGTTGCGTGGAATGAAAGAAGGGTCAGAATACGCTGCTGGTCAATTAGGCGCGTCCACGCAGCATCAACTGCGGCTGCTGGAGGACCTAAACGGACAAGTTGCCGACAGACCATATCCCATATGCGTTCGTTTGGCGACATGTCTGGCAAAGGGCAGGGCAGGGAGGCAGCGGTACCAAAGGTTCATCGAAGAAGGCTCGCACATTCCTCATCATAAGCGACCCGGGCATTGCTGAAATATGGAATGTGGAACGGCGCTGCAGGGGGGACAGTGCCTCGGGCTGTAAACCGTTCACTGACGTAGATTGCCGCCAACAAGTAGTTAGCGAGATCCTGTATTGTAGGCAATGCCCCACTAAATCATTGCACTTCGCGTTTGTCCGCTATGCGGTTCAACATTGGAGTCCGCCTGATTGCTTTCACCACGGCCATGTCGAACGCCTATGCGGCCATCACTGTAGGACGAGTTGACACGGGACTCGTCCGGAAACACTTCATTTTTGCTACTCAGCGAGCCAGCGCCGATGTTCACGTGCCTATTGCAGTCTGTGAAGTTGGTGGGTTCTGGTCAGTGAAAGCCGACGAAATGGCGTGCGAGCGCCCAGTCCAGCCCGCAGGAGACAAGGCCGAACCGCCGACACAGACGCGTCCGCACCCGCCGCAGTGCTCCAGCGTCGTGCCGACACAGTGGACAGAGCTGTTCTGTCCGTCACGGCCAGGCGGGCAACAAGGTGGCTGTTGTCTCGCGCTGTGCTCACCCTGTCTCCCTGTACGGCCCTCTGCCCTCCGCCGGCGGAGCAGCGTCGCCCTGTACGTGGCGCAGTGTCCGGGAGAGACGTACTACTCTGCCCCGTTCGAACGCACTCACTTGCCGATATTCCCCCCCCCCCCCCCCCTGTCATTTTGGGGAGCCATAGTGGCAATTGGTCACACGTTTCCATTTCGTATGCCTGCTCTGCATGGACTGCAGGGCAAGAGAAACGGAAGAAGGCACACGCAGGCATCGCACAAAATTCTGTTGTAAATAGTTGCACTTGTCACTGAATATCGTCGAGCTATGGATCAGAAGAAACTGTACTTTAACGATACAATTACAGGCTTTCTAAATGCATCGATTACGAGTGAAATTAAAATATAAATGTAATATTTCCGTTTCTGTTAATTTGTAAAATGGTAGCCCCCACACGCTTCCTTTCGCTCACAGCTTTTGCCGTCTTCCGCAGATATTTATTTCTCATGTAGTAACTGATGTAAATCCTGGAATGGTGAGATTTTCAAACTGTTATTGTACGGCGTATGTGCGAGTCTGTCATAAATGTGGTTTATTCTGATTGGTCGAGAATACAGTCGTTTAGTACTTTACCTCTAACCACCAACTCACGCACACAATATTTTAATATTTGGCCGGCTTAATGGAAAACATCGTTACTACTGTAACTTGAAATAGTCCCTCCCTCCAGTCTCACCGAGGTCTTTCGTAGGTTTTCCTTAGTTCTTTAGGTGAATTCCGGAACGCAAATCATCCCACATATTCTTCCAGATATTGCTAAGTGCCATACCTCTGTCTTACCCTCAGCCCGCTTGGACATTTGGCTGAAAAGACCGAGGTCCTACAGCTGCCGTAGCCTTACCATTTGGAGAGAGAGAGAGAGAGAGAGAGAGAGAGAGAGAGAGACCGTGGGCGGGGGGAGGGGGGGCGGAGGGGCAGAGACCTAGCTAGCCACTCTTCGACATTTTATTTACGCCCATAAACAGATACAATTTTACAGACATCAGGCTTTCTATTTTTTGTTGGCGACATATTGTCGCTGAATTAAATTAGAGGATCTCTTACCCCGATTCGTATCAAGGTTTTCAAGGGGCTCTCTTATGTTGCAAGGCTAATGCTGGATCTCGAAGTCGCTTCTTAACTCCGACTTCCGCTGTTCGCCTTCACTCTCGTCTGGTATTTAGCTGAGAAGTCCCTCACTGCACCCATAGAGACAAAGAATTAAAAGTTCTGGAAAAAATGACACCAACTAAAATATTGAAAATAAAACGGAAAATTGCAAATAGTTCTTAATTTTCAAAGGATTTGTTTTATTGCCATCAGCAAAGTTACTGATCCCATGCAAGGCGATGTCTTAGTTTGCGTGGCTACTTCTGTCACAGTCCTGTCGACCTTAAGAACGCAGTCCAGTTAGATTTGCAATTTTTTGGACAATTCTCTCCATAAAGAACATGAAAAAATGATTTTGCAAGGACCCAAATAATTACATTAAAGAGTTACTGAGTGTTGGAGAAATGCACGGCTATAAACCACGGCGAGGTTCAGCACCCGCACAAGATAAAAAAAGGCTTATGAATATGGGCCCAGAAATGGATATTTCTTGAGACACTAGATCAGGAAGTCGGTTGCTTAGTGCATGAGAAAGTCCAGTTTATATTCACAACGATGCACCCGATTCACTACCTCATTAAGTGTGTCAGAAATGTCAGCCCTCTGCTAGCGTGCAGGTTTTTGGTCGTAGCCGCAGTGAGCCACGAAAACATTCAAAAATTCCGCGGTTATGCGTATTCTTTGATTATCTGCCTCAGTTCTTGCAAGAAGTGTTGCTTCATGCTACACAGGTGGGACATTCACCGACACATTTAAATGGCCACTCAGGAGAAAGATCAACAGGTCTAAGACAAGGGGCCGTCCTCACGTTGCACGTAAAGATGTGGAACTGCCAGGCGGTGCACTCCTTGGAATGTCTTCCTATCAGCCACCGGAGGTCTGCATATTGTACGAGGCACAACCAGCGAGCTTCTACAGCATTGCCATTCGCCAAACCATATGTGAAATGATGCATGCGTACTCAGCATTTGTATGCACCATTGTGTAAAACAATACTTACAGGAGAATCAGCGGTCACAGTGCAACATAACAACAGGGCATAACCTGTACTTCGAGAAATCCACCTTACGACAACAGCAGCGGTGTGCGTGCTACCAGGGTTGTACCGTGTTGTCCGCCAGAGCCTTCTGTAGGGCCTGCTACGAAGTACAATAATTATAACCCAGCCACGGTCCTTGGAGATCACTGCCACACCACAGCAATTTTACATAGAACTGTGGTACCGATAGGGCGAGATCGCACCGAGCGTTGGTAGTATACGCGGTAATAGAATTCTGTGTCAGATATCTCAGTAGATATCCATTTGCTAACCCATGTGCCGAACCTCGCTCTGAAATATTGCCGTTATTTTTGGAACAGAATGAATTTTCATTCTGCAGCGAAGTGTGCACTGGTTTGTGACTTCTGGGCGGACGAAAGCTCTGTGCGTGACTGGGACTCGAATCTGGGATCTTTCCCTTTCCGCGAACAACTCTTCTACAGACTTAGCCGCCTAGGCACGGGACCCCCTGCGGCCCTCCTACCCCCCTCGCCGCTGTCACCTACTTTCCAAACTTTCACAGTTCTTTTACATACCTTGTGAGACTAGCAACCCTGGGAGAAATGGTATTACAGGCACATGGCCTCGGAGTGGAGGAGAATTTCTGTGAAGTTTGGAAGGTAGGAGATGAGGTACTGGAGGAAGTAAACCTGGGAGGACGCGTCGTGAGCCGTTCCTGGATTTAAAAAAATGGCTCTGAGCACCTAGGGGACTTAACTTCTAAGGTCATCAGTCCCCTAGAACATAGAACTACTTAAACCTAACTAACCTAAGGACATCACACACATCGATGCCTCAGGCAGGATTCGAACCTGCGACCGTAGTGGTCGCGCAGTTCCAGACTGTAGCGCCTAGAACCTCTCGGCCACCCCGGCCGGCGTTCCTGAATAGCTTAGTCGGTGGAGCACTCGTCCGCGAAATGCAAAGGTCCCAGGTTCGAGTCTTGGTCAGGCATACAGTTTTAATCCGCCACGAACCTTCAAAATAATTACGTTTTCTAAACCACTGACATCTCTAAAAATTAATAATCATGGCTCTAGCCGCTGCATACAACCAGGTATAGGAACATTGAGAACTATTTTCAAAATATAAAGATCAGATTGATTCACACTTTTATCCACTCTTCTACAAAATAAATGAATTAGATTTCCGTTGGGACATTTGCACCACCTGGCCCCAGTAGACTACGAAATGTTTACGTACAGTACCGCAGGTTTAAGCTGAGTCATGAGTAAGACACTTTATTTTTATCTCTGGATTCGATCGCTCAGGGAAACAGAGGTACAATAATTTAGTCGCACTGACGGATAATTTATGTGTGAGTGTTTCTCCGCAAATTAGGAAAGGGAGACTCTCGCGTCTTACTTTGTAATGCTTCCACTCGCCGAGGGAGCAGCCCACAGGGGGTCACCAGCAGAGCAAACGGTTTGGCCGCGTGTGCTGCGTCAGGCAGGCCGTGCGGTCGCCTGTGATCCTGTTACAGGGAATCGCCCGGCGGATCACAGCCAACGCGCTGTAAGGATTCCGTGCCTTCCCAGACCACAGGGCGGGCAGCGGGCAGCGATTGAGCGGCTGGCAGTCCGTGCCCCGGCGCGGTGGCCACAGTCGAGAAACCGCAACAGTAGTGCGCTGTATTGCGCCAGTAATTAGATTTCCTTCCCCTTAGGCTGGAGAAGCACGAAAACTGTGATTTAGCCGCTACAGTGTACTTATTTCGCGAAAATTAGTGCATGTTTTTAGGTGTTTATTCTTCCATAGGTTACTTGCAAAATACTATCAGACATATAATCTTAATTGTAAAAGGAAGAAATTACTAAAAAGTTAATTATGTATACAGTAACGTTATCTCATGTAGGTCTAGCTTAACATGTTGTATTGTTAATTTTCACATGTTGTGTTCAGTGTTTTTTTTTTATGCATATTCCCGAAGAAGTGTAACAATGATTTACATAATACTTTTACACGATTAACTTGTATCACATCACAGGCGCACACACACACACACACACACAGGGCTGGCATCAGAACCTTGGCTATGCTTGTCCAATTCTGTTGAATTCTTTCTCTTGTACCCTTTCGCTATCTGAAAAACCTCAGGACCTCGGCACAGTGAATGACGTAGCAAATCGTGGCCGTAGGATTTTATAGTGTGACTGATCTGGATTACAGTTTGACCATAACAGAGCGAATCCGAGCGAATTCTGGATGTTTTTCCGGGATATTTTGGTGTAAGGGACCCATGGTTCAAAATGGCTCTGAGCACTATGGGACTTAACATCTGAGGTCATCAGTCCCCTAGAACTTATAACTACTTAAACCTAACTAACCTAAGGAGATCATACGCATCCAAGCCCCAAGCAGGATTCGAACCTGCGACCATAGCGGTCACGCGGTCCCAGACTGAAGCGCTTAGAACCGCTCAGCCACACCGGCCGGCGGGACCCCTGGTATCCGATGCGATAGCATTTATTTTATAAACGTTTTCAGTACGTCGTGTCTTGCAGCTGTCAAATATGGCAGAAAATACATTTTAACACCAAAGCTACTGGTTATTTACTGGCTAATTAGTTTCTGGCTTTGCTCATTTTCACAAGCCACGTATTACGGAGAACAAAATTTTTGTTGCGGGTGCATTTCTAGAATCTAGACAATAAAGTTATCAGTGATAAGATGGTCCATGTGGTAACCAATTACGCAATTGTAATTAGGGTATGGTTGGTGGGGACAATTCCGTTTGTCATCACACTGAAATGCATCTCATATCGACGTTAAAAGATGTCACAGGTGGAGTTACGCCTTACAGGATTATGTTGATTTATGAGCAAAATATGTTTTTCCTATCTAGGATGATGTGGTCAACGTGACGACAATATTGTAAAGTCAGTGATCGTGAAATAAATTGAATATATAAGAGATTATATAAAAACTAATTATAGAGCACTTTGCGTCAACATCTGTCAGAATTACGATACGTGTTCCATTAAGAAGCCCGCGTGACACACAGTGTAGCCCAGTAAGAACAAATTCTCCGTTGTGTATACAGTATTGTTGTATGTTCCTTGTCTACTAAAATGAGTTAAACAGAAGGACGACTGTTTTATCAGAACCTGATGTGAGTGATTTTCTTAATTTTGCTCAAATGATGTGTGTGCTGTGTTAAGTTGTATTCATGCCTACATCTCATTCTCGTTTTCTGTTTCAGGTAAGATACGCCGCTGCTTGTCCGTGTCCATGTCCGTTCACGAAGATGTCAGATGGCGGCGTGTGATGAAGCCCAACCACCTGGCAGCTGTTAAACACAGCGGTAGGTTCCATATTAGTTTTGATGACCTGTGGGTCCTAAGGAATACTGTAGCACGTTGATTGCAGTCTTTTGAGATAGGTAGTAGTTTCCTTAGCGAACGGCTGAGAAAGAAGACATTAGACTGCCGAAGAGGATGGATAAAGTTTCTCTTTTCTGTGCACATGGATCAAGAAATAGCCTAATGAACGAACAGGGTGGATAGAACCCAGAAAAGTTCTGGAACGCATGGAGCAATGCGACCCGAAATTCGTACACATATGACTATCCAGAAGAAAAATGTGGGGGCGTTGTGAGACTGGGAAAGGAGACCAAATGTAGAGGACACATAATATGTGTCGAATCTCTTGCTTCTGAGATACGCTGACTGGTGTTAAAACTAGCTTATTATTGTGCTATTTGGAAACGCAGCTAGTAATAGTATTATTTTCGTGATGACATGAGGCTTGGAAGATATAGGAAACACTGACAATAAGAAGGAACTGGATAATCAGGGCATAACTTCCATGGTACTAGAGGCAGCTGTGGAGGCCAAAAAGTGTGTGTGTTGCGGGAGGAGGGGGGGGGGGGGGAGGAGACATTATTGGAGTACATCCAGCTAATAACTGAGGGCGTCGGCTGCAAATGCCAGTATGAGGTGAACAGGTTGGCACAGGAGAGGAATTCGTGGCGGGCCGCATCACTCCAGTCAGGAGACAGAACGAAATAAAAAGAAACAAGAAACGTGTTTAAGTGTCCCTCCATCAGGTAGATACTGTAGTCAGTATGGCGCATCTAGGGTAAGTGTCGCCCCATCACTTGGATAACATTGTCAGTGCATTATCTCTGCTATCTGCTGAAGCGTCTTTACAATCGGAAATGGTTTCAGAATGTGTTCCTCCCATCCTCAAGCGTATATGTATTGTTGCGTCAAATGCACAAACGTGTTGATGATGGGTGGACGCTTGCGAAACGAGTAACTGGACACCATATTCGAGCAGACACACTGTGGAACGTCAAGGTCACCACCACTGACTGCTCTCTCTTGCACTTGCGTCTCCTGCGTTCATCAGTAACATTGTCTCACTTGCAGCAGAACTGATTCCAACGGTCCCATAGCACTCCAGCGCTCGGATAGGCCCTTTTTCTGCTTCGAGCTGCGACCACACGCAACATAAGGTGCAGACGATGTACTTGACTGTGGGACCTTGGCGAACCTGATAAGAGGGTGAAGTGGACCTGAGGCGCCTCCCAACAGGGCACAGTGCTGTAACGCGTGGCTTCAGACTGCGGCGAGACGACCACGTCTGCGACGTACTGCTTCCCGCGGAGTGCATCCTTCATTGGGCCGAACAGATGGAAGTAGGAAGGTCCGAGACACGGGCTGTAGGCTCAAATGAAGTTTTGTGGGCTTCTCTCGGTTGAGCAAACTTTCCTGAGGCCTTGCGTAGTCATGGAGAACACGTCCATTTGCACTTTTGTGGCGACGAACCCGCTGAAGTCATTTCTTCAGTGTGCTGAGGGTAGCATAATGCACTTCAGAGCTGTTCGCTGGAACATAAGGGAGGACATCTAACAGAAGAACCGCTCCAGAGTCCCAGATGACAGTAGCCACGACTCTACCGGCTGAGGGTGCGTCACTGCATGGATTGCCGGTTTGTTTCCACTTCGAAGTGGTGAACCCTGTGATAAGGATCGACAAAAAATTGTCACAATCGGCCTTGTAACGCGCTACCAGTTTGGCAGAGTTGGTCTTTGGTAGCTCTTTATAGCCCTCTGTTTGGCGCACACGTTTGAGTTCTCGAACTGGTGGACAAGTTTCAGCACCAGGAACAGGTGTTTTATTGGGGCCCGTCGGTCATCTCGAATGAGTGTGTCCGCGCATACCAACATTGCAGTAGTCAGAGCTGTGTGCGGGCTGCTACCACGGGGAGGTGGGACAGGTATGCACGACCTTGTTCCGATGACGACAGACGTCTCGCCCAACGGCTCAGCATTGGCAGGTGTCCGTAGACATTCTCCAAGCGCTTGTGAACATTTCCAGTGTTCTATTTTTGTTCCAAAAGAAACCTAGTGGCAGACAGTCATGATAGGCTGCATGATCCACTCGTTCCGTCTCCATGATTTCTGCGTAACCATTTATGGCCGTCCTATCCACCTCACTCCTACCCTCAAATACCTTGGCCTCACCCTCAACCGCCACCTCTCCTAGACTCCCCATCTCCTTACAATCCGACACAAAGCCCACAACAGATTTCGCCTCCTGAAACTCCCGTCCGTCCGGACGTTGAGACTGCATCCTTCCACCATCCTTTACACCTAGAAATCCTTGATCCGCCTCATCCTTTGTTATGCCAGCGTTGCTTGCAATTCTGCCCCTCCCAGGTTCTATAAAGCTCTCCAAATCCTAGAACTCCATGCACTCCACATCGCCTTCCGTATTTGCCTTCCGTCCACCACGTGCATCCTCTACGACCTCATCCCCTATCCACCACATTCTCCTTTTCCTTGAACACATCCACACACTGTATATTGTCTGCCGTCTCGATCCCATCCCCCACCCCCTGGTGTCCCCCTCCACCCCCAGCCCATTGCACCCCTATACCGCTGTGTCCATCTCCACATCCTTTCCCAATGCAACTTCCAGCACCTACCCCTCCCTGATGATGACCTTCGCCTTGACGTCTACCCCTCCTACCAACTCTAGCCCCAACTTCCTCCTCGCTCCTCCTCACCGCTCCCTCTCCTCCCCCCTCCCTTCTCCTGAGCGGCTTTCCCCCTCCTACACCCCTTCCCTCTCCTGCACTCCCCCTCAGTGTCTCTGCACTCCCTCCTGCCTTGTCTTCCCTCTTCATGGCCTGCCCTGCATGTCTCCTGCCTCTTGGTGCGTCTCCTGCCTCCCCCCCCCCTTTCCTTCTAGTCCTTCAGCAGGTCCCCTACCAGCGGTTTATATTCTTTGTGAGTGTTCAATCGTTTCCATTGGTTTTGTTTTCTTAAGTTTCTCGCTGTGTGTGAATTTTATACTGTGGCTAACCTTTAATTTGGGTTTTACTCTTGTGATTTTAAGTGCATAACGAATTGCCAGCTGCACAGCTGGCAGTTCGTCTTTTTAACTCCCCCCCCCGTGCATGTCCCTGTATTAGTGTATATCTTAACTCCCATCGTCTCCATTTGCTGTGTTTTTATGTCCCCCTTGTATCACCCCCTTTTTTGTGAGCTTTCCCCTTCCATGTATGTTGTGAAACCGTTTGGCTGAAGAGCGGTGGACTGTGCCACTGCCAGCCCTTCCCTCCCCATGGTGCAGGGGAATGAAATTACAATAAATATAGAAAATGGAATATACCAGTTTGAAATAATGCCAACACAAGTCAAATTACCTTGTTTTCTTGTCCCTGCACCACATACATCATTAACAATGGCAAAACTCATCCAGTCTTGTGTTGACAGTTAAGCTCGTTTCGCATTCATCATAAAGTAACCATTGCTACACTGCGTTTCCGTATTATTTAAACAGGTGTATCACTGACCATGGAGACCACCTCATTTACGTTCTACTACCGACATGTTTCTCCACGGAAATTACTGATTCAGAAACACGATCTCATTTTAAATGTAAAACTCATAATACCGCGCGCCTTTCCGCCAGATAACTGAAGTAAACCAACGCCTTTCTTCTACGATGCGACATAACACTTTCAGCTCTTAATTACACTTTCTATCAAATTCTCCACACTGATGTGTGTTGCTAGGTTTGAATGCTTGTATCATCAGAAATCGTTTCAGTTTGGGGACCAGCCTTTGAAGGCGTTTTAACATCCGTTATGTAGCTTATAAACAAGAGTGAACTTAGTATTGATCCTTGCGGCGCTTCACATGTTGTGCTCACAGATTCTGATGTTAGGTTCCTGCCTGTGGCACAGTCTTGCCAGCACAACCATCTGCTTTCTGTTACAAAGGGAAGACTTCATCCTTGCAAAATGGTTGTCATAACACTGACACCTGTGCCGCAAGAAGGTGTTAGGTTTCCGTTTGCTTATGGGTGCACTTAAACATTCCATTCACTTTGCAACGTAAACAATTAAAAGTCTGAGTGGGTGGTGGTGTAAGTAAGTAATGAATATCGTTTAACTTGAAGTCTGCTCGTTGCCGAGAACTGGAATCATAATTTAGCTTTACACAGTGCGTGATATAAAAGAAGCTCAGGATTCGCCGAGAAACTTGTAATAACATTTTATTTCGCACTGCGACACAGACCTTACGTCAGGAAGCCGGAACAACAGTGGGCGCCACCTGCCATCACTCGACTGCTTGTACACATTTCATGACAAGTGGAACAGCGTCGACAGCGTCGATTATACGATTACGATTAAAAATCGTCGCATCGTCTTTATTTAACACAGAGGTGGAAATATTACACTTGCTATCATTCGATCAGTACTCACAATCCAGTCCGTAAAACGAGGTTTCTAACAATACCACCACTTGCAAAGTAGGTTAGAAAGTAGATTAATAATGTTGCTCATCTTGAATGGATTCCCACGTACATTTCGTCGAAGTTGTTGTGGCTCATTTGAAGACCTAACAAATGCGTTTTTCAGGAAATTCTTGATGATCAGACAATCCCAGATCAGAACAATGGTATGGTGGAAATAATTTTTGGCTTGGTGTTCACGATCCACATTTTTATTAAACTTCTTGTACATTCACATATACTTCTTCTTAACTGTCCCATCATCAAGAAAACAGTTTTGTATCATTCTTCACATATTTAATTTCCACTTCAACCAAACACAAGACTTGACTGTTCTTTTAGAAAGCGAAATAATAACTTCTGCAAAGTGAAACAAAGAAAGCTCTGTGCGCATTGGCGCCAAAACGTTTACAAGTAAGTCAAAGATTATGACACTCTCACAGAAATGAATACACACAAGAACCATATCACTGTGATATATCCATACGTCGGAGTACCTATACATTAATAAAACCAAATGTGAATATTGTCACAAAAATATGTCTGTTACTTCGCAGAAAAGTAGTACGATATTACTGGTATCGAGAACTGGGGTTGGAGTGCCGTAATGGTCACGTAAATAAAGAACCTTTACAGGTTCTCCTAGGAATTTACATCAAATATGCAACGCAACGCTTTTTTAGAATTTTGTTAATTGCGCCAGAAATAAATGAGGTACAGGATTTGTACCATATTTGTATTTTCGACGGTTGATTGAAGAGAGCTTTTTATCAATATTACCAGACGTTCTGACATTTAAATTGAAAGTAAGTTAGTCGTTTGTTTATAGTTTCTGACTGACAAAAACTCACAAAGTTTCACAATTATTCCGAATTTTTTTGAATATCCTATCATAAGTAGATCACGCAAGTGAATAGTAGCTGTACACAAGATAAGTTAAATTGTGCTTGGAATGTTTCGCCTGGCAGTCGAAAATGAGCAACTTATAAAAACATTTCATAATCTATTAATTGCAACTGAATATGCCGATTTTAGATGTTCGCACCAATTACAGAGTTCTCTTGGTGTATTGCTGTTTCAAGATCATATACATTACGTAACATTCATAAGGTAGGGATTACTGGTACTTACATTTTTTATACTCTTAATTATACTGTTAATTGGAATTGGGTGATTACCTGCCCTAATTGACCTGAGAGTTGTGATATCGAGCCATTAAATGTGCTATGTAAGCTGATCTGCTATGTTTCAAGCGGATATAGTAAATAACATAGAGCTTAAAATTTATTTTCGTTTAGAGTACACGAAAACGATCACCCAATGGTCTTTAAATTTTCTAAAAAGTGTTCCTCGAAGAGAACGTCGCATTCCCTGCAGGGAATCACATTGAGTTCTCGAAGAATCTCCGTATGTGTTGTTCTAACTTATCAGTAACGCATCTAGCAGGTCACCTCTGAATTGCATTATGTCTTCGTTTAATCCGACCTGATACGGATCCGAACCACTCGAACAGTACTGAAGAATAGATCGCACCAGTGTCGTGTATGCGGTGCCCTTTACAGGTGAACCGCTCTTTCCTAAAATTCTCCCCATAAACCGAAGTCCAGCAGTCGGCCTCCCTACCACGGTTCTCACATGCGCGTTCTATCTGATACCGCTTCACAACATTAGTTCCAGATATTTAAACGACGTGACTGTGTCAGGGAGGGCACTACTGATATTCACATTTGAAAATTACGGGATTGTTTTTCACGCTCATCCGCATCAACTTTCATTTTTTCCACACTTAAAGCCAGCTGCCATTCGTCACAGCAACCAGAAATTTTGTCTAAGTCGTCTTGTATCTATATTCACTCAGCTTCGACACGTTACCGTGCACCACAGCAGCATCAGCAGACAACCGCGGATTGCCGCCCACCCTGTGCGCGAAGTGGTTTGTGTACATAGAGAACAACAGCGGTCCTATTACTCCTCCGTGGGCCTCTTCTGGCGATACCCTTGTCTCTGATGAACGCTCGCCGTCGAGGACAGCATACTGGGTTCTACTATTTAAGAAGTCCTCGAGCCACTCACATATCTGTGAAGCTATCCCATATGCTCGTACCTTCGTTAACAACTTGCAGTGGGGCACAGTGTCAGATGCCTTCATCCATAGTACGCGAAATCTGCCTTTTGCCCTTCATCCATAAAACGCAGTATATCGTGTGAGAAAAGGTTGAGTTTCGCACGAGCGATGCTTTCTAAAGCCGAGCTAATTCGTGGACACAAGCTTCTCGGTCTCAAAAAAATTTAAGATATTCGAACTGATAATATGTCCAAGGAGTCTGCACCTAACCGAAGATAGGGATTTTTGTCTTAGCAGAAGAGCCAACACCGTGTTACGAGTGGAGGCCGAAATGCACGCGTTTTAGCTCACGCAGGCTGGCGTGAGGAGGGAAGAACTATACTGACGTGAGGTCTGGAACATGACAAGGAATGAGAATTCAGAAAACGGACGTAATTAGTTTCATACTTAACTTTAATCCATTAATGATGAACGTCGCTCTTGACGGTACATGACTCACAATATTATCTGTGCAGAATACATTCGTAGTAACGGAATATGGCGCATTGCTAGGTCGTAGCAAATGAAAAGCTTGAAGGCTATGCTAAACTGTCGTCTATGCAAATGAGAGCGTATGTAGGTAGTGAACCATCGCTAGCAAAGTCAGCTGTACAACTGGGGCCAGCGCTAGAGAGTCTTTTTCTCTAGACCTGCCGTGTGGCGGCGCTCGGTCTGTAATCACTGATAGTGGCGACACGCGGGTCCGACGTATACTAACGGACCGCGGCCGATTTAAAGGCTACCACCTAGCAAGTGTGGTGTCTGGCGGTGACACCACAGGGATGTTTGTGTAATCTGCTGGTCGGTTCTTTTGCCCTTCTTATATACCGGAGTCACCTGCGCTTTTTTTTTTTTCAGTCGTTTGGCACTTTCCGCTAGGCGAGAGAGTCGCGATAGTTGCAATTTTGAGTGTAACTAATGCTGGAAGGGGTACCGTCCGAAATGGAAGAAAGTAGTTCGCCGCAGTGTGTGTTCGGAAAACGACAATGAGAGTTTGTGCTTAGGGGCGACGAGGCGGGTCTGGAGGAGCGGCGGTGGCTTTGTGATTACCTGAGGGAGGGAACGCCTGTGAGGAGCCCCCCACAAACTGGGCCCGCGCCTTTGTTGTGGCTGGCGGCGCAACTTGGCCCGCAACGCACAGTGCCGCGTCGGCCGCGCCTCTGCACCCTGAGCCCTGGGCGCCGTTCCCCAACTCAGTCCGCCCCCACACACCAAAGTTTCGGAGAAAGTACTGCGATTCCGAGCTGTTCTCGACTTACCGCTCTTGAAATTGCACGCACTGCTGAGTCCTCTCATTACCCGTATATCTCTCTTAACCTCATTGGTACGTGTTCGCGGATATCGGTCAGGCCGGTACCTTGAAACCACCATTCCTAAGGCTCTGACAAGTTATCAGGGAGTTTGTGACAGTTCTGTTTGGTGACACTTGTGCTGTTACAAAAAATGGTTCAAATGGCTCTGAGCACTATGGCACTTAACATCTGCGGTCATCAGTCCCCTAGACTTAGAACTACTTAAACCCAACTTACGTAAGGACACCACACATATCCATGCCCGAGGCAGGATTCGAACCTGGGACCGTAGCGGTCGCGCGGTTCCAGACTGAAGCACCCAGAACCGCTCTGTCACAGCGGCCGGCCGCGCGTCTGAATTCCGCGCTCGAGAGCTCAAGTGACAACAAGAGGCAGGAGGGCCTCCGCACACCAATAACGGCCTCTAGAACACACAAACCCAGTATCAATAGACAGTTCAGTAAAATACTAGAACTAACAGCCTAGCACTAGGTAGCGCCAAATGCAGGAAGA
The DNA here is from genome assembly GCF_021461395.2 of Schistocerca americana. Lineage (NCBI taxonomy): Eukaryota > Metazoa > Arthropoda > Insecta > Orthoptera > Acrididae > Schistocerca > Schistocerca americana. The sequence continues at coordinate 145,685,847 of NC_060127.1, forward strand.
GATGCTAAACGTTATGGTGTGACAACCGCCGTTACTATTAAAGCAATAGTTCACTAAACAATCTCCAATGACGTGAAATTTCACTTGATAAATTTATAAACCACAACTAGTTCAAAGTGCTAATGACCAGGCAATCCGCAGACGCACCGTTTGACGGTGCCAACAAAAGGAAGTTCGCAATTCCAATTTAAATTGTCAGCTGATGTTTTATACAGAGAACATTAACTTTGATTCATAAAATTGATCACTTAACGTATTGACAATAACAATAAAAAAGGAGTTGTCGAATGTCGGCGACACTTGTAATTCAAGATAAATGCAACGGAACGACGGCACAACGCAGTTACATGGACTTGCAATATCAAGTATCCCGGACCGACGTCCAAGTGGTTTAAGGAATGACTAACGAAAATCAAAGTGGCTACACGGAACAATGACATCCAAAAGTTCCACCACAAAACGGCTCACCATTTAAGGTTAGGCCAGGAGCTCGCCGTTAACATGCACCCCAGGGTATACTCCTGCGCTCTCCTCAGTATTTGAGACAGACACGACTCTTTAACAGAGCCTGTGTTGACCGGTGACAGCTTCCGCATTCCTGCTCGCCGCCAGACACTGCGTCACAGCAGTACACCACGCGCCGGCTGACTACTGCCGACGCTCCGTGCGTTGTCTTGGCTCTGTCACTGCCCCGACCGAGACTCTTCCCCTGGCGAGCCGCGGCCGTCCTAAATAGAGGGCGCTAGCCAAACAGGACGCCGCAAAGCGCGTAACTTCGACAGAGAAACTATCTTGCTTAGAGCATCGCGGGAAGTTACGGCTCAGATGGTTACACCCCGGGGAAGGAACTCATACTACACCACACCGTCGCTATTCCACCACCTAACATTGTGGATGCACGCATATCCTTGTATCGGAAGTCGCTGATTTGTTTGGCCTCAACCAGTCCTTTCTTTCCTTTATGTTAGGATAAAGACACCATTTATCGTTATTGGTAACGATCCAGGGTAGGGATGGTCGGTGTTGTTCACCAGCCGATTGATGACGAGCAAGTAGAGCTTTTGTCCTTAGAGCATGCCGTACCCATACACCTTAAGAAATGGTTCAGATGGCTCTGAGCACTATGGGACTTAACTGCTGAGGTCATCAGTCCCCTAGAACTTAGAACTACTTAAACCTAACTAACCTAAGGACATCTCACAGCCGGCCGGAGTGGCCTAGCGGTTCTAGGCGCTACAGTCTGGAACCGCGCGACCGCTACGGTCGCACGTTCGAATCCTGCCTCGGGCATGGATGTGTGTGATGTCCTTAGGTTAGTTAGGTTTAAGTAGTTCTAAGGTCTAGGGGACTGATGACCTCAGATGTTGTCCCATAGTGCTCAGAGCCATTTGAACCATTTTGAACCAAGTTCTCGACAGCACTGACGTGGATCACTGTAGATTAATGCGTTTAAATGAACTTCACCAAACCCTTAAGATCTTCCTGAACGTGGGGATTCTTTAATATCAAAACGATCCTCAAAATGAGAAAACCATTTTGTTGCCGTGGTTTGTCCACTAGCGTTATCCTCATCCACATCGTAAATGGCACCATTCTGTTGAACCCAAACAGAAGAATATGTCGGAAATGTTGCGATTTTTCCACTTGGCACTCCATTTTCTAGCGTCCATAGCTCCAATCAGTATCTCTAAATGACAACATGTAAGTTCAATTAGCAACAGTGAACTACCAACAAAAACAAAGGCAGTCGATAAATAAACTCTCAGTACCCGGGATACCAACTTGCAAAACAAAAACGCTACGAACGTATGCACCAACCTAATATCAACTTACAACATAACGTAGGTTGCACGATAGGAAGGTGGTTACCCACACATCACCTCTTCACGCTCTGCGATGGGGATCTCAAACCCACTGCGCAGTTTTGAAGTCACGCGTTTTTCTTGTAGGTACCCGTGGAAAACATTTCAGACACACCGCCGCTCACAATCGACAGGAAAAGGCGTCGAGAGGCGGCGTAACGGTCTTCAGTGAGACCATTCCTTCTCTTTTGGCGTTCATTTCCACACGTTTCGCAGTCGAAAAAGATATCCTACAGTGCGATCAGCAACTGGACGATGTTCTTGACAACCTTTGACACTGCTGGCAACCTCTGCACGTTTCCATCCTCCTCTAGAGTATATTGCGGGGCTGTCCCCTTTTGTGTGTATCGCACGACAGTTTTTGAAGTTTTTTCTGATTTAGTGCAAGCGCTAGGGACCATCTCAAGCCATTCACAGAAATTTGATCGCGGTCCGAAGCAGAAAAGGGTATTAATGCTATTTCGCGCAGGTGTGGCGTGATCACTGGAGTGGGCGTGGCGAGGGGGTGGGAGGGGGGGGGCACCATTGACACGTGACTGAATAATACTGTAACAGGCCCCTTTGACACACACACACACACACACATGTTGGGCTGCAACATCCTCTGTGTCACCCACCCATCTTCGTTGAGCACTTCAAAAATGTCCCTGTCCAGACAACGGATTTCCTAGCCGCCGGCGTGACAGGCATCCGTTTCGACACTCCTTAGATTTCACGTACGCCCATCAGACCAAAATTCAGCGATGTTGTGCCATTCAGCTGAACGGTGGCTGTCACCGAGTTACCTGACCCGCAGGCACCTACCAATCGGTCGAGGGTTGTTTCTGTACAGGCCGCGTTTCACTCCGGAGGTTTCAGACCACGTTCAGTGAGATTGTATCCCCACGATATGTTTAGAGAAGGGTTGATTCATTCGGGTGCGTCACCACTGTTGAAGATTGCCAAAGATGTCGATCTTTTGAACGCTACACAGTAAACTGTCGTTTTCGACCACGAAATATGTGTAAACGAACGTCCCAAGGGAAGGGGTGGTTTCATTCGCTCTGTTACACCATGTCCTAATAATGCAGTCCTTAGCCACCCGTAGGATGGTTCAAATGGCTCTGAGCACTATGGGAATTAACATCAGTCGCCTAGAACTTAGAACTACTTAAGCCTAACTAACCTAAGGACATTATACATATCCATGCCCGAAGCAGGATTCGAATCTGCGAGCGCAGCGGTCGCGCGGTTCCAGACTGTAGCGCCTAGAACCGCTCGGCCACTCCGGCCCACCCGTAGGAAAACTGTGTAGTTTCAACGCTGGGTATTGCAGTTCTGACCTCCATCGCAGAGGCTTCAAAAGAAGGCGCGAGATGTGGGTGGGGTGGGGTGGGGCGGGGGTGACGATCCTACCATCGTACGATACCCCCATGGCGGCGTTGTTGACATATTTCTATTTGAAAAATTAATTGAGACCTTAAATAAAAGTTCTAAAAAATTGCACTATCGAGAATCGAACCAGCTAGTTGGCGACTGGAAAACGACTAAGCTGTGGCCACGGCTACCGGCCGCCCTATTAAACTCGTCGAGATGCGTTGTGCTGAACAGTGCTTCAAATCTTCGGAGCTGATATTTTCGAATCTATTTGAGAAATGGGTCGTTCTACGTTAGGAAATTTATGTGTGGGCTCTGCTTTTCAAATCGTGTATGAGGAAAGTCAAAGGAGGCCAGTTTGTGAAGTCAGCCTAAACCCTGAAAGGTGGAGATTACAGCAGTAACACAGTTTTCTAACCTTACGTTATGATCCTAGTTACACTCGGAGGTTTAGCCTATGCAGAAAACGCCACTACCACATTATAGCCTAGGGGAAGAAAGATCAGCCATGAACGCCTGGAGACGTATGTTGTCTTCAGTAATGGATCAGGTACTCAGATTGAACTGGGAAATCGTTCGTGGCAGTTTCAACGAAACTATTGACAACCAGTGCTGTACATTCGCAATAAAGTCATGAGATGTTCAATTGACTCTTTTATTAGAACGTGTTCCACGTTTCGGGATTACACCCATCTTCAGACATGACAAACTTCAACTCCTTCCTAACCAACCAGGCGTACAGCCTTGACAAAATCCCGAAACGCGTAACATGTTCTAATAAAAGAGTCAGTTGAACATCTCATGACTTTATTGCGATTGTACAGCAGTTGTTGCCAATTATTAATATAAAAATGATCGCAGGCCTCAGACGGGATTTTTATGTCCTGTGTATCAACGAAACTATCCTGGTGTTTGCGTGAAGCTATTTGTGGAAACCCAGTAAATTATGAACCTCAGTGGACGGACACGGCTGTGCTGCCGAATGTGAATCGAGTGTTTTCCCGCCTGGCCCTGTACCTTCACATAGTGATGGGGGAGAGCTCGTATCTGTAATGGAAGCGCTGGGGGCAGCTGGAGATCTTGCGTATATTAAGGGTCCCCACTGGAGACACTCGTCACTTATTAGCTCGTACGGCCAATGAGCGCGCCGTAGATTGTGTAATGGCCGTGATTTCATCTGGCGCTGGCTCGGGGCCAGCTCTCGTGATACACGACCCAAAGTGTCGCCGTCCCAATTCGCGTTAAATGGGGAGTGAGCGTCGAATAGGTCGCCCCAGCTACAATCGTAGATATACTGCCCTTCTCTTCCTGTTCCATATTCTCGTTGCCTGCGATCTCATGTTTTTGGCGTAGCCTCGTGAATGCTCTCCCCATCTCTGTGACGCAGAAGCAACGTCCTACTAGAACGAGCGTTCAAGTTCGCTACACTGTCTTGGCTGTTAGAGAAGCGACACGGTTTCGCTTATATCCAGCGAGACGAGGCCCTCCTGCGATGCCCAGAATGGTTGCGCGTTAAAGCGTCCAGTTGGAGCTCACCGTATGCTAGGCTGTTGCCAACTGGCCATGCATTGCGTTTGGACACCCGCCAAGTCGCCCGTCAACGTCTTCCCGTAGTAAGCAGAAACCAGCTGGGAGGAGAGCCAAACAAATGTCGCAGCAGCATTTCTGCCATCAGGAGTACAAGTTTTTTTCTGAAAGACGGACGTTAGGGGGGGGGGGGGGTGTTGGGAATGTTGTGTGTGAGTGAACGTTGCTATTAATTTAGCGAAAACATGAACAGTAGCAGAAAATTTTATTCCTCCTATGGTAAAATACGTGGCTGACTACACTTAGTAGGCAGACGATTGCTTGACAGGGCGGCACTAAACGACAGGTAACAAATAAGCAACAACAATAACATTTATTAACAGTTATGATAGCCGGCCGTTGTGGCCGAGCGGCTCTAGGCGCTTCAGTCTGGAACCGCTCGACCACTACGGTCGGAGGTTCGAATCCTGCCTCGGGCATGGATGTGTGTGATGTCCTTATGTTAGCCGGTTTACGTAGTTCTAAGTTCTAGGGGACTGATGACCTCAGATGTTAAGTCCCATGGTGCTCAGAGCCATTTGAACCATTTTTGAACAGATACGATACAGTATGGTACTTACTTTTGCTACAGTGTAGTGTGTGGCGCTGGATGTCCTATGCCTCAATCAATGAAATAACTTTGCTATCAGTTGGCATTCTATGACATTGTCATTGTGACTGAATGTAGAGTTGTCATACTGCCGTAGGCGACCACAAGTAAACGTAGGTTACGGTGCCGGCCGAAGTGGCCGTGCGGTTAAAGGCGCTGCAGTCTGGAACCGCAAGACCGCTACGGTCGCAGGTTCGAATCCTGCCTCGGGCATGGATGTTTGTGATGTCCTTAGGTTAGTTAGGTTTAAGTAGTTCTAAGTTCTAGGGGACTGATGACCTCAGCAGTTGAGTCCCATAGTGCTCAGAGCCATTTGAACCATTTTTAGATTACGGTAGTTAATCTTGTATGGACTTGATCAGTTAAGATTGTAATCGTGTTACCTGTACGTTAGGTGTGTTGCAGGCCTATGGGGCTCATTTCGATCGCTTTGGTTGCGTATGCGATCAGCGTCTTGCCAGATTCCCGTAGAAACCAAACAAAAGCGGTGAACTGTCAAAAAACTGAGTGAGGATATATGTTAATTACCGCATAACCTATAGTATATTTTCGTTCTACTTAACTCGCGTGTCTGTTACTTGAACAATATTACAGGAAAATTGATATTGTCAGTGTTTATTTAAGGTTTATTCCAAAAACAGATTTGTAAGGTGAAATAGAGCGATGTAAAAATAATAAAATATACGGCATTATCATGTAGCGCTAGAAGTCTCAATTTCCGTAAAAGAAAACAACTCGAAACAAAACGTATCAAATATCGTGTCAATACTTTGTAGAGCTAGTATAAAACATGTTTTTTCTGCCATTCATAAACAACTTTCGCACTTCCAGAATGAAACTTTCACTCCACAGCAGTGTGTGCGCTGATGTGAAACTTCCTGGCGGATTAAAACTGTGTGCTGGGCCGAGTCTCGTAACTCGGCACACAGTTTTAATCTGCCAGGAAGTTTGATATCAGCGCACACTTCGCTGCAGAGTGAAAGTTTGATTCTAGGAACATCCCTCAGGCTGTGTCTAAGCCATGTCTCCGCAATATCAATTCTTCCAGGAGTGCTAGTTCTGCGTGGTCTGCAGGAGAGCTTTTGTGAAATGTGCAACGTAGGAGACGAGGTACTGGCGGAATTGAAACTGTGAAGATGGGTCGTGAGTCGTGCTTGGGTAGCTCAGATAGTAGAGCAATTGTCCGCCATTGGGAAAGGTCCCGGTTTCGAGTCTCGATCCGCCACGCAGTTTTAATCTGCCAGGAAGTTTCAACTTTCGCACTTATCGATAATAACAGAAAACTGGGCTTTTATCGTGATGAATAACGTTCTATTGAGTACATAATAATAATAATAATAATACCGAGCGAGGTGGCGCAGTGGTAGCACACTGGATTCGCATTCGGGAGGACGAAGGTTCAATCCCGCGTCCGGCCATCCTGATTTAGGTTTACCGTGATTTCCCTAAATCGCTACAGGCAAATGCTGGGATGGTTCCTTTGAAAGGGCACGGCCGACTTCCTTCCCCTTCTTTCCCTAATCTGATGACACCGATGACCTCGCTGTGTGGTCTCTTCCCCTAATCAATCCAATCCAATAATAAAAAAAAATAATAATAATAATTATTATTATTATTATTATATAGACTGTTGACGTTTGTGCATATAAACTGTACTTGCATCAAAAGTAATTGCTTTGGTTACGTGAAAGCTCAGAACTACGGCCAGCTATTTATTATTGCGTGCTTATGGAATATCGTCTCCGAATGCGAAAATATTTTGTTGACACCGACTTACATAGGTAGGACCGATTACAAAGATAAAATGAGGGAAATCAGAGCTCGTATGGAAAGATATAGGTGTTCATTCTTCCCGCGTGCTGTACGAGATTGGAATAATAGAGAATTGTGAAGTTGGTTCGATGAACCCTCTGCCAACCACTTAAATGTGATTTGCAGAGTATCCATGTAGATGTAAATTGTTTATAAAACGCAACGTGTATTTCGTAAGGATATAAAATCCACAATGGACTAACCCTGGTCAATGTGCGGTGCTAATTATGTGAGACCAAATAGACAAATAAAAAACTTAGAGGAGTCGTCATCACCCAGTTTCTCTTACACACGCTCATTTATGTTTCTTTCCCCGTCACTGTTATCAATACTACCGACAATCCTACCATTTGCTACATCATTTATGTTGTGTACCAAAACAACCGAACCGCAGTTTTGGCAGAGCGCAACTCGTTAGAGTGTAATTAAGCAGAAACTTAGCTACTCCTATCGCTCCGTAAATGTTTTCTTCTCTTCGGAACTTGTGGAACTCTGCTCCGTAGCGTAATTGCAGACACAGTACTGAGCGGTCCGACTGAGTGTCGGAACTGTCAGTGTGTCCATGACGTGTCACGTTTTGTCTTGTCTCGACGGAAGGATTTCCGTCTCCTCCAGTACAAATCGAAAGTGCCTGTCAGCGGAAGAATTTCCATCTCCTCCAGTGCAAGTCGAAAGCAGTGTATTCCGCGGTTGATACCGTTCCGTTTGACGGTCTGGCTAACTATCAGCAGACCAGTACAATGCGCTGGTGGACGTGGCGCGGAAGCAGAAAGTGGCCCGAATTTGTGTCAAGTGGAGGCTGCCGCTCGGAGCTGACGTGGACAACACAGCAAGTGCAATAACCTAAATAATGTGTGTGTATTTGTATTTTCAGGTCTATATTTTTAAGTTCTCATATTCTTGTATTTCATTCCTTTGTCAGTTCATAATTCTTACACACTAGGTGATCAAAAGTATCCGGTCCCCTTAAAAACATAAGTTTTTCGTATCAGGTGCATTGTGCTGCCTGCCAGGTACTCCGTATCAGGGACCTCAGTAGTCATTAAACATGGTGAGAGAACAGAATGGAGCAGCTCTGCGCAACTCACGCACTTCGAACGTGGTTAGATGATTGGGTGTCACTTGTGTCATACGTCTGGACGCGAGTTTTCAACACTCCTAAACATACGTAGGTCCACTGTTTGCTATGTGATAGTAAAGTGGAAACGTAAGGGACACGTACAGCACAAAAGCTTACAGGCCGACCTCGTCTGTTGACTGATAGAGAACGCCGGCAGTTGAAGAGGGTCGTAATGTGTAATAGGCAGACATCTATCCAGACCATCACACAGGAATTCCAAACTGCATCAGGATCCACTGGAAGTACTATGACAGTTAGGCGGGAGGTGAGAAAACGTGGATTTCATGGTCGAGCGGTTACTCATAATCCACACATAACGCCGGTAAATGCCAAACGACACCTCGCTTGGTGTAAGGAGCGTAAACATAGGACGATTGAGCAGCGGAAAAACGTTGTGTAGCGTGACAAATCACGGTACACAATGTGGCGATCCGATGGCAGGGTGTGGGTATGGCGAATGCCCGGTGAACGTCATCCGCCAGTGTGTGTAGTGCCAACGGTAAAATTCCGATGCGGTGGTGTTGAGGTGTGGTCGTCTTTTTCATGGAGGGGGCTTGCACCCCTTGTCGTTTTGAATGACACTATCACAGCTCAGGCCTACATTGACGTTTTAAGCACCTTCTTGCTTCCCACTTTTGAAGAGCAATTTTGGGGATGGCGACTGCACCTTTCAACCCGATCGAGCACCTGTTCATAATGCTCTTCCTGTGGCGAATTAGTTACAGGACAATAACATCCCTGTAATGGACTGGCTTGTACAAAGTCCTGACCCGAATCCTATAGAACACCTTTGCAATGCTTTGAAACGCCGACTTAGTGCTAGGTGTCACCGACCGACATCGATACCTCCCCTCAGTGTAGCACTCCGTGAAGAATGGGGTGCCATTCCCCAGGAAACCTTTCAGCACCTGATTGAACGTATGCCTGCGAGAGTGGATGCTGTCATCAAGGTTAAGGGTGGGCCAGCACCGTATTGAATAGTAGCATTACCGATGGAGGGCGCCACGAGCTCGGAAGTTATTTTCAGCCAAGTGTCTGGAAACTTTTGATGACATAGTGTACATTCTTTTCTTGTGTTCATTCTTCAAGAGGATTTGGTGCACAGCCTTTGGTGACATTGATCATAGAGATATTCTGAACAGCATGAGCATCGCGCGGGAGCAAGCTGGCCACAGTGACAGTTATCGTGTGAATTCACTTGTTGGCAACAATTTTGCGTCGAACCACGCGTAACGGGTCCCTCTTCTGGAAATTGCGGTTGACTGTTAATGAACATTCACTAGAAGAATTTCACGAAAGCAGTTTTAAATAATTTTTAATTTTTTAAAATTGTTTCACCAGACAACCGTTATTGTACAAATAAGGACAATGGTATTGCAGTATCCACTGAAAAACATTGATGTAGTAATCGTCTACGAACATCGATAGATAAATGGAAAAAAATAACAATAATAATCGGGTTTCAAACATGGGGCTGTAAGGTGTGAAGCCCCGACGGTAGTCACTGTGGTACACTTCGGTTGAACTGTACAGTCGCTAAAAGGCATATAAAGTACCTTGAATCCTTTGACACCGTTTTCTCGCAAACTGTCGAATATCTACGGATGAGTCGAGACACGTGTTCACTTCTTTCGGTCCGCCCTTCAATGAGTGAAGGTTGTACAAAATCGCGTTGTGGCACATGCCGTGTCCCCTCCTCTTCGTGAGAGGTGCCAGGCGGGTGCTCCTGCCTGCGTGGTGGCGGCCGCTGTATTTGCTGTGTAGGCCTGGTACGCAGCACAGGCCAAGGAAAACATAACTCCTCTAAACGAAAACGCAGTAGAGCAACGGTAACGAGAACATGCATCGAAAAGCTGTTACCACATATTCAGTGTTATCGGGAAACTTAATCCGTGTTTCTGCGCAAGCGAAAGGATTTTAAAAGGAATCCGCATTCCGTGTGAGATCATCTCAACTAGGCAGAAAAATAGTGTCGCCACTTGCAGGCAGAATTCAGCTGGCCCTCAAGGCTTCGAAAAGTTGCCGACCCTATTTCCACAGGATGTGAAACGTAAACTTGTGCAAGCATTCGCTCTGCCAGTCCCCCACTGCCGCAGTGTGAGACAACATGCCAGGAGTAGCGAGGACACCAAGACACTATGTGCGTTACATCTGCAACATTCATCTATGTGACGGTGTTAGTGCGTCATACGCTGAGTAAGGTAGGTTGCTGCCAGGCAAGTTACGCGAGTACCGTGTGATACGGTCTACATTGGCACCATATTGCGCATGCACCCCAGTATGTCACATCAGAGATTCTAAGTGTGGGGTCCTGCCCACTCGTCGCTTATAGGGTGCCTAAAGGATGCTGCTTTCTCGGATAGCTATACAACAATTCAAGCAATTGACGTTAATAGCTTTTATTACAACAAAGAAGATTGACAATACTTAACTTTGTGTTACAAGAACGGGTCGCAAGCGGTGGACGACATTCAAACAAGTCAGTGCTCTGTCCGTACAAGCAATTAAACAAATAGCTCTTTTTCAAGTGAAATATTCTTTTCGATCATTTCAAAATGTTCACACATATTCCAACTATTTGTATAAACATTCATAATTAAACAATAAATATCAAAATAGACAATATAATGGATGTCAGTAAACTTTTCAGTACGTTCGCTTGTAACGGGGGAGGATTAAAATGTCAAATCACAGCGCCTTCAGCGCCTAAGCTTCCAGTTTTTTGGCCCCCTGACTGACTTGTCGGAAGAATCCCACCTCACGTGCAATCGAAATAAGGGCCTGCATACATTTACGGGTATTTATAGACCTCGTTTTAACACAGCGATCCCATTGACCATTACTTGAAGACTAAACATTCAACATTCTAGCGGTTATACCGTTATTATCGAACCAGCATTTCCGCATTTGCAGTGGCCTACCTTCTGCTTAGATTAAGCTGTGATCTTGCAATGTTAATCAGTCCCGACATTTCCTTACTCTACATTAATTATTTTGTAGTGTTGCAATTTTTTCCCGTCAGTGTATTGCGCACAGAGAGTACAAACAGTGAAAATTACACGACTATTTCAATCTTCACTGTTTCCCTCCTAGAAACAGAGTTTCCTTTCCAGTTGGTATGCTCCGAATGCATTACCTTCTTTTTAATGCATCCCGCTAGTGCTACCGTCACGCCTCTAGGACTTGTCTCTCGGACAAATCCTCCTCCTCCTTCACGAAACGTAATTTCAACAATAGACGCGGAATCATGTGAAAATAACAACTACACGACAACTCACATATCCCAAAAGGGATGACAAGTTCCTTTTTTTATCTCAACGCCTCAATTACCGCAGAAATTGAAGTGCGCCATGAAGCCCAAAAGCCGAGGAATGTCGACGGACGGCATTATTCTGTTGCAGGATGCTGCCGGCCAAGGTAGTTTCGAATACGCTGCAGAAGCTTCGCTGGGAAGCCCTTACGCATCGTCCATACAGTTCACATCACTCCCCATGCGATTTCCATAATTTTGGAGTCCTGAGAAAAGACATTTGTGGCCGCTGACTTGCTTCGGGCGAAAAGGTGCGCGGCTTCGTGAAATCCTGGTTCCTTAGGCAACGGCAAACATTTTCCCATGGAGGCACTGACTGTTTGTCTCACAATGGGAAAAATGTGTTAACAGTCACAGGGATTACTTTTGAAGTAATAACTTTTCACGTAATTTTTTTCTAGTTGTCTCGTTTTCATTTGCCTGGGCTTATATTTTAGAGCCAATGTTTACTCGTCATTTTTATCTTGTTTTGATCCAAACTACCACCACTCGAAATATGGATTACGTTCTTTTTAATACCCAGTAATCATGTAAGTCCCACTGCCTGAAATTACTGTAGTGGGAGGCAGTGAATTATTAAAATGTGGGTCCCGAAAGCAAAATTTGATCGCCGGCCGCGGTGGTCTCGCGGTTCTAGGCGCGCAGTCTGGAACCGCGCGACTGCTACGGTCGCAGGTTGGAATCCTGCCTCGGGCATGGATGTGTGTGATGTCCTTAGGTTAGTTAGGTTTAAGTAGTTCTAAGTTCTAGGGGACTGATGACCACAGCTGTTAAGTCCCATAGTGCTCAGAGCCAAAATTTGATCGCTGATGGTCAGCACCTGTTCTTTAAGGTACCAGTTAAAAAAGAGTTTGGTTTTGAGTGACCACTAAATTGCTTAAGGCGAATGCCGTAATCGTTCCTGTGAGAGCTCTCGTCTCCCTTTCCTACCCTCTTCTTCTTCTTCTTCGTTGTTAGAGCTCACTGAGGACTACAGCGGTCATTTCCTACTGTTACTCCTTTCTTTTTCCAGTACTGCTTCATTTTCTGGTCTTGGTCCAGCTTTCTCTTTTCGGTCTGCTTGGTTCCTGTTTCCTTGGTGAAGGACATTGGCAAAGCTCGCTGGAAACACAGTCGGTCTTGTGTTTTGTCGAGTGGGATCTCCAGGTGCTTCAGACCCGACGTTACCGATGTCATCCACTTGCTCTTGCAGGCGTTCCCTTTACCTATCGCTGTGAAGATCCTGTTGGTGAGACTCTCGGGATTCGAGCGGGTCAGATTTGGGTAAGAGGCCAGCCGCCTTTTCCTTACACAAGTGACGGTGTCCTTGTGGTGCTGCTACGGCACGTCAATGGACTGGATTCTGTAGGAGCCTTCCTCTTCTCTGGCGGGTCCTTGGATCCTCCTCAGGATGTTCATCTCCTTGATCTCTGGTGTCCTGAGCGGACCGTTCCCGGCCATTACGAGGCATACACTATCGTGTAGTGTGTGAAAGTTTGACATTCTTGGAGAGGCACTTCGAGAGACTAGATAATTCTGCTGAAGTGATATGGCCTTTCATAGTTGGTGCATCTGATGTGAATGGCTGATTTCCTAATCTCATTGCTTGAGCATCACCTGATTTAATTCGACTGCATTCCATTACCTTTGTTTTACTTTTGTTGACACTTGTAACCTCTTTACAGGTCACTATCAATTCTGTTCAACTCCTCTTCTCAGCCTTTTGCAGTCTCTGACATATTTTTGTTTCTCCTCTCTGAACTTTAATTCCTTCTCGAAATTTTTGTCTGGTTTCCTTTACAGCTTGCTCAATGTATTGAATAATGTCGAGATGGCCTACAACCCTATCTCACTCCCTTCTCAACTACTACTTCCCCTTCATGTTCATTGAATGTTACAACTGCATTCTTGTTTCTGTATAAGATGTATATAACCTTTTGCTTCTGGTATTTTATTCCTGCTGCTCTCAGAATTTCAAAGACATAACAATTCACCATTGTCAAAAGCTTCTGTTAGTCTACAAATGTTATAAATATAGGTTTAAATTTTTTAAACTTATCTTCTAAGACGAGTCATAGGGTCACTATTATCTTGTTTGTTACTACACTTCTCCAGAATCCAAACTGATCTTTCCAAAGGTGGGCTTCTGGCATTTTTCCATTCATCTGTAGATAATTAATGCCATTATTTTGCAACTATGGTGTAGTAAACTGATAATTCAGTAATGTTCACAGCAGTCAGCACCTGTTTCTTTGTAATTGCAATTAATATATTGTTCTTCAAATGTGAGGGTATTTCACCTGTCTCAGATATCATGCATAGTTGTGTCATGGCTGGCTCTCCTAAGGGTGTCAACAATTCTGATAGAATTGCCAACTCCACAGGCCTTGGTTTGACTTAGATTTTTCAGTGCTCTATCAAATTCTTCTCACATTATATTTCCTATCTCATGTTCATATACTTCCTCCCCCATTCACTGATCTTATGAAAGTGTCTCCTGCAGAGTTGTAGAGGAGGCTGTTTTCTTTATGTCGGTCACAAATTCTTATTGATACTGATCTTCAAGCAGGCCTTAACTGCTAAAGTATGAAGGCTCTGTCAACCTCTTCTATATTTTTTGCTGGTAAGATGAGGTCTGCCTCCTCGTTTGTGTCTCCTGCCACGAAACGGCGAAACGTGGAAATGACGCCCACGGCACACACCCTCGTTGTGCCATACTGTATTTACAGAACTGAGTGTCGTCCATCCGCCCAGACGTTCGCCCACGACGGGGCGAGCAGAGAGCGGGGTGGGCCGCGCCCGTGACGTCATGCGTGCCCGGCAGCAACCCTCTGGCAGCGGCAAGAAAGGCAGGAAGCGGCGGACCGCTTTTTGCCGCGGAGGTTACGTAGGGTGGCGCCGCGCTTATTATTCACAGCCGCTTCTAACAAGCGCCGGCAGCTGCGCCGCCGCCCGGCTGGCCGGCAGGTCTGGGAGCGCGCCCGGGCCGGGCAGGTCGCTGCTGAGGGGCTGTCAGCCTGTGGCGGGAGGCCGCCTCTCAGCCGAGCACTTGCCTGGGTCTACAGATGCAACTAACGTGGCGTCACGGATTGTGCCACATGCAACGACAGTGACGCCACTCGACTGGCGTCACAAAAGTTGCGTGTGGAAAGACGCAAATTCTGTGGCGCCACTATAGTGACGTCAGCCTTAGCCGTGGCACAGAAGTTATATACGCTTTATCTTAATGTCGCCAGTTTCCATCTTTGAAGCTAACATCCCGATTTTACTGTTTTCTGTATTAAGGAAATTGTAGTTTCACTGAAGAACCGCGTTAAGCGTCTTTCCACGCGTTGAGTAGACGTTTGAGTATGGTTTATTACGCTTTCCGGGCGGGAAGGAGCGCCTGGTCCCGGCCACGAATCCACCCTGCGGATTTGTGCCGAGGTCCGGTGAGGCGGCCAGTCTGTGGATGGTTTTTAGGTGGTTTTCCATCTGCCTCGGCGAATGCGGGCCGGTTCCCCTTTTTCCGCCTCAGTTACATTTATGTCGGCGATTGCTGCACAGACAAGTTCTCCACGTACGCGTACACCACCATTACTCTACCACGCAAACATAGGGGTTACACTCGTCTGGTGTGAGACGTTCCCTGGGGGGGTCCACCGGGGGCCGAACCGCACAGTAACCCTGGGTTCAGTGTGGGGCGGTGGAGGGGTGAAGTGGACTGCGGTAGTCGTCGTGGGGCTGTGGACCACTGCGGCTGCGGCGGGGACGAAGCCTCTCCGTCGTTTCTAGGTCGCTGGTTAACATACAGTACCATACAATACAATGATTTATTACGCTACCAGTGACAGTATGGGCGACTTAGGAGTATAAAGGCATTTCCAACTTGGTTATGAGCACGTAATGGTTAATTTACGTGATAAAAGTACAGGGGCGTTCAGTAAGTACTGCAACACATTTTTTTCTCGGCCAGTTTCGATTGAAATACTGGCGAATTTGTTGTGGGGCATCGTGCACTGCCTCCGGCTTCAGCCCCTACAGTTCCATGAGGTTCCGGCAGGTGGCGGCGCTGTGAGTAGCCTCTGAAATGGGCGTCCGTCCCAAGCAGGGAGCTGTCATTCAGTTCCTTTTGGCGGAAAACCAGAGCATCGCAGATATTCATAGACGCTTGCAGAAGGTGTCAGTGAACAAAAGCGCGGTGAGTTGTTGGCCGAGACCTCTTGTCATCATTGCAACGAGACCGCGGGAAGTGTCCGATCTCCCGCGTGCCGACCGGCAATCCGCAACAGTGGCGCCACACAACCTGTGCTCCGAAGAAGAAAAAGTTCCAAAGCCGCATGCTCAGCCGGTAATGTCACGGCGACGGTCTCGTTTGACTCTGAAGGGATTATTCTGTTTGATGTCCTCCCTCATGGTGCAGCGATCAACTCAGAAGTATGTTGTGCTAACCTCAGGAAATTGAAGAAACGACTCGAGTCTCCGTGACAACGCAAGGCCTCACACATGTCTGCGCACCACAGACGGGTTCACAAAACTTCATTGGACTGTTCTTCCTCGTCCATCTTGAAGCTCGGATCTCGCACCTAGGGACTTCCAACTGTTTGGCCAATGGGGCATGCACTCTGCGGAATCTGTATGTGGGTGGTGGGGAGGTTATTGATGCGGCACGAGGTCGACTTCCAGAGTGGTACCATGCGGTCATACAGACCCCCCCCCCCTCCAGTTAGGTGGCGTAAGGCCGTCGCGTTCAAAGGAGATTATGTTGGAAAAGCAATGTTTTGTAGCCAAAAGAGTGGGGAATTTTATGGTGTATCGTAATCCTGAATAAAAGCAACCCGCTTTCAGATAATATAATGTGTTTCATTACGTATTGAACGCCCGTCGTGTATGACGTTTCTGTTGAATGATGGATGGTTAAAATTTATGTGCGAATAAGCAAGTATTATTTCACTAATGAAAGGCGATACGTAGTTTCACAGAAGTGCGCTTTATTCTATAAATGGTTAAAATTAATGCAGTACTGGCAATATACTCGGATAATCAGATTCTAATACTCCAGTGCTCTTTAAACACATGCCCACTGGATTTGAGAAAGAAAGTAACAAGGTTTCTGGGGACAGTATTACTTCAGACTGAGCGTAGCTTCTAATAAAAGAAACTAGTTATATTACGGTGTCTTTAGTGCTCTTTCACGAAGCGTCCTCCAAAATTAGATATAGAATAGCTTTGATTTTTTGTCGTGTTTAACTGATGCTGGGTGCAGAAGTGAAAATATAAGTTGCGAGGCATCAGAAATAGCATCCAATATATCTCACAGAAACTTTAAAATTGTGCTTTAAAGAACATGGTGTAAACAGTCACACCCACGAACGCACTTTCGACATCCATAACTCCATCACCACATGCCTCCTTCAACTGTCGATTAATTTCAATTTGTTTCACACCACGCAAATTCAGAAAACGAATGATTGCACGCTGTTCAAGTAAGGAAAACATCGCCATTTTAAGTATTTAAAACAGTTCTCATTCTCGCCGCTGGCGGTAAAATTCCATCTGCCGTACGGTGCTGCCATCTCTGGGACGTATTGACAATGAACGCGGCCTCATTTTAAAACAATGCGCATGTTTCTATCTCTTTCCAGTCTGGAGAAAAAAAATGGGAGGCCTTAGAACTTGAATGCACCTCGTACTTGACTAAAAGAAGGGATAAGTTGGTAGGACACATTCTGAGGTATCAAGGGATCGCCAGTTTAGTACTGGAGGCAAGCTTGGTAGGTAAAAATCGTAGAGGGAGACCAAGAGATGCGTACTTTAAGCAGATTCAGAAGAATATAGGTTGCAGTAGGTACTTGGATGTGAAGAGGCTCGCACAGGATAGAGTAACATGGAGGGCTGCATGAAACCAGTAATTGGACAGGACCGCAACAACAACACAGAACACGTGTGAAACCACTTCGGATGTCAACTCTGATCCAGTGGTAGTATTTAGTATACCAAGTACCAGTAATAACCGTTGTCAGGTCGCTTGTCTCAGGAGGGGATACAACTGCTTCATGACACGTCACCCAATCGAATCAGTGCTTGCATCCAGGGCAAAGTCGGCTTATGTGGCCAAGTTATTTGTAACTTTGACTCGATTTTCTCTCTCTCTCTCTTTTTTTTCCCTAGGTACAGTATGTGCTGAAGGGCATCGGTGATAAACAACAATCTTGCCCTTCACTTTTTTCTAATTCTATTTAATAGATATTCTCTCCATTCCTTTACCGAGGTCTTCCGGATTATGAGGAAAGGAGTGTTCCACAGCACGGGAAACTAATGTAATTTTTTATATATTAAGGAAAAAACAATTTCATTGTACACCGCACTTATTTTGGTGCGTGTGAGAGCAGTTAGCGAGTGCGTAACAGCCGCCTTGGTCTGGCACTCGTTGGGAGCCTGGTGGTACTGCGCGAGCGCCGGTGTGTGGCGGAGGGTGTGGGGCACCGGGCGCGCATTCCGCGGGGAATGGCCGCCCAGATAAGATAGGCGGCCGCTGTCATCAGCCGGCGCCGGAGCGTGGCTGGAGGTTCTTTCTGCCCGGGCCTGGCAGAGCTGTAGCGCGGCCAATTCCGACGGGAATTCCCCCTTTTGCTGAATGAAAGCGGCCGCGTAATTCGTTGTTTCGTCTTTTGTTTAACCGCTCCGGATACGCTACTGCAAGCGCTTACAGCTTACTCGCGAAACCGGGAGGTATGCAGTATTGGTGTTGATTCACTAAATACTTGACGTCACAGGGCGAACGAGATTTCAAGAGTGGAAGTGTCAAACGTTCTATGTGCCAAATCTCGCACTGTCAGGAGAATAAAGAAAAAACTATGTCTCTCTTTTTGTAGATAACTTATTAGTATCAAAAAAATTAAAAAGCTATTCTGATACCACAGAATTATGCTGCTCACCTCATCACTGAAAAAAATAGTGGGACAAATTAGGAAATTAATGAATTATTAGGAAAGTTCGAAGTGCCATACCAGGGAACTGACAATAAATTTTTTTTTGTTCGAAATGCCGTTAATAATGAGTGACAACGTTCTGTATGCGACAATGCAAGTACAGAAATACATCATTAATATTTTAACTAGTAAGACTGTAGTCAAGAAAAACCATCTCTCATATTTTTTGAATTTTTTACATAAGAATTTACGTAATTAAATTCAATAAAAATCTCTCAGTACCGACTTCTGGTTCTTACGCAACTTCATTCTTGAGATCAGATATTGCAAAGTTTACTGTGAAACTCCATGTGCTGTTTAGAAAGAAATGGTTGCATCGCCATAGTTCTTCCTGTTTTGCAACTGACGAACAGGCTGTTCTTTCAGATGGAGTACGCAATGGCATATTTCGAATACAGCATTTTGAAATGTCCCCTTCTTCTGTTTCAGTGCAAGAATTAACAGGTGATTGAGATGGATCAGTAAGAGACACTTTGATCATGCTGCATTTGCTGATCTTATACGCCTGCATTGGCCGAATTGGAATTACATGGTGTGGGTTCATGGCTTTAGTTGACTCGACGATCTTACTCAATTGTTGCGAAAGAAATTCCATGCATGACGCATGGCACCTGGGACTGCCGAGGCAAGCACTACTTGGCACACAGATAATGTGCCATTTAGTAATGAATGTCAGAAGTATTTCCTCCATAATTTTGCACTTGGAAAAAGTTTAATGACATATAACAGAGTGACGTGAACAGAGTAGCACTGAAATCGCCTTTTGTGAACAAATGTCACTTCCGTTTGACATTTCCATTCTTAGTTTACTTTCCTGTTGTTCTAGAAACTTTGTCCGAACGGCCCGTTAGAGAAGAAGGGATGTTACGGTTTTGAACATGACTATCTCAGTAACCGTATATAAGTTTCAACGGAGAAATAACACAGCCAACCGGTTCAGTGTATTAAAAAGTATTGGCAATCGGTTGGCTGTGTTATTTCTCAGCTAGAAGGAGGGTTGTTGTAATTGTTCATTTCATCTCTGCGCTATCTATATTGCTTTTCAACTAGCGATCCAGACTTACATCCATTACTCATTAACTTTTTACTCACCTGCTAATGGAAATTAGGGTCGTCTGCGATTAGGGT
This sequence comes from Schistocerca americana, assembly GCF_021461395.2. Classification (NCBI taxonomy): domain Eukaryota; kingdom Metazoa; phylum Arthropoda; class Insecta; order Orthoptera; family Acrididae; genus Schistocerca; species Schistocerca americana. Next base: position 145,705,561 of record NC_060127.1, read on the forward strand.
ATCTGTGCCGCCTCTATCGAAGATAACGTTCTTATTTCAAAGTGTGAGGTTACACATGAGGGAACTGGGCGTGTTATCTTCGAGGTCACCTCCCTCTCCCCGGACAACCCTGGAACCTCGGGCAATTGCGTGTGGTTCATTTGACTTGGCCCTCCCCCAGTGATCTCGGCCGGTTGGATGTTGAAAACCCTCTCGCCTGGACCACTGAGAACACGTTAAAATGGGTGGGTCCCCCACAGCCCCTCCTTGTATTACTAGGGCAATTGCGTGGGCTTCCTCATACTTCATCACCAGAAGTGTTATCACTGTAAGTCATGCACTGCCTGATATTTATCTGTCCTCGTACCCGCCCTGCTATCCTACTTCTGTGGAAACTAACTTCGTGTAGCACGGAGTGCTTACCGTAGAAAACGGCTTATTTTCAGTCGTGACGTCAGCTGCTTTGCCCCCTGAAGTCCCAACAAACAACAACAATAAGAACAACAATGTCCAGAAATGCACGGTTCCAGACAATGCGGTGGATGCAATATTTCTTTACTTCTGAAAAGCGTTTGACTCTGAACCACGCCAACGATTATTAGCAGAAGTAGAGATATGTGGGTATCGAACGAAATTTGTGACGGGATCTAGGATTTCTTGGTAGGGTGATCGCAGTGTGTGATATTGGTGGCGTGTCACTGACAGATGTACGAGGCGCATCAGGTGTGCCCATGGAAGCGTATTCGGACCCGTGTTACTTATACTGTATATTAATGACGTGGACTTAATGCAGTTTATGCGTTTGTCTATATCGAAGCACAGTCTGGAAACTGTACAAATATCCAGTCAGTTCTTGTCAAAGTGGTGCAAAGACTGGCAACAGATATGAAAGTGTACACTTTACAAAACGGAAAAAGTGGTATCCTGTGATTATAAAATCAGTTATTGGAATCGATGTACTCATAAAAACGCGTGGCTGAAACAGTTGGCAGGGATCTGAAATGAAACTATGATCAGGCTCAGTCGTAGGTAAAAAAAATAGTTCAAATGGCTCTGAGCACTGTGGGACTTAACATCTCAGATCATCAGTTCCCTAGACTTAGAACTACTTAAACCTAACTAACCTAAGGACATCACACACATCCATGCCCGAGGTAGGATTCGAACCTGCGACCGTAGAGTCGTAGGTGAAGCACGGTTTATAGATAGTACGCTACGGAAATTGAGTCAGTTTGCAAAGGGTATCGTTTAGAAAATACTCGTGCGATGCGTGCTAGAATATTGCCCCAAGTGTGTGGGAGCCATGCCAAATAAGACCAGCAGTGGACAGGTTGGTCCAGCTCAAGGGGGTGTCACGAGAACGTAAAACCTGAAATGGCAGACTCTGGAAGACAGACGCAAGTTATCTCGCTAAAGATTACTTACACAATTCCAAAAACAAGAAGTAGGTAAAGAATCTAGAGTTATTTCTTCAACCGCCTACAGGTCGCTCCCGCAGGAACCGAGAGACAAGATTAGTCAATTTACAGCACGTTCAGACATTTATGCATTCACTCTTCTCAGCCTCCATACGCGATTGCAACGGGAAGAAACCGTAACATGTGTCTGTATGCTAGGCACCTCACAGTGGTTTGCAGAGTTTGTGGGTTGACGCAGATGGCGACTTGTGTGTAATAGCGGACGGCCCACACCGGTTGTGACGTCACGTCTTGTGTCACTGCCGGGTAGGCCTACCGGACGGCCATTAATGGGTTTGTTACAAGCAGTGGGAATTTACCCTCACCGCCTCTGTGTTATGGGGTGAAAGATGAAAAAATATTTCTGGTAGTAGTCACTGCAGCCAGCACAGAAAAGACCACTGCTCGGAGCATCCGAAGGAGACCAGTATGTGTGCTGTAGAAATATTGTGAGTACAAATGAAATCGGCAACTCGCATTAAGTACCCGAAAGACATCCTCAGTCAACGTTGTTTCGGTCTTCAGCCTGATGCAGGCTCGCTACGCTAACCCATCCTATGCAAACATCATCACCTCTGCATAACAGCTGCGACATACATCAATTAATTGCCTACTGTCCTCGAGCGTTCGACACGTCCTACAATCACCCCTCCCCTCCCTCCACTCACATTTCGTTACTTTGCCAAATGGAAGTAACTAGACCAACACATATAGAAACAACTTCCTAATACTTACATTCATAATCGATGTTAACAAATTTCACGCCGGCCGCTGGTGGCCGAGCGGCTCTGGGCGCTTCAGTCTGGAAACACGCGACCGCTACGGTCGCAGGTTCGAATCCTGCCTCGGGCATGGATGTGTGTGATGTCCTTAGGTTAGTTAGGTTTAAGTAGTTCAAAGTTCTAGGGGACTGATGACCTGAGATGTTAAGTCCCATAGTGCTCAGAGCCAACAAATTTCACATTTTCATAAACGTTTTCCGAGCTATTGCCAGTCTTCCTTTTACATCCACTCTACATCGACCATAGTCAGTTGTTTGGCTGCCCAAATAGCAAAACACGTCTACTTATTTTAGGGTCACAATCCCAAATCCGATTCCTTCAGAATCGCATGATTTAATTCGGCTACATCCAATCACCTGCGTTTTACTTTCGTTGATGTTCACCTTATAACTTCTTAATTCCGTTCACCTGCTTTTCCAAGTCCTTTGGCGTTTCTGACATACTTAATTAATATCGCTGAGTATACCTTAGAAATGTTGAATTCGGCATTCATTCTACCTAGATCTGTTAGACAGTGATCTTTTTTCTTGTGCCTCTGTGTGAATGTAAGCCATCCACTCGACCTGTATAGTTCAGGTTGCTCGTGTAAAATTTAGTCCATTGTTCCAGGACTAATACCAGTCACACCAGCGATTGCTTTAGGTGTACTCTTCTCCAGACAGTGTTAGAAGTTGTACTTGCTAGGAGATGGTCAATTTCCTCCTCGCAGACCACCTGCGATATTGATCTGTCTGGTATACCTCCCCTGTGGGCTCACACATAAAGTTCTCTGGCAGTTCTCACAGTTACGTGTGCCACCGTAGTTACCGATCGCAATCACTACCTCATCATGAATTTATTCTGCATCAATTTCCCTTGCAAATGCAAAAACCGAATAGTACGAACAGTTCTTCCCTTTGTTTATTTTCTACAACAGTGCCGTCACACAAATGAGACGAAGTCTGAAGACCTCGTTGTGTTCCCATCCCAGCGACCGGTACTGCGATATGAAAATACCGGTTAACTACAGATCAGATTATCTCAGTTCCGTCTCATTGCAGTATTTCCATTGTCCGTATTTGACAGCTCCGGACGTATAACATTGTAGAATGCTTATACAATAAAAGAAAAACAGTGCTTCGCTTTAGTCATTCTTTATTTGCTCGCTACCTCGCTTTTTTTTATTGTCATACTAAAGACCGAGTACACACACACACACACACACACACACACACACACACACACACACGTGATAATGTACTGCCACAAGTTGACTGATTCATTAAGTAGGAACCAAGATAACTAGATGTGGAAGAAGAGAGAAGTAGAATTGCCCTAGTAAATATTGCCATAAACAAAGAACGAGAACACATTAACATCTAAAAGCAATAGCCCGCAAACGAGGAGTAGGATTCTAAAAGCGTGCGTTTGGAGTGTGGCATAGAACGGCTTTGGGACCTGCACTCTGCGGACTGAGGAAAGGAAAAGATTGCATCCTTTTCGGTTGGAACTGGGCTCAAATGGCTCAAACAGCTGTGAGCACTATGGGACTTAACTTCTAAGGTCATCGGTCCCCTAGAACTTCGAAGTACTTAAACCTAACTAACCTAAGGACATCACACACATCCATGCCCGAGGCAGGATTCGAACCTGCGACCGTAGCGGTCGCACGGTTCCAGACTGTAGCGCCTAGAACCGCTCGGCCACCTCGGTCGGCTGGAACTGGGTGTTGCAGGCGCATTCTGTAAATCAAATGGGCCGGCAAGATCACGAACTACCGAGTTCTTAAAAAAATTGGAGAGATTAGGAATTTATGGAACACTGTTGTAAAAAGAATAGTTCAGATCGGAATTCCGCTGTGCGAAAACTACGTAGTAAATGATAGGATTTCCGGGCGACTTCTCTGTTTTTTTTGTTTTGCACATAATTAGCACGCCCATCCTTCAGTGTTAGTCCGTTGTGTACTTTCTGTCCTCACAATATACAGGGTGATTCAAAAAGAATACCACAACTTATAAACAGTTTACAGAGAATGGGTGTTTGTGCAAAGGGAAAAGTTCTGGACGGCCGAGAACGAGTGATGAAAATGTAGCACGCATCCAGCAAGCATTTGTTCGCAGCCCAGGAAAATCGACTCGCAGAGCTAGCAGAGAGCTGCAAATTCCACAATCAACTGTATGGAGAGTCCTACGAAAAAGGTTAGTTATGAAACCTTATCCCGAGGCGATGGATCGGCCGCCAGGCAGCTCGTGACAGAGCACTTCATCACTGGCCTCCAAGAAGCCCTGATCTTACCCCCAGCGATTTTTTCTTATGGGGGTATGTTAAGGATATGGTGTTTCGGCCACCTCTCCCAGCCACCATTGATGATTTGAAACGAGAAATAACAGCAGCTATCCAAACTGTTACGCCTGATATGCTACAGAGAGTGTGGAACGAGTTGGATCATCGGGTTGATATTGCTCGAGTGTCTGGAGGGGGCCATATTGAACATCTCTGAACTTGTTTTTGAGTGAAAAAAAACCTTTTTAAATACTCTTTGTAATGATGTATAACAGAAGGTTATATTATGTTTCTTTCATTAAATACACATTTTTAAAGTTGTGGTATTCTTTTTGAATCACCCTGTATATCTCTCATGTTGTGAGTAATAAAAATTAGTTGATCTCGTAAATTCTGTGCTTTTTTGCAACCAAAGCCGTTTCTTCTGATGCAGGTAATTTACATGCACAAAACATAAAAAGATCTATACAAATATTGTTGTTTATTTGTACTCAATAGAACGTTCTTCATCATGATCAAAGGCAAGCATTTGTTCTTCTTAGCCAGCCGTTGTGGCCGACCGGTTCTAGGCACTACAGTCTGGAACCACGCGACCGCTTCGGTCGCAGGTTCGAATCCTGCCTCGGGCGTGGATGTGTGTGATGTCCTTAGGTTATTTAGGCTTAAGTAGTTCTAAGTTCTGGAGATCTAATGACCTCAGCAGTTAAGTCCCATAGTGCTCAAAGCTATTTGAACCATTTGTTCTTATTATTGATAAGTGTGACAGTTCGTAATCGACAAGATTGCAAGAGTGGTAGTCATGCTGCTTGATATTTACTGGGAACTCTTGAATCGAATCGGTAAAGTGGTCTAATGTTTCGTTGGTACGACCGTATACAGTAGAAGAAACAAAGAAAGGTTAGAGCTTAACGTCGTGTCGACAGCGCGATCGTTAAGAGCCGGAGCAAAAGCTCGCATTACGAAAGGATGGGGAAGCGGTGCCGTTTTCGCGGCATTTGTTTGAAACGATTTAGAAAAATCACTGCAAAACCTAAATCAGAATGGCCGAACGCGGGTTCGAAACGTTCGTCCTCCCGACTGCAAGTCCAGTGTGCTGACCGCCGCGCCACCTCGCACGGTCGCGTACAGTAGACGAGGCAGTGGTTGAGTGGCCTGCTTTGTCCCAGACCTAGGCGGAAGCTGCGCTGGCCCGTGGCCGGGGTGTCGCAGGGCGGGCGCCGGCGCCGGCGAGACGCGTCCGCAGTGTTGGTAAGCCTGGCTTCCTCATTAACCCGGCCGGCCGGCCCACCAGTCAAGGACCCTCCGTACGGCGCCGCAGGCCGGGCTGCGCCAAGTGCCTCCACACTACGCCGCCCTACTGCCAGGCAAACTCGCACCTGCCCTTCCCACTGCTTACTCTGCAGAAGCGCCAATATGGGTGGTAACCACCTGTTTAAGTATCTCCGTCACTGCACTAACGTGCTTCTTCTCATGAGGAATACCAATGAGTCTTGTACGGGACGGATAGGTCACAATCAGGAAAACGTGATCTCAAGGAGTTCCGCAGGGTTCAACCCGTGGTCCATTTCTATTTTGCCATTGTGACAATAATAGATATTTCACCTACGTTACAGTCTACAAACTGACACTTGGGAACTGCTCACATCATATGGTAACTAAACACACCGTCCGAGACGGCCCCAGAAGACATTACGCTAGTATCTTCTAACACGGCTTCTAGCTTTCATAAGAAGAGACTTGTAAAGATATAAGAAATTTCTGAAAGTATATGTCTGGTGTACAGCGTCGTATGGAGCTGAAACCTGAACCGCTGGAAATTCGGAGGAAAAGTAAAAAAATGGTTCAAATGGCTGTGAGCATTATGGGACTTAACTTCTCAGGTCATCAGTCCCCTAGAACTTAGAACTACTTAAACCTAACTAACCTAAGGATATCACACACATCCATGCCCGAGGCACGATTCCAACCTGCGACCGTAGCGGTCGTGCGGTTCCAGACTGTAGCGCCTAGAACCGCTCGGCCACCACGGCCGGAGAGGAAAAGTAACTGGAACCATTTCAATTCTGGTGTTACACACATACTGTGTTGGTACACAAGTTTCACATAACACGCGCTTTAGTTATCAGTAATATATTATTCTAAACTATTTACAACACTCTGACAACGTTGAGGTAACTTTTAGATTCAGTGACTGTAGAAATCACGTGGTTTTGAGGCGAAGAAGTCGTTGAGTCACGTTCGGAATGCATTTTTATCCGTGAAAGAAGTTCCTTGAAGGTTGTTCGCTAAAGAGTGGAAAAAACGGAAAATCTGAGGGCGGAAGAGCAGCTGAATAGAGTAGATAGTGTTTTTCGTCAGTTAGGGGTAGGAGGGGGGGGGGGGGGCGTTACGTGGTTAGTTTCACTTCACGCAGTCGTTATTGGATTGCGCCCTCAAGACGTCTCAGTTGTTGGCAGTAAATGCCAGCAGTGATGGTTTCGCCTCGGGGAAGCAGTTCTTAGTACATCACGTCGTCGCTGTTCCACCAAATGCTAAACATATTGTTCGATTGTGCGCAGGTCTTTGTGCGGGGATTCTGTTTTGTTTGGATACAATTATCCCTTTCCTTATGTTTGCAAAAAGACACAATTTCTCGTCAGTAGTAATGGTACAGGATAGGAACGGTCGGTGTTGCTCAGGACCTAACTGGTGACGGGTAAGCTGAGATGCACACTGACCACCCCCTACTTTGGTTTTTGGCTTAGTAGAGCATGCGGTACCCGTACATCAGTTTTCTTAACCTTCCCCAGTGCGTGCGAATGTCGCACGACAGTGCAATGATCGCGGGTCATCACATTTGCCAGGTCTCGGCTACAGTGACGTGTATCATTAATGCGTTTAAACGATTTTCATCAAACCCCGAAGGTCTCCCTCAACGTGGAGAGTCAGTGATGACAAAACGATCTTCCTCAGAACGAGAAAACAGTTTTTTTGCCGTGCGCTGTCCAGTGGCATTATCCCCATACATCGCGCTGATGCTTCTGGCTATAGAACCCAATCGGAGGAATACGTCGGGAATATTCCGGCTTCTCCACTTGGCACTCCATTTTCTAGCATCCAAAACTCCACTCACTGTCTCCAAATGACAATATTTAAAGTCAGATAGCAGCAGTGAACTGCAAACAAAAAAAAAAAGTAACAATCCAGAAGTAAACCCATACCAAATGGAATACCAACATTAAAAACAAAAACGCTACTAACTTACGCACCAACCTAATACGTTAAAGATTAAGTACGCCTACAAAGTATGAAATCAAGCGAGGCTAAAACCAATAGGTGAGGAACAGGTTAGTGAAACATGTTAGTGGAATATCTCCAATGGTATTCAAGATTAGTTAACTCAGCACCGGAAGAAACTGGAGAGACAAAGGCGGAGACTGGAGTATGTGAAGGAGACCTCGCCAGATAAAAGCTAAGACACTGGTTCTGATCCTTCAGGTGTTCTTCATTATCTGCCCTGACGTGAGTATAAGGCACGTAACGCTCACAGAGCAGCGTGAAACTGTCAGAAAAGTTCTTCTATGGGGTGTATTTCAACTAGAGCGTCTAAGTGGCACCCTCCTCGGTCTTGGCGACCCATCGTGCACTTTGTCATTTTGTGGCAGGTCCGTATCGATAACACCAAGTCTCGTTTTACCTGATGATTTTTTTAAACATAAATTGCCCGCAATTTTCATTTCAGTCGAGTCGAGTGACTGCAGGCGTCCACTCATCGTTAATTTTCGTTCGGGAGTGAAGGCATGCGGGATAAACTTCGCACTCACTTTTCTCCTCTTCAAAACATTGTGCTGAGTGTGTGTCTGATTTATTAAATCCGAAATGGCATACAAGTACCCCGAGTAGATTTGCTTGAATCATACGAACCACTTTAAAAAAACGTTAGTTTTTAGTTCGATTTTTGCTTATTTAACTTTTAATTTTTTTTCAGCTTACCGTTAATCTGCTACTTGTAGGTCATACAGTAAACGCTCCTCTTTTTCGAAGGTCTAATTATCCAAAGCAGGACCCTCTCTGCCCGCAGTTCTAACCTCTACGCTGCTCTGGAACGAGGGGAGTTAGCAAGCTGTGGTGCCGATAACGACTCCCACAACTTTTCATGTTTTGTGGGATACTCCTAAATCCGTCGTTAAAAATGACGCACGTTCGATTGTTAGTAATTAGGACGACTTTTCTACTCGAAAACGCATTTTGGAGCTTAAGTCGAAAGTAATGAATTCAGTGCTTCATTGTTGTTCTGCGCGTGGGCTCGAAGGTCTCTCTCCATTCCATCAGATAGTCAAGAGTCAGATGTTTTTACACATCAGCAGTAGCTTCATTACTTCAGTCCTCTGTGGTGGCTTATGATCGGATGTATGCAGTGCCCCACTCATCTCAGCTTGGTTCCATTTAGACCAACATTCAGAACATTAATGGTGCCGCGGATTGTCTGTCATTCATTGAACTACTGTGATAAAGTTTCTCCATAACGGCTTTTTTTTTGTCGAAAGAATATGCTTGTTACATCTTGTGGGAAAGTACAGCACCTGTTTCGATATTTTCGTCGACCTAGAATGTTACAGTAGCTTTACAGAGAAAGATGTCGATCGTAGACGCAAATGCCCCCAAGGACCGAGAGCGGCTAGAGTGGACGCATGCACGCTTCTATTAAACGTGATTTTCAGGTATAAAAATGATTTCCCAACTTAATGCGTTGGAAAACTTATTCTTATGACTATAAGGAGCCGAAATATGAAAAAAAAAAGATTTTGCGAAACATCGAGACCGGAAAACGCCCGTAAAGCTGACGCAATAGTACTTCATAGCACCATAACTTTTTCTACAATTATTGAAGACTCGTTTATTGCATATTGAAAGACCTGCTGCCTATTTTAAAAAAAGCAGGTCGTATATTCCACAATTTTGCATAATACATTTTCCATATTTCTAACATCTTTTTCTTTTTTCGCGAACAATAGAACAAGAGTAACAATAATGAGTTGGTACTGGAATAAAATGAACATAAACTGAGTAAAACCAAAGAGTAGGAATTTAAATTTAAGAAGAAGCTAATAGATGATAGGAGAGGTTTTTAGTGGAAGAAAGTGTCCCACCACCTGCCTGTTCCGGGCGGGAGGACGTAGGAACAACTTGGAGCCAGTCCCAGATGGAGCAGCAGTTTGCTTAGCTCTAACTTCAGATCGTATTAATATGTTATTTACAATTTTTCATTAAATATAATAAAGTAGTGCATGTCTCATATCAAATTTACTGTTGATTACTGGAAATGTCATGGCTCTTCCTGTGGCAGGGGAGTCTCGGGAGTTCGTCGCGCCCCGCTTCTCCAGGAAGTTTCAGCTCAGTGTATTTCTGTAATGTACGCCATTACTTGTTACCTATCAGTAGTTGCAAACCTCATACATTTCTGTACGTTTTCTGTCGTTGTATAATGTTCAGTATATACTTTTTCTTTAACAATCGTATTCACCAACTAGGATCACGTTAACAACTTCAGTTCCCCTTCTTCCTTCGTTATTGTTTTTCCTATTTTTCGAGTATTCCGTCATTTTGTCTTCATGAAGTCTCATCCTTTTTTTCTGACCATGTTGTTCCCGATCTTTTATTTCTTCTGCTTTGAAAGCATTATTCTTCTTATTTTTTATATTATTCTATGAATCCATATTGTCTTGTTCAGACTTTTTTGTGGCATCCGAGTCAGTGATTATCTTGTTGTCGGAGTCGTTCCATGTGTTGTGTTGTCTTGTGAGGTGGTTCCCTATTTTCCGTCTCGTCTGCATGCTCTGTGGAGTGCAATGTGAAATTCTATCGGTGATGGTGTTTAGTTCTAACCAGTCATCTAGCCGTCTTATGCATTGTCGTACGTTATTGTCGTGCTGTTGCGCTCGTATGTGTCTGAACATATCGCAATATAATGTGATGTGTTCCTCTGTCCCGATTTCTCCACATGTGAATGTGTCTATGTTACTTAGTCCAACACGATGGAGATAATGTGGATACCGCCCATGTCTCGCAATAAAGTGGATCTGTATATTTCAAGTTCATTCATTGTCAGATGTTCTGGGGGAATGTGTGTACTCTGCGTCCTTTTCCTGTTGCGTCCCATTCAGTCTGCCAAGTGTCATTTCGCCTTTCACGAAGTTGTTTCTTGTCAGTTATTTGTTTTCCTATAATTTCCTGTACTTTGTCGTGTGGTCTGTCGTGTATGGAGGGAAGCTATGACATCAATGAAATATGAATAGCGGCAGTAACGGTAACGATATTGGTATGAGTGAGCCCAAGATTTTGGTGAGCGTCGGGACTCAGCACTTAGATATACTGATGGAAAAAACCGACCCTTGAAACTGATGCCGGTAGTTTAGTTCTGAATAACCAGGTAAAAAGCGAAATGTCAATTAGCTGTAGCAGCAGTTTAGTTCTGAATAACCAGGTAAAAAGCGAAATGTCAATTAGCTGTAGCAGCAGTGCTAAAATTGTTCTTTTCTAATAAACTTTTGTAATCAATGGGTAATTTTTATTCGTAAAATTTACATGGCTTTGAAATATGGCATTATTGTAGAAAATGGGGAAAAGCTATCAGGGAACGAACAATGCCGTCAGAAAGGAACAGGAAAGACGCGACATAGGAATTGGCACTGCTGAGACAATAATGTACGTGTTAGTATTAGGTGGTTCGCGTGTACATCCAGTGTGTAAGACTTGTCCTCAACTGGTATGTACCGTAGTTCCTCACTGCCGTCGTCTGAGAGTTGTATTACAGAATGGCACCATCCCTAGTCTGGAAGTGTAGTATCAGTGAAATTACAATGCTCAATTTAGTTTAAAATATTAAAAACAGAGGAGCTGCAACAAAACTTGCGACAGAGTATGAGGAGAAAACTTAAGACTTAACTTTGTGTGTATAGACTGAAGCGACGAGTGAACATTTGTACCAAGGCCAGGGATCGAACCCAGGTCTCTTGCATAATAGGCACGTGGGTTAGCCAGTAAGCCACCTTAGCACAGCGATTCACGCAACTGCGTGGATTACCTTGGCACGCAGTCTACTTTGCATTCCCCCTTTACAGGATAATCCGTACATATGTCTGAACTGCTGTGCCGAGATGACTTTGTGGCTAACACACCTCCCTGGTAAGCAGGAGACCCGGGTTAGATTCCCGGCCTTTGTCCAAACTTTCACTCGCTACTTCAGTCTATATACATAAATTTATGTCTGTATGAGACCAGTAAAGTGTCTGAGCTTGTGTCATTGTTCATTCACAGTTAATGATTACCACATAGAAAGCAGCAGATCTGGTACCTGTGTCTATACAAATGACTTTATCTGCTTTTAGCCGTTGTAGTCTGAAAATTTGACACGGAAAATAAAGTTCGTCAACCAGAATTTTCACCCTTTAGCACTGGCTATTCGTAATATCCAAGCAGTGATGTGATCCCCAATTGAGCAGAATTTCAAAATATTACAATCAGTGTGAGCACACTGGTGATCTTTTGGTCAGTTGATTTGGGGGAGAGCGGACCAAACACAGGGGTCATTGGTCTCACCGGGTTAGGGAAAGAAGTCGACCGTGCCCCTTCAAAGGCACACCAGGCCGGCATTTGCGTGAAGCGACTTAGGGAAGTCACGGGAAATCGAAATCAGGATGGTCAGGGACGGGTTTGAACCGTCGTAGTCCTGAGTGCGAGTCCGCTGTGCTAACCACTGCGCCACCTCGCTCGGTGGTGATCTTTTTCAGTATTCAGCCACTTACCTACCACTTTTCGCGAAAAGCAGCTGGTGGACGGACTAAGATTTGTTTTACTTTTCTATTTAATAATTTGGTTCTCTGAAAGTGAGGAGTCAAAAAAATTTTCGTTCTTTGTTCGATATCTACGTATATTGCAGCAATATAAGGAACAAAAATACTGAAAATCGTTTATTTCAGAAACTGGCGTTGAAACAACCGATACAAGCAGAAACAGGGTGTTACAGCTATAACCGCCGTTCCTACAGCTATAACCGCCGTTCCTACTGTGGAGTCGAGTGCCGTACGGTCGGCCAATGTGTGTGTGTGTGTGTGTGTGTGTGTGTGTGTGTGTGTGCTGGTCGTTGTTTAGCCGCCGCCGCCGCCGCCGCTCGGCGTCACTCAAGGCGCGGCGTGTTCCCGCAGGACGCTCTGTTTACATACAGACTGGGGCACCCCTTGTAAGCGTTAAGTGGCCGCACGGTATCTACACGCTCATCTCGGCGACGTCAACGCCGCTCTCCACTAGCCTGCTTTTTGTTAACTCGGGCCCTTTGCTGCCCTGCCTTGCCCTGCTCTTCCCCTCTCCCGCCCAGAGTGTGTCGAAAGAGATAGGCAGGCGCCCACCTCATACGCTGGAGTGCCCGCCGAGCTGCTGCTGGAAACTGTCTCTGGGGGGGCCTCTCCGCCGATTCCCTCACTTGCGACGAAACGTGCTGCAGGGGGGTGGGCTTTCACACATAAATGCGAGTCATAGATGGATCCGCGGCACACTCTACTGTTATCTGGAATGCCTGCGTCCATGCACAGTATAAAAACGAATCTATGTATGTATGTTTCACATCTCCTCGTAAACCAGTGACCCGATTTCATCCAAACGTTTTACAGATAGCACTTACTGTCTGGAAAGAATCTCAGTGGAGGTGAGAACCACCGATCTATCAAAGGGGTTCGGGGTGAAAAAGGAGTGGAGCCCATTACGTGCGAATATCCTTACTTCATTGATACAGCATTTGAGAATGAGGCTACTCAGTGACTTGCAACGAACTTTACACATATTTTCAAAACCTTACGAAACTTCTTCTCGCTGACAACCCCCACATAATGACGAAAAAAGTTTATCGCGTACTACATATTCGCTGTCGTGGAGTAAAACTGCCGCGTGAGGCATTGCGTTCTAATTTTATTACTGCTTTAGTACAAATTGTATTCGCAACACATTATGCAGAGACTATTTACTTTTACCACTGAATGCACAAGCAAAAATGTATCAATGTACGACACGTAATTCAGGAGATAACATCATAGCCGCGCGGGATTAGCCGAGCGGTCTGGGGCGCTGCAGTCATGGACTGTGCGGCTGGTCCCGGCGGAGGTTCGAGTCCTCCCTCGGGCATGGATGTGTGTGTTTGTCCTTAGGCTAATTTAGGTTTAGTAGTGTGTAAGCTTAGGGACCGATGACCTTAGCAGCTAAGTCCCATAAGATTTCACACACATTTGAACATTTTTTTTGAACGACATCATAAACATTGTGGGGCGTGAAAATGAAACTTCAGGGCGGAATTCGCTAGAGATACGAGTGAAATATGTGTACAGATACGTGTGAACTGTTTTAAATGTTATGTGGAAAGTGTTTGACATGTGTGATAAGTGGCCAAAGCTAGGGTGAAAAGCTCATCCTGAACGCCAGGAACAATTTCAGTCAAATTTGGTGCACATAATTAGTTACTATCTGGAAAGGAATACTGTGGGGTTGAGAACCACCAGCCTCCTGTTGGAGTGGGGTGCTAAAATGGAGAGGGAAAGGGTGAGTAGGCAGTGGACAGAGAGAGAGAGGGGGGGGGGAGGATAAAAACACACACACACCCATGCCCGAGGGAGGACTCGAACCTCCGCTGGGACCAGGAACACAGTCCATGGCTGCAGCGCCGTAGACCGCTCGGCTAATCCCGCGCGGCGAGATAGACACAACTCTGGAAGATTTAAGGATGACTTGATAAAGTAACATAATATGTTAACTACTCCGTGGAAATGAATGAAAGTTTGGGAGCATGCTGCCAGAGGTCTCCCAGTCGCACACAAAGTTGGACGCAGGAGATGGACGGCGACAGGAGGTAACTTTCTACACCCTTTGTTATCCTTATCAGTTCATTCTCTACTGCAAGGAGTGTTTCAGATCCGGGGCACCATAGAGTGGCAGATCTCTTCAGCCGCTTAGCAGGTGGAGCCGTTCCCAATTGCGAATAAATAAATGAGAGAGGATTACCGGTTCTGGCATACGCCTTACAGTTTCCTGAAATAGGATTGGAAATGCACTGCCGAACAAAGTAATGACAACCACCCAGAAGGGGAGAAGGAAACGGAATGAAACTTCACCGGTTGAATGGGAATCTGACGGCGTTATATCACTCACTACAAAATCGAGCCAAATTTCCAAAGAACTTAGCAGTAAGTGCCCTCTTACCTACATGACGATACACGCCGATTGGCTTGGATGCTTGCACTGTCTCGATGGGTGAGGATGTCATAAAGCCGTTGTATCCTCTACAGACGCAAGCTGGCCGACAAATGTTGTAACTGGTCTTTAGTGTCCTAGGTAACGGCAATGGGACGGAGTTGACGTCCAAACTGGTCTCACGCGTGTTGTATCTGGGACGGATCTGAAATTCTTGCTGGTGAAGGGATGCCAGGGATGTTCCGTTGTACCGTCAGATTGCCCTCAACCATTGCCAGACGTGACCTGAAGAAGTCATACCATGACAATTTATCAGGGACAGTGCAGAACCACGACTCATCACTGAACACAGCGCAACGCCATTCCTCAGCAATGCATCTTTCCTGATCACGGCAGGCCGCCGCGTGGCTCTCCCCCACCCCCCACCCCCGCCCCTGTCGGACGTTCGAGTCCTCCTTTGGTGTCCTTAGTGTAAGTTCGTTTAAGTAGTGTGCAAGCCCAGGGACCGATGACCTTAGCAGTTTGGTTCCACGGAAATTCCAAAATTCTTTTTGATCACGGAACCATTCCAAAAGGAGCTATTTGTGGTGAAGTGTTAACGGCGGCCTGCGCATGGGACGATTTACACTGCGGGATCAGACAGAATGTTTCAGCAGGGACTCCATTACTTGATCTCGGACGGATCTGGGACGGCTGGCGCAGGTTTGGAGAGGCTACGATGTTCTCGGTGCAGAGTACGACGCCTGCCTTGTGATGGTCAGACGTGGCCGCGTGGAACCTTGACGACGTGTGTGCGTACCTTCAAGTTCTCCTACAGCCCATCGTCTGGCCTCTGGTACGTCCCAGTGACCCTCAGATCTCGATATTGGATTATTCGACTAGCCGGCCAAATGCAGGCCCACAGTGGAGCCCCATTTGAAAAACTGTGTGATAGTGCTGCCTTACACGATTACACATCTCCTTGGAGTCCTCAACGTGTGATGCAGTCGCACACCCCCATATGTAGCTCACGAGTCTTAACAGTAAACACGAACAACACCAGTGGACTGCGGGTGGCTGTTCTACCTGCGCAGAGAATTGGAACTCTCAAGTGATTTAAGACACCCGCCGATGACGTGTACTTGTATGGAGTTACACTGACATCCGCCCATGTCTTGTGAGTGCTTCAGTTTCTTTTCAGGCAGTATATTTGCGTTGTGTGTGTTTTTGGTCGGGGAGGGGGTGTAGGATTGTGTGAAACTGTGAATGCGTTGTGTTTTGTAGGTATGACCGCTACTCCTCTAAATAATTTTGATCTATAGAGAGAAGAATAATGTACCTCGGCTGTTATCGTAAAATGCGTCGTTATGTACATTAATGTGACCGGCTGTGAAAAACCGGAATAACCATCTTTTTGTAGCGCGGACGTGTGAAAAGGCCACCTGCCGATGTACAGCGGTGAGCGTGGGTACTACCAATACCGACTGAAAGGAAGGCCTCGGCGCTTGTTGGTGACGTCACGTCAGCTAAGCACGGCGAACGCCAGGTCTGTTGCAGGCAGAAACGCCTGGGCGTGCTTATCACTATAAATCTCTTATTTTTCGACGAAATGTTTGGTATTGTTTTGGATTCTGCAGTTTTATTTAGATGAAAGATTTTCTTACTATCGTTAAGCTACAAATGAAGATCATAGTTCTGTATTACTGGAATTTTGTCGAAACAAACGTAGATCAATACGAGAAGATGCTTTGCCCCATTGCAAGCTTCGGAAATTTTACATTCAAGTAACTATATTTACTTGATCCATTTTGTTATCGAAACTTACCCCAACCCCCTTACAATGAACTCGTTTCTTTCTTTATTTATTTATTTTCGTTTTTCGTTTGACATCGTCACTGGAAATGTGAACTAATTTACATGTGTAAACGTCCAACTGTTGCCAGTCATTAGATTACAGTCGTTATCAACGAAAGGAATTCTAAACAGGAAACAAAATAGCTTCATACATCGAAAATACTGCTGAGCTTAAAGTTTTTTAAACATGCACATTAGAAAAGATTAATATTCCCCTCTTGCAACTGAAAGGAGAAACTTTATAAGATAAAAAATTTTATTTAATAAAACAAGTGTCTCTCTTTTGCCTATTCTTCTGTCCCCCTCCCCCTCCTCCAACGTGTACAATCGCAAGATATTTCATTAACATTCAGTGCTACTCACCCCATAATCAACCAAGATACCTAAAGAAGAGCACCAATATGTTCACAGTTTCTTGTAAAAGCAACGCAGTACAAACGTAACTTCCTCACATTTACAAATAAGGTAAAGAAGCGCGAATTCTGTTGCTGCTGGACCATGAAGTTGTTTTTGTATGTCAGTCCTTAAAACAGGTGGAAATTTAAGTTCAGGAGTACACTATTTGTTAAGGTGTAATGAATTGCACAATTAATTGATTGCAGAAATCTCTCAGAACAATGTGTCTTGGTCAACTACCGCCAATAGTTTCACATTTTCCTGTGTCAGAGAGGGAGACACCACCATTATGAGTATGCCTGCAACAGACCTGGCGTTCGCCGTGCCTAGCTGACGTGACGTCACGAGCCAGCGCCGAGGCCTTCCTTTGAGTCGGTGTTGGTACTGCACGAACCACGCTCCTCTTGCGGAGGCCCGCACGTAGCTACGTTCGCTGCACGGTCGTTGAGCAGACACTGTCGGCAGCTTCTTTGTCATCTAGACAGTCAGTCGCTCAACAGTTGCACGTCTGTTCCCCCGTACACATCTCTGCAGCCGACATTTTCCCTCGTTGTGTGTGGCCCTTGGTGCGCCGGTTTGGGATAGCGCCATTTTGCCATGCGCGGTGTACTTTAACCACGGCTGTTCGCAAACGGTTGTCCGTCTCGGAAATGCTTCCACCCTTGCCCCGAAAGCCAGTGGTCATTCCCAATTTGGACGTCAGATAAATCGTTCCGTTTTCGCACTGTGACAACGCCTGTCCTGTTTCCCCGCCCACCGACACGATTTATATACCCTCCACTGCTAGTGCTGCCAACTGCCGTCTCTGCGTGGTCGTTGCTCGATTACGTCGAACATAGACGGTGATAACATTAATAAAATAATTGAAAAGCTACGAGAGGTTCAATATCGGTAAAGCCCGGCATACAGGTTTTAATAGCTCGTCACATTGTACCTAAGTCGTGTTATGAACAGCTTTCTGTGTGCATATTCCTGACGTCCTTCTATGAATAAAGGTAAATTATAATATGTAGTTTTGTAAGGCGCTAATGGATAATGTCTGTGCCTTAGATGCTTTTACTTTGTAATTGATGTGGTTTATAGTATGTACAGGAAATGTATGCGCAAATGTGGGCTTTGTGAGAAGCAGTTATAGTAAAGTTGTGTTTCAGTAGTAATGAGTGGTTATACCGTGGGTGTGTGTGTGTGCTGCTTGGACAGCGCTATCTGGTGGCCGGTTGTGAGCCGCCAGAATCACAGCAGGCGGGAATAGGGCAGT
Organism: Schistocerca americana; assembly: GCF_021461395.2. Taxonomy (NCBI): domain Eukaryota; kingdom Metazoa; phylum Arthropoda; class Insecta; order Orthoptera; family Acrididae; genus Schistocerca; species Schistocerca americana. The sequence continues at coordinate 145,723,740 of NC_060127.1, forward strand.
GATGAAGCTGACCGGTGTTAGGAGAGCGGTGGTAGTTTCATCTGGCGACTTCAGTTTTATATTTTATGGAAAGAACGACCATGAGAGCAGATTTTTTTTAAATTTTTTATTGGTTGTGACAATGATTTTTATCATACAGTCTGGGTCATGTAGCAGCTCGTTTTGTATTACCAAGTAATATGGGAGAGAGTGTGGCAGATATGATACGCGAGTTGGGATGGAAGAAAGCAAAGACGTTTTTCGTCGCGGCGAGATCTATTTACGAAATTTCAGTCACCAACTTTCTCTTCCGAATGCGAAAATATTTTGTTGAGCCCAACCTACATAGGTAGGAATGATGATCAAAATAAAATAAGAGAAATCAGAGCTCGAACAGGAAGGTTTAGGTGTTCGTTTTTCCCGCGCGCTGTTCGGTAATGGAATGGTAGAGAGATAGTATGATTGTGGTTCGATGAACCCTCTGCCAAGTACTTAAATGTGAATTGCAGAGTAGTCATGTAGATGTAGATGTCCACATGGTTTTATAAATGTTAATCCACGTTTCAGGTATGTGGTTCTGTAATAATTGTAATGTATATAGTTAACTCATGTAAGCCCTCCCTCAAACCTGTTCTGTTACACCTTCACAGATCCGATGATGGCACCTTCAGAGTTCTGAAACCGGTCATCTAGTAAACGATATTGAAGCGATCGTGGCTTTTCAATAATTTTGAAAACAGAGTGATCGCCCCACGACACACCATCTGTTCACTGCAAGATAATATTAATGTCACTGGACCGTGTATAAGGTGGGGAATAAGGTGTTCCTTCTGGGGATTATTTTTTTTGTGGGGGATTTCCGTTTGAAGCATTTGCGTTACAAGGGAGATCTCCAGGAAATATCAGTCACAGCGGGGCATGCGACTATTTTTAATTTAATTTTGGGAGAATGTGTCCTAGGCAAAATGTTGAAAGAATAGTGTGTGACACGACATGTGCAGTGCGCGTATGTTTTCGAAGAGAGACTTACAAGTTCGGAAGCGCCTCGGTTGAACATTTATGGTGGTCTGAATTTTTAGGAGACTTAATATCGCAAAGTGTTTGGACAGAAACATTTGGAGATTCGAGAGTTATGAGATAAGGCATGGCACGACCTGCGCCTAAATATAAGTGGGTAAGTGCGTGTAATTTTTCCTCCTATCTACGTAATTCTGTAGCTCTCAATTCGTTCGAGCAATCAATCATTCATGATAGGAAACACAGTCATAGCTCAGTCACTCAAAATGACTCTGAAATCAGGCGATGATTCTTCTTCTCTGCAGGCTCGTGCTTTGCGGCAGTCTGCTAATCCGTACAAATAAAATGCCTCGTAATTTTGGGAGCGTTGTATAATCAGTCGGGAAACCTCATATCAAGCGGATATTTGGATTTGATGAAGTTTAACCTTCCGAAGAAGTAATGGAGATCTTGGATTATTAAATGCAGGTTCGTATCCAGTCTTTCGGAAGTTCCCTTCTGATTAACAACTACGCAATATATCGATAAATATCATTAATTCTCAAATTTCCGATACACACCTTTTATTTGAAGGAGCAATCTATATATATTTCCTTTTTAATCGTACAGTTTCGTCTCAGTTTTCTGTCATAAATCTCAATAATCAGATTACAGTTCTTCCAAACCAAGCTCAGGGTAATCGGCACGAAAACAATCTCGGAAGCTCCCTTTCTTTTTTTTCTAACAACCACCAGAGAGAGTACTACAAAGAATACTTATGCGCTCATGGCATAGCTATTGTATGAAACTATTTTGCGCATGGATTCTGCGAGTATGAAGATGGAAAATTTGTAAACGTCATTCAAGGGTAGAATTGTATCAGAATAATTCATCGAATATAAAGAGATATTACATGCGTTAGAGAACAGCCGGGTCGACAACGCATTCCGTGACCAGCGGCCGTGGCGCGTCTGCCATTGTCTCGTGCCGTGTGCAGACGTCACTCGAGCTGTCCACCGCGTGCCGCCGCGGGGCTGCGAACCAGATAGCCTGGCGAGGAGGCGCTCCACCTGAAGTCACTGCGTCACCTGCGCTGGTAGCTGCGAGAACGATTTTTTTTTTTTTTCGCCGTTTTGTGAGCTCAAGTCGCGCTTTCGGGCAATGCTGAGCTAGCGTTTTCTGGTATATCCTACCCTGTATGTCAGTGTTTGTTACCAGGAGGCGTCGTTTGTTGAAGAAGGCTTTATTCACTGCGTGTGGTCTACAACAATTTCTCCCTCCCTCCCCCCACGCATCCCCCCCCACCACACACACACACACACACACACACACACACACACACACACACACACACACACACACATGCACACAACGTCGAATGTCTTGTGTAACTTAGGTTCTGCTTCTAGTTTCGGTCGTTATTTTCCTTTCGACAGTTCTTCAAACCGGCCGAGGTGACGCACTGGGTAAGGTACTGGACTCTCGTTGAGGAGCGGATGGCGGTTCAAATCCCCCTTCGGTCATCAAAATTCACGGTCTTCTACGGTTTCGGTCATCGCCTTTGGCAAAAGCGGGTAAGATTCTGTTCAAAACAAGACAGCCTATCTCATTCCCTACGTTTCCCCAAATCCAATCTCACATTGATATCGCTTCCTTGATTGTACAGCCGGCCGGAGTGGCCGAGCGGTTCTACGCGCAACAGTCTGGAGCCGCGCGACCGCTACGGTCGCAGGTTTGAAAGGTTTGAATCCTGCCTCGGGCATGGATGTGTGTGATGTCCTTAGGTTAGCTAGGTTTAAGTAGTTCTAAGTTCTAGGGGACTGATGACCTCAGCAGTTAAGTCCCATAGTACTCAGAGCCATTAGAACCATTTTTTTATTGTGCAGTTATTTTCGTTCTGAACGGTCCTGTCTCATTTTGGTTGGTTGTTTGATATGACTGTGAGATACACTTCTTGGCTTCTGCAGGTGTACAAATATTACAATGGAACTTCAAAAAGTAAGTTACACTTAATTATGACATGCCAAGTAACTTTTTTCGAATGTTGCACTGCGCTTCAAAATACAACGAATACATGACACTGTTTTTCAACATTGTTCCTTTTTGTACCAGTACTATCGCGAAATAGGTGAGAGTGTGCCACGTGTATGATACACGAATTGGGCTGGCAGCCAGTAAAACAAAGGCATTTTTCCCTGCTGAGGATCTTCTCGTCAAATCAGAATCACCAACTCCCTCCTTAGGAGTGTGAAAATATTTTGCTAGCGCCCACCTACATAGGGAGAAATGAGAACCACAATAAAAAGAGATAAATCAGAGCTCGCGCGGAAAGAATAAAGTGTTCGTTGTTCCTTCGCACTGTTCGAGAGCGGAACAACAGAGAAATAGTTCAAAGGTGGTTCGGTGAACCATTTGCCAGGCACTTCATTGTGAATAGCAGAGTAATCACGTAGATGTAGATGTAGACGAGGTCAAGTATTTACGAAAAATCTGTTTTTCCGGATTATTTTGCGACACATTGAAACGTTAATTGTATCTTTCCATCCATATGAAAGATTTTGGTCATAAAAAATAGTTGTTCTGTAGATTTCAGTTTACTTGAGTTATAAGAAATGCCTCATGGTTCGAATATTTTTCCAAATATAATTTACGTAACATTTCATATAAATATGTTGTTCACTAAAAATCCACTATGTTTTAAAAATACAGTAACGTCTTTTCGTAAATACTTCAATACTTTGTAAGAGCTAACTACATACTGTCGTTTTACAAGTGACGTATTTTAGGATCCTTAAATTTCTTTTTTGCGTTATTATAAAAAATTACTCTTATCGTTATTTAATTACTTTGATTTTTGCACGAATTAAATTTTAATAATACGCAAACAGCATGCCATTATAATCATTAATTTGAATAATACAACTCCTAGAATATACTGAAATTCCTGTTTTAATATTTAGAACTGAATAAGCGCCAAGTGGTGCAGTCAGTAGCTGGCAGTCAGTATACAGTTTTTGTTTTAGCGCGCTTTTAGCGTGTCTTTTGTCTCATAAAAACAGGAGTAACGAGCTCTCCTTGACGCTAAAAAGCCGAATGATGTAGTTTTACTGTTGCGTCCAGCTAAAACGCGAAATACAACGCAGAACGTGTACTGCGGTATGGTGCAAAAGTGTCTGCACCTTGTCACTAAGAAACTGAGGCCAGAGATTATCTCCTAACAAAACGACGAAGTTTGTATTAAGGAGAAACGAAAAAATGAGTACATCTTTCTTTACAATACTATTCATCGAAATTTTCAGTTAATGGTTTAGTTCTCTTCTTAGAAAATTTAAAAATGTGCTACTTTAGCCATTTCTGATGCTTCAAGAATACACAATGCGTATAAAAAACTGAACGAGTTGCTTCTCATGTAATTTTGGAAACAAGATCATTTCACGCACTAGAACTGTCTAACCCAGAAGATGTCCACCCCCGGTGTGGGGCGACATGTGTAACTTAACTTTCTGAAAACCATATGTGCAAAGTTAAGCGCGCTAATCATTCCCTAGAACGAGTGAGATGGCAGGAGTAAGACGCTGAACCCTTATGTGAGAGGACTATATAAATCCAGTGTTTGGTAAAGAGAGCACTTACCAACTCGCAACAAATTTTAAGCATAATTAATATCTAACTGTGGTATCGACCAAAGATGGCGGTTGCCAGACCACAGTCGGGATCGCGCATCGACGCCAATGACATTAGAGATGTCTCGCGCAATCCACGACGACGAATGAGAGGGGCTGAAGAACACACACCCTCTGTCTTCAGCGCAGCAGCGCCTTCGCACAGACGTCAATACAGAGCGACGATATAAGCGCTCTGCCGAGTTCGTGACCTCAGCTGAAGAAGCCATCATCTTCGAGTAGGAATAGTTTCTCAAGTGTCTTACTTCTGTAAATGTCGAACGTTGTACTCGAAGAGAAGAGTTTCTTAATTAGTGCAGCCAATGATGCTTTAATAGTCTGTGACATTTGTTAGTTATCAAGCACTCCTTTGGTAAATGGTTCAAATGGCTCCGAGCACTATGGCACTTAACTGCTGAGGTCATCAGTCCCATAGAACTTAGAACTTAACTAACCTAAGTACATCACACACATCCATACCCGAGGCAGGATTCGAACCTGCGACCTCAGCGGTCGCGCGGTGCCAGACTGTAGCGCTTAGAACCGCTCGGCCACTCTGGCCGGCTTTGGTAAATGATCGTATCAAATTAAATATTTTTTTATTCGTTGATATAATAAAATGAACTAATATCTCATCTGCTGTAGTAGCGTGAACCATGTCCCAGAGCACTCAAAGAACGCACAGGTATGGCCGGAGGATTATAGTTTGCTTGCGTATTAATAACCGCTTCAGCTATATTAAGTCCTTTAAGTATTGGGTCACTACCGGTTTCGTGGCACTAAAAGCCAAATCTTCAGGTGAACGTATGACTAAAACATTAGAGTGTAAAAGCTTGGAACCTTTTTATCTGACGTCCGTTGTCCGTCAGAAGTGTGACAGAGCACGCGGCCGCATCCCCTGGTCGCGATTACATTTAGATCGGAGAAGCGGCCCCATCCACTATATTGACATACCGCCTTTTAGAGATGTTCCGTTCTGACAGACAACGGATGTAGGGTAAAAAGGTTCCGAGCATTTCCGCTCTAATGGTTTAGTCATACGTTCACCTGAAAGTGTGGGTTTTAATGCCACGAAACCGCTAGTGATCTAATAAAAAACTACTAAATAAATACCCAAGATGACTACTCATGGCTGTGATTGCCCTCCCTGCAAGGTTGTCTGCAGATGGTAATTTTGTCTGGTCATAATAGCAACTATACTTGCCAGACGTCGTGAGGTGGCCAGGGGAATTTACCCAATTACTGCTAGTACCCAGAACAGCCTCGGATGAACGTCATCCGTTTAAACGAGAAAACAGTGGGCCAGGGACTGAACCCTATGGGACGCAGAAATTTAGCACGCGCTTGGGTGTGTCGCGGGGTTCCGGCGCTGCGGCGGGCCGCCGCCACCTGCCCCTGCCCCTCTCCCTGTGCCGCCCCCGCTAATTACGTCACTAATTGGCGCCGTCCTCAGCCGCGCCGCGGCCCTCGTAGCGCTCGCTGCCTTCCCACACTGGGCGCCTCGTCACGTGACTGCCTTCACCGCCACTGCTAAAGGTGCCGGTCCGATGCAATCCGTGTGACGGTCAGATCGGACTCCTATAACGTAATGAAATACTGACAGCCAGGAGATAGCTACAGAACTAAGGGGTTTGCTCTCGGACAGTTTGATACTCCCAGTTAGTACTCGCAGAATCGTTTTTGTACTCGCAGAATCGTTTACACAGGGGGCGAATTTTCGCTGATTGCTACTGTCTGATAGTTTCTTGCGAGTACTTCCTGTGTCCAGTCCTGCGGGAGCAAGGGAGCGTTTGCACACAGCGGGGTAAGAGTGTGAGTGTTGACAGATAATTCTCCGCGAGATTCTTCTGTCGTAGTTCTGTGGGTGAAGGAAGCGGTTGCGATAGAAGAGCAGCGGGCTGCGGCTGCACTTTTCAGATCTCCGTTGATCCACTGTGGATACGGGACGACGGCCTGTCAGATATTTACCAAGGAAAATAGCCAATCAGCCGTATGTTTTGAGAAGTTATTTTATTTAGACAGCCAGTTTCGGCAACTCAGTAACACCATCTTCAGACCCCTAGGCACTTTATGTATAGACAATCAGATATACCGATACTTGCGTACTGGAGCCATGAATATCTGGATTCCGTGAATTCGTTTTTGGAGTGTTTACTTCGAAGACGGGGTGTAAGAAATCAGACGACGAACTACCAGAGATCGAAGGTCCCTTACTCAACAGTGGTAAGAAAATATCCCTGAAAAACCTCCGAAATGTTCTCTTTGCCGTTCGGATTCACACTCAGTAAATAGTATAGGCCAGTGTTTTTCAACCTCTGGGGGGTCGCAAAGTGTTGCTCAGAGGGTCGCCGTCGCAGGAGAAGGCTGTATGTTTCATGACGGACATCTGCTATGGTATAAACGTCACGCGGAAGTGACAAGGTTTTGTGAAACCACCTTGCAAATTCGCTCACGTTCAGATCTCCTACTTACTTATAATAATGAATACGAATTTAAACATGTTGAAGAGTTCATTGGCTGCAACGACACGCACACAAGATTTGGCACCACGGTTACTAGAATGCATTTCAGTAACAAGCATCGAACGAAACAATAGATCGCTAGCATTGGCAGCAGTGAGACAAGGCACGAAGTACAGCAATTTCTACCGAGCGGATCTAGGATGCCTGAGATCAATTCAGACTTCAATTCACACACTGCATGTTGACGTTGTTTGTATTTTCCTAGTTCTGTGGCTTCATCGGGATTCCAACAAAATCTTCGTTGCTGGTCACTTGGTTAATTTCTAATTTCTTTTGTATAGTTAATTGTGGTGATTGCCGTGACGTGAATCATTGTTTTTTTATAGTGTTTTATAAAAGAGTTGAAAAATATCTTACAAAAAACTGTTGCCGTCAATTGTAAAAATATATACTACATATTCCCGCTTCTTTTGAAGCTGAATGAAAGTAAATGAAATAACCATCCTGCAACATATCTCAAAACTAGGGGTTCTCTAATAGAAAACATAGGCCTATAGAAAATGGTATTTATTTTTTATTAAAATTACGTAATTCCATTTAACATTTATTCTGAATTGAGTATAATGCAGATCGTTTTATAATAAATACACCGTGTTACCGACAAATAAAAGCAATACTGAAGAACTGTTCTCAGGAACCGATCGATGAATAAACGAAGAAGATCCAATAAGTAACTGTGACAAATTCGAAAAAAAGGATCTTGTTTACAAACTGACTATACAGTGGGATCTCGTTTAACGGGTATAATTCAATTCTGAGTCTTACCTGCATTGCGAAACTCTCTTTATGCAAAACATATTTTTCTTTTGGAATTCACGTAAAAACGTATAATGCATTCCATTCCGAAAAAATGCTAAAACAGTGTATAAAATGTATATCCTTTTTAACAAGAAGTCATCTAAAGATATTTGTTTTTGCCTTCTCTTAAAAATTAGTCATAAACACAGAAGACTGCTAGCTGTGTGAAACATCTGCCTACTTATTGGTTAATGTGCAGCTTTATTGAATTCGTGTTGGTTAACAACGGCATATCGGAAATGGAATTCATGTAGAAGTATTTCAAGGCCATGAAGTAACACGAGTCTTGCTTGTAGCAACGCCACAGAGAATTTGGCAACATCGTCGCGGAGACGCGAGCTGTGATATCGGTTACAATAATTGCAACGCGAGGATTGTCGCAGCAGTACAGCTGAATCCTGCATTGTCGGCGGCGCTTTGTGGGAGCGTCTAATGTACTTTGTTCGCCGTAATAATAATAATAACACTGTTGTAAAACATTACGCTCTTTTTTGCTCCGCGTTTTCTATTATTTCATTGTCATCTCTTTCCCGCGGAGCACAAGCCATACCGTCAAAAGTAAAGTCAATAACAATACTGGTACGATCCAGCGATTATACGCAAATGCACAGCTCTTTATCGGCACAACTGTAATTTGATGCCTGATGGCTAATGTCTCATTTGTATTATTACAACGCATATTTGACACTTATTAAGGATTCATTGTTTAAACAGTTTTTATTCATAGGGTATATCTTCTACGGGTGCCACTTAGCCAGATGAAAGTAAGCAATGGTTATAGGTTTTAGACTACAATAAAATTCAACAGTTTCAATGAGAAGGTTGTGCCTGTTTATTTATTAATATTTTGGGAAATCGGTTCTATTTTTGAGACACAAAACACCAAATCATTTTCTAATTGAAGTCTGTTTCTCTTCTTACTTTATATGTTCACCATTGAAGAGAGCGGTAATTGACAAAGGTAGGAAGTGGTGAATGGTACTAATAATTTTAAAGCTTCCTGTGTCAGCTGTGGATATTCTTTTCTCTTCATCCATAAGACATCAATCTTTTGCGAATTAAATTGCATTTTAAGCATCCCGTCAGCTGCTAAATCTATAAGTGTTTCTTTCGTCATCGTGCTCAGATTAGCCACTGTTGTACTGACATACCTAACAAAGGTTCAAATGGCTCTGAACACTATGGGACTTAACTTCTGAGGTCATCAGTCCCCTAGAACTTAGAACTACTTAAACCTAACTAACCTAAGGACATCACACACATCCATGCCCGAGGCAGGATTCGAACCTGCGACCTTAGCGGTCACGCGGTTCCAGACTGGAGCGCCTAGAACCGCACGGCCACAACGACCGGCCTTAACAAAGGATTTGGTATCCATCTATGGCAAATTACACATGGTTTATTGTTCATGACAGTAAAACCGTGCTTCAGATAACTGTCGGCATAAAGTCTTTTTTTTCGATTTGATTCGCTTCTGTCACTGCCACTTGTACCAGATGTGGAGGGCTGCACAGATCTTTTAAGAACTTGTTTATTTTGTGCTCGCTCAGAGCGATGCGCGAAGAGTACTTCGACAACTGGTTGCAGCGACGGAAAACTCGCGACCATGCGCCACGCGGCTACCGCGGCAAAGAATATGATTATATCCCTGCCTGCAGACCACTGTGACGTCTTTTCACATTGCACTTGATTTCTCGATAAGTATAGTATCAATGGAAAGAAAATTGAATATGTTGCGTTTGAAATTGTTGACGTACTGGAGGTCACCAGAATATATTTGCTTGGAGAGGGGTTGCGTATTCAAAAAGGTTGAAAAGCACTGGTGTAGGGCAATGAAATGAAATCAGTGTTACACAAAGGTAAGAGGAAGTACAATTAGATGAAATGGGACACGTGGTATTCCAAGAAGAATTTGACAAAGCACGGAAGAGCCTAAGTCGAGAAGGCGACATTCCTTCATAATGACTGAGGTACTAGGTGGATACAGGCATGACTATTCCATCTAGTGTACAACATACGTGAGACAGACGAAATGCCTTCAGATCTCAAAAAGGATATAATAGTCGCCACAAATAAGCAAGCAGAAACGGAATATGGACATTAATTCCGCTAAAATTATCGATGTTCTGCATGGACAAACTACTTTCCGCGGTGGTCGCTTCGATTTCATTTTAACTGATGTATATGTTGTATCTGGTCAAGCTTGGTTAGCTGTTGCCATTGGCCGTGTAGGTGCAGCCTTACGTTCATTATTTGCCAGTTCAGAAAATTATTATCCTCGAGAGTTTTTGGCGTATAAGGCATTTGTGATAAGCTGATTTTCTTGTGGACTGCAGGGCACTGTGGCATCTTTCATAAAGCCGTAAATGATAGACATGCTGACCAATAAATACTGATTTTAATCAATGAAATGACGAGAAATGACTGGCAGATGCAACAGGATCGCCCAAGATCCCAAAACTTGTGCATTATGGTCGGCTGCAGCCTAAAACATCATTACCTCCTTGGTTTAACAATTATAATAGAACCCACCAGACCATTCGTAATAACGATTACGCGCATGCCCGTAAATGACGACGAATTTCCAACTCACATGTTCCGTATAGCAGTGAAGGATCTCGATTATGTGATATATCCAATGAAGAAGGAGTCGTGAACCATCTAGTATTCTCGTCTATCACAAGCAAGACACAACAAAATTCATTATGCGAGGATTGGTTGATACAAAGAGTCCCGTTCCAGCTTTAGCTTCAGTGTTGCTGTTAACTAGAATGAACTAGAAGTAGATATGATGATCAACCACTTAAAATTTGCGTAATCTATCTTACATATACACTCAGGATGAAGAAACAAGAAGCTACATTTGTATCGTTTGTAGATTTAGAGAAGCCTTTGACAATGTTGATAACATGTGAAATGAAGTTAAGGAGAACATTATTTCTACTCCTTCCTTTGGGTTCAAATGCTGAGGTCATGTGCGACACAATGGTGAATTGGTGATACATTTGGCGCCAGTATGTATAACAGTGGAATGTGATGCTCGTACGCTGAGACGCCTGAGAATGAGTTGAGGGTATGTAATCACTGTGTTAAGGGTTCGCACCGCGCTGCGCGCCATAAACGGACTGTTGTATGGATGTCGGTGATACATGATCGGCGCGTCCTTGGGTTATGCTAATGAGGGCGTAACCGCGCCCCCATTACCAGCTGTCGATACCGGCTGCGGCGGCGTGCGTGTTCAACGGGATTGGCGTCGGGTAGGGATTTGCGGCCGTCAGAGGAATCCGCATCAATCACTAACACGGTCATACGATTAACCCACGGCGTCGCGATCAAAAACCCAAGTGCCCTTGCCTGGCGGGCGAATCTCCTGCTGCGAGAACCGCGTTTTTCTTTTGTTTTTGCTTTCCCTGTCGTTTGTCACGTGTAGTATTAGGCCTTCCTTTTCATGATTTGCCGAAGTTTTATTATTAGCTGAGAAAACCCGACATTGCCCGGGTATTCATTTCCTCTATGTTCTGTTACTAACTAAAACATAAAATAAACTGTTTGTCACGAAGTATCGAAAAAAGTCATTTTCGTGTATTCATGAAAATATCCATAATGTACAAACTTATAAGTAGAGTATCCAAATTAAGAAACATCGTCCCAGTCAGCTGCCTCGCGTTTCCACAACGCGATATCCGAGATATGCTCAATAATCTTCATGTCTAGGGAATTTGGTGATCAGCGGAAGCGTTTAAACTCAGAAGAGTGTTGCTCGAGCCACTCTGTAGCAGTTCTGGGAGTGTGCGGTGTTGCATTGTCCTGCTGGAATACCCCAAACCCGTCGGAATCCACAATGGACATGAATGGCTGTAGGTGATCAGGCAGGATGCTTACGAAAGGGCACCTGTCAGAGTCGTATCTAGACGTATCAGGGGTCCCGTATCACTCCAACTGCACACACCCCACAGCTTGAACAGTCCCCTGCTGACAAGCAGGCTACATGTTTCCAGTCATCGACAGTCCAATGTCGGTGTTGACGGGTCCAGGCGAGGCGTGAAGCTTTGTGTCGTGCAGTCATCAAGGGTACACGGCTCCGAAAGCCCAATCCATGATGTTTCGTTGAATGGTTCGCACGCTAACACTTATTAATGGCCCAGCACTGAAATCTGCAGTAACTTGCGGAAGGGTTGCACTTATTTTTCCTGCCGCAGTGATGTTGGGTATTCGATGTTTTACCTGATCCATGATATTCACAGTACACTCGTGAAATGGTCGTACGGAAAATCGGCACTTGATCGCTACCTCTGACATGCTGTGTCCCATCGCTCGTGCGCCGACTATAGCATCACTTTCAAAGTGACTCAAATGTGCCATTGTAGCAGCAGTTACCGACCCAACAACTGCGTCTGTCGCTGTCGCTCACATGACGTGCCTTCGTCAGGCGCATGTGGGTGCAGTATTACCATTTATTGTGCTTTGCCTGCCAGTCCTGACTGACATGAGAATGTGGGAACCTTACGGATAGGAATGTCTTGGTAGACGGTATGCGTCTAGGTCTTTTAAGATAAGTGACTGACGGAGGAATACACCCATACCCTCGTTGAGTAGGACGGAACCAGGAGATTTGGGTGGTGTGTTCGCAGTCAGAGGGCGTGAAGACGGTGTGTTTATTGATGAGATTAAGTCCTTCCTCGAGACCAGAGCACGTAGGGCCGAATTATGCCTGACTGGGCCGTAGGGGTGGTGAGGAAGGGGTCGTTTTGGCCTGTCTGGAGGGGTGAAGGGATAGGGATTTTCGTGATGCGGGTACGTCCCGTCGCGAAGGGACGCGGCGGCCTTCTGCAACACCAGCCCCATAGGGAGCGGCAGACATGCAGCCGCCGCCGCAGCAAGTGGGAGTGTCACGGCGAGCGTCCCGCCGCGTCTTGTGTCTTGTGTCTCCATGAGGAGATAGAAAGTGGACGAAAGCGATCGAAGGGTAGCGGTTGTAAGGGCAGAGGAAAAAAAAGTGCCAAGGGGAAAAAACCTCTGCGACAGTAGGACGGGTAGTAAGGGCAGTAGCGGCTTGCTAGCTGCGACAGAGCATGCAAGGTGTGGTTATGTTAGTGCGAGGTATCGTGCATCGTGTCCGCCCCAGTAGCTGAGTGGTCAGCGTGACGGATTGCCGTCCTCTGGGCCCGGGTTCGATTCCCGGCTGGGTCGGAGATTTTCTCCGCTCAGGGACTGGGTGTTGTGTTGTGTTCATCATCATTTCATCCCCATCCGGCGTGCAGGTCGCCCAATGTGGCGCCGAATGTCATAAGACCTGCGATATGGCGGCCGGACCTGCCCCGCGAGGGGCCTCCCGGCCAATGACGCCAAACGCTCATTTCCATTTCATTTCCATCGTGCATCGTTACCTTTGTCGCTGCGGGTGCTCGTTGTAGGGCTTGCTGCAGTTGCTGCAACAGTTCTAGGTCGTCATACATTAGTGGGCGATCGGTCATAGATCGGCTCACAGACAGTGTAGGGGGTGTGTGTGTGGCTGGTTTGCGTGCTGGGTACAGTACGGTTTCCCTGCGATTGCCTGTTTCTCGGCGGGTCGGGCATCTGGGGTTACCAGTAGTAGCTGTGTTGCAGGGGCTCGCCAGTACTGTCGTGTTAGCGTGCTGTGGACGATAGATGTTTAGTCCCTTACCAATAGTGTCTTTGGTCTATTATGTTTCCATCTATGGTTGTGGCCGTAGTTACCCAGTGAAAGGATAAACGGGTTACGCGTTATTGTACAGTCGTCTAGAGAGTTTTTGGAATACCTGCAAGATAGTATCTAGCCGATATTCCCGGTGAAGGTCTGCGGTGCGTGTGTAGCGCGGAGCGTCGCTTATGGTTCTGAGTACTTTGTCCTGTATGAGCTGCAGACGGCGCCTGTGTGAGCTGCAGACGGCGCAGGCGTGTGGGCGCAGCGTATCCCCTGACGGGAGCAGCAAACGGCATAAGAGGTCTAATAAGTGTCACGTACATGGACCTAGACACCCTCCTATCCAGTGTGCTACGCCTGTTAAGCATACGGTAGAGCTGTTTGAGCCTCGCGTTTGCTTTGTTGGTCACGTGTTGAATGTGGTCCCCCCAGAGTAGTTTCCGGTCCAGAGGTATTTGACCTTCTCGCGGAAACGTATTGGACGTGCATCTAGTGTTAGTGGGTTGCAGTGCTGATGTTTGCGCAGTAGTTTCGGTCTTCTAGTGAACAGAACGGCTTCGCACTTGTCGGCGTTTACTCTAATACGCCATTTCACCAGCTAAGGCCCTGCCGCTCTGAGTGCGGCCTGTAGTCGTGAGTTAGACGGCTTCCAATCTTGCGTGAGGATGGCAGTGTCATCCGCGTAGATTGCCACCATGGTGTTGCGTGTAGCTGGGATGTAGAGGTTCCTTGGGGTACTCCTGCCTGTATACCATGTCGTGTCATTGTCTGCCCTGCACGTCGGTGTTGAAACTACTGTGCGTGAGATGTGAGTGTATGAGACGTACGAGCCCATCGGGGAACCCCGCGTCGCCGAGTTTGCGTATGAGGCCGTTGTGCCACAGTCGATCGAAAGCCTTTTCGATGTCCGGGAATACCGCCCCAGTTGCTTTGTTTGTGTTGTATCCGTGTGTTATGTATTCAACGACGCGGAGGAGTAGTTGTGTTGTCGAGTGGTGATTCCTGAAACCGAATTGCTCCGGTCTCAGGATGTCGTTGGTGATTCAGTACCTAGTGAGTCGTTTAGTATTACCTTCTCAACGGGGGACAGGTCTGTCGTCGGAGCGCCAGAGACCGCGTCGGCGCGTAAGGCGGCCTTCTTGCGTCGGCAACTCTAGATGGAGTCGCAGCTGCGCGAACTGGCGGTACGAGCACCGCCACAATTCGCGAACTTGGCAGCCGCGCCACGTGGCTTGGGGCAGGAGCGTCAGCACACGTCAGGCACGCTACAGCGCCCCTGCACACCTTGGCACTGCGCCCCATCCGTTGATACTTGAAGCACTGCTGCGCTATTCTCTGCTTCGGGCGCCGTTTGCGGTCGCGGACCAGGAATTCCAGTGCGGCCGCAATCTCGCCTCCTTTGAGAGGTGGCAGGAGCCCCCTCTCATATTGATCTTACTCTGAGTAATTCGATTTTCCTCTCTAATTGCATGCGGTGAAAAGTTGCTATTCCTTCCCACGCGGCGTCTCTCGTCACCCGGGTGGTCCGGTGACAGGCGGGCTCTGCTGGTCTCGAAAGGGTTAGGCCGACAGGTGTGAGGGAGTCGAGTGAATGCTTTCCAGACGCCGACATTGTCATAAGAGCGGCGGAGACACGCCCGCAGGGGCCTGAAGGAGCGGCTGGGCTAGAGATTCCGTTACTTCGCAGAAACTTAGCGAAAACACTTTCTGGCGGGCTACCAGCGAGGTGTGGGAATGACTTGTGTTCCCAGGCAGTCTTGGCGGGCAAATTCCCCGCGTTTTCTGCAAAATCGTAACTGTGATTGGCTTGCTCAGGGCATAGCTCCGTGACGTAGCAAAATCGGCGCAGACATTGGCGCCAAGAATCTCCATTGGTGGAATGGTAGTGCTTCGGCAATAGAGTTGAATTTTGCGCCGGTTTTCGAGTTGCTGATTGGAACGTTTAACCACGGCCACTGTCGTGGGGGCGGGAATGTTCTGTGTTCGGCCTGTACGGGTGCTCTTGTGGTAGTCGGCTCTCGCCTTTCGGTCGGAGTAGGTTACAAGACTGAGCTCTCGCTGCTCTGGACAGCCTGCCTTCCGTTGGCTGTCTAATATACTCTTATTTAATTGTAACTGTTTGACGAAGTTGCTGAAGTTTCGACTTCAACGTAACTTTCCGAGTACAGTTGGGAATTGAGTGTTCTGCGTACGAGCGGCCTATGTTGTCTGTCTTGAGCAGTTTTGGCTAAAGTTGACTGTATCGGAGTTACTGTGTGACTTCGCTTGTTAAAATCAATCACTGTACCGTCAGTGATTGTGTGGCGATCCTTCTTCGTCTCCCTCAGAGGCGCATATGTATTGATAGGAAGTCTTTAGTCTGGAACAACCAGACCAGGATAATTTGTTTCGGGCTATATATCACCACGACGGGACGTCGAAGCAACCAGCCATCGCTTCAGGTACGCCAGATCGTGTCCTTGCAGTTAAGAAGACAGCTTGGTAATGTATGTCCGCAGCATCGGCAGATTAGGGAATTTGTTCTGTGATAATCAGAGCTCGGCAGAGCGCGCCTGTTCCCGTCTTTTCTTACGTGGTTCTGTCTTGGATGTTCATTGTCTGGGTTCGATTCCCGGCGGGGTCAGGGATTTTCTCTGCCTCGTGATGCCTGGGTGTTGTGTGCTGTCCTTAGGTTAGTTAGGTTTAAGTAGTTCTAAGTTCTAGGGGACTGATGACCATAGATGTTAAGTCCCATAGTGCTCAGAGCCATTTTTCATTGTCTGAGTTCTCACTACTGTAGCAGCAATTAATGTTGGGTTGGCTGGAGGTTTCTCTTAAGATTTGAGTTGCAAGGGATTGGCTCCACATACCACTTCGTCATAGATGTCACAATCAAAGTTTATGGACAACTTCACCTTCACAGCATTTATTTGAGTATCCAATTTGATCCAAGTTGATGTATTGTAAATGTTTCATGTGTTTTGTTTATGATTTTGAGTTTAGTCATAATAAATCAAATTGTTATTTTGGAAAAAACTTTCATTCTGTTAATCGGTAGAGCAACATTTTCATTTCTCACAACGTTACTGAAACTTTCCTTAATTAATGTCTATCAAATTAAATTATGGCAGGTGCCAAACTCTTTTCTACTCCACTTGCAGGGTCGATTACAGTCAGTTCGCGTTTCTTCTTAATCCATGTGCAACAGCAAAAGTCGGAGTTAGAATAGGGCGGGGGGGCTTAGAGCATCATTTACATATGAAGATTCTAGAGGAATTTAGTGTTAAATACACTGCTAGGCCCGGCACCTCGCACCTTATCCACGCCCGGCCATGTCGGCAGCGTGGGCAGCAACAGCGAAGCAGCGAGTGATGCGTCCGTGCGCCACACTGGGGCGGTGGGGTGCAACAACTGCGCCACACACTTGCTCTGTATTTCAGTACACATGCCTATACCAATTTCTTTGGCGCTTCAGTGTATTTCTGTAGGTACGAGGCGTGTTTTTTAAGTAAGTACCGTTTTGAAATTAAAAAAAAGACATGCTAGGATATCTCAATAATTTTATTTTTACATGAAAGGATGTACCTTAATCTACGCACTGACGCCATTACAGTCTGATTCTTCCTTGTTTACATTGCGTACTGAGTGTTTAAGATGCCTCCGATGATCGTGAGTCCCGCCGACTGTGAAGTACAGGCTCTTATAACATTTCTTAGTGCTAAAGGCCTAAAAGCGATCGATATTCATCGTGAGGTCTGTGCAGTTTACGGAGAAAACATTATGAATGATGGAATGGTAAGAAAGTGGGTGAGAGCATTTGAAGATGTCCGCACAGATGTGCATGATGGACAACGGAGTGGCCGTCCTTCGGTCGTTAATGAAAGTTTGGTGCAGGAAGTGGACAATAAGGTGAGAGAAAACACGCTTTACGACTTCCTCCTTGCGGGATGACTTGCCTAATGTTTCTCGTAGCGTTTTGTATGGCATTGTGACCGAGCACTTGAATGACCGAAAATGTGTGCACGTTGGGTACCGAAAATGTTCACGGATATGCACAAAACCAAACATTGAGACAGTGCATTGACTTGCGGTACCACAAAGACGGTGATAATTTCTTAAACCAAATTGATACGGGCGATGAAACATGGGTGGCCTACGTCACACAAAATCAAAGCAACAGTCCATGGAAGTTGAGCAAGGGCATCGTTTTGCTGCAAGACAATACCCGTCCCCATGTGGCGAATCAGACCAAAGGTCTCATCACATGTTTTCGATGGGAAACTCTAGATCATCCTCCGTACAGCCCCGATCTTGCGCCCAGTGACTGCCATCTGTTCCTGCACTTGAAGAAACGCCTGGGCGGTCAGAGTCTTCAAGACGATGACGAAGTCAAAACTGGTGATGCAGTCGTTAACAAGTCATACGGCAGACTTCTATGAGGAGGGTATTCAAAAACTGGTACAACGGTATGACAAGTGCCACAATATTGACGGAAATTATGTAGAAAAGTAGATTAAGGTACAGGCTTTCATGTAAAAGTAAAATTATTGAGATATATTAGCACGTCTTTTTTTTTAATTTCAAAACGGTACTTACTTAAAAAACACGCCTCGTATATTGAGCGGGTCCTAGTGATTGCTGTGTGTTGGTCAGGAGAAGGCGAGAACTGATGACCTGCAACCAACCTTTCCACGTGCTAGACGTACTGGTACCAACACGTGGAGCTAAGGTCTGGGGTGCACAGCACTCTCTTTGTTACCCTACGCACCATGACTGTTAATTTGTACGTCAGTCTGGTGATTCGCCCTGTTGTGCTGCCATTCATGAAGAGCATTCCATGGGATATTTTGCAACAGCATAACGCTCGCCCACATATCGATGTTGTAACCCAACGTGCTCTACAGAGTCTCGACATGCCGCCTTAGTCCACTATCATCACCAGATGCGCCTCCAGTCGACCACACACGGGACATCACCGGACAACTCCAGCTTCATTCACAAACAACACTAACCGTGAAACACGGCTGGAACTCGACCCCACAAAATGGCTCTGATCACTATGGGACTTAACTTCTGAGGTCATCAGTCTCCTAGAACTTAGAACTACTTAAACCTAACTAACCTAAGGACATCACACACATCCATGCCCGAGGCAGGATTCGACCCTGCGACCGTAGCGGTGGCGCGGTTCCAGGCTGAAGCGCCTGGAACCGCTCGGCTACAGCGGCTGGCTACGCCCCACAAATTGACATCCCCCACCATACAACACAATGAATGCACGCTTGCATTTAATATTCTGACAATTAACGTACTACCATTCCACATTTGCAATGGCTTTTCTCGCGCTTGTATTAACCTGTGAGCCTGCAATGTTAATCATTGAAATCTGTTACCTAGACAAATGTGTTCTGGTAATTTCGTCATGACTCAAAATAAGTTATTTTTTGGTGTTCCCACTTTTTTTTCCATCAGAGTATTTTTCTACGTAACAACGCTCGGAAGTGTATGCATTTAGTGTTTGTGAGATGTGCTTCATACTGCTGCCGGCGGAAGTGGTCGTGCGGTTCTAGGCGGTACAGTCTGGAACCGCGCGACCGCTACGGTCGCAGGTTCGAATCCTGCCTCGGGGATGGATGTGTGTGATGTCCTTAGGTTAGTTAGGTTTAAGTAGTTCTAAGTTCTAGGGGACTGATGACTTGCGATGTTAAGTCCCATAGCGCTCAGAGCCATTTGAACCATTTTTCATACTGCTTTGAGAAACTGATGCCTCGTCTATCATGCTCAGACTTTGGAAATGTGGAGGAACTAGAAGAGGGACAGTCTGTGAGACAACTTGTAAAACAGCTGCTGTAACTGCTGGCCAGTTGTGACACCAAATACCCTCCGCCACTCACTGCGCACTAGTCGGCTAGAAGGAGGTGTGCGGGAGGGAGGTGCCAGTGTGTAGCGTGCAACCCCTCCGGTCCCAGCAGCGGTCCGCGACGTGTTACAGACAGGTAGGTAGGTGGGTAGGTCTCCTTTAAGGGACACGTCGATAGGACACGCTTTACGCGCGCGGGCGCTGGACCGGCCCGTGCCTGTGGCGCGAGATAAAGACGCGGCCATCAGTCGCCGCCACGCACAGGCGTCGTGTCTCCAGCCCGCAGCGGGGCCGCTGGGTATGCTGCTTCCTCTCCCCTCCTCACTTTCTCCGAAAGAAACGTCCCGGGGGGAATCCTTCACTCTCACAAACCCCCATTCTCTTTTTGCCACTCTCCCAGTTGGGAGATCCACCTCAACGGAATCCCCTCCTGTCGCCGCTCCATCTGCGGACCTCCATTCAGTAACGTCTGCCGTTTTAGAAAGTGACTAATATTTAGTTGGAATCGATCTAACAATTTAAGGAAGAGATATTGGACAAACATACATACATACGTACAGGGGTTGGACAAAGGTATCGAGACATCGCGAGAAATGCATGCACGTAGGTGGCGCTGCTGTATTTAACAATAGACGGCACCTGCGCAACATCCTCAATATCTTACAAGTGTCAGTTGTCAGCACAGTGTTCTGTGTAGCTGTGAGTGCATCATGTCGGAGCCAAGTGAATTCGGAAGTCGGCAAATTATTGGTGCTTCTGTAAGCAAGGTAGTCGGAATGTTTCGCGTTTCAAGAGGCACCGTATCGAAGGTTTATACGGCGTACAGCCGCGCTGGATTAGCCGAGCGGTCTAAGGCGCTGCAGTCATGGACTGTGCGGCTGGTCCCGGCGGAGGTCCGAGTCCTTCCCTGGGCATGGGTGTGTGTGTGTGTGTTTGTCCTTCGCATAATTTAGGTTAAGTAGTGTGTAAGCTTAGGGACTGATGATCGTAGCAGTTAAGTCCGATAAAAAAAAATTTTAAAAAATTATACGGCGTACAGAAAGGGGGAAAACGTGATCCGCTTAAGTCACAGGTGATCGTGACGGAAGGTCATTGAAGAGGTTTGTGACGAAAGATGAGAGGGCGACAGCTGCAAAAGTCACTACAGATCTGACTGTCGCACTAGCGAAGCCTGTCTGCACCAAAACAACGCTAAGAGAGCTTCATAAGCAGCGAATATGCAGGGTTAGTTGGAACTCCTAAGCCCCTGATCTGTGATGCAAATGCCCGTAAGAGGAAAATGTGATGCCGGAGACATAAAACCTGGATAACGGGCCCAATGGAAGGAAGTGGTTTGTTGGGGTGAGTCTTGTTTCACACTGTATGAGCCCCACGGTTCTTGAGCCGGCCGAAGTGGCCGCGCGGTTCTGGCGCTGCAGTCTGGAGCCGCGAGACCGCTACGGTCGCAGGTTCGAATCCTGCCTCGGGCATGGATGTGTGTGATGTCCTTAGGTTAGTTAGGTTTAACTAGTTCTAAGTTCTAGGGGACTAATGACCTCAGCAGTTGAGTCCCATAGTGCTCAGAGCCATTTGAACCATTTTTGAACCCACGGTTCTTCTGAAAGGTAACATTACTGCTACGGATTATGTGGCCATTTTGGCTGATCATGCCCATCCCATGCTACACTGTGTGTTCCCCAATGGTGATGCTATGTCGCGAGACGAGAGAGCTGCAGTTGACACAGCACGCATCGTGCAGGAGTGGGTTTGTGAGCAACAGGACGCATTGTCCCATCTGCCACCACAGCAACCAGATCTGAATGTTATTAGTCTTTGTGGTCTACTTTGGAGAGGAGGGTGCGTGATCGCTATACATCTCCATGATCGCTACTTATGTTGCAGAAACAGTGGTATAACATTCCCTTGACATCCATGCTGGACCTGTATTTATTTGTTCATTTCTAGACGAATGGAAGATGTTTTGAATGACAACGGTTTTCCTGCACCATATTAATCGTAGTAATGTGTCTGTGGTATTTCCCTATTTGTGCCTACTCTGTGTAATGTTCATGACACAGAGAAGCCATACAGTATTCGATTACATGATTACTGATAAATATCTCGAATAAGCCACATGCTATAAGTGCGTACGGGTAATCGGAAGGTGCAATATAAAATGATGACGATCAGTATTAGGGAAGACGAATTGTGAATCTTAAATTTTTTTAATGGTCTGTGGGAAAATGTAATACACTTGTAAAGCAAAACTGCCTACAAGACACTTATACCATGAACTCTTTAGAGTATTGTTCCAATGCTTGGACTCCGCAACTAGTGCTCCGATTTTTAAAGTCAATGTAGGCCATACGGAAGCGCAACGGAAATGCGTGGGCAGCTCAAAAGGAAATTCTTGGATGGCAGACGACACAGTTCGCACGAAAACTTTGTGGGCAGGTTCCGGGAAGCTTTATCATGCTGCTATAGTGGTGTAACTGAAAGGCTCATGATAAAAAGATAACAGAGAGTAGGGCGCATACAGAGGCATATAGATAGTCATTTTCCCCCTCGCTTGTACGATGTACATTCATGATCAGAAGAAAAATAGAACACCTTGAACGACTAGAGATAGGACGTTCTTATTCACATGACATGTACATTGGTATGTTCTGCAGAAATGTGTAGCATTTCAGTCATCTCGGTTCAGCATGTGTCCTGTTGCCTTAGTAAAACAGGGTCCGCCACGGGCCCTGACAACGTGTTCCAATAGTGATTGTAATGATGCGTACAAGGCACGAATGCCATCCTGTGGTGTGGTCATGCATGCTGCATTCACCTGGTTCCAAAGTTCATGTGTGGTAGCTGGCATTTGGTCATAGCGCTGCACCCGTCGGTTCACCACATCCCGCAGCTTTTCGACTGACGGACAAGTCTGGCGATCTGACGGGCCAGGGCAAAAGGCTGACATCCTGTGACAGTGTTCGTGCAGCAACATGTGGGCGTGCTTGTCTGGCGGAGAAAATGGCGTCTGGGGTGTTAAGGAGTAAGGGTGTGGCTACCGGTCGCAGGATGTCATTGTCGTTGGTGTCACTGGACACACACCAACTGTGATCTGTGGTTGTACCCAATAGCAGCCCACACCATAAGGCCTTGAGATGGCACTGTATGTCTTGTGCGAATGCAGTCATTGTGATGTCGCTCCCCTGTTTGCGGCCATCATTTTGAAACAAACAGAATCTCTCTTCGTTGGTAATCATCATCTGATGTCATTCTTGTCCCCAGTGACGTCGTAGCATACACCATTGCCGTCTAGCATGTTTCCACACATTCGTCAAAGGTAGGCAGAGAAGTGGACGACGCGCACGTAACTCACGCCGTAATAAACGGACTGTCACGATGTGTTACACTGTTGCCCCAGAGCCTAAGAGGACGCAGATACGCCCAGCAATGCCATTTGCATGAGTTGTCGACCTTCTTTGGGTTGGGGGGGGGGGGGGGGTGCGACCTGACCCATCTCGTCGTATTCTATGGGCTTCCGTGAACCATTTGGCACACTGCCGGAACCCTTCGTCGCAAACGAGCATTAATTTCCCGGATTGATGCATCACATTCTCTCGTGCCAATAATGCGCCGTGTTTCAGACTCACTGACTTGACGGTACGGTTCGCGCATACGTCTGCGAGGCATCCTGCAATTCTGCTTTAGTCGCACTCATCCATTTCAAATGGTTCAAATGGCTCTGAGCACTATGGGACTTAAACATCTGAGGTCACCAGTCCCCTAGAACTTAGAACTACTTAACCCTAACTAACCTAAGGACATCACACACATCCATGCCCGAAGCAGGATTCGAATCTGCGAACGCAGCGGTCGCGCGGTTCCAGACTGAAGCGCCTAGAACCGCTCGGCCTCAGCGGCCGACTCTAATTTGAAGCTTATTGCATGTAAACTAAGGCATAATTAGGTTCAGTACGTAAACACAGCAGGGCACAAATCATCGTATTATGTAATGACACTGACTTATAATCTCAACGTCACTATACTAACCAGCCATCATACTGGTTCCATTGTAGCTCTGCCGTGCCACTTTTTGAGGATTGCTGGTCTCATTTTTCCAGGACTCAGTGACACAATCCAAGAGAATTAGTAAACCTTGAAGCTCTCCCAACTACTTATCCACCTGACGAAATATATGGAAAACTAACCCACGTCAGCATACCTGTATGGGGAAAGGTCCATCTGCTTTCTAGGTTAGTTAAGGATGGAATTTGCATACGTTGCGTGTGCCACTTTCCTAAGAACCCATGAACAATCAATCACGGTGAATACACAGTTCTGCCATTGATTTCGAGTCACCCACATGGTGTTGGCTGCACAGTCAATGAGCATTGATCATCTTGAAGAATTTAATGACAGGCTAAGCATGTGATGGTGTGAAGATTTGTTAGGATGTACTGTTGATTTATACGAGTATGTACTCAGTACCGCGAATTTTTGTCTGCTTGATCCTCATCTGCCCTGTTACGATATTTTCTCACTTCGTACTCATTGTTTCCGCCAGATATTCTCAAATCCGCAGTAGCCATGATTATTAGCAACAGTAGCCATTAACTAATGTACGGCTGGCCTCAGTACGTATGTTTCGTGTGAGGAGTCTCTTTATCCCGCTGACAACATATTATCTTTTCAATGTACACTCCTGGAAATTGAAATAAGAACATCGTGAATTCATTGTCCCAGGAAGGGGAAACTTTATTGACACATTCCTGGGGTCAGATACATCACATGATAACACTGACAGAACCACAGGCACATAGACACAGGCAACAGAGCATGCACAATGTCGGCACTAGTACAGTGTATATCCACCTTTCGCAGCAATGCAGGCTGCTATTCTCCCATGGAGACGATCGTAGAGATGCTGGATGTAGTCCTGTGGAACGGCTTGCCATGCCATTTCCACCTGGCGCCTCAGTTGGACCAGCGTTCGTGCTGGACGTGCAGACCGCATGAGACGACGCTTCATCCAGTCCCAAACATGCTCAATGGGGGACAGATCCGGAGATCTTGCTGGCCAGGGTAGTTGACTTACACCTTTTAGAGCACGTTGGGTGGCACGGGATACATGCGGACGTGCATTGTCCTGTTGGAACAGCAAGTTCGCTTGCCGGTCTAGGAATGGTAGAACGATGGGTTCGATGACGGTTTGGATGTACCGTTCACTATTCAGTGTCCTCTCGACGATCACCAGTGGTGTACGGCCAGTGTAGGAGATCGCTCCCCACACCATGATGCCGGGTGTTGGCCCTGTGTGCCTCGGTCGTATGCAGTCCTGATTGTGGCGCTCAGCTGCACGGCGCCAAACACGCATACGACCATCATTGGCACCAAGGCAGAAGCGACTCTCATCGCTGAAGACGACACGTCTCCATTCGTCCCTCCATTCACGCCTGTCGCGACACCACTGGAGGCGGGCTGCACGATGTTGGGGCGTGAGCGGAAGACGGCCTAACGGTGTGCCGGACCGTAGCCCAGCTTCATGGAGACGGTTGCGAATGGTCCTCGCCGATACCCCAGGAGCAACAGTGTCCCTAATTTGCTGGGAAGTGGCGGTGCGGTCCCCTACGGCACTGCGTAGGATCCTACGGTCTTGGCGTGCATCCGTGCGTCGCTGCGGTCCGGTCCCAGGTCGACGGGCACGTCCACCTTCCGCCGACCACTGGCGACAACATCGATGTACTGTGGAGACCTCACGCCCCACGTGTTGAGCAATTCGGCGGTACGTTCTAGTATGATAAAAAAAATTATTATTACTATTAAATATATTTCAATTCTTTCAATTTAGATCGGTATTTCATACTAGAATGTCGTGTTCCCAGTTTGGCACAGCTTTGCCACAGGAGACACGAAAGCGGTCGAAGACGTCCGTCTTCTGGTCGGCTCCTGATCGTTGTCAGAAGGAGACTAGTTTTTGAATACGCAAAGACTTCTATTACTTGGAAAAGAACAACCCGGATTTCTTTACGTAATCAGTATGATTTTTAAATTACCTAAGGGACCTTTAACAATGAACAGTAAGAAAAAATGCATTTGCAAATGAAATCATTCATAAATGGGGCAGCTATGAGTTGTATAGAAGATAAGGGGCGGCCTTCTGTACACGACCAGGATGCCGCAGTATTCTCTGCTGTAGTAAAAGCTGTTTGACATTCATAAAAATAATATGGCATGGAGATAAAAAAAGTATAAAGAAAAAAAAACAGAATAAGAAGTCTGGTAAACACTAAATATATTCAAACAATTCTCACTAGCAAATTAGGGCTTATTTATAAACAATACAACTTACATAATTACTTTTCTAACAGTATGGTGCGATCAGATTTCAGCCTGTCCTGTGCTGTTTCCCATGTTCGCGTTTTTTGTCACAAATTACAGTCACTTTTCTCCTTCGTTGAAGACAATTCTTGCACTGTCCAACACCTCCGATAACAATAGCTTGCCGAGTTACAGTTTCGAACATAAATTACTTGAATGTTATTAATTAATAATGTTGTCTGCACGCTGGCAAGACCGCTCACTCTTTTAGCTTAAAGTCGACCTCCTTTACGCTTTCACACCACAAGCAGAAGTACATTAAAATCTGAAGATCTACAAACGTTTTCTACCGTCATCTTTTATTTAGATCGAAGCGGAACGACAGTTCAGCTTCTGTTAAAATGTTTCTTTGACTGCGCAATCGATGTATTAGCGTCCGCGCTAGATGCGCATCTTTACAGTTACGTAAATTATACAAAACAAATCTCTTTCAAAGAATACTCAAAGCTTTCGTAGTACGGAAATACCAATAATATTACATCGCTTCCCGCGTGAGGAGTAATGAGTCTGAAAGATCGTTACTACTCACGCGCAGTCGTAATATTATTGGATTCACGTACTTAGTGAATGAAGTATTTAAGGATGTCTCCTTGTAGGGAGCAAAACAGACATAACATAAGGCACATAGAATTATATGCGTTTCATACTAAGTCGTCAAAGCTACTCACAGTTGCTTGATCATTAACAAACTTGGTTGTGGCATGATGTCATCATAAGTGTTCAAGGATTTAACATAGGTTCTCAAGAATTACTCTCATTCAGTCAATTGAAACATTGAAATACTAACATAGATACAAGTACAAATTAAATACACATACAGATACAAAATACATAAATATTGACAATAAGAAAAAAAATCTATTACAGTATTGGTGCATTTCCGCCAATTGTGAACAGAACATAAAACTTTTATCAGTCTTTCTCGTAGCGACGTCACTCTTCACTTTGTAGTTGGGAGTATTTCCCATGAACTCGGGTGATTTTCACAGGGGAATTCTTTCATCACCTGTCACTTTTCACTGCACTAAAACTGGGGATCACCTTTTCACATTCTGGTGGAAAAACACTGGGAATTTCACTATGTGAAGGGGGAAGTGATATTTCTTGACTCGACGATCCACCGGGTCATGTCGGGAATCAGGAAAGTTGATGACTGGTTCAATGACGAATGAGTCAGTTTGGTGGCTGTCTTAATCTCATTCCAATTCATGTTTCAGCACATGAAAATACAGAAAAAAAATCTGTATTAGGACTTGCTCATTAACTAGCATCTTAATCTAGGGGAATATAGAGTAAGAATTTAAGACAATAAAAATTACTACATAGACTATGTACATATACATTATATATTATTCATATTTTGTGTCTAGGTTTTATGTTCTTTCGTTAGCAAATATTAGCAAAACACGTTTCATCTGGTACAGGTCTTTCTTAGGCAATGTATTTAGCAATATCGCCGTAGCAATTTTTATAGTTAAGGAAAAGTCATCATTAGTGTCCTTTAAATGTAAATATAGTAAAATCGTGCGTAGTTTATCAACGTTTTATTATTTTTATGTCCATTTTCATCTCAAATCTGGAGCACGCTTGCGCCCGTTATGGAGAGGAATGCTTATTGTTGAGTACGGGCCGGCGAGCAGTCATTGAATGTTGCCACAGTGCTTCACAGTCACGTGGTAACGAACTGGCGGTTTAACCGCGTTGGCAGTCCGCGTCCTGCACGAGGCAGATAGTTCTGTGGCTGCCAACCTTTCTTTTAACTTGTGCATTTTGTTGAATCGTGGGTACTGGAGCAGCTCGTCAAGGCAACATGGTCAACCTGGACGGTAAATTGACTGCACCAGCGACGAAGAACAGTCATCGATGAAAATGACTACTGTCTCCTATTGCAGTAAGTACAATAGCTTGTCTATCCTTTGACTGATAGTCACTGTATCGTCGTTGCAACGTGAGAATACTTGTAATGCTACTTCACACGCGGCACATCACTCGTGTCCATAAGTTTATTACAGTTCTGATTCACACAAGAGATAACTAGTTTCTCGTGCCCATACATGTGTCAAATTACTATTTTACACACGTGTCCATCATTTTGTCACAGAGTCACACGCAGCAATCCATACGTGTCCATATAGGTCTCTCTATACCACAGAGTAGCACAGGTAATGCTAAAATTACTTATCATGAAAGGATCATTTACAAAATATACATAGTTTTTTTTTAATTACTGTCCAAGACCTAACGAAAAACGTGTTTGCTATTCTGAATGGTGCTTCTGAAGCACGTTAGATTTTATATATTTTTTTTAAATCTGATTCTTTTCCTTATCTTATTGTTCTATAACAGCCCCTTTTTTTCATTTATTCGGTTACATCAATAATCAGTAAATATACCCACTTTGGCGTGCCGAACAGTTCACGTTCAAAACTTCATCTAGCTGAAATCGGGAAAATTATTCCTATTACCTGGGATGCTTTTGCTCACAGCAAATCAGATTTACATCACGTTCCGATAAGTAACCGCAGATACGCATTAACCAACGAGCCACGATCGTCAATACACACAATATACACACGTCAAGTCTTTTGAACCAATTTCCAAATTTCTTCCCCTACCGGGTAGGGTAGAAAGGTAAGAACGCTAAAGAAGAAAACTACAATAGGATAGTGCAAGGAAATGAAAGATACGAAGATAGATAATAGGTGAAATAATCAGTTGAGCAAATTCATTCTTCGGCTCCACCGTTTTTAATGTCATCCACGTGGCATAACTTGACTTCAGTATTAAAATTTCGCACAAATCCGTTTCCAAAGCATCTTCAAATATATCTCAACATCACGGCATGCGGACATAGCAAAAGAATATAAGCAGATTATCTCAGTCCTCAACTAGGTGTCTTAATATCGAAGGTTTCTGTATAATACTCGTGACATAGGAATAGTCTCTCTAAGTTTCTCCAATACAGGACCTAATTCTTATTATAAATGCAAATTTCTTAACTGGTTGACTCATAGTAATAAATAAATTAAAGTTGCTCTCCAGTTGCGGTTACCATTATTAATTTCTTTGTACATTAACTATATGTTGCTGCTTACAATCTACAGATTACAATGTATCAGTTTTGCATCGTACATGATTCTAGCGACTTAAAATATCAACCCTTTGAAAGCTTAACTTAGGTTAATACTTCACATATACGGACATTCTGGTCTGAATGAGGGATTTAAAGAAAACCTTTACTACTTGGTAAAAAGGAGATTTGCCATAACTTAAAACTAAAGCAGCAGGTAGCACTTTGGCACATCCCTTTCTCAATTCAACGACTGCAGTCTTCTCGTGCTCAAGAAACTTATAACTACCTTAAAACTAAAGCAAATCTTATTTTCCAAATCCGTAGAGTACCTTCTTCAATCACTTCATATCTTTCAAGCTCCATCATTACTTTGTGTCCACCTCACTCAAATGATTACGTCACCTGCAGAATACATGTACATGCTGTTGATTCACATACTTTCTAAACAGATCACACTCTTGTTTCAAGTTGCAGCTTAACATAATAAATGATATTTTTTTAAAATGTTTTTCATTGTACTTCTTTAGGTCTACATGGTGGTAAAGTCCTTTTATTCGTCCACTACCTGGATCTGCCAACACGTAACAACCAATATGTGGCTTCCTGACTATAACAAACGTTCCTTCGTATAGGTGTTGCCACTTACGATTTTTGCGTAATATGAGAGATGGTTTGAAGTGTGTTCTCAGAAGAACACGCTCGTTCAGGCGATACGACAGAACTTTTGACATGCTTGTCAAATGCCTTTTTTCTTAAATTGGCATGAGTTGTGAGAGAGATCACGGCTTGTCTTAACTTATAATCTAGGTTGACTTCTGGACCTTCTATCTTGGGGATGGGATCAGTCCATTCATTGCTTTCCCTTTGCCTGGAGATTAGTTCTGAAGGTGTGAAACCGGTCGAAGTGTGCGGAAGATTATTTACAATCTCTTCAAATGGAGTAACGAAATCGACCCACCGTGTTTGCTGGTTCGGTACATAGGTGCGAATAAAACGATTAAATTCTTTGAAGACTCGTTCTGTCGGGTTACTTTGCGTTCTAAATCTTGAGATTAGAATCTGTCTAATACCATTATTGGCAAGAAACTGTCTCCACTCTTTTCCAACGAAGTTTGAAGCATTATCAGACAACATGGTTTCCGGCTTACCAAAACGAGGAAAATAATCCTTTTCTATTCGTCTTATTAAAGATTTTGCACTGGAAGACTTCATCGCGTATAAACGCACGTGCTTAGTGAAGAGGTCTAGCAAAACAGCAAGGTACTTAGCACCTCCTCTTCCTCTAGGAAGTGGACCTGCATAGTCGAGACTGACTATTTGGTTAGGACGCTCAGTGTAGATAGGATTCAATGGTATGACATTCGAAAGATTGAAGGGCTTTGCCTTCTGACAGATTACACAAGTGCTTAGCAGTTTGTGAATTCTCTTATGCAGATTGGGTACGTAGCAATAGGCAGAGATCTTTCTTTTACACTTCTCGGGGCCATAATGTCCCCAGGATAGGTGAGTGTACCATATGAGATATTCAACGTACTCCTCAGGAATACAAACACACCATTGCTCCGTCAACATAGATGTACGATGAAATAAAACACCATTGTGTGATTTATAAAATTTCGACAAACTATGATTGGGGTTGTCTTGTAGAAGCTGTTTGACTCTCTTCCATTTTCGGTCACTTTCTTGCAGAGTACCCATCTGTCGGCAAAGACGTAGAAAATAACTACGATTCAAGGGATCTTTCATAAGGAGTATCTTGTGATTGGAAATCTGTTCTACAAGTTCCGTAGGCTCCGGCATACCTTCCGGCATGCGTGACAGTGTATCTGCAACGATGTTGTTCTTGCCTTTCACGTAAACAATTTCGAAATTGTACTCCTGTAGAAATAGGCACCAGCGAGTAAGCCTCGGATGATAGAGCTTACACGAAAGGAGAAAGCTAAGAGCTTGATGGTCGGAATACACTTTGATCGGATGGCCATAAACGTAATAATTAAAACGGCGGAACGCCCACACAACTGCCAATCCTTCTAACTCTGTAACAGAATACGATCTTTCGCACTCCGTCAGCACACGACTGGCAAAACTAACTATCCTAATCTCTTCTTTATCTCTAGTTTTCTTTAGCTGGAACAAACAAGCGCCCAAACCTTGAAATGAGGCGTCACAAGAAATGCAGAATTCGGAGTTCATATCCGGATGACTGAGGATATTGCTATTCAGAAGAGCTTGTTTGATTTTGTCAAAGGCTTGCTGACATTCAGAGGTCCATACCCAATGAACGTTTTTTTTTAAAAGATTGTGCAACACTGGACTGTTCATGGATTGATTTGGTATAAAGCGACGAAAGAAAGACGTTAACCCTAGAAACCCTTTTAATTGTCTTTTGGTGCAGGGCACAGGGAAGTTCCTTATTGCAGACAGTTTGTTAGGATCGGGAGAGATTCCCTCAGAAGAGATAATATGACCAAGGAATTTTACTTCCTTTTTTACAAACTTTGATTTCTGTAAATTGGCAGTAACGCCAAAGTTAGCAAACCTCACGAAGATTTTCCGAATCAAGTCAAGATGTTCCTCCCATGAAGTCGAGGCTACTAAGATATCATCGATGTAGACAGTTATTTTGTCCAGTAAATCATGACCTAAGACATGGTCAAGTGCGGCAATAAAGACACCTGAACTAATATTCAAGCCAAAGGGTACGACACGAAATTGATATGACCGACCCGCAAAGATAAAGGCCGTGTACATCCTTGAAGAAGGCGACAACTTCACCTGCCAATAGCTACTTCGAAGGTCGATGGAGGTTAGAAATTTGATACCATAAAACCTTTGCAGTTGCTCCTCAAATGCTTCCGGTCGGGTACACACAGGAACAATAATTTTGTTGATGTTCCTAGCGTCTAGAACAAGCCTAACACTTCCGTCCTGTTTAAATATAGACAATAATGGGCTCGAATATGGAGAGTCAGAGGGCTCAATTATTTTCCAGTTTAACATTTTGCGGATTTCCTGTCGTACTGCTTCCTTGCGGGAATGCGGAACTGCATAGGTGGTTTTACAGTAGGTGCTGTGGGGCTTAACCTTCATGTCGAATACATAGTTGGCTATGATTCCCGGTTTCTTAGAAAACACTTTGGTAAATTGTGTCAACAGATCGTATAGTTCCTTTCTTTGTCGGTCGCCTAATCCTTCAGATTCATTAACCTTCGTCAGTAATTCTTCATGTGTCGGTAATAAGTCAAAGTCTTCGGCTGCATCTATTGACTCGTCTAAATAATTGAAATATTGTTGCCGAGATGTGAGCTTGCGGAGCTTTACTTTATGTTCTTGGCTGGACAACTTAACTTTGGTCCTCATAAGTCGAATCACTATACTCTTATCACTGCATCTGAAAGTACATGTACCTTCATGCAAATCTGATGATGACACGATTCTTACGTAGAAACTCCATTCCTAGGAGGCAAGGTACTGACAGATTTTTCACAACTAGAAAAGTACATGGTATGGTGTCTGATGCAAATCTCACTGGTACATGAATTTGTAGCGTCACCTTTTGAGCTAGAGAGCCTACAGCTCCGGAGACGGTACACCCTTGTACTGGCAATGACAGAACTTTTGCTACAGAACACACTTTCTTATATACACATAAAGACAAAACATTGATATTGGCACCAGTATCTATTATAGCGACAAGTGGTACATCATGAATATGAATCATAGTGGATGCCTGAACCTGGTTTTCCCATAAATCCTCACCATTCAAAACGTCATTCTCCTTCAGCAAGTCATCTCGTAAGTCAGAGTCATTGTCATATCGTATAAGGTTGATTTGCCCCCTAATGAAATCGCCCCCAACATGTTCCGCAGCTTCCCCAAGGAGGCAAGAAAAAGAAGCTGCTTTTAGTTTTCCGCATGTTCATTAGATTGAATTTCGCTCACAATTACTTTTGAAGTACCGGGCGGTACGCTCGGTACGAGGTTTGCTTCCGTATTCCACCTAAGTTGCGAGCTATTTGCCGGAATTTCAGTCGAGATGGTGTGTGTTGGCGGGTTTGCTCGGGCATAATAGATGCGAGAATTTTGAGGTTCATGATTGTGACTTTGATAGTTGGTAAAAGGCGGAGGACTATTCCTAAAGTTTGGAGCATACTGTTGTTTGTATTGCTTGGAAGGATCTGGAGGATTTCTCCCTTGAGAACGGTGCTGGAATGTAGGCTGGTTACCATACTGCTGCTGACTGTTGGTGTTAAGCCAACGTCCTTTTCCATTGAAATTATTATTATAGCGATCATTGTAATTAACTGGTGAATTACCGTATTGCTGTTGTGTTGTCTGGTATATGGGGTGGTACCTATTTTGATCCTGGAATTTATGTTTCTGCTTCCCGTTACGGCAATAGTAGTTGTTATTATCGCACGGAACGTCGTGTCCTTTACTGTTGTTGGGTTGGTATGACATACCTGAGTCTGCGCCTACACCGTGCGGCTGTGTAGTGTGCGGGCCAAGATTACAATTACTCCGCGCACTAGCACGCACGTCTTCTTGAATCATGTCAAGGTTGTCAAGTACTGACAGAAAAGCCTCCGTGTCGTCGTCACTGACATTTACTAACTTCTCCCTGATTGATACCGGTAGCTTTGACTTAAGAATCATAATTACGTCCTTCGGGGAAATGGGCGTGTCCCAATATTGTATTTTTCGCAGGTATTTCTCGAAGTACCTACGGAGACCAGCACTTCTCGTATTAAATGGTTCAGCATTATATACCTCCTTTCTAAGGCGTTGTTGTATGCCTGAACTCCAGAATTTGTTCAGAAATTGCTTTTCGAAGTCAGCGTAATTATTACAGCTGTCAATTACTTCTGTTCCCCAGACAGAACCCTCTCCTTGAATGTAACCTACTATAAAGCGCATACGTTGCTTGTCATCCCAGCTCTCAGGAAAAACACCATTAAATGACTTCAGAAAAACCATTGGGTGGATGTTGCGTTTCTCTGGCAGAAAAGGCTGGAATACGCGGTGCTTGAGAACGCTTTCTTCTTTCATGAGCTCGACAAGAGTTACTTGATCATTCTGGTTGCGTACTAAAGGATTCTTACTACTGTGTCCATGTACAAGTGGAGAGAATTCTACACGAGACACGGGATTATTATTGTATTCATGTTCTGAAGAAAGCAAGTGTGAATGCTCACTTCTATTGTCATTAGGAAAATCATTGACTTGTCGTTTCAACTGCTCGATTTCCTCAGTGAGGTGTCGTTTCCACTCGGGAAGATCTCGGTGAAAAACTCTACGAATCTCTCCTAATTCAGTGAGAATCGTATCTCCTGATGTACCTGGAGCAGCTAAAACTTCAACTGTGGCTGACTTAACGGCTTCTTTTAAGTCGTGTTGAACCTTGTTTGCTATGTACTGTTCCTTAGTTTCGACCCATTCTACAAATTCTTTTCCTATCGTGGAACGTACGTTGGCTGCAGCATCATTCACCCTCTTTTCAATGTTTATTTCGGATAGCGCCTGTGTCAGGTCATTGACCTGGCCTTGCAGAGTGACGACATTGTCTGCAAGCTTGTTTACTTTAGCTCCGACCTCAGCGGACTTTTTTGAAACTTCTGTTGTAACTGCCTGGCAACTTTCGATTTGTACTTTGATGTCTTTGTGCACGTTACCTACTGTGCTCTCACATGCATCTACCTTCTGCAGAATACCTTCTATCCTTTCATTAACTTTAGTACTTAATTCCGAAATATATTCCACCGTGACTGTCCTAATTCTTGCCTCTAAGTTGGCATCAATATTATCTAACCTATTTTTCATTGTACCAATCATGGTATTCAGGTCAAACCATTTTCGCTCTGTCTCCCGTTCCTTTTCCCTTTCTTTTTGTTCCCTTTCTTGTCTATCTCGTTGTTTTTGTAATTTATAAGCTTCCCTTTCCCGTTTCTCCTGTTCTCTTTCTTGAAAAAAAATTCTCATCATTTCAACCATCAAATTTTCTCCCGCTTGCTGTGACGATGATTGCTGTGACGATACGTCACGCACACCATCATCGTCTACCGTTGTCTCCATTCGCGATTCGGGTCTGCCTGTTACCGTTCGCGAACGTAGTGGGTATGACTTGACAACTGTGTCATCACCGTCATCCAGACTGTTTGTCGGCTTTCCTTTGTCATCTGCCATGTTTATTTTCAAGTTTGTGACGTAACTGCTCAAAGAAATATTTCGCGGTACGCCGATCGTCAACTCTCAGATGCGCGCGCTGATAGTCAAACGTCACACCGCGGTAGGTGACAATTGCAGAGCTATGCCGGGTAGAAGACAAGATGGCACCTAACTTTGAAAATAAGTGACAAACACCTACTAGACACTGAATCCTGCTATTATGGCATCCATCTTGTGTTCTTAACCGTAGCAACAATGAAGATGCTCATAATACTAACAAATAAACTTTGCATGAAGAGATGATCAGAAATGAATTCTAACTACGTAAATAAGCAACTCTGCAAGGAAATAACAGCGATAGGATAAAATGAAGCAGTAAGGAAAGAAATTCCGGAAATCAGTTATATTATACAAGACGCGAGATTTTATGCGTAATGAAAACCGTATTTACATCAGTCGTTTTGCGCACTGCTGTTATTTTTCGAATTTTTCTCTTTGTTTTTTATACTTCCTCGATTTCGTTCAGTACTTCCTTTACGGCTTCCCGATGTCCACCGGATGATGTCATGAAACAATAACAGAACAGATTAAAATTTTTTATCAGGTCCCTGTTCGGGCGCCAGATCTAGTATGATAAAAAAAATTATTATTACTATTAAATATATTTCAATTCTTTCAATTTAGATCGGTATTTCATACTACAATGTCGTGTTCCCAGTTTGGCACAGCTTTGCCACAGGAGACACGAAAGCGGTCGAAGACGTCCGTCTTCTGGTCGGCTCCTGATCGTTGTCAGAAGGAGACTAGTTTTTGAATACGCAAAGACTTCTATTACTTGGAAAAGAACAACCCGGATTTCTTTACGTAATCAGTATGATTTTTAAATTACCTAAGGGACCTTTAACAATGAACAGTAAGAAAAAATGCATTTGCAAATGAAATCATTCATAAATGGGGCAGCTATGAGTTGTATAGAAGATAAGGGGCGGCCTTCTGTACACGACCAGGATGCCGCAGTATTCTCTGCTGTAGTAAAAGCTGTTTGACATTCATAAAAATAATATGGCATGGAGATAAAAAAAGTATAAAGAAAAAAAAACAGAATAAGAAGTCTGGTAAACACTAAATATATTCAAACAATTCTCACTAGCAAATTAGGGCTTATTTATAAACAATACAACTTACATAATTACTTTTCTAACAGTATGGTGCGATCAGATTTCAGCCTGTCCTGTGCTGTTTCCCATGTTCGCGTTTTTTGTCACAAATTACAGTCACTTTTCTCCTTCGTTGAAGACAATTCTTGCACTGTCCAACACCTCCGATAACAATAGCTTGCCGAGTTACAGTTTCGAACATAAATTACTTGAATGTTATTAATTAATAATGTTGTCTGCACGCTGGCAAGACCGCTCACTTTTTTAGCTTAAAGTCGACCTCCTTTACGCCTTCACACCACAAGCAGAAGTACATTAAAATCTGAAGATCTACAAACGTTTTCTACCGTCATCTTTTATTTAGATCGAAGCGGAACGACAGTTCAGCTTCTGTTAAAATGTTTCTTTGACTGCGCAATCGATGTATTAGCGTCCGCGCTAGATGCGCATCTTTACAGTTACGTAAATTATACAAAACAAATCTCTTTCAAAGAATACTCAAAGCTTTCGTAGTACGGAAATACCAATAATATTACAACGTCCACCCGGCCTCCCGCATGCCCACTATACGCCCTCGCTCAAAGTCCGTCAACTGCACATACGGTTCACGTCCACGCTGTCGCGGCATGCTACCAGTGTTAAAGACTGCGATGGAGCTCCGTATGCCTCGGCAAACTGGCTGAAACTGACTGCGGCGGTGCACAAATGCTGCGCAGCTAGCGCCATTCGACGGCCAACACCGCGGTTCCTGGTGTGTCCGCTGTGCCGTGCGTGTGATCATTGCTTGTACAGCCCTCTCGCAGTGTCCGGAGCAAGTATGGTGGGTCTGACACACCGGTGTCAATGTGTTCTTTTTTCCATTTCCAGGAGTGTAGTACACAGTAAATCACGAGACTGCTTAAGCATAGATGTTGAGCGCACTCAGGGCATGAAATATGTTATATTTGTGCTCCTCTGAGATTTGGGCAGAGTCCGATAATAAATTGTATCAAAAAATGGTTCAAATGGCTCTGAGCACTATGGGACTTAAACTTCTGAGGTCATCAGTCCCCTAGAACTTCGAACTACTTAACCCTAACTAACCTAAGGACATCACACACATCCATGCCCGAGGCAGGATTCGAACCTGCGAACGCAGCGGTCGCGCGGTTCCAGACTGAAGCGCCTAGAACGGCTCGTCCACTGCGGCCGGCTGATCCATTTCCTTCGTTTTGTAGCGACAACGAGAGTCGTACCACCGCTAGGTGGTGTTGCGCCGCGGTATCGATGTTGACCTTGAATGCGCGGGCCGACATGGTTCAAACGCTAATCATCTGTGCAGAACATACTAATATACATGTCCTGTGAATATGAACTCCGTCTCTAGTCGTTCAAGGTGTTCATGTTTCTTCTGAACACGAGTGTACTTCGCGGGAAGCAGTGCACGCTGAGCTACGGTCTGTACAGGATGTTTAAAAACAGTGTCACATATTCTTGCATGATGTAGCATTGGCCAAAAGTAAGAGTTCCTGTAATGATACGTCCAGAAACCAAAACCGGTTGAGATAAGGGCCGGTGAAGAACCACTGTTCACACCCTGCGTTTTATTATGGATGAGGCAGAATTCACAAGAGACGGCCTAGTAAGTGCCGAGAGATACAGGTCCTCGAACAATCATGGAGGCGTGGCGTCAGGGTCGCTTTAGTACCGTTGCATGGGAAGTAATTGTCGGTGACAGACTCGTAGGGTCATACACTTTGAAGTGCCGTGTATCACCGATTTCTACGCGATGAATTACTAGCGCTGTTGGAGAACGTTGCCCTTGCACAAAGACAACGACTGTGGTTTACTCAGGACGCACCGCGAGCCAGCTTTCTACGAATAGGGCGACAGCACCTCGCGTCACCGCAGCGTTTCGTGGCCCATGCATTGATCGAGGAGGGCCGGTACCATGCCCTTCCCTTCACCGGTCCTGAATCTGTTGGATTTGTGCCTTTGGGAAACATTTAAAGGCTTTGGTGTAGGGACGTGCAGAAGTTACGAGAGCGGGTGACAAATGCGTGTGGCGCCATCCGAATAGAGCCGGGTGTATTTGAAAGTGTGAAGGATGTGTCAGGATGCGTGGTGGCCACATGCAGCACAGTCAGTCGTGTTTACCTCTACGTGGGAGGCAGATGGGAATGAGAGGACAGATGAGCGCGTATCTTCTAGTTTTGACCAACACCACCTCGTGTAGGAATGTGTGGGGTATTTTTTTTTTAACGCCCTGTTTATGAGAGCGACACTGAAAGCTTTTAGAAAATCTAACAAGGATTGCTTTAAAAATAATGTAAATGATTTTAATTGTTTTTCAAGATATTCCCCTGTAACGTCAACGCATTTTTGCATTCTATGACACCATTTCTTGAAGCAAGGATACCGATCTTCCTGAGCCACATCAGAAATAAAATTTTATGGCGTTTCACGGCTTACTTCGATGACGAAAAACTGATTCCTGGCACTTTATCATTAACTTTTGTCAAGAAAAAGAACGCAGAATGTGAAGGGTCAGGGCTGTATGGTGGGGGCTCGATTGTGCTGACACTTAGGGCTTCCAGATAGTCAGTTGTTAAATCTGCTGTATAAGGCGGTACGTTGTCATGATGTAAAATTATTTTTCCTTTTGGTCGTTTTTCAAGGACTTTGTCGAAAATTTATGTTGAACATTTATGTGTACCAGCTATCAGTAACGATACGTGTTATTTTCTAATGCTGTAGTAGGAATATGACCTATTTAGGGAAAAAAAGTATAAACCACCTTCTTACAATCACTGCGATTTTGTCGTACATTTGCAGGCAGGTTTAGGGTCTGTTTGAAACACCCATTGAGCCGACTGACTTCACTTTTCAGGATCGTACTAATAAATGAAATGAAATTAAGGAGAACATAGAGTTTTTCTGCATCAGTCACTACACTGTTGTTTTTGATCGGAAGTGGAATCCATCGACAAGAAAATTTTCTTACATCTCAAGTGTAAAGGTTAAATGTTTTGCATTTGGCTCATACCGATGCTCATTGTCTCCCCAGTAAGTTCATAAGATGTGCGTCACTGTTGTTCAAGCATTGCTCGAACAGGGGCAATATTGTCACCAGTAACAGAAGTGCTCAGCGTTCTCCGCGAAATTCATCGCTAGGAAAGAACTCGTCTCTTTTCAATTCACTGCAACAATTATAAATTGTCGCTTCAGACCGGGGCTTTTTCGCCAAATGCATTTCTTAGCCGATCTTCTAACTGTTTAGGCGTTAATCACGATTTAAAATCGTAATAATATCATAGCTCGGAAACATTCTGTAGCCTAATTCATTTTTCGATGCAAACAAGCGTTTAAATAATGATAATTAACAAACTACTGGAGCAATTCGAACGTACTACCCGGAAATCAACACCCAAAACATGGTAAAGTAGCTGTCAGCTATAAACAGATTTCAGCTACGTCTACATACACACACCGCAAGCCACTATACAGTGCGTGGCGGAGGGTACCCTGCACCAGTAACAGTCGTTTCATTTTCTGTACCACTCGCAGATAGAGCGAGGGAAAAATGACTGTGTGTATACTTCTGTAAAAGCCCTAATATTTCGTATCTTATCTACGTGGTCCTTACGCGCATATCTACGTGGTCCTTACGCGCAATGTATGGTGTCGGCCTAGAAAAGAACGCCGCTTTCTCTCCAAGGATTCCATTTGATTTACCGAAGTATCTCCGCAACACTTTCGTGTTGTTCGAATCTACCGGCAACAAATCTAGCAGCCCGCCTGTGAATCGCTTCGATGTCTTCCTTTAATCGGACGGACTGGTGCGGATCCCAAACAATCGAGCAGTATTTAAGGGCAGGTCGCACTAGTGTCGTATATGCGGTCTCCTGTACAGACTAACCGCACTTTGTACAGTTACATCACTGACCACTGACCACTCCAAGTACCTGGTAACTGCCTGGCAGAGGCTTTATCGAACCACCTCCACACTAATTCTCTTGTTATTCCACTCTCGAGCAGCGCGTGCGAGCTCTGATTTCCTTTATTTTATGATGATGATCGCGTCTCCTTATATAGGCCGGTGTCAGCAAACTGTTTTCGCATTCTGAGGAGAATGTTGGTATTTAAATTTCGGCAGAAGATCCACCGCAACGAGAAGCGCTTTGTTTTAATGTATGTGTTCGTGACATTCTCTCCCCTATTTTTCGATAATACAAAACGTGCTGCTCTTCTTTGAGCTTTCTCCATCTACGCCGTTAATCCTATCTGGTAAGTATCCCACACCGCGCAGCAGAACACCAAAAGTGGGCGGACAAGGGTAGTGTAGGCAGTTTCGCTAGTAGATTTGTTGCGTCTTCTAAGTGTTCTGCTAATAAAACACAGTATTATTTTCGCCATCCCCACAACATTTTCTTGTTTTCAGTTAAGTTGTGCGTAATTGTAATTCCTTGGTATTTACTTGAATTTGATTCATTCCTCGTATAACCGCTTATGTGAATGGCCTCACACTTATCATTATTTAGGGTCAACTGCCAATTTTCGCACCAAACGGATATCTTATCTAAATCGTTTCGCCGTTGGTTTTGATCTTCTGGTGACTTTACTAGACGATAAACGACACCACGATCTGTAAACAATCTAAGACGGCTGCTCATTTTGTCTCCTAAATCGTTTATAAAGGAGCAGCAGAGGACCTATAACACTGCCTTGGTGAACGCTAGAAATCTCTTCGAACTGTGACAGGAAATCACGAATCCAGTTCCAAACTGAGACGATATTCCATAAGCACGCAATTCGATTACAAGCTTCTTATGAGGTACAATGTCAAAAGCCTTCTGGAAATTTAGAAGTATGGAATCAGTTTGAAATGCCTTGTCGATAGCTCTCAGCACTTCCCATGTGTAAAGAGCTGGCTAGTTCTGTTTCACAGTCTAAATTCATGTTGACTGTGTGTCAGTAGACTGTTCCCTTCGAGGTAATTCATGATGTTCGAACACAGTGTATGTTCCAGAATCCTAATGAACATGGACGTTAAATGTTATAGGCGTGCAACTTATTAAAATTTGTAGCACCCCACCCGTCACTTATCTGGTTTTGGCGTGTGTTCACCCCAGCTAATTGACTAACAGATCAACAGAGCGTCCAAAACAGCCGCAATATCGAATAACACAAAGAAAGTAATAAGGCCCTGTGACTCCTGATAGAACTGCGGTGACAGTGTTGACATTAATTGATTAAGAATTGATCCCTTTTAATTAAAAAGGGGTGCACATTGATGTTATATTCAGCTATTGAACACCAGGTGCAAATGTTGAACATAAAATTAATTAAGAAAGTGACTTGGGATTTCAACTACTTGATTGAAAACAGATGCAGTCGATTAGCATTAATGTATTTTAACTCACGACCTTCAATCATCACATTACATGGCTCTCCTAACAGGCAGTGGGAATAAATTGCGTTTACGTGGAGTAAAGCGCGATAAATCAAAAATAATTCCTGTCGACTGACTCAGGCATAATGCGAAATGCGAGAAGAATTCTACAGTACACGGGCCGTGAAACCCTCGTGGAAAGTGTGCCGACGTAATGCAACAAATTAATCAGTAGCCTAACTCAAGCCGGAGCGGGTGCAATGTCACGGAATTCAGCGTGGCGGGGCGTCGGCGTTGTGCGGACGTCGGCCGGCCTCGTGGTGCTGCAAGGCTGCGCTCTTCTATTCACTCCTAGTTATCTTGCTCAGTATGTAGCTGAACAAAAACTTTCTATCTCCAAGCTCAATCGTTCCGTTTGCTAAGTGCTAAACTGCAGAGATGCTCACTCTCTCTCGGGCAAGCTGAGTAAAGAACGCCACGTCCACACTCCAGGCAAGCTCGGAATGGAAGACCTGCGCGGAGACTTCTGCCAGTCCGCTCTTCGCCTCGATTTCCCCTCCAGCAAAATCACTTACGCCAATTGCAGCGCAAGTCGCGTTAATTATGTGTCACTTCCCAGTGCGGACCAATTCCTGCTCTGGGAAGTGAACAAATTCCCACAAAATTTCCCTTCCTCTCACTTCTGCTATTTAGCTCCTCCAAGGCCACCCATCAAGGTTAGCGTCTGCATAAAACACCAATTTTTCCGAAATTCTGACTCCCAGGAGAGTACTTCAAATTCCTTGGCCCTACGTTTCCATCGGAGGCCGGCGTATTTCATTCTGTCGCTCTTCACCTGATTTACTTCAGACTCTGCGGACCGTGAATTCAGTGTGAAGTTGCTATAGTCACGAGCGCGTGTAATTGGGCCTCTGTCGACCGCTCCACAGTAGCTTTATGTGGCTTTCTCCCGTGTTTCACTGAAAACGGGACGACGGACATTTATCAACAGACGTACCGTTTTCCGCCTGCTTCCCGGTACACCAGCATGGGGTCAACCACCCCCTCACTGTCACTCATCTTAAGGCAGCTGGAGGCCGCACCCCGTTACCGCTTTCTCAGAGTTTGAGCCGTCCTAAGCTGCCTATTATCGCTTCCCTTCGCACGCCGTCACCCGGCCGCGGTCAACTCTGTATACTTCCCTGGGATAAACTAGCTTCCAGTAAATCGACGCGTTTCCACAAAGTTTTCACGTCGCGTGAATTGCTTTAGTATTATCACCCAACATTAATTATTCCAATACGTCCATACTATACCCTCCACAAGATGCATTGTGCTTTGTCAGTCATTTTTGTTCAGCCCTACTATTCGCTCAACGTCATTTCGGTGATCTTTAATGACTTCATGTAAGGGGCATAGTTCTTGCCATCTTACAGATTCTCCCAGTAAACCGAAATCGACCGTTTGCCTTCACTAGTACAGTCATCATATATTCGTTGCAGTTCACATCGCTTTGCAACATTATGTCCAGATGTTTAAACGGTGTGACTGTGTGTCAAGCAGGACTCCACTAATGCTGAATCCGAACATTAGGGGTTTGTGTTTCCTAATCGTCCATGTTGTTGTTGTTGTTGTGGTCTTCAGTCCTTAGACTGGTTTGATGCAGCTCTCCATGCTACTCTATCCTGTGCAAGCTTCTTCATCTCCCAGTACCTACTGCAACCTACGTCCTTCTGAATCGGCTTAGTGTATTCATCTCTTGGTCTCCCTCTATGATTTTTACCCTCCACGCTGCCCTCCAATGCTAAATTTGTGATCCCTTCATGCCTCAGAACATGTCCTACCAACCGGTCCCTTCTTCTTGTCAAGTTGTGCCACAAACTTCTCTTCTCCCCAATTCTATTCAATACCTCCTCATTAGTTATGTGATCTACCCATCTAATCTTCAGCATTCTTCTGTAGCACCACATTTCGAAAGCTTCTATTCTCTTCTTGTCCAAACTATTTATCGTCCATGTTTCACTTCCATACATGGCTACACTCCATACAAATACTTTCAGAAACGACTTCCTGACACTTAAATCTATACTCGATGTTAACAAATTTCTCTTCTTCAGAAACGCTTTCCCTGCCATTGTCAGTCTACATTTTATATCCTCTCTACTTCGACCATCATCAGTTATTTTGCTCCCCCAATAGCAAAACTCCTTTACTACTCTAAGTGTCTCATTTCCTAATCTAATGCCCTCAGCATCACCTGACCTAATTCGACTACATTCCATTATCCTCGTTTTGCTTTTGTTGATGTTCATTTTATATCCTCCTTTCAAGACACTGTCCTATTCCATTCAACTGCTCTTCCAAGTCCT
Organism: Schistocerca americana; assembly: GCF_021461395.2. Taxonomy (NCBI): domain Eukaryota; kingdom Metazoa; phylum Arthropoda; class Insecta; order Orthoptera; family Acrididae; genus Schistocerca; species Schistocerca americana. The sequence continues at coordinate 145,767,666 of NC_060127.1, forward strand.
TTGCTGTCTCTGACAGAATTACAATGTCATCGGCGAACCTCAAAGTTTTTATTTCTTCTCCATGGATTTTAATACCTACTCCGAAGTTTTCTTTTGTTTCTTTTACTGCTTGCTCAATATACAGATTGAATAACATCGGGGAGAGGCTACAACCCTGTCTCACTCCCTTCCCAACCACTGCTTCCCTTTTATGTCCCTCGACTCTTATAACAGCCATCTGGTTTCTGTACAAATTGTAAATAGCCTTTCGCTCCCTGTATTTTACCCCTGCCACCTTTAGAATTTGAAAGAGAGTATTTCAGTCAACATTGTCAAAAGCTTTCTCTAAGTCTACAAATTGCTAGAAACGTAGGTTTGCCTTTCCTTAATCTTTCTTCTGAGATAAGTAGTAAGGTCAGTATTGCCTCACATGTTCGAATATTTCTACGGAATCCAAACTGATCTTCCCCATGGTTGGCTTCTACTAGTTTTTCCATTCGTCTGTAAAGAATTCGCGTTAGTATTTTGCAGGTGTGGCTTATTAAACTGATTGTTCGGTAATTTTCACATCTGTCAACACCTGCTTTCTTTAGGATTGGAATTATTATATTCTTCTTGAGGTTTGAGGGTATATTTCGCTTGTCTCATACATCTTGCTCACCAGATGGTAGAGTTTTGTCATGAGTGGCTCTACCAAGGCCGTCAGTAGTTCTAGTGGAATGTTGTCTACTCCCGGGGCCTTGTTTCGACTCAGGTCTTTCAGTGCTCTGTCAAACTCTTCACGCAGTATCGTATCTCCCATTTCATCTTCATCTACATCCTCTTCCATTTCTATAACATTGCCCTCAAGAACATCGCCCCTGTATAGACTCTCTATACACTCCTTCCACCTTTCCGCTCTCCCTTCTTTGCTTAGAACTGGGTTTCCATCTGAGCTCTTGATATTCATACAAGTGGTTCTCTTTTCTCCAAAAGTCTCTTTAATTTTCCTGTAGGCAGTATCTATCTTACCCCTAGTGAGATAAGCCTCCATATTATCTACATTATCTACATATCTCGGAACTTATTCTGTATGCTCGTAGCTTCGTTAACAGTCTGCAGTAGGGTACGGTGTCAAATGTTTTTCGGAAATGTAGGAATGTGGGTTCTTCCTGTTGATCTTCATCCGTAGTTCGTAGCGCATCATGCGAGAAAAGGGCAAGTTAAGTTTCACATGAGCGATGCCTACTAAACCCGTGGTGATTAGTGGATACCAGCTTTTCGGTGTCTAGGAAATTTTCTAGTTCTCGAACTCAGAATCTGGAATTGTACCGAAGGGATGTAGGTTTGTAGAACCCTGGCATTCTAAAAAATTTTCGGGCTTTGCCTGGTGTGTAGATCCGTAGATGCAGTTGGCTGTGTGAGGTAATAATTCGGAACGTTGCGGGAATCCCCGTGTGCAGGCGCGACGCAGCAGCACGCGAGTGTGATCCGGTTGCTGCTGCCAACGAGCACAAACTGCGAGAATGGACGTGGCGCCCGCGGTCGGATCAGAACAGCTCGGCCTTCTGTTGACTCGTGCAAATTGCGGCGCCTGCCCTCGGCTCATCAGCGCAGGCTCTCTGGAAGACCGCATCTTCGCAGTGATGCGCGACAGCTCTTTTCTCGTTTTCTTTTCTCTTCCCAGAGGCGCTTCCGCGTCGCACAACGCGGCAATAAAAATAGCGTTAAAGCGGAGGTCTAAAGGCGGCATTATGGCGGCGCTACCGCGTCCTGCCTCTCTCTCTCTTTTTCTCGCCGTGTTAACGTTTCTTTTCAGCTCCGCATCATCATAAAAGAGATGCGGCGGGAGAACACGGAGAGCCATAAATTCCAGCAAACATGCGAATGCGAAAAATATTACGGGCCACCAGGAAAAGCCTCATTAGAGTCTCTCCTAAGTCCTCGTGAGATTCACGGTGTCCCGTTTCTGCCACCAGGCTTCGGAGGAACGGTCGTTTGGAGGTGTCTGGCAAGTTCCTAATACACGACAATTGGGAGTGATGTGTTTGCCTGGGTGGCCGTCTCTGGCAGCACAGCCTTGTACTCCACCAACAGAACTACGGAATTTCTTTAGTGATACTGTGTGAGTGTTTTGGTGAACTGCGGTGGTTGTTTACGGAGTAGCCGCATTTCGTTTGCTTTCTTATTCCCATTTACCTTTGTATCCGCTTTTCAGTGAAATTACCGACATAATAAGCAACGGTTAAAAAAGTCGGTATCTTGCTCGTAGCCCTCAAGCTTGCATTCGGTTCAATGGTCTGTTCTATCTCAGTTTTTATTTTTTTTTCCTGGAATTGTTAGCTGTACGTTAAGAGTGGTACACAGCTACATGGATACGCTTGTTGATGAAGAGTCGATGAATACGCACTTCGTATTAGATCCACTAAATGCAGTGGGAGAGCGTGCTGTGTGAGGGAATGCACGTGTTTCGTCTGAGGGTTGCTGCATCGCTGTGTCTTTATTGCCCGTTTTGCTAACTGCATATTACAGTTTTTCACTTCTGTGGACGTATTTTGACAAAGTACAGGTGATTGGGATAGCAAACAATAAATCGTTATTACGTCAGTAGTGATCCATGGGAGACCGCAGGTTCCTTACACCAAAATACTCAAAAAATATCCCTGAAAATATTACGACATTTCGTCGCTGGACCTATTGTTGACTTTCATAACAATTAATGTTATGCTTTTGCACTCGTAAGAGGGCTGCCACATAACTTTCGCTGTGTTGGTAAAGCGTAATCAGTGTAATGGCTGCTTAAAATGGAACGAATATTGATGGCCGGGAGGCCCTATCCGGGGAGTTTCGGCCAGCGGGTCAGGTGACGCCACGTTGGGCGGCTTGCGCGTCTCTGATGATGAGGACAGCACAACAGCCAGTCCGCGAGCGGAGAAAAATCTCCAACCCCGCGTGGAATCGAACCCGGGCCCGCTGGATGGTAGGCAAGCATATTACCACATTTTTCTAAAAATCTCATTTTGTTCGTTCTGTTTGTTCGAGGCGAACGTCCGATGACGCTTCTTCAAGTTCATCGTTGATCCGTTAACGTACTCTTTTAAAAAAAATGGTTCAAATGGTTCTGAGCGCTATGGGACTTAACTACTGAGGTCATCAGTCCCCTAAAACTTAGAACTACTTAAACCTAACTAATCTAAGGACATCGCACACATCCATGCCCGAGGCAGGATTCGACCGTGCGACCGTAGCAGCAGCGCGGTTCCCGACTGAAGCGCCTGGAACCGCTCGGCCGGCCAAGATTTATTATTATTATTATTACCGACGGCAGCCAACCCTCTGACCGAACACGCTCAGCTAAGCAGGTGGAGAATAGTTCCTTATTTTGACAACTGGTTTTTCTGTCGTTGCTTGGCTTTAGACTTTTAAAATGTGTCGAACATCATTTTTGAAAGAAAATTATACTTTTATCGCTTATCGATTGCAAAACTGCGACTGTGATGGATAAAGGTTATGAGAAATAACAACCAATAGGTTTTTGTAATGGTAGAATTTTTATTTTTTTATTTTACAATTATCGCGTTCGAATCGCATAGTGCCCCATCACCATACGGTACACAGTACTTGATGATCGTTTGAAGGATTTTGGGGACTGATGTGTGGATGTGGCAGCACACGAAAACCAAAACGAGTTAATCCTGGACGTGAAGAACAGCGTGACCGTATCCAACTGCGCAGCTGGAGGAGATCTTCGAATACAATGGCCTGCCCAACCCAGTCCCCCGTCTTAAATCACACCGAGCACCCATCAGAGAGGTACATTACAATGTCGACATCCTACGTTTAGATTACAATGTCGACGTCCTATACGGCCTCTTTTAAGTACTCGTTACCGGGTACGATTAGCTGGTGGAGACAGCGAAGAGTAGCGGAATTCCCGGTGGCCTCGTTCGCATGGAGACCGGTCCAGTGGCGGGCGCTAGAAGGCAGGCTGCGTGTGCGACGGTGGCGTTTCCTGTTGAAATGTCGAGAACGCACGGTCCTGGAAGAGTCGACCAACCTACTGGTTACGCAGAAATATACCTCGTGAAATGAGCCTGGCGGGAAATAGCGAAAGAAAAAGAAAACTGTGGGTACACGGGGACTTACCGACAGTCTTTTATATCGTGCACCAATCTTTAATGTAACTCGAAGAGGGTGAGATGTGGCAGCGATGTCAGGAGTACCTCCCGCCGCACACTGCAAGCTGCGCTTCTGAGTGTAAATATGGACGTAGAACGCCTAATAAAGTATTACATTTTTAGTGGTTTGATTTATTGAACCATATGGCAACAGCTTGCTACAAATATAAAACGTATGCTCAGAGAAATCACAATATGCCAACAAAAAGTTGGAACAACGATTTAAAATTGGTACAAAATGTTCACGTAGGCAAAATGCTTATAGCTGAGGATACTCGATTTACTAAATCGAAATAAAATAGAAAATAAAAAGAACACAACAGAGATTGGAAAGCATACAACTGGAGATTACAGTTTGTGGAACCACTGATAAAACAAAAAAAGTCATATACACATGTTACAATCTCGTAGAAAAGAAAAAAAAATGGCTTTGTATATTCGAGAATCATCATGACCTTATAAAACCGGAGCACACTTGGGAAAGGACCCATTCAGTTTTACAAGTTTCTGTAGTAAACTGCTGTGCTGTGCTTGGAAGAATGTGCAGGAAAACAGCAAGTCGTTGACACCTGCTTTTTTTCTTCTACTATGTGGAGAAAGCGTTACAGTTGGTTGCTTCGGGGGAGGGGACCGTATGGCGAGGTCGTCGGCCCCATCGGATTTGGGAAGGAAGTCGGCCGTGCCCTTCCAGAGGAACCATCCCGGCATTTATTTGAAGCAATTTAGGAAAATCACGGAAAACTTAAATCAGCGTGGCCGGACGCGGGTTTGAACCGTCTTACTCCCGAATGCGAGTCCAGTGTGCTAACCACTGCGCCACCTCGCTTGATGAGAGTCTTGTGCTTGATGCCTATGCGATGTATGTGGGAAGGACTTCAACCGTGGTTGATACACAGTCTCACCGAGGGATTTACCAGTTCCCCGTTCACCTGAAATCTGCGAACCCGGAGGAAGCTTCTAGCTACAGGTTGGATCTCGGCGGATTATTGACCTTTACGGCACATCGTAGGGTGCCAATTCGGTGCCCATTCTTCCGTGGGCGGATGCCGCCTTCATTACTTGGAATCGGAGGCTGGTAGACTGACGTTCACTACCGGGCCACGAACAGTGGTGTTCATCGCCAGTGGTCGACCGTGTCACCGTAGACCAATTCTGCATAAACTGGGGCCCGTAGGGAAAAAAATAAAATCGTACCTGTCCGTTTATTTGGCTACGATTCTCGAATTATTTCCAGTTTTTTAATATACATCTTACTGCTCCACTTCGGGTATTCAATACCCTGCAGTATTCCATCTGAGCCTGACACCAACAACAGGTCTTGCAGCCCCGCATGACGACCAAATTTGGGAGCCTGTGAATCGCACTCGCTTCCATGGTAAAAATTGATCAATATGAGGACAGACGAAATAGCTTGTGATATCTAAAGCTCGAGGACAAGAAATGCATATTCTACTCCAAAGCCTCTTGATGCCGAAACCCAACTGTGATAATGAATAGCACGGTGTCCCAACTGATGTCTGAATAGATTCCCAAATGGGATTATGTAAGTACGTCTGAACCCAGCTGTCGATGGTAGGTAACGAGGCTAATGGTGCCACTAGCAGAGGCCAAAGGTTCCTCATTTCCCATGTAGACCTTTCGCGGCCGCTGACTATTAGGCAATAAATGTTCTCGCTAAGTACTGATGGTGAAAATACAGCGGAAGCTCACCAGCGTCTGCTAGTTAGGCGTTAATCGGAGTCAATCGCATTGTTGAAAAATGGCTCAAATGGCTCTGAGCACTATGGGACTCAACTGCTGTGGTCATAAGTCCCCTAGAACTTAGAACTACTTAAACCTAACTAACCTAAGGACATCACACACATCCATGCCCGAGGCAGGATTCGAACCTGCGACCGTAGCGGTCGTGCGGTTCCAGACTGTAGCGCCTTTAACCGCTCGACCACACCGGCCGGCTAGCATTGTTGAAAGGCATATTCGCAGGCATCGAAATCGTACCGTGTCGAGTTCATGAAGGGCAGAAAAACCCGTAAACGATGACCGTGCCAACGATTGAGAGGATCTGCACCCCACCGATTTCCAGCTACAGATCTCATTGCGTTAATGCTGTTTTCTATTTTCTTGACGAGAGCCTGTGTTCAGCGCTTGTCAAATATGGTGTACTGCATCAGCGCCTATTTGTCACACATGCAGCAACATAAACAGCGCCTTGAGTCGAATGGCCCGAATTGCAGTGTGGGTTGGTGAGGCAATCTGCGCGAGTTAATGATGAAAGACGCTGGGCGTAAACTGTTGTTACACGCGCAGAACTGAGGAGAAGCCAGTGTTTTAAAAGAGAAATTAGCCGGGTGAGCTAACTGGCGTCTTTAAATGGTGGAAGGAAAGAGTTACCACTGTCTGTCACGCGTCTGTGCAACACTGATGAGGCTGAAGGAAACGTCTGCTTGCTTCGTACATTCTGACGCTATACACATCTTCGTCTCTACTGTCTGCCACCAATGAAGGGGAGAAATACTGAGAATGAAACGAAGAAAAAATCACGCTGGGCGTATTGAAAACTGCATTGATTACGATTAATGCGGTAGTGAAGGTCTTCTAAAGTTGAAGATGCGACAAAAAGAAAGAAAAAATATTTGATAGAGAAGGGCTTTCTTCCTGAGAGCAAAAATGAAAATAGGTCTCTCGTGGTAATGGTATGTTACACATGTAACGGTGCAGTACGTCGCTATAACTGTGCTTATATAGGAGCCACGTAAGACAACACTCCTTTCATTTCATGAGACGAGCAAATGGTAGTACGGAAAGGGATATATGTACTGTGCTGTGTGGAAGAGTCTTAACTCTTGCATCGAACATGATATGAAAGCAAGTATGATGTTAAAAAAATATAATGATATACTTTTTTAACGACGTCCGAAGGCGCTTGAAAAGACGAGTGCAGTGAAATGCTTGTCAATATTGAAGTTGAAAGTCTGCGCAACAGAATTCGAGAAATTTTATGAAATAGGAAAGCAGTGTGGTATTGCAGTGTTTGTGTTCTTGATGAACGAAAGTTTTCCTTCGGACATGCATGGATGTCCGAAGAAACAGGCACTAGAGCGGCTACAGCTGATATGAAATTCGTGAAATGTATTCGTAGTTGCGAATACGGACAACCATCAGCTGTAGAAGGAATGACGACCCTGAAAATTTGCGCCGGAACGGGACTCGAACCCGGGCGCAGACCCGACATAGCCGTGGGCCCAAGTTATCAACACATTGTGTGAGTTGCTGGTGGCTCCATAACGGGCGATCTGTTTTAACGTGGAATAAACGGATCATTGACTGGAGAAAGTTATGTTCGGCCACTTGGAGAGCATTTGCAGCCATTCATGGATTGGTTGGTTGGTTGCTTTGGGGAAGACCAGACAGCGTGGTCATCGGTCTCATCGGATTAGGGAAGGATGGGGAAGGAAGTCGGCCGTGCCCTTTCAGAGGAACCATCCCGGCATTTGCCTGGAGTGATTTAGGGAAATCACGGAAAACCTAAATCAGGATGGCCGGACGCGGGATTGAACCGTCGTCCTTCCGAATGCGAGTCCAGTGTCTAACCACTGCGCCACCTCGCTCGGTCATTCATGGATCTCAGGCTCCCAAACAACAATGAAATTATTGTGGATGACAGTGCGCCATGTGACCGAGTCGCAGTTGTTCGCGATTGGTCTGAAGGTCATTCTGGACGATTCGAGCGAATGATATGGCCACCCAGATCGCCCGACATGAACACCGTCGAACAGTTTTGAGGTATAATCGAGAGCTCAGTTCGTGCACAAAATCCTGCATCGGCAACACTTGCGTAATTATAGATGGCTAAAGAGGGCTCATGGCTCAATATTTCTGCAGGGGACTTCTGACGACCTGTTGAGTCCACGCCACGCCGAATGCCGAGCGAGGCGGCGCAGTGGTTAGCGCACTGGACTCGCTTTCGGGAGGACGACGGTTCAAACCCGCGAGCGGCCATCCTGATTTAGGTTTTCCGTGATTTCCTTAAACACTTCAGGTATATATCGAGGTACTAAAATGCAAACTTTCACGGCCGGAAATATCATGTCCATTATAATTATCCGGGCTGTTATGCCGTGGTCGGTTGATGAATTCTGAGGTGATTCCCAACGTTTCGTCTCCGACTGCGGGAGACATCTTCAAGGGGGTCCGTAGCTTGATGGAAGGTCCAACACACACACTGGCTCGGAGACGAAACGTTGGGAATCACCTCAGAATTCATCAACCGACCACGGCATAACAGCCCGGATAATTATAATGGACATATATCGAGGTGTTTCCTTTGAAAGGGCACGCTCGACTTCCTTCCCTAAACCGGTGGGACCAGTGACCTCGCTGTTTAGTCCTCTCTCCCAAATCAACCAACCAACCACGTCGAATTGCTGAGTGTGCCGTACAAAAGGGGATCCGGCGCGATAATGGGAGGTGTCCCATGACGTTTCTCACCTCATTCTACTGTGTATACAACGCGAAAGACTTCGACAGTACTAAAGTAATAGTCAAAAGTCCGTTCGTTCGTCTAAGAAATGCTGCACGTAAGAGGCGGACAGAGTTTGGCGGTCGTATTATTCGATGGCGAGACGGTGGAAGGTAGCTGAGGCAGTAGTGGTGGGGGGAGAGTCCCTAGGCTGTAGGCTGGTGCTCGCGGCTGTAGGCTGGATCTCGGCGTCGCCGACTGGCGCTCAGCGAGGGGCATTTGTCTGTGCTGTGCGCTGTGCGGGTGGAGTCGTCCGGAGTCTGCGGAACTTGGGGGTTTTGCAGATGCGGGCGGCGGGCGGCGGCGACTCCGAAGTTGCCCGACTTATCGCCGGCGCCGCATCTCGCGGCGTCTTCCATTAGTCACGGCAGGCTCGAAACACGGCCAAATTAGGCTGCAGCCGAGGCGCGTAAATCACCGCGCAAATTGCCAGCGGCTGAATAATGCATCCGCTGCAGGCTCGAGTCGTCAGCTCGCGAGACCCTGCACGGAATAAAAACGCCAGCGCCTATTCTGCGTGGTGTGTGCAGTAGGGCCGGGCTTTGTCTGGGTGGCCACGGGAAAGGATGAGGGACAGTCCACGAGCGACCAGGGCGGACGAGGCAGTTACACCGACGCGGCCGCGGACCGCGGAGAGAACGCCTCGCGGGGGAAGGGGATTTAGGACGGCCGCCCGCCCTCAGGAGCTCAGTTCGTCAGCGCACCTGACGATGGCGACATGTCTGATCGCCGAAATATTGTGACCGTTGGACACTATGGACCGGCAGTACACCCGTGGACAGTTCGAGCCGGAAAGTGTGTGTTTGTGGCATTCTGGGGATCAAAAATATAATCGGGATATAGTTCTGAATGAGTGGACTGAAATCACAGGTTTATGGGAAACCGCAATTAGGCAAAATCTTTGTTTGAAATTTCTTGAAAGACATCATCTTTACGGCAGTGACTGTTTAAACTTTTTATTTCCACAACTGCAATATCGGCCTTAGGCCATTAACAAGTGCAGATGTTTTGGCTCTAAGCCATGCCTACTTTATGGAACGGTATATGGACATATGTACTCGCAGTACTTAGCAGCGCTACGAATGTATATGACAGCAAATGACAACGACATATAAATGTGTTAGCTTGTATAAAGTAGGCATTACTTAAAGCCAAAACATCTGCACTTGATAATGGCCTATGGCCGATATTGCAATAGTAGAAATAGAGTTTAACAGTCACTGGCGTAAACATGATGTCTTTCAAGAAATTTGACATGACTGTGAATCCCAGTTATGAAAAACTTTGTCCGAAAGTTTAGGCGTAAATTATAACCTCAAAAAAGAATTCGTTGAAGTAACAGAGGTGACGTACTTCGGCTTATAGTTATTGTAGTGGATCTTTCTTGGTTGTGGTAGATGGGTATTAGCTGTCTTAGGATTACTGTTTACCGGCGTTTTTAACCAGTACAGTGGTGATTCTGTTCTATGAAGTTCTTTTCAGCACTTTTCAGTACTTTACGTGTTCAGAAAATTTTATTCTAATCTTCATGTTTGTCTTTCACACATATGCTGAATGACAGTTATTGAAGGGTAACTGATGTTTGTCGGCGCAACTTACGGAAATACATCAAAACAGAGTGTTTGTAATGTTGTTTATTCAAGGTCACCACAAATCACCTTGAGTATGTATCAGAACGTTTCTCCCTTAATCTCATATATTCGTAAAGCGTATGTGGTTATTCCGGTAACTGAGGACAGCGTGTACAGTACTCGCCACGTTCTTTTGGAGACAGCTGTAGGTCATTCTCACGTATTCGGTGTCTTTATTATAGGAAAAGCCGCGTTGCAACACTTGTCTCCAAGCACATAGGGGTCGTAGTATCGATTCCGACCTGGATTAAAATCTCATGTGCTTCATACGTAGAACAAATTTTAGCCTAACCCAACATGGTTGACCCTACCAAAGCTGACGAAGGGGATAGGACGTATCGTGGAAGGTGTCGGGCGACCTCTGGCGATGGCATCTGGCAACTGTATTCGGTACCACAGTAAAAGCATCCATAGCCTTCAGGTAGAACTGCGCGAAAGCTTAATTGGAAAGATAAGCTGTGTGCGTTCTTTGAAACATCCCTTTCAAAACTGTCGGAGGCACAATTCCATTCGGAAGTTCCGACCGTTTGGAGATTGAAGCGAAGCTGCTTTACATCCCTACCAGTTAAGTAGTCCCCCCCCCCTCCCCCCCCCCCCCCCACCCGAAGTCCTCGATTGTAGAAAAAAATCATTCCGCCATTTATTAAAAAAAATTAAGACGTTTGATTAGCTTTATTCATCTGGAGACTAATGTATAAGTTTAAGAAAAGCTTGAAATTATGTTTTTTAAGTTTCTTGGAAAGTCGCTGTGTGCTTTCATTGTGAAACAGTAGATGCATATAAACAGCGTAATTTGCACTCCATTTAAAAAAAAATGTTCAAATGTGTGTAAAGTCTTATGGGACTTAACTGCTAAGGTCATCAGTCCCTAAACTTACAAACTACTTAACCCAAATTATCCTAAGGACAGACACGCACACACCCCTGCCCGAGGGAGGACTCGAACCTCCGCTGGGACACTCCATTTTAAGCAGAAGCTACGTTGCACAACATAATTGAAGGATCAGTTTTTCGAAACCCCGTAATTATTTTCCGTTGCTTGTCCGCGATATACTTGGAGAAGAGTTGAAGCGTTCGTGGTCTGTCAACAGTGTCAGATGTTGCCGAGACCGCCGTCCTGTTGCATCACGCCACGCGCTGCCGCTTTCGACCGGGAAGTGTGTGAGGATCAGTGGCTGAAGGGCACGGGTGCTCTCATTGACGCCACACCCTGCGGCATTTATTTCGAGTGGCAGTGTGTGTGTCTGAAACGTGTTTCTCGGCCACTGATAGAAAAAAAAGCGTGATTTCAACACGGATCTAAACCCCATCGCTGAGGCATCAGAAGAAGGCGTGAAATGTGGATAGGACTTGAGACGTTCGCCGTGGCGTTGGGTGGTGAAGTTTGGTGGCAGTGTGGCATTATTAGCTCAGCTGACTGCTGGTATCGGCTTCCTTGTCGTCGCGTGTGTCGCCACCTCGCTGTTAGAAGCGCCGCCTAGCTCGAGGGTCACATCGCAGGACGCCACGATTTTGTACCGTCACGGACTAAGGTCGCAGGCACCTATGAGGCAAATTTCAAACTTATACGTCGCAATGGGAAATAATCACGGGGTTTCGTAAAAGTGTAGTCTTTCATGCATCACAATGCTTATAACAGCATATCTCCTCGACTGTGTGTGGTACATTTATATAACTTTCAAGGTACGTTCAGTGGTGTATGTGGATAACGTGTAGAAAGTGACTTGCGGATAGAGCAGTAGTAAAGAAGTAGTAAATTAGAACGTCGGGTGTGATGCTGAACAGCGAAGATGCAGTAAGCGATAAAATTTTACCTTTTAATTACTTTGTGTGTGAAGGACGGGGGGGGGGGGGGGGGGGGGGCGGTTTGCCAACGAGAGAAAGTTTTGAATTTATATGTAATGTTTGTTGGAAGTCGCAAACTGCTCTCATGATCAAATACCGGCTGAATATTGTCAGGACAATTTCAGTCCCATCAATTAACTGCCCTTCTCGACCTATACAGGGTGTTACAAAAAGGTACGGCCAAACTTTCAGGAAACATTCCTCACACACAAAGAAAGAAAATATGTTATGTGGACATGTGTCCGGAAACGCTTACTGTCCATGTTAGAGCACATTTTATTACTTCTCTTCAAATCACATTAATGATGGAATGGAAACACACAGCAACAGAACGTAACAGCGTGACTTCAAACACTTTGTTACAGGAAATGTTCAAAATGTTCTCCGTTAGAGAGAACACACGCATCCGCCCTCCGTCGCATCGAATCCCTCATGCGCTGATGCAGCCCTGGAGAATGGCGTATTGTATCACAGCCGTCCACAATACGAGCACGAAGAGTCTCTACATTTGGTACCGGGGTTGCGTAGACAAGAGCTTTCTAATGCCCCCATAAATGAAAGTCAAGAGAGTTGAGTTCAGGAGAGCGTGGAGACCATGGAATTGGTCCGCCTCTACCAATCCATCGGTCACCGAATCTGTTGTTGAGAAGCGTACGAACACTTCGACTGAAATGTGCAGGAGCTCCATCGTGCATGAACCACATGTTGTGTCGAACTTGTAAAGGCACATGTTCTAACATCACAGGTAGAGCATTCCGTATGAAATCATGGCGGTGAATCGAGGAAGTACAGTACATACTGACGAAACTAAAATGAACTCTAACATGGAAATTAAGCGTTTCCGGACACATGTCCACATAACTTCTTTTCTTTATTTGTGTGTGAGGAATCTTTCATGAAAGTTTGGCCGTACCTTTTTTAAGACCCTGTATACAGTAAGTTTTTAATAGTGGTCTTATTGTGTAAAACTTTTAAGCTAACATCATATCTCTTAGTCAACAGATAATGACAGCATTTTAAATTTTTGAATTCGATCAGTAATTATACGAAATTCTGAATATCGAAGTTTTGTTACTCCTGGAAGATTGTAGGTGCGCAGCTTGCGGGTGGGATCGTGCCATTCAGTAATATAAATCGCTGCCCTTCGGCAGCACGCCAGGCTGGTTACATTTTTGTTGGATCTGCTGATAAGAAAGAATAGAAACATGACCGAATATAAATAAAAAAGCGAAACAACGTACCGGATCAATTTGAATCCCATCGAGAAGAATCAGTGCGGAATTTCAACGGAAGACGTGTGAATACTTTATCCCTGGTAGTGCGTCGTCGTGTATATTCGCTTGCATCAGACGGTGGACAACCGCTACAGTCGCAGGTTCGAATCCTGCCTCGGGCATGGATGTGTGTGATGTCCTTAGGTTAGTTAGGTTTAAATAGTTCTAAGTCTAGGGAACTGATGACCTCAGAAGTTAAGTCCCATCGTGCTCAGAGCAAGCTGGATACTTCATCCTACATCCTGTGGATGCTTCACCCTACGTAAGTGTGAGGGGAGAGCGAGGCATTGATTGCGCCAGCGGAGAAGCCCCCAGGGTCTTATAGAGTCAGAATGCACGACGTCCGGGGCGTTTAATTCGCACTGGGCCCACACACACCGCCTACCCTGCCTTTCAGGCGAGCCCTGTAAGCAGTAGGCAACCACTCGTCACAGTTCGTCAAAGCCGCCTTTGTGATTCCTCACATAATTCGCTGTCGTCACTGCTTTCTCGTTTCTTTCAGTTCGACTCTCACTTACAAACCAAACATGCTTGCATGTGCATCCAAATTTTCCAACTATCTGATAGTTGTTCAGACTGTTATTATTTCCAAATGGGTATCGACATGTATTATAACTAGACTTGCAATCTGCGAAAACTACGATCCCGTAATTTTGGTACACTACATAAATGACATAACAAATGCCGGTACTTAAACTTTGAAAAAGAGCTCTCTCAAGATAGTTTGTCTACCTTCCAGAGTCTGCCAGTTCGGTTTATGGACCATCTCTGTGACACTCTCCCACGGGTCAAACAAACGTGTGACAATCCTTGCTGAGCTTCTCCGTACACCTTCAATATCTCGTGCATGCGTGAAGTATCGAAGATTAGTAGACCGCCAAGCTTTCTCGATTGCCTCCTCTTCAGACAGGGCAAACAAGTTTCCCCAAATTAACTGAAGTGAGTTCCTCTGGTTCAGTTTCAGTGAAATACGGCACCTCGAACTTTTTGGTTAGGATGCACGGTGTAATACCATGAGTGCTCCCTGGAGCCTGTCTACCTTCTAGAAGATGCCACTGAAACGCCATTCGTGGTCAGTTGGACCAGTAATGACAGATCCACTGGAGAGGATAGTACGTGAGGTGCCTTTGCTACCACACGTATGGTACATGTAACCTGAGAGCGCTTCCAATACACCGGTTAACAGTAGCTGACAATCGTTTGACAGTGGTCACGGTGATTTTCAGTTGCTCACGGACGTCAGGTAACTCATACTGTGTTCGAGAACAGCATTCACAGGGGAGATGCGTTGCGAGTGGTAAAATGTTTAACAGGCCAGTGAGCAAATAACTTTCAACTAAACCTACTCCTTATCTTGTAAACTGTTGATCTAAATAATTAGTAATTCTCCGTAAGAATTGAAGGAAGTGCATAGAACGAGATTTTTATTAAGGCAACAGAAATTCTTAGGTAAAAATTACTAGTTTCTTAAAACTTTTTTATGTTAATTCTATTCGTTACCAAAGTCGAAAATAGAGTTAATTTACGATAAATGTACATAATGTATACTCTATTGGAAGAGAAATTTAGATTTAACACAATATGTTATTTACAATAATTGCTACAGTAACTAAATAACAAACGGCGATTACCTACGAATTAGTTTATACCCAGGACAATGGTAACTTCCGAAAATTCTCAAATATGTACTTTCATTTGAGTTGATATGTACTGAAATTCTGGGCAGTATATTCTTTGCCAGTAACTGCGATTCACGCTGATTTGCTACGAAAGACAGAAAATTCTCAAAGATAGGCTACTTCTCACGTAATTATACAGTGAAATGAGAGTGGTTGTTTTGAACGAGGGTAGACATCCTTGAGCTTAAAAAAAAGTTGTAGAAGAGCACAAATAAGATTATCCTCACAGTTGACAGTAACAATACGAGTTTGTTGCAGCACTCGCAAATTTAGCAGGACATAAAGAATGCTCCACTGAAAAATTTGAGGTAGGGAATCAGGGGTTTGGAGACGCCAGCTTAAGCAGACTGTAGGAATAAAATCTCATTACTGTGTACTTTTTATTTACTTTAGTTAGTTGCAAATACCATCATGACACAATTACCGTGCCATCTGTACTTTATGTGCTGAAACTGATGGGCGTGAACAACGCATCTTGACTAATATCGCTGGTGTGTCTTGAATCACACCACAGGCAGCTACAATTCTGGCAACTAATTCCGTCCCCGTGCCCAGTGGGGTCTCATACAAGAACGACTTTTTGTATCCCCCATAGGAAATAATCAAGGGGATTCAGGTCAGATGACGTCTCAGACCATGGTCTAGCTAGGACCTTCCCTTCGAATCAAACGACCAGCAAATACTGCACCGGTACTGCTCCATCGTATAGCACCGAGTAATGATGGAGGGTGTCGTTGATTTATAGCAGCCTCTATCACGAGTCAGTGTAAATCCGATACAATAGAGCCACCTGCATCATGATTTCCTGATAATAATCAGGCTCGTTCTCCTTTTTTCCTCGCATGAAATAAAGAGTGTACATGTAAACTAACAGCACAGTACGTGTCAACTTGTATTTGTTACTTGTAAATACGCTGGAAAATGGTTATTCTATTCAAAGCGGTGACATGGTTACTTCTATTGCTTAAGCTGGCTTCTCCGACTCCAGGTTTCTTATCTCTAATGGTTCAGTGGAGCATTCTCTATTTACGGTTACATATTTGGATACTTTTACGGGAACATCCTGTGTATGTAAATGATTGATAATATCTAGTTAGTGGTAATTGGTTTAGCCATTGAAAGATTTATTTGAGAGTCTGAGGTGAATAATAATATGGCTGCTGATGTTTTTCGCCAGTAGAACACCAAATATGGATATGCCTAAATGGAGGTGTTTTCCTTGTATTGTTTGGTGCAATTGGTCCTTAAAGTACCGGGTGATCAAAAAGTCAGTATAAATTTGAAAACTGATTAAATCACGGAATAATGTAGATAGAGAGGTACAAATTGACACACATGCTTGGAATGACATGGGGTTTTATTCGAACCAAAAAAATACAAACGTTCAAAAAATATCCGACAGGTGGCGCTTCATCTGATCAGAATAGCAATAATTAGCATGACAAAGTAAGGCAAAGCAAGATGATGTTGTTTACAGGAAATGCTCAATATGTCCACCATCATTCCTCAATAATATCTGTAGTCGAGGAATAATGTTGTGAATAGCACTGTAAAGCATGTCCGGAGTTATGGTGAGGCATTGGCGTCGGATGTTGTCTTTCAGCATCCATAGAGATGTCGGTCGATCACGATACACTTGCGACTTCAGGTAACCCCAAAGCCAATAATCACACGGACTGAGGTCTTGGGACCTGGGAGGCCAAGCATGGCGAAAGTGGCGGCTGAACACACGATCATCACCCCAAATGACGCACGCAAGAGAGCTTTCACGCGTGTAGCAATATGGGTTTTTTTGTTGTTGTTTTTTTCCTAATAAAACCCCATGTCATTCCAAGCATGTGTGTCAATTTTTACCTCTCTGACTACGTTATTTCGTGGTTTATTAAGTTGCAAAAATTTATACTGACTTTTTGATCACCCGGTATTTTTGATTCGAATGTAGGGAAACGGATGTAGAAGAGCATTACTAAAATCCGCCGCAGTGTATGGATATGAAGTGCACTGCGACAGTGAGAGTATTATGGCTGACAAGGGATGGACAAAAAAAGTTGTAAACCGTGCTGTGAGTATTCGGACATCCGACCTGTCTTGCGGGTATGGAGTCGATGTTTTACCGCCGTAGAGGTACAAACGGACTGTCGAATCCTGGGCCTCGTATCGTCGGGTGTATGAAACGGATTGTGAAGGGAGATATTTCGCCGCTTCTTTCGCTGCCCGGACACACGCCGGCAGTAGTGTACGCAATTGAAGCGCATTTGCATAGCCGCTGCGTGCCGCAGGTGCGTGGCCGACGCGGAATTAAGAGCGACGCGTGGCTGCGATTTGTCACGCGTGCTGGCCCATCGGGCGCCGTGTAAACACGCACCTCGGCCAGTGTGTTTGCCGTCGGGCGCGCTTTCAGGACCGTGTCGCAGCGAGAGCGAAGCCGTGTTCCGCCATTCGAGAGCTGACCGCTGGCCCGGAGAGGGCCGCAAATCATTTCCCGCGGCGACGGCCGAACGGTTACCGCGCTGAAACTACAGGCAGAGAGCAGACTCCTCGCGAAAGTCGTGCTGCGCGGGGCAACCGTGAGCACGGGGCGAAAACAGTTGCGCAGGCGGGGCCCCGGCAAACATTACATCCACACACAGTCTCCGCGAGACTCTGCTCTTTGTCTCTGGAGCAACGATGAGGCGGTACGCGCTGCACCCAGCGACGTTCCTGTCTACGTCTACGAGAGGTGGTGGTAAAGTTTTAATTAACACTTTGCAAAAATGAGGTTACGTAATTGACTTTTTATGCGGTTTGATTTTTCGCAATGCGTTTCTAGTTTGCACAATTTGCGGGTGCCTACCCGCGTCACGTTTTACACCGTCGAGTCACATGAACTTGAAGATCATTTGTGTTCCAAGTCAACGTGCAATAACCTCCCACACGGCAGGTGGCAGCACTAGCAGCGGAGGCTATATAAAGCATGGCGGGTGGACGCGGAAACATGTCATTGTCCAAAAGGGCATGATCGTTGGCTTTCGGGCCAAGAATGGAAACATTTCCGAGACGGCTATGTTTGTACTCTAATCGCTTGCACACTGCGCATGTCAAAATGGCGCTATCCAAAACCGACACCGAGGCAGCCGTGGTGCGCCACAGGCCATAGATGGCAGAGACATGTAAGGGCGAATTGACATGCAACTGTTGAGCACACGATGTCTTGCGAACCATGGATGAAGTGTATCAGACGGATGCCATGTTCCTTGACTTCCGGAAAGCGTTTGACTTGGTGCCCCACTGCAGACTCCTAACTAAGGTACGAGCATATGGGATTGGTTCCCAAGTATGTGAGTGGCTCGAAGACTTCGTAAGTAATAGAACCCAGTACGTTGTCCTCGATGGTGAGTGTTCCTTGGAGGTGAGGGTATCATCTGGAGTGCCCCAGGGAACTGTGCTAGGTCCGCTGTTGTTTTCTATCTACGTAAATGATCTTTTGGATACGGTGGATAGCTATGTGCGGCTGTTTGCTGATGATGTTGTGGTGTACGGGAAGGCGCGTCGTTGAGTGACTGTAGGAGGATACAAGATGACTTGGACAGGATTTGTGACTGTTGTAAAGAATGGCAGCTAATTCTAAATATAGATAAATGTAAATTAATGCAGATGAATAGGAAAAAGAATGCTGTAATGTTTGAATACTCCATTAGTAGTGTAGCGCTTGACACAGTCACGTCGATTAAATATTTGGGCGTAACATTGCAGAGCGATATGAAGTGGGACAAGCATGTAACGGCAGTTGTGGGGAAGGCGGATAGTCGTCTTTGGTTCATTGGTAGAATTTTGGGAATATGTGTTTCATCTGTAAAGGAGACCGCTTATAAAACACTAATACCACCTGTTCTTGAGTACTGCTCGAGCGTTTGGGATCCGTATCAGGTCGGATTGAGGGAGGACATAGAAGCAATTCAGAGGCGGGCTGCTAGATTTGTTACTGGTAGGTTTGATAATCACGCGAGTGTTACGGAAATGCTTCAGGAACTCGGATGGGAGTCTCTAGAGGAAAGGAGACGTTCTTTTCGTGAATCACTACTGAGGAAACCAGCATTTGAGGCTGATTGCAGTACAATTTTACTGTCGCCAACTTACATTTCGCGGAAAGACCACAAAGATAAGAGAGATTAAGGCTCGTACAGAGGCATATAGGCAGTCACTTTTCCCTCGTTCTGTTTGGGAGTGGAACAGGGAGAGAAGATGCTTGTTGTGGTACGAGGTACCCACCGCCACGCACCGTATGGTGGATTGCGGAGTACTTATTTAGATGTAGATGTAGCATCAGACGACCCAGACGAACGAATGGGCTACGGAGGGCCCCACCTCAGGTTCACGTATCCATGCTGACTGCTGCTCGTCGGCGACGAAGGCTGGATTTTGCACGCCAATATCGCAACTGGTCGTCCGCAGAGTGGTGGCAGGTGGTCTTTTCTGATGAACGACGTTTTATGCTCGATTGGACAGCATGCGTTATGCTCTGGGGAATGTTTCCGTGGCATTCCCCGAGTGATCTCGTCACACTCGTCGACACAGTGGGTCAAGACATCTATGTGTACCCCTGCAAGTAGTTCGTCGGCATGGTGGCGTCTATAGGCAGGACAGTGCAACGCGTCTCGTGGCTGTCGGTGTGCGTGCAGGAGCACCAGGGAGAGTTCGCGGCCCCACACCACCAGGACCTCGTTCGCTCCCTGCCAGTGCGTGTCGCAGCGGTCCGCGCCGCAAAAGGTGGTTATTCAGAGTTGTGACAGGCGGTCACATTAATGCGACCGCGTAATGTAATTTGTCCACGATATTTCGACAAGCAGACTCGTTGCAATTTCCATGTGATTCCCGACGGCTGTCCCGCTGCTACAGAGCGAGGCGGCGCACGGGTTACTGCAGTTCGTGAGTACGACGTTTCAAATGCGCATCCGGCCACCCAGATTTAGCCTTTCCGTCATTTCCCTAAATCGCTCCATGCAAAAGCCAAGGTGGTTCCTTTGAAAAAAGTAGGGCCAATTATCTTTCCGATCGTTTCGTGATCCGAGTTTGTGCTCTGTCTGTAATGACTACGCTGTCGACGGGACGTCCCTTTTTTGCTGCTCTGCTAGGGTAGGCGTCGTGTGTAAGTCGGCCGCTACCCCTTCCATCACTCTGCTCTAGTCCCTACCCGTGCAGTCGTCTTGGCGGGTGGCGCCGGCGGTGGGGGAGGCGATGGCCGGCTGCTAACTGAACATGCCGACCAAACTGTACTGGAGTGCTTTGCTTCTTCTCCGCTCAGTGCGGGGTTCCACGCGTCACCCACTTGTAGGCCTCAATCTTTGTAATATAGACCCTAGTTTAATCTCGCAATGCCAAAAGTAAGGAGATTCCCTAATTATTTGGTGGTGTTGTGATCTGTAGTATTTTCGAGTTTTATACTAATGTTGGCCTCTCTTGATGTGGTGGTCTGGCGTAATTCTGCGCCGCGTTCTTATTGCATTATCGATTTCGGGACCATCACTCCTATCTTCAGATACACCTGTTCTTACTAATTTTTTTTACAAGATTACATTATAGCAGTGCATACACAAAACCATCGCATTACTCGTAGACCTATGTCTTACAAGTTATTTGCCCTCTACCAGTCGTGAGGTAACATTGATGTTCTTATGTTCAAGTCAAACTGTACGTAAAATCACAGTTACTCGTAGTCCTGGGCAAAACATTAATACGAGGGCATGCTGAAAAGTAATGCCTTCGAATTTTTATGTGAAAATTCCTAAAGACTCTTATATAAAAGAAACGTTATTAACATTCTAAGTCTTGATTCTTCATGCCTGCATTTCTATTTCTAAACGCAATCACCCTGCGCGACGAATCCTTTTCTAGCAACGAGAGACCATTTTAGTGATGCCATCACCACTTTAGAATTTTTGACTCTGTTGACGATGCCACAACCTCACGTCTGCTTAAACCGCTTTATCAGTATCGAAGTGAAGTCCTCGAAGCTGTTCTTTAAGTTTCTGAAACAGATGGAGATAGGATGGGGCCAAGTCGGTACTGTATCGAGGACGGTCGGTGACACTGAACCCAAGACTTCGGATTGTTGCAGGTATCACAGCACTCGTGTGTGGTCTGGCATTATCCTGCTGAAAGAGAGGGTGTCCATGTGTGGACGAACACTCCGAATTCGAAATTACGTTACGAACCGCCACGTTAACACGTTAAGACTCAGAGCCCTCTAGCGACGCAGGACAGAAAATATATTTTTGTAACATTTTAATAACGTTTGTTTTATTTAAAAAATTTCAAGAGTTTTCACATAAAAGTTTCAGAGGCGTTAGCACGCCCTCGTACAGTGATATTTTCTATCAAATGGTTCAAATGGCTCTGAGCACTATGGGGACTTCACATCTGAGGTCATCAGTCCCCAAGATTTAGAACTACTTAAACCTAACCTAAGGACAGCACACAGATCCATGCCCGAGGCAGGATTCGAACCTGCGACCGTAGTAGCAGCACGGTTCCGGACTGAAGCGCCTAGAACCGCTCGACCTCAGCGGGCGGCGATATTTTCTATCTTCCGCACATTAAGTGTCATATAATATTCGTTATGACTTTTAAATTAAGTTAAGAACGATGTGCAGTGGGCGTGTTTATTTCACACTCGACTATTTTCAACCATTTCTGACAAGAGCAAAGTCAAAAATTCAAACTGAAATCTTACGAAGTAGCGATAGTTCATCGACTGACGAATTCAGATAGTGTTGAGTTCAGCGTTACAAATCATCCGTTTGTACCTCCATTAGCAAGAGGACGGAATTACTGTTCCGATTTATTGACGTGTGTGCCATTTTTGGAGCAACGTGTCGTATTGTCTGACAGGAAAGGCGAAAGTAGTAACAAAGTGCCTAATATAACCTACAAAAACAGTTAATAGTGAAAAGCATGAATATCAGACCTAGACCAAAAACAACCCCGTAAACATGTTCTCACTAACTTACAGCAAACATGTTCTCATTATCTTGTAGATAATGACTGCGTAAGTGCAGAGATGAATGAGATGTATTGGTACATATGTTTTTATTATGTTGTAGATAATACGCTGGAATTTAAGACTGATCTAATGAACTGGCTGTTGAGCAACTCATTCTATAGTAATGGAGCGTATTTTCACAGAACTTCTTAAAATCGTTTAGTAACGTAATAGAATAACGTTTCATGAGGTTAAGTAAACTCATTGTATTGTACTTGGAAAAAAAATGTTCTTTCTACATGCCAAGGACCCATCAGTAGGGATCAATGGAGGTGACTCATGCAATGTAATTGAGTGGAATTGCAGTAAGCTGTTGTCTACCCTACCTTATCTACGCCACTGAATCTGTTACATTACGATTTACTGAAAACCTGTTTCCCTTTGTTGCAGGTACGTGACATACCTAGAGTGCTGCACGATCGTCGGCGATGCACCTTCCTCCTGACTACACTGAAGGTCAGTTCGTTTCGTGGAAACCGATCGAACTACCGTGTTTTGATAGCAGTGTTCTGGTTTTCGCAGCCGGTGGTAGATTACGTAGAGCGAGGTCTCAGCTTTGTCAGTCCTGTCTTCTCCAGACAGCATCGTGCTGGAAAGCTTCGTGACACCAGCTGTTCGGGGAGAGCCGCAAGTATTTCTTCACGCTGAATGGTTAAAGCACACGGAAGTAACCACCAGGTCTCGTATCCAATAGTTCCCGAAATATACAATATTAAAATTATTACATGTAAGCTAGATGTTAACCCTGATTTATCCAGATGAAAAAAAGTTAACGTCTTTTGCGCCATGCCCTCTTCAAAAGTTTATGGACCATTTTTCTCTGTGGAGACAACTGAGACCGGTTTCGTGTACCCGGACACGCTGCCACAGCCCCATGAAGAGAGCGGAGACTTCACTGTGAAACAAGACGGAGCTTTGCCACACTTTCTTTGAGGTGTCCGTGAGTACTTCGATGCCTAACTGCCTCACCGGTGGACTGGTCGTGCTTCCCGCCACGACTCTCTTTGTTCTTCACACAATCTAACTCCATGTGGTTCCTTCTTAAAGGGGTCCTGCCTGACCTGCCGCTTGGTTTAGAAGAGATGCTAGGGAATGACAACTATGCTTTTGCTGATATCGACGCTTCATGAGTTGGCACGTGCGAGGCAAGAGTATTGACGCTTGTCCCATCACATATGGTGCCTATACTGAGCACCTGGAATGTGAGCTAACAAATTGCAGAGATGCTCTGTCTAGTCATATATATTAGGAAACGGTTCGAGTTATAGGTTGCCTAACTAACAGCTTTCAGTGGCAACCAAAATTTGATTCCCAGTATTTCATTGGGCGGCACGCGAGAGCATGCATTATCACCATGCTCCAAAAACCGCGCATAACAACGGCATTTCTCCGGTGCTCACACCGCGGGTTCTGTTGGCGATATAGAGGTAGAGTCGAGCGTTTTGGACAGCCCTTGGACTAGGAACTATTTTTATACTCAAAAGAAGGAGCGTCTAACTATTAACTATCCTACAGTACGAGGTCAAAGCTCGAACAATAGACACTTCCTCCAGCTTAGGTTGAAATGGCTCTGAGCACTATGGGACTTAACTTCTGAGGTCATCAGTCCCCTAGAAGTTAGAACTACTTAAACCTAACTAACCTAAGGACATCACACACATCCATGCTCGAGGCAGGATTCGAACCTGCGACCGTAGCGGTCGCGCGGTTCCAGACTGTAGCGCCTAGAACCGCTCGTCCACTCTGGCCGGCTCCAGCTTAGGCAAATGGAGGATATCTGTTGGCTCTTTTGCATCAAATGGGGTCTGCAGTGCGCCTTAAGAGGCTTTACGGAGGCATCATTTAATTCATGGGCGGTTCCTGAGAAAACCCAAAACCCGAAAACGGCGTTTTTACATTGTTTTCGCCGTCAGTAGCAGATATCTAAATAATTAACAGCAAGAAATTGCTCGGATTGTAACGGTATGCTGTCTAGACATTTATTTAAAAAATTTATCATCATCATCATCATCATTTAAGACTGATTATGCCTTTCAGCGTTAAGTCTGTAGCATAGCCCCCCTTATACAGTTCCTCCATGATCCCCTATTCAGTGCTAACATTGGTGCCTCTTCTGATGTTAAACCTATTACTTCAAAATCATTCTTAACCGAATCCAGGTACCTTCTCCTCGGTCTGCCCCGACTCCTCTTACCCTCTACTGCTGAATCCATGAGTCTCTTGGGTAACCTTGCTTCTCCCATGCGTGTAACATGACCCCACCATCTAAGCCTGTTCGCCCTGACTGCTACATCTATAGAGTTCATTCCCAGTTTTTCTTTGATTTCCTCATTGTGGACACCCTCCTGCCATTGTTCCCATCTACTAGTACCTGCAATCATCCTAGCTACTTTCATATCCGTAACCTCAACCTTGTTGATAAGGTAACCTGAATCCACCCAGCTTTCGCTCCCATACAACAAAGTTGGTCGAAAGATTGAACGGTGCACAGATAACTTAGTCTTGGTACTGACTTCCTTCTTGCAGAAGAGAGTAGATCGTAGCTGAGCGCTCACTGCATTAGCTTTGCTACACCTCGCTTCCAGTTCTTTCACTATGTTGCCATCCTGTGAGAATATGCATCCTAAGTACTTGAAACCGTCCACCTGTTCTAACTTTGTTCCTCCTATTTGGCACTCAATCCGTTTATATTTCTTTCCCACTGACATTACTTTCGTTTTGGAGATGCTAATCTTCATACCATAGTCCTTACATTTCTGATCTAGCTCTGAAATATTACTTTGCAAACTTTCAATCGAATCTGCCATCACAACTAAGTCATCCGCATATGCAAGACTGCTTATTTTGTGTTCACATATCTTAATCTCACCCAGCCAGTCTATTGTTTTCAACATATGATCCATAAATAACATGAACAACAGTGGAGACAGGTTGCAGCCTTGTCTTACCCCTGAAACTACTCTGAACCATGAACTCAATTTACCGTCAACTCTAACTGCTGCTATCTATGTAAAGACCTTTAATTGCTTGCAAAAGTTTGCCTCCTATTCCATAATCTCGTAGAACAGACAATAACTTCCTCCTAGGAACCCGGTCATATGCCTTTTCTAGATCTATAAAGCATAGATACAATTCCCTGTTCCACTCATAACACTTCTCCATTATTTACCGTAAGCTAAAGATCTGGTCCTGACCGCCTCTAAGAGGCCTAAACCCACACTGATTTTCATCCAATTGGTCCTCAACTAATACTCGCACTTTCCTTTCAACAATACCTGAGAAGATTTTACCCACAACGCTGATTAAAGAGATACCTCTGTAGTTGTTACAATCTTTTCTGTTTCCATGTTTAAAGATTGGTGTGATTACTGCTTTTGTCCAGTCTGATGGAACCTGTCCCGACTCCCAGGCCATTTCAATTATCCTGTGTAGCCATTTAAGACCTGACATTCCACTGTATTTGATGAGTTCCGACTTAATTTCATCCACCCCAGCCGCTTTATTGCACTGCAATCTATTGACCATTTTTTCCACTTCCTCAAATGTGATCCTATTTCCATCATCATTCCTATCCCATTCTACCTCGAAATCTGAAACATTACTGATCGCATTTTCACCTACATTGAGCAACTCTTCAAAATATTCCCTCCATCTGCCCAAGGCATCCACAGGATTCACCAGCAGTTTTCCTGACCTGTCCAAAATACTTGTCATTTCCTTCTTACCTCCCTTTCGAAGACTGCTAATTACCCTCCAGAATGGTTTTCCAGCAGCTTGACCCATAGTCTCCAACCTGTTTCCAAAGTCTTCCCACGATTTCTTCTTGGATGCTGCAATTATCTGTTTGGCTTTGTTTCTTTCTTCAACATAACTTTCTCTGTCTACCTGGGTTCTGGTATGTAGCCATTTTTGATACGCCTTCTTTTTCCTTTTACAGGCTGCCTTGACTGTATCATTCCACCAAGCTGTTTGCTTCATCCTACTTTTACACACTACTGTTCCAAGACATTCTTTAGCCACTTCTAGTACTGTGTCCCTGTACCTTGTCCATTCCTTTTCCAATGACTGTAATTGACTACACTCAACTAACTGGTACCTTTCTGAGATCGCTGTTATATACTTGTGCCTGATTTCCTTATCCTGAAGTTTCTCCACTCTTATCCTCCTACATATGGACCTGACCTCCTGCACTTTCGGCCTCACAATCCCAATTTCACTGCAGATTAAATAATGATCAGTGTCATCAAAGAATCCCCTGAATACACGTGTGTCCCTCACAGCCTTCCTGAATTCCTGATCTGTTATTATATAGTCAATGACAGATCTGGTTCCTCTGCCTTCCCAAGTATACCGGTGAATGTTCTTATGTTTAAAAAAGGAGTTTGTGGTTACTAAGCCCATACTGGCACAGAAATCCAAGAGTTGTTTCCCGTTCCTGTTGGCCTCCATATCCTCTCCAAATTTACCCATAACCTTTTCATACCCTTCTGTTCGATTTCCAATCCTGGCGTTAAAATCACCCATGAGCAGAACACTGTCCTTGTCCTTTACTTTAACAACTACATCACTGAGTGCCTCATAAAAACTATCCATCTTATCTTGATCTGCCCCTTCACAATGCGAATATACTGACACAATCCTAATTTTCTTGTTAGACACTGTCAAATCTATCCACATCAGTCGTTCGTTTACATACCTTATTGCAACTACGCTGGGTTCCATTTCTTTCCTGATGTAAAGCCCTACACCCCATTGTGCTATTCCTGCTTTGACTCCTGACAGGTAGACCTTGTATTCTCCCACTACCTCTTCTTTCTCACCCCTTACCCGAATGTCACTAACAGCTAAAACGTCCAGCCCCATCTTACTTGCAGCCTCTGCCAGCTCTACCTTCTTCCCAGAGTAGCCCCCATTGATATTGATAGCTCACCATCTCATTACCATTTGTTTGCCAAGTCGTATCTTAGGAGTCCCTGGTTTGTCAGTTAGAGGTGGGACTCCGTCACCTCCAAAGGTCCGAGGCATTTTGCTCTGATTGTTGCCAGCATCATATTTAAAGTACCAGGGAAGCAGGTTGCTAGCCTTACTTGCCCCGAGTCCCATTGGGTTTTACCCCTAACGGCTGAGGGACTAACCGGTGGATTTGGTAGTCTTTGCCGTATGAGCACAAAGGTGACCACGACTCAGAATATGTCCGAGATGCCCAGCCTTATTCAAAAGTAACTGGTATCCCGACTGTCGGGACCACTTACTTGGCCACTCATACGTTGCCCGAGGTTCATGAACTAGGACATGACTACAGGAACCCACACCATTTATTTTCAAAAATATTTATCCGTTATCGGGAACTACCTGAAAACATGGTCTTTGCGTACCAGAACCGAACTGCGGTTTCCAACTCGGCTATACATAGCAAATCGCAGTAATTTTGCTATATATTCCTAAGATTCCTAACCAAAACAACCTTGATATCTTTATCCCTTTCTGAGATACAAATGATGAAAATTACGCTACTTGTGCACGTAAATACGCACGTAAATCCGCTGTGAGGTGAAAATGTAGTGTATAAAGTGACGTAGCACACATAAATATGCTGTCACCTGTCTCTGTTGTCATATGCAAAATTTTTGTTCACTTAAAATGGTGTCTGAGATGTAAAACTAGTTTAGCGTTAATTCGATTTTACATAAGTAAAGTATCAAAATTTTACTGATTCATAAAGTACTTTTCATATATGTGACATACCCTGGAGTAGCAGCGAAAAGAAGGATACCAGCGGAAAAATGGCACAAAAAAGGCGAGTATGCTGTTTATTAAAAGACTGACTGAAAAGTGGTTAGCCAGCTGCCTCATTCTACCTTCCTCAGCACCTTTAAAAACATTTCAAAATGTGTTAGCATTTGATGTTGATGTTGAGACGGAAGGAGACAGTGGCAGTGGGAACGAGATGGAAATGTAGTAAATACTGGAGTATAGTAGACGCTGGTTCTGGTATAGAAAGAGTGAAGGACACATTGAGTTTGTGAGGGAAGAGAGGGACGCAGTAATTAAAAGTGACAGAACAGTGCTAGGAAAAGAATGAAGGAGACAGTGTCAGTGGGAGACAAATCTAGAGAAAGAGACAGTGGAAGTGGGCGAGAGCCAGTCATAATGAGCGGCAGAGTATGTGGCAGTGACAACGAGGAAGAGGAAGATAGAGTAAGAAGTGACAGCAGCAGTGGGGGTGATTGAATGAGATAGTGGGAGTAAGAGAGAGCAAGAGGGGGAGAGTAACAGTGAGAGGAGACAGTAGTAGTACGACAGAACGAAGGAGACTGTGCCTGCGACACAAGAGACAGTGTCAGAGCGACACACAGAGATAATAACAATGAGTAGGGCTGAATGACTGAGTGAGAATGAGCAAATAGGAGTGGATGGGTATGAGCGACTCACAGCAGTGGATTGGTGGGTGTGAAGGGAAGCTTGCGGGAGGCGAGTTGTGTGTTAAAAAGAGCGGAAATTTTTTCGCATCTCATAGTTATTGGGAAAATTTTAAACGTGCTGTGGGAGGTAGAACGAGGCAGCGGGTACCGCATTATTAAGCGAGAGTGCTTTAGACAGGAGCACATTCGCCTTAGTTGTGCTCTCATAGGGGAATTTTCCTGTTAATGATTGATGGAATTTTGAAATTTACAGTGCCGTCATGATCTACTCGTTACGTGCAACCCTTAGAAAAATAAGAAGTATTAAAGTTAGAAACTGTGTATATGTCGTTAGGCTAGGGAACCCATGGAGTGGAAATTGCCAAGACTTTATTGATCCAGTATTTGAGAATGAGAGTACTTGGCTGCTTTCAGCAAACTTTACACACGATTTCAAACATTTTCGGAAGATTTTCTCGCTGATGTCCCTCCCACAGATTGATGAAAAGATAAAAGTTCATCGTCTTCTACATTTACGCCGTTCATGTTGTACAAGTTCAGCCTCAGACATGACGTTTATTTAATTTTTTTATTTTAATTTTTTTATTCTTTTTATTTTTTATGTCGTGGTCTTGCGGTACCGTTCTCGCCTCCCGTGCACGGGGTCCCGGGTTCGATTCCCGGCGGGGTCAGGAATTTTTCGTGCCCCGAAATGACTGGGTGGTGTTGATGATTGGGTGTTGTTGTGTCGTCTGCATCGTCATTATTCGTCCCCATTACGGTCGGAGGAAGGCAACGGCAAACCACCTCCACTAGGACGTTGCCTAGTACAGCGGTTCGGGTCTCCCACATCGTCCCCTACGCTGCTCGGAGTATGGGACCTCATAATTATTTCTTTACTGCTCACGCTATTGGCAACACATTTTGCGGAGAGTACACCTGCAAATTGTATCATTGTACAACGTACAGTTCAGAAGATATGAGGTCATGAACATCGAGATTTGCGAAACTGATGATGTTTTAAAGAACTGGTGGAGGTGTTGGTACTGTATGTCTTGTAGTCTTATCGCAGTCGTCGTCTTCTGAAACCGCAGAGACACTTATGAATAACATAGCATATTGAATGAAATTATTATCCAATGATCGAAAATTTACGTCGTATTGTGCATGGCCCAACTGTTAGGTCCTTGTTTTGTAGATTTTTCCGAAGCACCAGTCCCTAAGCCCCAATGTCCTGAAAACGGCCTGGCTCCAGTGTGCATATTGGAAGCGTTACAAAGTTTTCGAACTCGTCGGTAGTGGGTTGCGGCTCCACGCAGCTGAACCCGGTGGGAAAGCCGCCACAGCAACACACCCGCAAAGTGGCGCGGCCGCGGCGTTTGGGCAGAGCAGCAGCTACGGCGGTGGTGGAGCGTAGCGGTTGCGTTGCGTGCGGTCGACCCGCACGCAGCGAGGTGCGTGCGTCGTGTGTGCTGTGCGCCGTTCCCACCGGCAGCTGGGACCCGGCCGCACGCTCACACGCAGTGTGTGCGCCCACACCGCTAATTCGGCCGCACGAGTATTTCTTCCGTACTGGTGCCCGGCACACTGTTCAACGATGCCCGTACCGTGGCGGGCTCACCCGGGCGTACGCTGTAAATCAGCCGTTTCCAGCCTGGGTGTAAAATGAAATTTTCTGTGCGGTAAACACTAGCAGACTATGATTGCCGTTTAGCCATAACTGCAAGTTATCTTTGAAAAAAGTTTTCCCTTTAACGACTTCGTAGTAGGACCCTGATTTTGAGTGTTTCACTTACTTTGTCCTTCATTGGGAGTCAATGTGTACCATGTCACTCTTAATGGAGAGAAAGCTTCAGGCGTAAAAGTAGCTTCGTGCGTACCCCAAGGGTGTGTTATAGGACCATAATAGCCCACACACACGCGCGCGTGACTCCTCTCTAGTGTTGTCTGGCTGGCCCCTCCCACACGGACATCGGTGGGCGGTAGGCCCAGGCGCTGGAGTGACAGCCAGTATAGTATGCAGCGAGCGCCAGCCTTCGGCGGGTACCACATATGTCACGTGAGGAGTGCACCGTGAGATCACAACTATGTGTACTGGCGCCGAACGTTTAATATTACTAGAAGAACAAGTGTCAAGAAACAACCATCCATCCAAGCAGACAGCAATATACATCGGTATTTGAGCAAAAATCAACACATGGCCAAAATACGGTATTTTGCGAACATTACGACATGTCCCCCCATTGCTTGTGACAGCGCACTATAGTAAACGAAAATGTGATAAGAAAACATGTGTTATTTTGTAACATTCAGCAGGGTAAAAGGATGGAAATGCAGCCAAAACTTTTATCATTCTCGATGGAAACTGGGATTTAGTTAGAAAGCTTCGTCAAACAGCTTAGTGTCATACACATGAAATTTATATTGGTACGTAGCTTACATACAGGCAAACAGACACACAATAGTCCTCTATTGGTCTTCTTCTAGTGCAGCTCTATGGAAACTACTTGCTGCCTTGTACCAATACGTGCAGTTATAGTGCTAGCTAGCCATCGCACGAAAAAATGACATGCTTTTTTGCCTATATAGCTATGTGCACGAGACTTTATTTACAGACACTTGACTCTGAACGCTCTCAAACTGAAAATCGGTTGGAACCATTACCGCTTTTTTTATTATCGTCGTGGCCGGCCGTTGTGCCCGAGCGGCTCTAGGCGCTTCAATCCGGAACCGCGCTGCTGCTACGGTCGCAGGTTCGAATCCTGCCTCGGGCATGGATGTGTGTGATGTCCTTAGGTTAGTTAGATTTAAGTAGTTCTAAGTTTAGGGGACTGATGACCTCAAATGTTAAGTCCCAAAGTGCTTGGAACCGTTTGAACCAGTTTTTTTATTATCGTCGTCGTTGTGTGTTTTTAATAGCTGCAACTTTATAGGATGTAAAATACACGCACACATTACGTATCTATGGCCAGATTACTTACGTGTCGTAGCGTAAAAAGGCTGAGTCATCTGCTGTGGTGCTGAAAGAGCGTACTGTATGTAAGTGCAGAAAAGTTGCTGAAGTAGTTTTCAGAAAACTTTTTAGATTAAGCACAAGAAGTAAAACAACACGTATTTTGGATTCACGTGTGTTTTACATTTGTTCTCAAACTATTACAGGGAAGCAATTTGTTAAAACTATTTGATTGTTTTAAACTGTAGCTCTCACTGAACAGCCTGAGATGACGTGGTCAGCTTTTAGTTACTCGTCATATTTATTACGATACTTAAAAGATGAGCAACTGACTGGCCGTTGTTCGAAGTATTTACAGTCAATTACATCATGGTAATAAAATAAGGGAAACCAGAGCTCCCACGGAAAGGTATAAGTGTTCAGTTTTCCGCGCGGTGTTCGAGACTGGAATAGAAAATTACTGTGAAGGTGGTTCGATGAACCAACTGCGAGCACTTAAGTGTGATCTGCAGAGTATCCATGTAGATGTAGAAAGAAGACGGTGGAAGTCTGAGGAAACGGTTTCACCGTTTAACACTCCAGGCTGGTACGTAAGCAGCAACCGGTCACACAGCTGTGCGCCGACGTAAATTGACGTGAGGCGTCGTTGTAAACGGCAATGAGCAGTGAAACTAGTGGAGTCTGCGACTAAAGGCCCGGAAGGCTAGGGGAATGACGAGCTACCATTGAGTTTGAAAGCACCTCGGGTGTTGCTCGTCCATCTTCAAAGGCAAAGGCTACTATAACTTTAACGACCAAAATGCCAAGATGTGCCAACGTATTACTTCCTCTTATTATTAACATCTGAGGTCATCAGTCCACTAGAACTTGGAACTACTTAAACCTAACTAACCTAAGGACATCACACACATCCATGCCCGAGGCAGGATTCGAACCTGCGACCGTAGCGGTCGCGTGGTTCCAGACTGAAGCGCCTAGAATCACTCGGCCACAGCAGACTCATGAAGTAATGAGTGCTACCGACAGGGGATCTCAAATTGATTCCATATTTTTAGATTGCCAGAAGGCTTTCGACACCGTTCCTCAGTCCGCCCCCGGTAGCTGAGTGGTCAGCGCGACAGACTGTCAATCCTAAGGGCCCGGGTTCGATTCCCGGCTGGGTCGGAGGTTTTCTCCGCTCAGGGACTGGGTGTTGTGTTGTCCTAATCATCACCATTTCATCGCCATCGACGCCTAAGTCGCCGAAGTGGCGTCAAATCGAAAGACTTGCACCAGGCGAGCGGTCTACCCGACGGGAGGCCGGCCCTAGTCACACGCCATTATTAATACTTCCTCTGACACATATTCAGCTATACGGAAGGTGTAAGAAAGGGCGCGGCGGGCACCGGCAGTCGAACTCTGCTATGAAAACCGACGCTCATAGTCTGGTTGGAGAATACAGGCAGCGGGTGCGCGCAACAACGCTGCCCGCCGCACGTGAAGGACACGACCCGCTCTGTAGTCGATATGTTGTGGACGGATTGGAATCAACAACTTCGCTGACACACCTGCAAGCACAACGTTAGTAATGACGATGCAAGAGGAGCGTTAAAAGTGGTTAACTGCACTGGGTGAGTTAGGAGGAGAGTGGAGTGACAATATTAGTGATTCCGAACAAATGGCGTCGTGGGAACGTATGACTTGTTCTCAACAGTTCCCGAGGAAACTAATGAAAACAATGACGAACAAGACAAAAAATGGTTCAATTGGCTCTGAGCACTATGGGACTTAACACCTGAGGTCATCAGTCCCCTAGAACTTAGAACTACTTAAACCTAATTAACATAAGGACATCACACACATCCATGCCCGAGGCAGGATTCGAACCTGCGACCGTAGCAGTCGCGCAGTTCGGAACTGAAGCTCCTAGAACAGCTCGGCCACAGCGGCCGGCGGTGTGCATTTCCTCACAGAAGATTTTCATGAAGTCCGCCGTCAACTCCAATGCATTTTGCAGCTGTGGTAGACAGCTGCTGCTTTGCTGATATCATTCTTACGGTCCTTTGCTTGAGCACACGTAAGTAAAATACAAGCGAGAAGTTCCTTCTTTGTGTCTCCATACTGCGCTTGTTGGCGTCGCTCTTAATCCAACCACAGGAGCAGTTATTAATCTAATGGAGATCAGTGTATTATAGGCGAACTACTGATTACGTACAATCAGGAGGTCCTATTGCTTGAGGTTTTTTATTATAATACTGCAATGTTCATTGTGTTAATATCAGTTGCAATTTCCGTGTAAAAAACATATTGAAAGCTCCCCGCATAAGTTACTTTCAGCCAATTTGGTTCTCCGTTTGACGTGGTCTGCGTGTTGATATTATGGGACAGCCCTCGCAACCGTTTTCGTCAATTAAGAATGTGGTTAGGTTAGGTTAGGTTAGTGTTTTTTAACGTCCCGTCGACAACGTCATTAGAGACGGAGCGCAAGCTCGGGTTAGGGAAGGATGGGGAAGGAAATCGGCCGTGCCCTTTCAAAGGAACCATCCCGGCATTTGCCTGAAGCGATTTTGGGAAATCACGGAAAACCTAAATCAGGATGGCTGGAGACGGGATTGAACCGTCGTCCTCCCGAATGCGAGTCCAGTGTGCTAACCACTGCGCCACCTCGCTCGGTTTAAGAATGTGTGATCGGCTATCACCGCAGCACTGCCAGCCAGTAACATCAGTTGTGTCTGTTTATGCTGGTCGCTATATTAATCCTGTTGCAAATGTCCAGTAGCACATTATCCGTTACAGT
Organism: Schistocerca americana; assembly: GCF_021461395.2. Classification (NCBI taxonomy): domain Eukaryota; kingdom Metazoa; phylum Arthropoda; class Insecta; order Orthoptera; family Acrididae; genus Schistocerca; species Schistocerca americana. The sequence continues at coordinate 145,801,898 of NC_060127.1, forward strand.
TGCCATATTACAGTAGACGTTTTATGAGATGGCCACTCACGTTATCACGAGAAACATTTCCAAGTTGCAACAGTAATGCTGATTTTTGCACAGGGATCTGCGCAGTTGATATTCAACAGTGTTGGTTTTAAGGTTAGTTTAACTAATTTTCGAATGAATAAGCCGTATGTTTTTAACTCTACGTAAGTAAATTTTATTACTTTTGTAGGGATTCCTGCCGGTACGGCAGTCGCCAGAAGTGGTCACGCAAGTCCCAGTTGTCGCAGTTGCTGAGGGTATTGTGGGTGGGCATCGATCTTGTCAGTCGTTAACTACAATAGCTACATATAACAGCAATGTAAGTAAGTCCACAGCACTCCAGTGTATGCTGGAAATCAGTAGGCAAAACTAGCGACTTATAGGGCTTCACAATGCGACCAATATACACTCCTGGAAATGGAAAAAAGAACACATTGACACCGGTGTGTCAGACCCACCATACTTGCTCCGGACACTGCGAGAGGGCTGTACAAGCAATGATCACACGCACGGCACAGCGGACACACCAGGAACCGCGGTGTTGGCCGTCGAATGGCGCTAGCTGCGCAGCATTTGTGCACCGCCGCCGTCAGTGTCAGTCAGTTTGCCGTGGCATACGGAGCTTCATCGCAGTCTTTAACACTGGTAGCATGCCGCGACAGCGTGGACGTGAACCGTATGTGCAGTTGACGGACTTTGAGCGAGGGCGTATAGTGGGCATGTGGGAGGCCGGGTGGACGTACCGCCGAATTGATCAACACGTGGGGCGTGAGGTCTCCACAGTACATCGATGTTGTCGCCAGTGGTCGGCGGAAGGTGCACGTGCCCGTCGACCTGGGACCGGACCGCAGCGACGCACGGATGCACGCCAAGACCGTAGGATCCTACGCAGTGCCGTAGGGGACCGCACCGCCACTTCCCAGCAAATTAGGGACACTGTTGCTCCTGGGGTATCGGCGAGGACCATTCGCAACCGTCTCCATGAAGCTGGGCTACGGTCCCGCACACCGTTAGGCCGTCTTCCGCTCACGCCCCAACATCGTGCAGCCCGCCTCCAGTGGTGTCGCGACAGGCGTGAATGGAGGGACGAATGGAGACGTGTCGTCTTCAGCGATGAGAGTCGCTTCTGCCTTGGTGCCAATGATGGTCGTATGCGTGTTTGGCGCCGTGCAGGTGAGCGCCACAATCAGGACTGCATACGACCGAGGCACACAGGGCCAACACCCGGCATCATGGTGTGGGGAGCGATCTCCTACACTGGCCGTACACCACTGGTGATCGTCGAGGGGACACTGAATAGTGCACGGTACATCCAAACCGTCATCGAACCCATCGTTCTACCATTCCTAGACCGGCAAGGGAGCTTGCTGTTCCAACAGGACAATGCACGTCCGCATGTATCCCGTGCCACCCAACGTGCTCTAGAAGTCAACTACCCTGTCCAGCAAGATCTCCGGATCTGTCCCCCATTGAGCATGTTTGAGACTGGATGAAGCGTCGTCTCACGCGGTCTGCACGTCCAGCACGAACGCTGGTCCAACTGAGGCGCCAGGTGGAAATGGCATGGCAAGCCGTTCCACAGGACTACATCCAGCATCTCTACGATCGTCTCCATGGGAGAATAGCAGCCTGCATTGCTGCGAAAGGTGGATATACACTGTACTAGTGCCGACATTGTGCATGCTCTGTTGCCTGTGTTTATGTGCCTGTAGTTCTGTCAGTGTGATCATGTGATGTATCTGACCCCAGGAATGTGTCAATAAAGTTTCCCCTTCCTGGGACAATGAATTCACGGTGTTCTTATTTCAATTTCCAGGAGTGTACTTTTAACATTTAGTAGATTGGTGCTCTGGTTAAACCATGTCCAATTTCATTTATACATTTTTTAATTTTATCAATCCGTTAATTATTTGTTCTTACTATGCAATTACTTATTCGCTCTTATATTAGTGTTGGTAATTTTTATACAGAGATACACCACAAGATGCAACTAAAATTTTGTGAAACCGGTAGTGCGAGCCTAAAAGGACTTCAATAAATACAGCTATAGTGGTTTAACGAGCTTTCATTTAGCTGTATGTTGGTCAGTTTCAACCATTTTATCATCTGGATTTTACTGCCTGAAACTTCCGTAAAGTCTGTGATATGATGCAGTAAGATCGGCTGACCTAGAAGCCAAGAAATGATTCCACAGGCTGGCCGCGTACGTGAAGTGCGCATCGAAGTGGTGAGTATGTGCAACTCTACGTAGCCTAACTTCGCTTTGGTTGTGCTTGCCGACGAAGAACGACATACGACTGACGCCCGTGATTTTCGAACAGCTGCTAAGAAAAGGGCATATCCTTTCTTCCCAAGAGCGCTAGTTCTGCAAGGTTCGCAGGAGAGCTTCTGTGTAGTTTGGAAGGTAGGAGACGAGGTACTGGCAGAACGGAAGCTGTGAGGACGGGTCGTGAGTCGTGCTTGTGTAGCTCAGTTGGTTAGAGCACTTGCCCGCGAAAGGCAAAGGTACCGAATTGCAGTCTCTGTCAGGCACACAGTTTTAATCTGCCAGGGAGTTTCAAAAGGGCATATGTTCGTATGAAGTTTTTTTGTACAGAATCACCAGTACTATCACCGTTAAAAGATTGTGCCTCTCCCTGTGACACACCGTGTACGCGTATGTGGATAAAAGAGTCGCGGATGAAGAACCTACGAATCTGGATAGCACTTTTTTTTAACCGCGCAGCTAAATGCGGTAGTCTTTCAAATGCCCTCCATCTGCTCCGTGCAGGTGCGTAGGTATAAGGGCGAGCTTTATTGGAACCGGAAAGCGCGGCAGCGCAGCCTTTGAGGCCGGTGGCTGCGGCGGTGATGATGTTGACGTCGGTGGCTGCAGATGGCGCTGATTGGCGTCGTCAAAGGGTCGGGCTGTAGCGGAGAGCGGCCAGCGCAAACAGGCGTCCGTGGACACACAGGCCGGGCGTCGAACCGGCGGCCGCCGTGAGTCGAGGACGCGGCCGGCAGCGAGTGTTTGCTGCGGGATGGCGTGGCGCGGCGCGGCGAAGCCCCTGCCGGGCCGCCGTTCCCTGCACTGCCTCCAGCGCCTACTGTAGCATCTCTCTCTGGCCTGCAGTCTGTACACTAAAAAAAATGTATCCCGGCCAGCCTGATTTAGGTTTTTCGTGATTTCCAATAAATCGCTTCACGTAAATGCCGTTCCTGTGAAAGGGCACGGCCAACTTCCCTCCCCATCCTTCCCTAATCCGATGGGACAGATGACGTAGCTGTTTGGTCCGCTCCCCAGACTCAGCCACCCAACCAGTTGTCGGAGACGCTTCACGGCAGATCCAGCATCCTCTGGGTCAGGACAGTATCAGGAAAGTATGTGTAAGCGGTGTGGAAAGAAGGTATTATGTACCCTGTCCAGTCACATTAACATCACCAGCTGCGGAAAGGCTGACTAACTCCGTTTTGCAGCGAGGACCGCTGCAAGAAGTGGATCGGAGAGGCATTGGAATGTACCTACAGGGGGGTGGAGCCACATCAGTTCCACTGCTGTGGCCAGCTCCGCTAAGTTACTCCATGGCACGAACAGCCCGATCGAGGCGGTCCCACAGGTTCTCGACTCGACTTAAAACCGGGGAGTCGGGTACCCAGGGGAGTGTGGCAAACTCATCCTCGTGCTCTTCGAACCACGCACGTACTTTGCGAGCCGTTTGACACGTTGCTCTGTCCGGCTCGTGAATGCCATCACGCCGAGCAAAAGCAAACTGCTTTTATGGTTTGACATTGTCCCCAAGGACGGATGAATACTTACGTTCATCCATTGCTCTTCCCAGAATGACGAGCTCACCAGGGAATGCCACGAAAACGTTCCCCAGAACCGTGACGCTCCCTTCTCACCCTGGACACTTCCGACGATTGCTGCACGGCCATACATGCGTACTGCCATGTGTCGGATGGAACATGAAACGTGATTAATCTGAAAAGGCCACCTGTCGCCACTCAGTTGACGTCCGGCGTGCTTCTACACTGCTGGCCATTAAAATTGTTACACCAAGAAGAAATGCTGATGATAAACGGGTATTCATTGGACAGATATACTAGAAACGACTTCTGATTACGTTTTCACGCAATTTGCGTGCATAGATCCTGAGAAATCAGTACCCAGAACAACCACCTCTATCCATAATAACGGCCTTGATACGCCTGGGCATTGAGACAAACGGAGCTTGGATGGCGTGTACAGGTGCAGCTGCCCATGCAGCTTCAACACGATACCACAGTTCATCAAGAGTAGTGACTGGCGTATTGTGATGAGCCAGTTGCTCGGCCACCATTGACCAGACGTTTTCAACTGGCGAGAGATCAGGAGAATGTGCTGGCCAGGGCAGCAGTCGAACATTTTCTGTATCCAGAAAGGCCCGTACAGGACCTGCAACATGCGGTCGTGCATTATCCTGCTGTAATGTAGGGTTTCGCAGGGATCGAATGAACGGTAGAGCCACGGGTCGTAACACATCTGAAATGTAACGTCCACTGTTCAAAGGGCCGTCAATGCGAACAAGAGGTGAGCGAGACGTGTAACGAATGGCACCCCATATCATCACGCCGGGTGATAAGCCACTATGGCGATGACGAATACACACTTCCAATGTGCGTTCACCGCGATGTCGCCAAACACTGATACGACCATCATGATGCTGTAAACAGAACCTGGATTCATTCGAAAAAAATGACGCTTTGCCATCGTGCACCCAGGTTCGTCGTTGAGTGTACCATCGCAGCCGCTCCTGTCTGTGATGCAGCGTCAAGGGTAGCCGCAGCCACGGTCTCGGAGCTGACAGTCCATGCTGCTGCAAACGTCGCCAACTGTTCGTGCAGATGGTTGTTGTCTTGCAAACGTCCCCATCTGTTGTCTGGCCGGCCGTTGTGTCCGAGCGGTTTTAGGCGCTACAGTCTGGAACCGCGCGACCGCTACGGTCGCAGGTTCGAATCGCGCCTCGGACATGGATGTGTGTGATGTCCTTCGGTTAGGTAGGTTTAAGTAGTTCTAAGTTCTAGTGGACTGATGACCTCAGAAGTTAAGTCCCATAGTGGTCAGAGCCATTTTTGAACCATCTGTTGACTCAGGGATCGAGACGTGGGTGCACGATCCGTTCCAGCCATGCGAATAAGATGCCTGTCATCTCGACTGCTAGTGATAGGAGGCCGTTGGGATCCAGCACGGCGTTCCGTATTACCGTCCTGAACCTACCGATTCCATATTCTGCTTACAGTCATTGGATCTCGACCAACGCGAGCAGCAATGTCGCGATACGATAAACCGCAATCACGATAGGCTACAATCGGACCTTTATCAAAGTCGGAAAAGTGATGGTACGCATTTCCCCTCGTTACACGAGGCATCACAACAGTGTTTCACCAGGCAACGCCGGTCATCTGCTGTTTGTGTATGAGAAATCGGTTGGAAACTTTCCTCATGTCAGCACGTTGTAGGTGTCGCCACCGGCGCCAGCCTTGTATGAATGCTCTGAAAAGCTAATGATTTGCATATCACAGCATCTTCTTCCTGTCGGTTAAATTTCGCGTCTGTAGCACGTCATCTTCGTGGTGTAGCAATTTTAATGGCCAGTAGTGTAGATGCTATCACGCCTTGGAAAAGCAAACTGCTTTTAGGGGTTGACATGGTCGCCAAGGATGGATGAATACTTACGATCCATTGCGCTTTGCAGAATGACGAGATGACTCAAGGAACGCCTGGAAAACATCCAGAACCATAACGCTTGCTTCTCACCCTGGACACTTCCGACGATTGCTGCACGGCCATACATCCGTATTGCCATCTGTCTGATGGAACATAAAACGTGATTAATCTGAAAAGGCCACCTATCGCCAGTTAGTGAATCCAGTTGCGTCCAAAGTCCAGCCTTCACTGCCAGTGAACAGCACTCAGCGTGCTTGCACAAACCAGGCACTTGATGCGGAAGGCAGTACACAGCAACGTTTGCTGAACGGTCGTTGAGGAATCTTTTCTACTAGCCCCTTGGTTCACCTGGGCGGCCGGTAACTCTACGGGTGCACGTCTATTCGCCCGCACACGTCTCCGTAGGCCTCGTCCACCCCCGTCCTTGCGGCCCGTCCTGAACCTTAGCTGTCTCGGCGTCCGTCTTGTATACGGCGCCATTTTGCCATACACGGTGTACTTAAATCACGGTGGCAAGTGAACAGTTTACAAACATAGCCGTTTCGAAAATGCTTCCACCCTCGGCCCGAAAGCCGACGATCATGCCCTTTCGGACGTCAGATAAGAAGCTGCGTTTCCGCATTACAAAAACGACTTCACTTTTTTTTCGCGTCTCCCTGACACGCTTTACATATCCTCCACTGCTAGTGGTGCCACCTGCCGTCTGTGAGTGGTTGTTACACGTTGACGTCAAACGTAGGCGATGGTCGCATTAACGTAAGTGAGCGGTGTAGAATATGTGCAAAAGCAATACAGAACTTTATTAGAATAGATTCACAAAAATAGCTGCTTATAATAACTAATCTTTATTCACAACAGACCGTTTCCGCATTTAGCGGCGCCATTGTCAAGTACGTCTAGTGTTGTCACTTCCGTATTACGTCGTCAGTGAATTGTCTTGTAACTGCCATTGTTTTAATGAGATGCAAAATAGGCTAAATATACTGAAAATTAAAACAGTGACAGTTACAAGACAGTTCACTGACGATGTAATTATGGACGTCACATCAGTCTAGACCTATTTGACAATGGTGATAAATGCCCAAACAGTCTGTCGTAAATTAAGATTAGTTATTATAAGCAGATCTTTTGGTGCATCTGTTCTAATAATCATGTCGTTATGAGACATATTTTATGCTGCTTGCGCAAGACAAGAGACATTGTTGAGAATACAGAACAATACGAATGGGAGACCGAGAACGAAGTGCTGCGACTAGAAATGATGCAAGGTAGCGATGGAGTCTTACACCCCTACTGTTCAATTTGTACATGAAAGAAGCAGTACAGAAATAAAAGTTCAAGAGTGGGGATTAATATTTAGAGTGAACGGATATCTGTGATAACATACTCTAATGTAGGGTGTCCATTTCATTTTCATTGAAAAAGGGGACATTTAAAACAAATTAGAGAAAAACCTGGGACAATGAATAAAAAAAGCGGTACATAAATATTGTATTGACTAAATTTAATACACATACAAGTTCACCTTTACAACGTGCGCTCAGATGATCCCAAATCACTTTTTACAATTATTCTGCCACACCATCACCGTACTTTTCACTTTTATGTACTTTATCAAGAAGTGCATTTTCGTTTGAAATTGTATCATAAAAGTCAGTACACGATACACCATTAAATTGTGTTTCAACTTTAATTCTGTTTTTTTCATCTGACCACAAAGAGTTCACTAACGAAAACACACGTTCCACAGCAGCATTTGATCCAGGAATTGCCAGACAAAACTCCACCAAATGAATCATGTTTTTCATGTTAATGTTTTTACTTTTGAAATAAGCAAATATTTTACGCCACGTTGCACTAACACGTTCTTTGTCTCCTTCTTCACTTTTATGAAGTTCTGTGCATATGAAAATTCATCGAACAGTTCATCTTCATCAACATGAAAATTTGGTGCAATACTTTTAACAAAGACACAGCAGTAGCTGCTCCTTTTCAGTATTAACCCAGTCAAATGCTTTAAAAGGTGTGAGAAATGGTAAACATCATTCTTTAATATACTCAATGCAAGAGTCATAGAAGATGTCAGCATAAATATGAAATTGTTCTACAGTAATTTCAGCCTCTTCTTCCAGCTTTCTTAGAGTCTCATGTACAAAGGATGTGAGATCTCTTTCAGATTTTCTACATTGTAATTTGCCCAATAATTTGTTTATTTCTTGACAAACTTCCACTATTTTGATTTCTTGTTTCTCAATATATTTAATTGTTGTGGAAAAAGGTTTTAGCTGGCTAACAAGAAAATGTAGACGAACAATAGACACAGGGTTATCAAAGAATTGTTTAAGGATAACAGGACACTTATCAAGGGAAATGAAATATGATTTCGAAGCAGGAAATATCCCTACAATTCTTTGCAATGCTGGCAGCAGAGATAGCCACCTTGTCTTGCTGTGCCCAAGTACAGTTTTGTATTCAGCATCGGTAAACGTACAGAATGTCTTCAGAGATTCAACCCTTACTGTATATATATGGAAATGCTGGTAGATTTTATTTACAATTAATTGGCAGTCGATGGGTAGGCAATCTGAGCCAGGTAAGGAATTGTGCACCACATGTGCTGGACAGCCGCCAACACCTACTATATTATTCACTGTGTTCTGTTGCAGTTTATAGAACAAATTGTTTTTTCCTTTCCTCTGCTTACCACCAAAATTGGTGTTAGAAACTGCAATCACCTTTCCATCAAGATCATATTTCTTTAAAACCTCCAGCACATAATTCTGAAGTAAATCTGAAGTTTCTCCAGCTAAATTAACCAATTCGAGCACTTTCACCGTGATGCCATTTTCAGGGTTAAAATACCTCATAAGGAGAGGAACCAACTTCAAATCCAGATGATTCGATGTATCAATCATTACAGAAATGAATCGAGCACTTTTCAGTTCATTTAAAACCTGCTGAGCTGCATACGGCACAGTAACATTTGAAATGATTGCATTACATTTTGTGTGTCCACATGTGAATTTAAGATTAAAAAGTTTTTTAACAAATCTGTAGTACAGTCCATTGACTTAAATACATTGCACTGCGGTATGAAAACGTAGCTTCTTGTGCTGCCAACTGCCTATCCATTTCTGCTACTGATTTTAAGTTTACATAGTAGTCACTCACGCATTTATTTGCTCTTTTCGTTTGATCACTCATGCGATGTTTCTTCGTCTTAATGTGATGCATAATGTCAGACCTTCCAGCATGACCAATAGCAAATTTTGATCTGCACAACGTACATTCTACAGTTTCTCCACTACCAGTGATAAAAGGAAACTCGCTTTTTATATTGTTGTTAAAATTACACTTTCGTTTTGGCATAATGAAACAGTGATTGCACAGTGCAAAACATTAACGAAAGCCAGAGAGCAAGTATCAGTGGTGTAGAGTATGTCGGGACCGAAAGGACGGATTCAGTGGATCGATTTAGAAAAGAAGAATCTTCGTTGTTATTCGTAACCTATAGTGCGTTTAAAATTACTTGCGATTTTTGACAGTTCGGTACATGTTTGGGGTATGCTGAAAGTCGTCACACACTTCCTAGCGTAAATAATTGCGCAGTTAATAGCAAGTCAAACAACCAGTAGCGTAAAATACTGTAGCCAAGCGGAATCATAAAAAACGGGACATTTGAGCGTCCCCAAAAAAACTTTCGGGACAGCGGGACATTTTGGTAAAAAACGGGGCTGTCCCAAGGAAAACGGGACGAATGGACACCCTACTCCAATGACATTGGTGTCGTCAGTGAAGGCGAAGAAGAACTACAGGATCTGTTGAATGGAATGAGCAGGCTGCTGAATACAGAATGTGGATTGATAGATAGTGAAGCGGAAACGGACAAAAGTAATGAAAAGCAGCTTAAATGAGAATAGCGAGAAAGTTTAACATCGAAGTTGGGGTACCAAGAAGTAGTTGGAGTGAAGGAATATTGACATCTGAGAAGCGAAATAACTCATCATGGACGAAACAGTGCCAACAAAAAATGAGTAGCAAAGGCAAAGAGAGCATTCCCGAGCCAAAGCAGTCTCCCTCTATCAAACGTAGATCTTAATTTGACGAAGAAATTTCTAAGAATGAACGTTTATAGCATAGCATTGTATGATAGTGAGTCATGGACAGAGGGAAAATCGGAGAGTTTGAGATGTTGTGCTACAGAAGGATGTTCAACGGTTTGTGGACAGATAAGATAAGAAGTAAGGTGAGAAACAAGTGGAAAATACTGACACGGGGAAGGGACATGATGATAGGTCATGTGTTAATACATCAGGGAATAATGTCCATAATACTGAAGGGAGGTGTGAAGGATAAAAACTGTAGGAGGAAACAGAGATTGGAATATATCGAATAAGTAATTGAGATTTTGGATGAAAACTCTGGCTTCACAAGAGACAGAGAGGAATTCGTTGCGGCCCACACCGGACGAGGCTGAAATCCAATATCAAAATGAAGAAGAAAGGAAAACTGGCTAGTGGGGGCAGGGGGAAGCGATTAAGCCAACGAAGCAGCTGAGGAGGCAAGAAGGAGCTGCGTAGTGGGTCGATGTGTCGTCGCATTGTACGCTGATGGCTCACTCTTCGAGAGCAGAGAGGCGGTGAACGACAAAAATGCTGCAGTTAGTCAAGTCGAAGACCCATGCGTGACAAAGCTAGTGCCAGCCCTACCGATAGAAGGAACTGACGGTCACTAGGTTTAGGACACTGTCCGTGGACAGTATAGTTCCCTTCTCCGGCAGGACCGTGGACCAGTATTTGACTCTAGTTAAGTAATTTTCAAATAAATGTGTATTTCGTTTTTGTGATCCATATTCCGAAGAGTAGTTTGATACACCTATCGAAGCCAGTTCTATGTTGTTCAAGCCTCTTCATCTGTGTGTAATTACTTCAGCCTACACCCATTTGAACAAGCTCACTATATTTAACCCTCTATTGCGTGATTATTTTTTTTTTTTTGGGGGGGGGGGGGGGGGGGACTCGTTACAGAGACAGTGAATCTCATTGCATACTATCATTAAGAATAGTTTTACGCGCTTTAAAAATCAAAGTAGATGTGATGGAAGTGACAGAAATAATTCACCCTTTCAAATGGTTTCGCGAACTTTTACGTACACTCAGCCTTCCGCAAGGATTACCGATTTTGAACTGTTCCTGTTAAATCCAGCCTAGTCGTCCTATATTTGCGGTCTAGGAAGGCTGCCTTATCGGTTCGCTAGACAAACAATTCAAACAAATCGTATTAACGAGTTTTATTACAAAGTGAACAAATACAATACGTAACTTTGTGTTACACAGACGTGTCGCAAGCAAATGGCTACAGACAGAATAAGAAATAGTTCCCAAGTCCGTGTTACATAGACAATACAAGCAAAGTAACGGGCGTTGACGCTACTATCGAAGTCTCTAGTCTTGAAGCTACTCTTCAGCTGGCTGGGAGCTGCGCTTATGACGTCTCCACATAGGGGCCGCTGGTGTCGCGTTGTCGTCCTGGAGAGGGGTCGTTCAGCTTGCGATTGGCTGACGTCTTCACAGGCCTCTCTGCTCTATCGTTCCTGACTGGCGTGCCGGCGCTCAACTTTACTCCGTAACAGTTTCTGCCAACATGAAGACGCCAAACACACTTTAGCTTATGCAACTATACTGCTTGTTTTGCCAGCTGGCAACGTCATACATATACGATCGGTTTCCTTAACATTATACATAAATTTTCGATTTGTTGCCGAATGCCAACATCAAGCAATAGAGGGTTAAGTTTACACCTCCATCAGGAGTTATTACTCCGCATACTTCTCTCCTCCATCAAATTAACGACCTCTTGGTGAGTCAGGACGTGTCTTATGAACCGGTCCCTTCTTACCGTCACGGTGTCTGATAAATTTACTGTTTTTCCGGTTCGGTTACATGCCTCGTCGTTACTGGCTCACCCCATCCGATCTTCAGCATTCTTCTGTAGCACCGCATTTCAAAAGCTTCTATTATGGTCTTGTCTGAAGTGCTTGTCGTCCACATTCCGTTTCTGTTGAAGACTACACACTGTAACATTTTCAGGAAGACTGCGTAATATTTAAGTTTGTATTCGGCGGTAACTTGTTTTTTGAGAAGTTCGTTTCTGCATTTTATATCCTCTCTACTTCCAACATCGTTAGAAATTTTCCATCAAAAACGGCAAAACTTTTCTAATTGTTTAAGTACCTCCTTTCCTAATCTAATTTCCTCAGCACCACCTGATTTAATTCGACTACTTTCCATTAGCGTTATTTTACTTTGGTTGATTTTCAGCTTTTCAGCATTTTATGACTGTGAAACTCGACTAAAACTGAAACTGCGGCACATTCTAAAAGGGAGGAAGGAATAGGAGAACTGCACTGTGTCCCGGTGTTAATAGAAGAAAGCTGCGCGTGTGTGACAGTTGATGCGCTGGACTTCTTACCCGACGATTGGCAGCCGCCTCCGCCAGGGACTTGGCTGCCGCCGCTTATCGCCAGAGCGGGCTCCGCCAGCAGCAGCAGACGGACAAAGTGTCTCTGGCGCCTTTCGCTGCCTCTGTGCCCGGCGACGTGGCGGCCCAATTACCGGAAGTTTAAAACCCGGGCCAGCCGTCACTCAGCCGGCAGTCAAACTGCAGACAGTCGCAGAGACAGAGGAGCGCGCCGCCTCTTTGCCAACTCTGCACCTCTCCCCGTCCGCTTTCATCGCGCCAGCCGCCAATTAGCTGGCGCTCTTGACGGGTCCCGCCGCCTGAAAGAGCCGCTGCGTCACGCCAAAGTTGCCGACGTCACAGGATTGCTGGCGCCAGCGCGCACGGCGCCTTCCCCAGCGCGGGCCACTTGCTCGAGGGTTCAGTCACATGTGACTGAACCCTCAGTGCCACAAAGAGGCAACGTAATAAAGCACTTTTCTCTGTATCAGCCTCCACAAGTTATGTAAATGGAAAATAAAGATCTTAAACAGCGTGAGAAGCCTGTCATACACACTGGGGTGCAAAAGTTAAGGGCAAGAAAGTATCTTTCACACGATGAGTCACTGACAAGTAACACACCTCGATGGACCACATAAGGAAAGAACTGCTATACCGGTGGTATAATATAGGAGGTAACTGGAAGAAATACGCAATGAGGCGAACAATATATGACAATAATGACACTAAAGTCATCGCGCTTGATTACGGACACCTGCACATCACAGGCGGCGGAATATTGTCCCCTGTAGGGTGTGTGATCAGTAGACCGTATTTTTTGTTTGTGGAAAGCACGTTTTGGGCGCCTAAATTAGGCTCTTCCAGTACCTCATTTAGGCTGTATGAAACATAACAAGGGCCTTAAAAAGTATTATGCAGAATAACTAAACATAATGTAAAATACACAATGCTCACAAGTAAGCATATTATTATTCATTAAAATCAAGGAAAATGAAAATATGCGCGGTTTCACAATACAGGAAACATTATATGTACTACTTTAATGTCCAAAAGGATCCCAAACCTTCTTAGGTTCAAATGGCTCTGAGCACTATGGGACTCAACTGCTGTGGTCATCAGTCCCCGAGAACTTAGAACTACTTAAACCTAACTAACCTAAGGACATTATACACACCCATGCCCGAGGCAGGATTCGAACCTGCGACCGTAGCAGCAGCGCGGCTCCGGACTGGAGCGGCTAGAACCGCACGGCCACCGCGGCTGGCTAAACCTTCTTAGGTTTTCCAGGATAAAATACAGTACAAGATACTTAGTAAGCAAGCAAGCAACAAGTGGCCCATCGGGATCACCTGACCGCTGTGTCACCCTCAGCTGCGGATAGGAGGGGCGTGGGGTCAGCACACCGCTCTCCCGGTCGTTACGATGGTTTTCTTTGACCAGAGCCGCTACTATTCGGTCGAGTAGCCCCTCAATTGGCATCACGAGGCTGAGTGCATCCCGACAAATGGCAGCAGTGCATGGCGGCCCTGATGGTCACCCATCGAAGTGCCGGCCACACCCGACAGCGCTTAACTTTGGTGATCTGACGGGAACCGGTGTATCCGCTGCGGCAAGGCCCCTGCCAAAATACTAAGTAGCCTTATGGTAAAACACGTGTAATATGAAATTTAATAAATGCCGGATAAACCAGTGGCTCGTGTCACTCAGTATTAATTCATATGCCAGAAACGAATGTTGTATATCAGTGGTCCCCACCACATGCTAGTCGACGTTCCAGCTTTGCTGGTGGCCGGGAGGGGTTTTAAAAACATTTTCTGTAGGTTTCTAATAAAAATGGGACAATGTATTTGGTAAGGAAGTATTATTATATAATTCTCAAGTATTATATACTTCAACTTGCTGTAAATCTGCTTTATAATTTTCATAAAGTAAAGTTACTTCCCTCCTATATAAATCACCATTACTGTCGAGTCGGTAAGCGGTTAGGAAATTTTACTACTAACAGAGACACAAAAGTGGCCCGCAGATAAAAAAAGGTTGTCTAACCGTGTAGTACATCAACGGATGTGACAGGGTCATACTTTCGGCGCATGTTGGACGGGAATGCTGTAAAGAGGATGCTACGTACAATTACTGTTTTCGGCATTTTTCTCAGTTGAACTATTCGCTTTCTGGAACGAGAATAGATTTCGAACAGTGAATATGTTGCACTTTTAATGTATGTCCATTGCTACATAACGTACGACGGGTGGATAACAATAATGCGACCATGGCCTCACCTTCGTATATTTGGAGGTGAGGGTTTTTTCTTTTTACTACAATGTTTAGGCAGCTTTAAGTGCAAGTGCCGGCCGGAGTGGCCGAGCGGTTCTAGGCGCTACAGTCTGGAACCGCGCGACTGCTACGGTCGCAGGTTCGAATCCTGCCTCGGGTATGGATGTGTGTGATGTCCTTAGGTTAGTTAGGTTTAAGAAGTTCTAAGTTCTAGGGGACTGATGACCTCAGCAGTTAAGTCCCATAGTGCTCAGAGCCATTTGAACCATTTTTGAGTGTAAATATTTTTTTATTTCAGCTGAAGTCAGTCCGAGGTCTACGAATATCTTTGTGGAAACAGGAGTTTGGCCAAGATTCTATGAGCTACAGATATTTTTTCCAAACATCGGTTTCAGTCCTCCGATCTTCGTTCCTAATAAGCGATTCTAATTTTTTGAAAATACGAGAATTTTCTGTTACATTAAAGAAATAAGTAACTTTAAGGGTTTTTTAAGGTAAAATAGGCGTTAACGTTGAAATCGTCTGTTTAAGTTGCTATAAAATTGGCGGTTTTCCAGTTAATTACTCATGAAACTCCCAAGTAGAAGTTTATGTGCAACTACGAACAAAGGTAAGGAATAGATTTTAACCCAAAGATCCGTGGTCTAGTGGTCAGCACGCACGGCGGTCCATGCCATGCAACGTGCTACCATGCTGGCAACAATCTTTTCAAGAGTTCTCGAGGTAGGGCGTTCCATTCCCCGACCAGCGCGGTTGAAAACTGGATGGTCGTCTCCCCAACTCATTCCACACGTTGTCGATGGCATTTAACGCTTTGCACACCAAGCGCGAGCGTAGCCCGGACCACAAATAAACGTGTTGTGAAGACCGCGTCCGAGTAAAAGTAGGCCCGCGGTTTCCTCGAGGCGCGAGCCATCGGTCCCTCGAAAACTGGACTCACTGCGCATGAGAACAGCAGACGAACGTTTCGCTACCTGTCCCTTCACTAGGGTGCTGCCCTTTATTGTCAAATTATAGAACTACTTCGAAAGAAACATTAGTTAATGTAACAGCTGCTGTCGCGAATGGCTGAGGCATTGTGATCGCATTGACGTTATTTCGCGCGCATAGTCGTTAGGTTTTGCAGTTCTGCTACAAATGCGTCACGTTGTGGAGTGAGCAAGATACTTTGGAACATTAAGTGGAAGAAATTGCTCACTAACTCGCCTAGCACTATTTTTAGCGTTAATTATACTTTCTGTTATAATTATTTTTAAATGTGTACTTTATCAAAGAACTGAAGTGAATACGAAAAATAAATCTTGAGGTTGGTCTTTTTTAAGTACGTATTACTCTTGGAAGATACATCAGTTACATATGTGCCAGTAGCGCCTTAGAAACAGCACAAGTGGTCGGTTTTCTAGGCCCGATGTTCTCCTAAGCGGCCGGTCTCTAAAGGGGGAAAGGGCAGGCAGTGTGTGCGCCGAAGATCATCTCGTTCCAAGACCTCCTCCACCTGATCTGTTCTATGCGGTCGTGCATTGTGATCCACAAAAAATGTTAGGGACGCATACACCTCTGAAAAGACCTACTGTGTCACGATAACATTAACCGGTGAGTGGCCCGTATTCAAACATGTGGAGGTCATTACGCTTATGCACACCGTAACACCTGGACCAGCAAGAAGACCATGTTCAGAAATGTTCCTGGCTGACTTACATGTTCCAGCTTCTCGCCGAATGAGGGTGCGTCCCGACTCGATTGAGTAACAATTTATTAGCTACTGCGTCTCTTCCTCTAATCTTCAGTATTCTTCTGTAGCACGAGGTCGTAGTTTTCGAGTTATCCAAGAAAAATATACGAAAGACCTTCGAACACACCCCTATTCCAATACTCCCTTCTACCGCTGTACGAATTATTTCACACTCAGCCTTTTTTGGCCCTCATTGACTGGCGTTATTACGTCATCGGCTTACTCGAGCACCTACAAATTTGTAAAATTGACGTTTGTGTAAACTTCTCTCAACAATATTGCGAATTTTACCATCATAAAATAAACGATTACATTGTTGTATTCGTCAGGGCTTCTGAGTGCGAAACTACTGTGCTTGTAAGGCTTAAGTTTGGATCTAATTGTCGACGTATTTAGTTTCAGAGTAACGTTAACGAAACTCGTTTTTCATTCATTACTCTCAGGGTCACCTTCAAATGAATGTTACCGAAAGATCCGACTAGGCTGGTGGCTTAATAACCTAATCAGTAGAGATCAAAACAGGTCGAATATCGGAAGTAGTTCGTGTAGTCGGAAATTTTTGTACACTGGTAGTAGGTAGTGCCAGGAACAACATACTGGAAATCCTGCCTCGTAAGGGATGAACGGGGGTGCAGGTGCGTCCGATGGTTACTTCTGTACGTTTTTCTTGAATAACTCGAAAACCATGGCCTGCAAAGAAAACTAACCCAGTACAAAATTTAACTATATTAAATTTACCACAAACAGTTCCTGCTTATTTTTTATGTAGGAGTAATAGTTCCAACTTATGGAGTGAGAGAGTATGAAACTCTAGGGCGTGGTTACTGAAGGCCATCTATAACACAGCGATAGAGACCCCGAATCACCCTGTATCTTCGGAGTGGTCAGAAACAGTCTGAAAAGCTTATCAGAATGTTGCAGGGTAGGTTGTGCTGGGGATATGTTGCGCCGTTTCCGAGTTCTTTAGCATTGAAGTTAACCAGTCAATCCGTTGCGCGCGCAAATTGAGGTGGTTTCCTAAAAACGGCAAGAGAACGATACGAAAATTAGACCTGGGGCGGTAGTAAGGATGGAACCTGCCAAAAACGCTGGGCAGTCGCGTGCGATATCGTCTGCGCTATGAGAACAACTGATCTAATTGTATGTGGCGGGCCGCTTGAATTTGCGCGCGCGACGGCCTGATCGGGTAACTTGATTGCTAATTTACTCGGAAACGGCACAACGTATCGAATTTTTTATTGACATTTATTTCCCAGCGCAAGCTATCCTGCAATACCCTTACAAGCTTTTCAGACTGTTCTGTATGGAACGGAATTGGCACGTAGCACAGGCGAAACGCAGTCATTACTTTGAGTGTAAACTTTGACTACAATATCAACTGTTTCACATAGGGAAGGCAAGTCATTGCCCAAAATTGTGGAAATATTACACTGCAGTGCGTGTCAAGTTTCGCCACATGAACGACGTGCACGGAGACGCCCGAGGAAGTACGAAATTGTCCGATGTTGTGCAGTAGCTGTAGCGCACCAAGTCAGTCAGTCGGTCGGCCGAGAACTCCTCGTAGGCCGTGATATTTTCCATTTTCTAGTTACTTGTGTTCCTTAACACCAGAAGCTTTCTTCTGTAACGTTCACGTGTGTTTATGTACGATAAACTCGCCACAGTGGCATCCCTCTTTTCCATTTATTTATTTATTTGACCGTTTAGGCCCTTTAGGATAACAGGTGACTTGTTCAGTAATTTTTCTTTCTTCCCAATACCTCTTCATTCTCCCGCTCTTCCTGGTTCTCTCTGCTTCCGTCATCATAATTTTGATTGTGGCATCAGTCCACTTATGACCTTCCACAGTGTTCCTATCCTGCATTTGCTGCGTATGCATTTTTTTCTCTTATTCGAATTGTTTGACAGTCCCTTCGCCCAACTGTCCACTGTTTAAAGCATGCTGCGCCCCACGTCTTGTTGGTCAACGTGTAGCTCTCCATCCTTATGATGTCACTCTTCTTTTCAGTATCATGCTTGAAACTGGGCCAACTCTCTCATACAACTCCTGTCTCAACCTATTTATGCAGACTTCCCTTGTTTTTTCGTGCGTCTTGTATCTTTCCATTTATTTCATTCTTCAATCTTTAGGCGGATTACAAGCTCTCTTGTCCAAGGTGGTCGCCTACGTTGCGTACTGTACGGTATTTCTCAGTGTTGATGTATGTCTCAGTTTCGGAGTGCAGAGAGGTTTTTCTTTCCATTGATTGGTTTGGCAACATATCGTAGTTTCTGCAGCGTTTGGGACGTATATTAAGCTATTGTTGGTCTGTTATTTGTCTGTTATTTTTTCCTCCAGGTAACAGAAGCTCTGCACATTCTACACCCCCTGAGCTTCGACCTTCCAATTGATCTCTCCGTTTAGGACTACAGTACGCCTTCTTGAGGTCGACATTCGCTATAACTACAGAAAGATTTTCTAATGCCTGTACTTCATTTACGTATTAACGACAGCTACCTGCATTCCAATCAGAAGCCACACATTGTCAGTTTACATCACGGTAGCGCTACCCACAGCGAGGGACATCATCGTACGAACTGCAGCACGGAGCCGGTAGGTGAAGCTGTAAATCCTCGCTGTAGAAATTAATTCAAGGAAGAATTGATCACATCTTAAAAACGACGTGACATGGGCTCGACTAATGTGTGAGGAAGTGCTGGAGGGAATTGACACCATGAATCCTGCAAGGCTGTCTATAAACCCGTAAGAGTACGAGGGGTCGGAGATCTCTTCTGTACAGCACGTTGCAAGGCATCCCAGATATGCTCAATAATGTTCACGTCTGGGGAGTTTGATGGCCAGCGGAAGTGTTTAAACTTAGAAGAGTGTTCCTGGAGCCACTCTGTAGTAATTCTGGACGTGTGGGATGTCGCAGTGGCCTGCTGGAATTGCCAAGTAAGTCGGAACTCACAAAGGACATGAATGGTTGCATGTGATCATACTGGATGCTTAGGTACGTGTCACCTGTCAGAGTCGTATCTAGACGTATCAGGGGTCCCATATTGCTCCAGCTGCACACACCCCACACCATTACAGAGCATCCACAAGCTTGAACAGTCCCCTGCGGACATGCATCATCAACAGTCCAATAACGGTGTCGACGAGCCCAGGCGAGGAGTTAAGCTTTGTGAGTCATCATGGGTACACGAGAGGGCCTTTGGCTACGAAAGCCCATATCTTTGAATTGTTCGCAGCTGAAACTTGCTCGCTCATGGCCCAAGACTGAAATCTGCAGCAATTTGCTAAAGGGTTGCACTTCTGTCACGTTGTACGATTCTCTTCAGTCGTCGTTGGTCCCGTTCTTGCAGGATCTTTTCCCGGCCGCAGCGCTATCGGGATTTGATCTTTTACCGGATTCCTGATATTGCCACTACACTCTCGAAACGTTCGTACGCGAAAATGGCCACGTCATCGCTACCTCGGAGATGCTGTGTCCCATCGCTCGTCGCCGACTATGACACCACGTTCAAACTCACTTAAATCTTGATAACCTGTCATTATAGGAGTAGTAAACGATTTAACATCTGCGCCAGACACTTATTGTCTTATACAGGCGTTGCCGACCGCAAGCCGCATTCTGCATGTTTACATATCTCTGAATACGCATGCCTATATCGGTTTCTTTGGCGCTTCGGTGTAATTAACAATATTGAGATCTAGGCGTATGTTGGAACATATCCCACGAATAGAATTTCAGTACAATTAAAATTTCAGACAGGTATCTCATTAACGGCTACGGTCGAAACTAAAAACAGGCGGTATTTCTGTGGGTCACGTTTCTACGGGCGTCTGACCCAGAGACTGCGATTTCTGACAGTGTATTGTGTCGAAACACATCGCTGCCCGTACGCAACATACACCAATTGAACACACAGACACACATGGACACACGCACATAGATATTAAGTTAACCCTTTTTGACATCTGCACTTCTTTTTGTTCCTACACGCAAAAGAAGTAGTGAAACATACGTAACCTATTGGGTGATTCAGCTGACCCTACCTGTGGTTTTTATGCATCCTTGCATACCTTCAAAAACCACATACGAGATTTTCGCATTCTCTCGCTCACTACGCGCATATATATATATAGAAAAAATGAACAAGGTCTTTTTATAGGAAATTTAATGTAGTTAGATGTTGTACTGGTATATGTTTTCGGTGAAGGCCACAGTTTTAGAGTTATTCAAGAAAATAGCGTTTGAACGTCACTTTTATACGTCTTTCTTGGATGATTCGAAAACTATGGCCTCCAGCGGAAACGTATTCCAGTACATGGTCAAGCTACTTTAAATTTCTTACAGAACGGGCTTGTTAATTTTTTCTGTAGGACTAATATTTACGTGTAGCGAGCGAGAGAATACGAAAATCTTGCGGGTGGTATTTGAAAGCGTTGTGGGTTACATGAAACCCGTAGGTAGAGGCAGCTGAGTCAGCGCTGCAGAGTTTTCGAATCATACATATCGTACTTAGATCCAATCCACCAGAACATATGTCACAGTTTTTACCCTCCTCCCCGTCCCCATTTCCCTCCATTACCAAATTAAGTAATTATTGATGACTCAGCGTGTGTTTACCAATCTATTGTGTTCACCAATGTGTCAGTTTTTGTAACCAGGTTGTGCCATGATCGTCCAAATGGTTCAAATGGCTGTAAGCACTATGGGACTAAACATCTAAGGTCATCAGTCCCCTAGACTTAGAACTACTTAAACCTAACTAACCGAAGGACATCACACACATTCATGCCCGAGGCAGGATTCGAACCTCCGACCGTAGCAGCAGCGCGGTTCCGGACTGAAGCGCCTAGAACCGCTCGTCCACAGCGGTTGGCCATGATCCTCCCTCCCTCCCATTCGATTAACCCCATCTAATCTTCAGCATTCTTATGTAACACCACTCTCTTGTTTTCTTATTATTATCTAGCATTAATTAGTGCAGCCTAGAGTAACCTTGCCGTCGCACAGAAATAATTTTGTTCCCTCTGAAAGTTTTGGACACGCGTATGTAAAGAGGGTTCAATTGCCACGGTAGAAATGGCAGAATGTCTTTGACTGACAGCTCCACGGACTCGTGACCCGCAGATTGCGATATTGCATTCAGCTTTCTGTCGAAACGTACCTCCGAACCCCTCGTACGTGGCATAGAACGAGTGCACACACACACACACACACACACATACACACACACACACACACACAGATATACGTACTTACTGCCGCGAGGACTGGCTTTTCTAATTAGGACGCAGTCGATCCCTGTGATCTGGCTTGGGCACATTTCTCTTTGCGCGGGCGCGCACTCTATGAACCGGTGCACACGGGGCGGAAGCCATGAAAGCACAGCAGCGTAAACACGCCCCATTTGACGTGCGCCCCTCGTCTCGCTGGCGAATGCTTTGCCGTGTGACGGATTTTCAGCCGACGTCTGCCGCTCAGCTGCTGTGGCAGAAAGTCGATGCGCCGCTCTGCAAATGTAACTAGTAGTTTAAAGCCGCCTAATCCGACCGGCATCAGTGAATACTTCCCTCTGTCAGCGAAAAGAAAGAAAGGGAAAAAAGTCGCGCTGGCGAGGGTTGCCAAATGGGAAATGGAGATCAGCATGTTTATTTACTTAGCGTGGCAAAGGTTCGGACCATCAAACCCTGTCCTCAATCCAACGAGACACGGTACGTATTATTTTGCGTTACGTTCACGACGATTAGTGTGATATACGCTTCCGAGCAGAGTTGTAAAACTAGCATTACCTACCGTAGACAAGGCTTTCCCAAACCGTGTTTCGTGGGAAGTGAAAACAAGTGCTCCACGATAAACTGCTAATAATATGACTTTTTCCCCATATTGTGACGATACTAATTGATTTTTAAAAGATTTATTACGTTTTCTGTGTGACTGGTTATGATTTAAAATTGAAGTATCCACTGAATAAAAGTTTATTTTTTTAAAAAATTATATTAACCTTCAAAATAAAAAAAAGGTGTCCATCAAATTACAAGATTCTCAAAGTGTTCCATCAAAGGAAAGGTTTGGGAACCCGTGCCCACAGACTATCGTAAGTGTGGCATCGTCCAGACGTTGCGGTGCCACACCAAACCACGCAACTCGAGTTGACAGCACAGAAGTCAGCGATGTCTCGCTGGAATCCTCTTGGACGGATGGCAGGCGCCGGCGGAACCAAAACCCTCCCTCAAGCGCCGAGCAGAGGAACACTGTTCCCCAGTTCGTGAGCTCCGATCAAGCTGGCAGCATCCAATGTGCTGTTCCTGTCTTAGCTTGAACTGTACTTCAGGGAAGTGTTTAGCAAATGTGTCCATAAAGTTAAGTAAATCTTTTTATCTTTCTTGTAATTAAGTGAACCCTCAGTTACACTGGATGGTTGTGGTTGCGTCAGGTCTTAACAGCAAGAAAGGCTTGCTTAGTAGCCGGCTGGTCAGTTACGACCGTAACCGCGTTTGTCTGTACGACAGGAGTGTTACAGATCCATCAGGCGTCGTGTCATTTCGATTGCTTTGTTTGTTGCGAATGGAATCAGTGTCTTTTCTAGATTCCCATAGAAACTGGAACTGGTGAACCGTCTAGAAACTGAGTCAGGATGTATAAAGAGATGTGTAGCCTACAAAACATTTTTGTTGTACGTAGTTATCCTCCTGTCTGTTACTTAAAAATAAACAGAATTTGTAGCAAAATTGAAACTGTCAACGATTAATTCTGATTTTATTCGAAAATTATAGATTTGTTAGGTGAAACTGATGCTGTAGTAAAAATAGAGGCAGAATTTAAAAGCCAAACGGTTAACAGACACGTATTAAACATCGCTTCATACTTCGTCAAGCTTATACAGGGTGAGTATTGGCACCAAGAATAACTCCGAAAGTGTGATAGGAGCTGAAAAGTTTGTGGGACAAAAGTTGCATGGGACAACGAGGGCCATGATGTGACGTTGGGTTTTTATTGCTTGGTCGCGTCGGAGATATGCAGGTCAACTTTTTTTTTTTTTAATTTTTTATTTTATTTTTAATGGGATGCTGTAGTTTGGTATTTATTTTCTGATAGCGGCTATCGAAACGAATCCAATAATGTGTAACAGTAAGGTCTTTGAACGTCAACGAAGGCCATAAAGGCGACATGAACGTCCATTTACAGAAGGTGTTCGAAGTTATGACCATTGGTATCAATGCAGTGCTGCAATCTTCATATCATGGATTGAGTGGTATGCCTTATCACTTCGGCACTTATCGAAGCACATGCTCTGACAATTCTCTTCGGATAACTTAAGGTGTAGTTGGAACGTCTTTATAAACAGTGTCTTTTACGAATCTTCACAATAAAAAATCCAGAGGCGACGAGTCTGGCGAACGAGCCAGTCACGAAACATCTCCCCCGCGTCCAATCCATCGATTTGGAAATTTTTAGCCATCAGCGAAAAATGTGCCGGGCACCTATCTCGTTTGTGCCACATTCTGTTCCTTGCTCCGAAAGGTTTTTCTTCCAATAACAGGCCTAATGTTTGTTGCAGACACGTGTTGTACTTCCTACCATTAACATTTCCTATAATTCTGTCCTCTAAAATTCTACACCATACATTCACCGACCACGGTTTTTGGTGTGCAACTTGCCGCAACCAACATGGGTTATTCACTTGCCCAATAATGTGTGTTATGCAAATTAACATTTCCGTAGTTCGTGAATGTAGCCTCGCCAGTAAATAAAATCAAATTAATAAATGTGTCACCCCTCTGAATCTGAAGTTGAGCCTATCGACAGAATTCAGTGCGACGCATACAATCCGTACCAGTTAATTCTTGGTGGAGACTGATATCGTAAGCATGATATTTATGGCGATGCAGAACACGAACAACACTACTATGGCTCATGCCAGATTCCCTTGCGATTTGACGCGAATTAACACAAGGATCTCGAACCACAGTGGCAAGAATACCAATATCCGTTCCCTCGTTAGTAACTTTCCATTGCCAGATATGTTTCCGATGCGTTACAGATCCACTCGTTCTCAGTTTATCACACACATACAGGGTGCATATAAAGTCCGGGAACACTTGCAATCATTTATTGCACAAGAATGTTCAAATGTGTGTGAATTCCTAAGGAACCAAACTAGTGAGGTCATCGGTCCGTAGACTTACCCACTACTTAAACTAACTTACGCTAAGAACACGCATCCAAGCCCAAGATAGACTCGAACCTCCGGCGGAGGAGCCGCGCGAACCGTATCAAGGCGCCCGAGACCACGCGACTGCCCGGCGCGGCAGGTGTAACAAGAAACGCTTTTACTCCTACAGGGCGATACGTAATTAAAACTTTATGACTACCCCTCGTATGTGGCCGATTTCATTTTTCGTCTATGTCCAGTCCGAGTTAGAACTCCTCTCAAGGAACGTTAACACAAGTTTTCCCCTTTTTAGTGCCTTCCTCTGCTTCCTTCACTCCTTCGAACTCATACACTATGAGATCAAAAGTATCCGGACACCTGGCTGAAAATGATTTACAAGTTCGTGGCGCTCTCCATCGGTAATGCTGGAATTCAGTACGGTGTTGGCCCAGCCTTAGCCTTGATGACACCTTCCACTCTCGAAGGCATACGTTCAGTCAGGTGCTGGAAGGTTTCTTGGGGAATGGCAGCCCTTTCTTCACAGAGCGCTGCACTGAGGAGAGGTATCGATGTGGGTCAGTGAGGCCTGGCACTAAGTCGGCGTTCCAAAGCATCCCAAATGTGTTCTATACGATTCGGGTCGGGACTCTGTGCAGGCCAGTACATTACAGGAATGTTATTGTCGTGAGCCACTCCGCCACAGGCCGTGCATTATGAACAGCTGCTCGATCGTGTTGAAAGATGCAATCGCCCCGAATTGCTCTTCAACAGTGGGACGCAGGGAGGGATGCAAGCTCCCTCCATAAAAAACAAGGCACACCATAACACCAATGCCTCCGAATTTCACTGTTGGCACTACACACGCTGGCAGATGACGTTCACTGGACATTAGCCATGTCCACACCCTACTATCGGATCGCTACATTGTGTACCGTGATTCGTCACTCCACACAACGTTTTTCCAGTGCTCAATCGTCCAATGTTTAGTCCTTCCACCAAGCGTCGTTTGGCATTTACCGGCCGCTCGACCATTAAATGGAAGTATTCTCACCTCCCGTCTAACTATCATAGTGCTTGCAGTGGATCCTGATGCAGTTTGTAATTCCTGTGTGATGGTCTGGATAAATGTCTGCCTATTACACATTACGATCCACTTCAACAGATGAGGTCGGCCTGTACGCTTTTGTGCTGTACGTGTCCCTTCACCTTTCCACTTCACTATCACATCGAAAGAGTGGACCTAGGGATGTTTAGGAGTGTGAAAACCGTGCGTACAGACGTATGACACAAGTGACACCCAATCACCTGACCGCGTTCAAAGTCTGTGCGTTCCCCGTAGCGCCCCATTCTACTCTCTCACGATGTCTATTGAGGTCGGTGATATGGAGTACCTGGCAGTAGGTGGCAGTAAAATGCGCGTAGTATGAAGAACGTAGGTTTTTGGAGGTGTCCGGATACTTTTGATTAGATAGTATGTAAGTTCTGGAAAGGTGTAGACGAAGATTAAAATTATTGCTCTTTCAAATTACTTTACCTCCGTTCAGCGCCACTGTTGCCACAAACGATGGCGAAGAGAAAAGAGACATGTTTGTAACGGTGCGAAGCACAGCTATACTTTCAGCTGGCAGTGAATAGACCATGTGGTGTAGACAGTAGGTACTTGGACGTCACAGCAGACCAAGGAGTCGACCCATTTTTGGTGTTAGAGGGGACTTCATATCCTCCCTAAATGAGGAATTATGCCTCACCAATTTGAACTGAAACCGAAGTGCCACAGTCGGAAGTTTTCGCTCGTGAGTACAGTTACAGCGTCAGTGTGTAGGAAACATTGTAAA
This sequence comes from Schistocerca americana, assembly GCF_021461395.2. NCBI lineage: Eukaryota > Metazoa > Arthropoda > Insecta > Orthoptera > Acrididae > Schistocerca > Schistocerca americana. The sequence goes on from NC_060127.1 coordinate 145,828,050, forward strand.
TGAGGGATAATGCAGTACGGGCGTATTTCGTAGAACTGCTGCACTGTAGCTTGACCATTCCCGCTGTGTTAGACGGTGAGTTGGAACAGGGCCCAGATGTGGCGAGATGAGATGATACGCTCCGGAGCTGGCCACGTAAGCTGGGGCGAATACCCAGCGTGGGCTCTCTGTGTGTGTGTGTGTGTGTGTGTGTGTGTGTGTGTGTGTGTGTGCGTGTGCGTGAGCAGTGAGCTGGGCTGCTAATGCAGCCAAATTAATAGCGACACGCCCGCTGCCGGTCCGCAAAGGGCAGAGCGCCACGCCGCAGACTGCCTGCTGTGCCGTCCTGCTCTGTTTTGTTGGCGGCTGAGCGTCTGCCTGCGCCACGCAGCGACGTCCCCTGACCGGTGTTACACCTGTTGGATGCTGCAGGCAGCGGCGGCCCGTACTAAGCGCCCTCTACACCTTCAATAATATTGTATGATATTATTCGAGTTGTACAACTTTCGAAAACCTCAGCGCGGTGGTGCAGGAAGATAGTCAGTGAGGGTCTGGAAGTACCGACAGGGGATCTGGAGGCGTGGCCAGCTGCGACACGTTTCTCAGTTGAGGACGGCCCGGTCGAGGTGGTCCCACAGGAGGTGCTTAAATCTAGGGAATTTGGTGGCCAGTAGACACTGCGACCTCTCTGACGCATTGCATTATCCTGCTGGTAGATGGCATCGCTCTGCTGGGGGAAAAACAAACTGCGTTTGGGGATGGACGTGGTCCCCAACAACAGATACATACTTGTGTTAATCCAATGTGCTTCCGAGAATGAAGAGATCACCCAGGAGATTGCACGAAAACATTCCCTATACCGTACTCTTCCGACGATTGTTGCAGGGTGTTTGCTTTGAGACTTTTCACGCCGCACACGCCAGCAGCCATCTGTCCGATGGAGCACAAAACCACCTGATCCATCTGAAAAGGCCACCTGTCGCCACTCGTCCAGTTACGGTATTCGCGTGTAAATACCAGCCTTCGTCGCGACCAACAGCAGTCAATATGGTCGCCTGAACTAAGCGTCTACTGCAGTGGTCTATACTAATTACAATCATGATTATTGTGTATGTACGACCTGATTAGAGTTTGCAGATAACAGGTCTATAGTTCGTGACGACAAACTGAATTGAATCGAAATTGTCTGTTCAGATAAGGCACGGTTCTACGTACAGCACGACGACATCGTGTGTTTCGTGTGTCTGAAGAGAACAAACATTGCGAGATTGCGTTCACCCTCATCATACAAGTCCAGCATCTGTTGTGAAGCAGACGCGCGGAGTGGCCGAGCGGTGTGACGCGCCACGTCACGGATTGCGCGGCCCCTCCCGCCGGAGGTTCGACTCCTCCCTAGGGCATGGGTGTGTGTGTTCTTCTTAGCATAAGTTAGTTTAAGCTGTGTGTAAGTCTAGGGACCGATGACCTTAGCAGTTTGGTCCCTTAGGAATTCACACACATTTGAACATTTTTGTTGTGAGGCTACGTGGTGCCTTTGGGTACACAACACTACCACAACTGGTTTAGACAGCAGGCGTCACATTTGCGGCTTGTTAAGGCCAGTGGGTGTCACCTATCTTCCAGGTGTCCGTGTTGTTATATTTCAGCAGGATAACGGAAGACTGCACGTCCACCGTGTTGTCGCGACGTACACAGTGTGTTCGACTGTTGTCCTGGCTTGGCCGGCACATTATTCAGGTATCTCACCCATTGAAAACGTCTACTCACGAATTTCCGAGGGACTGTTACATCTGCTCTCGCTACCCACTACAAACGATGAACTTTGACACAGAGTTGAAGCAGCCCGGAATGACGAAGGCATATCTGTCACTCAAGCTCAGTTCGATTCGATGCCCATGAGAGTTAGAGCCGTTGTTGCTGACGTAGACGGCAGGTCTGTGCACTAAATTTGCTCCCTTCCCACCTCCAAATCATCGACAGTTTAATGACGTGTTCTTCCTTGTATTTGCTATACATACTACTGTGGTTTGATAAGTCTGGTAAAAATACGAGAAAAAAGGTTTGTTTCATAAACAACTAACCTTACTTCTCGACATAGTCTACTTTGAGGAAATACACTTAGTCCACCGATACTCCAGCTTTTTCGTCGCATCGGAAAAATAGATTCTGTTGAATTCTGCAAATCGAACGCTGACTGGAACTGTCACTTCCTTCTTTGATGATAACTTCTTCCCAACAAAAAAAAATAAGTTTCACGTTAGGGTGAAGAAATCACTTGGGAATAAGGAATTCATAGACTCGGTGATGTGTGAGATGGTGCATTATCCAGGTGAAAGAGCACTCTTTTCCATGCCAGCCTTGGTGTTTTATCATACGATCCAGCAATGAAGCATAACAGGGCCCACTTATGGTTCTGCCTTTTCCCACGTGATGTACAAAAGGATTATTCCTTGGGAATTCTAAAAACACAGTGACCAACACCTTGCCATCTGACAAAACGGTCTTTGGTTTCTTCAGTGCACTTTCACCAGCATTTGTCCATTTGAATGCCATTTTGGCTTTGGTATGTAACGATGGATTCAATCAACAGTCGTAAACGGACGCAATAAGTCTTGCGGATTGCGATTAAGTATCGCCAGACATTGTGCTGAAATGTTGTGCCGGATGCGCATTTGGTCGGCTTTGAGCACTCGCTGCAGCCACCGCGCACGCAGTTTCTTCGTATCCAATTCTCTGTGCAGGGTGGTATTATACACTCGCTCAGTTGAGATGTGATCTCACGAATTTTTATTCGGCGGTTTTGCATTACCATGTGATGGATTTTGTCAATGATTTCGTTGGTGGTGACCTCAATTGGGCGCCCAGAGCGCACTTCGTCTTTTCTGCTTGTCCGACCATGTTTAAATTTATAAATACGAAAGAAAGTGCTCTTCAATCTTGGTGCAGAGCCTACGTGAACTTGATCCAGTTCTCTTTCGATTTGTGCAGCAGTCCAACCCTTCATAGGGAAATGTTTAATAACAGCACGAAACTCGGTTTTCGCCATTTCTGTTGCAGTCGACACATTGACCAATTCAGGCGGCTGTCAACGATGTACTGTACATTGTTGAAATTCTGAATACGATCTTTGGAATAGTGAAGCTTACCAACCGTGAAACCGCAACAAAGATGTTACGTTCTTTCATGGAATTTTGCCAAACTTATCCAGCCACCCTCCTACAGCAAGTAAAAATTCATCAATTGCCATCCTTCGCTGTGTTGCAATGTTAGAGGTCATGCGTATAGATGTAGATGCTCCCTTGCGCCTCCTCATTTTAGAAACACACGTTGCGCTAAATTTAAGTACGGTACGCAGTGTTATGACGTTTTGCGACTTGTTCGTTGGCGCTGTTGTCGCTCCTGGTCGCCCGTATTCGCAGCCCGCCGGCGCTGCGGGTATTCTGATGAGGGCCCGTCCTGAAACGAGACAAATAAACCGGCCGCCGCCGCCGCCGCCGCCGCGCTCGCTAATGAGGCGCAATTGAAGGGCCGATGAACCGGCCGGGGCCTGGTTGGCAGCAGGCGTCCGTCACGCCCTCTCTCGTTGGCCGGCCGGCCGGCCGGCCGCCTGTATCACTTTGCCACCTTCGGCAGGTTTAGCGTTGGCACGCCGCCTCGACGTCCTCCCGGCCATTCCAATCGGCGCCGCGAGAGAAAAACGCCGGTAATTTTCGCGATCATATTTCCCGCTGTCGGCTTTTCCACGTATCTCTACTCCCACTCTCGTTCCTCCCCATCTCTCTTTCTCTCTCTCTCTCTCTCTGGCAGTTTTACAAATCCAGCGGCATAACCGGAGCAGCCGAGTTACGACCGGCGCAGAGCCATATGAATGAGGCGCGCCGAGCCCCACCTGCGCTCCGCAGAGAACAACTCGTGCGCGTCCGCGTAAGCCCTGAGCAGCGCAGCCGGCCGATACACCACACTACGTCACGTCTCGCAGTCATTGCTTTCGCGACGCCTCGCGCTGTGGAAGTTATCACCGCCTGACAGCTCCTGCGACACTGCCCCCCCAAGCGGCGCGATAGCCGTCTGTCTCGTTACGTCATAAGCGCCGTAGGAATAATTCGTGCTTTTAATACCTTTTATTTGTAATTTACCGAGTATGTATCACCCTTTTGCGCCCGAAGCGTATTTGAAACATCTAGAGGCGTTAACGATTGTAGTATAAATGCAAACACAGCCAAACCTCGCTAAGAAATACTTTTCGAAATTGCATATAACTCAAAGTAAGTGAACGGAAACAGTGTTTCAGGCCTAAATTCCCCCACACATTTCAGTGTGGCATATACCTCATATTCGGCCATTGATTAATCATTTTGCAACCCAGGACATCTCCCGTCTATCCACTGGAGAGCACATGACGACCTGTGTGGTAGTGACCACTTCCCCATCTTCCTGTCACTGCCCCGGCGTCAGGCCCACGGACGTTTGCCCAGATTGGCTTGAAAACAAGGCAGACTGGGACGCTTTTACCTCTGCTGTCACCGATGAATCTCCCCCACACGGTAACAACGATGTGGTGGTTGAGCAGGTAACTACAACGATCGTTTCTGCGACGGAAAACGCGCACATACAACGACGAAACTTCCAAAGTTGCACATTAAAGACAGGGGTGTGCAAGGATGGCAACCGCATTTCACTCCAACACACCATTGGCGCGAAATTACGAATGTTCCGGAATATTTTGAACAGACCGTGTATATAAAATATGGTGTTCTAGTGTCCTTCGACCTAGAGAAACCCCCCGACCGTGTATGGCATTCCGGTCACCTTTTGAAACTAAGACATACACATTTCCAGTTAACTATGTCCACTTTATTGCATACTACTTCTCTAATCGCCCATTCTTTCTCAAATCTCGTATCCTCCATCCCCATTGCAGGAGTGCCGCAAGGCTCCGTCCTCTCTCCTCTCCTCAGTTCTGCTCATATGTCCAAAGCACCTCCACCAGTCCACCTCGTTCAGTATGCTGGTGACGCAGCTTTTCTCGCCATCTATCCTACACTCCAGAAATCCGCATGATTCCTCCAGATCCACCTCAGTCAGTTCACCTCCGCCGCGTGGCCGAGGGCGCCTTCTCACGGATTGCGCGGCCCCTCCCACCGGAGGTTCGAGACCTGGTGTGTGTGTTGTTCTTAGCATAAGTTAGGTTAAGTAGTGTGTGAGTCTAGCGACCGATGACCTGAGCAGTTTGGTCCCTTAGGAATTCACACACACTTGACCATTTTGAACATTTAGTTCATCTCCCGTGTAACGAGTGGCTTCTCAAGGTCAGCCCCTCCATGACCCAGGGAATAATTATCGAACGAACCACCCGCACACTCCACCTTCATCACCTGTACCTTACCATTTACATGACGTCCTATCTAGTTCATAAACCGACAACTAACGAAGAACTATTAACCGTCCAACAGAAAGCCCACGAGACACTAACACTACTGAAGCCCGAACTCCAGGTTTACACTCCATTATTCTCCACACCTGTTCAGACCCATCCTCTGCTACGTAAATCTTACATATATCTGTGCCTGACCAAAGTTTGTCAGTCCCTCGAAATCCTCGAAAGCCATACACTCCACGTCTTGCTTTCCGCATCCGTTTACCTTCCCCCACATGGATCCTCTACCATCTCAACAAATTCCCACCTCTCCTCACCCAAATCGAACAGCTGCGCATCCACTATACTATTCGCAGACTAGATTCCAAAACCCCATTGCCTCCCCTCTGCCGCGCCTTCACAAACACATCCATCCGTCCCTACACCTACATACTCCCCATATTCTGTCACCAGGCAACATCAACCGACTCCCTCTCCCAGACGAAGAAGTACGCCACTATATTTATCTCTCGTACAAATTTTAACGTTTCCCCACCTATCCCACTCTACATCAGGGCTCTCCTCTCCCTGCCGCGCGGAATTAGCCGAGCGGTCTAGGGCGCTGCAGTCATGGACTGTGCGGCTGGTCCCGGCGGAGGTTCGAGTCCTCCTTCGGGCATGGGTGTGTGTGTGTGTGTGTTTGTCCTTAGAGGATAATGTGTCTTCATCCACCCCATCCTTCTCCTCCGCACCCGCTTTCCCACCTTCTGTCTTGCCACTATCCACCCCGAAAGTACCTTCCTCTCCATAGTTTTGCTACCCCCTCACCCCTGTGGAACATATCCTCTCCTCTCGAAATACTTATCTCCCAGCATAGACTCTTCAGGCTTTTCTTAGCAGAATGTCGCCTTTCTGTGATGTTTTTAGATGCCCATCTTTGATTCTTCAATTTGAAATAGAAAATGAGTCCTCCTATTCTTTTTCTCGTCTTTGTTTTATTTTTGAAATATAATGTATGGTGTTGCCTGAAGATCGGAATATTGTACTGCCCACAGCCCCCCCATCTCTCCGATATGGAGCGAGGAGGATAAAATAACACCAGAGAAGAAAAAAAGAACGTACATGTGCTTCCACACGTAAGTGGGAATGATACACTATATATCATTTCGTTTCGCTTTTTATTCTTTACGACGTCTATCGATATGCATGTTCATAGTCTCCGGCCAATGAGCCATTTTAATTTAATCTAACTGCTTCTTCAAAAGACGTCTGTGTTGAAGATAGTTAATTTGTGGCTCATTGATAGTTACCAATCTGATGTCGCTAGTTACGGATCTGATGTAGCGACAACTGTGGAGTTTATTTCGTTTGTGTGGGGAAACAGTTGTATTGCTTTCTGGCGTTTTGTTATCAGGATCTTCTCTCCTCATAGACAGTCCTGGTGGTTTTTTTTTGGTACTGTGTGTTAAACAAAGCAGGCACTGCGTTGCATACCAGTTTTTTTAAAAAAATATTCCGTATTCATGAACTGATGTGCCTCGAAGTGTAGTGAACTTTATTGTGTATATAGTACGTACTAACAATTTTTCGCTCGTAGAAAAAAAGTAAATCTTCACCAAATATCTGTAAGTTACAGGAGAATCGTAACTAAAGTGTCCAGGTTTGATACCTCATATGACTCTTAAAAAAGACCTTAGAAATGACAAATGTTGTCTCTTTTTGTTAGTTTATGCTATTTAGAGCTCTACATACACTTCCTTCTGGAAGAAAAAAAAATCGATACTATTTATTGCATTTAAAATTACCTTTCTGAGAGGCCGTGATGAACATAAAAAACTATTGGCTGACATTTCGTCTCCGATTGCGGAACGCATCTCCGGAAACAAATGGCAACTCTATCAACGGCTCGACGGTCCCCTCGAATTTATAGAGAGCTGTGTAGAATCACTATTCGCCATGTAATGGCGGCTGGCGTGAAATTATCTTACTGATGTAGACTCGCGTAGGATGCGCGATACCGCATCTCTGCCGTGCTGAGTCTTAAAAGCAACATCCGAGTCTTGCGATGGACGGCAAAAGGCCGAGTTTTTGTCTTTACGGGCTGTGCAACATTGAAAAACAGTTGCAGGTTTTTTTTATTTTACCAACTGAACGACTTATTGTGTCAGTATTACACATGTACAAAGGATGTTCAAAAATATGGAAACACCACAAACTCATTATCATGCCTAATACGATGTAGGAAAGCCGTTAGCATTCAAAGCACCTTCCGGTTGCCTCGGAATGGATAAATACAGATCGTGTGTAGTTTTCCAAGGGAATGTTACAGCAGTCTTCGTGCATAATGGTGGCAAGTTCAGTTAGAGATGATAGGTTGATAGCGATCACAGACCCGTCTCTCCAAGTAGACCGTGAAGGCACTGTAATAGTGCAATCTGGTGTGACTGTTGTGGCCAGAGGAGGTGCGGCAGTTCATCCTCATACTCGCAAAAACCAGGGGTGGACGAAGCGAACTGTGTGGGCAGCGGCCCTGTCGCCTTGGAACACAGCATCGCCTTTGGGCAGCACACACTGCACCGTGGGATGGTCCTGTTCGCCAAAATGGTCACACACCATTTGGCAGCAATGTGACCTTGCAGAGCAACCATGGTGTACTTGGAACACAACGACATGGGTGCCCAAACGGTCACCGAACCTCCACCATGTTCCACTCTCGAAGCGTTAGCTCGACCGGAAGTTGGAAACTAAAACAATACTCATGCGACGAGACGAGTTTCTTTCATTGCTCCGTAGGCTTGGGCACCACGTTTTCCCATTAGGAGCATTTGCATCACTAACGAGTCGTTTTGGAATTGTAGCTCCCCCTGCATTTCCCTGCTTAAGGAGCTCCCTTCGTGTCGTGTTGGTACTGACATTCAGTTCTGTAATGACTTTCGCAGCTGTCGTCTTCTTATTTTTCGTTACAGTCCTCTTCTGTGACCGCCTGCAACGATCACTCAGCAGATACTTCCCTTCGCGTTGTGCTTAGCGAATGATGCTTTTCCGCTTTCCCTGTACGCGGCACAAATCTTCGATACGGTGCCCCTCGAAACTCCACACACTTCGGCTACCTCGGTTACGGAAGTACCCGCCACGCGAGCACCAACAGTTTGCCCACGTTAGGACTCACTTAGCTGGGACACGACGCACTCTCAGCTACACAGAACACTGTTCTGAGCAAGACGTACTGAGGACAGTGCGCGGCTGCCGTTGGCAGTGAAACACTACAGCGCATCCCGCACGATTGGCTGGCACCCGCATTCAGGCTCTAGCGTGCATTTGTCCTCGCGGTGTTTCCATTTTCGTCCAACCCGTGTAGTTATAGAGTTAATTTAATTTTCCCGAACTTCGCGATGTTAACGCAGTAGTTGTCCTTTTTAGATTTCGCCAAGTGAAAGGGTAGTGAACAATTTGAAAAATCGTGTCAACAGCACTTTCATTTTAGAAGCGACAGAATTACAGTTGTTAAGTGGATCCTTTTTATGTGCCTTGCTTATCTGCTCACGTGGCCATTTCATATCCTGACAGTACCAGAACAATACGGCTGAGATGTTTTATTATGGCTTTATAAGAAATGACACCCCTTTCTATCCGTAATACCTTTTATTTACACGGAATGAGCGTTTTATGTGTAGGAGTTTTTCTTTATCCATTTCATATAACGAAATAATATCAATATAAGAAGCATAGTATCTTAGAAAACGTGTATTATACAGAAAATGCTTGTACTGAGATGGATAGTAACATCCTGAGATCTCAAAACCTACGTCATTAATAGAGGTTTAGATCTGAGGACAAACTTGTTCTAGCGATGTTGATTTACAGGGGGGTTGACAAAATAATATGAACGCCTGAAATACAAGTACTATTTATGTGTTAATAAGCAGTTGGACCACCATTGGCTTTGAGAACAGCTGCAGTTCTTCACGGAATAGATTCGTTAAGTCTCAGAATAGTTGTATCAAAACATCCGCCAGTTGCTTCAGCGATGTTGGAATCGGAAACCTGCTCTTCACTCTCTGCTGTAAAACTCCATAACGGTTCATGTGATGTCAAGGCCAGTCGATTCTATTGGCAAGGGAAGACGTTTGATGATATTGCGATGCTCCGCAAACAACGCCTGTATCTTGTTCGCTGTGTGTATGAGCGCGTTGTCATCGAGGAGTATGTCACTATTTGGTAGCAATATGCTAATATTGGTAAGCGCTTCATTGTCGGGCATGTCGACATATTCATTCGCAGTAATCCGGCTAGTGAGAGTAATGATAAGACGAGCTGAATGCCGAATGTAGCCGCCCAAATCGTAACGCAATCTCCCTCATGCTTCACAGTGGGAAACAGCGTAAACGATGATTCATCGGGCCATACCACATTCTTGTAGTCGTCTTTTCTCTAGATTGTATGATCGTAGTACCAAATTTTTTTTGCAGCTTTGCGTTGGCCTCCGTTATTAGGGTTTTTGTAGCTGCAGCCCTTCCATCAATGTTAGCCTTGTGAAGCTCCCGCCGTAGTGTTATTTTGTCTACATGGCGTTACTAAAGTGAGGGTCTAGATGTCCAGTGTTACTTTTGCCGCGCTTGTTTTTTGTCGTCTGGCCTTTAAACTCCCGAGGTGATTTTCTGTAACGTATACCTCGAGGTGGGGTCTCTAGGATCCCTATGTTTAAATCGGGATTTAAGGCAAAAATTTTTTGAAATTTTTAATTTACGCTATATAACATTTATTTTTCAATTATTTAAGCGTTGTTTAAATGCTTCTAGCTTATTTTATTGCACTAAACAAAGCCTGCAGCATTTTATTATTTATCACACAAAAGCATATAATTTTGTGTGGTTCTTTTAAATAGTACGCATAAATAGAATGTTAGAGTACTAAATTTTACATTCTGAAAAATTATACAATCTCTGTAACAAATTTCCAAATAAAACTAAATTCCAGGGTTTAAATTATCGCATAAAACTTCCACCCGATAGGTACAAAAAGGAAGTCTGTCCAATTGACATTTGCTGCCAACTACACTTTTATGACCACTCAGAACACATTCGATTTTAACAGACACTTTAAGTATTTCATTAAAGAAACAGCCAGATCCTCATCACAACTTTCCTGAAGTTCTTGCTAATGTAAAATCGGCATGTTTTTCGTTTATTTCTTACTCTATATCACTGACACCTTCCTCCATAGACCGACTAATAACTTCATCAAACTCGGGGAAGTTAAGACTGACACATTCATGTGAACACATTTTGAGCTATAGGGTACCTTGCCGAAGAAAACAGGTACGTAGTTCGCGAGGCGCGGTCTAGGAGACTCCAACACCTACCAATAACACGTGTCAACGATAAACACAGAAGGCGATAACGCAACCGACAACAAAACATCGTAGGCTTGGCAATTTAAGGAGGGTAGGGCGAATATAGAAGCACTCCACCACAACTGGCCTTGGAGTGTGAGTTCAAAAATTTTCGCGTGGTCTGAGACACCACACCTCATGAGTTACGGATTACGGTCGTGGGTCTGTGTCCGTTAACTTGAGCTTTCGCCCACTTTTCCTCTTCGCCGATGATGATTTATCATGCTTTGTGTATGCTGTTATTATCGTGGGTACTGTCGTTAAACAGTTCAGCCGATTTCGTCACAGATGCTCCCACTAACCGCCCACGGACGAGTTGCTCTTCTTGGAAGTCTGACAGAGATCGCACATTTCACCGATCGTTTGTGTTAACCGTTGCAGAACAAAGCGTATAATACGCTGAACGATAACCTCCAAGACTTGACACGCCAACTGTACACTGCAGCCGCGTCGCAGTATTCAGACGTACACAGTAGTGCTAATTTGCAACAAGACGTACGGTGTTGTGAGGTGTGCATATTATATTGTCCATCTCCCTCCCCCCTGTATAATGACAAGTATCTCTACCATTATAATTCATATCATTTACACATAAATAGCCTGAAATGGAGGCCAGTTCTGTCAGCTTCGTTACGTGTCACTACTTACCTTCGGCCTGTCAATGCACCGACAATCTCGAAAAATGGGTTCTTAATTGTTTTGTGTTTTAAAACAACTTTGTCTATGAAACGAAATATTACTTTATTTCAAATAATCCCTTTGTCAGAGAAGTTCCAGGACAGTTTTTCTGTAAAAATAGAAGTTTGCTCTTACCAAGTAATAATCCTAGCTAAGTGGTCCCAAACCTGGGGGTAATTACCCCATGAGGTGTAAAATGAAATTTGTTCCTGTTAGTTGTTTCCAACAGATCATTACTATTATCACAATTTTGTAAGACTTTATTATTATTTATATAAGTTTTCGATTATTGCTTTTTCTCTTTTACTAGCATTAATGCAGTGGAGACTACAGATTCCTCACATGGCCGACCCACTACATGCATACATCGCTGATGATAAAAGTGAGGCATACGTGTAACAAATGCTAAATATCTCAACAAAACCCTTTCTCCAAGTTGTAGATAGTACCTGCAGTAGTTCAGAAGTTGCTTCATTACTCTTCTCTGAGTGAGATAAATGAATTAATTGACAGCACAACTCAGCAGTAACTACGTATGGGCTAGTGTAATGCTGCACACAGTATTATTATTATATTATTGTTGTTAGAGTGGTTAGACACAAAGCATTAAAAATCTGAAGTCCAGTTTCTGCCAGTTCAGAAGTAAGGAGTGCAGCAATGAAGTGATTTACAAACGTTCAGCACAGTGCACACATCTGAACTTGTCTAATTTTAAATGGGGTTGCAGTGTGCAGGTCAAGCAAGTGCCGCAGTGGAGAGAAGTAATAAAGAATAAATAAGTTTTGTAACAAGCGTCCACCCTCGCTGTGGATAATTAGCTTTCTTATCTGAGAAGGAATTGCGGGTAGCACTTGCTATGCACCATAGTTCATCATTCATTGTATAAAACACACACACACACACACACACACACACACACACGCACACGCACTAAATACCATTCATCGTTCATAATTTTAAAAATAAAAGTGTTCCGATAAAAGTCTTTCATTCTACAGTCTAGTTAGATGCTACAGTTGATGATAATGTGGGGGGAGAGGGCGGGGATACTAGCTAATGTCTGATTGCACTAAGGAGTAATGGTCTAAAAAAGGTTGCAAACCAGTAACCTATCTCCAGTCGAACTAATTCCCTTGGCAATCTATTGACAGTTCCCAATGTTTCCGGACCATGCACGCCGTCTGCTTTCAAAATGGTTCAAATGGCTCTGAGCACTATGGGACTTATCTGAGGTCATCAGTTCGCTAGAACTTAGAACTACTTAAACCTAACTAACCTAAGGACATCACACACATCCGTGCCCGAGGCAGGATTTGGACCTGCGACCGTAGTGGTCGTGCGGTTCCTTACTGAAGCGCCTAGAACCGCTCGGACACAGCGGCCGGCGCGTCTGCTTTCAGTACAGAGCTGTGAGGCGCGACATTGGCATTCAGTTCAAGCCTGTACGTATATATGCCGTTTCTGAGCACCAGCAGATGGAGAATCACTCGAAAACCTGTTGTTAACTGTGTGATTCGTTGCAATAAAATAATGACAAATATCATATTCGTGGCGAAAGAATTGCTGTAACCTTTTGAAGGCAACGACACACAGAGGATCCACCAAAAACGCATTGTTCTTGGTAGAACTTGTCATAATTAAAATCCAGTTAGTAACATACACCTACGATTAAAGCTTTTAGCAAGTCACAGCATGCTAACATTGACTAAAGACGATGAGTTGTTGGGTTAGCGTAGTGAGTGACGTCGCTGATGCGTGATAGGCCTGTGGTTCGTTTCTCGCCGTGTCTGAATTTTTTCCTAACATTTCCGTTTCTATTAGGTTCTGTTGCTCTATTATTAGTTTAATGTAATTATATACTATAATGTTTGAAGTTACGTAAATACAAGATCACCTTTTTTTAAGGAGTGAGTTTCTTCGATTGGATTTATCTACAGGACACCTTGAGCTTCTTGTATAAAGATATTTTGCTTCTTTTTCTTTTACGTTTCGTAATTAACATGTTGCAAAGATTCTGCTACTGGGTAGGAACAGTGATCAAGTAAGACTGACCTTTTGGTTTTACTAAAATGTGGGAATGATGAATAATGTTTATCTTATGTGGAGAAGTATTGCTAATTTGTATGGCACTATTTGTCCTTATTGATTGGATATGGTACTTCCCTTTTCGTCTTAAAAATGTACACGGATATTGAAGTTTTTATTTGTGTGTATTCCTATAGAACAACGTGACTATCATATGGCCAACGGAGGAAACGTGTGTTTTAATAGAGCTAACGTGGGAATTTTACGTTCGTCCGCTTAGTAAACAGTGTAATTTACCAACTAGAACCTCCCCGCAACTGCCGCTGGAGTGCGTTGTGACAACACCGACTCAAAGGAAGGCCTCGGCGCTTGTTCGTGACGTCACGTCAGCTAGGCACGGCCAACGCCAGGTCTGTTGCAGGCATACTCATAATGGTGGTGTCTCCCGCTCTGACACAGGAAAATGTGAAACTATTGGCGGTAGTTGACCAACACACATTGTTCTGAGAGATTTCCGCAATCAATTAATTGTGCAATTCATTACACTTCTTAACAAATAGTCTACTCCTGAACTTAAATTTCCACCTGTTTTAAGGATTGACATACAAAAACAACTTCATGGTCCAGCAGCAACAGAATTCGTGCTTCTTTACCTTATTTGTAAATCTGAGGAAGTTACGTTTGTACTGGGTTGCTTTTACAAGAAACTGTGAACATATTGGTGCTCTTCTTTAGGTATCTTGGTTGACTATGGGGTGAGGAGCACTGAATGTTAATGAAATATCTTGCGATTGTACACGTTGGGGGAGGGGGTGGGGGACAGAAAAAGAGGCGAAAGAGAGATACTTGTTTTATCAAATAAAATTTTTTTATCTTATAAAGTTTCTCCTTTCAGTTGCAAGAGGGGAATATTTATCTTTTCTAATGAGCATGTTTAAAAAAGTTTAAGCTCAGCAGTATTTTCGATGTATGAACCTATTTTGTTTCCTGTTTAGAATTCCTTTCGTTGAAAACGACTGTAATCTAATGACTGGCAACAGTTGGACGTTTACACATGTAAATTAGTTCACATTTCCAGTGACGAGGTCAAACGAAAATAAATAAATAAATAAAAGAAAATGGTTCAAATGGCTCTGAGCACTATGGGACTTAACAGCTGTGGTCATCAGTCCCCTAGAAGTTAGAACTACGTAAACCTAACTAACCTAAGGACATCACACACATCCATGCCCGAGACAGGATTCGAACCTGCGACCGTAGCAGTCGCGCGGTTCCGAAATAAATAAAAGAAACGAGTTCATTGTAAGGGGGTTGGGGTAAGTTTCGATAGCAAAATGGATCAAGTAAACATAGTTACTTGAATGTAAAATTTCCGAAGCTTGCAATGGGGCAAAGCATCTTCTCGTATTGATCTACGTTTGCTTCGACAAAATTCCAGTAATACGTAACTATGATCTTCATTTGTAGCTTTACGATAGTAAGAAAATCTTTCATTTAAATAAAACTGCAGAATCCAAAACAATACCAAACATTTTGTCCACAAATAAGACATTTATAGTGATAAGCACGCCCAGGCGTTTCTGTCTGCAACAGACCTGGCGTTCGCCGTGCCTAGCTGACGTGACGTCACCAACAAGCGCCGAGGCAGTTCTTTGAGTCGGTGTTGGTTGTGATCGCGTATACCACGTTGGGGCCCACGTAACCGTATGCACAAGTCGTATCGTTTCTGAGCGTTCAGCAGGACGTTGAACTCGGCACGCTCAACGTTGACGTTCGCCAGCACGGTCCGTGTGCCGACAGCCTTACAGGCCCTACTTTTGCATCGGTGTGTGCTGTAGACGGGCGACCAGCCGTGGTATCTTCTTGCACTGTATCTGTTGCCTTCACGAAACCTTTTGTACCACTCGAAGACGCACTTCTTAACTGCCCCGCCTGCGTGTGCATGCTTAATCATTGTCCACGTTTCACTAAGGGCTTTCCCGAGCTTAATGAACAGGTTCACTCTGTGCTCACAATCAGCATCCATTGTGTCACCGTAACTAATGCGCCAAGAACCCAAACATGATGTTGCTAAGCACAGCCCTGCCTCGTAGTGAACTTGCACGGAAACGTGTCATGCGCGGTCTGTACTGTGTACGGGTAAGGTCTTAATACGACTGAAGCTACGATTCTGCCTCTACCGGACAGACAGCACTCCTGTACGGCTGTTGGCGCGGGCGGCGTGTTGTGTAGCTGCGGCTGACGGCGGCGCGTGCAGATGCGCCTCGCAATTCAATATCCTGCTGGGTGCGTGCCGCGACTGCCGAGCGCCGCCCTGTGCGTGTGTACGCGTGTGCGTGTGTCCGCGCTGTTTCCAGGTACAGCGGGCTCTGCAGCCGGGCCGGGCAAAAACGGCCAGCCCTTCCGACGCCTTTGTCGCGACCAAACTCCAGCCCGTGACCGCTTTTTAGCTCATCCACCAGTGGAGGCCCGTACTACGCTGCTCAAGCTTTGCCACAAATAATTCGCAGGTCGTCGTTACTCAGGACTACGGTTTCCAACCGACCGTATTCTAAGGGGTTTCCCTTTTTGGTGGGTTAAAAAAATTATCCCCCAAGCCGTAGGCACACAGACGGTGCACTCGAGTCTTGAGCGTGCCGACTTCCTGACGTCATAGCGTGGAATACACGTTGGGTAGTCTTTCTGAACGTGCAGAGCAATATCTACGACGGTGGTTTGGAAAGTTCTCGCAAACGAATACAAAAAAAAGTACATCACTGAAACTTTTTTTGTTTTTCAGTGTCGTCTCCGTGTAGAGTGATGCACTTGGTTCAACGATGTTCCAGTTCCTTGATCCCACCTCGAATATGAGCCTCCTCCAGGCCTGCAAAATGCACTACTGGCCATTAAAATTGCACAACCAAAAAGAAATGCAGATGATAAACGGGTATTCATTGGGCAAATATATTATACTAGAACTGACATGTGATTACAAAAAAATGGTTCAAATGGCTCTGAGCACTATGGGACTCAACTGCTGAGGTCATTAGTCCCCTAGAACTTAGAACTAGTTAAACCTAACTAACCTAAGGACATCACAAAATCCATGCCCGAGGCAGGATTCGAACCTGCGACCGTAGCGGTCTTGCGGTTCCAGACTGCAGCGCCTTTAACCGCACGGCCACTTCGGCCGGCTGTGATTACATTTTCACGCAATTTGGGTGCACATATCCTGAGAAATCAGTACCAAGAACAACCACCTCTGGCCGTAATAACGGCCTTGATACGCCTGGGCATTGAGTGAAACAGAGCTTGGATGGCGTGTACAGGTACAGCTGCCCATGCAGCTTTAACACGATACCACAGTTCATCAAGAGTAGTGACTGGCGTATTGTGACGAACCAGTTGCTCGGCTACCATTAACCAGACGTTTTCAACTCGTGAGAGATCTGGAGAATGTGCTGGCCAGGGCAGCAGTCGAACATTTTCTGTATCCAGAAAGGCCCGTACAGGATATGCAACATGCGGTCGTGCATTATCCTGCTGAAATGTAGTGTTTCGCAGGGATCGAATGAAGGGTAGAGCCACTGGTTGTAACACATCTGAAATGTAACGTCCACTGTTCAAAGTGCCGTCAAAGCGAACAAGAGGTGACCGAGACGTGTAACCAACGGCTCCCCATACCATCACGCCGGGTGAGACGCCAGTATGGCGATGACGAATACACGCTTCCAATGTGCGTTCACCGCGATGTCGCCAAACACGGATGCGACAATCATGATGCTGTAAACAGAACCTGGTTTCATCCGAAAAAGTAACGTTTTGCCATTCGTGCACCCAGGTTCGTCGTTGAGTACACCATCGCAGGCGCTCCTGTCTGTGATGCAGCGTCAAGGGTCCTCATGTCAGCACGTTGTAAGTGTCGTCACCGGCGCCAATCTTGTGTGAATGCTCTGAAAAGCTAATGATTTGCACATCACACCATCTTCTTCTTGTCGGTTAAATTCGCGTCTGTAGCACGTCATCTTCGTGGTGTAGCAATTTTAGTGGCCAGTAGTGTAGTTGTCAACTCCGGCTATCAACTCTTCGTTTGAAGTGAATCTTCGCCCTTCAAGAAAAATTTTCAGTTTTGGTAGAGATGGAAGCCTTACGGAGCCATATCAGGTAAATAAGGCTGGTGTGGCATCAATTCGTGCCTTAGGTCGTGTAATTTTGCCATGGCGACGGCAATGTGTACGGGCGTGCATTGCCTTTATGGAAGATTACTTTTTTCCTTCCTAAACCTGGCCCTTTTTCGCGTATCTTTTTTGTTGCAATTTGCCCAGGAAGTTAGCATAGTAGTATTCTCCAGTAATTGTTTGCGCAGTGGGGAGATAATCTGCAAACAGAATCGCCTTCGCATCGATAGTTGTGGTACTTTACATAAATGACGTGGTAAATGGTAGCACTACTGGTAGCATTTGTAGGGAATGAAACATAAATGAATGTGTGAGAGAGAAGTTGGGAGACGACGATTTCTTTGTTTTCCGTATGTTTGTTTTACTGCACATATTTAGAGCCGCACAGCATGCATTTTATATCCTTACAAAATATAAATTGCATTTTATAAGTTCAAAAAATGGCTCTGAGCACTATGGGACTTCACTGCTGAGGTCATCAGTCCCCTAGAACTTAGACCTACTTAAACCTTAGAAACCTAAGCACATCACACACATCCATGTCCGAGGCAGGATTCGAATCTGCGACCGTAGCGGTCGCGCGGTTCCAGACTGTAGCGCCTAGAACCGCGTGGCCACGCCGCCGGCATTTTATAAGTAATAAGAATTAGTTCACCACGTAAATTCTGCATTTTTATGCAACCAAAGCAGTTGCTTTTGACACAAGTACAGTTTACATGCACATACATGAAAAACTATACAGTTATTGTTGTTATTTTGTGTTCAGTAGACCGCTCTTCATCGTGATGAAAGCAAAGAGTTTCCTCTTGTTATTGATAAGTGCGAATATTGTTTGAGTAACACAAACATATTAAAATATAAGCTCTACGATGTATTGAAGCGATGTTTCATATGTTTATGTTTTGCAGGTTTTTTTTACCTTCCTTCCGCGGAAGTTATGTTTTCTAGCGCTAAATGATATACCTGTAGCGTCTTTTTTTATTTTTACAAAAAAATGGCTCTGAGCACTATGGGACTCAACTTCTGAGGCCATCAGCCCCCTAGAACTTAGAACTACTTAAACCTAGCTAACCTAAGGACATCACACACATCCATGCCCGAGGCAGGATTCGAACCTGCGACCGTAGCGGTCGCGCGGTTCCAGACTGTAGTGCCTAGAACCGCACGGCCACTCCGGCCGACTGCAACGGACATAATGCTCGTGTAACACAGTCACGATCATAACTGATCAAGGCTAATTGGGAAACTACCGTAGTGTACCCTTACTTACGGTTGTCAACTGTAGTTTTACAACTGTGTGTCTACTTACGCTAGTCAACGGTAGTTTTACAAGTCTGTGTCTAATGGGTTCCACAAAAAAAAATGATTTTTGACTATCTTATATAATTATTGATCGAATTAAAAAATTTAAAATTGTGTCATAATTTACTCCTTAAGAAGTATAATCTTACTTTAGACATGTAACACAACAGGTACTAAAGTTAGTAACTGTGTACATGGTGAGGCAACGTAACTCACGCCGCACAAGTTACCCTGGCTATACTCGCCCAGTATTGAGAAAGAGAGCGCTTATCGACCAGCATAATGATATCCTTGTATGATACACAGTTCCAAATAAACGATATCATAAACATTTAGATACGTGAGTAACCAGTGTTTATTGAGGAGCATTCAGAATATACTCATCCATTCACAGCAGTTCACAACTTCCAGAAAAACTTTAAATGTAATTAAAAACACCATGTACATCTGTATGATAATCTTTACTGGGACACGACCGGTTTCATGGCGTATAGCCACATCCTCAGTGCTTCAAGTCATTAGAGACATCGATGTGGGGAAGAAGGGAAACCCAGCCTTCAGTGGTAAAACGGCATTGAACGTCAAATGCTGGTAGTCGCTTGGAAAAGGGGCCGAATGGATGTGGCTGCAGGCCACCAAACCGTCCACGTTCCATTAAAACTGTACGCGGTGTTCTTTTTGCAAGACGTGTTACCACAGCTGCGGATGCGCGGAACACAGAGTTGTTTATAATTTCAAACCATTTTTAAACTTTTGCTCGCTTACAGCTCCACAAAATAATAAAAAGAAAATAGTTTACCGCTTACTAAATGCTTACAACTCGTGCGGCACGACGTTTTAATATAGTATTTCCGTGCTGTTGACTCTATTCGATAGACATTTTGTAGACAGTATCCACAGATACCAGTGCAGATACAAAATTGTGCAACTGTGCGACTCGTAGTTTAGCAGTAAAACTATCTTTTCCGAAACCCATGAAAACCAACACAGTTAGGCTTTCGCATCCTGAATTATACAGGTTTTACATGCTAAACGTCAAATATTTAACACATTAACTTATTTGTAAAACAATCGTTTGGAGACGTTTTATACTCTGATTTGATCCATTATAAATGGCTCTGAAAGTCTGCGACTGGGAAAACTATAGTTTTGTTTATAAATAACTCTTCTGGTACCAGTCACGATTTTCTTCATTTTATTTTGCGCACGACGCGTTCCGGGAAATGATTCCCGTTTTCAAGTGCGTTTTTTGTTTTTGTTATGCCATTTCTATGTGATGTTGTCGATGTGTGAGAGCCTGCTTCATTTCGTTGACTAAGTTTCCTTATGGTCCATTTGCGCAGAGTTTCACACACACTACACACACAACTTGTGTGTTTAGTGTGTGTGAAACTCTGTACAATGGATCATAAGGAAACTTAAGTCACCGAAATGTAGCAGACTCTCACACATCGACAACAACATCACATAGAAATGGCATAACAAACACAAAAAACGCACTTGAAAATGGGAACCATTTCCCGGAACGTGTCGCGCGAAAAATAAAATGAGGAAAATCGTGACTGGTAGCAGATGAGTTATTTATACACAAACCTGATGTTTGATACGTGGCAGTCCGATTTTTTACAGTATCTGAAGGGGGGGTCAGTGGTCTTCAAGAACAGGAACTTAATTTTTACCTACAAGAAATATTTCTTTATACATCTTCTCCCAATTATTAATTCAGTGTATTGATACTACCAACACCACTATTACAGTTTCATGACTTTGGTGCGGGTTTTATGGCCAACCTGTAGCACTGTCTGGAAGTTGCGAAACTTATAGTACCATACTGTGTTATAAAACGTACCTTCTACGTTATTTGAAAATTATATTATGTGCTAAGTTTCAAATTAGGCCTACTGAACTCCTGTTTTCCTTTGTTGCAGGTGTGTAACATCTCGGAAGTCCTGATGCATCCTGTACAGCTCGCAGTGCAGCCTAATACAGGGAAGGTCAGTTCGTTCCATTAACATGGAACTCTGTGACTCACTAGCAGTATAGCAGTATATTAATCTTACGACTAGATAGGGGAGGGCGTCGTGTTTGTCCTCACGTGTCTAACAACCTGTCTGTTTCCTCCTGACAGTAAAAGACGTGTCTACAATCAGTCACCCGATGTTGGGAGACATGTCCTGTGACGAGCACGTAGACCAACAGAATTCCTCTAGCAAGACCCACAAACAAGGGAGCATCTTTTTTTTATTGCGTCCAGTGCACCCTTTTCTTTTGCAGCTGATGGGAAGACATTCCAATTATTACAAAAGATTCCTGTACACCGAAGCTTCGGTGACCTTGTGGGCATGAAGTCGGACATGACGGTATTGATTCGAGAACATATTTATGTGTTCTTCCGTCAAAGGCTGAACGTTTTCTTATTTAAGGTTAAAAAAGAAAAACCAACTGCTTTTTTTTGCTACTATTTATTTATTTTGGCTTACTGGGCCATTGTCAGGAAACAAACGACTAGCTTCCACGAAAGAAACTAGTATCTTGGAAACGAAACGTTAGAATCAAAAATACTATCAACAGTCATCAATTTCAGTTGATGACATAAAGCGAGAAATGTCAAATCGAGTTTGTATCACTCGTGTCATGTACCAAACGTGGTGAATCAGAATTTACGAGGTGGGTAATATCAAACAGTACTTAACGGGAACATACAACGTTAAGGTATACAAATTGTAAACCTTTGGTGTGCACCTTTGGCGAAGGTGCTGCATGCCTTCTCAAAGATTCACACCACTTGTTTTGGCTACCTATGACTAATGCGGTTACCCGCAGTTCCTAAATAAATTCTGAACATGCCTCAAAGGCGAAACCCGTCAGTAAAGCATCTGCTGTCATTGCGCTGCGCGGTCTCAGGCGCCTTGCCACGGTTCGCGTGGCTCCCCCGCCGGAGGTTCGAGTCTTCCCTCGGGCATGGGTGTGTGTGTCGTCCGTAGTGTAAGTTAGTTTAAGTCCGATTAAGTGGTGTGTAAGCCTGAGGACCGATGACCTCAGCAGTTTGCTCCCACAGGGACTTACCATAAATTTCCAAATTTCTGCTCATTGCAGTCTAGACTGTTTCTTCCTGCTGTCAAATTCTATGAATGTAATAATAAAGATTTAAGAAAAGACAAAGTAAGAAAGCAAAAGTAATACTGTACCAGAAAATATCTAGCAATAAGTCATCCATTCGACAGGTGTTACGCGATGTGGCGTGCCCAATTGGTTCGCCACCAATATTGTAATCACTACTGTTACTCTTTGATATGGGAATATATGCAAGTGAAAAAATTGTGCAATTCAAATGGTTCAAATGATTCTGAGCACTATGCGACTTAACTTCTGAGGTCATCAGTCGCCTAGAACTGAGAACTAATTAAACCTAACTAACCTAAGGACATCACACGCATCCATGCCCGAGGCAGGATTCGAACCTGCGACCGTATCGGTCGCTCGGTTCCAGACTCCAGCGCTTAGAACCGCACGGCCACTCCGGCCGGCAATTGTGCAATTATTTGTACATTTCACCGTAAGAAATGTTCAGTAAGCGATCGATCAAAAACTAAACAGAGGGTATGGTGGGGTGTATCTTATTTCTCCGCCTATAGCTAATGATGGCCAGATTGACCAGAAGGCATTAGATCATTTCCGCAGTACGTCGATCGACGAGCAAATTAAGAGCTCACGGAATATCGAGCAAGCCTTGAGACTGTATTCTGGACTTGCCAGCAGAGAGAAGTCGACACTTATCGGGACGAAAGAGCCAGATGGAAAGGTAACTCCTGGAGTACCCTAATATCCGTTAACCGTATTGTAGATGACGTAGGAAGCTGCTAGGTTAGAGAACGGGAGAGAAAGGCTGTTAGACCACAGAGACGGGCAGTTTTCATTCAGCGGAAATTAATATAACATATTGCACATTAATAGCCGAAAATGTAGGCGATAAAGCAATGGAAACAGTAACAACTTTCAAATTTCGTGCGCAACTTTGTCGGACACCTTACCGTATCTGCACCTCTTCTTGTTTTGTCCGTCCACGGATAACTGCTGTCTCGTTTTTGTACAGGTTCTATATCATTTTTTCTATCTTTATGGTCTATTCCTACTCTTTTGAGTACCTCAAACATCTTATCCCATTTAACATTATCAAAGGCTTTCTCTACATCTACGAAAGCTATGTATGTTTTCAGGTTCTTATCTAGTCGTTTCTCTATTATTAGTTTTAGAGAAAATTTTGCTTCTCTGGTTCCTCTGTCTTTCCGGAATCCAAACTGGTCTTCGGAGAGTGTAGCTTCGACTTTTTGTTCTATGCGTTTTAGGATAATTGAGGTTAATATTTTAGAGGCGTGCGTAACTAGGCTGAGCGTCCTATAATTTTCACATCTTGTAGCATTTGCCTTCTTTGGAATGGGGATCATAATGTTTTTCTCAAAGTCTGTAGGAATTTTACCCTGCTCGTACATGTTGAAAACAAGATTATACAACTCCTGATTCAGTTTTGCTCCTCCAGATTTCAGAAGTTCGGCTGGGATATTGTCTATACCAGGCGATTTGTTGTTTTACAATTTTTTCAGAGCTAGTTCAAACTCTTCCTTCAGTATAGGTTCACCTATGTTGTGTCCATCTACTTCTGTTTCTTCTTCCATGATGTTTTCAGGCAGGTCTGGTCCGCTGTACAGTTTTCCTAAATATTGTTTCCATCTTCTTGCAACTTCATCATCGTCATCCAACATATTGCCATTTCAATCCATCAAAACCGTACACTTGTTTCTTCTGTCTCCAAAGCAATGTCTCACACATTTATAGGCCTTGTCGATATTTCCCTTGCTCATGTTGTCCTCAACTGAAATACAGAGATCATCAAGGTATTTTTCTCTTGCTTGTTTTGCCTCTCTGTTGATTCTGTTTTTCAGACTCTTGTATTTCTCTTGGTCTTCCTTCTTCACAGAATTTTTTAATTTCCTTCTTTATTCCATCATATTTAGTAGGTCATTAGTGATCCATTCCTTCCTTTTCTCTGTCCTTTCTTTTCCTATTACTTCTTCTGCTGCTTCTAAAATACCAGTTTTTATTTTTTCCCAGCTGCTTTGGATGTCATTGCAGCCCTGTGTATTTGTTTTCTTGTCTGTTTCTAGTTGATAGTGCTCCAGTGTATTTTCGTTTTTCAGTTTTTTCAAATCCCATTTACATGTACTTCTTTTTTTAATGTTCTTGAATTTTAGTTCAGTCGTCATCATAACGAGTATATGGTCACTTTCCACATCACAGCCTGGATATGATCTGCTGTCCTTAACTTGGTTTTTAAATCTTTGCTTCACTAATATGAAGTCAATTTGATATCTGTTAACGTCACCAGGCATTTTCCAAGTATATCTTCTTCTTGGATGATGATTAAAGAAGATATTTGTAATGGAAAGTTTATTTCTTTGGCAGAATTCTACAAGTTTATCCCCTCTTTCATTTCTTAATCCTAATCCAAAATTCCCTGCCCCATCCTCTTCTTTACCTTCCCCAACAACGGCATTCAAATCTCCCATGATGACAAGGTTTTCAGCTCCTTTAAATCTGCCAATTACTTCTTCAAGGTGGTCATTCATCATGTCGATTTCATCATCCTCGTGCCTCGTAGTTGGCATGTATACTTGGATTATGATTGTGTCTCTTGGTTTAGTTTCCAATCGGACATAAATTATCTTCTCACTATGTTGAACAAATCCTTTTACTCTTAACCCCATCTCTTTACTGAGGATAATTCCCACTCCTGCAATCCCGGGATTGTCTTGTGCTGTTCCAGTGTGTATTATTCTGTAATCCCCCGACCAAAAGTCGCCAGCGTTTGGCCATCTCACTTCTGAGACTCCCAGTACATCAATATCCATTCGTTTCATTTCCATTTTCAAGTTTTCCAGTTTACCACATTTAAGAAGTGAGTTGACGTTCCATGTTGCTATCCTTCTTACATTAATGCTTTTGGATTTTGGCATCTCTTTAGGTGTCCCCGCCCGGAGATCCGAATGGGGGACTATTTTACCTCCGGAGAATTTAACCAAAGAGCTTTCCATCATAAGCTGTTGATACTTGGGATACCCGCCCGGGTCTTTAATGGAGTGTTTTCCCGTTGCCTTCTCCATTCTATGCCGTTGGGCACCTTGTGGCTCCTCCGCCCTTAGGAGCAGTTTCCCACTCCAAGGGCAAGAGAGTGCCCTTCCTTCTAGCCGCTCATCCGCCCTCCTAGAAGGCCGTTGGCAATTGATAGAAGGTAATCTCCTTATTCCGGGAGATACTCGGCTCAGTAGAAGTATAGGTTGGAAATGGAAGACCCCTAGCCCTCGAAACCTAATAGCGTCAGGGTCGGAAAAAGAACAAGAGTTGGCCGAGGGAGGCCAGATAGGAAAGATAAAAGTGAGGAGCCTGGCATAAGTAAGTGGAAGCAATGCCAGGACTCAGCTCGGGGCCCCGTGGTTGCCAGCCACGCATCACTAGGTGTGAGTCCCTGAAGATAGCCACGTACTCACTAGGTGTGAGTCCCTGAAGATTGTTTACAGATAACGAGGATAAAACGACTTACACTGCAGGAGTGATACCGCCAAACTGCACATCTGTGTGCCAGCCTTTTAGTTTTTATTTTTATCGCCAAGTTAAAACTTTATTCCGAGTCTTCAAAATTAGCTTTTTTTCTGAAAACACAGTGGGAACTGCACAACCGCTCTCGGTATCGATTTTTTCAGGCCGTGTTATCGTGTCTTGATATGGATGCACATAAATTCGCTAAAAAGAAATATTTTAAATTGTAAACTAAGTTTGTTTTCCTCAGAATCTTCAGAAGGAATGGTGTACTTGCGCAATGATTACATTCTTTAGTTCTTGTTTGTTCAACCAATGTGTTCGCTTCGCTTGTTTTTGTGACAAGTACCATACACTTAGTTCGAGTCCTCCCTTGGGCATGTGTGTGTGTGTGTGTGTGTGTGTGTGTGTGTGTGTGTGTGTGTATGTGTGTGTGTGTTAGTTTAAGTTAGATTAAGTAGTGTGTAAGCCTAGGGACCGATGACCTCAGCAGTTTGGTCCCATAGAACTTACCACAAATTTGCAATTTCTAGTTGTTCGAAAGGGATTGATGTCACAGAGTGAAAGAGTCATTGTAAAGCGACCAGGATTAAATTCGTAATTCTTCACGAATCCAAGTCTTTTGAGAAATTTGTTCGCCTATCTGGATATTATTCCTTATCGCTTTACTTACCTTATTAACTCTCCTATGCCTAACAATTTGGAAACGGAAAAAAATTCAACTGAAGTAACCCTGCAGGATGCAACTGGGTATCGAACACAGGTCCTCCCCTTTACAGCCAGAAGCCTTAAAAAATTCTTCAATTTCAACATAATATAATGTGAGCATATACAGATAAACCCACATAGAGCAATGTGTGACACTACATTTAATTCTATAACAAATTATTTATGGCTCTGGTTCCACTGCAGCAGCCCGGGCCAATTGTGCCTTTTTAGTTTTACTTAGTACAGTCTTTTTGCTTCCTTTAACTTAGTGTCAGGAATTGGCTTATTTTTTTCTGTTTCTCGAAATGCAACTTCTTTCTTGGAAAACAGTCTTTGTGTTGAGGCCTCATAAAGTACTCCAGCCAAAAGGAGACTCCATCGGCCAAACTTTATTACAGGAGATTCTCTCAGTGGTGGTGGAAGATCCGACATGATTGCACGAATGGCGACATTTGTTGCCTTGGTCGTTAAATCAACGGCACTTTCATTGAACAGCTCTTACCTTATAGGTTCATAAGCGACGGCCGGAAAAGTTTCTTTCCTCGATTTCTCGGAAAAGATGCGCTTTCGGACCCCATATAAAATACTCGATATTTAATAATCTATTGAGCCCGCCAATTGAGTCGATTAAGGGACATGAACTTAAGGGATAATTTTCTGAAGAAGGGGGTTATTGAGCCAGAATATCTTAAAAGCCTTTAATTTTAGGTTGTTCACAAATCGGTTGCCGTGTCTTGAGGCCACGCAGCGTCGTCATGGGGGACACCGCCGGCCAGTGTGGCCGAGTGGTTCTAGGCGCTTCAGTCTGGAACCACGCGACCGCTACGGTCGCAGGTTCGAATTCTGCCTCGGCCATGGATATGTGTGATGTCCTTAGGTTAGTTAGGTTTAAGTAGTTCTAAGTTCTAGGGGACTGATGACCTCAGATGTTAAGTCCCATAGCTTCTAGAATGAAATTTTCACTCTACAGCGGAGTGTGCGCTGATATGAAACTTCCTGGCAGATTAAAACTGTGTGCCGGACCGAGACTCGAACTCTGGATCTTTGCCTTTCGCGGGCAAGTGCTCTACCAACTGAGCTACCCAAGCACGACTCACGCCCCTTCCTCGCAGCTTTACTTCTGCCAGTACCTCGTCTCCTGCCTTCCAAACTTGCCCGCGAAAGGCAAAGGTCCCGAGTTCGAGTCTCGGTCCGGCACACAGCTTTAATCTGCCAGGAAGTTTCAAGTCCCATAGTGCTCAGAGCCATTTGAACGGGGGACACCGCTGTGTGGAACGGCCCGACCGCACGCGGCTACGCGCACTGTCCAGCAGTGGAAGGCCCGAGACGCGGAGCTTACGTCCGTCTCGAAAAACAGCGCTGCGGGGACCTGCAGACTCTAGCAAGTGCTTTTCTCAGGCGGCCGCACGTGGCACAGCTATTGACCGCACCCGTTTCAGGGATCATCCCTCGTATTAATCGGTTTCACATACATCTCGAGAAATGACCAGGCCGGGGAAATGAGAGAAATTTGGTCACCGGCAGTCGCTCTTTCCACCAATACTCTTGATGGGCGGAGGGAGGGGGGGGGGGGGGGGGTTCAGAAGTTCTAACAACCCTACCACAACAAAGGTCAAAAATTAATTATGATTGTAGTGTTGCTCACGCTGCTAAATACTGCATTTCCGGGCAACAACAAAGTTATATTATGTGGCAGGTGTCATTAGAGCACAGTTAATAAAGTCATTTCTTGAAATAATGGATAAACTAGGCACTCTTCTTTTCGTGTTTCCCACGCTGGTCTCGTTGTGAAGTCGTGGCTCAATCGTCGAAAATCTAGGTGGTGGTGATTCCAAGCTCGGATGCAAAGAGGCCTTGGTGTTATTCTGCGATATTCAAAAGTTTTGTAGATATGTTTCGTAAACCATTCTTGAAGATTAAACTTTTGCAAGTTAGGAAAATGGTGATGTAAAAAAGTAATCAGCACTCCGACTTTAAGTTACACTTATTTTTTATTACTTTTGTTGCAATATCACGTAACTCGTTCCAAAACATCACTTCACAATATAAAACCGACTTGAAAATATCTTCCTCTACAATTTGCGTCTTTTTAACATGACGACCATAGCTTGACTCCCTCATAACCACCGAGCTAGGTGGCGCAGGGGTTAGCACACTGGACTCGCATTCGGGAGGACGACGGTTCAATCCCGTCTCCGGGCATCCTGATTTAGGTTTTCCGTGATTTCCCTAAATCGTTTCAGGCAAATGCCGCGATGGTTCCTTTGAAAGGGCACGGTCGATTTCCTTCCCAATCCTTCCCTAACCCGAGCTTGCGCTCCGTCTCTAATGACCTCGTTGTCGACGGGACGTTAAACACTAACCACCACCACCACCACCCTCATAACCGCTTACGCGCCCAAAAATCAGAGTTACAAGTACGTCAAAGATCATAGTGACAAAAGAAAGAATATTCATAAGAATAATATCATTGCAATATATGCATATCGATGAATCGAAGTACCTCTACATTAATGAAATCAAATCTGAATGTTGTCACAGAAATATGTTAACTATTTTACAGAAACACAGTAGAATATTGCTGGTATCGAGAGGTTGAGGTGAGGTGCCGTAATGGTTACGTAATTCAAGTACCATTACAAGGTACCACAATCCGTAACGTGGTTTGCTGAGTGTAATTGTAGATAGCGGCTAACAGGGTGTCACAGCTGCTGAAGCTCCCCGTGTCTGCACATATTGTGCCGGCCGAAGTGGCCGAGCGGTTCTAGGCGCTACAGTCTGGAGCCGCGCGACCGCTACTGTCGCAGGTTCGAATCCTGTCTCGGGCATGGATGTGTATGATGTCCTTAGGTTAGTTTAAGTAGTTCTAAGTTCTAGGGGACTGATGACCTCAGACGTTAAGTCCCATAGTGCTCAGAGCCATTTTTTGTACATGTTGTCACACTGGCGGCGCGGTTATGGCGTGTCGTCCAGTTGTGTTGTGTTTTGAAGTGTCGCCGGACGCTGCAGCAGCCTGGAGGCCCGTTTTGCGTCGAGTGCGCGGACCACTCGCAGGACAAAAGCATTCCGACGCGACGCGCCGCTCCGGATTTTTCATTCCGACAAAAGAGCCGATGGGCCGGCCGGTTCGAAAAGCCAGAGCGAGGGAAATTTGCCATTGCGGGCGATAATTGCGCAAAAAAAAAGCGCATCGTCGGCGTTTTGTGCGGCGGGGGTGGGTGTGGTGGCGGGGGCAGTGCGCTATGATGTCGCGGGTGTTTACTGTCCGCTCGTTAACAGAGGCGCGTGTTTACAGGATCTCGCGCGCTACGCAGTTCGCGAGCGATTCCACACGCGAGGCCATAACGGCGCCGAGGGCCCATCTCTGCGCTGTAATTTTCGTGTCGCTCGACGCTGTCACCCCGAGGGCGGGACACGCAGTTTCACCTCGTAACCAGAATCAAAGCTATGCTAATCTTTCCATTCGTGTATCATTTTCATTTTCTTCACGTTTTTTTTTTTTTCATTTTTTGCCTCGTAGAGCAGCATTATTCACAAGTACTCCGTCATTTCTGAAGAAGACTGCGCGAAAACCACAAGACAGCCAGAAAAGTGACACCTGTCATTGGATAGCGCAGGGGTCACCAAACTATGACCCGCGGGGAGGATCCGGCCCGCGGCGTAATTTCCTCATGCCCCACCGACGGCACTAAAATTTGCTTGATAAAACGTATAGAAGACGAGACGTATCTGCACTACTGCTGGTGGTACAAGGACCAAGTGCAACAGATAAACCCGCGGGTAGTAGAATACATGGTAGGGACCACGGTGTGCATGCGCAGTAGCATGCCGCGCCGCTGACGTCAGAGTGAACCCAACTAGTGCTCAGTAGCCCGTAATTGCCCTATTGTGTAGTATTTGCGTTTAAGAGCAAAAACAAGATTGTTAACGGCAGTGTGAATTTTTTAGTGACTGGAGATTGTGTACAGAGGTACGCTTTAATTATCATTGTGGTGCGGGATTTTTCAGAGTAAGTTTTTACTCGATCGCCAGTTTTACGAATCACAACAGTCAAGTTAGAAAGTTAGGAAACAAGTTTCATATATTTCCTAAAAACAATGAACGAAACGAAAATGGATAAATCCTTGT
Source organism: Schistocerca americana (assembly GCF_021461395.2). NCBI lineage: Eukaryota > Metazoa > Arthropoda > Insecta > Orthoptera > Acrididae > Schistocerca > Schistocerca americana. The sequence goes on from NC_060127.1 coordinate 145,858,366, forward strand.
AAATGTGCAGATTCGTTTTAGTTGAAAATGCTCGTGTCTGCTCAATACGTTTTACTAATTCGGATTGCGAAAGGTATTTGAAAAGTGAACTGTCGAATATTGCTTCCAAATGCATGGTAAAGACTGATGCTGTTCTAGTTCTAAATAGAAAATCCTCTGGTGCTGATTTACGGTGTACTAATGAGCCAAATAAAGACACAAAAAAATATTCTGCCACGAAAACAAAGCTACCGCAAAGAAGTAGAAGATATTTTACAGGTAAATATATCCCCAACTACTGAAGAAATTACTGACAAAAATTTAACCGCGAAAATAAACACTGCAGTCAATGCGGCAATGCGTGCGTATGCCAGCAGTTAGAAATTATGGAAACAGAAATAAAAGACCTTAGGCAAAGTAACGTCAATCTACGTGACCATCTCTGTCAATGCAGCGCCGAGTTACAGAAATCAAAATATGTTTAAAAAGTGATTCAGGGCTCTTTTTCTGACAGTCAACAACAAGGGGTTATGAGAGGACTGTGTAGTAACGCGTCCTCTAAAGATATTGCAAAGGCTGCAACTTTGCCTTCGTATAAAGCATTATTCTTTGTCAGGAACATATACTGAAAAATTCTCTTCCTAGCGAAGACACTACTAAAAGAAGGCTCATGCATTTTAATGTTCCCCAGGTTTTATTGTTTTAGTGTTTTGAAAACTAAAAGTAAAAAAAAAATGATTCAAATGGCTCTGAGCACTATGTGGCTTAACTTCTGAGGTCATCAGTCACCTAGGACTTAAAAGTACTTAAACCTAACTAACCTAAGGACATCACACACACCCATGCCCGAGGCAGGATTCGAACCTACGACCGTACCAGTCGCGCGGTTTCAGACTGAAGCGCCTAGAACCGCTCGGCCACTCCAGCCGGCACTAAAAGTCAATAACAGGATTTGAAAAATATGATGAAATAATAGTAAACACTGATATACGTTTTGACCAGGCAAAAAAAATCGATAATAATACTGCAATAAAACCTGGAAAATCTCGGTTGTACTCATACCTGCATATGTTAAGCATGTGTGCTACGTGTGCCTACAAGCTTCAATGCAGTGCAGCGTACGAGAGAGTTGATGGTGACGTCACAGCTTACAGCCCGCCTTCGCGTGACCACTTCCTTGTATTGTTGTATCGGTTGTTAAACCGTTCAACCAGACATTGGAGGTTCGACAGTACGAATTCATTAGGGCAGTCTCTGTATTCTGCTGTGTCTGTTATAGGACGATGAAATTTTCCTTCGGATAAACACATTCGCAAATTGCGAATACGATTGTACAACGGTGCTATATCGGGACTCGAACCCGGATTTCCCGCATTAGGCGTTCCAGTACGTCTCCAGGACCAACTCAAACTTTCCTGTGTCTCGATGTGTACGTCCCAGAGTGCCCACAAACAGATCGTGTGATTCCCGCCCAGGGAGACACAGCGATTTGCTCGTCAGATTGCTTTCCTCTGACGTGGAGTACCGTAGGACAGGGTCTGTATTTTACAGTTTCTGTGTATTTGGGTGACACATAGAAGTTTGGGTGGGCCCTGGAGGCGTGCACGGGAGGTTCAGGCGGTCAAGCTGACCGCTGGCTTAAAGCGCAAAATCGGTTTCGAGTCGCGGTCCGGCATGAATTTTCATGTCTTCCTAGTAAATTGTGCAGGCTTTGTACAACCGTTTCTGAAATTTGTGAATGCATTTCATAAACCTTCGAGCAACAACATGGCCATCGGCCACGAGAACCTCCGTTCTTACTGCAGCAAGTCGTTGCCGGGATCCCGACGTGTGGGCCTGCACACCTTTGTACACAAGTATCGAGTGACGTGAACTCACATCAGGTTGCGTGCAGACTCGGTCAGATCAGCGCTAGAAACATTGTAGACGGGCCCTCGTCTAGTATTAACACGAAACGAACACACGTAATTGAGACTGCCCTTCTGTTCCGGAATCTGTTTAGTTGTAACATTTACACCACTGGCCATTAAAATTGCTACACCACGAAGATGACGTGCTACGGACGCGAAATTTAACCGACAGGAAGAAGATGCTGTGATAAGCAAATGATTAGCTTTTCAGAGCATTCACACTAGGTTGGCGCCGGTGGCGACACCTACAACGTGCTGACATGAAGTTTCCAACCGGTTTCTTATACATAAACAGCAGTTGACCGGCGTTGCCTGGTGAAACGTTGTTGTGATGCCTCGTGTAAGGAGGAGAAATGCGTACCACCACGTTTCCGACTTTGATAAAGGTCGGATTGTAGCCTATCACGATTGCGGTTTATCGTATCGCGACATTGCTGCTCGTTTTGGTCGAGATCCAATGACTGTTAGCAGAATATGGAATCGGTGGGTTCAAGAGGTTAATACGGAACCCGTGCTGGATCCCAACGGCCTCGTATCACTAGCAGTCGAGATGACGGGCATCTTATCCGCATGGGTGTAACGGATCGTGCAGCCACGTCTCGATCCCAACAGATGTGCTCGTTTGCAAGACAAGAACCGACTGGACGAACAGTTCGACGATGTTTGCAGCCGCATGGACTATCAGCTCGGAGACCATGGCCGCGGTTACCCTTGACGCTACATCACAGACAGGAGCGCCTGCGATGGTGTACTCAACGACGAACCTAGGAGCACGAATGGCAAAACGCTACTTTTTCGGATGAATCCAGGTTCTGTTTACAGCATCACGATGGTCGTATCCGTGTTTGGTGACATCGCGGTGAACGCACATTGGAAGCGTGTATTCGTCATCGCCATACGGGCGTATCACCCGGCATGATGGTGTGGGGTGCCATTGGTTACACGTCTCGGTCACTTCTTGTTTGCATTGACGGCACTTTGAACAGTGGACGTTACATTTCAGATGCGTTACGACCTGTGGCTCTACCCTTCATTCGATCCCTGCGAAACCCTACATTTGAGCAGGATAATGCACGACCGCATGTTGCAGGTCCTGTACGGGCCTTTTTGGATACAGAAAATGTTCGACTGCTGCCCTGGCCAGCACATTCTCCAGATCTCTCGCCAGTTGAAAACGTCTGGTCAATAGTGGCCGAGCAACTGGCTCGCCACAATACTCTAGTCACTACACTTGATGAACTGAGGTATCGTGTTGAAGCTGCTTGGGCAGTTGTACCTGTACACGCCATCCAAACTGTGTTTGACTCAATGCCCAGGCGTATCAAGGCCGTTATTACGGTCAGAGGTGGTTATTGGTTCAAATGACTCTGAGCACTATGGGACTCAATTGCTGAGGTCATTAGTCCCCTAGAACTTAGAACTAGTTAAACCTAACTAACCTAAGGACATCACAAACATCCATGCCCGAGGCAGGATTCGAACCTGCGACCGTAGCGGTCTTGCGGTTCCAGACCGCAGCGCCTTTAACCGCACGGCCACTTCGGCCGGCCAGAGGTGGTTATTCTGGGTACTGATTTCTCAGGATCTATGCACCCAAATTAGGTGAAAATGTAATGACATGTCAGTTCTAGTATATTTGTCCAATGAAGACCCGTTTTCATCTGCATTTGTTCTTGGTGTAGCAATTTTAATGGCCAGTTGTGTATAACGTTCCACTACAGTCGGAGTTTGATTTGTAGGCAAATGACTAGTTGAAAGAAAAACACAGACGTTTGAAAGGAATTCTCTTTATTGGATAGAGCAAAACCCCATCAAACATTGATATCTTGAAAGCCAATTGTCAGTTTCGCTAATAACAATAACGTCTTTTGCTGCTTAGAGTGTGTAATTCGGGTATGTGCACATTCGGTCTGACGGATCGTTTAGCTAACGTCGCTTTCTTTGATAACTTCTTTAGTAAACAAATACCCGTATCTTAGTTTTCCTTGTTTTCTGTGCATTGCGTGCCGCTCACCCATGGTTAAGGAATGCCAAACTTACTTTTTCATGTTTTCGATCTGGCTTGCAAATATTGTACAGAACGATGAAGCGACCCGCGCACTTTATTTATTTATTTTTTCACTTATTGGGCCCTCTGTGGAAAAAGTTCGGTGACCTCTGGGGTAGACCGTCGAAGTTTCGTTTTACCTCTAGGAGTATCAGAATATGCAGATTAATCAAGACTGGAAATTGAAAAGGTCCTAGCTGTTAGATCTGACATGTTCGTACATAAATAGTGTATTAAGAAGGTTGTAAGTGCCACAGCAGGAAGCTGCGTGGTTCTAAGTGCCAAAAGAAAGGTTTGCAGTTTAATTCTTACAAAGAATGTCTTCATAGAGGTGTTCACGGCTGTATTACATTTGTTGTTGTTTACATTAGTTGTTAGTTGTTTTTCTTTTTTCAACGACTGATGTAAACAACGACAAATGTAATATAAACGTGAAACCTGTGTGAAGATGATCGTGTGGGTTCGAAACAGGTAACAGCGTCATTTGTGTCCATAAACAAAATTATTAACGGTGTCTGGTTGCTGTTATTTTCTTTGCAACAATCAACTTGTATTGTGGATGTAGCCACCGTATAAAAAATGTCAAATTACGACAAAATGGTTGGAAGATAATTTACGTTCCAATCGCCATTAATACTGAGGTAGTATGTTTTATTTGTTATAATACAAGGGCAGACATAGAGCCCTAAGGTTTTACAAAGCTAGACTAAAGTCAACAGAAACCACTTCTCACATCCTTTAAATTTTGAAACTCCAGATTGAGGCACTGCTTGGCGCAAAAACCATACGTCTTCCACTAACGTATATTTAGAAGACTTTGTCCACGGTTAGCATGTCGAGAGACATGAAACAGAGTACCGAGGACACAATAGCAATAACGTTTTGTTAAAAAACAGCCCTTGACGTCTGACATTTCCACTGTTCAAATCATCCGCTTCGTGCTGTCACATCGAATTAGATCGCGCCTCCACATAGGCAACCGAACGAACAGATTTCCAAAGCGGGCTGCAGTCGCTGCGCCTTCGCAGGCATCAATGAAGCGATATCAGAGATAATTTTAGTGTATCGGCGTTTCCGTCACATGAGGTGGTGGCCGTATTGGGCACCTGCAATGTGAGTTAAAAATTTGGAGAGACGCTCTGTCCACTGATGTGTATCTTTTTTCTGATGTCGTGTAGCTTCCACGCAGTCGCCTTCTAAATAATCCTGTATGTGTAAACAACACAGCCATCTGCCTTCTTTGGCATGTAGCCTTATATTAGAAATAAATAAATAAATGGTGAAAGTGAAATGGACTGACAAGTTCCCTAATTAAGAAGTTTTTCCGGGAATAGGACAGGGAAGAAAACCAGTGATAACAGCAAGAATGAGATGTTCTTGCCGTTGTCGGAATATAATGCCTGCAGCAAAGAGCTCCGAAGGAATGGTGGCGTGGAAGTTGAAGTTTGGGAATGTTGGATAACATTGTAAAATGGACGATGTTTAGCAGCAGGTTCAGGAAGAGGTGCAGGATAGAGGAAACTTCTAGTGTGTCCGGTCGATACTTGAAAAGTTATCCCCACACGGGACAAGAAACGGGTCGTGCAGCACGTCACGACGTGTAGTTTCTCGATTCCACAGCGGTCTGTGTCAAGTCGGATTTTTGTTTCTTGGAGAGCAACGTGGCCACTAAAATTCAAGAACACTCTTTTCGTCATATGCAAACTTGGGAGATACAATGTTGGAATTCACCGTTTTTAATTGAAGCCCGTATTTTTTGAGTTATGTTGTAACTATTGTCCCGTGAATAAGTGCTTTTTCAGAGTGCTAGTGCAATGAGGATCGTTCTAAAGCGCGTCGCTATTGGGACGATTTGTTGTTATAAAATGACGGAAAACTCCATATTGTTGGTTAAAGAATTTTCGTATTTATTTTCGCGTTATAACACCATGTTATGAAAGCACACAGGTTTAAGACACCGCCACACACAAAAGATTCATCAAAACGCATTGTTCTTGGTATGACTTGTTGTTATTAAGTGCCAGTTAAAAACATATTGGAGATTAAAGCGTTCACCGGATGATATCAAAATAGATATGGTCGGTCGTTACGGATATTCAGTGTACTGCACTAGATAGAGGTGAAGCTTACATCAAGCCTGTTTGTTTCGCGTCTGACTATATTCAAATATTTTTTGGCGACCGCAGTGTTTTCTGTAAGTTTCTGGGCGTTTCTCATTAAATTGATAGAAGTATGTTCTGTGTAATATTCGGTGTTATGTAAATGTAAGAGCTCTGTTTCTCAGTTGTTCGTCGATTCTGTAGACGTGCCACTTAACATGGACCATCGATCGGCAAGACTGGTTTCTGTGTCTATGATTTTATTGCATTTCAGTCTTTATTTATTTTACACACACACACAGAGACACACACCTGAAGTAGAGAGCTTTTTCCCTGCAATAGAGCTTGCACTACTTGCGCTAGGGTTCTGTCAACTCTTGCATTTCTCATGCTCTAAATATTCTGCCACTCAGTAGAGTGAGAATGACTCCAGAGTGTTACTAAAAAATGAGAATCATGAAATGATTTTAATCTTACGTGGATCATTATTGTAAATTTGTATCGCATTGTTTGTAGTGAAACTTTTACAAGCTGATGTCCTACTTACCTGACACGAAAATTTTATTTTCGCTTTATAACATGTTCATGCATTTGGTGTGTTTACTTATGTGTTTTACAGACAGAATAACATGACTAAGATATGAACAAGGAAGGGAATGTGCGTTTTACGCCGATCCATTTTCGCGAGTCAGATACAGCCAACTGCCGCTGGAGAGCGGTGCGGTCGCAGGTCACCGGAGGAGCACGTTGTTTTCCGTGTGATGCACCAGAAAGTTTCTATGCGTGCACCAACCACGACGGCAACCACGTATGGCGTGCGTAACGTGGAGAAACACGTCCCGTGTGAGGACAGCTGAAGGCTTCAATGGCGAAGACGAAACAGTTGTGCTTCGTACACAACACTTCACTGAACAAAATTAGTATACAGTATTAATATGGAATACACTGACGGGAAAAAAAAATATCGCAGCCCAAAGAAGGAGTTGTGCAACATAAACGAAAGCTGGTAGGCGTGTTTCTACACCTGAAAGATGATGTCTCTCCAAATTTGGCGCCACTCGCCCAAATGTGGCGCAAGCGGCGCCGCTATCAGGATGCTGATCAGGTTTGCTTTAAATACACGTGTAACGGGTCGTGGACGTTAGTTACATTTGAGATTGGTCGTGTTGAGTTGATGTTAGTGAGGAATGGCTTTAAGGCGACAAAGACGTCATTATCAACACCTTACAGGGTTTGAACGAGGTCGAGCAGCAGGATTTCTTTTGCGATGTTGCGGAAAGACTTGGCAGCAATGTCGCCACCGTATGTGATTGCTCGCGGCGGTTTTCACGGAAATGTACGGTCGCAAGAAGGCCGGACTCCCGACGGTTACGTGCTGCTGCTGTGAAGGAAGGCCATCGTGTTCGGCTGTTCGGCGTGTGGCTGACGCGCATCGTACTGCATCTCCAGCAGCAGTGACGCACGCACCACGCCCCTACAGATCGTTTACTTCAGGGATAGCTTCTAGTCAGATGCCGTGTATCGCGCATTCCACTGGCCCAAAACCACCACTATTTGCGACGTCAGTGGTGTCAAGCAGCTTATGGGAAGGAAAGGTGGAGGTCTGTTGTGTTTTCTGATGAAAGCTGGTCTTCCCTCGGTGCCAGTGATAGCCGTATATTGTTTTAAAGGGGGCCAGTTGAGGGCCTACAACCAGTCTTGCGTGCTAGAAACACTGGACCTACATCTGGAATTATGGTCTGGGGTGCGATTTCGTATGACAGCAACAGCACTCTCGTTGTTATTCAATCCACTCTCACTGAAAATTTGTACGCCAGGCCTGGTGAATCGATCTGTTATGCTGCCCTACATGAACAGCGTTCCAGGCGGTATTTTCCAACAGGATAGCGCTGGCACACATACTGTTGTTTTAACCCAACATGCTCTACAGAGCGTCGACAAGTTGCCTTGGCCAGCTCGATCACCAGATCTGTCTCCAATCGAGCACATATGGGACATCATCGGAAGACAACTACAGCGTCATCCACAACCAGCATAACTGCCCCTGTATTGACCGACCACGTGCAACAACCCTGGAACTCCAGCCCACAAACTGACATCCGGCATCTGTACAACACAATACATGCTCGTGTGCACGCTTGCGCTCAACGTTACGGCGGTTACCATGGCCATTAATGTTCCAGCATTCCACATTTGCAATGACTTATCTCGCGCTTACATTAGCTTGTGATCTTGCAATGTTAGTCACTTAAATATGTTATCTAGGCAAATGTATTCCCAACATTTCACTACTCTAAATTAATTTTTTTTATGTTGTGATTTTTTTCTGCCAGTCTATGTATGGGTTCACCCGTAGATGTGAAACCACCTTTATAAAACAAGAACACTTTGATTAAAATAAATTTATCGGCAAGTAAAATGAGATGCGTGCAATTTGACACGATGTTACTAGCTTGGCTGCCATTTTGGAGACCGTCATTAGATTACATTAGATTAGTACTTGTTGCATAGATCATGAATACGACACATCGTAATGATGTGGAACGTGTCAGGTTAATAAAAGGTGTCTATCCAAGATATTACACTACACAAAATACTACAGGACACTTTATATTTTTTGGGGGTGGGGGTTAGGGAAATTACCCAGTTACTATATCCAAAAATTCATCTAATGAGTAGAAGGCGTTGCCATTCAGAAATGCTTTTAATTTCCTATTAAATGCTATATGGCTATCTGTCAGACTTTTGATGCTGTTAGGTAAGTAACCAAAGACTTTCGTGGCAGCATAATTTACCCCCTTCTCAGCCAAAGTCAGATTTAACCTTGAATAGTAAAGATCATCCTTTCTCCTAGTGTTGTAGCCATGTACATGCTATTGCTTTTCAATTCGTTCGGATTCTTAATAACAAATTTCATAAATGAGTATATATATATTGTGAGGCTACTGTGAAGATCCCTAGCTCTTTAAATAAGTGTCTGCAGGATGATCTTGGAAGAGCTCCAGCAATTATTCTGATTACACGCTTTTGTGCAATGAACACTCTTTTACTCAATGATGAGTTACCCCAGCATATGATGCCATACGAAAACAGAGAATGAAAATAGGCGTGGTAAGCTAATTTACTGAGATGTACGTCGCCAAAATTCGCAATGACCTTAATAGCATAAGTAGCTGAACTCAAACATTTCAGCAGATCTTCAGTGTGTTTTTTCCAGCTGAATCCTCATCAATGCATACACCTAGAAAATTTTGAATATTCACCTTAGCAAAATTTTGAATATTCACCTTAGCTACCGATTTCTGATCGAAGTCTATATTTATTAGTGGTGTTATTCCATTTACTAAATGCAACTCGTAATATTCAAATGGAAAGAGAGTTGTGTGATATGTCAGTCATGCGAGTACAGCGGTTGATATCGCTTGATCCGTGGCCGTTTGTGACCGTCTAGCTTTCGGTTCGTCTGCAGCAGAGCCAGCTGCACGGAATTTCGCGGCTAATACGCCCACAGCACTGTGAGTAATCGGTGGTCCGTCTGGGCGGCATTGCCTGAAATCCCCTGCGGTAACACGATTGCACCTCTTTCCTGATGTCAGTGCATCCGGCTTGTATTAATGACATCTGCTGTCACGTCACCTCTCCAAAGTCAGAAATATCAGTCGTAATTCGAGAATAAATGAAGCTACACTCCTCGTGTAATTTTCTATATGTTTGATATTTTTCGTGATCCCTTTTCACTAGAATACTACGAGTTGCGCCCAAGATGGCGGCTTCGAAAATTGTCGTCATTGGAGGGTTGTTCAACACATGTACAGTACACATAAAATATCACTAAATTATCTCATCATTGCACATTGCATCATCAAATATATTTACTTTATAATTATGTTTGTACTTAATTGAGTAGCATAGTGAGCGCGCAAAAACAGCTTCTGATGTTTGATAAATCTGGCCGCGCGGTTAGAGGCACCATGACACTGGTTGGGCGGTCCCTCCCGCCGGAGGTTCGAGTCCTCCCTCGGGAATGGGTGTGTGTGTTGCTCTTACCGTAAGTTAGCTTAAGTAGTGTGTAAGTCTAGGGACCGATGACCTCAGCAGTTTGGTCCCACAGGAATTGACACACATTTGAACATTTGAGCAATGTCTTGTCTCGGGGAATCTGTTTCCGATTAATAATAATTTTGGGTATAATACATGGGAAGTACACACCTAGTTGCATCAGTTGAAGGGGTGGATCTTACCTAAGCTTCATATTTTGAAGATTGGAAAAATGCATCGATTACGTCGTCCATAGATTTATCGTTGTAGTGTGGACATCCCCGACTCTGACCAGATGATCTGGAAAATGCTGTCATTTAATATGGTTCTTACTAGTCCAGTGAAAAGAGGTCCACTAATGACGATTGAACCAAGGTTTTATCCGTATTCACTTCCGGGTAGCAGCATACCTCTCCATTCTGATGGTACTAGAGCACATCCAGCCTTACCGATATTTGTTTTTCGCCCTTGCTACAAGATAGGGCTGTGGAATTCTTGTGTTTCTGTCGTTGAAACGCCTCTTGCCAAATGGTCAGTGTGTTCATTAAGAAATATTCGTGTATCAGCTGAAATGTATAAAAATGTAGAAGGTATTCCCCTACAACCATTTTCATCACATGTGCGTTTTCCGTCAGAACCTGATTGTTTATACTACCCGTGTCGAGGAACTTATCTCGGTCTTTTTAACTTCTGCCGCTGGTTCCCTTTGAAATTCACTTCAAAACTTCTTTGAACAGCAGTGCTTTGTTTGTTTTTTGCAAACCATACCACGCATTGGGGCGCACTCTTGAGATGTGTTTGTGGTAATTATTTGGCACCTAAAACGAAACAAAAGGAATCTTTCGAAAAAAAAAACAAGGAAGACGAAGAAGAGATTTCATGTGTTTAAATGCAGCAAAATAGCAGGAGTGGTAAGCCTATAAACAAGGTTATTTCGAATTACTTACAAACATGAAAATGAAAAGTAAACCGACGAGCTACTAGTATTTTGATGAAAGAATAAGCACAACGGAGTACGTTTCTCGCGAAAGGAAGAAGCACATGTGTTCGTTGTCAGGTCGATAACTTTTCACGGTGCCATGGCAACTGTCTGCTTCATAACCTGAAGCTTAGCAAATCGATGCCTCGATGATTCTAATTTTATATGTGTGTGTGTGAGAGAGAGAGAGAGAGAGAGAGACTGTTGCATACCTCCCACACAACCACGTTCCTCGTAAGTGTGATTTGCTGCACACGCAAGTACGTACGATTTGCTGCCTCCCACGACGTGTGGAGTCGGTTGTCTGACAGTCTGCGTTCTGCAGAAAAACTCTGGCCGTGTTTCCAGGAAGCTGGCGAAGCGGAACGCAGTTGAGCGCTTAGGCAGGATGACGACTTCCCAGCGCCGCGTTTTGCAGGAAGGTGACACCGCGGAATTTGCGGCACTTAAAACGGTGACGAGTTGCGGCCGCTATCATATCTCCGCGCGGTGGCTGCCTGAGTGTGTGGTTCATCCGCGGCCTCACGCACATACCAGTAGACTGTGCGCGTAATTCAAGTTGCAGTCCTCTCGTGGGAACATCACCAATCACAAGTATTTGATCATCAAATCTGCGCGACTTTACATTAACCCAGGGTCTTCCAAACTGCATTCTTTGGTGCGGTAGGGCTCCTTGAAAAATATTGTTAAAATGTCGTTTTTTTGGAACTTGTTTTTTATAATTTTATTATGATAACTTTGTTATTACTAATGATTTTAAATTGAAGTGATCACAGAATAAAAAAAAAATTCTCGTTTTTTAAAATTTTATTACCCTTCAAAGTAAACAACGTGTTCCATTACAGTACCAAGATTCTCAAAGTAATCGGCCAGAGGAAAAGTTTAGAAATTCCCGCGTTTACCCTTTCATGCCCAGAGTCCCACCAAAACCGCACGGGAGGCCGCCAGAAGCGCATTAAGAAGAGGGAAGCAAATAACAAAGATTCGCTTACTGTGAGTATACGGCATAGAAGGATGAATACAGAGTAAAATCTGTAGGTTATTGGGGGTAACACGGAGCTGTCACGTCTGGCAGCGACAATTACTCTAACGTGGCTGTGCAGTGAGTCGAAGAACTTAGCTCGGGTGAGAGATACGGCTGCGTCATTCCGTGCTGCTCCAGGTGTGTGCCAGAGTGGCTGGTGAGTGGTGGCGTGGCGGTCCCTAGGCAACAGGTGAGAGGTCTGGAGAACGTGCTGATACGTGCCACTGATCAAACCTCTCCGTTTCGAGCTAGGCCAGGACAACAGAGATAAAGCGCAGTCTTGCGTTATCATGTTGAAAGATTACGTCAGTGAAGTAGGCCGCAGCCAGCGGGCGCAACATGTCAGAAACAGTACTCCTGCTGTCCAGATTACCTGTCTGACTCCGTAGCGTAGCAGTCAGTGTGTGCAACTGCTATGCAGACGGGATTTATTTATTTGAGAAGTAGGGGGCTTTTCTCAGCTCGCAAGATCAACTAAGGATCTACTAGAACGAGAAGTACCGGTTTCGAAACAGAGAAAGCCGAGAGAGGAGTGCGCTAATCCGACCAATGCTACGGCATTGTCAGAGGATGAGCTGGCTGTCAGTCGGTCCCGATTGCCCCATCTTAGCCTCAACGAGGAGCTTTGCTTTTTGGTATCCAATATACCCGCTACGCGAACCAAAGTGAGGTTTTGTGCGCACCCTGGCGCCTCATATCGTCACAGCAGATGACGGGTCCATACAACAACGCGAAATTCAGTCCAGAAAGATGGCCTCATTTCGGTCCCACGACACACGAGCACGTCCCTCATGATGCTGTATGCAGAACCACGACTCACCGTGGTGACACTTCTGTACCCTGTATTGTGGGGCGCACCACTGCCAACCCGCATTTCCTGCCGCGTCCGTGTAATTGCGTACATCTGCTTATACATAGTGTAGCTGGTATAAATACTGACATTTCTACTTGTGACTGAGGATGGTGAGCTGAACAACATTGCTTCAGTATTTACGTCTTTTGTAGACTAATAATTAAAACTACTACAAGTTGTACATTTTCAGGTTGGTTAGTACCTACAAGAATATGTGGCAAGAGCAAGCCTAATGCTTATTTTCACTTGGGCAGCAGGTCAGGTGTTTAAGTGTGCACACATGGGCGTAGTCCACGTAGTCGTGCAGTTGCTACTGTGCAAAAACCATCCGGCAGTAAATTATGTGATGTACTTGCGGAAAGACTGTTCGATGCGGAGAAAAAACAACATACACACTGATGTGTGTACATATTGTATTACCACATATAAAGTAACTCCAAAAAATGGTTCAGATGGCTCTGAGCACTATGGGACTCAACATCTCAGGTCATAAGTCCCCTAGAACTTAGAACTACTTAAACCTAACTAACCTAAGGACATCACACACACACCCATGCCCGAGGCAGGATTCGAACCTGCGACCGTAGCAGTCCCGCGGTTCCGGACTGCAGCGCCAGAACCGCTAGACCACCGCGGCCGGCGAAGTAACTCCACTTATATCCTGTTGCGCCCTATATAGCAAAGACTATTCTCATCCATAGTTATCCAGAGAGCAAATCATTAGCTGGATAAAGATCTGTTCCCCACTTTGCTATGCATTATGGTTTCCAGGCTGCACTCATCCTCGATACTCTTCCATGTCTTACATAGTCATCCATTCCACTTTCGTTATCTTGTTGGTACATGGCCATGCCTGCCAGCTGGTCCTGTAGTGGTCGCTTGGGCCTTTTTCGGATTGCAGTGGGAAGGGATTCTGTTCGGCTGAAGATGAAGGGCCAGTTTTTCCCTAAGCCTCCTAAATGGGGTGGTGGTTGGAGCTGAAGAGGCCTGTTTTATAACACCCTTTGCAGAGAAACTTCTGCGAGTCCTTGTAGTTCTTACAGAAGCGCTAAAAAAGGGAACAAAAAAGGTCAAATGAAAATACCCACATTCTGCTCCTGGTTCTGATTGCCTTGGTACTCCCAAATGTTGTTTCGTGGAGTGTTTCGGGAGCTCACGACATCGGGGAGTCGCCTGACAGCTCTTGCAGATGTAGGAGAGGATATGACCAAAGAAAATGCGTACATTATACAGCTGATTCTGATTGGAGTCTCAATTCTTAAATAATTTCCTGGAACTTTCTTGGAGCTCACGAAATCGTGTGGCCGGACAGCTGCCCTCGCTATTGTAGATGGTGGGTGGTGTCTGACGTCTGGGGTGGAGGTAGGTGTTCTAAGATGTCTTGTCTGAAGTCAGGGCTTGTTGATCCAGTTTTCCAGTGCGGAAAGTTTAGAAGCGTTCGAATGTGTGTTCTCGTGACCGGCGTGGGATTCTGCTTGGGCAGTTTCCCGTTTTCTGGGGGAATGTTCCCTGGATCGTCGTTTGCTGTACTCGCAGCTGCCATCCACGGGTAGCGGCATAGGCACGGCCGGAGCCTCGTCGGAGAGGGGCGAGTCGCGCCGTGGAGCTGCCCGGCCTCGCCGACACGGATAACTACTCGCCGCCGAGTCGACGCCGCGTGTTTCGCTGAAAGCCCTCGCCGCCATTAGCGTCACAGCCCGACGGCTCTGCAGTTAATTGAGGGCGTGCTGCCGGAAAAGGAACACGGCTCTTGGAGTTCGTCCAGCGCGCCACCGCTTTGGCGACCGTGCCAGGAGACACGACTTTCGCATATTTCGCACGGCACATAGCGCACTTGGTACATAGACTTCCCTTCTTTCAGTATAGTCTGAGAAAGTTGAGGTGTGTAAAAGTGCTACAGTAAACTCTGTACAGTATAAGTGCCGCGTCACGTGTGAAGGTGTGCCTTGTTAGAGCAGACTCGATGAAGAGCCTAACATAGGCCTAATTAGTCAGTTATGTGGATTGGAACTGCAGCGACACAAAGCTCAGGGATTGAGGTATCGGGAGGCCACAGTTTCTTTCAGTTAGCCTTCAGCTGACCTTGAGAACCTGCAGATACGCAGAGGGCCGGTCTGCAGGTTCCACATTGGTAAGGCACGCCACGGCGCTCGTATTCGCGACAGCAGCGGATCCAAACCCGTCGATCCTTCCATATTCAGATTCTTCGTGATTGTCAGAGATGGATGACTCCTCTGAAGGGACACAACGGATTTCCTTACCCAGGGACGTTAAACCCTAATCTTCATCGATTCATTTTAAACAGAGATGAAGCAGCACTGACAGGTTCCGTAAGGGATGCAATTCTCATAGAGAAGAGCTACGTGAAGACACAAAAATGGACAGCCAGTTGTAGTCTGAATCAAAAACAGCTCTATGATTCATGCTGCAAGTGTAACTGGCGATGTCGGTAGGGCATCCATATCGAAGAAAACATTAAAGGCACAGCCAGTCTCACAGGGGATAGTCAAAAGACCAGTCTATAATTTGGGTTTGGTGGGTGGATCTGTGAAGCTTCGAGTCCAGACCATCGGAAAGGGATCTAGCAGACTTTCATATTATAGTAGTGATGGCTTCATGAATACTCAAAGAATAGGTGAAGTTCGGATAAGTGATGGAAGAAGTCGTAGGGCCACTTGGGAGCTAACCTTGGACCTTTACCTTTGAACTTGTTTACTGGCGCTCAGTCTGGAACCGCGCGACCGCTACTGTCGCAGGTTGGAATCCTGCCTCGGGCATGGATGTGCGTGAAGTCCTTAGGTTAGTTAGGTTTAAGTAGTTCTAAGTTCTAGGGGACTGATGACCTCAGATGTTAAGTCTCATAGTGCTTAGAGCCATTTAAACCAAAATGAACGCGCTCAGCCACTGGTACAACGAAATAACAAAACACGAAAAGCACAACAACATGTCTCACAATATTACCAAAATAAAAACGTATTTAATGCGACACACATGTTTACCAGATTACAGCATTTGGTCCAGGAAATATGAATGTGGAAACAGATTTTGTGTGGGCAGTGTGCATGAACTTGTTTTGTTCCTTTGGTAAAGGGACATTAACGAAACCTTTAGCGTAAAAGTCATCTCCAAAGTTGGAGGAACACCATGGAGTAACATCTACATTTATACCTATATTTCGCCATACATCTTACGGTAGGTCCCGTGCACCAGACGAGAGTTAGTGGGTCGCGGTAAAACAGAGCGTCGGTAAGCTTCCATATGAGCTCGCCTCGAATCTCTCCGATATTACCCTCACGATTTTGCCTTACTACAAGCGCCGGACGGAGCAATGTATTGGTTAGCTCTTCTAGGAAAGCACGCTCTGGGAACTTTAACACTGACGCAATCCCCTATCTCGTACCGATTGCCTCTGGAGTTGTCGGAGCATCTGACTCGCTTACTAAACGACACTGTGACAATTTGCTTTGCTCTTCTTCGAAGCTTATCTGTTTCCTCTGTCGATGCAACCAGCAAGGATCCTAGACTGATGGGCAACAGTCAGATATTTGTCGAAAGTGGATTTTGTAAGCCTCCTTCGTGGATGAACTACACTTACTGAGGATTCTTGCAATAAATCGTGGTCGTGCATCCGCCTTTCTACTTTAAATCGCTCCCTACATAGATTGACAGGTATTTGATGGTGTGGCAGTTCAGAAATCGTGCAATAATACAGTAAAGTGTCTTTCCCCAATTATATGAGGAGTTCGTTCCATTTATTTCTCACGCAGCTGATAATCCTTGCACGAAGTGTCGATGGTCTGCAGGCCTTCCTCACTTTACCAACAATTTTCTAACGTTGCGCCATACATTGTGACAAAAGTCATGGGACAGTGATACGCACATATACAGGTGGTGGTAGGATCGCGTACACGAGGTATATAAGGGCAGTGCATTGGCGGAGCTGCCATTTGTACTCTGGTGAATAGGTGAATAGTGAGTAGGTCGAGTGAATAGGTTTCCGACGTGATTATGGCCGCACGACGAGGATTAACAGACTTTCAACGAAGTGTCGTAGTTGGAACTAGACGCATCGGACTCTCCGTTTAGCCGGCCGAAGTGGCCGTGCGGTTAAAGGCGCTGCAGTCTGGAACCGCAAGACCGCTACTGTCGCAGGTTGGAATCCTGCCTCGGACATGGATGTTTGTGGTGTCCTTAGGTTAGTTAGGTTTAACTAGTTCTAAGTTATAGGGGACTAATGACCTCAGCAGTTGAGTCCCATAGTGCTCAGAGCCATTTGAACCATTTTTTTGACTCTCCGTTTCGGAAATCGTTAAGGAATTCAGTATTCCGAAATCCATAGTGTCAAGAGTGTGCCAAATTCCAGGCATTACCTCTCACCACGGACAACATAGTGGCCGACGGCCTTAACTTAACGACCGAGAGCAGCGGCGTTTGCCAAGAGCTGTCAGTGCTAACAGGCAAACAGCACTGCGTGAAATAAGCGCAGAAATCAATGTGAGACGTACGACAAATGTGTCCTGTGGGGTAGGTCGGTGAAATTTGGCTATGGCAGGAGACGATCGATGCAAGTGCCTTTGCTAACAGCACGACATCGATTGAAACGCCTCTCCTCGGCTCCTGATCACATTGGCTAGCTCCTAGACGACTAGAAACAGTGATCTGGTGAGTTGAGTTGGTTCAAATGGCTCTTAGCACTATGGTACTAAACATCTATGGTCATCAGTCCCCTAGAACTTAAAACTACCTAACCTAAGGACATCACACAACACCAAGTCATCACGAGGCAGAGAAAATCCCTGACCCCGCCGGGAATCGAATCCGGGGGTTGAGTCTAATTTCAGTTTGTAAGAGCGAGTGTGCCGCAGACCCCACGAAGGCATAGAGCCAAGTTGTCAACAAGGCGCTGTGGAAGCTGGTGGTGGCGCCATAATGGTGTGGCTGTGCTTACATGGAATGGAGTAGGTTCTCTGGTCCAACTGAACCGATTATTGAATGGAGGTGTATGGTTTTGTTTGGCCGCTTGGAGACCATTTGCAGCCGTTCATGCACTTCAGGTTCCCAAACAACGACGGGATTTTTGTGGATGACATTACGCCGTGTCATCGAGCCACAAGGTTGGCGATTGGTTTGAAACACGTTCTGGACAATTAGAACGGATGATTTGGCCACCTAGATCGCCCGTCATGAATGCCATCGAAGATTTATGCAACATAATCGAGAAGTCAGTTCGTGCGCAAAATCCTGCACCGGCAACACTAACGCAATTACGGACGGTTACAGAAGCAGCATGGCTCAATATTTCTGCGGAGAACGTGTCGAGTCCCTGCCAGGTCGAGGCGCTGCAAAAGGAGGTACGACAACGATATTAGGAAGTACGCCATGACTTTTGTCTCCTCACTTTGCAAAAGCGCCGTCAGCGAACTGAGACATGGAGCTTCCAAGCGCCCCTCTGTACTGAAGTCACCTCCAATACGACCTCGGCTAGCATCGCAAATTGGTGTTGATATCTACGTTCGAGTCGAAGACAGCTTTACGGGAGTAGAGGTATATTCGGAAAGCTTTCAGTGACGCGCAAGTCCTTTATGCGGCGTGACTAATGGGTTTTGTAGTTGAGTGTGGACGCTTCGGAAATGGTTCGCTATGGTTGGTGCAGACAGCAGCTTCCTCTCGCCTCTTACTGTAGTGTTTCATTACCCCCTACTTCCTACCCCACTCTCCCGGAATCGTCAATTCCGCACCACACCTGCGTGAAATCCAATTTGTGCCTCGCTAAATGCGACTGGATAAATTACTGGGCGCACCGGCAGTTTCCGTAATAAATTCGCCGGCGGCCGTTCGCTAATTGGGGCCCTTTGAAGTGCCGCAGTCTGCTTATATAATTTGTACGCCTTTCAGCCCGCGGCGCGGACTGCGCGCGCTCCGCAAATTTAATTCCGACTCCCCTGCAGCGGCGTCACGCGTAGCGGCGGCCGTGTCGTCCGCGCGGTGCCTGGCGGCGGGTGCCTTCCACCGGCGCAAGCAGCCTTCGCTTCGCCTCCGGTCTGTCTTCGTGGACTCCGCGTTAGCGAGATAAGGTGTTCCGACTTCACTGTAGGCCCATCATTTGGATAGTGCTGGTTCGTGTCACAGACTAAACGTCCGTATGCTGACCTGAGAAAATACGAGGTTTCGTTAAAAAAATAATTGGACTAATTTTTTAACAGACAATTAGTTCGGGCCTCTTGGTCAACGCTACATTACCGAGTCACGTGACATCTCCCCTCTCTGTGGTTATAAAATTACCATGGGCTACCATAAGTAAGCAAAGACTAGGGTAGTTTTCCTACTAGTCTTGATCAGTTAAGGTGTAGTAACCGCGTTACCTGTACGTTGGGTGTGTCGCAAACCTGTCTCGCGTCACCTCATTTCGTTCGCTTTGTTTGCGTATCCAATCAGCATCTCACTAGATTCTTCTTAATATCTGGAAGCGGTGAATCATCTTGAAAGTCAGTGAGGATATACACTGAAGCGCCAAAGAAACTGGTATAGGCATGCTTATTCAAATGCAGAGATATGTAAACAGGTGGAATACGGGGCTGCGGTCGGCAGCGCCTATATAGGACAAGTGTCTGGCGCAGTTGTTAGATCGGTTACTGTTGCTATAATGCCAGATTATCAAGATTTAAGTGAGTTTGGACGTGGTGTTATAGTCTGTGTACGAGCGGTGGGACACAACATCTCGGAGGTAGCGATGAAGTGGGGATTTTCCCGTACGACCATTTGACGAGTGTACCGTGAATATCAGGAATCCAGTAAAATATCGTGCAAGAGAATCGTTGAACGTGACAGAAATGCAACCCTTCGGTGCAAATTGCTGCAGATTTAAATGGTAGGCCATCAGCAAGTGTCAGCGTGCTAAGCATTCAACGAAGCATCATCGACATGGGCTTTCGGAGCCGAAGGCGCACTCTTCTACCCTTGATGACTGCACGACACAGAGCTTTACGCCTCGCCTAGGTCCGTCGAAACCAACAATGGACTGTTGATGACTGGAAACATGTTGCCATTGTCAGACGAGTCTCGTTTCAAATTGTTTCAAGCGAATGGACGTGTACGGGTATGGAGACAACCTCATGAATCCATGGACCCTGCATGTCGTCAGGGGATTGTTGAGGCTGGTGGAGGTTCTGTAATTGTGCGGGCCGTGTGCACCTGCAGCGATGTGGGATCCCTGATACATCTAGATAAGACAGATGACACGTACGTAAGTCCTGTCTGATCACCTGCATCCATTTGTGTCCATTGTGCATTCTGACGGACTTGGGCAATTTCAGCAGGACAATGCGACATCCCACACATACAGAATTGGTACAGACTGGCTCCAGAAACACTCTTCAGGGAACACTTCCGCTGGCCACCAAACTCCCCAGACATGAACATTATTGAACATATCTGGAATGCCTTGCAACGTGCTGTTCAGAAGAGATCTCCACCCGCTCGTACTCTTACGGATTTATGGACAACCCTGCAGGATTCATGGTTTCAGTTCCTGCCGAATCTACTTCAGACATTACTCGAATCCATGCCACATCGTTTTGCGGGCGCAGGTGTACCAGTTTCTTTGGCTCTTCAGTGTATAAGAACCACGAAATACGGCCTTCAGCTGAAAACAACAAACACAGTATGCCGTTTGCAGTTTCTGCTTGTGACGTAGACAGCGTTCCTTTTTTTTTATTGGTTATACTTTACGTAGCACAGTGCCAAAGCATCGCAGAACGTATTTTATGTTTCACGTGACGAAATGGTGCCTCATCGTGAAGTAGCTGCAAGTAACGTCACAAGACTCACACAGGTCCACGTCAACTATAGCTAACTTCCCTCGTGTGAGGCGTTCTCTCACTGGACGTGAAGTCGTTCGTGGATGATGAACTGGTGACTTTACAGCGTGGGATTCCACGTTCCACCACACTGGGAAGCGTGAAAGGAAGAAACTGCCACATCCGATTTTTGCCCCCGTAGAGAGGAACGTGGCCAATGGGGAGGAGGATCGGTTTTACGTCACAGCTAGAACCTAGATGATGCCGTATTGAATTAATACATATCGAGAGGATCTCTCGCGTCATTCTAGGTACGAATTGTTGTAGGAAAATGATGGTAAACTACATATCGGTAGTTAAAGGATTGTCTTAATTGATGCTATAAGTATTATAAGTTACATGCTATGAAAAGCATACAATTTCAGTGCTACGGCACAGTAATGATTTTCGAAAATAGCGTTGTTTTTGGTATTAGAGACAATAAAAAAATTTACATTCGAAGTCCATCCTAACCTCTTGGCTATCTGTCGGTGCTTATACATCCGCATCGGAGTAGCGCTGGATTGCATACACACCCTTAGACGAACATTTTTGTCATAGTTAAGTATCATATAACGACATCTGCGGTTACAGTCTTTAGACATTCGTAACTTTATGTTACATAACTTAGACGACAGTGTGATGTTCAAATGGTAGAATCGATAGCGACGTGAAATGTAAAGGGAAAGGTAGCAAGTTTGCGTCTTGCTAACACCAAATTTTTTTCGCCTTGTATTTTCTGAAAGATTCGTGGGCTTTCTTATTAATTTAGTAGAAGTATGATCTGTAATATTTGGTGTTATTTAGTATAAGTAATGTATCTGCTGCACTTCTTGTTGCATAGGCCCACGACTAGAATGTGTCCCCAGCTGCCAGATAACGTGACAGCAAGTCTTTGTCAGAAGGTGAACACAAGTTACACACTGGAGTTTTTTGCCATTAAGAAACTTTATGTAAAGAAATATACCTATCTCTTAATTGTATGGACTGCGTCATAATTTTACCCTCCGGTAAATATCTTTTTGGTTGATAGTGAGTAGCTTCCATAAATCTTCTTTTCCATTCCAAAGTGACGTGAGGTGCAGAGAGGTCGTTCCAGGGCGTGCAGCAACCGCGACGGACACCACGTGTGAGGATGGCTTAAGCTTGTCGGAACGATAAAAACAAGTCGCGGATACCACCTGTCTTACTGCACCATCTTAATCGTTCGACGGACTCTTGTAGCCCGCGGCAAGCCGCTGAACCCAGCTCCAGGCCGACAACTAGCAGAACGCTATTCCACCCTTCCGTTTTGGTCACTGCACGCTAGGCAGACACACTGCAGACATGCAACTGCTCGCAAACAAATATTTAATTACGTAATTTTATTTTTTCGAGGTGATAAATGAAGCTTTTTGTGACTTACGCTCGCCAGTTCTCCTGTTAATTTTTTTTAAGTTTATCTGAGACAAGCATTACCCACATGACTAATGAACTGATTGTTGTGGCGAATGTAGCAACACGGTGGGAAGGAATGTATGCAATTAGTATGCTGTGTTGACACGAACTGTTGGTGCTGTAGCCGGCCGTCGTGACCGAGCGGTTCTGGGCACTTCAGTCTGGAAGCGCACGACCGCTACGGTCGCAGGTTCTAATCCTGCCTCAGGCATGGATGTGTGTGATGTCCTTAGGTTAGTTAAGTTTAAAGTTCTTGGGGAATGATGACCTCAGATATTAAGTCCCATAGTGCTCAGAGCCATTTGAATATCTCTTTTTTTTTCTTTTTTTTGTTTTTTTTTTTTTTTGTTTTTTTTTCTGTAACCAGAGAAATAGCTTCAACAGCATAACAGCTACAAAAATGTAAAAGAACATCAACACATATTTCCACTGAAGCTGCCCCAAAAAATCAGGGCGAACGCGTCTGTTGAAACGTAATTTGCATTTATTCAGACAGGCGTGACCTTAAAATCGCCAAAGTAATCTGTAAAAGCGTTTCACACATTCCTGAAAAGGAGCCAGTTTTCATTTATCGAAGCAACCATATCCTCAACTATAGATGAATCTACCGATAGTTGCCTCGCTTACTTCTCGGATTTGATGTACGTTGCCGCACATTTCACCGATAGAATGTGATGTCACCAACTGGACTGTAACAGGACGTATTGCTTTATCATTAGGACAATTTCTTCCGAGAACGACACACTCAACTGTACTTTATGTGGCTGAGGGCAAACATTCATCAACTGTGTAGTAACTTTTGCCATAGTCATTACATTCTGTATGGACGTCATCTTCGTGGTTGAGTTCTTCAGAGAAATGAGTTAATCCATTCTGACGATTACTCAACTGTGAGGACGAAAAGAGTTGATTAAGCCTAGGAATGCTGTCTATATTTCATTTGCTGGTGTTAAAATATTATTCGCACGCCAAATTCACCAAAAAAATAAGAAGTTACGATATATATATCAGGATCATGCCAATCTTTCAGTCGTTGTTCCTGCAGAAGTAATGACACTCAGTGACCACATGGTACTCGAGAGAGTCTTAGACGCCAAAACCTGATGTGCTATACAGAGATCGGAATATGTCCAACAAATAAATAATAAAAAGTGTTAGTGGGACTCTGGTGTACATTACTGTGGTTGATGCAGTATATAACATACTGTAGACTCTGTTATTTGCTAACGAGCGTCAGTTTAAATGACGAGAATAGCTTGCAACGTCTTTTGATCCGTCTCAGTTTCTTCTTCACTTCTGCTTTCAAAGCAACAGCCGCTGTCCACTCCTTCAGTATCGTCTCGGAGTCAGTTAAATCTGTAATAGCTTCCAGGTAATCTGACAGCAACGTGCGTCTAAAAAGAGAGGGAAAAAAAGTATACTGCATTTTACGACACGTTTTACGCTCATGCCATAGCGTCGTCGCAAGAAATATTGAGTCGTTTCTGCCATATAGCTGGAAGAAATATGGAGTTGCGGAGAACACTATGTGATACAGGTGCCTGCCCTCAGCGGTAGAGCTTCCACGACGGAGGCGGGAGTCTTATGCAGGCACCAAAATCCGGGAGAGCTCAAACTTATAAGTCAGAGAGAACGTCAACATTCTATTTTGTTACATTCTTCTGTCGAAAGTCTTAATTTGATGCAACTACCGATCTTAGTCTATCCTGTGCAATCCTCTTCATCTCTCCCCAACTACAAGAACCTACAAGCATTTTAATCTGCTTTTTGTATTCAAACCTTGGTTTGTTGGGACAATTTTTACTCCACACTCATCCCTCCATTACTAAATCGTCGGTTTCCTTATGCTTCACCACATGGCCTACCTATCGATCCCTCTTTTAATCAGGTTTGCGCCATAATATTTCCTTTCTCCCCGATACTACTCAGTATCATCTCATTGGTCACCCACACTACCGATCTAACCTTCAGCATTTTCCCATAGCACTGCAGTTCGAAAGCTAGTCTCTGATTATCTGAACTGCTTATCGTCCAAGTTTCACTTCTGTATAAGGCTAACACATAAATTTATATTCGACGTGTGAAGGAAACTTACCATTTTTCAGAAATGCTTTTATTACTGTTGCCAGGCTGCATTTCATATCCCCCCTAGTCGGCATTAAAAAAGATCTTTTGCTGCCTGAATATCAAAACTCATAGACTACAGTCTGTGACTCATTTGCTAATCTAGTATCATCTGCATCACACGATTTGGACGACTCTATTACCCTGGATTTACTTTCATCAGTCTTCATCTTATAATCTCTTTTCGAGATGCTATCCAAGTCCTTTTCCACGTCTGATAGAGCTACACCGTCATCGGCAAACCAAAAGTTTTTATTTCTTCTCACTGAAATTTAATTCTCTTTCCAAATTTCTGTCTGGTTTCCTATTCTGCTTGATCAGTCTGTGGTGTCACCGCCAGACACCACACTTGCTAGGTGGTAGCCTTTAAATCGGCCGCGGTCCATTAGTATACGCCGGACTCGCGTGTCGCCACTTGTCAGTAATTGCAGACCGAGCGCCACCACACGGCAGGTCTAGAGAGACTGACTAGCACTCGCCCCAGTTGTACAGCCGACTTTGCTAGCGAAGCTACACTGACCGATACGCTCTCATTTGCCGAGACGATAGTTAGCATAGCCTTCAGCTACATTTGCTACAACCTAGCAAGGCGCCGTATTCAATTGATATTTATTATGTGAAGCATGTATCATCAAGAGAGATGTTCTACAATTATGGATTAAAGTTAAGTATTACTTCATCTACGTACTTTATTTGCAATTCTCAATATATTGTCCTGTTGCAGACCTCACGCCAGTCAGCGTGTAATTAAACGCGTGCATTTCGGCCTCCTCTAGAAAAACAGTGTTGGCTCTTCTGCCAACACTACACAGTCTACAGATTGAATAACATCCAGCATAGGCTACAACCGTGCTTCATCCCCTTCTCAACCACTTCTTCACTTCCCTCGACGGTTTACGTCTGCTGTCTGATTTCTGCACATTTTATAAGTAACCCTTCCGTCCCTGTAGTTTATCTGTGGTGCCTTCAGAATTTCGAAGAGTGGCCCCAGCCCAAATTGTCAAAAGCTTTCGTTAACTAACTTCTAAGATACTAGCAGGGTTAGTATAGCCTCCCGTGTTCCTAAGTTTCTCCAGCAACCAAACTGGTCTTCCCCAAGGTCGACTTCTACCGGCTTTCGATTATTTTGAAAATAATTCGTCTCAGCCTTTTGCAAGCTTGAATTACGAAACGGATGGTTCGGCAGCATTGATAAAAAGCGTTTGATGGAAATTATTTAATTCTATGTGCATACGTGCTGACATTTTGATGCGATGCTAAAAGACATTAGAGGGTGCTATACTGGTGGGCGGTTCGTATGTTCCATCTCCGTGTCAGCACCGTACTAACCAACAGTCTGCCACGTAGGTTTTTGCAGTGGCATCACTTTATTAAATTTTCTCCATGTTGCAGTCGCGTCATGTGTAAAAATACCGTCCCATGTGAAGTGTCTCCACCAGCAGTACTACTGAGGAGAGCCGTATGAGTCTGGCAGAGATGCGGGCAAATAAGGGTACGATGCCGGTACACTACTTGATTTTATGCATACCCTATTTGGACACCTGTTAGTGGACACTGATTTGGGGTATGTCGACCTTCGTCTTTATGACGGCTTGAACTTTGCCAATGAGGTGTAGGAATGATAGCTCATTCTGCCTCAGGAGCCACAAGAGAGAAGGGTACTCATGTTGGACACTGGAATCGGGAGCGAGGTCGACGTTCTAGTTCATTCTAAACGTGTCCCATATGGTCCAGGTATGTACGGAAGTGAAACATGGACGATAAATAGTTTAGCAATAAGAGAATATAAGCTTTCGAAATGTGGTGCTGCACAAGAATGCTGAAGATTAGATGGGTAGATCACGTAACTAATGATGAAGCATTGAATAGAATTGGGGAGAAGAGGAGTTTGTGGCACAACTTGACAAGAAGAAGGGACTGGTTAGTAGGACATGTGTTGAGGCATCAAGGGATCACCAATTTAGCATTGGAGGGCAGCGTGGAGGGTAAAAATCGCAGAGGGAGACCAAGAGATGAATACACTAAGCAGATTCAGAAGGATGTAGGCTGCAGTAGGTACTTGGAGATGAAGAGGCTTGCACAGGATAGGGTAGCATGGAGAGCTGCATCAAACCAGTCTCTGGACTGAAGACCACAACAACAACAACGTATAAAACAAAACTGCTTCGCGCAGGAAAGACCAGGCATTTCAAATATGCTAAAAATTTAAAAAAACTAATTTTTGAAGCCCATTTGCCTTCCGTCTTCCCTTAATATATTTTTGTCTGAGACGTGATAACTGCAGTCCTCAGGTTCTGAGCAAGGGTTTTCAGGAGGTTCTCTTTGGTTGTCAGGTAAATACCGGAAATGGAAACTCCTCCCAAAATTTTCGAATTGGGACATGTGTCCCACTGCTAGCTCGCCTGGTGTTTGACTGTAAATATACTGAGTGTACAATAGGTCGGAGAGATAATGAAACATTTGAGAAAAACTGTAGATTCCCGGCGGTCGGTAGCTCCGACGATCGATGGTACCTTTCGAAGTCTCGAGCACTGTGTGGCAACGATCCAGTGGAAGGTGCGCGGCTTACTTCAAAGTGCTCACAGTGGGGGCGGGGCGCCTCAAGAGATGCAGCAGCCATACCGCTGGAGCCGACGGAGCCAATCGGGATGCAGCCCTACGTGATTAAGTGGCGTCCCCGTCTGGTGGCCCATCTGCTGTACGGGGCAGGTCCCCTCTCAGTCGCGACGGTGTTATGTAATGGTGTTTACGAACATGGTTCAAAATGGCTCTGAGCACTATGGGACTTAACTGCTGTGGCATCAGTCCCCTAGAACTTAGAACTACTTAAACCTAACTAACCTAAGGACATCACACACATCCATGCCCGAGGCAGGATTCGAACCTGCGACCGTAGCGGTCGCGCGGTTCCAGACTGTAGCGCCTAGAACCGCTCGGCCACTTCGGCCGGCTTACGAACATGGACACGAGTGAGTATGCTGACTTGTGTTTCACCTTGCCAACGGCCTTTCCGCAGTGGTAACATCGGTTACCGTCAGATAACCGAAGTTAAGCGCTGTCGGGCTGGGTTAGCACTTGGATGGGTGACCATCCGGTCTGCTGGACGCTGTTAGCAAGCGGGGTGCACTCAGCCCTTATGAGGCAAACTGAGGAGCTACTTAATTGAGAAGTACCGGCTCCGGCCTCGTAAACTGACATACGGCCGGAAGAACGGTGTGCTGACCACATGCCCCTCCATATCCGCATCCAGGGACGCCTGTGGGCTGAGGATGACACGGCGGCCGGTGGGTACCGTTGGGCCTTCCAAGGCGTGTTCGGACGTAGTAGGTTCCACCTTTTTTTTAGCATAAATTTTCTAAGTTGTAATTAATTCCGCCTTTGCATTTGGTAGTTTATACCTGGGACACAACACCAGGTAGAACTGCTGGGGTTTGTTAGGCATATGCTAGTCTCCGAAGCAGCGTCCAGTTAAGGGATTTGCACCTGTCTGTTTAGCCACACGAAATTATCTCCGTGGCAAAAATTTTGAC
Source organism: Schistocerca americana (assembly GCF_021461395.2). Lineage (NCBI taxonomy): Eukaryota > Metazoa > Arthropoda > Insecta > Orthoptera > Acrididae > Schistocerca > Schistocerca americana. The sequence goes on from NC_060127.1 coordinate 145,886,221, forward strand.
CTCCCGCTTTTCAGTTTCTTCTTCGTGTTATTGTCACTACTAGCTGTTACCCGTGGCTAGGCTCCCATGTTAACAATTTTGTTATGATAACTGGTGTTGACTAAGTAAGCTAGTAATTTATAAATACTTGTGCGTACAGGATTGGTTCTAATGGCTCTAAGCACTATGGGACTTAACTTCTGAGGTCATCAGTCCCCTAGAACTTAGAACTACTTAAACCTAACTAACCTAAGGACATCACACACATCCATGCCCGAGGCAGGATTCGAACCTGCGACCGTAGCGGTCGCGCGGTTACAGACTGTAGCGCCTAGAACCGCTCGGCCACTTCAGCCGGCTGTGCCTACAGGGCTATTCGATAAGCAGGAACAGATGTCAAACATTTATTGCTTCCAAACTACAAAAGATAGAAACACAATTCCGACTTTCGTGGAAAGAGAAAAGTCGAGATATTTATGCATTCAGTGTGAGCACCCTGTATTACACGACAAATATCAAAACGGTGTCTCTTTTCGGGCCACACACGAAGCAGCTGGTCTCTCGTTATCGAACTCACAGCTTCAGCAATGCGATGCCGCAGACTTTCAAGGGTGTCAGGCATAGGGAGGATAAAAACGCGATCTTTTAAGTAGAGAGTTAACGTTTTGAACATGACTGTGCTCAGCAACCGTAATTAATTACACTCCTGGAAATTGAAATAAGAACACCGTGAATTCATTGTCCCAGAAAGGGGAAACTTTATTGACACATTCCTGGGGTCAGATACATCACATGATCACACTGACAGAACCACAGGCACATAGACACAGGCAACAGAGCATGCACAATGTCGGCACTAGTACAGTGTATATCCACCTTTCGCAGCAATCCAGGCTGCTATTCTCCCATGGAGACGATCGTAGAGATGCTGGATGTAGTCCTGTGGAACGGCTTGCCATGCCATTTCCACCTGGCGCCTCAGTTGGACCAGCGTTCGAGCTGGACGTGCAGACCGCGTGAGACGACGCTTCATCCAGTCCCAAACATGCTCAATGGGGGACAGATCCGGAGATCTTGCTGGCCAGGGTAGTTGACTTACACCTTCTAGAGCACGTTGGGTGGCACGGGATACATGCGGACGTGCATTGTCCTGTTGGAACAGCAAGTTCCCTTGCCGGTCTAGGAATGGTAGAACGATGGGTTCGATGACGGTTTGGATGTACCGTGCACTATTCAGTGTCCCCTCGACGATCACCAGTGGTGTACGGCCAGTGTAGGAGATCGCTCCCCACACCATGATGCCGGGTGTTGGCCCTGTGTGCCTCGGTCGTATGCAGTCCTGATTGTGGCGCTCACCTGCATGGCGCCAAACACGCATACGACCATCATTGGCACCAAGGCAGAAGCGACTCTCATCGCTGAAGACGACACGTCTCCATTCGTCCCTCCATTCACGCCTGTCGCGACACCACTGGAGGCGGGCTGCACGATGTTGGGGCGTGAGCGGAAGACGGCGGGACCGTAGCCCAGCTTCATGGAGACGGTTGCGAATGGTCCTCGCCGATACCCCAGGAGCAACAGTGTCCCTAATTTGCTGGGAAGTGGCGGTGCGGTCCCCTACGGCACTGCGTAGGATCCTACGGTCTTGGCGTGCATCCGTGCGTCGCTGCGGTCCGGTCCCAGGTCGACGGGCACGTGCACCTTCCGCCGACCACTGGCGACAACATCGATGTACTGTGGAGACCTCACGCCCCACGTGTTGAGCAATTCGGCGGTACGTCCACCCGGCCTCCCGCATGCCCACTATACGCCCTCGCTCAAAGTCCGTCAACTGCACATACGGTTCACGTCCACGCTGTCGCGGCATGCTACCAGTGTTAAAGACTGCGATGGAGCTCCGTATGCCACGGCAAACTGGCTGACACTGACGGCGGCGGTGCACAAATGCTGCGCAGCTAGCGCCATTCGACGGCCAACACCGCGGTTCCTGGTGTGTCCGCTGTGCCGTGCGTGTGATCATTGCTTGTACAGCCCTCTCGCAGTGTCCGGAGCAAGTATGGTGGGTCTGACACACCGGTGTCAGTGTGTTCTTTTTTCCATTTCCAGGAGTGTATATTGTTACAAACTTCCAGCCAACCGGTTGCAAACAGAATTTAAAATTATTTAACTAGTTTTTAAAGCCAACTAGGGGCTCCTTCTTCAGAAGAAACTGTTACCTTACAAGTGGTTGGCGTTGAAAACTGGTTGAAGAATTTTAAATTCTGTTTGCAAGCGGTTGGCTGGAAGTCTGTAACATTGTACGTTGAGAATTCCTCTAAGCACTTTCGACGTTACCTCAGTGACACCGTTCCAGGTCGCTGGAGGGGAAGAGGAGGAGCGGAAAATGAATTTCATTGCCGGTGGTCTCCCACCTCACCAGAGCTCACACTTTGTCACTCTTAATTCTGGGGGCACGCAAAAGACAGTGTTTCTATCCCTCCCTATGCCTGACACTCTTGAAAGTCTGTGACGTCTTATTGTTGTACCTGGGAATTCGATAACGAGAGATCAGCTGCTTCGTGTGTGGCAGGAAATGAGACACAGCTTTGATATTTGTCATGTAGAACATTGTGCTCGCATTGAATGCACAAAAATTTGAACTTTTCTCTTTCCAGGAACGTCAGAATTGTGTTTCTGTCTTCTGTAGTTTGGAACCAATAAGTGTTTGAAAGTCTGTTCCTTCTTTTTGAGTAGCTCTGTCGATAAGTTTGTGTGTATGTATAAATGTATTCAGTGCCGATGTATAGGTACACAACGAATGTTTTTCTGTTGTTTAGCCGTTTATCGAATCTGAGGGCATGTATTACATTTACTAATTATTTTTAAAAAGCGCCATGATCATTACTTACATCATTCGTACAGAAGTGCAGTAAAAACTCACCTACTGCTGGCGGTGAGTCTTCGCCGCCAGAGCACATGCACAAATCGTTTTCTCCCTCCATTTTCAATGCATTATAATGCCTTCCGTTTCTGATTGTTCCGCCTAGGGTGACTAAGATTTCTCCGATATTTGGTGGGTTGGAGTAACTTTCCCAGCTCGAGCTCTCTGAGAACTATGTGCTGAGTCAGACTTACTGTTGTATCTCCACAATATTTTGACGTAAAAAGTGCCCAGCTGCAAGAAGTGGCTTAGCCGTTCCTTTCAAAATTTCAGTACAGTAAACACTGTATTCGCATTGCACAGAATAAGCAGTAAACACCAAGAGTCGCGCCCTCATCCCATTCACGTATCAGGGATAGGTTTTGTTTTTGTCTCTAAAGTAACTCATGTTATTCCTCATGGTTCAATCTATTTTCGTTCCAGATTTCACCAAAATCGGTTCAGCGGTTTAGTCGTGAAAACATAACATAAACGTTACTTTCGCTTTTGTAGTTTTAAGATAAGAACCTTTTCACAAATATGATACATTGGAAATTCAAAATTCAAAGACTAAATATTTTTCTCTTACACGCGTATTATTCTTCAAATCAATAAATATCTTGTAGTACACACTTTTTAAACTAAACTATGTTCTTCCCCAGCGTTCAAGCTATCTCTATACCAAATTTCATCAAAATCAGTTCAGTGGTTTATTTGCGAAAACGTAACGGAGCTACTTTCGTGTTTATAATACTAGTATGGATTATTGTAATTATTGTTCAGTTACGTATTGATTGATATCCCGGACACGGCGAATAAACGGATCAGTTCAATCCTGGACACGCGTATGACACTTTGCGAGAACCGTTTTATTGGTTTTGATCCTTTTCTAAAAAATTGAAGGCGAGACGTGGGTTTGATCCAGCGATGCGTCCTCCGTCTAACATGGAGACTGCCGGGCGCAACTGTGGAGAGATTGGCGTTAGATTGGAGAGGGCGGGAGATCAGAGAAAATCCGCCGGGAGATTGATGAACGGCGCCGTGCCCTCTGCCCCTTCCGCGTCCTTCTCCCCCCCCCCCCCCCCCCAGTTCATCCGATCACCCTCCCTATCTCGCGAATGCCCTTCCCCCTGCCTCATTTCTTTCCTATTTGCCAGACAAATTTTTGCCTCCTTCCGGTGTAACCTGTCTTGACGCCTCGATAAGAAGCCTTCCGCTCTCTTCCCAGGAAAAGGCTGAAGGAAAAAAGTTGTACTTAACGAAATGATTCACACACTAATTACAATAAGAAATGGATGTTGGTATCGTATGGTGCTGCAAGAGTCCGTGGTATAATGTCTTGCTCACTTTTCGAGTAGTTACCAGATTCGAATTGTTGACTCTTTTACCAAGCTAAATCAGAGACAGTCTACAGAATGGTTCACAGCTGTGCGGGCAGACCAATCTCGAAAATTTGTGGCCTGTTGACATTGCGCATTGTCATCCATAAAAATTCCATCGGTACTTGGGAAAGTAATGGCTGCAAATGATGTGCAAGCAGCCGAAAATGACCATTTCAAGTCAAAGATCGGTTCAGTTGGATCAGAGGACCCAGCAGGCCATGTCACGTAATCACGCCCCACACTACTATGAAGTCGCCACCAGCTTGCACAGAGCCATGTTGACAACCTGGGTCCGTGGCTTCGAGCGGTCTGCGCCACACTGGAACCCTACCATCAGCTCTTACCAACTGAAATTGGGGCTTATCTGACCAGGCCACGGATTTTTAGTCATCTAGTGTCCAGTTGCTATCGTCACGAGCCCGGGAGAGGCGCTGCAGGCGATGTCGTTCTGTTAGCAGAGGCGCTCTCTTCGCTCGTCTCCTGCCGTGGCCCATTAACGCCAAATTTCGTCACACTGTGCTAACGGATACGTTCGTCGTACGTTGCCCAGTTATTTCGCAGTGTTGTTTGTCTCTTACAAGGGGAGGCCGCCAATTGTGAAATTCAGATTCGATTCATACTGCGCATAATAAAAGCTCATGGCCAGAGGTGTAATGTGGCAAAGCACCAAGATGCACTTCTCAGCCGTTGTCGAGGAAATCGATAGTTAAAAGAAACCGTTGCGGTGAAATACTCTCTACGATTAATAATTCTCTACAGCGTCGTGGAGCTGCGGTAAGCGCTCGGGTTCGTAATCCGAAGGTCGTCGGATCGAATCTCGCGCTATGCAACCTTCTTTTTTTTTAGTATTTGTTTTTTATAATTCAAATATATATATAATTCCCGGCAATCAGTGGCAACAATTATGCATATAATAAGTTGTTGAAAGTCGTTTGTCGTGGAAAAACTGGCGACTTCGAACATCGTTATGTTTTCCGCAAACAAAGTTGTATTTCACAAATGTTATTAATTGTCTTCATAATGTTTACCACGTATAGTTAACGGAAGACGTAGAAACGATATTCCGAAACGAATACGTATAGCGTAAGTCAAACGTTCGAATTAGAATAGAGACCCCACGAACACAAATTTGCTGTGGCAGGTATGAAATATAAACTCCGTTACTCGCTCGTTACACTTGAATAACAGATGTTGAATGGGCCGAAACGAGCCGCCGCATAACAGCGTAGTTGCCTGCTAACTTCGAAAGAAGGTAGATGCGGTCCCTAGCGCAACTTATAAGTGTCGAAAATCAGTGCGGACGGGAGAGCTTTGGTACACCCTGTTAAAAAAAAAACAGAAAAATGGAGGCGGTACAATTGGAGAGCGATTCGCCTTCACCAACATGCATAAGCAATTCATTAATACTTTATATATATATATATTTGAATTACAAAAAACTAATAATAAAAAAATTGCATGGCGCGAGATTCGATCCGGCGACCTTCGGATTACGAACCCGAGCGCTTACCGCTGCGCCACGACGCTGTAGAGAATTATTAATCGTAGAGAGTATTTCACCGCAACGGTTTCTTTTAACTGTCGATTTTCTCGACAGCGGCTGAGAAGTGCATCTTGGTGCTTTGCCACATTACACCTCTGGCCATGAGCTTTTATTATGCGCAGTATGAATCGAATCTGAATTTCACAATTGGCGGCCTCCCCTTGTTAGCACTGAAAACAACGATACGCCGCTGTGTTTTCAGTGGTGAGAGGTAATGCCTGAAAAGTGGTATTCTCAGCACACTCTTGACACTGTGGGTCTTGGAGAATTGATTTCCATGACAATTTCCCAACCGGAATGTCCCATGCGTGTAGCTCCAACTACGATTTCGCGTTCAAAATCTGTGCTGCCTTAACCTTTTCACATGAGTACTAATGACATTTCCGCCAATTCACTGCCCTTTTGTACCTTAAGTACGCGATACTACCGCCGTCTGTATATGTGTATATCCTATCCCATGACTTTTGTCACCTCAGTTTGAAATGAAATGATGGTATGGCATTTATTGGCCGGGATATCCTATCCCCTGTGGTGTTCGGCCGCCGTATTCCAAGTGTTTTTAGCCGACGCCACTTCGCCAACTTGCATGTCAATGATGATGAAGGACACAGAACATCCAGTTCCCTGCTGGGATTCGAACCCGGGCCCCCTTGCGTGGTAGGCGGTAGCGCTACCGCTGCGCTAAGGAGGCGGGCACCTCAGTGTAACTGTCACTGACACTGATAACGCCGATTCCAGCTCGTAGGAGGGAAGTGGATGGCTTCAGTGTAGAAACTCCTCGGCTGTTTCCACGGTGCCCTGCACTTTCTCTTTCATAGGCGAACTTCTGATCTTTCAGACATTGTTTTAAGGGGCCAAAGATATGCAAGGGGAGGTATATCGGTTCTTTCACCTAGCAATGTTCGTTGACGTGAAAAATGCCGAGTAGCACCGTGGTTAGAATCCACGTTGAACTGGAGATACTTCTGCTAGCTGAGTTAGTCAGTTCAAAGTTGGGAGGAAGGCAAAAAGCGCGCCATCTACAACAGTACCGTGCCCAGTAGAGCACTGTGGTGTTCAGTGCGATATTCAGATTGGTGATTGCTTTATTTACTTAGGGAGAATGTTCCAGGAACTTCCATCGAAATTTTTGAAGGAGCTCGAGGGTCTTCTCGGCCACATGTCCCGCCTCACAGCGCTGACACCACCAGATTATAGCGCACCAAAGGAGATACTGCTCTCTGTACACCCTTTTTAGAATATTGTGCACCATAGGAGCCACTGCTCTCTGTACACCTTTTTCATCCTGGTATAAATTCGTGAAGCATGCTCCCCTTCTGCGGACCGATGGCCTTTGTAGTCTGGTCCCTCCAACCGCCACAACCCCCATCCCTCCCCCCTCTTTCTGCGCAAAGAAATCGGATAAATACTTTTTGTTCGGATTGGGGGGGGGGGGGGGGGATCCATCACACAAAGAACTTCAGAAGTAACTCTAAAAATGAGGAAACTGGTGCGAAGGTGTTAACCCCGTTTTGTGAACACATTCACTCAGTGGGATTACATACAACGCCGCTGCCGTGCAGATCTCCTTTCAATTTGGCATACGTTATGTATTGATGTTTTAAGAACATTTATGCGGGACCATTATCACATGGGTAGACGAAGTGAAAAATGAGCTGTTGAGAAGAGTGGGGGGAGAGAGAGGAGTTCTAAAGGTAAACAGAAAGAGGAAACACACGTTGTGTGGACAGAGAATGTTTACTGAGCGATGCTATGGAAGATACGGTGAATGGAAGAAGACGACGACGCAGAAGACACCAGATGGTGAATGGTATAAGGATGGGAAACAATTAAGAGAAAACGGGGAGGGGTAACATATGACACTGCGTGGAGAGCTACCCTAGGGAAGAACAACTGCTGATGATGATGATTATCGCGTAAAGTACGCGATGCTCTACAGTACGTTAGTAAAGGGGATTCATATAGTTACTGAAAGGTTACTCGGGAATACAGTTGCTGATGCTTTTCCAAAATATGTGTAGGTGGCTTCCGAGAGTATTGCTCTTGGTGCTAAAACTTCACGAATTGGTATGGACTCCAGTGCAGGTATTTTCTCTGCACGGTGATCGGTTTGAGATGTCAGAAAAAAGAACACTATATACATTACTTATTTACCTGCACGTACGTGCGTGGGAGGGTCTGGAGTTTGTCTCTGAAGTTGGAGTCAACACATTAGCACTCAACATGTCCGCCATTGCAAATGCAGCACATATACCTTGCGCCCGTGTTGTGCCACGTGGCGCGCAGCTTTTCTGAAGCGATCTGCTGAAAGGCCAGCGTAGCCTGCCCTTGTGGATCGACCAGGTTCTGTGGTCTTTGTGCATATACTGTTGACTTCACGTAGCCCCACGTAGGAAAACATCTGCAGGCAGTAGGTGGGTGGGTCCACCGCCACCGTTCAGTGTCTGGTTCAGTTGTTCTCGTACTGTGAGAGTCCACCAGTGCGGTGCAGCGCCGCCCTGTTGGTAGATAATGGGGTCCGTTTCCCGTCTTGTATTTGAGGGACCACATGATGCTCGATCATTTCAAGGTAGTTGATGGCACTAAGTCTCCTCCACAAAAATGAATGGACCGATAACGTTGTTCTGACGTCTGGAAAGCTAAGTTTCGCATACGATACGAGACATGGCGGGCATTGTTGAGGCGTAACGACCATTTTCACTTAACGATCGAGACACATGTGCCAACTCCGCACAATGTACACCGACTTCTGCGGAAGCAGCGGTTATCCAGTTTTGGGCACCCATACTCCCACACCTCTAAAAGCAAAATCAAACTTACACTCGTTGAACAGAGCAGATCCTTTGAATAATTCTTAATACCTCATACCAGCGGCTGAAACGTCGTAAGACAGTCCAATATTGTCTCGCTTGTACGAGGGGACTTGAACATACACATTCTTACGGCAGGACAAGTAACTGTACCACAGTTCAAAGTGTCACAGATACATTATGGGGTCCTGCCCACATGTCTCGTATAGAGTGCCTAAAGGATGCTGCGTTCTCGGAATTCTATAGAACAGTTCAAGCAAATAACATTAATAGTTTTATTTCAATCAAGCAGATTGAGAATACTTAAGTTTGTACTTAGAACAAGTGTCGCAAGCGATGGGCGACATGCAAACAGTAATGTTCTTCGCTATCAACGAAGTCTGAACAAGCAGTGGATATGGGTCACTAATAACTGATATCGTAGCACTCTCAGCTAAGCCGTGCTGATATTGCCCACTGATGTCTGGCGGAGGCTGGCAGGAGCGGCGCATGTATTCTCTTCTTGCAGGGGGCGCTCCTTGTCAGCGGACCGAGCGAGGTGGCGCAGTGGACTCGCAACCGGGAGGACGACGGTTCAATCCCGCGGCCGGCCATCCTGATTTAGGTTTTCCGTGATTTCCCTAAATCCCTCCAGGCAAATGCCGGGATGGTTCCTTTGAAAGGGCACGGCCGACTTCCTTCCCCGTCCTTCGCTAATCCGATGAGACCGATGACCTCGCTGTTTGGTCTCTTCCCCCAAAACAACCCAGCCCAGCCCAGCCCAGCCTTCCCTTGTCAGCGGTCTACTGGCTGACGCCGCCGCACCGCCTTCTCTGGTCTTGCGTTCTTCCTCTTCGTTCCGGCGCTTGTGGTTATGCCATAACATACACGACGTTATTTTTCCATATAGCCACCAAGTGTCTGTAAACAACGGCCGGGACTTCTACCAATCGTTTAATTCATGGACGATATAAATCCGCTCCTTGGTCACGTAGCCATTCGAGAACTGCTAGTAAGGGGACAAAGCCGTTTTTGGAGTATTTTGTTAGTGTGGGTTGCCTAAATCAGGGGGAGGTACGCACTCAGGGGAAAACCTATTGTTCTCCTTTGACTGACAGGTCAATAACCTGTTATTCTCCTTTGATTGACAGGTCCTTAAGCTATTGTTTTGCTAAAAGGATCCTTCCTTTTGACTGACATGTTCTTAACCTATTATTCCCCCCCTCCCCCCCCCCCTCAGGAAACCTTCCCCCTCGCTGCTACAGGTACACTTTCAGGTCTGAGTTATTAAAATAGCCCCTCTCATTCTTATCAGTTTGATTGACTACTTAATTAAATTGATCTATGAATTAATCTCTCCCCCTGTGGTAAACCCCCTCCCCTTGCACAATCCCTCCCGGAAATTGCCGAGAAAAAGACTCAGTTGATCGGTCATTTGGAGGGAATTCGATTGCAGTGTATGGAATATTGTTTAAACAATTTAGACAAAGCATAGAATAATGTTCATTTATGGCAGTGTATGGAATATAGTTTATTTATTTAGTTAAAGAATTTGTCCAGAAATCGATTGCAGTGTATGGAATATTGTTTAAACAATTAAGACAATGTGTGGAATATTGTTTATTTAAACAGTTTATGGGGTTCAAGGCAGTGTATCGAATACATGGAAATTGGTGGCTCTTTGGTGGAGAGGAAGGATCTCATAACAGGAAATTCACGGATATATTGTTGATGTACAAAAAATGATTCAAATGGCTCTGAGCACTATGTAACTTAACATCTGAGGTCACCAGTCCCCAAGAACTTAGAACTACTTAAACCTAAATAACCCAAGGACATCACATGCATCCACGCCCGAGGCAGGATTCGAACCGGCGACCGCAGCGGTCGCGCGGTTTCGGACTGAAGCGCCTAGAACCGCTCGGCCACAACGGCCGGCGTTTATTTATAAAAAAAATCAGTTTGTGGGGGTTGGATTTCTCTTGCTTATCATTCCCTGCTGTTTGGAAACATGCAGGTCTTGTAAGAAGTAATTACATGGGGCAAACATGTTGCATAACCTAATGTTCGTCGGCACTTAACCTATTGTTCTGTTGAGTGGTTTTCCATGTCACCCCCATTTCCTTAAACTATTGTACTGTCTTCGATACCAAATTAAATAATTAGTTACGCCCTACCACCATTTTCTGGTACACTTTTCAAATTTCACGTGCTTTTGAACGCCAGAAATGTTCTATTAGGTTGCAGAAAAGCTATTAGTTTGCAGGAAAGATGGAAGTCTCTTGTTCAGGACGCGGACTTCCCACTGAGTATCACCCACGTCCCTACGGCCTTGGTCAGAATTGTTGGCACCATACCGCCAGACATTCTCGTTGAATCTGTGTACAACTCAGACGTATTGCCCAGAAGAATCGTATTCTCCCGCGTGTGGTTTCACTCGCACACCGTGGTGCACCTGTTGTCCATACCGCCGCAGAACCCGGAACATGTACTACCTTCTGTCGCTGCGCGCTACTCGTCTTGCACAGCGGTCTTAATATAGGACGGCGTGTGTAACTTACTTTCTGAGCTCCCTACGTACATACCAGCATGGAACTGGTGATTGATTGTTCCCAAACATTAATAAACGGCTTGTAGATGTAGACGTTTTGCTCAAATGAGAAATTCGTTGTCGAGACAGGAGCGTATTTTAGAGAGTTTCACACTTCCTATATTTGGAGAGGGTTGGGACGTTAGAAAAAGTATACAGCGGTAAAAGGAAACTGTTGAAAAGCACAGGGTGATTATAATTAAAGTTAAACATTAAAACGGCTGCAGAAATAACACCACTGGTCATAATGACGTCAAATTATAGGAATATTATAATAGAAGGGGGGAAACGTATGGCTGAAGATAAATAAATAGTTAAGAAATGTAGCAATAGATGGCGCTGTAAGCATCATAATTTAGTCGACTACAAATGACAAATGAATCATGCAACAATGCCTGAGGTGTACGTTTGACGTTAAACAAACTGTAGGACATCACACACATCCATGCCGGAGGCGCAGGATTCGAACCTGCGACCGTAGCGGTCGCACGGTACCAGACTGAGGTGCCTAGAACCGCTCGGCCACTCCGGCTGAGGCCAAAAACCGCATAAAAAGCATGATTCGAAAGCAAATCGGATTATTAATTTCCGTGTGACTGGCGCAAAACATGTTCAATATGTTTCCACAGTTTTCTGCAACAAGTTGAAATCCAGAAACAGCATGTTCCTCAACTGATCGAAGTCTTTCCGGGGTCACATTCAGAACGTGTTGCGCATTGTGTGCCTTCAATGCAGCTAAGTTTGCAATCAGAACAGTGAACACAACATGTTTCAGATAGCCCCACAGCCAGAAGTCACTCGGATTAAGATCATGTGATCGGGACAGTGGCTGTTAATTCAAGTATTTCCGAAATGGCGCTTCAGCAGCTGCTTAACTGGATTTGCTATGGGCGGAGGTGCGCCATCTTTCATAAAAACGATCCCACCCACACATCCACGCCATTGGAACGCTGGAATGACATGGTTGCGCAAAAGACACTTATAGTGCTTACCAGTGACGTTACAGGTAACGGGACCGGAAGCACCTGTCTCTTCGAAAAAATATGGCCCTATTATACATGATGCCATAAAGCCGCATCACACAGTGACCTTTTCAAGATTAAGTGCTACTAGTTGATTTGCGTGTGGATTTTCCGTTGCCCATATTCGTCAATTCTTTGTATTGACATATCCTGTCAGATGCAAGTGGGCTTCGTCTGTCAACAAAATCTTGCTGTCAGGTCAACAGGATGCAACTCGTGGACATGAGAAATTTTTCGCACCGTGCTCACAGGTATGTCGAATGTTCGGGCAATTCTCTGTGCACTTACACGTTTGCATACCACCACTCGTTTCCTCCTGCATTGTTGTGGCCACTGCTTCCACTGACGTTGAATCAATTCGTTCCTTCCCTCTACCAGGCTGCACATCAAAAGAACCCGTCTTTTAGAATTTCCGAATCATTTTCTCCAGACCCAAGGCAGTCATCGGACCAAATCCTTTTTTGAAACCCTTCAGTTTCGGGAACTTCTGCAGAGCGACGTGTGCACGGTCATCATTCTTGTAATACAGATTTACAAGCAGAGCGCGATCCTGCATTGAGACAGTCACGGCGAACGTCGTAGACGCGAAAGGAGGAAAAGCCGTGTACTCGGCGTGTTTATACCAACTTAATTGGGTCGTGTGCATGACAAGTGTTCTCATTTACGTATTCTGAAACATACACCGCCATCTATTTATCAATTTTCACACTATTTTTTCTTCTGCCATACGTTTCCCCCTTTTCCGATAATATTCTGTTGTAATTTGATGTCATTCTGACCAGTGGTGTTATTTCTGCAGCGTTTTGAAAGTGTATATATTTTCAGCACGCTTAAGCGTACTTTCGAACCGCTCTCGTGTTTCAATATATGGAGTTCAAGACAAAATGAGTCACTTATTTGTAAAGTTAGTAAGTGCTTGGCGGTGTTGGCAAAGGGAGCTACAGTACTCTCGGTTTAGCCGAGAAGCTGTGTATTAGAGCACGTGTGAACCCGGGTTGTGTAGAGACGCCGGCCGCAGCCTGGCTGTAACGAGATCTTGTTTGTTGCGGTGTGTGCTCTGCTTCCAATTAGTGGCGCCTCGTATTTCTCCGCTGTAATTCCAGCTCCAGCTGACCGACTTGACCACGTCTCACTTTGCCACGGACAGATATGCACACAAGTTCGTTATTCAGCCAGCTTTGTAGTTATTTGCTACATACCGGTTACTTATTAATGCCAATGGATATTTATGCGTGTGTAGGCGGATGATTATTTATATGTGTACAGATAGACAAATTATTTCCCCGAACGTAAAGTTGTGGGTAACTGACGTTTGGTTCAAAAGAAAATGTTTCAAATGGCTCTGAGCACTATGGGACTGAACTTCTGATGTCATCAGTCCCCTAGAACTTAGAACGACTTAAACCTAACTAACCTAAGGACATCACACTTATCCGTGCCCGAGCCAGGATTCGAACCTGCGACCGTAGCGTGACGTTTGGTTCCTTTAGGATGTTTCGTGGAATTGTATTCGTTTCAAATAGTTTCCACAAGGTTCTGTAGAATCCTGTTCTTTTTTTTCTGCCAGACTGGACTTGGTACGAAAATACTTGAATACCTCTCTAATTAAAGCAGCTACAAATACATAGTTTCTGCTTTGGTATACAGTAAGGGGTACCTTAAGGTAGTAGATGCTCAAAATGATGACCTTTCACCGCCACGCATCGTCGACAAGGACTTAGAACAGAGCGATGTTTGCTTGTTTCTAACGGAATAGCATGGCAAGATTGTTCAGTTTGCCCTCTTAGATCATACAATATTTGTGGTTTTGCGGTGTGCACTACACTTTACAGATCAGCAAACCGTAAGTAATTACATTTTTACAAAAGAATCGCGAAGTGAACTGTTTGATAATCTATAACTGACAAAACTGTATCGTTACAGATCCCACCGATGATGCCTTAAAACAGTAGAAGGCGAAACGCATATGGATTAAATAAAATGAATAGCAGCAGGAAAAGGCAGTTTGATTTGCAAAACAAGTACTTTACTCTTCCTTTCTCCTTCCATCCTATTACTCACGAAAGGGGACGGTGTAGCTGGATTGAAGCTTTCTTGTTAATTGCAATTACAGTGTGTTGTCACGCTCCTCAACATAATATTTTTAAAATTTGTTCTGTTAAAAATATGTCTCAGGGCCAGTGCAGTTTTAGCAGCTGACTGAAAGTGAGCGTTATTTCACCAGCTAGTCTTTCCCGTAAAGATATAGTTGCACAGCTAAAACAACGGTCTTCAGTAACATCCTGTATTCGATTATCAGTTTAATGTTCGTTATACTGTGGTCACGCTGGGTGAATCTCAGGTATGCAACACACTCCTTCTCCATATAAAACATGGAAATCGACAGCTAAAAAGAAATTGTATTTGCATGTGAACACGGTGCCAGTAGTGTCCTCATGGTGTGACGAAGCTGTGTAGCCCATGTTCCTTTGCCCACGGTTGTTGCCCATCACTCGGTGAGTCAGCTGCTAGCCGCTTGCATAGTAAGTGACATGGACGAGCACTACTCGCACGGATTCGCCAAGCGGATGCAGTACTCCGTATTGTCGTCGGTGCTTAGAAATAGGCGATGGAACGAGCGGAATTCCAAAATTGGGTGGCCGTAGCGCCTCCTCGGACAAATCATTTTAGACACCTCAGGGAACTGCACGCATGTATCTGTATACAGGCGACAGCATGCGTACCTGAAATGTTCCAAAACTCCGCGCGTATAAAAACTGGCTTTTCCGGCGCGCTTACCTCGGGTTCTGTTGGTAAAAAGGTAGGTTCATGTATTCTGGATAGCCCTTCGCTAGGGACCATTTGTATCCCACCAAAAGGATCGTCTTAGTGTGACTGTCCCACAGTGCAGGGTCAAACTGTGAAATTACACGCTTCTTCCTGCTCAGGCCATTGGAGCAGATCAGTTGGTTGTTTTGCATTTCAAAAAGTCTACGGTGAAGATGGTGGGACTTACGGAGGCACACTTAGGTCATGTGCGTGTCCTCTGACGACCCCACAAAAAGGGTTTTTTACTGTATTTTCGCCGTCACAAGCGGACCAAAACCCAGCCGAAGATTCGAAGACGGCTGTGGACACCAAATGGCTGAAATTGTTGCGATATATTCCTAAGATCTCGATCTCAAACAACCTTCAAAATTTTCTTGGTATGTTTGTCCGTTTGCGAGATACAGAGCTTCAGAGTTACCCTGTTTCTACTGGTAAAATCCGGTATGGAGAGAATCTAAATAATAAATAGCCGCATCAAATTTCTCAAATTTTAACAGTGTATTTTCTAGATATTTATCTAGAAGAGCCGTCACCCCGTTATAAAATTCATCCTTTACCAAGAAATCCAGCAGCGGCTTCCGAGACCGCTGTGCACAGCTAATGGTTATAATTGTATTCCAAAGATCAAAAATGGTTCAAATGGCTCTGAGCACTATGGGACTTAACATCTGAGGTCATCAGTCCCCTAGAACTTAGAACTACTTAAGCCTAACTAACCTAAGGACATCACACATCCATGCCCGAGGCACGATTCGGACCTGCGACCGTAGCGGTCGCGCGGTTCCAGACTGAAGCGCCTAGAACCTCTCTACCACACAGGCCGGCTATCGGAGCACAGAAAATGCGAATATATGTTTATTTAAAAGACTCTGACTGAAAAGTTGGGTGCCATGTCTCATTCTACCTTCCTCAGCACATTTAAATATATTCCCAAAAATTGTGGCGTGCGAACATGCTGAGAAAGGAGGAGACAGTGGCAAGTGGAATTAGACGGAAAACTAATAAATATTGGAATATAGTAGACAGTGGTTGTGGTATAGAAAGAGCTAGGGGGAGAGTGGAAGTGTGCGAGAAAGAGTCGGACACAGTAGCAGTGGAACGTAGTTGGCAGTGATATAACAGTTCTAGGAAAAGAGTGAAGGAGACATTGTCTGTGGGAGAGGAATAAAGAGAAGAGGAAAGTGGAAGTGGCCGATAGTCACAGACAATGAGACAGATCATATGGCAATGACAAGGGGGAAGACAGCGATAGTGACAATGAGAAGAGACAGCTGCAGTAGGGAGGAAATAATGAGATATTAACTGTAAGAGTGGCAGTTAGAGAGGCACAAAGAGGTAGTGTTAATGAGTTGGGCTGAATGAGTGATTCTGTATGTCTTATAGTTTTCGTGCAGTTGTCTTCTAAAAACCCGGAGGTATTTATGAACAACCCTGTATCTAATAAATATTTTCACAAAAGGAATTTGCGTTTCCCTAAGATAGTATGCCTAGTCTGTGTGATTTTAACGACACAGTAGTCCCCATATGTTACACTTTACTTCACCATCACATCAGATTTCTTGAAAACTGCTGAAATAAAATTAAAAATTACTGGTACTGTAAAATTAAAAATTACTGGTACTGTTCATCTATTCAGTACAGACCGGCTGCCGTGTGATCCTGTGCCAGTGGCGTCGTTTGGGTGCGGTCTGGTAGGGTCTCGGAGTCAGCACTCTACTCTCCCGGCATGTGTCAGCTTCCCAGACCTCGGAGCCGCCATTCCTCCATCAAGTGCCCCGGCCCAATCCTCCTAGCAAAGAAAATCCGGGACGCTACGTGGATTCGAACCTGTCTCTCCCCGTACAGCACTCACTGTCAGACACGCTGACTACTTTCTTTTTATTTCTCTCTTTAGCAGTTCTTTGCGGATGTCGGGTGACATCCCTCAAGTTCCATCGTTGAGAACTTCTCTCAGTTTTTTTACTATAATTATAGCAAAAGGTGGCCAGTCCGCTGAACGAACGCGCTGAGCTGATCTTTCCGGCAGCCACTCAGCCACGGAGGCGGACAGGCAGCTGAAATCCATAGACTTAAGCCTGGTAACCGTTGTGAAGAATTTCCTGCCACGCTGGAGAGTAGCAGTGCTCAGTTCGTGATTTAGTATTCCGCAATCCGGTCCAAACGAGTCCCATCTGCGGCATGGGGCGTGTCTTTATTAATGAACAGTGTCACACATTCATTGGAACCCGCGTTCTCTCCATCCGCCTTCCTTTTTCCGCTTTTAATAATTCACGTGGCGTTTCGGCCGCAGTGTCCCGTCATCGGGCGTCAGCTTGGGCGGGCGCGGGTGACGGCAGCGCCTCTGGCGGCGGCCAGCCGAGACGGCCGCCAATTAGCGCTAATCGAGCGGGCGCGGAAGCGGCTGTCTCCCCCGCCCCTTCCCCCGCTCCGTGCTGTAATTAAAACCGCGCCACGCCGGGCCTGCCTAATTGCCGGCGGTTTTTCGCGAACTGCGTCGCACGTCGCTCTCGCGGCAGCGCAAACAAGGCAGCGCCGAGCTGGAGCGTTACCCCCCATCCCCCATCTCTCTCTCTCTCTCTCTCTCTCTCTCTCTCTCTCTCCCACACACGCACACACACAAAGTAAATGGTGTCTTCTAGAACTAGCCGCCTACGTCACTAGTGCTAACGAAGAAAAGCTACACTCGTATGCAGAACGTAAGGACGAAAGTAACTTTTGCACGGTGTGTCACTTCCGAGTAACGTGGCTCGGTGAAACTTGGACCGTACATAGAAAGAACTGCTACAGTATGGTACAAAAGGTAACTAAAAGAAATAATCAGTGAGAAGAAGAGGTACGACACTACTACTGTCACGTCAGTGGCAGTGACGTGGCTCTGTTGTTGTTCCCGCGTAGTGATTTGCAAAGATGGAAAAATTCGAGATTCGAGCAGTGATTAAGTACTTCGTAAAGAAAGGTATCAAAGCAAAGGACATTCGTGCCGTTTCCAGAATACACTGTGGGACTCTGCTCCTTCATATTCAGCTGTTGCCAAGTTGGCAAATGAATTAAAATTTGGTCGGAGAGCTTATATGATACGCGCAGTGGTCGACTAAGATGTATCGCTACTCCAGAAATCATTGCAAAAGTCCACGAAATGGTCACGGAGGATCGCCGATTGAAACTGCGTGAAATTGCTCGCGCTTGTCAGATGTCATCTGAAAGGGTATGTCACATTCTAATTGAAGAATTAGAAATGAAAAAATTATCTGCAAGATGAGTACCGCGACTCTTGACGCTGTATCAAAAACGCACGAGAATGGACATATCGGAACAATGTTTGGCCCATTTTAGGAGAAACGAACAAGGTCTTTGCGCTGGTTTGTGGCCACAGACGAAACTTGGATCCACTGCTATAATCCAGAGACAAAGCAACATCAAAGCAATGGAAATTGTGTTTGTACATTATCTCGACATTGGGCAAACAATTTCTGGAGGATACTATGCTAACCTGTTGAACAAATTGCAACAAAAGATACGCGAAAAAAGGCCAGGTTTAGCAAGGAAGAAAGTCATCTTCCATCAAGATAATGCGCACCCGTACCTATGTGCCGCCGCCACGGCAAAATTACACGAGCTAAGGCAGGAATTGTTGACACAGCCGCCTTATTCGCCTGATATGGCTCCGTCAGACTTCCATCTCTTCCCAAAACTGAAAGTTCTTCTTGGTGGACGAAGGTTCACTTCAAACGAAGAATTGATAACCGGCGTTAACAGCTATTTTGCAGGCCTGGAGGAAACTCATTTTCGAGATGGAATCAAGGCACTGGAACATCGTTGGACCGAGTGCATTAATCTACAAGGAGACTACATCGAAGAATAAAAAAGTTTCAGTACTTTTTTTCTATTCCGTTTCGAGAACATTTCAAATCACCCTCGTACAGGACTTGGTCAGGATGGGAAATCAGCGAGAAGCGGGACGCCTGGTGATGTTGCGAGCAAACTTACGCAAGAAAAGACTGAACCTACTCACTAGGAGAGGTTATTTCTCCAAACCCTGAGGCAAGGGGTACACTGAACTCATACTCGCTACGGCAATAGAAGGCTGCCGCAGTTAACCCTATAGTGACCAAATTATTTCCGGAAGTTGTAGACTTTTTATGAACACTTTATTGGGCTAAGAAACCGTTCATAAAATCATAGTTTAAATCTTGAATGTGAGAGTTTAGCCTACGAGTATAAAAAAATTAGTGGGAACTATTATTCCCACCGAACTCTGGAGTAACTTCACTTGCTAATTTAAAAATAATGTATTTCCTTTATTTTTTAGTACAAAAACATGTTAAACATAACATTTATATTTGTTTTAGTTCATACTGTCCTTTGAGTTCACTAAGGTGATGTACTATGGAACTTAGAGAAGCATGGTGCCACACACAAAGGTACACCACATTATTTTTGTCCTCTTTTCTTTGTTCTTGGCGCTACATTGGCGGCATCTTCTGTTTGTTGTATCTTTTGTAGGTAAATGAGTTCCAACTTTCTCCAGACAAACTTCATCTGTTCCTCCAGACACACCTCTTTTTGGTGTTTGAAAATGAACAGGCCTTCCTTTTCTCTTACGACCTGAGAAGCCAGAGATAAGCTGCCTTGCCAAGTGAAATCTAAATGTTAGCTGGTCTGCTTCTGTCTTCTGTAGCTTCCACATAACGTAGGAATTGACAACTGCCAAATCCACAAGAAAGAAAAACAGTTTGTGCCACCACTTCCATGAACGACGGCCTACAGCATACCGTTCACGCAGCTGATCAAATCTATCCACTCCTCCCATTATTTTATTATACTCTGCCACAGCCAATGGGCAGAATACTTCACTTCTGCTTCCACTAACTTACCTTGTAATATTTATGGAATTTTCAGTCAAATCCAGCAAATATACACGAATACTATCTCCCTCATAAATATAAAAGTAGATAAATACAACACAAGTCACTTCACACGCAAAAGGAAAGCACACTATCCAAAAAACGCTATAGCGGTCGAAACAGTGGCTCGTTTTCACGCGGGAACTGCGCTTCTGCATTGATTGACTCACAAGTTAGAAATACAACAGCTTTCGCCTAACCGTTGACAATCTACGCATAGTTAGCACACTCTAACAGAGATGGTAGCACAAGTTAGAAGTGGGAACACGGATTACCACTGAATAACAAAACAAATAAGTGGGAACTATAGTTCCCACTGGTCACTAAAGGGTTTTTCCTCGCAATAAACTTGCACAGCACGCGTAGGGCGCTTCATTTGTCCGCCAGTTTGGGTGACAACCACTGGATGGTCGTTGCTGTATGTGGACGCATCCCACACGTGCTCGGCGAGCTTTAAGTCGGGAGAAAGGGCAGGCCGGGCCATTCCAACAGATCCCCCACACGTGCCGTTCGGTGTGGCTGCGCATTGTCATCCATGAGAATGAAGTCAGGGCCGAATGCACTCCTGAAAAGACGCACTTAGGGAGGGAATGTTCGAAGATTTGCAAGTCAGTAAACCCATGCAATATTACACCTCCACACACCGTAACACCTGGACCCCCGAAAAGGTCATGTTCGCCAGTGGTCCTGGGTGCGTGACGTGTTCCCATCTCTCGCCATATGAAAGTACGTCCGGAATGACTAGTCAGGATGAATGTGCTCTCACCCGAGAACAGCACGCAATGCCGCTTTTCGTTGGCTCAGTCCCTAAGCTCTTGGCACCAGCAAACTTTGCCGCCAATTACGCTCGCCAACGTTACACGACGTACTGGTCGTCGGGCGAATAAACCTCCCCACTCACGAGCCGGTTGACGGCTGATTTACACCCAAGTCCGTGAGCGCACCCACAACGAGTAGTAGTCGCTCTTGTAAATCTAGTTTTGGCCAGATTTTTCGCGAGACTAACGACTAATATCTGATCAGAAGCATCTGGACACCGCTCTGTAATGGGGGATTGACAACCAGACGTCACGAGAGGCGGACCCTTCAGTACAAAAAGGAACCGGAGATAACCGTGTTGTCGGTAGAGCAGCGGTAGTCGCGCAGAATGAGTCGGTGAGCTGAGGTCAGCGATGAAACTGCCCATGGTAGCTGCTGGTGATGTGACAGTGAAGCGGAAATGCGAAGCAGCAACTACAGCTAGGCCACGTACAGACAGACAGGAAAGTGGTTACGAAAAAATAGAACGAAATCAGTGGAAGGAATGACTCGAGAATTCCAAAGTGGTATCAGCAATCTAGCTACCTCGGTGACTGTGCGTAGGGAGTTAACACTGATCAAGCAGCTCCTCGTAATCCACACATTTCCCTAGCCAGGGTTGTAAAGATCAATGCCACTGGACAGCGTATGGCTGGAAAAACAGTGATTAGGAGTGATGAATCACGCTATACTCTGTGGCAGTCCGATGGAA
Organism: Schistocerca americana; assembly: GCF_021461395.2. Taxonomy (NCBI): domain Eukaryota; kingdom Metazoa; phylum Arthropoda; class Insecta; order Orthoptera; family Acrididae; genus Schistocerca; species Schistocerca americana. Next base: position 145,907,647 of record NC_060127.1, read on the forward strand.
TGGTGCGTGTTTGACGAATTCTTGGAGAGCATTACGTGCTGTCGCGTGTAGTGCCAGCAGTGAAGTGCGCAGCCCGAGGCGGTGTTACGGTATGGGAGTGTTTCTCGTGGTTAGTATGTGGACCCCTTATTACGCTTAACCGAACACTAAATCCGGAAGGATATGAAGACATTTTACCGCACTGTGTTCAGGGTAGAGGTACAGTTTTGAGACGACGATTGTTCGTGTCAGTGTGGCAGTCCACCCTGTCATAAAGCATCATGTGTGAGGCAGTGGTTTGTGGACACTTCCTGAAATTCCTTGATGCAATAATTTACCAACAGCCGTATGTATTGTAGAAATTTATTTTATGAACTTCTTATGTACTACCAGCTTCGGCATTACATTGATGCGATCTTCAGGCCCCACACGTCATAGTCGTCATGTTGGGCCTGGAGATGGCATCAATGTAATGCCGAAACTGGTAGCACGTAAGAAGTTCATAAAATAAATTTCTACAATCCATATGGCTGTAGGTAAATTATTGCATCAAGAAATGCATGCCAGCCATTGTTCCACGGTCCATAATGGATCAACGAAGACTTCCTGCAATGGACTGGGTTCCCCAGGGTGTCGACCTGAACTCAAGGAACACCTTTGGGGTGGGTCGGTATGTCTAATTCGGCTCAGACCCTGCGTCCACTACCTCCTCTGATTTGGCTCTCGAGGAAGAATAGGCTGCCATACCTAGACAGACATTCAGACGCTTCATTGAAAGTGTCGCCAACAGAGTTCAGGACCCTCGTGAAGGTGAAGGACCGACGCATCCCATATTAATGTGAGGGTACTTTTGATCAGATACTGTATGTTTATGCTGGATGGCTGGACGACGTTGCCTAGTACGGACGCAGCGCAGTGCCAGCAGAGAGGAGCCTCCATCGCCGCTCGCTGATCGGCCAGCAGATTGCGTCCTCAATCGCCCGGACAGCTGAGGGTGGCTAAGCTGTCCTAGAGCGCGGTGCCTAAGCTAGACACGGCGGCGTCAGCGATAGCGCTGCCTGCCAATTAGCGCGCGATCGATCCCCCCCTCCACAGGCCGCTTGCCCTCCCCCGTGATTGCTACACGACCGCGTGGGCCGTTCGCCCTTCCCTCCCCCCCCCCCCCCCTCCCCTTTTCATGAACACGCAGCCAGCAGTCTCGTCGCTCATGTACTGCCGTCATTTTCGCTTCATATTTTTAGCACCCAGCCCACCCCTGTCCTGGTCCTCATACAGGGGCAGGGGGAAAAAAATATTCGAGCTACGTGTCACGCACGCTCCCGCCCCCGCGCGCGCGTGTCGACTATTTATTATTTTTTTCCACCCCATTTTTCACGTCCCTTCCATGTAAATATCGGAGCGCAGCGCATCAAATGGGTTTTTCGCGATGGCATTTAGGCCTGCCGTTGCCAGATGTCGTCAGAGGGCACCGGCAAGGTGAGAAAGTGCGATTCGAAACGCGACAGCTAAACGACAGTCGTGTACTGCAGAGCCGCTACATTGCGCACGACTAACGACAGTGTCTCGAAAACGGGATTATAAGTGAACATCAGCAGAAGCGAAACAGGGACAGCAGAATGTATTCGAGTAGATGTACTTTAAGCGGAGGTAACTAGTATGTGAAATGATACACAGAAAGTAGCAGAAGAAACTGGCAAAACACCTCACGATTGATGAAGTAGATACCAAACAAAATTATAAGAAATGCTGTTTCGAAAGAGAAAACCACACTGGATGAGTATACGTACTCTGTGTAGTTTCAGCTCCGTTTTAAGCAAAAGCTAGTTTTACGCGCATCTCAATGCTTAAGGTGTCTTGTCTCTCGAATTACGTCCAGTGTAACTGACAGTTTTGGAGATGTATGTCCAATGTTGTATGTACAGGGTGTTTCAAAAATGACCGGTATATTTGAAACGGCAATAAAAACTAAACGAGCAGCGATAGAAATACACCGTTTGTTGCAATATGCTTGGGACAACAGTACATTTTCAGGCAGACAAACTTTCGAAATTACAGTAGTTACAATTTTCAATAACAGATGGCGCTGCGGTCTGGGAAACTCTATAGTACGATATTTTCCACATATCCACCATGCGTAGCAATAATATGGCGTAGTCTCTGAATGAAATTACCCGAAACCTTTGACAGCGTGTCTGGCGTAATGGCTTCACATGCAGATGAGATGTACTGCTTCAGCTGTTCAATTGTTTCTGGATTCTGGCGGTACACCTGGTCTTTCAAGTGTCCCCACAGAAAGAAGTCACAGGGGTTCATGTCTGGCGAATAGGGAGGCCAATCCACGCCGCCTCCTGTATGTTTCGGATAGCCCAAAGCAATCACACGATCATCGAAATATTCATTCAGGAAATTAAAGACGTCGGCCGTGCGATGTGGCCGGGCACCATCTTGCATAAACCACGAGGTGTTCGCAGTGTCGTCTAAGGCAGTTTGTACCGCCACAAATTCACGAAGAATGTCCAGATAGCGTGATGCAGTAATCGTTTCGGATCTGAAAAATGGGCCAATGATTCCTTTGGAAGAAATGGCGGCCCAGACCAGTACTTTTTGAGGATGCAGGGACGATGGGACTGCAACATGGGGCTTTTCGGTTCCCCATATGCGCCAGTTCTGTTTATTGACGAAGCCGTCCAGGTAAAAATAAGCTTCGTCAGTAAACCAAATGCTGCCCACATGCTTTTTGAGGATGCAGGGACGATGGGACTGCAACATGGGGCTTTTCGGTTCCCCATATGCGCCAGTTCTGTTTATTGACGAAGCCGTCCAGGTAAAAATAAGCTTCGTCAGTAAACCAAATGCTGCCCACATGCGTATCGCCGTCATCAATCCTGTGCACTATATCGTTAGCGAATGTCTCTCGTGCAGCAATGGTAGCGGCGCTGAGGGGTTGCCGCGTTTGTATTTTGTATGGATAGAGGTGTAAACTCTGGCGCATGAGACGATACGTGGACGTTGGCGTCATTTGGACCGCAGCTGCAACACGGCGAACGGAAACCCGAGGCCGCTGTTGGACCACCTGCTGCACTAGCTGCGCGTTGCCCTCTGTGGTTGCCGTACGCGGTCGCCCTACCTTTCCAGCACGTTCATCCGTCACGTTCCCAGTCCGTTGAAATTTTTCAAACAGATCCTTTATTGTGTCGCTTTTCGGTCCTTTGGTTACATTAAACCTCCGTTGAAAACTTCGTCTTGTTGCAACAGCACTGTGTTCTAGGCGGTGGAATTCCAACACCAGAAAAATCCTCTGTTCTAAGGAATAAACCATGTTGTCTACAGCACACTTGCACGTTGTGAACAGCACACGCTTACAGCAGAAAGACGACGTACAGAATGGCGCACCCACAGACTGCGTTGTCTTCTATATCTTTCACATCACTTGCAGCGCCATCTGTTGTTGAAAATTGTAACTACTGTAATTTAGAAAGTTTGTCTGCCTGAAAATGTACTGTTGTCCCAAACATATTGCAACAAACGGTGTATTTCTATCGCTGCTCGTTTAGTTTTTATTGCCGTTTCAAATATACCGGTCATTTTTGAAACACCCTGTAGATACTGTCTACAAAGTGTGTTGCAGATAGAGTTAGCAGTAAAGAAGTAATACATTAAAACATAATTCCTGATGCTTACGTTTTACCGCACGAACGTCGAAAATGTAGTAAGCGGTCAACTTCATTGTGTGTGTGTGTGTGTGTGTGTGTGTGTGAGAGGGGAGGGGGGGGTCAGCAAGAAGAAGCTTCGAAAAGATTTGAAATTGTGTGTAAAGTTTGTTGCAAGTCGATAACGACTCTCGTTCTCAAATAACGCTAGTCAAAAAATTTAAACTTATATTCTGCATCAGATTTGTAAACGGATGGATTTACATTAGTTTGGAATGCGTAATTCACTGGTAAAATCACTTTTTCTCTGTCACGTCACATTTGCTAGATATACAGCAGAGACTTCTGCCTCTAAGCTGGTCGTAGATTGTGTTCCAAAAATGACCAGCATAGAGACAGATGTGATGACACTTTCTGCAGGGCCTGACCATGCTCAACCACGTACAGTGAAAGCTGTTACTGACTTGTTTGACTGATGGGGCTGCCAAGTGCTATACCACCTACTGCACCCCCCTGACTTAATCACTAGTAGGTTCAACTCGATTTCTAAACTGAAGGAAACACTTCGCGGCATTAGTTTCAAGAGCGGCTACAAATTCGTCTGGCAATAGACCGCGCCGCACTGTCAACACAACTGCCACTGCTGAGAGTACCCTACGACTTCCACATCGCTGGCAACGGGTTATACACAATGCTGATGACTACATTGAAGGTCAGTAAAACTATGAAAGACGTATCTATTTTGTACGAGCTGTAAATAAATAGTTGTCACTATTAAAGTTCCAACCCTCGTATAAATGATGTGTTGAGTAATGTCACTACCTCCGTGAAAGTGTTCGAATGTCATGCTGCTCGATATAGAGAATTTGCAACGCCGAAATAGCCTAGCGAAATGAAGGAAGAACTGTAGAGGATCAGTAATTGGTGAAGATGCGGACGGCTGAAGCTGAACGTAAATAAATGTAACATTGTTGTTGTGGTCTTGTTCCAAGACGGGGTTCAGTACAGCTCTCAAAGCTAGTTTATCCTGTCAGCGTACGACTGCTACCTACATCTATTTCAACCTGGCGGCTGCAGTTAGTCGTGGTCTTCTTCTACTTTTTTTTTTCGTCGCAGTACCTTCCATTACCAAAGTGATCTTTCCTTGATGTCTCAGGATGTGTCTGGTTAACCTGTCCTTTCTTTTAGTCATGCTGATGCACAATTTTTCCCCAATTTTGATCAGTATCTCCTTATTTGTTACGCGGTCTACACGTCTAATCTTCCGCATTGTTCTTAGAACCACACTTCAGACCTTCTATTGTCTTCTCGTCTGAATCTACGTTTCACTTCCGTACAAAGCTTCACCCACGGAAAAGTGCCTTCAGAAATGAGTTACTGACACTTATATCCATATTAGATATTAATAAATCCGTCTTTTTCAGAAATGCTTTTCATGTTTATAGGCAGTCTACACTTTATATCGTCCCTACTTTGGCAATCATCAATTATTTTATTGCCAAAACAGCAAAACTCAGCTAATTCTTGTAGTGTCTTATTTCCTAATTTAATTCTCTCGACATAATCTGATTCAACTCGACTACTTTCCGTTACCGTTGTCGTTTTACGTTTATTTTTGTTCGTGTTATAACCTTGTTGGAAAACACTATCAGTTCTGCTCAGTTGCGTTCCAAGTCGATATTTCGATTGAATAGGCGAGGATGTTCACTGCTGATCGATTCCACCATTGTCAGTAAACCACTGGAAGCGGTAACTTCACTGAAAAGGTTTATTATTATTATTATTATTATTATTATTGTTTGTTTCAGTATATCCAGCTGTTCACAATCAAACTCTGACTTTCAGAGGCCGTGTTAGGTATGAGTACACGGTATAGTATTTGCAGCAAATGCAGCTCCAGCGTGGGGAGCTTATGTTTTCTGGTAACGTCATCCTTGACGTTAACGTGCCTTTCCGTTCGGTTGACGATCTGTGTGAGTGCCGCCATTTGAATTGCTCTGTGGAACTTTATGACGTTCCGTTCGGCTCAGTGACATCCAGCGTGAGTCGATCTTAACTTTTAGCGAAATGGGCGGAAATGTAAGGCAGTGGGTGCAACACGCCGCCGAGTTGCGCGTAGCCGCAGGGAAATCTACACTGGGGTGTATGTGGGTCGGCTTGCGTGTCGGGAGCGGGGATACCCGTGGGACGTGCTCGTGTGCTGCACTCGGTCCCTGCGTGCCGGACTGCCGCGCTGCAAATGAACAGCATCCGGCGCCAAACACAGCTGCCACTGCTCAACTTCACACACTTGCCGAAGACGAGGCAGCGGCGCCGAAACACCTCGAGCTGAAAGGCGCGGCGCTGAATCTAGTAGTCCGCTGCCAGCGTCGTAGTAAATACGGGTTTTATATTCGTTATCTGATCAAAACTGTCCGGAAACGCCTATGTAATACGGAACTGACCACTAGATGGTACGAGAGGCGGATGCGCAGAATAAAATCAGGCGGGTAGCCTTGTGTGGTCAGTGGAGGGGGCGGTGACAGCAGAATGCCTCAGCCAGGAGCGCTCAGCGACTTCAAACGCATGCTAGTCATCGCGTGTCACCAGAGTAACAACCCTGTCAGGGACATATGGCCCCTCTAAAGCTGCCCAATTCGACTGTCTGTGATGTAACTGTGAAGTGGAAACGCAGGTAACCCAAGACCGAGTAGACCTCATGCACTGATACACAGAGATCGTCGATAATTGGGGAGGGTGGTTGTAAAAATCGCTTGAAAGGATTGACGCTTGCTACCAGCAGTCCATTGAGTACAGTGACTGTGCGCAGGGACTTAAAAGGTATTGGGTACAGTGGTTGAGCGGCTCCTCGAAGCTAGACATTTTTATACTCGTAAGGGGACAATGAGGCGTGTTAATCATGGATTTTCATTCAGCATAGTTATGTTGTAGAGGAACTCGTCCTAGCGAGGCTGGCGGCTTTTCATGCGACGGACCCTAGCTTATGAGAAGTTTTTGCGGGCTATAAATCGTGCTTGTGATTTCTTTTTTGATTGCTGCTTCATCGCGTCTAGGAAAAGATCCATAAAAGTACATTCTCTAATTCTTCATCAGTTTGTGCACCTGCTTTCACAGGAATCATCAAATACGCGTTGTTCGCATCGAGGTTGATCGAAGAAAGAACAATCTTTTTGAATCAAAACGAACTGTTTTTTTCCGGTATATTTTCTGAAAAATCCGTTTGCTTGCAAGGCAGTAGCTGTAATTAAAAGTGCGTGGTGCTCTACGACTTTGTGTTTCGGTTGCTTCTACGGCAAATAGCATCCGGAATTCTGATCTAGTCCGATACCGAGTACGACGATTCTTCAATATATTCTGCGACAAACGGAACACATTTGAAGAAAGTTTGCTGTAATAGTTGATACATTAGTGAAATTATTACGGCGAAAATGTTTATTTTTGTGTAATTTTTCATGACATATACTAATAAATAGTATTCTGTGCGATGAAACTGTAGAAAGAAGAAGTAGACGGCGAGGATTTGAAACCACACAGCCAGCGTGGTAACCGTGAGCCTTCCCGCTGCACTACGTTGTCTAGGTCGAAACATGGCAAATGCTACACGTACAGGGCGTACGCATAAAATTTCAATATCGATTTTCTCGGAACCTACAGGCAGTCACATGAAAATTTTTTAAAGAAAATTCCGCACTGGCTGTATGAATGATTTTTATTAAAGCTGCGACCGGTTTCGCACCACTTATCGGTGCATCCTCAGGCAGTCTGTACAAAAAATAATATAATAACAGCTCGTATAAACTATTCGATCCCCCAATTCTGAGGTGTAAATTAAACTTTTAAATAGCCAGTTTTTTGAATGAAACAAGAAAGTACTCACATACGCTATTTACAATACAGTAACGTTGAACATTGCACTGTAGCCACTCCCCACTATTCACGTCCAATATACCGTCATCTGGTGAAAGCGGTAGTTAAAATTTAAAAATCTTTTTAAATTTTTTTTTTAAATGATGGGAGCGGCAATGACCTAGAAAATAAAAACAAAATACGATGCTGATAAAACTCCCCTAAACACGAACGAGGAAAAGCGGAACATTAGCATGAACAAACAACGGAATTAGGGCCATGTAAACATAACAGAACATGCCGTGCAAGTTGAGAGGAGCCACGCGGCAGCGGACACGGCCTGACTGACTGGCCGAAATTGGAATACAATTCACAATGCGATAGCTCGCGACGTTCCTTCCGATTTTGCTGAAACGCTTCCCAGTACTTCTCAATGAACTTCGCACGCGACCAATGACTAACCAAAAACGGGTCGGTATAATCGAACTTCTCTGTACGTTTGGCCCACCTACGTAAACGAACATTAAATGACATAGCAGACTCATTACAATTTGTGAAAGGTTCGGTATCATACTTGGTAATGTAAATTAATGCCGTCTTCTGTAAAGATTGCCTGAGGATGCACCGACAAGTGGTGCGAAACCGGTCGCAATTTAATAAAAATCATTCATACAGCCAGTGCGGAATTTTCTTTGAAAAAATGTCGAAGTTTGGCTGTGGTTCTCCGCCCTCCAAAACAACAAGTCGCATGAAAAGCCGGTAGCCAGGTGCTCAGGAAAGGCTTCTCGTCAAAATATCTAAGACTCATCAATATCTGTAACAGGTCTAATGGTTTCTTTTCGGTCCAAATCGACGTTTGGGATGGTTCAAATGTGTGTGAAATCTTAAGGGACTTAACTGCTAATGTCATCAGTCCCTAAGCTTACACACTACTTAATTTAAATTATCCTAAGGACAAACACACACACCCATGTCCGAGGGAGGACTTTAAATCTTCGCCGGGACCAGCCGCAGGGTCCGTGACTGCAGCGCCTTAGACCGCTGGGCTAATCCCGCGCGGCGGGGTTGGTTCAATGAGCGACGCCAGAGGATTAGGAGAGAGTGAATCACGACGTATTATCCAGTAGCAGTGCAATAGAAGGGATACTTACCATCATGTGTAGTGCCAACAGTGAAGTACTCACAAGGGAACCTCCCCATCGCACCCCCCTCAGATTTAGTTATAAGTTGGCACAGTGGATAGGCCTCGAAAAACTGAACACAGATCAATCGAGAGAACAGGAAGAAGTTGTTGGAACTATGAAAAACATAAGCAAAACATACAAACTGAGTAGTCCATGCGCAAGATATGCAACACCAAGGAGAGTGTGAGGTGAGCGTGAGCGTGAGCGGCTGCGGAACGAGAGGTCCTTGGATCAAGTCTTCCCTCAAGTGGAAAATTTAATTTTTAATTTTCAGACAATTATTATCTGTCCGTCTTTTGGGAGTGATTATCGCATCCACAACAAAACCTAAATCGGGCAAGGGATCTTTTTACCCATTCGCCAAATGTACAAGTTAAGTGGGTCGACAACATATTCCTGTCATGTGACGCACATGCCGTCACCAGTGTCGTATAGAATATATCAGACGTGTTTTCCTGTGGAGGAATCGGTTGACCTATGACCTTGCGATCAAATGTTTTCGGTTCCCATCGGAGAGGCACGTCCTTTCGTCTACTAATCGCACGGTTTTGCGGTGCGGTCGCAAATCACATACACTAAACTTATTACAGTAAACAGAGACGTCAATGAACGAACGGACAGATCATAACTTTGCGAAAATAAAGAAAGTAAACTTTTCACTCGAGGGAAGACTTGAACCAAAGACCTGTTCGTTGCGCAGCTGCTGACGCTAACCACGGGACCACGGAGCTCCTGAGCTCACACTCTCCTTGATGTTGCCTATCTTGCACATGGACTACTCAGTTTGTATATTTTGCTTATTTTTTCATAGTTCCACACAACTTCTTCCTGTTTTCTCGATTGATCTGTGTTCAGTTTTTCAAGGCCTATCCACTGTGCCAACTTATAACTAAATCTGAGGGGGGTGCGATGGGGAGGTTCCCTTGTCAGGAGCTGCTGTTATGGTATGTGGGTTAGTGTCATGTACGAGCTAAAGACAGAAATTAGGAGTACACAGTTAACACATGTAAGGCAGAAACACGCCAACGGCCTTGCCGCAGTGGTAACACCGGTTCCCGTCAGATCACCGAAGATAGGCGCTGTCGGTGTCTTGGAAGGGTGACCTTCCGGTCTGCGCTGTTAGCAAGCGGGGAGCACCCAGCCCTTGTGAGGCAAATTGAGGAGCTGTTTGATGGAGAAGCGCAAACACTTTATTAGTGAAGCGGTGTACCGTAGGTCTCTAGAAGAGCGTAGCGTTCCTAAGGATTGGAAAAGGGCACAGGTCATCCCCGTTTTCAAGAAGGGACGTCGAACAGATGTGCAGAACTATAGACCTATATCTCTAACGTCGATCAGTTGTAGAATTTTGGAACACGTATTATGTTCGAGTATAATGACTTTTCTGTAGGCTAGAAATCTACTCTGTAGGAATCAGCATGGGTTTCGAAAAAGACGGTCATGTGAAACCCAGCTCGCGCTATTAGTCCACGAGACTCAACAGGGCCATAGACATGGGTTCACAGGTAGATGCCGTGTTTCTTGACTTCCGCAAGGCGTTCGATACAGTTCCCCACAGTCGTTTAATGATCAAAGTAAGAGCATATGGACTATCAGACCAATCGTGTGATTGGATTGAAGAGTTCCTAGATAACAGAACGCAGCATGTCATTCTCAATGGAGAGAAGTCTTCCGAAGAAAGAGTGATTTCAGGTGTGCCGCAGGGGAGTGTCGTAGGACCGCTATTCACAATATACATAAATGACCTTGTGGATGACATCGGAAGTTCACTGAGGCTTTTTGCGTATGATGCTGTGGTATATCGAGACGTTGTAACAATGGAAAATTGTACTGAAATGCAGGAGGATCTGCAGCGAATTGACGCATTGTGCAGGGAATGGCAATTGAATCTCAGTGTAGACAAGTGTAATGTGCTGCGAATACATAGAAAGATAGATCCCTTATAATTTAGCTACAAAATAGCAGATCAGCAACTGGAAGCAGTTAATTCCATAAATTATCTGGGAGTACGCATTAGGAGTGATTTAAAATGGAATGATCATATAAAGTTGATCGTCGGTAAAGCAGATGCCAGACTGAGATTCATTGGAACAATCCTAAGAAAATGCAATCCGAAAACAAAGGAAGTAGGTTACAGTACGCTTGTTCGTCCGCTTCTTGAATACTGCTCAGCAGTGTGGAATCCGTACCAGATAGGGTTGATAGAAGAGATAGAGAAGATCCAAAGGAGAGCAGCGCGCTTCGTTACAGGATCATTTAGTAATCGCGAAAGCGTTACGGAGATGATAGATAAACTCCAGTGGAAGACTCTGCAGGAGAGACGCTCAGTAGCTCGGTACGGGCTTTCGTTGAAGTTTCGAGAACATACCTTCACCGAAGGGTCAAGCAGTATATTGCTCCCTCCTACGTATATCTCGCGAAGAGACCACGAGGATAAAATCAGAGAGATTAGAGCCCTCTCTGCCTCGTGATGACTGGGTGTTCTGTGATGTCCTTAGGTTAGTTAGGTTTAAGTAGTTCTCAGTTCTAGGGGACTGATGACCATAGATGTTAAGTCCCATAGTGCTCAGAGCCATTTTTAGATTAGAGCCCACACAGAAGCATACCGACAATCTTTCTTTCTACGAACAATACGAGACTGGAATAGAAGGGAGAACCGATAGAGGTACTCAAGGTACCCCCCGCCACACACCGTCAGGCGGCTTGCGGAGTATGGATGTAGATGTAGGTGTAGAAGGAACTATTTAGCTTTCATTTAGCGCCCCAGATGTGTTAGTTTACAATAGTGCGTGATTGGTGGCCGAATTGTTTCAACTACGCAGCAGCTGAAGAATAACTGTGATGGGAGGTAAGGGTAGTCTGACAGTCACTGTTGAAAATGGCCGAAACGTCGGTCACATACCTTGAAGAATTTTGTTGACTGTGACAACGGCCGCGGAAGCCTACGTTTGCCAGTGGAACACCTTTGAGATGAGTTAGAACGTCGAGTTCACTCCAGCCCTCAGCGTCCAACGCCAGTACCTTTTCTAGCTTCGACTCTCGAAGAAGAAAGGATTGCCGTTCCTCTGCAGACACGCAGACGCCTCATTGCAAGTATCCCCAGCAGAGTTCAAGGCGCCGTAAAGACGAAGGGTCGTCTACTAATAGGTGTCCAGGTGCTTTTGTTTCTTCTCATGTTAGTGGTATTATTGCTGCAGTACTGTGAAACGCAATGCCGGAACGTGCCTGCACGTTCAGAGACTGTTATTCCAAGGAATGGAATTCCATTAAGAAAGGCCGTTTTGATTACGAAGAAGTGTGTTCTGTATGTAACTGTTTTATTAGTATAAGTCATGGTGGACGTTCCGACATAGTTGATCACATCAGGTCAAAGAAACGCGTTAACAGATACAGTGCACCGAGCTGCAGTAAAACTTTACAAAATTATTTTGTGAAACATCAGTCAAGTGAGGAGACGAAAGTTCGAGCAGCCGAGCTTACACTAGCCTGCCACACCGTAAAACATCACCAAACTTATAGATCTAGTGATTGTACTAATAAGCTTAACAGCATTATGTTTGATGATTCTTCCATTGCAAAAAAGTTTAGTTCAGCAAGAACTAAAAAACAAGGCAAATGCAACGTATTTGCCAAATTAGAGGCAACATTGCATGAAAACATTGAAGGCATAGGGTGCCCTGCACATGTTTTATAGAATAGCGTGCAGACATTTGCTGACAGTTAAAGCTGTGATGTTAAAACTATCGTCCTGAAGGTATACTCACACTTTTACATATATACTGTTAGAACAGAGAGGCTTAAAGAGTTATGTGATTATGTGGAAATTTAATATATGAATGTAATGTGTCACTCGAAAACTCGCTGGTTATCACTGTTTCCAGCAGTTGAAAGAGTAATCCGCCTGTTTGAACCGTTAAAAGATTTTTTCCTAAATGAAGACAAAGCCCCAAAAATATTGATTCAGTTTCTCAGTAACCCCTTAAGTAAAGCCTACTTATGATTCATTCACAGTCAGCTTAGCAGCATGAGATAAAGGAAATTGAGGGAAGCACGAAAAGTGTAATAGAGGTAAATGATATTTTGAAAAATACTCTGGAAACAGTTACTAAGAGGAGAGAACAGCAGGTCATTTCTTTTAATGTTAAATCTGCCCTTAAAATAGCAGAAGTATCAGAAGCAGCGGAAAGGAGTTTTAGAGAAGAAGTTAACAAGTTTTATGACACTTGTGTAGAATATCTCAGCAAGTGGAGCGCCTCGGATTTACCCTCATCGCCGGTGTTTGATTGGATGTTACTGAAGAGAGTGCCAAAATGGCAAAGTGTTGAAGAGACAGTTTCTTATTTGAAGAGTAAAGAGATTGAAATCGGTGATTCCATTCTCTTTGATCAGTTCGGCATACTGACAAATTTTGTTGAAGTAAGTCTTCACAAGTGGAATGAAAAAAAAAAAAAAAAATCACCATTGGAATGTCATGAGAAGTGGGTGAGTTTTTTTAAAAGCTGGTAATAATTGCAAGGTATTTCTTTGCTATCCCAGCCCATAATGCCAATGTGGAAAGAATATTTTCGTTCATGAATATCCAGTGAACTGATGAAAGAAACAGAATGGAGGTGGACTCTCTTGAAGCAATCCTGCAGATCCAGTACAACTACAAAATGGATTGTGCCGAGTTTTATCACTGTGTCTCAAAGAACAAAGACATGATCAAGAAGGCTGGAGGCAGTGAAAAATACCCTTTTCTCCAAGGACAGTCATTCCCATCAAAAAGTGCTCAGTAATATTAAAGCTCATGTTAATATTTATTGATTAAAAGTTGAATGGCTGCAAAATTTTGTAAAATCGTAATACATTTCTTTATCACTGTATACGTTTATTAAATGTCATTAATTATACGGATAATCTAGATTATATCAATCTTTTGTATCCTCTTATTAGTTATAATAATCGGGTTAACAAAATGTATCGCCGGCCTGAGTGGACGAGCGGTTCTAGGCGCTTCAGTCTGGAACCGCGCGACCGCTACGTCGCAGGTTCGAATCCTGCCTCGGATGTGTGTGATGTCCTTAGGTTAGTTAGGTTTAAGTAGTTCTAAGTTCTAGGGGACTGATGACCTCAGCTTTTAAGTCCCATAGTGCTCAGAGCCATTTGAACCAACCACAATGTGTCAACAAAACATTAATATTTCAAATTAAGAAACCTGGGTACATGTGGAATGAGGTGTCCATTGACACCTGGGTGAATGTGTCCCGGTTTTCACAGAAAATAATTTGGTCACCCTAAAATAAAGTCATATTTCAACAAATTTTAGTAATAGGTCATATTGCGGCTAACTTTTAATATAATAGGTCATATTCCCGTCACCTTTTCCAAAAATGCATATACCGTTTTTCACGTATCTTACGAGACACACGAATAAGAAAATGAATATGTTGCTCACGAGACAATATTTAACATGCTATTATGAAAGATAAGCAGATAAATTAGTACGCAGCTTTATTTCTCAGGACTGTAGCAGAAATTCGGTGTACCACAACAGTCGTTTCGCGAACATGAAACATTGTTGCGCAGAGTCGACAATACGCTCTCAGAGCCAACAAAGGCGGTTTCTGCCGTAATAATCATCGCAGTCGCACATGTGTTCCCAGTAACCAGTTTGAATACAGCCTTTGCCTTGTTCAACAAGCCTAAAGCAAATTGCTCCGACAGCGTGAAGTTGCGAGGATATGTTCGAGAATTTGGAGAGAAGTTCTTTAGTACTGATGGGAAAATATTATTTTGTAAACTGTGTGAAGTTAAAGTTAGTACAGAAAAACGCTTTAATGTGCAACACTGTAATACCGCTAAACACAGCAGCTGTGTGAAACGAAGTGCTGAAAATAACAGCAGGCAAACGCTGTTACTTGAACAGACAGGTGATGGTGTCCTGCAACATCCCATTGGAAAAGCTAAAGAATCCACACTTCAGACGGTTGTTGGAGAAGTACACAACACATCCAGTTCAGATGAATCTACACTGAGAAAGAACTATTTATCCGTATGCTACAATGATGTGCTCAACAAAATACTCATTAGGCCTACTATTGCTGATCAAAAGATCTGGCTGTCGATAGATGAAACTACGCATATTAGTGGCCGATATACAGGGTGTTACAAAAAGATACGGCCAAACTTATTCCTCACACACAAAGAAAGAAAATATGTTATGTGGACATGTGTCCGGAAACGCTTACTTTCCATGTTAGACCTCATTTTATTACTTCTCTTCAAATCACATTAATGATGGAATGGAAACACACAGCAACAGAACGTATCAGTGTGACTTCAAACACTTTGTTACAGGAAATGTTCAAAATGTCCTCCGTCAGCGAGGATACATGCATCCACCCTCCGTCGCATGGAATCCCTGATGCGCTGATGCAGCCCTGGAAAATGGCGTATTGTATCACAGCCGTCCACAATGCGAGCACGAAGAGTCTCTACATTTGGTATCGGGGTTGCGTATACAAGAGCTTTCAAATGCCCCCATAAATGAAAGTCAAGAGGGTTGAGGTCAGGAGAGCGTGGAGGCCATGGAATTGGTCCGCCTCTACCAATCCATCGGTCACCGAATCTGTTGTTGAGAAGCGTACGAACACTTCGACTGAAATGTGCAGGAGCTCCATCGTGCATGAACCACATGTTGTGTCGTACTTGTAAAGGCACATGTTCTAGCAGCACAGGTAGAGTATCCCGTATGAAATCATGATAACGTGCTCCATTGAGCGTATGTGGAGGAACATGGGGCCCAATCGAGACATCACCAACAATGCCTGCCCAAACGTTCACAGAAAATCTGTGTTGATGACGTGATTGCGCAATTGCGTGCGGATTGTCGTCAGCCCACACATGTTGATTGTGAAAATTTACAATTTGATCACGTTGGAGTGAAGCCCCATCCGTAAAGAGACAATTTGCACTGAAATGAGGATTGACACTTTGTTGGATGAACCATTCGCAGAAGTGTACCCGTGGAGGCCAATCAGCTGCTGATAGTGCCTGCACACGTTGTACACGGCATGGAAACAACTGGTCCCCCCGTAGCACTCTCCATGCAGTGACGTGGTCAACGTTACCTTGTACAGCAGCAACTTCTCTGACGCTGACATTAGGGTTATCGTCAACTGCACGAAGAATTGCCTCGTCCATTGCAGGTGTCCTCGTCGTTCTAGGTCTTCCCCAGTTGCGAGTCATAGGCTGGAATGTTCCGTGCTCCCTAAGGCGCCGATCAATTGCTTCGAACGTCTTCCTGTCGGGACACCTTTGTTCTGGAAATCTGTCTCTATACAAACGTACCGCGCCACGGCTATTGCCCCGTGCTAATCCATACATCAAATGGGCATCTGCCAACTCCGCATTTGTAAACATTGCAATGACTGCAAAACCACGTTCGTGATGAACACTAACCTGTTGATGCTACGTACTGATGTTCTTGATGCTAGTACTGTAGAGCAATGAGTCGCATGTCAACACAAGCACCGAAGCAACATTACCTTCCTTCAGTTGGGCCAACTGGCGGTGAATCGAGGAAGTACAATACATACTGACGAAACTAAAATGAGCTCTAACATGGAAATTAAGCGTTTCCGGACACATGTCCACATAACATCTTTTCTTTATTTGAGTGTGAGGAATGTTTCCTGAAAGTTTGGCCGTACCTTTTTGTAACACCCTGTATTGCAAATGTTGATGGCCCTGGAGATATGTTCCTACTAACGTGTGAAGCTCTCGATAGAGTAAACAATTCGACGATTGCAGTTTTGTTTGACAACTCTCTGAAGCTACTGTGGTCGAATGGTATGAAAATAGAGAGCGTTTTGCTACTTGTAACAGATGGTGCTTCATATATGGCTAAAGCAGCCAAAGGGCTTCAGATTCTCTACCCCAGTATGGTGTACGCCACTTGCCTTGCACATGCGTTGCACAGTGTTGTCGAAGAGGTGCGATCAAATTACCCTGACGTGTACAAATTAATTTCGTGTGGCAAGAAAATCCATGTGAAGGCTCCGCTAAGGGTGCAGAAATTCAAGGAACAAGCACCTTCAACGCCCCTCGCACCTAAACCTTTTCTTACACGATGGGGTTCTTGGTTTAATGCTGCTGAGTATCACTGCACCAACTACACCCAAATAAAGACAATCTTCTGTGAGCTTGATAGCGATGAATCAAGTGCTATCAGAATTGTGAAAGAAGTTTTTACAGATACATTGTCTCGAAACTTGGCATACATCAACGCCAATTTTTCAGTCATATCAAAAGCCATCAAACGACTGGAAGCTGTTGGCACTCAGCTATGGGGGGGGGGGCCCTGAGTATTGTGCAACATGTGCAGAGTGAGTTGGGTCGAGCAAGTGGTCGTGTGGCTGCCAAAGTGAGAACCAAATTGCAAAGTGTTCTCCAACGAAATCCTGGATATTCTACACTGTGCAAAATTAGCGACAGTCATTCAGGGAATGCCACAACATTTTAAGATACTGAAACGAAGCTGAACTCCCGCCTGGCTGCCTTCAAATACGCTCCAGTGACGTCTCGTGAAGTGGAGAGGAGCTTTTCCAGGTACAAAACTATCCTCAGCGACAACCGTAAATGTTTGACTATGGAAAACCTGAAAATGCACCTTGGGATCCAGTGCAGCTTTGCAGATTGACATACGGTATTAAATAATGTGAAACGCTTTAAATACTATGTAGAAATATAAACATTGTTTTACTATTTCGATAGATGATTTTTCCACTGTACTTTGTGTTTAGAAAATAAAACATTCAGCCATTCAAAAAATAGGTGCAAATTAGCCCCAAACCCTACTGAAAGAAAGAACTATACTTACAATATTTTGAGAAGTGAATTTTGTATTACTTTATGGCGAATAAAAAATTAAATAAACAAACAAGAACGCTTTAAATAGACTTCTATTAAGTCATATTTTATTTTTAAGGTCGTATTTATGTAAGTTTTAGGTCATAAATGCTTGCATATTTCACTGGTTTTTTAGGTAATTAAAATCCGGGCCCTAGCGATCACAAAGATTCGCAGGACCCAAGAATATTTCGCAATAGAGTTCTGCATACGGTCCCGTTTATAAATGAGCTGCACTTTACGAGAATTGTCTAAAAAAACCGACCATTCACCTTCTGTACTACTATCCTTACACGCGCTTTCTGTTCACATCCCTTTGCAACTTAACGCAGATATTTAACCGGCGCGGCGTGACTACGTCAAGCGGCACACTGCTAATAGTGTATTCGAACATTAAACGATTGTCTTTCCCACTCGTCTACGTTAAATTATAATAGTGTGTGTCCCGGCTGTGGGATCTAAAGCTGCGCCTGTATCCGGGTGTTGCAGGTGCCTGGGCCCAGAGCGCGGGGCTGGAGATCCTGCCCAACAGCGAGAACCAGACCAAGCCGATCGGGCGCAGCATGCTGCTCACGTGCAAGCCCAACGTCACCAACAAGAACCTCATCTCGCAGCTGCGCTGGACCGACCCCAGCGGCCGCGAGGTGCCCTTCAAGAACCCCACGTGAGTACCAACCAGTTGCTCTGTGATCACGTGGCAGTTATCTTGCTCTTAATTAATCCTTTGCCTGAGCCTGCACCTTCGCTCTCATAGGCCTGTTGTACGCCCACAAAACCTTATCATTCGCTCGCATACGTTTGTCACATATACACTCCTGGAAATTGAAATAAGAACACCGTGAATTCATTGTCCCAGGAAGGGGAAACTTTATTGACACATTCCTGGGGTCAAATACATCACATGATCACACTGACAGAACCACAGGCACATAGACACAGGCAACAGAGCATGCACAATGTCGGCACTAGTACAGTGTATATCCACCTTTCGCAGCAATGCAGGCTGCTATTCTCCCATGGAGACGATCGTAGAGATGCTGGATGTAGTCCTGTGGAACGGCTTGCCATGCCATTTCCACCTGGCGCCTCAGTTGGACCAGCGTTCGTGCTGGACGTGCGGACCGCGTGAGGCGACGCTTCATCCAGTCCCAAACATGCTCAATGCGGGACAGATCCGGAGATCTTGCTGGCCAGGGTAGTTGACTTACACCTTCTAGAGCACGTTGGGTGGCACGGGATACATGCGGACGTGCATTGTCCTGTTGGAACAGCAAGTTCCCTTGCCGGTCTAGGAATGGTAGAACGATGGGTTCGATGACGGTTTGGATGTACCGTGCACTATTCAGTGTCCCCTCGACGATCACCAGTGGTGTACGGCCAGTGTAGGAGATCGCTCCCCACACAATGATGCCTGGTGTTGGCCCTGTGTGCCTCGGTCGTATGCAGTCCTGATTGTGGCGCTCACCTGCACGGCGCCAAACACGCATACGACCATCATTGGCACCAAGGCAGAAGCGACTCTCATCGCTGAAGACGACACGTCTCCATTCGTCCCTCCATTCACGCCTGTCGCTGCACCACTGGAGGCGGGCTGCACGATGTTGGGGCGTGAGCGGAAGACGGCCTAACGGTGTGCGGGACCGTAGCCCAGCTTCATGGAGACGGTTGCGAATGGTCCTCGCCGATACCCCAGGAGCAACAGTGTCCCTAATTTGCTGGGAAGTGGCGGTGCGGTCCCCTACGGCACTGCGTAGGATCCTACGGTCTTGGCGTGCATCCGTGCGTCGCTGCGGTCCGGTCCCAGGTCGACGGGCACGTGCACCTTCCGCCGACCACTGGCGACAACATCGATGTACTGTGGAGACCTCACGCCCCACGTGTTGAGCAATTCGGCGGTACGTCCACCCGGCCTCCCGCATGCCCACTATACGCCCTCGCTCAAAGTCCGTCAACTGCACATACGGTTCACGTCCACGCTGTCGCGGCATGCTACCAGTTTTAAAGACTGCGATGGAGCTCCGTATGCCACGGCAAACTGGCTGACACTGACGGCGTCGGTGCACAAATGCTGCGCAGCTAGCGCCATTCGACGGCCAACACCGCGGTTCCTGGTGTGTCCGCTGTGCCGTGCGTGTGATCATTGCTTGTACAGCCCTCTCGCAGTGTCCGGAGCAAGTATGGTGGGTCTGACACACCGGTGTCAATGTGTTCTTTTTTCCATTTCCAGGAGTGTCTAATATAGGCGCACGCGCGCGCGCGCGCGCCCACACACACACACACACACACACACACACACACACACACACACACACACACACACACTCGCGCGCGCGCGCTCCAATTGATCAAAATAACCCGGACAGCTTTTAGTGTGTTGACGGATGTGAAAAGTATCGAACTATCAGTTTAATGAGTCACAGCTGCAAAATACTAACGCGAATTCTTTACAGACGAATGGAAAAACTGGTAGAAGCCGACCTCGGGGAAGATCAGTTTGGATTCCGTAGAAATGTTGGAACACGTCAGGCAATACTGACCTTACGACTTATCTTAGAAGAAGGATTAAGGAAAGGCAAACCTACATTTCTAGCATTTGTAGACTTAGAGAAAGCTTTTGACAATGTTGACTGGAATACTCTCTTTCAAATTCTAAACGTGGCAGGGGTAAAATACAGAGAGCGAAAGGCTATTTACAATTTGTACGGAAACCAGATGGCAGTTATAAGAGTCGAGGGGCATGAAAGGGAAGCAGTGGTTGGGAAGGGAGTGAGACAGGGTTGTAGCCTCTCCCCGTTGTTATTCAATCTTTATATTGAGCAAGCAGTAAAGGAAACAAAAGAAAAATTTGGAGTAGGTATTAAGGTCCAGGGAGAAGAAATAAAAACTTTGAGGTTCGCCGATGACATTGTAATTCTGTCAGAGACGGCAAAGAACTTGGAAAAGCAGTTGAATGGAATAGGACAGTGTCTTGAAAGGAGGATATAAGATGAACATCAACAAAAGCAAAACGAGGACAATGGAATGTAGTCGAATTCTGTCGGGTGATGCTGAGGGAATTAGATTAAGAAATGAGACACTTAAAGTAGTAAAGGAGTTTTGCTATTTGGGGAGCAAAATAACTGATGATGGTCGAAGTAGAGAGGATATAAAATGTAGACTGGCAATGGCAAGGAAAACATTTCTGAAGAAGAGAAATTTGTTAACATCGAGTATAGATTTTAACGTCAGGAAGTCATTTCTGAAAGTATTTGTATGGAGTGTAGCCATGTATGGAAGTGAATCATGGACAGTAAGTAGTTTGGACAAGAAGAGAATAGAAGCTTTCGAAATGTGGTGCTACAGAAGAATTTTGAAGATTAGGTGGGTAGATCACATAAGTAATGAGGAGGTATTGAATAGGATTGGGGAGAAGAGGAGTTTGTGGCACAACTTGACTGGAAGAAGGGATCGGTTGGTAGGACATGTCCTGAGGCATCAAGGGGTCACAAATTTAGCATTGGAGGGCAGCGTGGAGGGTAAAAATCGTAGAGGGAGACCAAGAGATGAATACACTAAGCAGATTCAGAAGGATGTAGGTTGCAGTAGGTACTGGGAGATGAAGGAGCTTGCACAGGATAGAGTAGCATGGAGAGCTGCATCAAACCAGTTTCAGGACTGAAGACCACAACAACAACAACAACAACAACTTTTGGTGAACATTAGTATGGGGTGTGTCCATCCATCACCTTTATAATGCCTTGAACTCAGCTGGGGACACTTGTAATGAGGTGTCTAGATGTGGAGGAATAGCAGCCCATTCTTCCCGAAGGGTTCAGGTCGGGACTGTGAGTAAGCCAGTCCATTTCAAGAATGCTGTCCATAACCGATTACATCACAGGTTGAAATGGTGCGTTATCGTGCTGATAACAAGCAAACATCGTCTCCTGCATAATGTGTTCATACTCTTCCGCATTTAGCGCTTCTTAAGTGCAATAAGGGAACCACACCCTAACCACGAAGAGCACTCCCATACCATAACACCACCTCGCTGTTGACACTACACGTCATGGCAGGTTTAATGAACTGCAAGGGTTGCTATATGAGGGCTACGAAGTGATTTTGCTGCAGTTGTAGTTAATGAATGATATCAGAAGCATGACTCTTGGTTTATTCAGATTATGTGTGTTGTGTCTAGACAAGACAGCCTAGACACAATGAGAGGAAGCCGAAAGGCACGCGCTTAAACTCACACAGGCTGGCGTGAGGTCTGAAACAGGATACGTAATGAATGCTATAAAGAAAAGTACGTAGCTTCTGAAATACTTAACTTTAATCCATGATTGGTGAACATTGGTCTTGTTGATACAGTATTATCATCTCAATATAACTTGGTGATGGCGCCTTGCTAGGTCGTAGCAATTGACTTAGCTGAAGGCTATGCTAACTATCGTCTCGGCAAATGAGAGCGTATTTGTCAGTGTGGCGTCGCTAGCAAAGTCGGCTGTACAACTGGGGCGAGTGCCAGTACGTCTCTCTAGACCTGCCGTGTGGTGGCGCTCGGTCTGCTATCACTGACAGTGGCGACACGCGGGTCCGACGTATACTAATGGACCGCGGCCGATTTAAAGGCTACCACCTAGCAAGTGTGGTGTCTGGTGGTGACACCACAATGTGCATATATGTACAGAATGTCACAGCAGTGCAGCATTTCTATAAGTTTCTCATTTGTCCTGCATATGTATTCTTAGTTTCTCTCGATTCCTAGGTATTGCACTGGCCCATGGTTTCCGGCACATACTCCCCGTGTATTAGGGGTTCTCCGCATAGCTGCCTTTAACTTCAGAACTACTAACGTCTGTTTAGTTGCGCTGTCTGCACCCCGAAACTCAACAAGTTGTATCTATTCGTGTACTTATCACCCATCCTTCACATTCCTTGATTGGGCAACAACTAGTTCTTTGCTCTGTTGCGACGCTAGGTGTGCTTTAACTTGGCACTCACGTAGGTCCACCAACACCTGATTAGGGAATCTAGCATTCCACACTCCAAGCTTCCTTATTTGTTTTCTTCTAATCTTTGCCATCTTTCTGTAGCGCCGCTTTCCAGAAGCCTCTATTTTCTTCTTACGGGAACTGAATTGTCCACGTTTGACTTCCTCACACACTGATAACCTTGCAATTGGTCCCCTTAATCTCCAGACCAACCAACTTCTGCACATCATCATAATCATCATCATCAGTGTTCTGCCTAAAGGCAGGTTTTCACGTGGTAGTTCTCCAGGCTGTCCGGTCTTCTGCCATCCTCTTCAGGTCTGCATAATTTCCTCGTCCCTTTATGTCGTCTTCCTCTCAGTCTTCTCCCACAAACCAATCCTCCAAAGCATGTACTAGCAAGCACTCCCTTCTCAATGAATGTCCCAACCAGTTCTTTTTCCTTTCTCTTACAACCTTCAGCAGACATCTTCTCTCACCAACCCTTTCCAATACTCTCTCATTACTCACTCTTTCCATCCAGCTTATTCTCTCCATTCTCCTCCACATCCACATCTCAAATGCTTCTAACCTTTTTTCATCTTCTCGTCTCAGTGTCCATGTTGCTGCCCCATATAGTGCCATACTCCAGACAAAACATTTGCCAAGCCTTTTCCTTAGTCCTGTAACTAATTTGCCACATAAGAATCTCCTCTTTCTGTTGAATGCCTCCTTCGCCATGGCAATTCGAGTTTTCACCTCCTGGTGACATCTCAAGTCTTCAGTTATTGTGCTTCCGAGATATTTAAATTCACTTATTTGGCTAATGGTAGATTGTCCTATTTTAATATTGGACAGTCTGCGTCTTGTACTGATGACGATACTCTTTGTTTTTGCTGTGTTTATTTGCATCCCATATTCCACACAAGCTTCATTCAGATCTTTGAGCATGTTATTCACTGTCCGCTCATTTTCTGCCACTAATACCATGTCATCAGCAAATCTTACACATTCTATTCTCTTTCCACCAATTCAAATTCCTCTTTTCCCATGTAAGCTTTTCGCAACAATCTAAGCTTTTCGCAACAATTCTCTTTTAAGTTATACGTTAAACAACAGTGGGGAAAGGCAACAACCTTGTCTAACACCTCGTCCAATGCTGCTTCCTTCCTTCCGGCATTTCATTTCCAATCCTTATCCTTACTTTTTGGTGTAAATATAGATTCTGTATCAGTCGTCTCTCTTTCCAATCTACTCCTTTCCTGTTCAAGATATCCATCAGCTTCTTCCACTTAACTCTGTCAAAAGCCTTTTCTAAATCTATAAAAACAGCAAAGATTTCTCTACCCTTTTCCATATATCTTTCCCCTATAGTTCGTAGCAGGCAAATAGTATCTCTTGTTCCTTTTCCTCTTCTAAATCCGAACTGCTCCTCTGCAATCCCTCTATCCAGCTTGCCATATAACCTTCTATTCAACACTCTCAGCAAGACTTTAGCTGCATGAGAAATTAGACTGATGGTTCGGTGCTCTTCACATTTTTTAGTGTTTCTCTTTTTCTCTATTGGTATCATAACTGTTGCAGCAAAGTCCTCAGGCCATTTCCCTTTGTCATATATCTCTTTACAGAGGTAGACCATTTCTTTTCTTGCCTTGTTTCCCAGACTCTTCAACAGTTCTGCTGGCAAATCATCTATTCCACATGCCTTCCTATTCTTCATCTCCTTCAGCGCCTTTTCTACTTCTGCTTCCAAGATGGTAAATTCCTTTCCACCTTCCGGCACATATTGCTCCTCTTCAACCTTAATTTCGCTTTGCATTTCATCCCCCTTGCAAAGACATTCAATATATTCTTGCCATCTGTTCTTCTGCTAGAGTACCATCCGCTCTTTCTATTTCCATATTATTCCTCTTTCTTTTACGTTCAAAAACTATCTCACTTGCCAGTCTATACATCATTCATACTTTCCCCCTCTCTCCATTTTCTCTATTTCTTCGCATTTCTGTTTCATCCATTTTTCTCTTGCTTCTTCAGTTTCTCTGCTTAATTCATTATTCAGTTTCCTGTACCTCTTTTTGCCTTCTTCAGTTTCTACACTTTTCCACTTTCTGCGCTCTATCATCTTTTTCAACATGTTTTCTGTTATCCATTCCTTCCCGGTGCTTTGGGATACTCTAATTCCTAGTACTTCTTTGGCAGAGTCCATGGGTCCTTCCCTCATTTTTATCCACTTGTCATTGACACTTTCATCCACACTACCTCTTTGCCATTTTTCCATAAATCTGTTCTCCAAATCTGATGCCTTTCCTACCTCTTTGAGTCTTTGTATGTTTAGTCTTTCCTTTGGTTTACCTCTCCACACTTATTTTGAACTTCACTTGTATTTCTCCGATTACTAGGTTGTGGTCTGAATTTGTGGTCTTTTTTGTATCAGGATGTAGTCCAGCTGATATCTTTCCCTATTCAAATTTGATATCCATGTGTAACGTCTCCTTTCGTGGTGTTCACATAATGTGTTACCCACTGCTAATGAATTTTCTTTACAGAAACTAATTAGTCGTTCATCTCTCTCATTTCTTATTCCTAATCCAAATTTTCCAACTGTATCTTCATCTCTTCCTTCACCCACCACTGCATTCCAGTCCCCCATGATGGTAATGCAGGCATTTCTATTTTCTTTCTCGGTGAGTTCTTGTATTTTCTCAAAATATTCTTCCACTTCCTCATCTCTGTGCGGGCTGGTTGGCATATATACCTGTATTAATACCAAATCGTTTGAACTACCCTTCAGTCGTATCATCATCAGTCTTCCATCAATATATTGTACCTTCATTACCTTATTTTTCAACTTTCGCCCTATCAATATTCCTACTCCGTTTTCACCACTCTTGATTTCCCCTGAGTAAAAGAGTTTATAATCTCCACTTTCTATCTCCCCATTCTCTCCCCATCTCATTTCACACAAACCGAGGGCATCTAATCTGTTCCTTTTCATCTCCTGTTTTGCATTCTCTAGCTTTCCTGCTTGCAGAAGTGTTCTCACATTCCATGTTCCGATCCGTATCTTTCCTCCTTTCACTGTCCCTTTCTTCCTTTCAAAATATGTCTACTCTCAATGTGTTCCCCTCCCGGAGATCCGAATGAGGGGAAGTTTTAACTCTGGAATCTTTCACATGGAGAGACATACCATATACTGCTTGGGAATGTAATGTGGTAGTTTCCCGTTGCTTTCCACATAGGCAGTAGGATTCCCAACCTAAAGTCAGCCGCTCACCATGAGTCAGACGCTGTCTGTAGCCGCCCCTCTGGGGTTCAGTCGCTACATGTACTCTTTTTGTACCCAAAGAGAAAAGGTGCCTCTTCCGCCAGCTCCGCCGTACTGGAGCCCATCTTCTCCGTCTTCGCTGTCGTTGAGGTCTTCACCGTATCCCTGCCACCCGGGCCAGGTGAACCAAGGTTTTGTAACGAGGTGTTACTCCTCCCCCTCCTCCTTTCTCAACCAGGCTTGGGACCGGCTATGGAGGAGTTCTTCTGCACAATGTTACAAATTCGGCAAGTATCTACAGAAAACGTTTTGCCTGGTGACAACACCCGCTGGGTAGCCCCAGCCTAGAGATCCGATTGGGGGACTGTTTTACTTCCTGGATATTTTACCCAAGAGGGTGCCATTATCATTAAACCAGCGTATCTCAGCCTTTCAGTATTCGCGATCCAATTTTCAGTCATAATTTACATCCCCCCCCCCCCCCCCATTCTCTGTTTCGAGCATTTTGACGCCAAAACATATAAATTACGAAGACAAGGAAATTGATAGCTATTTCGCAACACCGTTTAGCTACAATGAAAAAACCGGAATCGGTGGACCTGTATTCCTCCCTGTCCTACAGGGAACGCGCGAAAATACTCCCCAAGGCATCTCAACTGCCGAAGAAGATTTCTTCGTAGACTTCACGGCAAGTGGCGAAGTCAAAAGACATCTTAGTAATAAATAGTTTTTTGAAGTTTTGGCAGCGTGGATTGATGAGTTTTCTGCACTGAAAATAAGGGTATTTCCTACAGTATTACCATTTTCAACATCCTACCTTTGCGAAACCGGATTTTCTGCGTTGGCTGCTTTGAATCCAAATTTTAATTTCAGCTAAACATAGAAAAAGAACTCAGACTGTCTATCTCTAATACTGAAGCCTCCTTCGAAAAACTTTGCCCTCGACGGCAGGTCCGAGGGAGTCACTAATAATTAGAAAACTTATTTTTAATTTAGTATTGAAAAGTCAACTATTTAAAGCACTACGCAGTAATGATAACAACCCTGTTTATAAGCACTTTATATAAGAGAAAACGTGAATTGTAATTTTTTATTACGTCAGAAGTATTCTGTTTTGCTTTACTTTCAGTAAATGAATCAGTTTATGAGTTCATTTTTTTTTTTTTCTTTTTGAAAAGCTCGCTTACTCGCACCCCCCATTCAGTGTTATCACGGCCGCCCCACTGCGCTGCGTTAAACAATGCAATAGAACTGCGTGTCCCCTGGTAAGTCATTCCTTTATTCATTTTGCTCTGTTAGATTCCATCAAGAAAGAGAATCCTCATTATTGTGGGCCGAGTCAGAGTACGCATTAACGAAATACTACAAAATCGTAGGAACTGTATTAAAATGAACAGTGACTATGCTGCTGAATATTCACGGTAATGCTATGATTTAATTGATAAAATTAGTGAGGAAGCTGCCTCGTCAGTTTTGGTATACAGCTTCTGTTTATCTGCTATAACGTACTAGCTTAATATTTTCTTGATTACCATAGTATGTTTCAACGAAAACACCGCTGTTTGCCATGCATTATATACCGATAAGCCAAAGCATTATGAATACTGCCCCACCGCGAGGATGGATGCCGCCTGGTGACATGCAGGCACAAAGCGCACAGAGACGGCTCGGGAGGGGGGTCACCCTAGCGAAGATATGGGCTGCAAATGGGGAAATCCATTGAGATAGGCGACTTTGTCAAAGGACAGATTATTAGACCTATTATGCAGAGCCTGTGGACGAGTATCTCGAAATCGTCGAGGCTGGTCGAACGTTCACGTGATAGTGCTACAACTGGGCGCTAAATAGTTGGACGTCCACGACCGTTCGCGGAACGTGGGGTTCGGAGGGGTGTCTGTTCTGTAAAATAGGATAGATGGTGATCAGCGGCATCTCGCCCGAAAGAGCACGTGTTTCGGAGCACACCGTTCATTGTGCGTTGTTGAATGTGGAGCTCCGCAGCGGACTACCCTTACGTGTTCACATGTTGACCTAACGACATCGCTAGTTATATTTGCATTGCACACGGGCCGTCGGAGTCGGCCGTCGCTCAATGGAAACATGTCGGTTCTTTGGGCGAATCACGTATTTGTTGCACTAGGTCGATAGTCGTCTCCACAGACGTCGCCATCGAGGTGGAGGTGGCTCGAAACGTGCAGCGTGAGACGGACACAGGCTGGTGGGAGCTACGGGAGGCATTCCCCTGCACTTGCAAGGGACCAGCGGTATTCATTCCCCGACGGCGATGTCATGTTTCAGCTGTATAATTGTCCGTGTCTCGGAGCCAGAACCGTGCTACAGTGGTTTGAGGAGCATTATAGTGAAGGCAACGTTGATGTCTCGGCGACCAAATTCGCCTGATGTAAGACCTATGGAATCCATCTGGCTCATTATCGGCCGCCATCGCCGCTTACCCGAATCAGCGGCCCCTTATTTACGCTTATTACGTGACCTGTGCGTACGCATCTAATGGGACATGCTTCAACAAACCTACCAACAAACTGTCGGATCCGTGATTCAAAGAATCAGTGATATATTTCGTTCCGAAGACGCGCAAACAAGCTATTAAGCAGGTGTCAAAATATTTTTTCTCGTCAGTGTACGTTAACGAAAGAATTATACAACTTCCGTTTAGGGCCAGAGACTATTAGACCGTAGTGGTGTTCCTTCTTAGACTTGATATCGTAGATAGATATCTATGGAGTAAGCGTTCGGATGCCCAGAGACTTCTGTCCGCAACATCTCATGCAGCCAGTGGCGGATACAGAAAAACCTCAAGGAGGGAGCGCTGAAGATATCTTGAGCTACCTTTACTTTTACCGTAATAAAAAAATAATCACGTCACATGCAAAGTTTATGAAAGTATTATTTAAACATTATACACATACAGAAGACAATGCCATCTTATGATATAAAAAAGTTATAGTCATGGTTCACTTCCTTATATGATGAATTCTGTGCGCCTATTCTTCCTGGCAAATTGGTTAATTACTCAATAGGACAATCAATGTCAGAAGGCGGCGCGGGTGGCAATGCTGTGGCCCCGGAAAAGGTGTGGGGGAGGGGGGGGCGGCTCCATATGTATCCGCCACTGCCTGCAGCTCGAGTAATTTGATTCTGGGGAGGCGCATTTTAGCACGTATAGCTCTTGCATTTTGAGCGATATCCTTCGCTGCTACAGGCAGATCACCTTCTGAGTACCATGAAACTTTCTATAAGCGTTACAGACAACATTTTCGCCACGGAATCATAGCTCCGATTCCACTTTATTTGCGTTTTTTCGGTAACGAGATATGCAGTGTCTGCCAACATTTTTTTAGTTTCAAATTTTTTTTTTACTTTTTCTGTTGCACTTATTCATATTGTCGAATGTCCGTTAATTGCGTTACAATGATACTTTAGACGGCGCCGAAGTGTCGCGAAAAAACAATGCATTTGGAACTATGAAACTGTTACAATAAATATGGTAAGCGATTTGCAGCACATGCTTGTCATTATTATTTTCGGTTTTTCTTTCTACATATCTGCTTTTTGTAGACAAGTAAAATAACTATAACATTTTTTCGCCATCTCAACAGAAAGATAAAACCATACACTACGCACAAAAATAAATAATACAGGGTCAGTGCACGAATTCTGGAATAATAAAAGAAGTGCCAGCCAACAATAATTTTATAAGTTTTGTGTTGCACTGAATCATGTTGTCGAATCTGCTCTAATTAGTTGCGTTACACTGTCACAATAGGAAACCGTCACACGCAAAGATACTTAGATACACACAAGGCTTGAGAACCTGCTTGAAGTCGAGGAAATTTGTCAGACTGTTATGCATAAATTTTACCTGTGTACCCCGCACGGGGTAGCCGCTCGGTCTAGAGGAACCTTCCCACGGTCCGCGCGGCTCCCACCGTCGGAGGTTCGAATCCTCCCTCGGGCACGTCTGCAGTTGGGTCCCACAGGAAATTATCACTAATTTCCAAAACTATCTGTGCATGGACGTGTACCAGTATGTATACATTGACTGGCAGTTTACTCAGACTCATTGCAGATTTATGTGGCACTTGTCTCGTAAACAAATGACCATAAACTAGCAGAAATTATCTCTACAATACAAGACTTCACAATACCGCGTCACGACATTTTTCAACATATAAAATGCCTTATGTCAATATGGTATTTACAGTTATACATTGGTTGTGCATACCTATGAGAAGTTACGTCCTCGTTTCACATACTTCTCTTTACATCCGCAGCAGCAACAATACTGCACCATAGCTGTCACTAAAACTCAAACTTGCGGAAATGTATATAAAACAAAATGAATGTGTGTAGTATTCAACTTTCGCTATTAACGCAAATTGTAGGCAAGCAGCGTCGTTCCAAGATCACGTGACTGCTCCGGTTTGAAGTTGAGAACAAGCGCAGTCGACTATGCTCACTCTATAGATGTACATACTCTAGGACTTGAACAGCAGACACCATTAATTTTGGCAATAACTTGCAGTATGCCATTTCAAGACAACGGCACATTGAAGATGTATCACAAACACGTCACCTTTATCATAAAATGTCAGTTATAACGCAATTCTTTGAGGGAAAGCAAGATAGAGAAGACGGTAGCCGAAAACATAATAATAATAATAATAATAATAATATTAAAAGCCTAGCGCAGGGCTTCTCAACGTGTGGGGTCCGCCAGCTCTTTCTACGGGGTCCGCGGCTACCCTTCACCAAATCGTGTTAAACAATGAGTAAAATTATTGAATAAAAATGTGAAAATCAAATTCAACACTATTTTCTTTCGTGTGAAAAACATGTGTACTTTTACTTCAGGTCGTATTCCCAAGCTGCATTTGCGGTTCCTAACAAGGGAACCTCCCCATCGCACCGCCCCCCCCCCCCCCCAGATTGGATAGGCCGTTCATTGACGTCTCTGTTCACTGTAATAAGTTTAGTGTCTGTGTTTTGCTTCCGCACCGCAAAACCGTGCGATTAGTAGACGAAAGGACGTGCCCCTCCAATGGGAACCGAAAACATCGCAAGGTCATAGGTCAAGCGATTCCTCCACAGGAAACACGTCTGATATATTCTATACGACGCTGGTGGTGGCATGTGCGTCACATGGCAGGAGTATGTTGTCTACCCACCTAACTTGTACACTTGGCGAATGGGTAAAAACATTCTTCTACCTTGCCCGATTTAGGTTTTCTTGTGAATGTGATAATCACTCCCAAGAAAGTGATGGAAACATAAGAGTTTGTCACATACACTGCAACAAATGAATGCAACAGTTTCGCAGTCGCACAGTTTTCCCTGTGCTCTGTCAAAACATGTTTTTAACGTTTTCAAATTTTTCCGTGTGTAGACCGTCAAATCCTGCATATGTCCAAGCAAATCTGAACATGTCCTGGAATTTTGGAGAGCGAAGTTGATTATGTGTGAGTGCCTGAACTTTGATAATTGTCCGAAAATAAAAAATTTCACTCGAGGGAAGACTTGAACCAAGGACTCCTTGTTCGCCAGCTGCTCACGCTAACCACGGGACCACGGCGCTGCTGTGCTGATACTATCCTTGATGTTGCCTATCTTTCCCATAGACTACTCAGTTTGCATCTTTTGCTTATTTTTTTTCATAGTTCCACACAACTTCTTCCTGTTTTCTCGATTGATCTGTGTTCAGTTTTTCAAGGCCTATCCACTGTGCCAACTTATATAACTTAATCTGATGGGGGTGCGATGGGGAGGTTCCCTTGTAAGTGAGAATGCATACACAGTTTAGTGCCGGAGAATGCGGTTTCTCTGATCGACCGTTTCGCAACAATACGGGGGTCGTTTGTGCGCCGGCTCACACCTCTTACGCATGCGCGGAGCGAGCTTTGTCGACCAATCACAGCGCTCGCTGGCACTTACGCGGTCCCAGGCATCATTAAATGTTAAACTTGCTTTGTCAGTGCACTACCTATTTCATAAGTCGATTTTTGACCTTCAAGTTGTTTTCATTCATCTCTAAACCAAAGACTATTGATACTTCGGGGGGCGGGGGGGGGGGGGAGGGGGGGGGTCATCGGGAACATGGAACTTGCATTAATAAGCTTTCAGTTCCCATGGGTTTCGCTCTGAAATTTAAAGTTACTGTGTTCTTGACTGACTAGGAGTCTGCCATGGCCATGGATTTTCGACTGAAGAAGGGGTCCACCTGCTGAAAATGTTGGGAAGCCGTGGCCTAGCGCATATAAAATCGTGGATTGCAGAATATAAAATCGTGCTTTGCAGACTTCAGGGTGTAAGGCCGCGTCGTGTTACATGTAGGGCTTTTTTCCCTTCGTCGTTTTAGCGTTGTTAACATATGCTGTAACTTTCTTATGAGTGTAATACAAGTATATTGTGCAATATCAGGTGTTCACATTTCCGTCTCATTACAAAACTAAGCACGAAATAAATATTTGGCTGTTCCTTTTTTTCCGAATATATAGTTAGGCAGGCTTACACTGCTGCGAGTGAAATGAGGAGCAATGACATTCGTATTCCTTCTTGTCACAAATACACTCCTGGAAATTGAAATAAGAACACCGTGAATTCATTGTCCCAGGAAGGGGAAACTTTATTGACACATTCCTGGGGTCAGATACATCACATGATCACACTGACAGAACCACAGGCACATAGACACACGCAACAGAGCATGCACAATGTCGGCACTAGTACAGTGTATATCCACCTTTCGCAGCAATGCAGGCTGCTATTCTCCCATGGAGACGATCGTAGAGATGCTGGATGTAGTCCTGTGGAACGGCTTGCCATGCCGTTTCCACCTGGTGCCTCAGTTGGACCAGCGTTCGTGCTGGACGTGCAGACCGCGTGAGACGACGCTTCATCCAGTCCCAAACATGCTCAATGGGGGACAGATCCGGAGATCTTGCTGGCCAGGGTAGTTGACTTACACCTTCTAGAGCACGTTGGGTGGCACGGGATACATGCGGACGTGCATTGTCCTGTTGAAACAGCAAGTTCCCTTGCCGGTCTAGGAATGGTAGAACGATGGGTTCGATGACGGTTTGGATGTACCGTGCACTATTCAGTGTCCCCTCGACGATCACCAGTGGTGTACGGCCAGTGTAGGAGATCGCTCCCCACACCATGATGCCGGGTGTTGGCCCTGTGTGCCTCGGTCGTATGCAGTCCTGATTGTGGCGCTCACCTGCACGGCGCCGAACACGCATACGACCATCATTGGCACCAAGGCAGAAGCGACTCTCATCGCTGAAGACGACACGTCTCCATTCGTCCCTCCATTCACGCCTGTCGCGACACCACTGGAGGCGGGCTACACGATGTTGGGGCGTGAGCGGAAGACGGCCTAACGGTGTGCGGGACCGTAGCCCAGCTTCATGGAGACGGTTGCGAATGGTCCTCGCCGATACCCCAGGAGCAACAGTGTCCCTAATTTGCTGGGAAGTGGCGGTGCGGTCCCCTACGGCACTGCGTAGGATCCTACGGTCTTGGCGTGCATCCGTGCGTCGCTGCGGTCCGGTCCCAGGTCGACGGGCACGTGCACCTTCCGCCGACCACTGGCAACAACATCGATGTACTGTGGAGACCTCACGCCCCACGTGTTGAGCAATTCGGCGGTACGTCCACCCCGCCTCCCCCATGCCCACTATACGCCCTCGCTCAAAGTCCGTCAACTGCACATACGGTTCACGTCCACGCTGTCGCGGCATGCTACCAGTGTTAAAGACTGCGATGGAGCTCCGTATGCCACGGCAAACTGGCTGACACTGACGGCGGCGGTGCACAAATGCTGCGCAGCTAGCGCCATTCGACGGCCAACACCGCGGTTCCTGGTGTGTCCGCTGTGCCGTGCGTGTGATCATTGCTTGTACAGCCCTCTCGCAGTGTCCGGAGCAAGTATGGTGGGTCTGACACACCGGTGTCAATGTGTTCTTTTTTCCATTTCCAGGAGTGTATTTGCCTTTTCACAATTAGGTATATAATCTATATAGGTCGTTGGCTATTTATCTCGTAGCGTATGCAAAGATTATGAAGAGAAAAGGTGCTTCATATTTCACAATCAATGGTACTTCCCGTTGGGTGTATTTCTGCCGCTGACGTCATATCTTGCCTTGCACGTAACAAAAATTCCAAGAAGTGTTGCCTAAAGAACACGCCGTTACAGTAAGATCTACACTGTCGTGGCGATTCTCGTGGCGGCGGATATCAATACTATATTTTGTGGTGACGTGAACGACGACGAAATAAGAACGTTTAATAAGTTACCATTAGTTACAAAGAAAACTAGTCATTTCACTTACTTTACTCGTCAGGCACATCCTTGTTTCCAGTAACTCGGATACACTTGGGATACGTCTCTGGGAAATATTGAAAGAGTCTCAGGAAATCGAATTTTCTCTCGCAACCGCAGACTGCGGAAGCACAAATACAGGAAGAGGAACACTTCGGCCCTGTCTCCCGTTCGGCACTCTCTTTTAATTGATGATTTGACAGATTTCTGTGTGCGACAGAGGAAGCGTCCAAAGAGACAAATTCATCTTGGAGTTCTTCTTTATTCAAGTTGTTTCAGGACTTAAAGCCGTCTGTTATAACTGGCGAGATTAAGTGGTTTATGAGAAACAGTAAAGTTCTCTTGGCCTCGAATATACTCGAACTGTGAAGCACTTCCAGGATTCCCTTATAATGCCTCCGAAGATCCATGTGTTGTTTTGTCCACCGACAGGGACACCGTCATTCGTGACTACTACATAACAGACTTCTCGATAGAATCCGTAGTAGTCTCAAACAAATGTTTGTCGATAACTCATTTTCGAAAGCGTTCGCTTGTAAGGTATAGTCTCTTACCCATCACTAAATTAAAATAATGCTCTTTTCGACGGTCAACGTACAATTGTCGAAACATGCGTTTTTCCTTATCGATGTCTCTTTCTGGCACTGCGCATGGTACAGTTGAAATGGGAAATCAGAATCGGCGCCTTTCTTACTGAGTTTCACACAGCTGTGTCCATGACAGTTCACGCGTTTCCTGAAATCGTCATTAGGCAGTAGTCCATATTTCCAACAGAAATCAAAACATGATTTCACACTACACAATAGAGAAATTAAGTTTCGACAGGTAGGAGTACCAGGATTCGAGACTGCAAACGGCTTCACTGCAATGCAATGCAATGGCGTGTGACGAGGGCCTCCCGTCGGATAGACCGCTCGCCTGGTGCAAGTCTTTCGATTTGACGCCACTTCGGCGACTTGCGCGTCGATGGGGATGAAATGATGATGATTACGACGACACAACACCCAGTCCCTGAGCGGAGAAAATCTCCGACCCAGCCGGGAATCGAACCCGGGCCCTCAGGATTGACAGTCTGTCGCGCTGACCACTCAGCTACCGGGGGCGGACAACGGCTTCACTCATTCCTATTCACAACGCTAAACGTTACACGAGGCCCCCTTGGCAACGCACCAAACACTTTCTCCGCCGCGACACACGTGCGTTCGATGTATTTCGCCGTTCGATATTATGTATCGTTCGAAGCCCCCGCGTTCGATAGGCTGTGCTTCTTGGAAATTACCAGAATTTTAAACTAGGCATCTACTTACTCAATCTCGTTGCAACTAATTAGATAACTTCATTCTGAAACCACAGTCTAGTACATACTGAAACATGGACAATCTCAAGTGATTGTTGCATTTGAGAAGTGTCTCATTAGTGTCTTCCAGACTACTTAGATAATAGTGTAGACGTTTCCGTTTTCAATTTCGTAGTTGCAGAAGTTTAATTTTAGTGCATTTATGGCTCCAAAAATAGTATCATACCTGTATCTAGAAGATGTTGCTTTTATACTGATAAAATACATCGCAACATCATTATATACCACAGCTAGGTTATAATAATATTTAATACGGTATTACGGAAAATCAGTAAACTTGTGCAATTACCAGTTTTGTGCAGCTTCAGTATTTCAGAGAACTATTAATTGTCTGTCATCTAATTGACAGTTATTACGATTTGTCACGATTGTGTAGTGGCTGTGGACTAACTTCCATTTTCGTGGCAGTAAACATTTGCATTTATCGTGAAAAGATCACGAATCGACAAATTAGATCAAATAACCCTCTTTTACTAATGTGAACGTAATATTTAGTAAATAATTTTAACTCTTTCTCGTAAATAAGGTTATCTTTCGTGAATAATTTTCATTTTGTTTCACAAATTTCGTGACGCAGGTTATCTTTCGTGAATAATTTTCATTTTCTTTCACAAATTTCGTGACGCAAAGTACTGAAGCGAAAAACATACGGTACATCTAAATTATGTAAAGTAATTGTCGCTGGACAATTCTCGCCCCTAAACATAGTATCAACAAATTTGGTTTAGAAATCCCTTAGATGTTATGTTTCTTTGAACAGATATTTTAACCGAATATTTTGACTGTCACATTAGACAAATGCGTAGACTGCTGCAAGTCGTCAGAAATGGGAGTAATTATGAAGAATGTCGCCGTTATTTTCATGTGGGGTGGTACAACGTACATGAGGAATGATGCCAGCCACTTCTGGTCGGTTGATATGAGGGAGGGGACCAAATAGCACGGTCATCGATCCCATGGGATTCGGGAAGGATGGTGAAAAAAGTCAGCCATGCCCTTTCAAAGGAACCATTCTGGCATTTGGCAGAAGTGATATAGGGAAATGACGGAAAACCTAAATGAGGATGGCCAGACACTGGTTTGAACAGTGGTCCTTCCAAAAGCGAGCCCACTGCGCCGCCTCACTGAGTGCCACTTGCCGGCCGGGGTGGCCGAGCGGTTCTAGGCGCTACGGTCGCAGGTTCGAATCCTACCTCGGTCATGGATGTGTGTGATGTCCTTAGGTTAGTTAGTTCTAAGTTCTAGGGGACTGATGACTTCAGAAGTCCGATAGTGCTCAGAGCCATTTGAACCATTTTGAGTGTCACTTCTGGAGATACAATTATTGTCGCTACAGCTGTACGGTACTGGAAAAAGAGCAGCTTATCATGAAACTTTGAGCTGAAGGCTCAAGAAGAGTTTGCGGTTTTGTACGCTGCAAGCTGCAGTAGTAATGTTAGGTCTAGGCCAGAAGATTGGATTACAGTGAAGCCTTCAAAATCAGTGAAAAGATGCAGGGGACGTTGTAAGTCTTCTTGTTTCAGTCAAGCTATCTCCCGTACTAGCTTCAATGCTTTGAAGACTTAAGACAAAAAGATTCAGGCATCCCCGGAAGTTCTGGATTATTCTAATGAGTGTAAAGTGCAAGCCGAGTGGAGAAAAAAAGTTTTAAAAAGACAGGAGAGTTCCTATTGCTGGGTAGTAATCAGTTCAGAACCCTCGGGGGAAGTGATTACGATGTATTAAGTACTTTTAAACCAGTGCAGTGCTCAGTGTCTTTCAGGAAGAATCACTGAAAGAGTATCATACAGTACTAAAAGAGAGTCCAAGTAACAGTGGAGACTGTAGCATTAATTGTACATCAGGCATGTTGCTGACAAACACTCCTGACATTAATGTGAAGACCATATCATAGTTTGAGAGTTATGATAAGCTTTGTATGAAGCACTCTGTTGAAGGTGTTAATACAGAACTTGAAAGATCACTCAAGGAAGGAAATTAAGAGTTTAATGTGATGTGGACAGTGGGGTCATTGGAGATGGAGCACAAGCTCGAATTGGGGCAGAAAATCAGCCATCTCCTTTTGCTGGAACCATCACAGCCTTTGCCTTCGGCGATTAGGGAAACCGTGGAAGACCTAAATCTGGATGGTCAGAAGGGGGTCTCCTTCTCGAAAATCCCACAGGGGAGGGGGATGTTCACACATGGGTGAGATTGATACAATGTCCCTCACTTGGTCACAATATACATAGCAGGGTTTGCATGTGAATGCTTCTGGTAAGGGGAATTTTATATGACTAATTACCAGAAGCATCTGATCTGACCACAGCGGTATCCATGGTATTTCAGTGACATCCAATGTGTTCATAAAGCCTCTTTCAGAGTAAATTCATATATAGAGCAATCGAATAAATATAATTACAGTTCAAACAGCTGATAGTATAACAGAATACTGCAGCTCTTGAACATAGCCAAGAACATTAAAGAAAATGCTTTTAATGTCTTTCATTGAAACATCAGAAGCCTTCTAAACAAAAAAGGTTAACTTCTCTTATCCATGTTGTTGTTGTTGTTGTTGTGGTCTTCAGTCCAGAGACTGGTTTGATGCAGCTCTCCATGCTACTCTATCCTGTGCAAGCTTTTTCATCTCCCAGTACCTACTGCAACCTACATCCTTTTGAATCTGCTTAGTGTATTCATCTCCCTCTAAGATTTTTATACTCCATGCTGCCCTCCAGTACTAAATTGGTGTTCCCTTCATGCCTCAGTACATGTCCTACCAACCGATCCCTTCTTCTAGTCAAGTTGTGTCACAAAATTCTCCTCTTCCCAATCCTATTCAATACCTCGTCATTAGTTATGTGATCTACCCATCTAATCTTAGCATTCTTCTGTAGCATCACATTGCGAAAGCTTCTATTCTCTTCTCGTCCAAACTATTTATCATCCATGCTTCACTTCAATACGTGGGTACACTCCATATCCATGTTGAAATATGAAAAAAGAAAAAAGTTCAACAGACTTCTTGTGCATATCATAATATCAGATGGGATTCACTGAAATTGAACAGATTCATCTTTATGGATACAGGTCAGTGAAAAATTCCTTAGAGTCCAGTTGGGTAACAAGTTAAAATGGAAGAAACTTACAAATTAACTAATGAAGCTCAGTTTGAGGTGCTATGCCCTTACAAGTATCTCTTGTTGTATTAACCTAAAGATGGTTGAGTGTTCACATTGCGCATATTTTCACTTCTTGTTGTTTTATGGAGCTGTCTTCTGGGACACGGCACCTAAAGAAAAATAAAGAGTTTACTCAGCAGAAGCAAACAGTAAGAATATTGTGTACGTAATCATACACCATGCAGATGTCCTTTTAAGGATCTTGCAATTCTAGCTCTCAATACCCCGTACATTTACTCCCTACTGGCTTTTGTTGCTGATAATAAAAGTCTGTTCCAGATGAACTTTAATATACACAGTCACAATGCAAGAGATAACAACAATTTTTATGTAGCTTTTATCCGTTTCCCAGTACTCAGAATGGAGTTACCTACTCTGGTGGTAAGATAATCAATAAGTTCCTGTTTAACATAAAACCAAGAAAGTCCAGGTTCAGGGGCCAGAAGGCTCCGTTAGTTACATGGCAAATAGAAAGTTCGATATAAAGCTGCATGGCAGGTAATAATCTACTATAAATAGGACTCAGTATTTATAGATGTAAAACGTATGTGCTTTGATAAACACCATTTTAATCAAGCAAATATTCAACTGAAGCTGGAAAGGCAGCACTATTCTCCAAAGTGACAGTTTCCTTACTAATTTGCTCAATGGAAATGGAAATGCCGTGTGGCTAGGGCCTCCCGTAGGGTAGACCATTCGCCTGGTGATTAATTGTTATATTTCACACCAACTGTACATAGTTTATTATGCTGTAGGTTATCCTATTTAATTTCTTGCATTCTTTAGAACAGTCCATTTGTTTTGTGAGAAAACAGTACTAATATTCCCTAATTTCAAGCTTGTAATACTAGTTTTCGTTCTTTTTTTTTATTGTTATAAATTATTTTTTGAGTATCAGGGTTCAATGTTCACTCACATGGTTTCAGTTATTTACAACGAATACAGTATGAAATTAACTTAACAAAGTTGCAATTTATGAAAAACTTATGACACAAAGAATGAACTACTCAACACACCACCTTTTTTTTCTTTCTCTTTTTTTTACTAGTTTCACTGATTATGATAATTAACTACAAAATGGAATGAAATTATTAAATTGCTGACCTAAAGTATCAGTTGTGTTCTCAAATTTATAAAATAATGCCAAAACCTTGAAATGACAAGTTATAACGTGCAAAGATATGAATGTATCAGGTTCTTTATTAAACATGTAAGCCAAGGCTGTTACATTACAATGTGTAACTCTTTTTCACTGCAGCCTCCTGAAGCCACACATCTTCGTGGACTGGCTGCCACCACCCGGAGAGAAGGTTCTGACGCTGATGATCCCCGAGCTGCGTGAGGCAGACACGGGAACCTATACGTGCAGCGCCCTCTACAGCAACACCAAGCAACTCTCCAAGTCCGTCCACGTGCGCACCATCAGTGAGTAGTGTCTTCTGTCATCAGTAATAGCCTATTGCCGTGAGATTGAATGTGAAAGTTATGTGTTTCTGCCATCCCATCGAATCGGCAGTTGTCGAGCATTCCTAAAAAGTAGGACACACCATTTGACAGAGGAACAGTACAAATCAAATTTCTGTAGAATACAGTGGATTCTATTGTAGCGAGACATGGAATCCTAGAACACAGTGGATTCCATTTTAGCGAGACATGGAATCCTGCACTCTGCATACATTGAAGATGTGTTGTGAAGTTAGATGTAGTAACTTTCCTCTTTGTATTTTAATGGGTTGGTAAACATATTTCTGTACTGTATCCAATAATACAAATGATATATAGTGAACTACATGAAAATGGTGTCTCCTCTCTGAAATTTCATGTGGAACTGACAATTTGACCTGATGGAACATGTGAGAAGAATTTAAATTATTGTGCTTTGTGGTTGCCCGAAAGCGTGTTTTTCACAGTGAAATTCTGGGAATATTGTTACCAAATACTTCTGTAGCAGTTAGGTACTGAGTTGGTCGCATATGTAAAGGCAAGGATTGTGGTGAAACACTTTATTACTATCAGGTGCGAATACACTTTCCAGTAATCATTGAGGAGGTAAGTGCTACCTTGCTCTGTTTCTGTGGTTATTGGTTAAACATTATTGATTGTGGTCTGCCTTAGGATATCAGCTTTTTGCTTCTGGTGCCCACAGATGCAATTTGAGTCCAATTAAATGGTATCTTAATTGAAAAATTTACTTTTCAATTAAATATTTACTAACTATGACAACACATTTGCAATTATCTCCCAAACAGCTTTGACAACACATTCGCAATTATCTCCCAAACAGCTTGTTTGCAGGCCTATGTTTACTGAAACATTTTTCGTTCTGTTATGCCCTATATGAGGAGTGTTTAGTAAAGTATTTTTTAAATGCAGTGTACTTGACCCAGCGTTTCTGCCAGTGTGCAGAGACATGCTGGAAACAGTTTGTTGAAAGGTTCTTTGTAATCTTGTCCGCAGCCTTTACTACAGCTTCTGCTGATAGAGAATGGTTCACACGGAAGTGTTATTTGAGGTTAGCGAATAGAAAAAAGCCGCATGAGGCTAAGTTCAGACTTAAGGGAGGGTGAGGGATGCACTTCATATTGATTTTTGCAGGATATTCAGTAACTACACTTGAAATATGTGGCTGTGCATTATCGTGGTGCAGCATCTTGCCTGTCCACTGACTTTTGGGGTTGTGCCCGATAAAATTTTCATTATTTCAGAAAGTTTCCTAATGTTACTCATCGATCCTCTTATGCAGTGATAGCAGCAGTTTTGATGCTTTCTTCCGTAAGATCTGTAACGGGAGTGCCAGGTCCACCTTCCTCTGAAATTCATTGTCTCCCCTCTTTAAACAACTTAAACCATCCTCAAGCTTTGCTGTAGGATGTAACAGGCTCTCTGTAGGCTTCCTTAATTCTGCATTGGCTTCAGCTGAAGATTTGTTGAGAGACAAGCAGAATTTCAAAGCTACATTACGCGTCACCTCCATTGTTGCAGTAGACAATATTAACACATATCAGCTTGCCTACCTCTTACAGTTGGGTAATATGAGTGGCAGCAGTGAAACTAGTTTGGTGTGCTTGTCACACATTAAGCTAACACAATAACGTAAGATTAAATTCTAGAATGAGACATTATGAACGTAAAAACTTTTAACATGCTTTATTGAACAGCACTCTAACTTCCATTTTCAGTGTTCGCTAATACAAGGATG
This sequence comes from Schistocerca americana, assembly GCF_021461395.2. NCBI lineage: Eukaryota > Metazoa > Arthropoda > Insecta > Orthoptera > Acrididae > Schistocerca > Schistocerca americana. Next base: position 145,949,467 of record NC_060127.1, read on the forward strand.
TGCTGAAAAGTAATTCCTTCAATTTTTTTCTGTGAAAACTCATAAAAGCTTTTTAAATGAAACCAACGTTATTAAGATTCTGCATCTTTATTCTTCATGTCTACATATTTATTTCTCAACATAGTCATCCTGGCCACGAACATGTTTCTCCCAATGAGAGAGCAGTGTGCTTATATCGTCACTGTAGATTGTTTGACTTTCTTGACGATGCCATAACCTCACCTTTGCTTGTACCACTTCATCACTATCAGAGCAAAGTCTTCAGAGCGTTTCTCAAAGTTTTGGAAACAGATGAAAATCGAATGGGGGAAAGTTGGGAATGTATGGAGGACGATCGATGACAGTGAACCTGAGGTGTCAGACTGTTGCAGATTTCGCAACACTCAGCTGTGGTCTGGTATTGTCATGCTGCAGGAGAGGGTGCTGCATGTGGGGATGAACAGTTTGAATTCGATTGCAGTATGCTGTTTCTCACACACTGAGATAGTTGTGTTACACACTACAATTTGGAGCACTCTTGTGGCAGAAGGCTTCAGATACGTAGCCACGAGGAATAAAGATGCAGAAAGTTAGTAACGTTTGCTTTATTTGAAAATCTTTAAGTTTTCACATAAAAAGTTTGGAGTTATTACTTTTCAGCATGCCGTCATAATTATCACTTTGTATATCTTAAAAAAAAAAAAATCCCAGACGGACTAGTTGATTAATTAATGGTGAGAAATGTGCTAGACAATATGCTGACCTTGTACATGTATATCAATGAAAGCCTTACACAGAAAGGAACTGTTATTTACAGGTGATCTTATTTGAAGGTATGATATCTAAGTGCAGCTTACCTACAAGTACGTATAAGATAAAATGCCTCAGGTATTTTCCATAGCTTTTCTTTTCATCTAAGGTGTTGTATCCTAATCGTTCATACCTAACCATGAACAGTTAACAGCTGAGTGCCGTCTATTTCAATTATTTTGGACATACTAAATAAAATATGATTGAGAACAAGTAGTGCAATTACTTTGTACTTATATGGTAACTCTCATTGTAGTCCATTGTCAAACAGTTTCTTCAGTTTGATTGGTTCTATTCTTTTGGTTGTTTCTGTATTTTCAGAAATAAATGAAGAATTGAATCACTTTAATTTCTCACCAGATACAAATTTTGTTTTGATTAATATAGTACATTTCTTTCAGCCATTCCTTAGTCTTGGTACTCACTCCAGCCAAATCTAATGCACAGCTGGTACTTTTCAAACAATGTATGATGACCAGAGATGGTACAAAGATCATAGATGTTTAAAACATGTAAATGCTTGTTTTTTAAGACAATCGTCTTACCAAAAATTTTGAATTTCAATATGATTATTTTAAAATGTTATTCCAGAAAAAACTTTTAAGATAAATTCATCTTTGATTTCTTGGAAACATAAATGAACAGACTCAAAGCAAATGATTAGAAAAATCGTAAAATGAACAGATTGATATTACATCAAAAGTGAACAGATCAATACTGGGATAATGAAACTCCATAATAAACTACATTTCTTTGAAAAACTTCTTATTTTTGGCAGTAAGTATTTCACATCTGTGAGACTAGTTCCACAATATAATCTACACTAATACAGTATTCCGTAGTTTGAAAAATACTGTAGAATAAAATATTGTCATTTTAAACTTCCTCTGAATACATTGCTTTTGTGACTGACATGACAGTGACCCACTCTCAATGAAATATACGAAGCCGTGTTGTTCTGACCCCTGCTCGTTTGATACAGAAAGTAACAAATAAAAATTTCCAAAGTGTAATGGTTAAAAATTCTTTAGATCTTGTTTATAAAGGAATATTTACTTAACCTCACTCAGTTAGCAAAGACAACAGTGTGATCGGAAATTCTGTCATACAGCAGGCGAGAAACTGATTTGTGTGAGGTGTGCTGGGACATGCAACTTGTCAAGTCGTACTCTAGATTTTCCATCTACAGGAAAGTAAGCATTTACACCTCTGCCTTGCAGTGCCTATCACCTGGGATGATGCGCCAGAGGAGCAGTACCCGACAGTGAATGAGACTTTCAAGATCCGCTGCAGGGTCTCGGCCAACCCACCTGCCATAGTCAACTGGATGCGCGACGGCCACATCGTGGAGACAGGCGACCGCTATGTGGTCGAACAGGATGGTCTCACCATTCTGAATGTGACTGAGATGGACGATGGCACTTACACGTGCCGCGCCATCGTCATAGCGACTGGGGAGATGGCACTCCGCCCCATACGTGTCGAGGTAAGAGACCTTGCTTTTTGCTGATGCAGAGAATGAAGTTAGATGTGTACTGACATACTATTGTGTGTCGAGTGAATGTGGAAATATATAAAGGTGAAGACTCGTCTTGCTTCTGAATCTGTTATGTGAGAATGGTTGGCATCAGATTCATTTTCCCATTATGTCTGAAAGTCAAATAAGTCATTATGTGCAATTGTGTCATTTGATCTTGCTATTTATTTATTTTTCTGTTGTGTGTCATTGGTTGATATGAAAATTTGTGCCAGAATGGGACTCACATGTGATTTTCTGCTTATCACGAGCAATCACTGTAACCACTTTGGACATCTATACACACCTCCCAGACTGACCCAAACTTCTGTAAGTCCTACTGCCTGCGTTCTCATACCATTGTCCCCTACATTTATGACTTGATGTTCTGAGCATTACTCTGGATTCACGCACCAGTGAGAATGAGAATAGAAAGAATCTTGACTAATGGTGTTATTTTCTTTTGCCACCCTTGGTGTGTAGTATTTACTTGCATACCTGAAAGAACAGTCATTGCTGATGAACAACAGCTGTACTTAATTAGTTCAAAATAAATTCACTGAGTTTGAATATCTTGGCATCTGCTGTATTACATGTAGGTATACTATCTATTGGTGACATACGAAAATTTGCACTGGACTAGGACTCAAACCTGAATTTCCCACTTATCACCTTTGGCTGTCCGTGCGTGCCTTCCAGACTAACAAAAACTTCTGTATGTCACACAGTACACACTCCTGTACCATAGTTCCACACATTTTTGACAGTATGACATGTGGAAGTTTGGGTCGATCTGAAGGCACACAGGGATAGCCAAAGTGCTTAAGGTGACCACTTGTGATAAGTGGAAAATCCGTTTTGAAGTCCCAGTCTGGCAGAAATTTTCGTGCATCTCCAGTAAGCAATGTATCTACCCACAATAAAGCTGATGCCAAGATATTTGCAAGGTGAAAATTTATTTCGAACTAATTTCATTCGGCTGTCGTTTGTCAGTAATGTCTTTTCTTTCAGACGTGCAAGTAAAGGTATTAAAGAATATAAACAGTTGGGTCATTCTCCTGTGAACACACACACACACACACACACACACACACACACACACACACAGAAAAACTGTTCACATTTGTATGTGATGTGTCCTTCATGCTATTAACTACAATACATTGAGCTGGGTGTTAGTCAAATACTCCGAACTGCATATTGCTGTTGCTGCTAAATTTCATACAGTAAAATGTGAAATCTGTGCCTCTCAAAACTGGGAGAACAGCAGACTTTTACATAACATTACGAGGTTTCTTTTCAAGGAATAATGATTTCTTTTTTGTTCATGGGTAGGACTTTCTTCCGCCAAAGGTTCCTAGTAGCAATTGTTTGACCATTACATGAAAAATATCTTTTGTTAAATTCAGTTATAGCATGTTCAACATACTCTCGAGTGACTGTTATTTACTTTCTCCAATATTAAGAAACTCATAAATTAGTCACATAACAAATCCTGCACTTGTCAGTGCACCAGGGGAGCTACAAGTTCAAGAATAAAAGGTGTAGTGAATAAAAACATAATATCGAAGAAATAATGTGTTATGGGAATTGAAGATGGGTCAAAGACTGAAATGTGTCTCGATATAAATTAAGCTGTATAAAAAGTGACTCATTGCTGTATTTCTTAATGTAACATGAATAAACCCACTAGCAGCGGAATGTATGGCAATGACTGGAAATAGTGGAATAGTAGGGGAACTGAAAAGAAGTGTTTCTTTGTTGTATCTTGTCTCATTGAAATGCAGTTCTGTGGTACTGACGCCCCTAAGATAAAAGACATGACAGGGTACAGATCTTCTAATTTCCTACTACTGTATTTTTCTGCAGGTCCACACACCACCTCAAATGTCGGGTGCTTTGCCACCAAAGCTGGAAGCAGTCGAAGGCACCGACTTCACGGCCAAGTGCGCAGCTTCAGGGAAGCCCGTTCCGCGTTACACTTGGATCCGCGTGGACACGGCTCGCGACCTAACCAAGGACGGGGATCGCGTGTCTGCTGACGTGTTGCTGGGGGAGCTCAGGATTCGTGAGGTGTGTATACGGGCGGTGCACAGAGTTACACTGTATGTTCCCATTATAAGCATTAGTGTGCATGCACGTGTCCAAACATACAGAAAGAGAGAGAGAATTTATGATGCTCTTTATTGAGAATAGATCTTAATTCCTTACATCACCATTAATAGCAATGTTCATGCTGTGATTTCAAGTATATCTTTGAGCCAGAAGACTCCATATGATGCTTAGCGGAGAGTAAATTGTGTAGCAGTGTCACATCCTCTCCTTCCTGTTCCAGTCGCAAAGGGTCCACAGCAAGAATGATTGTTGGTAGCCTCTGTGTGAGGTCGAATCTCTCTAATGTTACTTTCATGGTCTTTTTGTGAGATATATATAGGAGGGAGCAATATATTGATTGACTCGTCTAGGGACGTACACTCCCAGGGTTTTAACAGTAAACCACACTGTAATGCAGACTGACTCTTACATAGCACTGCATTTCGTAGATGAACCCGTGACAAAACATTCTGGTCTGCTTTGGGTCTTTTTCCTTTTCCCTCTCAGTTCCATCTGGTACAGGTCCCAGACTGACAAGCAGCATTCAAGTGTTTGTGGAAAAAAGGTTTTGTGAGCTACTTTATTCATGGTTGGACTGCAATTCATGAGATTTCTTCCAATGAATCTCAGTCTGGGAACTGCATTTCCTACAATTAATTTCCTACAGTTATTCCACTTCCAACTGCTCCAGATGCATACTTCCAGATTTTTAATACAGGTGCGTTCTTCCAGTGACTGCTCTGCAATTGTGTAACGATACAGTACTGAGTCATTCTGCCTGATTATGCATAATGCAAAGTGTGATTAAAGAGTAACGAGAAAAGTTTTGTTTCTCATAAAGAATCTTCATTTTATTCATGAACATCACATTTGTTCCCTTCAAAATAACCCCCTCAGATATAATACACGTGTGCCAGTGCTTTTTCCAGTCTCAGTAGCACTTCTATAACTCACTTTTTGTTATGGTGTTCATCTATGTCAGTGATTCTGTTTTAATCTCATCATTGGTGGCAAAACAACCTCCTTTCAAGGTTCTCTTCAGCCTGGGAATAGAAAGAAATCGCACAGGGCCATATCCGGTGAATATGGTGGTGGAGGCAACATAACAGTTTTATTTTTTTGCCAGAACATCAAGGACAAGCAGTGAGACATGAGTGGGTGCATTACCGTGATGCAATTTTCGCAAGTGGTTTTGCCACAATTCTGTTCGTTTTCTTCGGATTTCTTTACACAAACGGCGAGTTACGTCCAGGTAGTATTCCTCATTGACCGTACGACCATAATGCAGGAACTCCTGATGTACTATCCCATTGAAACTGAAGAAAACAGTGAGAAGTTTCCTCTGCCAGCAGTTTTTTTTCTTAACAAAATTTGCTGCTACAGATTTCATACCCAAAACATCCCAGAAATTGCTTGACTTGAGCCAGAGGATATGCTGATATCATCAGCAACTTCTCAGATGGTGATTTGATGATTTTCAGAACCATTTTCCTTACTTCTTGTACATTGTCATCAATAATTGATGTGCTAGAGTGTCCAGGGTGGTCGTTCTTTTTGTCTTCTTGACCCTCTTTGAAAGTTTTTTACCCCTTGTAAACTCTTGTCTTTCTCATAGTAGATCCCCAAAAGCCAATTTGAATGTTGTGCAACACTTGATTCCAAGCAAAATTTAATGCAAGTTGTTTACTCCATCTTTTTCAGAAGTAAAAATTCGCTGAACACCTTAAAACATGTATAACCTCTTGCAACAGTAAACTAAATACAGTGAAACCCTGCCTTTACACTTTTGAAGGAACTTCAAAAAAATGGTGTAAAATCCAGGAAAATGTAAAATATGGGATATAACGTTTTAAGCTGTAAAAATTATGTAGCCTGCAGCTGTCATTCATTATTTAAATACTGAAATACTCCACTACTTACGTATTTTCTCATGCTTAGCATGGTGGGTTTCAAGAATTTTTCTCGTTATCAATGGCAAATGCGTAGAAAAGTATTTTCTGTGGTGTTTACATGTGTTGTTCTGCCTCCTTCCTGTAGTCATATTTTTGAGGTTATCAGGTACTGTGCCTTCTCAGTTATGTAGAAAGCCACACTCTTGCAAACTATGATTCACATTGTTTGTGCAAAAAAAACCCACATAAATACTGCATTTTGACTATAAATAAATTCTCGAAACACATTTTGCTCAGCATGAAAAACTTGTGTAACCAGTGCTGTGTTTATACTAAAAAGTAAAACCATTTGAGCAATACATAAATAAATGACGGTGTCAACTAGCGCTACAAGTGGCCAAAAGACGAAACACACTAAATATAATTTGACAAAGGTGACACGATGATCACAACAATCACGAAAATGTGTTTGCACAGTAGAGACGGTTTCAAAACGGTTGTTGTGATTGGTCATAATATCTTTATTTGAACAAACTAGTTACTTCCATCAGCCACAGTGCCAAGTAGAGCTTGGCAGCGGCGAGAGACACAACACGAATTGTTGCAGCTGTTACACGTTTGCTGGTTCAAATCTGCTGAGTATAGTACTCTGGTGTAAAGAAATTTAACCAAGTACTATTTATAAACACTACTGGTTAGCCAACATCATGCCAGTGTCATTTTTTTCTCCACAAACACTTTTTTGTAATGCATAAATCACGAGAAAATTATAAATATGTTGATCCAAAATCGGGTGCGAATTAACATTGTGGACATAGGAAATTTGACAGAAGTGATAAAAAATGTCATAAACAGTGGCAAAATGTTAATTCCGGGAATGTGAAAGTGGGGTTACACTGCATTCAAAACTGCTGAAAATGCAAACATACATCAGAATGGAATAATGACTATATTATGAGTCTGGCCTCAGCACACAGAGACAGTGATCATGTGTGTGCGAGTTGTGCTTGTGCGTGTGCCTGTGTGTGTTTTTTGTCTAATTTGGAGGAAGGCTTTTTGTCTGAAAGCTTACTTGTTTGACAGTCTTTTTGTTGCGCCATCTCCAGCTAAGCATCTCCACTATATGGTGAGTAGCAATCCTTCATAACACGGAATATGTGTACTAACAAGATATTAAAAAATTTTGAAAATTGGATGTATAAAGCCCTCTAAATAAAAAAAATTCCTGTTACTATTTGATCATATCTTGTATGTTACTTTTGCCCATGTTGAGAGTCAACCGCCAATCTCTGCATGTCTCATAAATCATATTTGTGGTATGAGTGTAAAGCAAACCACACACCTTACAATGGAAGTTTTGAGCTGTCAGCGGACACACAGAGAACAGGGTGCTCAGGATGAAAACTTGCTGGCTTTCAGAAAGAAATCTTTTCTCAAGCCAGCAGGTATGCACATGTGTGTGCGCTCACAGACACACACACACACACACACACACACACACACACACACACACACACACACACACATGCCCCTCTGCACATATATGTTGCATCCTGATGGTGCCATGTGGGGGCACAGGTGCACACGCGTGCGTATGTGTGTGTGAGAAATAATTTTTTTACAATTTGACAGGTGCGGCCAGAGGATGCAGCCAATTACAGTTGCACAGCCAAGAATGCCGCTGGGACCGCTACTGCCACCGTCGAAGTGACTGTCGTCGTGCGACCACGGATTGGCCGCTTCGATAACATATCCGTAGCGTCAGGCAAAGACTCGGAAGCTGTCCTCGAGTGTCATGCCACTGGTTCCCCTCTACCTGCTGTTACATTTAGGTGAGTAACTCTCATTTCCACACCCAAGTGCAGGTACAAGTACACCTTGCAGATTAGCAATAGGGTAAAAAATTCCTAATGCTAGAGCAGGGATCCTGTGTGTAACATATATTGTTTTGTTTCATACATTACTGTGAGACTTGACGTTCACACACTTAACAAAGTACATGAATCGTGCTATTGAAGAGTGTATAAAACATAATATATATTTGAATATAACAGAGGGAAACATGCCACGAGGGAAAAATATATCTAAAAACAAAGATGATGTGACTTACCAAACGAAAGCGCTGGCGTGTCGATAGACACACAAACAAACACAAACATACACACAAAATTCAAGCTTTCACAACCAACGGTTGCTTCGTCAGGAAAGATTGAAGGAGAGAGAAAGACAAAAGGATGTGGGTTTTAAGGGAGAGGGTAAGGAGTCATTACAGTCCCGGGAGCGGAAAGACTTACCTTAGGGGGAAAAAAGGACAGGTATACACTTGCACACACACACTTATCCATCCGCACACACACAGACACAAGCAGACATTTGTAAAGGCAAAGAGTTTGGGCAGAGATTAAATTTGATTAAATGTTAGGTGCAATTCACATAAGATGTCTGGATGTTATCAACAGGAATTAGTATAGACCAGTAAATCTCCGATTCTTTAAAGACTCAAACTCCAACACGTGAAACAGCTTCAAACATTTGATTACTTTACAAATGAGTTGATGTATTAAATTTTGCCTTTAAGCATGTAAGCGAGAAAAAGTTTGGGAAATGTTTGAAATTACACTTACATTTTGTTGGAAGTTGCTAAGTGCTCTCATTATGAAACACAAGGTGATAATAAACTGGGTAATTTACATTCCAGTTTAAGCAAAAACTAATTTTTTATGCCTCTCAATGTTTATGATGTTATATCTCTTGAACTATGTGTCGTACAGTGACATAATTATGCAGGTACTTTCAGTGGTATATGTGGATACTGTCTGCAAACTGTGTTGCAAATACAGTTGGTAATAAAGAAGTAATAAATTAAAATGTCTCGGCTAATGCTGAAGTTTGACTGCATGAACAGCAAAAATGTAGTAAACAATAAACTTTTTTATCATTTTGTGGAAGTTGTCAGTGACAAAAAAGTTTCATAAAGGTTTCAAATTACGTGAAAACTTTGTTAAAAGTCTCCAAGTGCTATCATTCTCAAATAATGGGTGAAGTCCACGTATTTGCACACTGCCAGTTGTGTTGCCCCAAGAAAAATATGCTGTTTCTAACAGTAATACTTGTATTTTGTGTTAAACTTTTAACATTAGATTATAACTCCTAAGGAGTAGATTATGATGGTATTTTAAATTCAGCCTGTAATTGTCAAAATATTGAAAATCGGAAGTTTTACTGCCTCTATATGCTGGCATCGCATTTTAATAATACAGATTGGTATTGCTGTGGTCTGACTGGGGTTAATAGCAATCTTGACTGGTTTGGGCTTGGGGTACAGAAGAGGCTTGGGTGGAATACCACACTCCCACAGGTAGCCTGCAGCATCTTGTGCCTCTCACGCCACACCTCTTCTGTTCCCCCACTACCCTCTTAAGGGGAGCCGGAGGTGGTCAAATCCAAAAAATTACGATTTTTTTTTTGCTACCGAAAATTAATTGGAACATTCCTCTTTAATGTAAACTTTGAATTATTGTTCTACTCGCCCTAGAAGTGGAGTTATTACCATTTTCCCCCACGCCTGCAGAGGAAATGGGCGGCCGCTGAATGCATCTAACACCCTCTCGTGACTTCCTGGCGAACTGCTTGGGATTTTCTCGGCCTGTTATGCATACAGCGCCTTATGTTATGCATACAGCGAGTGTGCAAGGGTTGGCTGCATTGTTTTCTGTGACAAATGAAATGCTAAGAGCGCGGAACATCGTCTCTTTGCTGTTTACCGTTTCGAATTAGTTCAGTGTTGCGCCTGTTGTTGGTAGTATTATACTTCTTGTGTAAAGCGTTGTTCCGGTTATGATGCCACGTTTTAGTAACCATGTATATAAGAAGAGGAAGAACGCAGGGAAAAGAAAATTAACACTAATACCAAGTTGCGAAACTACAATTACTGAAACAGTGCGTTTTTCTGCTAAGCAACACATGGCCGGCCATAGCCCTGTGACATCTTCTAGCAAGAAGCTGACTGGTGGAAGTGACAGATTTCGTGAATATGTTAGTGACAGTGATGATATTAACGAAGTACTGAATATTGGATTATTATCTTCTGTGCTGAAAGAAAGTGTTCTGTGCAAATTGTGTTCAAGTGTAGGAGTGGGACTAGAGATAACAAAGCACTTTGGTTTAGCTTGTGAGATGAAGATAATCTGTGCATGTTGCAAGTATCAAGTGACTTTCTACAATTCACATGCCAATCTCTTTGGTGAAAATGGATGATCTAGAGTGTTTGATGTGAATGTTCGACTTGTGTATGGTCTTCGATCCATTGGAAAAGGGTCTGCTGCTGGTAAACTGTTTTGTGGTATTATGAACTTGCCATCACCTCCAAGCAAATTTGGGTACTACTGTGAACTGGTAGGATCTTCTGTTGAAGATGTGGCTTTGAAAACCATGAAGGAAGCAGTGGAGGAATCTGTAGAAATGAACGGTGGTTCTAGGGATGGTTCCTGGCAAAATAGGGGTCACAAATCCCTGAATGGGGTTGTAACTGCTACTTGTGGTGATAATGCAAAAGTGATAGATGTTGCAATATTATCAAAACATTGTAGGTGCAAAAATAAAATCAAAGGAGAGCACAGTGCAACCTGTGAGGCAAATTTTAGTGGATCAAGTGGAGCAATGGAAGTGGATGGAGTGAAACAAATTTTTGAATGTTCAGTTCCCAGATACAACGTTAGGTACAAATATTACCTTGGGGATGGTGACTCCAAAGGTTTCAAGACTATAGAGGAACTGAAACCATATGGAAATGAATTTGTAGTTGAAAAGTTGGAATCCATTGGACATGTGCAAAAGCGTATGGGTGCACGGCTTTGAAGGCTCAAACAAACTTTGGGTTCAAGTAAGCTCAGTGATGGAAAGACAATAGGAGGGAGAGGCAGGCTTACTGATGAGGTGATTGAACGTCTACAGAGATACTATGGGTATGCTATAAGGCAAAATACTAGTAATGTTAGTGACATGCGAAAAGCAGTGTGAGCATTGTTCCTTCATACTGCCTCTTCCAATGAATACCCTCAACACAGCCTGTGCCCAAAAGATTCCTGGTGCAAATACGAGGGCCGTTCAGAAAGTAACCTCCGGTTGATTTAAAAAAATACACCAAGTTAAATAAAAATATTTTAATATATACATCTTACAACTACATCTTTGCACTATTTTTCTACATAGTCTCCATAGCGATTGAGGCACTTATCGTATCTCTTCACAAGCTTTGAAATTCCTTCTGCATAAAAATCACCCGCTTGTGCCTGGAGCCAGCCTGTGACAGCATCTTTGAGCTCTTCGTCGTCATCAAACCGCTGTGACCCGAGCCATTTCTTCAAATACATGAAGAGGTGATAATCACTTGGCGCCAGGTCTGGGCTGTAAGGTGGATGGTTGATAACGTCCCACTTGAAGGACTCAAGAAGGGCCGTTGTTCTGCGAGCAGAGTGAGGACGGGCGTTATCGTGCAAAAAAACGATACCGGAAGTCAGCATACCACGGCGTTTGTTCTGTATAGCCCGTCGTAACTTTTTTATTGTTTCACAGTACACGTCTTGATTAATGGTCGTACCACGTTCCATGAATTCAACCAACAACACCCCTTTGGCATCCCAAAACACCGTTGCCATCAGTTTTCTGGCAGAAAAATCTTGCGAGGCTTTTCTTGGTTTGGTAGGCGAATTTGAATGTGCCCACATCTTTGATTGTTCTTTTGTCTCAGGGTTCACGTACTTAATCCAGGTTTCGTCACCGGTCACGATTCTGTTTAACAATGGTTCCCCTTCGTCCTCATAACGTGACAGAAAGTCTAATGCAGAGGCCATTCTTTGAGTTTTGTGGTGGTCGGTAAGAATTTTGGGCACCCATCGTGCACAGAACTTAAGGTAACCCAATCTTGCTGTCACTATCTCGTACAAGAGAGTCTTAGAAATCTGTGGAAAACCAGTAGACAACTCCGACATTGAGAAACGTCGATTTTCACGAACTTTTGCATCAACTGTCTGAACGAGTTCGTCAGTCACCAATGATGGTCTACCACTCCTCTCTTCATCATGAACGTTTTCTCGTCCGCTTTTAAATAAACGTACCCATTCACGGACAACTCCTTCACTCATAACTCTTGGTCCGTACACGGCACAAAGCTCACGATGAATAGCTGCTGCAGAATATCCTTTGGCTGTAAAAAACCTTATGACAGCACGCACTTCACATTTGGCGGGGTTTTCTATTGCAGCACACATTTCAAACTGCCACAAAAACTAAACTAGCGCAGGTACGATGTTCACTCGACCACGGCTTGATGCCGACTGACCTGTTGAGTGCATGAACGCACAGATGGCGTCGCTACTCCCCCCACAACCCGCACTGTGACGAATCGGAGGTTACTTTCTGAACCGCCCTCGTATAATGCAAAAAAGGACTACGATCACAAACATGGTTTGCCAGCAGCTGAGATAAATGCAATAAAACCAATTTTTCATGACTTAGCACAGCCAGAATTGTTACATAAATGTCTACACGGAAAGACGCAGAATCCTAATGAGAGCGTAAACAATTTGATTTGGAAAGTGATTCCTAAAAGGGTGTTTGTAAGCATAAAAACACTGCACTTTGGCATTTATGATGCAGTAGCAACCTACAACCAAGGGAACAGTGTGAAGTGTGAAGTTCTGAAGGCATTAGGATTTACAGCTGGGGTGAACACTGTACGAGCACTAAGAAATATTGACAGAGAGAGGATAAGAGGAGCAGAAAGAAGAGAAAGGCATATGAAGTATGATGGAACAACAGGCTAGAAAAGAAGACAGAAGAGGAAGCTTTTAGAGGATGAAGAAGAAGACCCTGATAATCCATCCTATAGTGCCAGAATGTATTGAGAAACTTTGATAGCCATTTCCCATAAATTAGAATTTTTCGAATATAAGGAACATTTTCTCAAAATCCACTCAAGCTAGAGAGATGAAATTTTTATACAGCACTCGTAGCGGTCAAACTTACATTGTAACACAGCCATTTGGCAATATGTTCAGTAGTTTCATTTCAGTTTAATTATAAAGCAATTATTTGTAAAAAAATTTGGGTCATCAATAAAAAAAATAATTGGAAGGAAACTAGAAAAGATACTCCAAAATCCCTCTGTCATAACTGCAATACTAAACCACTCTATATGTAAAAAAAAATTCAAATTTTTCTATTTGGTAGTTTATTCATAAACATTCCTCAAACTTTGATTTTAACATGGGCAGCATAGGCACCTCTGGGTCCCCTAAAGTTGAGACCGCTACTCACCCCAGTGGGGCCACAGCACCCATGGGTGACAGTAGCCACAAGTCTGGAAGTTTGTGTGTGGTTTTAATTTGTTGAGGGACTTTGTCCAGTAGCTAAAAAACAACCAACAGTCTACTTTCAAATGTGCGTGTCTCTGCTCAGTGCCGCCTCTTTATGGTGAGTAGCCATCTATCCTAATGCTGATTGTTCTTCAGTCTCTGAATTGGCATTGTTTGATCTTTGGGAATTGCTTTTTACCTAGATTTCAGTACTTTGTGAACGGGAATTTATTTCTCCATTTTGGATACCATTTTGGTGTAGTTTTTGCAGGGTTTATTCTCTTATAGACTGTGAAGGTGGACATCATATTTTATTGTGATAACATCCTTCTTTGGTGTGTCTTGTGTGGCATATGTGCTGTGAACTTCGCTCCGAAGATTGGCTTGATGCATTTTTCTGTTTTGTCTAGATTGTGCAAGTCTCCAACAGTTGCTACAACCTGCATTCGCCTGAACCTAGAATGTCCTTACTGCAGCCAAGTCTTGGTCTTCCTCCACAATTTTTAATGCACGCACTCCCCACCAATATGTAATAGATGACAGCTTGATGCTTCGGGGCATGACCTTTCAGTTTACCCCTTCTTATAGTCAAGTTGTGCAATAAAGGTACTTGTATTATACATTTTCTGAGTTCTGCCTTTTTTTAAAATGCATTTATCCCTTTACTTCCAATGTTAAATGCATTAATATACTGGAAGAAATCAAGAAACACACACGACTTACAGAGCTCTTATTAGATATCTTACTTTTGAGAGTGTAAGGGGTCCGTAGGCCCTTACTATAAGTTTTGCGACAGCACAGGTCAGCAGGACAAACAATCGATAGTGTGCGTCGGGTGGCGAGAGCGAGAGCGAGTGTTGAGATAGTAGAGGGGGACCCAGGCTGCGGGCCGGGCCGTGGGGCGGCCGGTGGCCGTAATGCAAGGCCGTACCGACAAAGGGGGGTGGGCATCGCCGCGGATTAACCCCTTTTGTGTTAGAAATATACGGGAAAGTGAACAAGTACAATTACTAGTGTGATTCAGTGATATTTCAGTGCCGATATTTGTATTTTCGCGTCTACCGCGCCGGCATTATTTGGATTGCAGTGTTGGATTGCAGTGTTGGATTACAGTGATTGAAATTACGTGTGACGATAATAAATAACGAAGAGGCCTGTGCTGTGATTAGCCGTTATTAATTCTGTACGACGAAGGCAGTGGCTGTCTCCTTACGTTGTGTTTTTGGTGATAAATATAGGTTGTTGATTAATGAAGCTGTGTTGCTGTTCTTCTTGGCACCAGACATTCATTATTGCAGCATTCGAGAAGGACAAAGATGGAATGTAACAACTCCGTAACAGTCCAATCCGATTGCCAGCCCCATTAGGTACACGGTCACATTAATTAATACCTGTTTTGGGCTGCTATCAGATCTCGATCGAGCGGGATAAGTCAGTAAATTAAACCGGAGTGTTACAAGAGGCAGTAGCAAAATCATTTATTGACACTGTGCATCCAAGAAGAAATCTTGGGAAGACTTTGGAAACAGGTTGGAGACTTTGGGTCAAGCTGCTGGAAAACCATTCTGGAATGTAATTAGCAGTCTTAGAAAGGGAAGTAAGAAGGAAATGACAAGTATTATGGACAGGTCAGGAAAACTGCTGGTGAATCCTGTTGATGCCTTGGGCAGATGGAGGGAATATTTTGAAGAGTTGCTCAATGTAGGTGAAAATACGATCAGTAATGTTTCAGATTTCAATGTACAATGGGATAGGAATGATGATGGAAATAGGATCATATTTGAGGAAGTGGAGAAAATGGTCAATATATTGCAGTGCAATAAAGCGGCTGGGGTGGATGAAACTAAGTCGGAACTCGTCAAATACAGTGGAATGTCAGGTCTTAAATTACTACTCAGGATAATTGAAATGGCGTGGGAGTCAGGACAGGTTCCATCAGACTGGACGAAAGCAGTAATCACACCAATCTTTAAACATGGAAACAGAAAAGATTGTAACAACTACAGAGGTATCTCTTTAATCAGCGTTGTGGGTAAAATCTTCTCAGGTATTGTTGAAAGGAAAGTGCGAGTATTAGTTGAGGACAAATTGCATGAAAATCAATGTGGGCCTCTTAGAGGTTGTCAGGACCAGATCTTTAGCGTACAGCAAATAATGGAAAAGTGTTATGAGTGGAACAGGGAATTGTATCTATGCTTTATAGATCTAGAAAAGGCATATGACCGGGTTCCAAGAAGGAAGTTATTGTCTGTTCTACGAGATTATGGAATAGGAGGCAAACTTTTGCAAGCAATTAAAGGTCTTTACATAGATAGTCAGACAGCAGTTAGAGTTGACGGTAAATTGAGTTCATGATTCAGAGTAATTTCAGGGGTAAGACAAGGCTGCAACCTGTCTCCACTGTTGTTCATATTATTTATGGATCATATGCTGAAAACAATAGACTGGCTGGGTGAGATTTGAGATATGTGAACACAAAATAAGCAGTCTCGCATATGCGGATGGCTTAGTTGTGATGGCAGATTCGATTGAAAGTTTGCAAAGTAATATTTCAGACCTAGATCAGAAATGTAAGGACTATGGTATGAAGATTAGCATCTCCAAAACGAAAGTAATGTCAGTGGGAAAGAAATATAAACGGATTGAGTGCCAAATAGGAGGAACAAAGTTAGAACAAGTGGACGGTTTCAATTACTTAGGATGCATATTCTCACAGGATGGCAACATAGTGAAAGAACTGGAAGCGAGGCGTAGCAAAACTAATGCAGTGAGCGCTCAGCTACAATCTACTCTCTTCTGCAAGAAGGAAGTCAGTACCAAGACTAAGTTATCTGTGCACCATTCAATCTTTTGACCAACATTGTTGTATGGGAGCGAAAGCTGGGTGGATTCAGGTTACCTTATCAATAAGGTTGAGGTTACGGATATGTAGCTAGGATGATTGCAGGTACTAGTAGATGGGAACAATGGTAGGAGGGTGTCCACACTGAGGAAATGAAAGAAAAACTGGGAATGAACTCTATAGATGTAGCAGTCAGGGCGAACAGGCTTAGATGGTGGGGTCATGTTACACGCTTGGGAGAAGCAAGGTTACCCAAGAGACTCTTGGGTTCAGTAGTAGAGAGTAGGAGGAGTCGGGGTAGACCAAGGAGAAGGTACCTGGATTCGGTTAAGAATGATTTTGAAGTAATAGGCTTAACATCAGAGGAGGCATCAATTTTAGCACTGAATAGGGGATCATGGAGGAATTTTATAAGGAGGACTATGCTCCAGACTGAATGCTGAAAGGCATAATCAGTCTTAAATGATGATGATGACGATGATGGTGATGATGATGTGCAAGAAAACAGTTATTCAACCAGATGGCTGATAAATTTGAACTCGGTGTCTTGCGAATGCAAGTATGTTACCTCATTTGCACTCACATTCGACCTAATGATTAAACGTACTAAAATTATTATGTGACAATTGATTCCCTTGAGGAGGATGGGAATTTACCTTATTGTCTTTTTTCTTTAACTGAACTAATTTCCTGCACTCATGTTATGTTTTTGTTCTCTTTGTGTCAGGAAGCTGAGTAATCCTAACCGCTACATTAATGGCATCCAACCGACCGAGGACAGGATCACAGTTGACGGTGTCGATAGCCCAGATGGCAGGACGAGAATTGGCAAACTTATAATTTCTAATGTCCTGCGATCTGATGACGGTTTGTATGAGTGCATAGCAACTAATAAGGTAAGTTGACTTCTTAGTGAGTACACTATTTTTATCTGTTTTGTACTGTTCAGTGGGGTTTCCTTTAGCTGGAACTGATTCGTAGAAATACAGAAAAGGAAGGGAAATGCACTATATGTTTAAAGTTGTCTGTAGACTTTCATTCTGAAACATACTGGAATACATATACATTGTCCTAGTGACAGAAGATAAAGAAAGAAAATTCAATATGGTTTTAGGGTGGATAAGTGAAGTTACTGTGGGAGTGAAGTTACTGTGGGTTTGCATTTTCTCAATTATATTGTGTGTGTGTGTTTTTTAACCATCTTAGTATATATATATATTGTGTGTATAAATGTATATTAAAAAGGGCAGTTAAAATGCTGTATCGTTGTCTGACTGCACTCTTATTGTAGTAGACTGTCCAAATTTTATTTCCAGAGAAAGAGAGAGGCATCCTGTATCACTTTCCAAAAATTATTTCTGAACACATCATTGGCTGTCTGTGTGCTGTTTATTTGCAATGCCATATATTCTCGTATTAATTCTTAATTCATTACGCAGCTATGTAGTAGTGTTCCTGATTAAAATATTTATCTCTATTCCCATTCACACTGGACAGTGATTTGTAACAATTGAAACTGATTATGTGAGTAAAATTACAACTTAATTGGCAACTGTAGTATGACAGTGACAGAAGATGAAGAAAGAAAATTGAATATGGTTTTGGGCTGGATAAGTGAAGTTACTGTGGGAGTGAAGTTACTGTGGGTTGTGTTCTTGCCTAAATGTTATGAAACATTTAATAGATCCTTTCTTCATAACATTCTAAAACTTGTCCCTATTAACCTTATGAAATGCTTTTACAGAGTCAGTTAATCCTAAATCAGTATATCCGTTAAACTCAGAATATCAGTTATCTGTTTTATTGGAAAAATGTTACTATTGTTGTTTTGCCATTTTTGCTTCCGTTTGTTCCTCATATAACATGGTTTCTGACATCTTTATATTCTGGCATATTCATTGTAGATTCCGTAACAGTACCATGATGTCGTGGATGGTAAGCACTGATTTTAATAGACACATTTGTAATTATTGTTCTTGGCCTACAATGCTGCAAATCGATACATTTAACAAGTGTGTTGCTGTTTAAATTTGAGTAAAATCACAATGATTTATTTCCACATTACATTTCCTAACTGTCTGCACTAGAGACAGTACGATCCACTCGAGGTAAGCCATGTAGTTGAAATTCAGATCTTCTAATTTGTACAGATCCCAATAACCTCTTACTTTTACGGGTGAACTTGAAACCCACTTGCTGCAACATGTTGTTATCATTCACAAACATGGGTCAAATCCTTTCATTTTCAAGTCTTTATGTAATGTAGTCCTGCATATCTTACTGTGGTACTTCAACAACAGCTGTGTTTTTTGTTGTTGTTGTTGTTGTTGTTGTTGTTGTTGTGAATGGGTTTCATCGGAGACTCCAGTTCACTGAGCAGTGGTGGCACACATTTCCTATCATGTTTCCTTATGTCCACCACACTGCCTATCTTTGACACTGCCTTCTTCCAATCAACAAGGATTGCAGAAGCCATCTGTAAACTTTGTTATCTCTTTTATGTCTTCTTTTGCTTTTCTCTGGTTGTTCATGTGCTAAGCAGGGCCTCCCTTGGAAGTGGCCACTGTAGTCTAGTAGGTGGAGCTCTAAACTCTGTCCTTGGAAGTCCCGGGATTTTTCCTCATTCCAGGACGCCCCCAGGTCTGCTCGGCCTCCTGTCTTTCGCAGGGGCAAAAGCCTGCCAGGATGATGAGCTTGTCACCCTCCAACTCCTAGTGCCCTGTTGAATGAAAGGCTGCACTCTGCCTGCATCAGGACAGAAGCCTAATCACGGGTTTACCTTTCTGTATTTATTATCCCACTTATACAACGTTAAGAGGGATATGAATTTTTTTTTTTTTCTGATGTTCAGTTCAGTTGTCATTTCCATTTTTCTGCATAGTATGTTAAGGACCGATTTCTCAAGACGCCTTGCACTTTGATTGATTCTGTTTTTTGTTTATACTCATGACTGTAGCATACATTGAAGTAAAGAAATGACTAAACAGTACACCATTCTCTGTTCCTGCTCAAAGGGTGGTGAGGTCAAGAAGAACGGCCATCTGATGGTGGAGTTCAAACCGTCGTTCGCAGACACCCCACAGAAGGAGGTGTGGGGCTGGGAGCAGCACGCCGTCAACCTGACATGTCTGGCGCACAGCATTCCCAATGCGACCATCAGCTGGCACTTCAACGGGGCGGACCTGTTCCGTGGCCGTGAAGGCCAGGAGCTACAGCAGACGGGCTACACACTCTTCGGCAGTGGGCCGCGTTCCACTCTCCAGGTGAGCACACGCGAGCCGCTTGCCATCGCCGCAGCTGTGGAGTTAGCTTTATTGATCCTCAGGGAAATAATTCAATGAAACGAGCTGGCTACCGTGGGCATTGCCCCATGTCTCGCCGTGTGCCGAGTGCCAAATACTTCTGACATCCTCTCAGTTTATCGCGTTCTGTGATTGACTGAACTCACTGGAACATCAATCACAAAATTATTTTAATCGCTCTGTAGAGTTTGAGATTTGTAATGTGATGGTACTTCATTCATGTAGGACCATTGATTCATGCCGCTTCCTGTTCATTTTCCACCTGGATGTGAGTAAACACACTAACAAAATGGGGATAAAGAAATGGCTAAAAACAGTGATGCAGTTAAGTAAAGAAAATAGGGCTCTGGCATCAAAAGCTGACAAACTACATAGTTTAGTTCAAGAAACCGTTTCACAATCATCTGATTTCTTTTGCCTACTAGCAAGCTTGTAACCCCCCCTCCCACCCCCTTTTTCATTCTTACAGTGATATTTTATTTTCACCATATTTGTGTTGTTTAGTGCTTCCCTTACAGATCAAACGTAGCAGACTGACAGCAGCTGTCTTTTTGCCATAAGAGAGAACAACATAAGATTGGCAACGTGTCTGGAAAACTGAGAATTCTCAGGGAAATTGAATTTACTGGGAAATTGTGGAAAGACTGAGAAACTCTGGGAATTCTGAGAGGCTATGATGGGAGTTGGTGGGAAGAAACATACAGAGTTATTTAACTACAAATCAGTTTGAGATTACACTTTGGAAACAATTGGTAGTGAAGTCGCATAGTGCCCGCTGCATAAGTGCATTGAGTTGTAATGTTTCTTGTTCGATCACGGCTACTTTCAGTGCAATCTTTGTCATAGACTGTGGCTTTTCCCGCTGTGGCTACATTCCCCATTGCAAAACGGGATTTTGTAATGTGTGATAATTTGTCGTGATGCTGTGAATTTGAAATTGCGGGTCCATGTTGACAGTTGCTAATGAAAAGCTCTGTGTGAGGTCTGTTGGTCAATTTTGGAATAACCGTGCTGGGAGGCAGCCCAACAGCTAACACAAAGCGTATAAATCAGCATGAAATTTATGTAATGGGAGATAATTACTACTTGCAGTATTGGAATTAAAGCATGAATTCTTGTTGTAACTAAAGTGGTGCCATGAACAGTCTTCCTCACAGCGTAAGAAAAACACAATCCAGTGTACCACTACTGAAATCACACAAACTGTTTTTTGCAGCAAGTTTGGTGCTTAACATAAAGTCAGTTGTTCGATTATTCCACATATACACTCCTGGAAATGGAAAAAAGAACACATTGACACCGGTGTGTCAGACCCACCATACTTGCTCCGGACACTGCGAGAGGTCTGTACAAGCAATGATCACACGCACGGCACAGCAGACACACCAGGAACCGCGGTGTTGGCCGTCGAATGGCGCTAGCTGCGCAGCATTTGTGCACCGCCGCCGTCAGTGTCAGCCAGTTTGCCGTGGCATACGGAGCTCCATCGCAGTCTTTAACACTGGTAGCATGCCGCGACAGCGTGGACGTGAACCGTATGTGCAGTTGACGGACTTTGAGCGAGGGCGTATAGTGGGCATGCAGGAGGCCGGGTGGACGTACCGCCGAATTGCTCAACACGTGGGGCGTGAGGTCTCCACAGTACATCGATGTTGTTGCCAGTGGTCGGCGGAAGGTGCACGTGCCCGTCGACCTGGGACCGGACCGCAGCGACGCACGGATGCACGCCAAGACCGTAGGATACTACGCAGTGCCGTAGGGGACCGCACCGCCACTTCCCAGCAAATTAGGGACACTGTTGCTCCTGGGGTATCGGCGAGGACCATTCGCAACCGTCTCCATGAAGCTGGGCTACGGTCCCGCACACCGTTAGGCCGTCTTCCGCTCATGCCCCAACATCGTGTAGCCCGCCTCCAGTGGTGTCGCGACAGGCGTGAATGGAGGGACGAATGGAGACGTGTCGTCTTCAGCGATGAGAGTCGCTTCTGCCTTGGTGCCAATGATGGTCGTATGCGTGTTCGGCGCCGTGCAGGTGAGCGCCACAATCAGGACTGCATACGACCGAGGCACACAGGGCCAACACCCGGCATCATGGTGTGGGGACCGATCTCCTACACTGGCCGTACACCACTGGTGATCGTCGAGGGGACACTGAATAGTGCACGGTACATCCAAACCGTCATCGAACCCATCGTTCT
The DNA here is from genome assembly GCF_021461395.2 of Schistocerca americana. Lineage (NCBI taxonomy): Eukaryota > Metazoa > Arthropoda > Insecta > Orthoptera > Acrididae > Schistocerca > Schistocerca americana. Next base: position 145,971,455 of record NC_060127.1, read on the forward strand.
ACCATTCCTAGACCGGCAAGGGAACTTGCTGTTTCAACAGGACAATGCACGTCCGCATGTATCCCGTGCCACCCAACGTGCTCTAGAAGGTGTAAGTCAACTACCCTGGCCAGCAAGATCTCCGGATCTGTCCCCCATTGAGCATGTTTGGGACTGGATGAAGCGTCGTCTCACGCGGTCTGCACGTCCAGCACGAACGCTGGTCCAACTGAGGCACCAGGTGGAAACGGCATGGCAAGCCGTTCCACAGGACTACATCCAGCATCTCTACGATCGTCTCCATGGGAGAATAGCAGCCTGCATTGCTGCGAAAGGTGGATATACACTGTACTAGTGCCGACACTGTGCATGCTCTGTTGCCTGTGTCTATGTGCCTGTGGTTCTGTCAGTGTGATCATGTGATGTATCTGACCCCAGGAATGTGTCAATAAAGTTTCCCCTTCCTGGGACAATGAATTCACGGTGTTCTTATTTCAATTTCCAGGAGTGTATATTTTTAATAGGAGTCACTACTAAGTTACACTGACATCATTAATTTACCTCTAATTTTCTGTGGCTGCTGATCATACTGTCCATCCACTAAACCTTGATGATTTGCACATACATAGTTATAGATGTCTTGCAGAAATTACTGCCTCTTCTTATGATTGTAGACAAAAGTCATGCTTGTGAATGAATAAAAACATAAAAATATTCTTGCATCTGTGATAACTCTTAATATATATTTTCTCGTATTTTTATCGCACATAGCATTTACTACACACATTGTCGACGTGTGAGAAAAAATTACATGCCCTTTTTGTGTGAGATATAAAACAAGTACTCTCAAGCGAAATTGAAACAAAATTTGTTAAAAAAATTGAATATTCTGCTGAAATTGCTCTTTTGTTACAGAGATAATTTTAAAAACCTATCTTGCCATCTTCTGTGCCAAGGTTCAAATTTTTTATTACTAATGATGAAAAGAAAACATTCAGAGAAATTAATAACGATATGGTATGATATTGGGAGCTAGTTGTTTGGGTATTACAAAATTGTCCCCCCCCCCCCCCCCCCCCCCCCCCCACCCCCGCACCCTGTACACTGACATTGTATGGAGGTGTACAGTGTAAGGCAGTATCATATGATGCCTCGATTTTGGAATAACTGTGCTGGGAGGCAGCCCAACAGCTAACACAAAGAGTATGAATTGGCATGAAAGGTATGTAATGAGAGATAATTCCTACTTGCAGTACTGGAATTAAAGCATGAATTCTTGTTGTGACTAAATTGGTGCCATGAACAGTTTTCCTCACAGCATAAGAAAAATAAAATGCAACGCACCAATACTGAAGTCACAAAAACTGTAGTTTGCAACAAAGTTGGTGCTTAACAAAAAGTCAATTGTTCGATTATTACAGATATATATGTTGTCACATAGAAGAAGGTGTAATTAGATGAATACTAACTTCAATTAACAAAGGTTTATTCAGCACTTGCACATACAAGAGCATGGAGAGAACTGCCTCCAGCCAGAACACATACAGTATATATACTGTTACAGAATATTCCTGTACAATGATTATTGACATTTGTGGATACTTCTGGAACGTACTCGAACTGAGTATAGAAATTAAAATTTCACAGTCTAGAACTCACGACCCTCCATGCAACAGGCTAGTATCATAACCACTACACCATGGTGACTGTGCTACTCAGCTTCCTCTGCGACATTGCTCCCTACTTAAGAGAACAGCGTCTCGGTGTTATGTCCTCCTAGTCCAGGAATGAGTCACCGGTCCTGCATTCTCCGACGCCCGATGACTGGTGTTTGCCCTGGCAGTGATCTTCTTAGAACTTCCTTTGCTCCTACACTTTTCAACACCTTTCCACTTGTTGCCTGTCGTCGGAACTTCAAATTTACCCTGGGTTGCAGGATCGTTACAGGGCTTCATTCGAAGGACGTGGACCATATCTCTGATCTTTCATTGTCTTGTGTCTGGTTCAAAATGTTCAACTTCATAAGTACCATCAGACAACTGTCTTACCACCTTATAAGGTCCAAAGTAGCGCCCGAGGAGCTTCTCAGAGGGATCAACAGGAGTGTAGATCCAGACGAGATCACCAGGCTGGTAAACAACAGGGCGGTAGCTCGCATCATAGCTTCGCTGATTGTTTTCTTGAGCCTGCAGTGTGCAGAGTTGAGCTATCTGCCGAGCTTTCTCATCTCTGGTTAACACCTGGCCGATGAAGTCGTCGTCCATGTCATCAGGATGTAATGGAAACACAGTGTCCATCGTCGTAGTTGCCTCACACCCATGCACCAGGAAAAATGGCATAAATCCTGTGGTGTCTTGTTTGGCGGTGTTGTAGGCAAACATCACGAAAGGTAGCGCCTCATCCCTGTTGCTCTGCTCAACATTGACGGACATTGATAGCATGTCGGCCAAGGTCTTATTAAGGCGTTCAGTAAGCCCGTTTGTTGGCGGATGGTAGGCTGCTGTCATGTGATGAATAATGTTGCACTGAGAGTTCATCTCTGTCACTAGATTCGATTAAAAAACTTTCCCTCAATCTGTAATTAATGACCTTGGGGCACGATGAATTTGGCTACCTCCAATGCTTTGGCTGCTTTTTGTGGCTTTTGTAATGGCATAGTGTGTCAGATAATCAGTGCAAACAATAATACATCTATTGCCATTAGCAGTCGTTATAAATCGTCTGAGGTGGTCAATCCCAGCACACTGGATAGGCATTTTGGCTAGTGGAATTGGTATGAGTTGGCCAGATGGTTTCTGAGGAACTGCCTTTCTCCTCTGGCACTCTCGACAGTGTGACACATTGTGATGGACACTCCTAAATAAACCTGGCCAGAAAAATCGGATCCTATCATATGTCTTAATAAATCCTAAATGTCCGGCTTCAGGTGTCTCATGGAATTTCTGCAGAACATATAAGCGCATGTGTTTAGGAATCACTGGTAGCCACCTCTTTCCAAACAGATCAAAGTTTTTCTTGCAAAGTAATCCATTAACTACCTTAAATTGTCCTTTCACATCCTCTGACCAGTTTAAAGCAAGCATAATTTGAGATATCTTGGTGTCCTCCTTCTGCTCAGCAGAGAGATCCTGGAGTGCAGCGAGACAGTCACTATCTTCATCAAAGTCTTGATGGTCTTGCACAGGGTTTCTTGAGAGACAGTCGGCATCTTAGTGTTTTCTTTCACTTTTGTACACTATGGTATTGTCTTGAAGACGTAGTGCCCACCTGGCGAGTCGTCCTGTTAGATCCTTAAGACCTGTCAACCAACAAAGTGAATGATGGTCTGTAACAACTGTGAATGGCCTTCTATAGAGATACTGTCAAAATTTGCACATGGTCCATATCACAGCAAGACATTCTCTTTCTGTAGTTGAGTAGTTTCTCTCGGCTTTTGTAAGTGTCCTAGAAGCATTTTCCATGCAAAATTTGCACCAGAACAGCACCGATCCCATAACCACTGCCATCTGTGTGTAACCACTGCCATCTGTGTGTAGTTCTGTAGATGCTCTCTCATCATACAGACCAAGTACAGGGTCAGTCGTCAGAGCTTTTCGCAGCACATCAAAAGAATCTTGTTGAGCACGACCTCAGATAAGTTTAGCATCAGCTTTTAACAACTCTTGGAGTGACCTGGCTTTGATACAAAAGTCTTTGATAAAATGACAGTAATAAGAATATAATCCAAGGAAGCTTCTCACATCTCTAATACTTTTAGGAATAGAAAATTCCGTTATAGATCTCACTTTTTCTGGGTCTGGCCACACACCTTCATTTGACACAAGGTGTCCAAGTATTTTGATTTCTTTGCTCCAAAGATACACTTTCTTGGATTAATTTTCATTCCGCGTTATTGGAGACACTTAAGAATGGCCCTCAGTCTTTTTACATGTTCATAAAATGTCTCTGAGAACGCTATAATGTCATCTAAATAACAAAGCCACATTGTCCACTTCAGGTGACTTTGAAGATTATCCATCATCCGTTCAACAGTTGCTGGTGCATTACACAAACCAAATGGCATTACCTTAAACTCATACAGACCCTCGGGGGTGATGAATGCAGTTTTCTCCCCATCAGCCTCATCTGCTTCGATTTGCCAGTATCTCAAGTACATGTTCATGGTTGAGAAAAAATTAGCCCCCTTCTGACAACCTAGTGTATCGTCAATTCGTGGAACAGGATAAATGTCCTTTTTAGTTATCTTATTAAGCTTCCTGTAATCAACACGAAAGTGCCAACTGCCATCCTTCTTCCTGACGAGAACCACTGGTGACGACCATGGGCTCTGCCAAGGGCTGAATGATATAATTCTTCATCATTTTCTCTACTTCGTCGCGAATTATTCGACGTTCCATTGCTGACACACGGTATGCTCTCTGGCTTATTGGTTGACGGTCAACAGTGCTAATCTGGTGCTTCACTGTCAAGTTGTCTAATTTCCTCTTCACCTGTGGATTGATGCATTCAAAGAACTCTTGAAGAATGACAAGTAGCTTCTTCTGTTGTTCCTTAGTGAGATCTGGTGATAGTTGAGCTAGAAGATCTTGTCTGGTAGTGGTAGCGCCAATTTTGCCCACAGACTGGGCATGGGAGGTTTCTATGATGCTCAGCTGTTCGGCAATTAATGGCTCAGCATTTGCCATGCGCATGAATCTTAGAAGGATCTGCGGGTCCCAGATACGGTTAACTATCCACAATTCTCTGAATCCGTTCTTAAACAAGACAACAGAGGCTGGGATGACCAAGTTATTCTTAGTGGTATGCTTCTCTTACATTCCACTACAAGATCCATGGGTTGATGCATGGAATGACACATGGACAGTTACCTTTCTAGTGCTGACTGCAGGAACGATCACTTCATCCAGCACACAGTCTCCACACACTCGGATGCACATCTTCCTGTCGATGGTATCCCATCTCGTCTAGCATAATCTTCGAGTGACCACGATCTATAATTGCTTGAGAAGCTTTCAAAAAGTCCCATCATGAGTACATTCTTGTAAGACGATGAACTCTAAGGGTTGTGTATGGCCACTTATACCCACACGAATGACACATCTTCCTGTAAGTTTTACATATTTCCCATTAGCCACCATCAGCAGAGATGCTTTGCTGTCAACGAATACAGTTTTCTGCAACTGACGACGGTACTTCTCCGAAATGATTGAATATGATGCTCCATAGTCCACAAGAGCTTGGGCTGGTCGATCATCCACGAGGATATCGACGTAGTTTCCTATCATTTTTGTAGTGATCGACAGCAGAGGATTTTTCTCTTCGGCGGCCCCACCTCCAAGGAAGGTCGCACCCTTTACCGTATTTACTTGAATCTAAGCCGCACTCAAATCTAAGCCGCACCTGAAAAATGAGACTCGAAATCAAGGAAAAAAATTTTCCCGAATCTAAGCCGCACCTGAAATTTGAGGCTCGAAATTCAAGAAGAGAGAAAAGTTTTAGGCCGCACCTCCAAATCTAAACAAAGTTGGTCCATTTTAATATGAGACACAATTTAGGTCGAATGAATGATGATACAACTACAGTAGTTTGGTTCGAGTCGTAAGCTTAGCAGTTAAGCTTTACAAGGTAGCCATTGCTATGCGTCAGGCGCTACGTCCGTATTGATACAGGTACCCTTCCTTTTTCACGTGCTTCATCTGGTTTGAATTGATTGCTTATTTTTCTTTCATCTGATAAGTGCCATTTTCTTTGTTATAGGTGTTAGCGTCACTCTAAGCTGAAAATGCATTACTGTGCTGTGTGATGCATTGTTTGACACATTCTGATAGTGCGTGTTCACGGCCTGTCGCCGCTCGCGGCATGGTTTGCTTTTCTGCGCGCTACCGCAGCGTAGGCAAGAGACTGCTATTTGTTGTTACTTACACTGCTGTTTTCTTTGATAATGATCAACAAGAACCAAATAATAGACTACGTATGATAGAAAATGTTCTGAATGAGAGTTTAGCGAAAATTTTTCCCCGTTGAAAATCTTTGCAGACGCTGCTTTAGTACATTACATTGCATTCTGCACAGAAATTGGTCATCTTAGATTTAAAAATCTAGTCAATTGCCGTGCTTCATTTCTGACTGTATCACTATTAGCCATAAGAATAATACGAATATAAACATGACATGATATGTATATTATTCCGCGTTTGCTGTTGTCTCACTCTAGTTTCGTAGTTTATTAGGCAGATAGGATTTAAACGAGATAGCAGCAAACACGAAAGAATACATCGCAAAATTTGGCGCCAGTATTTATCTTTGTGCCTGCGAAGCAAGCCTGTGTAGTGCTACATATTTTCGACGGCAGAAGTTAGTTGTGGCGGCACCTACAAACTTTTTTCAGAACTTCCGCTTACTTTGCACTCGATTCTAAGCCGCAGGCGGTTTTTTGGATTACAAAAACTAGAAAAAATTTGCAGCTTCGATTCGAGTAAATACGGTAGTTTTCCAGGTTGCAGCGGCTGGGTGATCAGCTGGAGCTTCTAAACGGTGATGGAGACCTTGATCGGAGTGTTTGGGACGTCCTCTCCAGCGGCCAGCTTGCGGCAATGGTGACCTACATCGTCCTGCCTCTGCATCTTCTTGTTCATCTTCGTTGTCCTGGAGTTGGCGTTGGCTAAGATCGGTCTGCTGTTTTCTGGTGCGGGTGTCATCAAATATCCGCCGCCTTTCTCGACAATAGTGCACCACATGTCCCGGTCGTCCGCAGTGGAAACATTCTTGTTGGTTATCCTGGGTTGTCCAGACGTCAGTCTTCCGTGGTGCCCCAACAGGTTCCTCATGTGATAGTATAGGAACGTAACTTCGCCTGGATCTCAACTTTTTCACCATTTTAAAGGGAAATGAAGGACGAGAGATTGGGTTCAATGTCTGTTCCAATTCCTCCCTTATGACCTCTTGAAGCGTCTCAGTTTTTTGCTCGCTGTGCAATCCGAGTGCCTTCTGAACTTTCTCTCTCACTATCTGCCAAAGAACACTTGTGATACGACGTTTGGAAGCCGTTCAAACTTCTTGCGTGTAATTGTTTTTTGATGCATTGTCTCGATATACTGGCACCATTTTATGAAGTCGTCTGCTGTTGAAACCTCCTTCAGGAGTAGTGCTTGATACATGTCCTCAGCAACACCCTTCATGAGATGTGCAACCTTATCTTCCTCCTTCATTCTAGGATCCACTATTTTACACAGCTCCAAGATGCTGTAGTTTCCCCTGACACTGTGCCCTGCACTTTAATTTATCTTCAGCCTTGCACTTCTGTCATTGTGTGTCGCCAAAATACTTGTGCAGTTCCGCCTGGAGTACTTCCCAGCTTGTGAACTTCTACTCATTGTTCTCATACTATTGCTTGGCGGTGCCATCCAAATAGAAAAATACATTAGCCAAACATACGGTGTCATCCCATTTGTTAAATTTGGCTATATGCTCATATACCTTCAGTCCTTGTTTGGATCTCCGACATCGACACCAGAGCACCCGGAAGGATGTCTCATGTGGTGGCATACAGTTGCTGTCATTGTAACCTCCTCTTATGTCTCCGATAGATTGCGATCTGTTGAATATGGCTCGAACTCGGGTTTCTTGCCACGTAAACGGTGGCTCTGTCGTGGCCTGATGGGAGCCACTGTATCGTCGATAATGTGCGCTATTACAAGGTCCAGTACTCAGTGTCCCCACCAGAATAATGTCACGTAGAAGAAGGTGTAATTAGATCAATGACGAACACTAATGTCACTTAACAAAGGATTATTCAGCACTTGCACATACAAGAGTGCGGAGCGAACTGCCTCCAGCCAGAACACATACAGCATGTATACTGTTACAGAACATTCCAGTACAATGATTCTTGACATTTGTGGATGCTTCTAGAACGTACTCAAACTGAATTAAAATTTTACATTTCAGGTGAGTTTTGAACTCATGAACCTTCTTGCAACAGTCTAGTATCATAACCACTACATCACAGTGGCTGTAGTACTCAGCTTCTTCTGTGACAATATATTTAATAGAGGTCACTATCAAGTTATGCTGACATCATTAATTGACCTCTAATTTTCTGTGGTTGCCAATCATACAGTCCATCCACTAAATCTTGATGATTCACACATATATATTTTTAAATGTCTTGCAGAAATTGCTGCCTCTTCTTATGATTGCAGGCAAAAGTCATGCTTGTGAATGAACATTGGCGTAATAAAGAAAAATAGTCTTGCAGCTATGATAACTCTTAATATATATTTTTTCTTGTATTTTTATCACCATAGTATTTACTACACACATTGTTGAGGCATGAGTAAAAATTACACATCCTTTTTGTGTGAGATGTAAAACATAAGTACTCTCAAGCGAAACTGAAACAGAAGTTGTTAAAAAAATGAATATTTTCCTGACATTGCTCTTTAGTTACAGATATAATTTTAAAAGTGTATCCTTGCCATGTTCTGCGGCAATGTACAAATTTCTTATTACTAATGACGAAAAGAAAACGTTAATAGAAATTAATAATGATTAAAAATAAAAAGATATGATATTGGAAACTAGTTGTTCGTAACTTCATCTTGTTCAGTTTTACAGCTAAAGCAAAAATCGTTTCTTTAAAATAAAATTAAAAAAAAAATAAAAATAAAAAAAATAATTTAAAGTGATACAGAAAGTTGCAATATGTATAACTGTAAAACAGAAGCGTAGAGATTAGAGAAATCCATGCACTTCCAATCTCTCTCTGTTAGGGAGTTACTGGTTATTTTAATTGCGGGTTTTCTCAGATATGTGGAGTTACAAGGTTTTCATTGCCTACCATTGATATTGAAAAAAGCATGTTTTATATACTGTTGTTGACCATTCACACTTCAGTTCTTTTTTTTACTAATTTCAACCCAAAAAGTATCCTACTGACTTTCCCACAGTCACATTTCCTGTTAACAATGCCCATCGCATGAGGAATGTCCAGTTCGAAACTAGCATTAGCGTGGCTTGTTGATGGAAAATACAATAAAGAAATTTTGCTTACGGGGCAGTCTTTGTGTCCTCTTTAGGTAGTAGTTATCAAATAGAGATGCTCAATTGCCCTTTACAATGTAATTGGATAGATAAAACAGTGTACTCACCATGCAGGAGAAAACACACACATACAAAGGTTTACTCTTACAAGCTTGAACCAGTGGCTTCTTCTTCTGGCAGAAGAGTTGAAGAGGAAGGAAGAAGGGTGAAGGAGGAGGACTGGAGAGGTTAAGGGAAAGAGGTACAGTTAAGAAGCCCAGGTCAGATGAGACTTACCGTACGGGCGGAGAAGGAAAGACTGATTGATTTCATTTAGATGTATGCCATTCATTTTTTGTATCAATTTGCAGGTAATCCCATTCAACCGCAAAATGTACGGCAATTACAAGTGCACTGCCACCAACAAGCATGGGACTGCTGTTCACGAGATCATGCTGAGGGAGGCTCGCGTGCCGTCTGCCGTCCTGCAGGTTAAGATGGACGTCATGACCGGTGAGCTCTTACTATTGAAGCCTGTCTTACTTGCTCACCAGTATATGCTACTTATGGTTTTTAGATGTAAATTACATAATTAAAGAAAGCCCTTGGAATACAAATGCAATGATAAATAATTAGAGGTGACCATCTTCATAGCATCCCTCATTTGTGTGGTCAGGGCATCCTTAGTTCCTTCATAAATACTGGTTCTGTCGAGGCATCTACTAAAATAAAAATTTTTACATTATGCGGTTAAGAGATTGTAATTAATGGCCATTCCTTGTAGTAGTATCTGCATGAATTTCCACATTTGGTACCGATTTTCAGGTTCATATTTTTATTCACAGCACTACACATTTTCCACTTAAAGCCCAGTTCCCAGTTTATTGTATAACTTTCCATCTAGTTCTCTGTCACAGAAGTTGTGTGTGATTGATTGGGTACTCCACAATGACAATTCGTGACTGCATAAGACCTCCATGATTCTGCAATTTTTGACTAAAAATGAAATGACAGTTGAACCCAATCCACAATATTTTTCCCTCATCCCAAGATGAAAATCAAGTTGAAGGGATGAAGATTTGACATGGTGGAGGTTACTAAATACTTTAGCGAAGAGAGGCTTCCAGAATGAATTTAAAAAGTGGTGAAATTGTTGGGATCAACTTGTTCCCTCCCAAGTGCGTTGGTTTCAAAGTGATGGTACAGAAAAAGATAGATAACTTTAGTCAACATATTTTGCAAATGTTTGGCGCATACCGTGTGACCATGGGACCCTAATGTTAACACGAGGCTCAGAGGTTTGAAGTGACGAGCAGCAGGCTCCGTACAGCCGGCAAAATCTACAAAGTACCGTTGGCTCACCTCCTCCTAGCCTCAATGAGGAGAGGAAATAACCCTTAATGTGTTTAAGAGTGGTAAATTGTCTCCTGAAAATGTCTTTGTTATGTGATAGGAGGACCCACCTGTTTGTAAAACTTGCAAATCATGCATATTGATGCACCATATTTTAATTTAGAGTGTTTTAATTTCTGACTTGAGGACTGCTCTCTTTCTTCCATTTGAAATGCTCAATATCAAACGACAAATTAAGATGGTACAGGTTTCAGGATTTTATGTATTGTTTCTTTTCTTTTGTGTCTCACTGCTTTCAGAATGTTGTGAGGGAGGTTATTGTGTACTGAGAACCAGCTGGATTAACCATTATTAAAAAGTGGTCACCCAGCTGCACTATCCAAGTCCTTTAAAAATGTTTTTGCCCTGCTATTTTGTAATAGATTTTAATGATGGTTGTCGTGCATTGTTTTTATCTGTGTTTTTGTTGTTATTGTTTTGTATGACAAATTTCTAGGTTAGTGTTGTATTTTATGTCATGTTTGTTGTGTTCGTTTGTTGTTCCTGTGTGATTTTAGGCAGAAGCAGCTTCTGTGTCGTATGTTACCAACAAATTCTGACTGACGCTGTTCTATTCAAATTGACAGTTGCGGTAATTACTGCTAGATTAATTTATGCGCAAATATTAGGGATAAAACAGCTACTTTGGAGAAACTACTCTTTCTTCTCCTGCAGGCCTCAGCTGCTGTTTTCAAATAATTCAGTAATCAAAGCATTTGCATAACTTTTCACTATCAACTCTCTATATGCCAGGTGGTTATAAATAAACTTTACCTATTCAACACATTATAACACGGAAACTAATTACCGTACAAAGACCAAACTTGGCAGCATTAATGTTAAGAACACGAGGAAGAGAAATAATGGAGAATTAATTCAATTCAAACACTTTGATTGTTCTGCCATGGTACAACATACCATTAGATACCAGTACCATTACTGCTACAGAAGGGGCTCAATATGGCACCCATCAGTGTCCAGAAGAGTCTGAAAGCGCAGTACTGCATTCTGCATAGCAAAATGGAACTTGTCCATAGGTAGGCTGGCTACCTCTCCTTACATGATGCGCTTCAGATCACCACATGTGAATGTTCTCCTGGAAAACCCTGGAAAACAACCAGAAATTGCAGGGAGTGAGATCAGGTGATCGGGCTGGCCAAGAATTTGGAAACAATCAGCTGATAATTCTATCATTTCCAAATGTGTTTCGGAGAAGCAGGTGAAATTCATGAGCGATGTGCATGAAAACTGTTGAGTTCAATGTGTGTCTCTCTCTGTAAGGCTGGTATGCCATTCTGCGAAGCAAATCGCAGTAATGCCGGCCAGTCACACTGCACATCTTTGATCCTCGAACGCCAACCTGTTCAAAAAGGAATGGGCCAATGATGAATGTAGCTGTGAAGCCACACCATACGGTGACACGTTCACCATACATATGAACTTCATGCACAGTGATTGGAGGTGAAGATCCCCACACTTGGGAGTTCTGTTTGTTCACCTCGCGCGTCAGATCATAGGACGGTCTAGGGCCAGCCCGCGTCATCTTCAATCCTTGCGAGAAAGTGGACAATGAGGTCAATACGTCATTGTGCATCCTGTGGTGCAAACTGCTGTACGATATGGTTCTTGTACGGATACCATTTGAGAATGGTTCGAAGCACCTTCCGTACAGTGGAGCACGGGGTGTTCAGCTGCCGTGGCTGCACTGTCTGATGATCGGGCGTTGTCTACCATAGCAACCGCGATTTAATCAACCACCTGTGGTGCAACCGTTCATCAGCCTCTTCCCGGAGTGGCGCCCAGTTCTCCAGTTATTCCTCCAGTTATTCTGACTTCTTCATCTTGCTCTTCACAGCATGTGGAGAAAGAGGATCCTTCTGTAATCCTTTCAGCCAGCGATATTCTCAAAGTGCCACCGCAGCATTATTGTTGTTTTGATAATAGAGCTTCACCAATAATGCCCTGCTCCTTTTGTCCAAGCTCTTGTTGACACGTTAACAAGTGCACTGTGACTGATCAGGTGTGTGAGACTCTTAATCACAATGGCGGATCACAGCACCTGGTGGCCATAGTTTGGAACTGGGCAGTGGCACTGTGGCACATGGAAATCATGCACTCCATACTCTCTACATTAATGCTACCAAGTTTGGTACTCGTACGGTTACTTGTTTCTGTGTTATAACATGTAAAATAAAGTTTTAATTATAACCACCTGGTACTTTTCAAAGTCAGGACCTTTGCAATACAAATGTTAAAGGTATGCAGAGTTTACATTCCTGCATCCAAATATTCTGATAATTTGTAGGTGCAGTTAGTGAGGTATTCTTTTTCTTTGTGCTTAAATATTTGAGGATTTTCAACTTCCTAACTGACGTCCACCAGCACTTTATAGACATTTGCACCAGAATATAAAAATCCATTCTAAACCCTAGACAGAGATGTGTAGTCTATATAATTGTGCTGCACTGAAACCAGAACACTTTTTGCCATTGTTCTCGACTATTAATTTCATTGGGATTTCAGCTGTAATTGCAATTAACTGCAAATTAATGAGTTTGTTGCAATGTTTTAAAAATTATTTGAGGAAAGGAGAGGCAACTTAATTTTACTTATTTCTTGAATCATAGCTCTTGACAAAAGTTGATTTCATGTAACTGGCGATTTTAATATGTAATTTTAACTTCCATTTTTGGCAGACATACTAATTTATTTACAATTCGTGAACCCTTGGTCAGTAACACTGAATCGAGTCAAACTCCAACTTGTGTTTCTTTATATCTGTACTTATACATCATATTTGAACTTGTTTTCACACTGCCTCTGCTTGCACTGATGCCATTCCCAAGATAAATTTTCAACACACTGTAGTTCAAAGATATAATAACTGAGGTACAAAAATTGTAAATTACTGAGATATATGTGAGTGGACATTAAAGAATGAGTTTAACTTGTTACAGTAATTTGAATTTATAGATATTGATTTCATTAAATGAAATAGTTGTTTAAAACATTTCAATTTCATGTTTTCATCAGAAAAAATAAGTAGAGAGAATGTTAATAGCCATTTCTGGATGTGACCGGATCACATGCATAAGTGTTATTTATGCCAACATTACTGTAAAAAGTAAGTCTGTAATGATTTGTCTCAATTTACATACAAAAGTGACAGAATGAAATTCCCAGTAATGTTCTGCATTATAAAATTATGTACCCAGTGAAATACACTCCTCTATCTCAGAAAAATTGCGAAACATGCTAAAGTGCAGGCATCAAAATTAGGACACATTTTTTAGAAGCATAAAGACTAAAACCAGAAATAGGCAATTTAGAAATGTACATCATAATCAGTTTTATGTTCCAGCCACAACTGTGACGTTTAAATTCTTCGGCCCTGGAAATGACGGTGGCCTTCCGACGAAGAACTATGCCGTTCAGTACAAGCAAGACAGTCAAGGCTGGGAAGATGCACTTAACAGGACATGGCCAGTCGGTAAGAATCTATTGCTTTCTACGACAAATGTGAGCAAGTGTTGAACTACAAGAGTTGGAACTTAAAAATAGTGCCAACACTGCCATAAAGATGCAACACAACAGAATTAGATAATATCCATATACCACCTGCATTACCTCTGTACCACTGTACTCTCCCTTCATACATTAAGTGCTTGTGCAGCTATGAGAAGAACAGGGTCTTGTGTAGCATACATTCCAATATAGTGCTGTCACAAGGCATTTGAAATTAGAATGATGGAGTCAGATAAAAATTAATTGTGTCAGAAAACACACAATGTGATGGACTCATCGAGGTCTTCAGGAAGCTTCCAGAGAACATGAATTGCCTTACAGATCAGTGCTAAGGTGGGTAAAAGCCACCAGAACCTGGCAGACATTTGTTGGCCAGATTGACAGCCTGTCAGTGAAGAAGAGGTGTCTGTGGGTATTGTATTTGCCCAAATGTAAGCTGACCTCAGATGTGAGCTGCATCCCAAAAATGAGGCTTGGGGTGGGGAGGGGGATGGTACCCTCATATCAAGCCACACTTAAAAATCACTCGCTTATCATATGATGGACAAAGTATAAAGTGGCCCCACCTCTCGGAGATTTGCGGGGACTAGTATTAATTTGTAGTAATTCGAATGGACTTAAATTTATCTTTTGGATACTTAAAGTTACTATTACATTGCAAACAGTGACACCAGTGACAATTTGTGATATCTATTGAAATGTTCCGAGCAGAACTAGGGCAGCTGGGGCCACTAAGACTTTTCCATATTGTATCGCAACTCGTATCCGAGTTGTATGTCAGTCTTCCTGTGTCACATAAATTTCATCCGAAGTGTTTTTGTCTTTCAATGAAATATGGTCTTTACATCCAAGAAATTTAACATTTTGGCTTGACAGAGTTTCACAATTGATTTAAAGGAAATAAATTTGGCAAAAAGCAATCTACATATTCTCTGGTGAATTTAGACAGGGTACTTAAGTAGATTACGTATTTAAGATTCTAAACAATATAATCTGTCTACACAAAATCATTAACATATCAAGTGATATGTACAGGGCATAAAATGAAAGTATTTCCATCACTTCAGAAAATCATTCTCATGCAGCGTTTCCTACATCTTTCAGTGTTGTTCGACAAACAAATATGGACGTGGCTGCCAAGAATACAGGTGGCCGTAATAGGAACTTCATGCAGGTAGGCTGACAGTGGTGATTCAGAGGCGAGTGTCACTTTGGAAAAGCCTCCATTAATGTGGCAAACAAGAATACAAATTTGCAGCACATAATAGAACACAAAGATGTAAATAACTATCGCATAAACACACACATAAGGAACACAAACACCATGTGTTTCTCGTTGGTAGTAGCATAGGCTCACTGACTAGTTGGATACCATCACATATCTATAAAGAAAACTGACTTAGAAATGAAAAGCGAAAGTACAAAAGGAAATCATATTTTACTATTGTAAACATGTACATACTGTTTTTGATCATTACTTGGGTGATTCTGAGTTTTTATCACTCAATTCCTTGTCACTACTCCCTTCATAGAGAGCATCATCTTCTGTGCCATCAAGTGCATTAGAAACACAGCATTTTTAAAAAAATGTGTGACAGACAGTTTTATCCGGGATATCTTTTCTAGACTGGACAATCCACTCACATGAGCTTACGTGTTTAGCAAGCCCTGTAGGTGTTAATTGCATATGTTTTTTCATTAGCCATTGCATATACATATTTTTAAGCTTATTCTTAGATGATTTGTTTAACATGTAATGGCTGCAGAATTGATGTCAACCCTCCTGGAATTACCCCGAAGTTCATTCTGCCCTCTACTAAATTTATGTTAGAGCCAGAGTAGTAAAGTAGACTGAAACAAA
The DNA here is from genome assembly GCF_021461395.2 of Schistocerca americana. Lineage (NCBI taxonomy): Eukaryota > Metazoa > Arthropoda > Insecta > Orthoptera > Acrididae > Schistocerca > Schistocerca americana. The sequence continues at coordinate 145,987,233 of NC_060127.1, forward strand.
GGATGCAAACTGAATGTACTGTTTGCAAATGTTGTAATGAGCACTGCACCCCTGTAAGACTATAGTACTAGTACAAGCATATTTGGCAAACCGAACAAGGCACCAGGATGATGTTTCCAATGTAATACCAAGTTCTCCGTGAACCAGTCACGTTCATTAGCACATACAATAACATTATTTGGAAATGACTCTGACTTAGTAACGTCTTGTGTTTAAAAACAATGAATGGCGGTAGTTTATTGCCATCGGCTGTATAGGCAAGTGTGACAGGTTTGCTGCTTTTCACCACCTGTGAACAGTATCTTGACATCCTTGCTCCACTTTTCTTCTATCATGCAATTTGTTGGCGTGTCAGAATACAGTGGAATGTGGTCCGCATCACATATCTGACCAAGAAGATAATTATTTTCAGTGTGCCGTGCGATTACGAAATGCTGAAATTAGACAAGTTTTTCCTCATAGTTTTCTGGCAATTTTTGTGCAATTGAAGTGAGCCCATGAAGAGAAAATGCCCAACATTTCATGAACTGGGCAATCCAGTTGCGACTTCTTTAAAATTCGTGATTTACTGCTGTCAAGCAACTTAATGTGATTTAACTCTGATAATTTCCGCACTCATGGGTAAGCACGTCTGTCTCTGCTTCCTAAAAAAACATTCAGCGGTCATATTTTGGTGCAAGAAATGTTTTTCTTATGCTGGAGCAAGCTAAAAGTTCTTCCTTTTGCTGCCATCACAATCTCACAGTAGTTGTGTTGATCCCGTGTCACTGATCTGCAGCACGATTTCATGTTTTCTCTGTGAGAGAAATCACTTCTCTTTTCAACTTTGCAATATAGTGAACACGGTTCATCGTGGTAGACTAAAACTTGACACTTCACAAAAGTAGTAAAGTAGACTGAGACAAAGGATGCAATCTGAATATACTGTGTGCAAATGTTGTAATGAGCACTGCTCTCATTGGCCATTCATTGGAAGAAACTAAAGTGAAGATGGGGGGGGGGGGGGGGGGGGGTGTTAGTGGAAAAGTTCCACACATTACATACAGTGCAGTTAACACGATTCATATCGATCATGTGCTGTGGTAGACATCTCTCGCAGAAAACCAAGGTTTATAAGGATGCTCATGTTCAAAAGTGGAACTTGTTTGTACTCATATGAATATGAAAAATTAAGGCAGTGAAACACTTCTTATTACTACATTGTGAATATTGGCAGCATTGAGAAACGGCTAATTGTAGAAAGATGTGTGCCAACAGTTTCCAAATGAGCAGGAGCTGTCGAAATGTCAAAATGTACTTACCATGCTTGCCAACTTCTGCAAGGTTCTTGAAAAATGTCCATTTTGATGGTGTATATGTAAAGAGATTTATTTTATTGCTATGAATATTTGAAAAATTTGAAGATGGAGAATATTAAATTTGAATAAAATAAGTACATTCAATACTCAAAACACCAACACAATGATGTCTGTGGCAAAATAACTTATTGTGGCAGATTCTAGCAGCATTTTTGGGAACTTCTTAGGCTTTGGCCCTGAATCAAAGCTGCAGGTGCATTTTTGGACCACTAAAATCTGAAAAAAAGGCCAGCTTGCATTTGGATAAATATGGTATTGCATTACTCGATAAAATCAACGCAAAACAATTCATGAGCTGGCCTCAGAGACAGGATTAGTGCATATGATGGTGCTTTACATCCCAATGGAATGTCTGGACTTAAGAATTGCATGACAATGGGTCCTGCACTATTTGTCAGAAATTTTAAAATGACCCTGGTAGGATGCTGCTTCTACCAACACTGAACACTTGGAACACGAAGGAGAGGCTTTCTTATATCATATCTTTACTGTGGATGAGACATGCACCAAATAGTATGAGAGACACCTAAAACACCAATAAAAAAAATTGCATAATTATTGGTCACCATGACAATCGAAAGTTTGTCATAACCGCAGCAGTGTGAAGGCTATAGTGGTTCTTGTATTTGATTGTGATGGTATTATCCTAACATATATTGTTTTACAATGGTAGACTTCAGTTCATTGTGTTACTGGACATTTTTGGGCACACACATTGATGAGCTCTGAGAAAAAAGTGGGTATATTTTCTGCAAAACCTAATCATCACTTTCCAGGACAGTGCTCTGGTGCATACAGGTCAGGCTGTGTCGGATTTGTTCGATTGATAGGACTGTTAATTGCTGTATCACCTGCCAGAAGCTTAATTAAGTCATGTGACTTTGTATCAATTCCTAAAAAAAAGAGGTATTTCGTGATGTTCACTTCAAAACTGTTACGCAGATTCGTCAGGTTATTAGACTGAGTCACTTAAACCATCAACACAAATGGCACAGCTAAAGGTATCCTGTGACTTCCATTTCAGGGGCAGTGGGTTGTATACAATGCTGGTGGCAAATTTGAGGGATATTAAAGTTTTGAAACTTGCATCTATTTTGTATCAGAGTAAATAAAGTTACCACTGTTTAAAGTTCCAATCCTCATACAGTGCACACTTCTCATAATGGATGAAGCTGCTCCAGAACTTGTGGCCATCTGCTCGGTGACTCGCCAGCTCTGCCCTTAATGTTTCAGACTCTCCATACATTCTGGAGAACCTGAAGCCCCAGACCAGGTACAACTTCCGGTTTGCGGCTCAGAACGAGGTCGGTTTCGGTCCGTGGTCATCACAGCAGACACACACAACCCCACGGATATCAGCACCAGAGGAGCCGCGGCTACTGGGTTTGCCGCTATCTGCCACGTCCGGAACTGAGAATGAGGTGGTTGTGTCTCCATACCCAAACCGGTACGAGCTCCGGTGGCAGGTGCCTGCAGATAATGGTGAACCTATCACTCACTACTCCGTCAAGTCTTGCCCTGTAAGTATTTACTCTTCAGTGTGTGTGTGTGTGTGTGTGTGTGTGTGTGTGTGTGTGTGAGTGTGTGAGTGTGTGTGCGCGCACACGAGTGCGCGCGCGCGCACTTGGTTTCATGGGGGGTTAAGGCCTGGCCAGACGGAATCCGGCCTGCCGCCGCGATGGACGGCGCAGCGGGAGGCCAGGCCCGGCGGCCAGGGACGCCACACAGGCAACGGCCAGCCACAGCGACTCTTGCTGCGTCAGCTTTTACACTGTGGAAGGGGCCGAACCCCATTGTTAAGTTTGCATGCATAGCACGATTGTCTTGGATGCTTCACGCGGGACACATTGTCTTTGTGCGAGTTCATTTTCTTTAAGTGCAGAAATGAGTAGCTCGGACGAGGAAGAACTCCTCCTCGCACTAGCAATATGAAATGGCACCAAGAAGAGGAGATGTTGGGTGCACGATGTTAATAGCAAGTCAGAATACCATCATCTGTGTATTGAACTAGAGTCTTGACGAAGATAGGTACTTCAAATATTTTTGTATTTCGTGAGAATGTTTCGAGGAACTGCATCGCCTGATAAAAAGGTAGCACTGAGAAGTGCACAACGAACTGGAGAAAGCCAATTGATACAAGGCACAGACTAGCCATTTGTTTGAGTTAAGTTTTACCATTTGTGGCCTCTTTGGCTTCATACAGAAGTCATATAAATTATTCCATTTCAGTTTTGCTGTATCATATGAAAGGTTTGGCAGAAGAAAGTGTTATCCCACTATGTAGTTACGAGTGGAGTGATAAATTTATCTGCAGTGTTTACGAATACAGCAAACGATACTAACATCTAGTTCCGTATGTCCCGCTAGAGAGAACTTTCTACTAAATAGATTGTTCTGTTTCATTGTATTCATAACATTGTCATTGATTTAAACAAACATATCTTTGGTCGTTAAGTTATCTATTCATTCTATCGGCATTATTTATTTTAATCTTTTCCAGATACAGGCTACAGGCGACAGTCACCAGACCATAGCTTTTTCTTTTCGATTAGGAAGTTCAACAGTCTCAGAAATTGTGAAATAAGTGTGCCAGGCAATATGGACTGTTCTACAACCCAAGTATTTACCTAACCCTACAACAGAGATGTGGAAGAAATCTGAAGAAGGATTTCTAGAACTTTGGGGGTTTCCGAACTGCCTTGGAAGCATAGATGGAAAGCATATCAGCTTAAAATGCCCGAAGAATAGTGGATCCCAGTTATTCTGTTATAAACAATTCTCTATGCTACTTCTCCTGGCGATCGTTGATCCATACTACAAGTTTACAGTAGTTAATATTGGAAGTTACGGACGTCACAGTGACAACACTATTTTTGAGAATTCAGCTTTCTATCAAGAGTATATCGAGGGCAAAGGTATTCTACCTCCAAATCAGGATTACGTGTATCATACAAAAAGTTCTACTCCCTCACCTCCTCTATAAAGTCTTTCTGTGTCCATGATGCCTGCACTATGAGCTGCAAGGCAAAAACTGCCTCACGGCAGCTGTGAATTTGTCACACAAAACTGAAGGCATATTTCATTCCTTTATTGAAAACTGTGCAGAGGGATCCATATTTGAGCACACCTGTTTTGTAGATCAGAATTAAATATTCAGGCTTCAGTTCTTTTAAACTAATTTGTGTTCAAAGTAGTACTGCGACAAGATACTGCCAGTGCTGGTTTGAAACATGGAGCATCATTGCTATCAAAATTTGTTGACATTTCATTACAGTACTAATGGTTTGAAGTGTGTTCCAACAAGGATTTCTCACAGACTTGAGGTTGTCATTAAGTGAGATGCCATGACACAAGGTCATGTCAGATGTTGGTAAGAATTGAATGTCTCACGGCAGAAACAACTTGATGAAAGAACAAAAACTGAATTGGAGAAATCAGGAACTGGAAAATGTGGAACTCTTTTTTTTTAAATAAAGTTGACACCTGTATTTAGTTTACATTATGGATTATTTTCTTATTACTATTATTAATATCCATAATAATCCAGTACTAAAGATAGCAGTTTATACAATACATTTAACAATAAGCATAATAAAAGGCCTATTGCTGCTACCTTATAAGGCTGTGTTCACACTGCTGGTCGGGCCGAGCCGAGCCTGGCTGGGCCGCCGCCCGCTTCGATATCAAACACATGGTTTTGAATTGCGGTGTTCACACTGGCGGCCGGGCCGCGCCGACACGGTGTGAGCCTCCCGCAGCCGAGCCGGCGACGTCCCGAGTGTTCAATATTGCCGGCGCGAGCCGACCGCAGGCGCGAGCCTGTGGAGCAGCACTACAGCTTCTGCAGTACACGCATCACACGTCTCCCTTCTGCTTTCATCACAAGTCTGACTGCACACGTCTTTTATTTTGAGAAGTTACCTCACATTTCACAATCAGTGAGGAAAAATTACGTTTATTATAATGATACGTGCGAAATTACTTTTATTTCATTTATTTGATCTACCGTATTTACATGCATTTACAACAATAGCTTGTCAGCGATCGCGGCATTGCCGCCACTGAATAGATCGCATTTAATTGTAAACGGAGACAGATATGAGTGTCACTGAGGGACGGAAATGTTTCCCTACCAGATGACAATGCATTGTAAAGTCATGCTGTGGCACGTTACTATAATCTGTTGTCTGTGACATCTTTTTGCGATGTTCTTACTTTAATGAATGCAGAATAACATATACATGACATTAACTTGTGTCCATCAATTTGGTATCAGAAATTCGGATAGTATGACAGTAATGATGCAGTTTCCACATATTTTAATTCCAAGAGCAATGCAGAGTTCGTTGTCATCAGAAACGGAACCAGCAAGTCAATCTCAACCACCTCCAGAATTTTTGTCTAACGACCACTCTAGTCCACAAGGTGAACGAGATCAGTCTGATATATTATCATTAGTGGCAGTTGATGAAACGTCGCCACTGGCAAGCACAGTATCGCAAAGGAAAAAAAAAAAGAAGTGGGCCAAATATTGAAGAAGAATATTTAAAGCTCGAAAAGGACAAATTAGCTGTGATGAAGGCACATCAAGACATGACCGAAAACGATGATACATACCACTTCCTGATGAGTCTCAGGAGTGCAATAAACTACCCTCCAGTTCAGCGGCAAATGTTTGTGAAACTTAAAATACGAGAGCTTGTTTATAATGAATTGGAGGCAGTGAGTGCAGTGCCAGGTTTTTCAAAAAAATGACTGCGCTAATTCAACTTACTTCTTCATTACAGACAACTTTGCTTTTTGTATTATATTAATGTGAAACTGTATTCTGTTTTGTTATTGTTGCCTGAAATGTTCTTTGATAGTGATACATGTTATTACTTAATCTGTAAATAAAAGTTTTTCAGGAACGTTCTTTATTATTGTAATTAAAAACCTTTACTAAATGCCAGTCGATATTCTTAGGGAGAGTCAACGTCCACCCTATTACAATGTGCTCAAAATTCGACGAGTCACCATAATGTGAAAACCTAACTAAGATAACAATGAAATCATTGTTACATAAGACGGTTCTAATTGAATAATGGCTGCACCTGTGTTATCTTCGACCTTCAGCTGCTAATGAATTAAGATCCCTTTGCCGCTGGGGACAAGACCACCAAGGGGAAAAAATACACAGAAGCAAACAGTGACACACGCATCTCATCCTTTACACTGCTTTGAACTAGACGAGAATCCAACACCAGTCGACAATAATTCATTTACCTGTCCTGCTGTGCTTGAGGCTATGTTGAATCTGCGCATTTTCTTTCAGTTACAGTTGTTAAATTGAAATGGCAGCACCTTACAGAAAATGATAACTTAATCATTTCATCGTCAAATGATCCAGCAAAGCGTTGATTGAAACGCTGTCCCACTCAGCCTTGGTTTCATTGCATTCATTTCCTAAAATAGACTACTTGTAAGAGCTATCCACAGATCTTTGTAAGTGGAGATAGGGTCGATCTAAAGAATGTAATTATTTACAGCTTGCGGTACTACACTTACGTGAACTGCATAAGCGATAATACAAAAGAATGAACTTTTTGCGCCTTAGTCAAACTTAGACATAGAAACATCTGTAAATGTATTTATATTTTTTAACATTTGCTTTTTATTATATGCAACTAGAAAGAAATCATGTACAATGTTGCAAGCTTTTATTACAATGCATCAGGAGCAAGATCTCATCTTAGATTAATATACTCTTATCTTTTAGTTCGAAATACGAAATGTACATTATACTAATTGTAGGATGTTGATGACAAATAGTTGTTTGTCTTTTGTGATTCAACATGTGGCCAGTTATAAAAGCAAAGCAGATGATTGTCCAGTAGCTGAGGGAAAAATTCTTATACATTTGGATTTATCTAGACAATGAAACCATTAAAATAATACGAGGGACCGACACTAGGTCTGTGCTGATCACTAGTAATTTTTTTTTCTGTCCTGCTTTATATGACTACACTAAACCAAGCTGTAACCGCGCGAACTCCGTGGCTTGCGGACGCGGCACTGACGGCACTGAATAGCTCGCATTAGTGTGACCAGAGACAGATATCAGTGTCATTATCACTTCAAAAACTTTTTGGTACTTTTAGCTACATTTAATTCCCAACAATGTATGGTCTAGAACGGATCTAACAGTAAGCTACCCGCTACATAACTTTTTCACTACAAGATTTGTAAATCAAGTGCACAACGTTGACAAATAGCATCATTTCACAATGACTGTTAAGAAATATGGAAAGATAAATGATTCAATTTTAAGCTAAGATGTTACACTACCACGTGTACAAAAATCAGATTTTTTAGCCGCATACTTTCTTCAAAATCGGTTGGGAAGCGTTACGAAACTAAGAAATCACGCGAAACGAGAAGTAGACTTTTTCTTTTTTCACGATGTAAGTAACGCTTTTAAGGAAAAAATAAGTTCATAAAACGATGTGCCGAAGTCTTATATACTGCTAAGAATTTTTAAAACATGAAAATCGGAGAAGTGGATTTTCCCCCATTTCGCCATCCCGGCTCGGGGCGGCGCGCAGTGTGAATGCACTACACGTTGGCCTGAGCTGGCTAGGCACGAGCCGAGCCAGTACGCGTCATCCTGGCCCAGCCCGGCCCGACCGGCAGTGTGAACGCAGCCTTAGTCTAGAGTTTTGCCTGCAGCGAGTGGGGAAATCTTCAGCACCTAGAGTCATATGTACATTTTCTGCAAATATTATCACTAAATTATGCTATTTATATTATCCTAGAATGAATAGCTTATCGTAGAGTGAATAACTGTTCGGTTAGTATGTGGTTTTATAACTCTTGGACCATTATAACTGCATAGAGTTGAGTATACATACTCTTATTTGCATATGACTTCTGTAAGTCACCTTCGATCTTATATCATAATGAAATCTGCAGTTATTCCTGTGTCTCTGCAAATCCCTGACTCATCACAATTTTGTGCAGATTAAACATACGATACTGTTGCTAGTAAGTAATACATTTGTGTTACAGTGAGTTAAAATTATGTTTGTTGCTAGTGTTGAAGCAGCATACATGATACACACAACACTTCACCAATCTCTCAATGTGCTACATTTTTATGAATCTGTTTGCAGTCAGTGTCCATTACATGTGGCACCGCAACATGCTCGTCACCTCTGGTACCTTCTTGGTACAGTCGCTCTATTTAGACTCCCACCTTTGCCAACATTGGCATTCACACTGTCACTCACCCCTTCTCTTCTACTACCTTGTCTCATAAAAGAGTGGGCCATTCTGACATGTTGGAAGCTGCCCTGAATTTTTTTACACTGCAAGAGTACATGTAAATAAATGCAGTATCAGTACCTTTGCTGCTGAAACTGACTAGAAGTATTTTAAAAATTGGTTATAAAGTTACTCATTTTCACTCCACAGAGAACAGCTCTTAACAGCAGTTTCTACAACTCTGCCTGCCTAGCACGCAAATCAGCAGAAGCATCCGCGACAAGTGTAGTGTCAAATGTCGCGGGAATCTCGAGCATCTAAATTGTATCGAAAATATCACTTATTAATTTTCTTTATTCTCTTGTCCGCCCCTGGTAGCTGAGTGGTCAGCCGACAGAATGTCATGACTAATGGCCCTTTGATTCCCGGCTGGGTTGGAGATTTTCTCCGCTCAGGGACTGGGTGTTGTGTTGTCCTTATCATCATCATCATTTCATCCCCATCGACATGCTAGTAGCCGAAGTGGCGTCAACTAGAAAGACTTGCACCAGGCAACAGTCTACCCGACACGAGACCCTAGCTACACGTCATTTCTATTTTATTCTCTTTGGTTATTGAAAGCTAAATTGTTTCAGATTAAATACAGGGTGTACATAAAGTCCAAGAAGACTTTCAATTATTTATTGCACAAGAACCAAACATAATGCAGATATCATACGTATGTCATTTTGAAGAAAAAACCCCAAAAAATTTTTCATATATACTGCCAAAGCGTAGTTTGGTAATTTGCTGATAGTCCGTGCTGGCTGCAAACGTGGCAAATTCAGGTGCGAAGCGAGTTTTCTGTGTGTTGGTTCATCCCGACCACCAGATCTCACTCCGTGTGACTTTTTTCTGTGGGGACACATTAAGGATCTGGTGTATGCACCGCCTCTACCACATGATGTAGCAGAGCTCTGGGAGAGAATACGGCACCCGACTGCCACAGTCGACGATGCCATGCTGAGACGGGAACGGCAAGAATTCGATTACCGTATTGACATCTGTTGGCTCGCTCGTGGTTCGAATATCGAATGTTTGTAAAAAAACTTTAAGAGTTTCTATTCAAAATGCAATATGTATGGCATCTGTACAATGTTTAGTTCTTGTGCAATAAATAATTGAAAGAGTTCCTGGACTTTATATACACCGTGTATAATTCTTTCAAAGGTGACTTCCAGTAAACAATAATTACAGCACTTCACGTTTCAGATGTCTTCCATTACTTACATTGGGAATTTAATGTGTTGAAATGGTCATCGTACATGCATGTACATCCCATAGCACACTTCTTGTGATGATTTTTATACATAAAAAACACAAAGTCTTTATAAAAGGAAAATTTGTTTGAGAAAAGTAATAAATTATGAGACAGAATTACAGACGAGTTCTACCTTCAGTTGGCAAAATGTGCAGAACTCCCATTAGGCACATATAAAAGTGAAAGTGACACAGTATCTAGCTTTCAGAACTAACAGCTTCTTTTTCTGAGAGGAGAAAGAGATAAGGTGAAAGTTGTTAAAAAGAAAGAGTAAGTTAATCCGACCTGTTGTGGGGTCAGTGGGAGTCCCATGTGAAGGGTTTCTGTACACGGGGAAATGGAATGCAGAAAGAATGTTCAGAAAACAGCAGGAAAGAGATGGTTGTTAACTATATCATAAAGATTGTTGAAAAACAGATATGAGTGTGAAGAAATGGGAAGAGATAGTTAAATACAAAAAAGCAGTAGCTGAATAGGAAAAGTTTTAGATAAATGCAGGAAAAGATTGCAAAACGTAGAAAGAAGATGGCTAATCAAAGAATTTGATTGATGAACAATGAAATGAAACAGTTGAACACTAAAAATGTAACCAAACAAGAAGAAAGGTCATTAAATGAAGAAAAATTGCAGGATAAAGAAAAAGTATCTTAAAGTAGAAAAAAAAGTAGCCAAACAAAGAACATAATCCGCAAACATAGGGAGGGCTTTGCTACACAGAGGGGAGTGAAGAGTTCATTGGCTGCTGTAAGTATGTACAGAAAAATTTGTGCACGAGGTAGTCATCAAATGTACTTTTAGTATTGCTAAAAATCAAGTCAGACTGCAGGGAAGTAGATCACTAAGTACTACACAAAAAGTGCACTACATAAAGGAAAAAAGATTGCCAAAGAAAGAAATATGATCGTCCTCACAACAGGAGGGTCTTTCTCTTCCCAGGCACTGGTAATCTCTTCAGTTAGTGCACTAAAACACTAATCACATCACATCGTGGGGTCTGAGTGACCTGGCCTTCCATTTTAACCCCTCATCCCCACCCCACCACAGGAAAGGAACTATTAATTCCAGCGACTAGATGGTGTGTTACTGTACACATTGTTAATGGTAACGGTGCCCGTGACTATCTTGAAGTGTCTATCAGCAGAACTACACATTTCGCCACCTGATGCTGCTACTTGACCACAATAGTTTGACAATTTTACTAGTGCTGCCAGAAGCGAAAAACGTTGGCACTAGCTGGAAGATATTCATTTATTTCGGTGAATACTGCCGATGTTAGCCTTCGCCTGGTGCAAAGTGCTACTGTACACATTGTTAATGGTAACAGTGCCTGTGGCAACCGACTGATGCCATCTTCTCCTCACCATTCCGTTCCCTCGGAGGTCGTAACGATGTGGCGAGGCACGGGTCCTGTCGTTCCCAATATCCGATGCACGAATCGTGACAAGCTGTAAGTAATGGCCAGCAATTCTGTCTCGTAATTTAAAAGCAAAGTACACACATATAGTAAATGGACAGTAATTCCGTACTGAACGTGCTTGATTGCGTTAGTAATTTCCTCTAAAATTCTTCCCGTTGTCCCCCAGGTGGAGAAGTACGATACGGAGTGGAGGCTACTACCGTACCCGTGCCAGGAACACAAGCTGGAAGGGCAGGCGACGACATTCCAGCTGGAGTCGCTGCAGCCAGACACGCACTACAAGGTGGAGGTGCGCGCCACCAACGCCATCGGCAACAGTGTTCCCGGTCAGATAATCGTCAGGACGGTCAAGGGTGAGTGCACTGGCGGCAGCTGAGCTGTGCTTCCATATCCTTTCCTAAGTCTGTGTGACGTGTCGGTTAACACTTGGAGGCCCCGACTGTCAGAGGTTTGTGTGTTGTAGGAAAGATGGATTGTCGAATGCTATCCAGATTTGGGTCTTGCAAACAGTAGTTCTGTGTTTGTTGTACAACTTGAGCCTTAATATCAGACTTGTAGCTTAATTAGCACTTTTGTAGGTTGACACACAGTCTACAACTACTCTGCAAACCACCATGAGGTGCATGGCAGAGGGTACGTCCCATTGTACAAATTATTATGATATCTTCCTGTTCCATTTTTATGTGGGGGGGTGGGAAGAATGAGTGTTTGAATGCCTCTGTGTGTGCAGTAATTATTTTGATCCTATCCTCACGATTCCTCTTTGAGCAATAGGTAGGGGGTTTTAGTATAACCCTAGCCTAAACATTTTAAACCGGTTCTTGAAACTTTGTTAATAGACTTTATCGGGATAGTTTGCATCTATCTTAAAGAGTCTTCCAGTTCAGTTCCTTCAGTATCTCTGTGACTCTCTCATACGAATTGAACAAACCTGTGACCATTCGTGCAGTCCTTCTCTGTATACCTTCAGTATCCCCTGTTAATCCTATCGGGGTGGGGCCCACACACTTGACCTATATTCTAGCATGGGTCGCACGAGTGATTTGTAAGCAATCTGTTTAGTAAACGGATTTTACTTCTCCAGTATTCTACCAATAAACCGAAGCCTACCACGTGCTTTATCCACGACTGAACCTAGGTGGTCATTCCATTTCATATCCCTACAAAGTGTTACACCAAGGTATTTAACTCATTGATATTATAGACATAGGATACTGCATTGTTTCATTTTGTGAAGTGCACAATTCTACATTTATGAATATTTAGAACAAGTTGCCTTTCTATGCACCATGTTAAAATGTTATCAAGATCTGAGTGAATATTTATGCAGCTTCTCTTAGATAGTACTTAATTATAGATAACTGCACCATCTGCAAAAATCCAGATTTTACTATTAATATTATCAGCTAGGTCATTAATATACAACATGAACAGCACTTTCTTGGGGCACACCTGAAGTTACTTCTACCTCTGACGATGACTGTCCATCCGAGAAAACATGCTGTGTCCTTCCTACCAAAAAGTCCTCAGTCCAGTCACAAATTTCTCTTGATATCCTTTATGATTGTACTTTTGACAATAAATGTAGGTGTGGTACTGAGTCAAATGCTTTTCAGAAATTGAGAAACATTGCATCTACCTGGTTACTTTGATCCAAAGCTTTTGGCATGTCATGTGAGAAAAGTGCGGTGGGGTTTCATATGATTGATGTTTTCGAAAACCGTGCTGGTTGCCATTGAGAAGGTTACAATGTTCAAAATACCTCATTATGTTTGAGCTCAGAATATGTTCTAAGATTCTACAACAAACTGATGTCAAGGACATTGGACAGTGGTTTTGTGAATAATTTCTACTACCCTTCTTGTAGATGGGAGTGCCCTGTGCCTTTTTCCAAGAACTGTGCACAGTTTTTCGTTTGAGGAATCTATGACAAATTGTAGTGAGAAGAGGAGCTATCTCAGCCACAAATTCAATATAGAATCTGACAGGGATTCCATCGGGGCTTGGAGCTTTGTTCAGTTTTAATGATTTCAGCTGTTTCTCAGCATCACTGACACTAGTATTTGTTTCATTCATCTTTTCAGTGGTACAAGGTTTAAATTGGGCAGTTCTTCTAGATTTTCATTTTTACAGGAATATTTGAAAACAGAGTTAAGCATTTCAGCTTTTGTTTTGTTACTCTCATTTTCAGTTCCTGTCTCATTTGCTAGGCACTGGATACTAACTTTGGTGCCACTAACAATATTTATATACAACGAGAATTTCTTTGGATTTTGTGAAATGTCATTTGACAATATTCTGCTACGGTATTCATTGAAGGCATCACACATTACTCTCTTGACAGCCAAATGTGTTTCATTCAGCACCTCTCTATCTATAGCCCTATGCTTGGTTTTACACCTATTATGGAGTAATCTCTGTTTCTTTAGAAGTTTCTTTACAGTGACTGTATACCATGCAGGTTCCCTCCCATTATGAACTGTTCTACTATGTACATATCTATCCAGTGTGTGATCATCTATTCTTTTAAACTTGAGCCAGAGTTACTATACATGCCCCTGACCTGTGCTGAAAGTTTCAGTTTCCTCATAGAGATATGACACTACTGATTGTTTATCTAGGTTACTGAACATATATATCTTTCTGTTTGTTTTAGTTGGCCTTTGTACTTTGGTAATCATTATTTCCCAACTGTATCATAATCACTGATACCGGTTTCGATGTGGACATCTTCAAAGATGTCGCATCTATTTGTTGCCATTAGGTCCAATATATTTCCTTCATGAGTGGGGTTCCTAACTATCTGTTCTAGGTAGTTTTCAGAGAAGGCATTTAGTAACCCACCACTAACAAATTTGTAATTTTCCCAATTAATTGTTGGGTGATTAAAGTCTCCACTGATAATTACGTATGATTGGGGAACTTACAAGTGAACTGAGATTTTCTCTTGAGGTTTCCGGTTACATCAGAAGATGAGTCTGGTGGGCGATGGAAGGATCCAGTTATCATTTTATGTCCACCTCTGATACTAAGTCTTGACCAAACAATCTCACATGCAGCTTCAATGTCTATCTTGGTGGATTTGAGTTTTTTGTCTACTGTGACAAATACACTACTTCCATTTCCTATCTGCCTATTCTTTTGATATACATTTAAATTTTCTCCAAAAATCTCACTGCTATCAATTTCCGGTTTCAACCAGCTTTCTGCACCTAGTATTATGTGAGCTTCACTGCTTTTCGTGAGTGCTTCAAACTCTGGGACTTTGTTACAAGTGCTTCGGCAGTTCATCATTAGGATTTTAATACTCTCACGTGTGGGAGCCATTTCTTTTGATCTTACACTGTAGTTGCCATTATCTGGGCTTGCGTTGAGAGTCTCCTTGTGTTCAACCCACACACAGTGAGCTACCTGATTAGCACCCTCTGATGTGATGTGGAGTGCACACCAGTCAGCATTACTTTGGGGAGTACTTCGTCATTTTCCTTTCTTATCCTATACTCTGTTCAAAATTACTTTGGTATGTGCACCTCGTGGTTGGAACAGAATTTCCACATCTCTCAGTGGACACACACATAATCTTCCATTTCATTCGACTCACACAAACTCACAGATTTTTTTGATGTACATAGATGAAACTGGTATCAGTGTGTTCTTCAAGTCTTGCACTCTGTGTTTATTTTGGTATCCACATCAACAAATTTTAAAGATAATTTATGGAAATTTTATGATAATGCATTTCCTGATGATGCTAGGAAAATATTGACAAACAAGAAACTGTTTCTTGTTGGAGTTAGGTGCAAATATGAGTGTGGAATCTTAACAATAAATCGTATTTTCATGTGCTCCAAGCTTTAACTCTGATGGAGATTACAAGCACAAGACACTTAAGAGTTAAATGCGTCACATAATGTTCTGTTCGATGGTACGTCCATCGCAAAGTGGTCACTTGTCAGGTTTTGTTACGAGGAGTAGGATACTGGGTTTATAATCTGTTACCGTGCTTTATGATCAGCTGTGTATTTTTGTCTACTCTTCCTGTCAACAGTTGATAACCAGAGAAATGTTCATAGTGAGGGCCCAGGTTGTGCAGAACAATAAGTAGCTATGTTTATCTGGTGTGAAAAAGACTGCTTCCTTAGAGGTGAACAGGAATTTGCTGTATAAAGGATGTTTCTTTATCCTTGATAAACATGGATGTGAGGTATCACATCATCAACAAATGAATTTATTTTGTTAGTCCTCTTATTGATAAAGTGTTTTTCACAATTTTGATGTTTTTATAGCTTCCTCTTTATTTTCAAAGATTTCCTTCTTCACAACAGTATTTTTGTTTGTATTCAGAGCTCCAGCAGGTTTTTTTGTTCAAGTAATTTTGAACAGGGTATTGCCGATGTCTGTTGTTGCAGCAACATACCTAAATAGATTGTTAAATGGCTCATACTTGTCATTTGTTAATATGTATTTTTGCTTCACATATTTTTAATTATGTCACTTTACCATCTCTGTACTCATGACAAGCGTACCCGGTATGTATTGCAAAACACATTTTTCGTCTGTATACAGCCTATGTACCAGTCTGCTGCTGAAGGACTTAACTGTAACTATGAATAGTTATCCCCACTGCTATCCATTGTTTATATTGTTAAAATATTTTTTATTTACATTATCACAAATCATTTTTTTGGCGGCAATCTTCCTGTGATCTTGAATGTCTCTCATACAGTTAAAAATGTTAAATGTAGTAAAACAGTTGCTACAGTTGTACAAGTAATGCCAGTTTCTACATTCACAACACAGATAAAGAATAAATTTGTAAACCAGTGAGAATTGAGGTTATGTTACAGCACAGAAATTGTCTCGCTTAATGATGGTGTTATCTGAGGGACACGTGATCATCAAGTCTCACTGGCCCCTCAGATGTATTCTCAGAAGAAAATAAAATTACAACCCATTTGGGAAGTAGAGACAGTAACTCCTTTCCCTAAGGTTTTTCACTTGCTCACTGGTTTTTTGTAACAAGTTTCAGTAAATATTTAACTGCTGTTGGGCACCCCAGTTTGAAAGTTGCATATTTATGTTGACGATTACTAATTCCGACCAGTATTTGATCAGCTTCAGATCTATATAGTTGCTTTGGCCCTCATATGTATACAGAACTACAAATTACAATGTCACACATAAAATTTCCCATCTGTGCTGCATCCTTATATCCAGTGTACTGTATCATTATAAGCCTGCCAGTAGGTTTCAGAATCACACAAAGTTTTTATGATGAGTGGCAGGAAGGGGTCAGGGTGGGGGAATCGTTGTTGTGGTTTTCAATCAGAAGACAGGTTGGATGCAGCTCTCCACACCAGTCTATCCTTTGCAAGCCCCTTTGTTTCTGCGTAACTACTGCGGCCTACATCCTTGTAATCTGTTTACGGTAGTCAAGCCTTGGTCTCCCTCGACAATTCTTACTCCCCCAGTCTTCTGCCCACTTCATTACCAGATTCATAATTCATTTATGCTTTAAGATGTTTCCTATTAGCCTTTAAATTTCTTTTTTCTCCAATTTAGTTCAGTATACACTTGTGCAGTGATGGTCTGGCTTGGCTGCCAGCTTTGCTTCCAAAACTTAACAAAGTTTCTTTATTTTTCCTTAAGTCTCACCCTCCTCGAATGCCTGTCCCATATTTGCGAACGTTTTATCGCAGGTTTACCATTTTCTAGCTTACCTGTAACTTCTAATTTCTTCTTTATCACTTCAATAGTATGTTTGCATTTATCTGTCACCTTTGTAGCGCTTGCAAACTGTCCGTAACTTCAGCAACAACAAGAGATGTTATAAAGGTTAACTCTGTCAACAGTCTGTTTTAGAAGCTGTTAAGAGATCTGTTGGTGGTAAGAAAAGTATGACTGAAAATGCCTTCTGCCAGTTGGATTATCAAAACAGAGCAAACACTGAGAAGGGAATCATCCCAGAAGAAAACCAAAATTTTTTCTTGTAGTATTGGCTTTAAATGAGTTGGAAATTATCGATGTTTAGCTCCTAGGGGAGGGGATAGGCAAACAGGTAGATAGTAAATTGACTACAGATGTTACATGATAGAATCATCATAAGATTGGAAGATGAGAAAGGAAACAATTGAAAAATATTTCTGCTATGCCCGACGGTGGTATTTTGGGCCTGCAGCATCTTCCAGCAGTAAAACACGAGTCACGGCATAATAGTGTATTTTAAACAAAAAGTTTGTTCTTATAACAACATGATACTTAAGGCTTCACTCATTTATTTATTTATTTTTAAAATTACCTAACCAAGACCTAGGTAACACACAAACTGATTAATCTACACACGGATAATCAGAAGCTTGCTATAGGAAATAAATGCTCTGTACTGATACTCTTGTCTCAGTTAGGTTATATTTGTTATGAAACTATAGGACAGAATTAGTAGCCTGTGCTTCCTTCAGGAGGTGAAATACCAGAACTACTGACAGGCACATGTCAAGATACACATGACATTTTCCTATCTTTCGAGTCTTGTTGCAAAGATTAGGGAGACAGAGATGGAGGTTGTGTTTATTCCTGCATGTCAGGAATTTAAAATGGTGTGTATTAGCAAGTAGCATAACATGTAAGACGAGTGGGATGCTGTTTGGCAATACTCATAAATTTAAATTTGTGACGTGCTGGTATTAATGGTGAAGATACAGATAGTCGCGGGTAGGATTGAAATCATTTAGATAAAGTATAAAGTTATTCATAAGTTCCACTGGTATTTCAGAGTATGACTACTCAACACCTACAAGATGTTCAGGAAAGTGACACAGAGTGGCAGGTAGAGAATCTCTCCAAATTTCAATTTGTAATACACACCGAGGCATAGGTGGGGGAAAAGCATGGTGTATTTTGCATCCTTGAATTCACTAGATATGAGCCAGTTGTGACAGTTCATTGATGCTTTTGTACCAAATATCTGGTAAAATCTCCAACAGACAAAAGAATCCTGTGGTGGCACCACACGTTATGGGGAACTGGCTGCTTATGTTGTCTTAAGAAGACGGGCCAGTCGGCACTGTCTGCAGGTGGCGCATGTGCAGGAATCATTCTTTGGGAACACCAAGAAATCGACAATGTGTGTGAGCAGAGGGCTGCAGCTACCGCACTCAACTGCCTGGGGGCATTCTGTGCAAATTTCTGCATGTAAAACGAACTGGCTGCACTTTTTACATGCTACTTGAGACAGTGAGCTTCGTTCTGATTTTCACAAATTTAATGTTAGATACATATATTATTCACAAATTTGCACATACGTTTCCTCAGCTTTCTAATGCTGTTTGCAATGTTTTTGTGACTTATATTGTTTGATCACAGATAATGATTTTGTCCATGTAAAGGCATTTTTGCGTTGTTACGTTGTCATAAAAAATAAACAGTTAAAACTAATTACACTCAGACATCCCTAATTATATATACTTAGTGATTCTGCGTCTCCTATAACTTGTTTTTCATATCTTAACAAGGCACGCTTTTTAAGTAAGTACTAAAATTAAAAATAAAACAAGTAGACTTTTCTTAGCAGTTTTATTTTTACATGAAAGCCTGTACTTTAATCTACTTCTCTACATAATTCTCAGCAATATTAAAGCACCTGTCACATCATAGAACCAGCTTTTGAATATCATCCTTATAGAAATCTGCCACCTGATTAGACAATCATCTCTCTCACTTTCTCCATCAAATCATCAGTAATGTCTGAAGGTCGACCACTTCTTTCCTCATCGTGCGCATTCGTATGGGCATCTTCAACAAGCTCTCATCCATTTCCGTACCACTCTACCTCTCATAATGTTTTCTCTACACACTTCACTGATGTGACAACAAGTTTCAGCCAAAATTCACACCTGTAGCAGTAAGAAAACAAATTACAATGTTTATTTCACAGAGTGCAGGATTCTCAATCAGAGGAGGCATTTCAGTTACGATACTCACTGAACATTTTTGGGAATTATGTAAAAAAGTAGATTAAAGTACAGGCTTTCATCTAAAAATGAAATTGATAAAAATCTACTAGTTTTATTTTTATTTCAAAGTGTTATTTACTTAAAAAACATGCCTTGTATTTATGAGAAAATTCAGTTTTTTACATGTGGGATGTACGCCCCATCCTGCAATTAAAAATAGGTGATATTAAAAAAATAAAAATAAAATTACAATGACAGTTCAGTAGTACTCACAGTAACCTTTCCATAGACACCACGTTTGTAAGATTTGCTTAGGGCATTATCGAAATATTAGTTTTTGAAGATTGTTATGTAGAAAAAATATTTAACATTAAATAACATAAAAATTACACTTCATATTGGGGACTCATCTTCACTATGCACTTGCCATAATTTTGTCTTTGTAACCATGTTACTGGCTTCTCTGTTACTAGGTGGGTTTAATTTTTAATATACAAAGTGTGATCAGAAAAATACAGTTAATAATTTTACTAGAAACAAAGTAATAAGCTTACATGGAATTTGATTTCATCTGCTTCAAAGTAATATCCTTGGCTAGTAATGCACTTATCCCAATGTTGAATACATGACTGGAATCGTTTCTGGAAGGCTTCTTGTGGAAGGGTGTTCAGGTGGTCTGTTGTGGGCCTCTCAATATGAGAAATGGTGTCAAAACATTTTCCTTTGAGATTTTTTGAAAGAGTGAGAAGTCGCATGGTGCTACGTCTGCTGAGTAAGGCGGATGTGGACAGATAGGAACAATTTAACCATCCAAAAATTGTTGAATCAAAAATGTGGTGCTGCACAGGGCATTGTCATGATGAAGAAGGAAGACATCGACACACTTTTCTGGTCTCTTTCTTCGTACATCGTTTTGCAAAAATTGCAGAATGCCCTTGTAAAATTTGATGTTTGCAATTGATTAACTGGTCTTCCAGTGGGAACTCTGAATTTTTGCCCTACCCACACACTAAAGTTTCATCACCGGTTACAATTTTGGACATGGAGTCCAGGTCTGAATAAAGATGCTCCTTTAACTCTGTGAAAGTGACACACAATTTTCCTTCTGTTCATTACTCAAAAGTCGTGGATCAAATTTTGCACTCACTAGTCTCATTTGCAGATTATAAGTTAAAATGCTTTGCACAGACTCATACAAAATGCTAAGTTCTTTGCTAGACTTTCAAATAGTTATTCACCTGTTTGAACAAACAATTTTTGTCACCTTTTGCTCGTTCTCTTCTGGTTTTGGGGTTAATGGATGTCCCGTACGTTGCTCGTCTCGTACTGTCTCATTTCTGGTTTTATCGTTGATGCCACCTGTAAATGGTCTTCAGAGTTACAGTATTATGGACATACATCAATTTCAACATTTTATGAGTTTCTTTGGCACTTTTTGCGACTTGAAACAGAAGTTAATGTAAATGCATCAGTAACAGAAAATTGAGTCCGCCTCGATGCAAAACACCTTGTTATTCATTTATTTCTTTATTCACCCAAACAAATAAACGAATAACAAAGTTTTTTGCATCAAGGTGGACTCAGTTTTCTGATATTACTGTTTTTCTATGCAAACAGGGACCAAATGAAATAGTTCAAAGATAAAATCATTGTTAAAGCATTGTTCGAAATCCACGATGCACGACAGACACGGAAAACACAACCTCACTCTAATGTCTCTGGATGCTGACTGACAAGTCAGAACTTGTTCCATCTTGACACTGCCTGTCTTAACAGATCAGGCTGTCAGATAAATTACATTAAATGGTTTTAGCAACAGTAGTTGCTGATAAAAATTTCATTCACTCTATTTTTTGGTCATACCTCATATTTTGTCTTATTTTACACCTGTTCTGGCCAATGAAGTCAGCCATAGCAATTAGCCTTCCAAGTTTCGCACTATTGGACAGGTTTTTCCAACTACGAGGCCAGAGCCGGTATCTATGTTTTGTTTGACTTGTGGTCTAAAATTCTCATACTTCGGGCATCTGCCAATCACTGTGCTGGAAAGAGCAGTGTCCTCTACTGATGTCAGCATGAGACTAATACAGCTGCTGGGCCCTGCCTGGCTTGCCTAATCAACTTCCTCAGCTGTCAATACATGCACCCGACTCAGCCTCGCATCTTCCTAATGTCACAACAGGATGCACAGCTCCGTCTGTTTTGTAAAGGAGAGACAGTTCCCATAGTTCATAGTTCAGAGAAATTTGTGCTGGAAGGGAGTATCTAAATGACCTGTGTAGTGAAGCAGCCGTTGAAGTCATATGTGCTGTGGTGCACAGCTTATTGGTCGGTGAAGTTTGTGGCTCGCCACAGTTTAGCAGTGGCCATTCATGTGAGTAGACTGTCTGTCGTGCCCATACAGAATGCTGTACAGTAATTGCAATATAATAATGTAGAACATTGCTGCTTTCACACATGGACCTGCCATTTATTATGTAGGAAATGAAGACAGGTCAAGAACTTGGGCCAACCACAAGGGAATGAACTGTGGGATGCAGGGTTGGGAATATGATTGGACTAGGGATGGATGAGAATATTTTGCAGGTTGAGTGGGCAGTGGAACACTACTTTGGGGGATGCGGGTTGGATTTTGGATAGGAGATCCTCATCTCAGGACACGACTAGAAGTAGTCGAAGTTATGGAGGATGTGGTTTAGCTTTTTGAGGGCAGGGTGATACTGAGTGATCAGCAGAGTGCTGATTTGTGGCCGGTTAATAGGTTTGCTTGTACCAGAGGATCAGATGGTGTGGGAGATTTGTTTATGAATGAGCTGGGTAGGATATTTTGTCAGTAAAGACTCTGGTAAGGTTATCACTATATTTTGACAACTGCTGTTTTCCACTGATGACGCGACGTTGTGTTGTGAGGCTGTAAGGAAGAGATTTTTTGACATGGAGCCTATAACAGCTGTCAATGTAGAGTTATTGTTGGTGGTTTGTGCACTCAATATGGGCAGACGTATTTATGGGGCCATCTGAGAGGTGGAGACTGACATCTAGGAAGATGGCTCAAAAAGTTGAGAAGTATCAGGTGAAGGAGATTTGGAATAAGTGTTGAAGCTATGGTGGAAAGAGCAAATGTTGCCCTTCCTATGAGTCACATTGTGAAAATGTAATAAGTGAATGTGATCCAGGTTCAGCATTGCACCTGATAACCAAAAAGGCCGGTTCACTGTCGTACTATATCAGAGAAAAATTTCAGATAAAATCAAACTTGCTTTTCAAGAAACAAAGCTGAAAACAAATTTCAGAACATAGGCAAACCAGTACAAATGTATCATTGCGTAGAACAATCCTGTAAGTTTACCTGTTCAGGTGTTTACAAGTTGAAATATGATAGCTGTCAGAAAATGTGCGTAGGAGGGACAGGAAGAACTTTTAAAACAATAGTTAGGAAACAACTTAATATCACTGGCATCTTCATTTAGCTTACACCTGAAAGAACAAAAACACGCAGCCTGTAACATATTACAATGCTTGTCAATCTTACACACCACTGAAAAGGGTAGCCTGCTAAATATTTTGAAAGAAATAGAAATTTTCACATATCTGACAAAAAGTCTTGATGTTATTTTGAATTAACAGGTTGACCGAAAAACAAAGAATTCATTGAAAATTTCACAAATGTTCTCATAAACCTTTGGTGCTGAAATCATTCCTCCGTTTAGAAATTTCACTAACGCTGGTGATAGAAATGAAATGATATGTCAGGCAATGGAAAATCCAGGATGGAAAAACTGTTGCCAAAACAAGTGGACTACCCTGTTGCAGAACATGCTGCGAAACATGATATCCTACATTTCAGTGTTTGCTTTATAGACTGTGCCATATGGATCCTTCCCACCAACACCAGCTTGTCTGAACTGCGCAGGTGGGAACTTTCCCTGCAATACGTCATATGTTGCTGCAACCCTCCTCGCCTCAACCTTTGTTAGTCAGTGTTCTGACTCATCCAGCCCCTTCCCTGTTCCCATTCCAGCACTACACAGCCATCATTGCACCACTACACCCTGTCTCTCCTCTTCCACTGCTACCAAAACCCCACCCCTCCCGATCTCTCCCCTGCCCTCTGTCTAATGCACAGCACTTCACTGTCTGCCACCCCCACCATACTATCCCTCCCTCTCCCCGCCCCAGCCCCTCCTTATTCCCAACCAGTCGCCACTCCCATCATGCACTGGTGCTGCTGCTTGCAGGGTGGTTTCAGTTGCCTGAGACTGCAATTTTGTGTGTGTGTGTGTGTGTGTGTGTGTGTGTGTGTGTGTGTGTGTGCGCGTGCACGTGCGCGCGCTTGCACATATGTGTTTCTATTGTTGATGAAGGCCAGTGGCCAAAAGCTTTAATTGTGAAAGTCTTTTTGTTGTGCATATCTGCGACCAAGCATCTCTACTATATGGTGAGTAGCAACTTTCCTTAATATAGTCTATGAAATAAACAACTCAACAAATATATTTGGATGCTAGCAAATTGCCATTGACAAGCACATAATCTCTAAATTTACATGCATATTTAAACTGTCGTACAATTAAATAATTATATGACTGTTGCTGGCAAATGTCTTTTGGTTGTGATAAGAAAGCAATATATAAAGCAAGTTAAATTATATGAAAAAATAGCAGTCACATTAAATAATACAAAACACTGAATGGCAGAGGATAAATGTATTTTGAAAAATATTTTTTCTGCTGTAAAGAAAATGCTGCTGACAATTGTCAGCACCAAATACTAGACCGACAATAAATAAATAAATAAATATGAGATATTGTCAATAACTCCATCTTGTTTTTTCTTAAGGAGTTATGTCAAAGATAATGTCTTCCTGCTTCCACTACCATTTAATTTGCAAGAGTTGCAACTAAGGATCAATTAATGCACTAGCCGATATTGACTGTGACGTGGTAGGAGGTGTACAACAAGAGATTGAGTATCATATTGAAGCAAATGGTTCCCATACTGCACACTTGAAATGCGAGTCAAAAACTTGGAGAGATGCTCCAGCCATTGGTATGTGTCAATGTTGCTGTATCTCTCATAGTTTTTGTGCAGTTGTCTTGTGAAACCCTGGATGTACTTATGAATGATGCTGTACAATAAAACTATCCTAGATTTTGGAATTATTAGTTCATTTCTCTGAGAGGAAAGAGCAATTGATTGGAAAGTAAAGAGCACAGGTTGAGATGCACCCACCTGCTGTGATCTCTGTGTCCCTCTGTCTGTACAGCATGTGGCCCATCTCAACCTGCAGTCTGGTTGGGATGCCTTTACTTCCCACCCAGTTGCTCCTTCCTCCCTGAGCAACAAACTTACACTTTAGAAGGCTAAGTATATGTGTTTTCCAACAGTGCTTAGAATTTCATCTCCTGAAGGCAAACACTGGAGAGCTGTGATGTCATTCTATGATCTTCACAATTTACTTTTCCTTTTGGAGCGATTTTAAGTACACTGGTCAACAGTCACAAAACGTTTTTTTCATTTATGAGATCAATATGAGGTGTTTCTGCAGGATAATTGAAGGGGTCAGCAGAAGACAGTGCTAACTCTCAATTTAATAAAGATTAGTTTGGTCACACTATCTGTTGTATTGTTGAGTGCACCACATGCTAGCAACAACTTTTCCAATATTTACTACTAGAAAGAGAACAATTACTATATAATTTTTTGCCGTACTGTGTACTATGGTCTCCTGTTTGAATTCAATCAAACATGTAATGTACAGCAACTCAAAATATGCTCTTGTGGGTTACCACTTTCTTCCACCAACCACTTCAGATCAGTCCTCAATTCAGGTCTAATTTCAGAATTTGTGTATCAACCTCAATTTTCATATAATGATGTTTTTGTAAATTACTACTGCAGCATATGTGTTATATGTCTCTGGCAAACAACAAGACTTCCAAATGCAGACAACAAAATAATCTATCAGTACATAAACGAATCAAGGAAATTAATAAAATAAGAATAAAGAAAAGTAAAGAATCACACAATAATATTTCCCTCCAAATTTCTTGTGATACTTGGAAAGCCAGTAATCCGACAACATTGCGATACTCCATTTGCCTTGATGAAGATTCTCAATTTGGGACATGTCATGGTGAAACTGTTCCCCATGTTTATCACTAATGCCACCAAAGTTATCTGGGAAGACATCCCTGTGATCATTCGAGAAATGTAGTTTAAAGTGACAAGTTACATTGTGTAATGTGGTATGATCTCTGTAGTTCTTGTACAATATTTATAATAGTTCTCTGCCCTGTGGTTTACTAAAAAGTTGTTCCAGACACATGAAAGATAGCCTTGCCAATTTTAACACCAATCTGCAAATCAACAAAATGTTCGTGACTCATTAATTCCTTAATTTGCAGTCTCGCAAATACTCCTCCCTTCATTTTGCTTTACTGGTCCATTTGTAGTTTTGCCTGTGGCTTTCACAAATTTTGTGTTGAGACACACGTTTTTGGGGTCAACAAGAACAACTCATTTTCTTAAATTAATAGTCTTTTTTTCTGTGTGCTGTTCCACTTGCATTGAAAGTGGCAGTGCTTTGTAAACTGAGCTGAGAAAAATTGTGATATCTTGACATCTCCACACACATGCTACTTGCATTTACAAGTTTGTAGCAGTTTTAAGGTTCTCATTTTTCCTTCTGATTAGCTGCATGAGGAATCAGAACAGATCCAGATTTGTTCCCACTGTGAGAATTACTATTTTTGGACTAACTTTGCTGGATCTCTGAACAAGTACCACTTATTTACACTGAAATTGTAGCCGAGAGTCTCCGTAATGAACTCGCTGTCATTTCTTGAGGTAGAAATTTAACCTGAGGGCCATGTTGTGTAATTACCAATATATATTTTGATTGTTCTTTAGCAATTAAATCTGAAAAATATTCAAGTTGCGTCGCAGGAGAATAACCTAGTGTTTTCAAGGATTTCGACAGATAGAGGCTTGTGTCTCATAAGAAAACTGAGCCTGGTAGCCAAAGAGTGATATCATTTTTAAATTCAGCTCCCACGACTTGGCAAAGCACACTGTTAACATTCTTTGTAATAAAAATAATAGTATGAAGGCTTTCACGACCGGATGAAATATCTTCTGGTAAACCTTGCGGGATGTAAGGTCGTGGTCCATGAAACTCTTCAGCTCCTGACGTTTCGTCCAGTGCTTCGCTGGACATCTTCAGAGGGGGTGTTTCTCCTCCGGTGAGTCGGCAAGTCTTGCCGACTCACCGGAGGAGAAACACCCCCTCTGAAGATGTCCAGCGAAGCACTGGACGAAACGCCAGGAGCTGAAGAGTTTCATGGACCACGACCTTACATCCCGCAAGGTTTACCAGAAGATAATAAAAATAATGTTGACCTGTGTTCCCAGATGATATGAATTGAATAGGATGTGCATACTTAGCAATAAGTATCTCCTGTTTGCTCATGCCACTCCCTGAACTTTTCTGTTGCAGATCCGAGCCAGATGCCAGGTACTCAGGCCGGACAGTCGTCTGCGGCCCCCGCCCGCCCCCATCTCCACCTCCTGCCACCTGTACTCCTGTCCCTGTTAACGATTTCCCTAACTTATATCCGGCTATGCTAAGATCTTAGAACTCGATAGGTGGGGGGTGGGAGGGGGGAATTATCGACGTCCTCTTGTTTACTTTCTCCTCGTCCTCCGAAATGGGGATCAGTGGAGATCTCGTTACGGGATAGTCGGGTCAATTAAAATTTGTCGCTGGGATCATTTCTGTGCGTGTCAGGTTTTCTGCGATTCTTAGGAAAGTGCTTGATGGGCAAACATTTTTGTTCTGATAGTCTTACTATTCAGTTTTGGACTACTATACTTGCAGTACAGAAATCTCTGGGCACTGAGTGTGTGCTTTCTAACTAATTCCGTCTTTTCGTTTCTTATTTCCCCTCCCCCTCTATTATAGATCTGCTCAAAGGCCAGTGGGCTAAGAAAAGTAGACCATTTACTAAAACTGTCTGATTTGAGTATTTTCACTACAGATTTGGTTGCGTTGAAGTTTTTATTGTTAATTTTAGAGAACTTATGTTGAAGCTAGTTAGTTTTATTTCTATTACTTGCAGTATTTCCCAGTATTGGATTACTTGTAATCTGCTAGTGATTGGGAATTTATTATGCACATAATTTATGTGTTATATATTTGCGATATTTTTCTTGAGTTTACTCATTAGATTACATTGCTGGTGGCATGAGCTTTTAAAAATATGTCCGTTATTTCCCTCGGGAACTGAGCACCAGTGAGAATTTGAGTGTGTCCTCCCTCTTCAGTTTACTTTACGTGAATCTCAGTGGCAGTGTATGTCGACAATAAACAAGGACTGAGACGCCGATATAGTAAACTGAAGGAACCAGTTCAGTACACACACATCATGAAAGACTTCTATGAAGCACATGCCTCTATGTATGTAAGATGTGCTAGCTAATTACCTTAGGGCACTATAGTAAAGCATCGTATGAGATTCTCATTTTTAATAGGTCTGTTTTTAGGAATCTCCAATAATAAGTAAAATTGTAGGAAATTATATCTATTCCGTTCCAAAACAGTGTCATACTTGTCCACAAAATGTCTTGTTCTTCCAGAGATCATATTAATGGGCTGTAATGAAATGAATGATGATTGAGGTACAGTTATAGAGTCAAAAAATAAGGATGAATTACCTGGCAAAGTTTTGAAAGATTTATGCAGTGCTCTGTGAAAATATATCCCAGTTTTGTAGGAATATTTCTTTCTCCAAAGCAGCACCACATCTTACTCTCTAATAGTGGCATGAAGGTCACATATTCAGGAAATATTAAGGTAGGATTCCATGTTCCAGTCCATTGGTAAAGGTGTGTTTCTCATACAACAGACCAATCCAGTATTTAGAGAAAGTTAATGTATAAATAAGAAAATTTGTCAGTTCACGGAGGCATATTTAATCACAGTCTGATTGTCTCAGTGGTGTGCAGTTATTGTGAAGGGGGTGAGGAAAAAATCTGATCTGCTGCCACATCTCACCATATGACTCAAAAGATGTGTGCCTGTTGTGGGATGGGAGCTGGCAGAACCAGTGCCGAGAGAAGACACTTGAGATTTGTGTTGGGCCAGTCAGAAGCTCACAGGAGTCCATGTACATACTGATTCCTGAGCATTCTGCCTTGGGAATTAGTAGCCTTGTGTGGGAGTGATAATACGTGTGTGACAGATGTATCAGAAGACTGTAGGCCTGTGTCCTGTAATGTCAACATTTTGAAAAGGAAATGCCGTTCAGGCACACTTTGAATTTGCATATTATGTGGCAAACACTGCTTGTTCTCACTTGACCAGAAGATACCATAGTTTCCCAAGCTGTGACCTCCGTGGTTGTCGTCTGCTCTTTTTTAGAATCTGCACATGCATGACATAACAAATACCTTATAGTTAAGTGCACGTTCACCATGCTTCCCCATAAATTCTCCTTTTCTTTCACCTAGTGTTTGCTTCCATGCTTCCTCCCGGTCTCACTTATCCAGGTAATTTTCTTGAAAAGAAATTTTTCAGTTTCATGTACATGTGTGTGTGTCATCACATTCTGCAATGCTTCAGCGGCACTGGAGTATCACATAGCTGTATTTTTTTTATCTCCTTGTAGTTTTAACAGTACTGTGTGTTTGACTTGTATTCATCAACTATTCTCATTCTTGCACACGCACTACCAGGTAATGATGAAACTTCTTTTTTGTATCCAAGACAAGAGAGCCACAGTCAAATTAGAACATGTCAGCTTATTTACATGTTTCTCTCACCTACTGATTCTTTAATAATACATTTAATGAGATTGAAAATTATCAGTATTGCTATTTTCTCTATTGAGATTTAGATTCTGGTATGTCTCAGAAGGTGGCTTTGTAGCTTCACTGATTACATGTTTAATAATTTCTTACTTTCTTGCTTATGCAAAGCTGTATGCTATTGAGTGCTTTCATATTGTAGAGTATCAATTAGAAGGAGCAACTGTCTTAACACAATTTGCAGATTCATTTTAATTCTCACAAGACATGTTGCCATATACAGAATAATGAAGATTATTTGAGATTAAATGGACACCAGGTTTACCATGTAATATGTACATCTGTGATGTTTTTTTTGGTATTTCAAAATATTGAAACTGTGGTTTTGGCAAATGATAGTACGGGAAGAGGCAGGAATTGTGCCATATGGTTAATATTAGCAATTTTTTACTATCAATATATTGAGGTAAACTCGTCTTTGTTAATGGGAGAAATTTCCTTTTATAATGACATTAAATATCTTCTTGACGGAGGTACAGTTGTATGTCACTTGATGGTGGTTGTCACAAACTTTTTTGACAGAATGTCCTGGAAATGCATTAAATGTTAAGTCAGAGTTTGACAGCAAAGTGTGGCTCAAGTCATTTTATTTGTGTGCTCTCTCAGGTCTATGTCACTCTCATAGGTACCATATTTCTTGGCTGTCTCTATCTTTTTTAGTTTCGTGTTAGTGTGTTATGGCAATCTTGCGGTCTTCTAAGCTTTTTGAAAATGTAGTTAGAAAAGTACATTATTTTCTTTTTTAAAAATAAAAAAGACCAAGCTTACCTCAGTATCTTGCTAAATAAGGACAACATAAAATGAAAGAGAGGCAATCACTCACCAACAGCTGATTAGTGTGTGGTGCTTAGAAATAGGCAACAGAAAAGTGTGTTTATGCTAGCTTACGATCTCTTGCTCTTTCTTTAGTAGAAGTACAAACATTCACACACACACACACACACACACACACACACACACTCACACACACACATACACACACAAATGTGCCCACCTGTTCTGAAGTTGCAGGTATTAAATGTATGGCAAATACTTTCTTCTTTGTGTCATATCATTTGTAAAAACACCTCATTTCAATGTAGTCAACAATTTATGAAGCATTAATGGAGTTCACCATCTGTAAGGCACCGTGCATAATGAAGTATGAAACATGAACTAGATGTACAAGGAAGAAAATAAGCCACTTGGACCCTGTGGGCTTCTGCACTGGTGTTAGTTGTTACTGGTTTCTCTTGATTTTAACATTTCCATTTGCACATGTAAGATATCAATGTCATTATCATTTTTCCCCATAGCTGAGTTAGGATACTGCAACAGTTGTACAGTATTTATATGTATATATAAATGTAAACTAGGTTGGTATGGTAACTGGGATGTAGAAATTATTATTATCATTATCAGGAAGAAAGTGATATACATATGATGCAAGTGATACTTTTAAAAATACAATTTGAAATTAATGCTAGCACTGCCATTTCACAATGTTTGTCACAAAAGCTGTATTGGCTCAGAATGGGAGCTGTAGCTTATTCATGGGGTGCAGAGAGCAATCGTATAGGAGGCGAGTTCTCTGCCATGTGAGTCTTCCACCACAAATGCTGTTTTTCAGGTTTCGGAGTGACTGTGTGAGTAGTGTCCAGTTGTAAATACAGAGGATTGCAATTTTGCTACAGTGTGCAGGAGTCACAGTGACGATACTGATATAACACACACTGTTGTCTTATTTTTATTGTTACGGTGTCTCATGTTGCATATCTGAATTAGCTGATAGTGTACTAATGTGTCACGGTCTCTGACACGTTCTTCAGAATCTCATGAAATCACATTTGAGTCCAGAAAAAGATCCATCGTTCTAGTCAGATGGCATTGTTTGTGATGTGAAGGGAGTTATGAAAATTGCTTTAGAGAAGCTGAAGGCATCATTCCTTACTAAAGTTATTGTCCATGTTGCAAAGTTGTGTTTGGAATGGAAACTATGTTCTTCCATATAGAATATTATTTTTTGAATCTGCAAAAAGTATGATATATTTATGAAGCACTAGTTGTAAATATTAAGAATGTCACTCCTCTGGTTTGCATTTATTAATATCTGTTTATTCGTAAATAATTTTTAATCAATATTCTCTGTTGCATTTAGTAATTTATGTTTTCGTCATAATTCAATTGCTCTGTTATTGCTCTTTTGATTTTGTTTATCCATATGTAGATTTACCAGTGTAAGTACTTCTGTTCTCATTTTCATTTAAGGTAAAAGCAAGAAAATGTCTGTGAAATCAAAATGGATAAAAACATAAACAAATAAAAAGTGATTTGTGATTATATGTTCTATGTGAAAATTCAGATGGAATGTACATCCAGCAATAATTGTATAATGTGTCTATGATAATATTACTTCTCTAAAAGTCAATAATTTACTTGTATTTTTTGCTTATTTTCTTAAACATTATTAATTTGTGTGTCTTATGTAGTTTCTTTTTGGTATTAGAAGACTAAGCTAGCAAAATCATCATTCTGTACGGATGAATCCGTTTTTGTTGGTGCAAAATTTCTTCGTTCCCATTTAAAAAAATTTATAGCAGCTAACATTTTAAGAGATGTATGTAAAACAGAAGCAGATGATTACAAAAGTTTACAGAATCGCCAAAACCGTTAGGAATACTGTATCTTCTGGTTGCTTGTTGGGCACTGGTGAGTAGACATTACTGGATTTTGGTTTGCATATTTCCTAATATGTTTTGCATCATAGTTACTTCCCATCTCATCTGTAGTCGTAGTAAGTAGCAATTTGGACCTGTGCTGGATTTGAATACTGTAACATTTAGCCTGCTACAGCAACTAGTTTGAGATATGCTGACCCATTCGCTGTGGGACAGAGGCTCCCCACCACAGGGTGAAATAAGGCTACTTTTGCTGCATGGGTGATTTGTGTTTGTGGGCTTCTTTTGGCAGTGTACCCTAATGTATGACAAGCATTTTGTGTAAAACCTTTATTCCATACTGTGTGTTTTGATGTGCAGTAATGGCACTCAAACAGAATATGCACTCTCTCTCTCTCTCTCTCTCTCTCTCTCTCTCTCTCTCTCTCTCTCTCTGTGTGTGTGTGTGTGTGTGTGTGTGTGTGTGGAGAGAGAGAGGGGGAGGGAGGGAGGGAGAGAGAGAGAGAGAGAGAGAGAGAGAGAGAGAGAGAGAGAGAGAGAGAGAGAACATGCACATGCATGTTACTCATACTGCTAACATAACAAAAATTTTCTCACTTGGATCTTACAGTGTCTTTCAATAACATGAATGTTATGTGCAGGAGTTATGGTGCTGT
The DNA here is from genome assembly GCF_021461395.2 of Schistocerca americana. Lineage (NCBI taxonomy): Eukaryota > Metazoa > Arthropoda > Insecta > Orthoptera > Acrididae > Schistocerca > Schistocerca americana. Next base: position 146,019,679 of record NC_060127.1, read on the forward strand.
GTAGTGAAAATTTTTCCTTCACTTCTTGATTTCTATATGTTATCTAGTACTTTTACAAAGGTTAGATATGTGCTGTGACTTTCATGTTCTCGCATTCTGTGTACCCTTTGTGTGATGAGTCTCGTAAAGAGACGTTTTACGGTGGAAGTGCACTGCTCGGTGTTCTTCTGAGGAGCAGCTTGTAGAGCCCGTCTGTCCTCTCATCGTAGGTCACCTCCAGAAGCTATCTCGACTAACGTTTTTGGTACTGTACAGATACTTTTAAGAGTGACAGCTGCCTTATAACTGTCTCTGTGATGACTATCCAATAGCTGATCTCTGCATTTCGCTCCGTAGCCCGCTTTATGAAGTGTGCTGACAGTAGACGTCTGTCGAAATGGCTTGCACTTTGTGTCATTTGTAAATAGTTTTCTCTGTGAACGCCGACATGCTGTCGAATTTTGCTCCAGTTCTTGCTGAACCTACATTTGCACTTAAATTGTGGCCAAAAACAGTTTGTCAGTGCAATTGTAGAATATGTACGCTTGTGGTTGACAATTTCATAGTTTATCATACCACAGTCTCCAAATGTTTCAAATGCTAATTGACTCCTGCATTGTAATCAGAAGATCATAATGCGTTTTCACATTTGTTTCCTTAATGTTGATTGAGAATTTTATAATAGGAACCAATAATGGGTATACGGTTTTTATTCCTTCTTTATGTTGCATTATTCTGCATTTTTCATATGTCGATCAGCTCTCTGAGTAACTGGGCTAAAAAGACACTCTGCATTAGTGAGAAGTGCTAGCTCAAGAAAATTTATTTAGTGATATATAATGTTTGGCTAAAGGATGGTTAAACTTATGTCTATGTGACCCAAGATATTATACGCCAAAATGTAAAGGAAGGCTCTGAAACCCTATTTAGATGAACAAAAAATAGTCGAGAACTTGGTGGAGCGTGCATTTGTAATGTGTAAATTTGTATTTCCTCTCTTTTGATGGTAAAATTGTAGAGTATAAAAGAATGTTCTCAAATAATTAAAATCTGGGCAGTGTTTTCTGACATCAAGGACTTGAGTCTAGAGGTTTCTAGAAATATATGTAGCTCATAAGTGGGCGAACAAGTAGAATCATAAGCACTTAAATAGCTGTTGCATAATGTACATTTGAGCAAAAATAATAAAGTGAACAAATCGTGACTCTTATACTGAAGAAATATCTTATCAGTAGCAACCAACAGATAATATATGTAAAGGTCTTCTAAACCAAGTTGAGTCACTGTTGAGTGTTTGAAACATTTGGAGGCTATGATATTCACACTTACGGTGTGAACTGCAAATAGTTTGGATCTTATGTCCACTGAAAAAGAAAAAAATTGTTTTGAAACTGTTACCTTCTCATTTATTTGATAATTCGAGATGGTAATTGAGCAGGTTCATTTTAATAAAAATCAGGAAGCTGTTATTAACTAGCTTCTGCAGTTACATTGTGAGGAATTTTAATGTCATGTTACACATTACTAATGTTCAGGGGTATGTGATGTATGAAATGTGATAAATTGCAGGGAATGTCAGAGTAAAAGCATCATTATAGTAAAGGACAAGTTAAATGTGAAGCACTTTGTATTTATTCAGTTGCTTGAGACATGTTAATACTGCCATTCTTTCCAGTTTTTGAAGCATTCTGCAATATTTGTGGTATTTGTTCCTCGCATCACAGTGTCGTGAATTGCCTACATGATCGTGAAGATGAACAAGTAATATTACCTTTCTATGTCCCATAGGAAAATAAAACTGATTTGTTCATCTCTCATTGTATAACTTTACATAAAATTCTGAAATTAATTAATATCTGTAGTTTTCTTTTTTCAATATTCTCAATGACAATGTGACTCTTATAATCTCCACTGTGATTACAGAATTTGCTCAACCAAATAGTAATTGGCCATTTGCTATATCCTTTTAAAATATTTTTTTTTGTTTAAAAAGAGTATCATATTAATTTTTTTTAATGTTAAAACACATCTCTGCTTACTTCACCAGTGACATTTATGCACCGAACAGTTTCAAAGGAACAATTTTTTACACAATGGTTGGGCATGTCAGTTTCATTATTGATGTTTCACAAGCTACGGCTTGGTTGTGATTAGCGCAGTGATCCAGAAAGTGTAGAATAAATTTCTTTTATTTCCGTCTACAATCACAAAATTGTTAGGTCCTTAGACTGCCAATTTCAGTCAGCGATGACCAAATCTACAGCAAAATATGGGCGAAAACATAAATACAACTAATACACTATCTACATCTCAAAACAATAAAATAGGCCATAATGGCAAGTATACTGACATACATGTGAAAAAATGTGCCTAAAATGTGACAAGGCATACCTGTTTTGTAAGATGTCCTAATGTAGTGAAGCCACAGTGGTGTTGTCAAAAAGTAAACAGAAACTCATCTTAGCATTATTGCACATATTTAAAGTATGATCTATATGGGGCTGCAGTTGATTTTGTATTTTTTCCCATATTTTGTTGCAGATCTGAAGAGGGTTCTTGCCACCCGAAACCAGTAGTTAAGGACTTAACAATTTTGTGATCATGGACGGAAATAAAAGAAATTTATTCTGTCATTGATGCTGTATGCTTCATCAGCAGCAGTATTCACTTTGTTCCCTTGTCAGTCTATTATACAAACAAATTGGATATTGAGCAGTGGGAAGAGTGTGAGGTAGATAGTCATTGCACCAAAAAGTACATTGTATTACGGAATTGCTCCATAGTGAAGAATGAAGGGATGACACTAAAGAAGTAATAAATTAATCTGTGGGTTTATATCAATCATAATATCTGCTTTTCTTCTCTTTGTATGTGTTTTGAATGAACAAATTTTGAACAGAGCCATAGAGATAATTCGAAAGGTAAATACTGCTTTTTGCAGTAACATTGTGCTTCAGTATTAAAGCAAGCTATGTGGGAAGGAATTTTTTCATGGATGTCCATTTTAATGTTGGTGATTTAATAGGTACAAAGCAACTCCGTTGCCTAATACAGTACATGATGCGCATTTCTTCTTTGTTTGAACACCCCTAACAAGTCTCTTGTGAGGGTATATGTTCTTTTACTGTAAATGCAGACAGTAAAGTCCACTTTTCTGACATTGAAGTGCCTGGCACTGATTTCTTAGCCTCACAGACAGCTTCATCAGTAAATATAAAAGTAGTAATCCACGGCACGAACAGCACTCATACGACTGTAGCATGTCACCAATGTCTGCATGTCGAGAAATGTAATAACCCAATGTTTTATATGCACGTTTTGGTTGCAGTAGGTAGCAGAAAAGAGAGAGTGTCTTAATAGTAACTAGCTTTATTTGTTTGCTAGGTCCTTTACTAGATACACAGGTAACAGATTTGCTTCAGTTGATGATAATTGTGATCAGAGAAAGTGAATGTTACTCAAGTCTCTTCAAAATTAACTTTCACAGCATCCTGCCATATCTGTAATATTGTTTTAGGAATTTATCTTGTATAGTCAACTGTCTCTTACCAAGCAGTGTTCTTACAATTAGTTGGCATTAATACCTATTTTTCCCACCAGGTTTTGTTTCAGTTTGTACATATTTTCACATTCTGAGAAGAATTTTTCCTTCCTATCTTGGTCCCAATGTACGCAGCTCTTTTAACACTGTGGCTCAGGGCCCCCATAAAATTTAATTTGCTGTTACAAATAACTAAAGTCCTCGGCATGTGTTTTGCTGTGCTCTGACACTAGGGGTTTGGGCACCCTCACATTTTTGGGTGGACTCCAGTCTTCATTCAGTTCCCTCGCTTTCATTTTCTTTCTCTCTGTGTTATGCAAACCCGTTATTGAATGGAGAAAAAAAATTTAAAGAATGGTCCCATGTAGTAGAAGACAATAATCATTTTAAGTATTTGTCAACAGAAATGTAAAATTTGTGATACTTGAGAAATGTAGTTGCACTGGGCTTCTCCAGATTTTTGTTCAAAGTTTTCGTTTCTTCCCACGTTAATTCTCAGTGAAACTTCCCTCATTATTTGACTGAATATTATAATTGTAAAAGTTGGTGCACAGAATCTGTTGCAAACTGACAGAAATTTGGAGGAGCCCTAGTCGCTGTGCTCTCGTATTGTTGTATATTGTGAAGTGTTGCGCACGTGTTGAGTGTGCTCTCTTAAATGTGCCAACTGGATCATCCTGTTAAGGCCCGTGCAATGTGGGCAGTGTTCCACACTTGATAGAGGTATAAATAACTCAGAAAAGTTGCTATATACACACGTACAGATTTAATAAATGAGATATTATAATAGCGGTTAATAAAGTGTATTATATTAAGTGTATCAAAGCTGGATATTTGTTTGGAATAGTCAACATATTCAACAGAAAAGACTGTTCTAAAAATAATGAAATAATTGTACATAAATGATTTTAAAAATACAGAGTATATGAAACTTTACAATGGCATTTTGTTTTGTTTTTGAAACAATTAATGTGTCCCAGTTACAATAAATGACCTGCAGTATTTCTCAGTACTTGTAAGCCGTTTTTTGGGCAACCAGTTTGAAATTTGCTGAATAAACAACTTCCGTTTTAGCTGCTCAGTACATTTTTGGAGAGTGAAACAGAAAAAACTAAAGCCTCTGCAAAATATTTCATCTCACTGCTGTTGTGTTTAGTAAGCATTCTATAATAGCATAGTGACAAAATAGCAGTTATTATGAAAAACTGTTCCACCCTAAATTCACACTGGTCATGCTGAATGGCCAGTTAAGACTGAATTTTAATTCTCAATAACAAAACAAAACAAAACAAAAAATTATCCAAATTAAATACAAGGGTCATCTAAAAGGTGCCACCAACACACAACAAATCTTGTACAAAAATGAAAGACACATACAGAAAGGAAAATATTGTGATGTGTTTATTGTAGCTGTAGCCATCTGAAGCTGCACCGACTCGTATGTTGGAGTCTCCCATTTGATGGGAAGTTCCTCCTAGGTGGTCCATTTTAGAGGTATTTACTTATGTGCAGCGGAGGCATCAGAAGTTCCTGCCAGCCTAGGTAATTATTGTTTAGGGCCTTTGAGCCTATGTAGAATTAGTGGACTGTGGAATCTAGCTAATTTCCTCTCTACATTCTCTGAGATAGCAAAATGTTCTGTGTGCTTGTAGTTATTTTGCATGCTGCATTTGAATTTATCAAGCTTTCATCAGTTTTTAATGATTTGAAGTGTATGTATAAGGCTTTTTGTATGCAAAAGAAGGATGGAAGCATTTTGGTGATTGATTATGCTCTGGAATGTGCAATCTGTTACTTTTTGTGTTTGTGTAATAATGGACTAAGATTTCTTTAGATGTGTCCATAAGATAATTATGTCTTATTTAAGTTTTGGAAAAATTTAACTTCCTTTTCTTCCCCTGTTGCACATTCTGTGTTCTTATTTTCATTCTTCATTTCTGTCTTTTTTTCTCTTTTTATGTGGGTCGTTATAACATGAAATTCGTGGTGTAAATATGATTATCATGTTTGTTGGGCTCAGAGATTAGGTTTTGTGTTCAGCAGACGTTCCACTGCTGAACAACAAACAGCATACGCTGAAGAGCCAAAGACACTGGTACGGCAGCCAAAGACACTGGTACAGCAGCCTAATATAGTGTAGGGCACCCGCGAGCACACAGAAGTGCCGCAGCACGACGTGGTGTGGACTCGACTAATGTCTGAAGTAGTGCTGGAGGGAATTGACACCATGAATCCTGCAGGGCTGTCCATAAATCGATAAGAATACGAGGGGGTGGAGATCTCTTACGAACAGCATGTTGCAAGGCATTCCAGATATGCACAATAATGTTAATGTCTGGGGAGTGTGGTGGCCAGCTGAAGTGTTTAAACTCAGAAGAGTGTTCCTGGAGCCACTCTGTAGCAGTTCTGGATGTGTGGGGTGACGCATTCTCCTGCTGGAACTGCCCAAGTCCATCAGAATGCACAAGGGGCATGAATGGATGTAGCTGATCAGAAAGAATGCTTATGAACGTGTCACCTGTCAGTCTTGTCTAGACGTACCAGGGGTCCCATATCACTCCAACCCCACACCATTAGAGAGCCTCCACCGTCTTGAACAGTCTGCTGCTGACAAGCAGGGTCCATGGATTCATGAGGTTGTCTCCATACGTGTACAATTTGAAATGAGACCTGTCCAACCAGTCAACAACAGTCCAATGTCGGTGCTGACGAGCCCAGATGAGGCATAAAGCTTTGTGTCATCCAGTTGTTTCATTGAATGATTCACATGCTGACACTTGTTGATGGCTCAGCATTGAAATCTGTAGCAATTTGCGGAAAGGTTGCACTTCCGTGTTATTGGAAATTCTCTTCTGTTGTCGTTGATACCGTTCTTGCAGGATCTTTTTCTGGCTGCAGTGATGTCGGATATTTGGTTTTACTGGATTCCTGATATTCAAAGTACACTCATGAAATGGCCATATGGGAAAATCCCCACTTCATTGCTACCTTGGAGATGCTGTGTCTCATTGCTTGTGAACCGACTATAAAACCGTACTCAAACTCACTTAAATCTTGATCACCTGCCATTGTAGCAGAAGTAACCGATCTAACTACTGGGCCAGACACTTGTTGTCTTACATAGACATTGCCAACCACAGCACTGTATTCTGCATGTTTACATATCTCTGTATTTGAATAAACGTGCCTATGCCAGTTTCTTTAGCACTTCAGTGTACTTCTATGAAGTTTCTCATCATATGTTGCATAGTTAAGTGTGTCGTATCTTTTGGCAACATTTTGTGAGTGACAGAACAGATTAATGCTTTTACCATATCAATTGCTATCCTGGACCATAATGTTGCATTGGAATTGTTTTGACAGTGCCTGCCTATTCATAAAAATCTGCTTGCCATCAGGCTGTAGATTACACTTTTACATTATAGTATTGCATAATATTCAGTTCTTTCCAGCAAAAAATTGCAGCAGTGTTCTGAGAACCTTCTTCTGTTTGCTCTACTTTGTTCACTCACAAGGCAGAGTGTCAGTTATAGCAACACCCTCACGACTCCTTCAGAGGAGAGTTTGGGAATTTCGTTGTGACAGTCCAACTCCAGCTTGGAAAACAGCTTCAGAATGCCAGTTGCTAACCTGTGCTGTGGCAAGGAGATGACGTAATATGTTGCAGGCTTCAAGTAGACAGCCTACTTCTAAACAAGCACACACTTCTGGGACTTAAGCATAGTAGAGAAAGCTGGATTAAACTTATGAAGGAAACAGATCTTTCAATTAGTAGCCAGAAGGACTGGAAACTGCTGAGAAAATTAAATAACAATCCAACCAAACATGCCGATCACGCTAACATCACTCCAAATGAAATTGCTACACAGATTCTTGAGAATGCTAAACCAAGATCACCTATCAGAAATTCGGACTTCAAATTAGAGTTTAAGGAACAATCTCAGAATAATAACGTGACTAGACCAGTTAACCTAGGTGAATTAGAAGCCACTCACAAATGCAAAAATGGCAAGGCAGCAGGATTAGACGACATTTGTGTAGAGCAAATTAAACATTTTGGCACCGCAACCAGAGACTGGCTCTTAAACCTGTATAACCACTGTCTGGCTTTTTTCAAAATCCTGAAATTATGTCGCAAGGCACGCATGATTGCGATACTAAAACCAGGAAAATCACCAACGGATTCGAAGAAATACAAGCCAATATCTCTCCTTTGCTAACTCTATAAGATCCTAGAGGGAATGATTCTTCACTGCTTAACTGCGGTAGCTGATCCACTTCTTATCTCGCAGCAAGCTGGCTTTAGACCAGGCAAGAACTGCACCTCACAAATCCTTTATCTTTCTCAGTTCATAGAAGATGGCTTTGAGCAGAGAAAGATAACAGGGGTAGCTTGTGTTGACCTTTCGGCGGCCTTTGACACTGTAAACCACAGAGTGTTGCTGCACAAAATCTACAACCTGACTAACGACTACACGCTGACGAGGATAATTGCAACACTCCTTCAGAATCGACGTTTTTTCGTGGGCTTCCAAGGAAAATGCAACCAAGGGAGAACTCAAAAGAACGGTCTTCCTCAAGGAAGTGTACTGTCACCTGTTTTATTTAATGTGTACACTAATGATCAACCACAGCTTCAAGGGTACAAAAGTTTCATATATGCTGATGACCTTGCTCTTGCTACCCAGGGCAATCAGTTTGAAGATGTAGAGATAATGCTTACACATGCTCCACAACAGCTTGGTACTTACTATGAAAAGAATCTACTCGTACCCAGTCCTAAGAAAATGCAAGTGTGTTCATTCCATCTGAAATGTAAACAAGCTGACAGGAAACTTGAAATATTCTGGAATGGAATTGCACTAGAATATTGTTCCCACCCCAGGTATTTGGATGTCACTCTCGACCGTACACTAACGTACAAGGAGCATTGTCGGAAGCTGAAGCAGAAAGTATCCTCCAGAAACTGCCTTCTTTGGAAACTGGCGGGATCAAACTGGGGTACATATCCACAAACATTAAGAACAACAGCTCTTGCCTTATGCTATTCTGCAGAAGAGTATGCTAGCCCAGTGTGGTGCAATTCAGCACATGCAAAGCAGCTTGATGTAGCCTTAAATGACAGCTCTAAGATTGTTACAGGCTGCCTAAGTACAACCCCCATGGACAAAGTTCAATGTCTCGCTGGGATTGCTCCATGTGACATCAGAAGAGAGGTCGCCGCTAACATCGAGAGGCATAAATCAAATACAGTGACCTCACATTCATGTGCCCAACCAGCTGTAGCATGAAGGACTTAACGTCTGCAGCACCCAATGCTATTAAAGTTGACCAATTCTGAGTGAATACTGTATAGTTTTTTTTTGTATGTATTGTATATGTACCTCTGACGCGAATAAAGAAGAAAGAAAGCGTAGTTTTCAATGAATATTTAATCGTCTACTGTGCAGACATCAATTGTGGCAAAACTGTCTGACATTTATTGCTTCAAAAAACGATTGTTTTAAAAATGTTGGGATCACTGCATCTCAAGAGACTTAGAACACCTAGCTTCCGAAACAGTCTTTTGCAGTAGGAAATGTAGTGCTAAGTAGAAAACTTGACATTGCTAAAGAATTAAGAGCAATCTGTGAAAGCCCACATTGAACGTTCAAGGACACGTTCATGTTGGAGGCTGCAAACTCCTTTCGTCGTGGGGAGTAAAACAGGAAGAAAATGTCAGCGTTAGCCTGTGTCAAATCTAGGAACACGTTTTGTATTATGAACTTTCTGGAGGCAAAAAATCTGCTCTGTAGGAATAAACATGGATTTTACAAGGCAGTCAATACTGGCACTCAGGTTAATACCTTGATTGTTGACCTGTGACAGTTGTGTGGGGCAGTTCTGCACTGTTGCCTGCCAAACAAAATAGGAGTGTATGGAATATCACACCAGTTTTGTGATTGGAGGATATGTAGATGTCAGACTGGTACACTGGAAGAGTCCTGGGGAAGTGCAGTCTACCCACAGAGGAGGTAACATACTGAATCGTTGTTTGACCAATACTTGAGGTATTACTCCTCAGTTTGGGACCTTAAAAGATAAAAATAACCATGTTTCATCATGTGTTGATTTAATAAAGATGAGAGCAATATGGAGATGCTCATCTGATACACTTCCCATACACCGTTCACAAATGTGACAGGAAAGGGGGAAGTGTCTGTGATAACGAAGTACCCTCTGCCACACGTCAGAGGATAGCTTGGGAAGTCTAACTGTAGGGAAAAAAAATATTGTGAGCTTTCTAATGGGAGATATCGCTATTGGTATATCCCTGTAGCTCACAGTAGTGACTTCATCACAGTGAACAAAGCACAGTGAAGAGAAGAATAAACCAGAAAGAAAAGAGGCTGCTTCAGACTAGTACTGAAGGTGGCATTGTACCATAACCTGATAAACTTGAACTTACATTATAGAGCCTATGGAAACTTGCACTTTCACTTCAACACTAAACACAGTTTTTGTTATTTCCACTGTCACCCATTCAGGATAAACTTCCTGTCCTTAGAAAACTGTCCTTTATTACACAAATACAAAGTAGTATTATTTTTTTTTTTAATTTTGTCAATATTTATCTGTGTTTGTTACAAGTGCCTGATGCCAGACATGACACAAAAGCCTCTTGTACACATTAATGCCTGCACAGTACTCAGTCAGTTCCTTGCTGCATTTCTGGGTGTTTTTTCACTATATCAGTTCTTCTAGCAAACGTTTTTACTGCCTGTTCTGTCTGGAGCCTGTTTTGTAGTCACCATGTGCATCTTCAGAGACCCTTTTAAGAGTTTAATTTTCTTGTGGTACTGTAAGTAGATGTTTTGGTTTTTGTTTTTGGTTTTTTTGAACAACTTATTTTTGCATCAACAATAAAACGGATTTACCTTTTTCTAGCACTTATTTTTGATTTTTACTCTAAGAAGCAATTGTACGTGGAAGGTAACATTTACTCGTTTGTTTTTGCACTTAACGTGTTCTACGGAGGTGTTCCAGTACATTAGCTATAGTGATGGAGACGCATTGTTGCCGCTGCCGTCACGGGACAGTTTCGAAACGGTCTACCTGTTGCACATCGTCACTCTGTTGCTCTTCTATGTGCTAATCCATTTTTAGGTTGGAGGTGGTCCCGTGACGGCAGTGTCGACGGTGACTCCAACTCGTGTGCACCTAGATGTACCGTATCTACCTAACCTGTTGCCTGGCCTACACAGCCACATTAACTAACTGGATTTCTGTGTGTTCCCATTGGTGTCGGTCACAGCATGGCATTGGCACGGGAACAAATCCCAGCACTCGGATTGCTCAACTACTGGACATGTGCACGCTCTTAGATAATTCCTACAAGGCAGATTGACCCTGTGCTTGAAGTCTCTTAGTTGTAACTGAATGTTGTTGTATGTTATTATATGATTCACATCACGGAGCTTGTTATATGGGAGGTTATGTTTGTGGTGCTGATGGCATTAGCTAATATGAAAGCCCTGCTTTGTATAGTGCAAGTGGAATGATGCAGCTCTTTATGACAAATGTTCACTTGCTCAGTGCTTCTCTTATATTGTGTGTACTCACTGTGTCAGAATATAGTTTAGGACTATTCTGACCATCTTTGAAAGTCTGATCTTCTTCTGCCACTATGCAACAGATGAAAAGTTGTAGTCTTGAAAAATTGCCATTGGAAAATTAGACAAAAAAATACGTGTTTACATAATTTAACATAGAAAGAAAATCCTAGGAGGATGCAGACAGCGGAATGAGTAAATATAATTTTGTCTTCTACACCATATAGTTAAGAGATTGAATAGTGCCACATAATCAGGAAGTTGAACATTGTGGCACAGTTTTTGAACTTTAATTTTTCTTGTGGTATTGATCTGGAAGTCACCTGGACTTTCCAATGTTCGATTTTCTTCAAGCTCTTAACTATATGAAGTACAGTATGAAGCTGTCTGTAGTCGTTCCACTGCCTGTAATCTCACCAGGCGCTCAACCACCTTTGTCATGGCTATGTGGTTTTTCTTACCTTTGTCATGGCTATGTGGTTTTTCTTACCTGCCTAAGGAAATGCTGCACCAGAAATAAGAAATGCAAACAGATACAACATGAAAGCATACAGACAATCATCTTCATAATGGTCAACACAGCCTTGAATTAACTATATGGATGCAGCATTTCATCTTTTTGGTCTCTCCTTCATCTCACAACTAGCGGTGTAAGAAGTACACTACATTGCTGCCACGGAACAGGAATATGGTGGTATGACTGTAACTTGACAGGTGGATAGTTAGTTACCTTCAGCATGGTGCCATATGTATGAAAACAGCACCATACTCATGTGATGTGCTTCCATTTGTTTTGCTCTCCATAGGTTTGCTGCTAGTATTTAAATTTTTTGTGTTTAGTATTTATATTTTTTTATTTTAATAATTTTTTTAGGTCTTTGTGTACAATGTAAAATTTGACCAGACGGTAATGTCACTAAGCCTATGAAAGTAATTTATTGATGAGAATGGTACAATGCACAAAAATTTTTCAAAGTAATTTCCCCTTGTGCTAGTACATTCTTGGCTGTGAGCTTTCTGAGTGCTGTAGACATTCTGGAAGGCCTATGTTGGAACATCTTTTGGGGTACACACCTTGAAATAGTGTCCTTTTGAGGGTGCCTCGAGCCCGTGGGGGATTAATGTCTACCAGAGTGGAAGGGACCGGGATAGGGTAGGCATGACACTTTTTCCTTACAATCTCTCACTAAGAAGGTAGTGTGGTTGGATGTATTGTCTCAGTGGAACTTCCAGGAACCAGCAATGTGTGGTCTGATATTATGACCCTCGTTTCAGCCTTTTGAGCACTGCCGCATAAAAGGCAGCATTGATGGTTGTCTGGCACATACAAACTTGTGGCAGACGATAGTATTAGCATTTAAAGGGTCAATGAGTATTACCTTGACTTTTGATCCTCTCATTCGTTTTCTTGGGGCACGGTGACTGCGAGGTATGCCTTTCAGAACTCCGTCACTTTGTCTTAGGTTTTTATTAAAAATCTGAAAATTCTTCTGCTGTTACAGCATTGTCCAAAAAGATAGCATTTCTACACAATGAGCACTCAACTGGACCAGTCAAAATTTTTGGGACCAGTTGTGCGCACACATTGTTCGTTCACATTTGTTTGGTTATGATCTCATGAACCTTTTGGACAGCGATTTTGGATACGTCCAGAGTCGGAGCTATCAGATGAACACTTACTCTGTGGTCTGCATTCAGTAGTCCACACACACGTTGAATGGTGTCTGGGGTGAGTTTCATCACTGATGTCATCTCTTGCTTCCAAAAATGCCATGTGCCACTGAAATCCCTACTTTTTTGACAGACATTCTTTCCCAAATGCCTGCTCAATCAATGGAAATGTTTCGAGTTTCACCCAGAATTTGGTTGTGTAGCATTGTTCCAGTGGACGCTGTATCACGGTTGCAACTGGACCACCAAACAGAGGGTCACATAGGGACATGTGTTTACTGTCTGGGAGCTCAGAGGAAACTGAGATTGGTTGCATTGGGAAGCTAACCAGCCCGGGTGGGTAGTCTGCGTTATGGCTGTTGGGAACATCAGAACAGACAAACCGTGTATATGTGCAGAGATCTCTGAAATTTTTAGTTTGCTCTCACATTTGGTGATCATTGTATCTTCACACATTTTGCCCACCATAACTGCTCCAATCATCTGCCAAACCATCCAAGTACAGTAAAATTTTAAACCAAAGCGAATGGAAGTACATCGTGTGAATGTCCTGCCATTTTCATAAGTAAGACATCTTGTGCTAGGTTACTATCTTTTCATTAAATTACCTTCACACCACTGTATTTCTGTTTCATGGCGATAATATAGTGTGCCTTTTAACACAGCTTAACACTCAGTTACTTATTACAGCCCAAAGTAATTGTGGAATGAAGCAAAGGTCTAAATAAACACAGTCTGATTAGAAAAGTGCTGCCTTCATTTGAAATTTGCTCGGTTTGTGGATAGATGACTACAGAGCCTGTAACAATGGAGTCCATGTGCTGTAGTTTCGGGTTCAACATCATCCTCCCCCCCCCCCCTCCCCTCCCCTCCCCTCCTTTTTTCTGGCAACTTTCTTTCATCCCGTTTCAAGGGGATTTATGTACCATTACCAAGAGAATGTTGCTCAGTGACTGTGCACTCCACTTTGCTGTGACAATCACTGCTCTCTCTGAGGCTACTGCTAGTAGTCGACTCCATCACCCACAGATGACTCATAACTTGGTGGTTGAAATATTGCAAATTTCATGAGACACCTTCCAATGTGGTGCACCAAGCACCTCAACTACATGGGATATTTCAGGTCCCTTCCCCAGGTAATAAATTTTCCTCGAACAGTTGTTCTTCAGCAGAAAGTGAATTGTCCAGCAGCCTGAGGATGAACACCAAGCTATAAATATATGCTCTCAATGTCTAAAAATTATTAAAAAATGAGTGCCTCAATGTGAAAAGTCTATAACAAACAATACAATACACACAAATTCAAGCAGTTCCATGTTAGGGAACCTTGGTTGGAAAGAAAAAGCAAACTATTTGAATGAAAGCATATCAGGTATCATTACTGTTATTATTATTATTATTATTATTATTGTTAATTGTACTGCAAAGAGATTGCTACTTCAGATGATACTTTGTAAATAAATGGGAAATGTCTCATGAGACACCCTCAAAATTTCTACCAGAATTGTATAAAATTGCCTGGGCATTATATTTACCATAAGAAAGTTTTATACTTACGCTCTTGTCGGTGTCAATGTGTTTTGGGTATACCGGTTTAAAATACACACCGCACAACATTCAGTATTGCTTAGACGTTTATAAATTGTACCTTGACAATATTTAGGTAACTTCCAGTCGAGATTACATTAAAAAGAACACATTGTTAAATTTCACGACTCAACAAAATATGGAAGAGGACTGCCTTACTGGGCTTTCATTATAACTTTGTGCTTCCATTCATCAGTAACACCGGCATTGTGCTTACAAAAGGTGGGAATCAATCACAAATTGGCGTCCATTCTGGAACTTCCTTGTCCAGTGAAGATATTTTTTTTGTATTCTGTACTCGAGAGTAATTATTTAACCTGTGATGAAAATTAACTGACACAAGTTTCCGTTTGTTATACAGTATTTCAAATTGCAGTGTCAAAAGGGTTCCAAGAACATCTACACCATATACTGTTGCTTCAATTAACAAATATTAGTGTTGTCATATACATCCACCTAATGAAACAGTTACGTAAGTTATTGTGATGCAGCCAGGTGGCCAGAAGTGCTACTCTACAGTAACATTGTATGACAAAATTTTCCACTTGACCTGACAGACTGTCCTAGCACATTTTAATTATGTATCACAAATAATAGTTGACAAATAGTTTGATAGTCTATTTACAGATAGTGCCAATGACTAAGAGCTCATATTTTCATCAGCTTCTCATCTGATTGTTCTTGTAGGGGAGATTTCAAATAATGTATGTAATTTTGTGTGAACATTATGCCTATAAAACATGCTAGGAACAGTGCTCATAGCTAGTATGACACTCAGGGCAGATGCGTAACAGCCCCAAATATGAACTAGTCTCAAATCTTTTTAATCGCTGGTTTATGGCAGAAATTGATTGTCACAAAAGAACCACTTATGGCATACAGGATGAGTACGTAAGAAGTCAGTTTCACTTGTATTATCAGTTAAAATTTTGATCTGCATTGTCCTATGAATATAAAAGATGCAGATCAAAAATGTATAATGAAGTTTACACACATACTCTTGTTGCTCATTTTTCTACCTACAGCAAGCTCCCAGTTATTGGGGATTATGAACAGATGACTGGAAATCCTGGTTAATCCAAAATGTGCATGTTTTTGCCAGAAACTGCTATTTATTTTACGAACAAATCGTGCTGCATCTCACTGTTGAACATTCACTGCATTACTTATATGTTACTGAACAGAAACTGACAATTTATTTACAGAATTACTTGTATAACACACTGTAGTTCATATCAAACAACGAATGTCCAGTACGGAAAACAGCAATATTATGAAAAGGATAGATTGCAATTCATCATATAGAGGAGACATTGTGTTGCAGAGGGACACTACGAAAAGACTGGTATATGCTTGAGCTTTTGGCCAAAAGGCCTTCTTCCAAAATAGAAACCACACACACTTTCACACAAGCACAGCTCACACACCGGTGACCAATGTTTGTGGCTGGACTGTGGGCTACAAGTGTGCCTGACAGCAGCAGCAATCTGAGAGTGTGGTGGGGGTGTGGAGGAGGCATAGGGCAGGGAGGGGGAGGGATAGGGGGGTAGGGGTGGGGAAGGTGTAGTGCTGCATTTGGGAATGTGCAGTGATGTGATGGGCCAAGGTACAGCTACTAGGTGCAATCAGGAGGTTTGAGGAAGGGGAGAGGGAACCAAACAGTGAGGTCATGGGATTAGGAAAGGAAGTCGGTCGTGCCCTTTCGAGGAAATCATCCCAACATTTGCCTGAAGCAATTTAGGGAAATCACAGAAAACATAAATTAGAATGGCTGGAGGTGGGTTTCAATCATCATCCTCCCAAATGTGAGTCCAGTGTGCTAACCACTGCGCCACCTCACCCTGGTGTGTGTGTGTGTGGGTGGGTGGGTGGATGTGTGGGTGTGTGGAGTTGCTAATTCCCCCTCCCCCCTGCCTACCCCATTCCCTGCTGCCACTCGAGTACTACACTACCTTCTGTTCTGCTAATGCATCCACAGTCTTTTTCCCTTTCTCTGCTTTTCTGATCCTCGATCCTATTCCCCCCTGCCCCCATCTGCCACAGTAACTTCCCAACCGCACTCTGTAGTCCCACCGTGTCTTCACCACAAGCAGCAGTACATCGTCCCTCACCCCTACCCTGCTATCCCTCTCCCTCCCCTCCCCACCCCCCACCCCATTCCTCCTCCTTAACTCCACCACCCACACCAGATCACTGCTCCTGTCAGGTGCAGTTGCAGCCGACAGTCCAGCCACAGCGGGCAGGGACACTGACCACGTGTGTGCGAATTTTGCTTGTGTGAATGTGTGTGTGTGTGTGTGTGTGTGTGTGTGTGTGTGTGTTCTATTTTGGAATATGGACTGTTGACCAAATGTACAAATGTATAGCCGCCTTTTTGTTGTGCTTGTCTGTGACCCAGAATCTCCTGTATATGGTTAGTAGCGATCTATTTGTACTGTTGTAATTCGTATCATTTGCTTACGACTCACTTTGGGAAATAACAGTCGATTTTATTATGTTTCTGTTTTTCATTCAATTTTGCCCTCACAAAGGTTCTCATTTTTTGGAGAGTCAAAACACTGATGTGATCAAACAGGTTTTGTCCTGCATGCTCTAATAACAGATCTGTAAAATTCACTGCTTCAGTTTGTGTGGTGTATAGTACTAATAAGACATCAAAGAAGTCCTAGATTGCAAAAGGAATCAAAATATCATGTTCAAAGAAAAGTAAATTATTTGAAACAGGACATGTAGAGAAATAGGGCTGGTTTCATTTTACAAGCATTTCTGTACTTTATTGAGGAAAGTGATTAAAAAAAAAAATCTGTGCAGAATGTCAGAAATCACATCCCAACTCTGTTACACGTTTTAGAATCATACAGAAAATGTCTCACACTTTAACATGAGGTAACACTAGGCGCAGGCAGATGGGGCGTGCAAGTTACATCCTTGAGGAGAGAGAGGATGGGAGATAAGGTAATCTAGCTACCGTCTATCATTTACATCGCTAAATGCAATAAATGTCAACCCTTTGAAAATACAGGATAAGAACAGGAAAATGGAGAAAAGACTTATATAAATACTTCCGGCATTTTTTTTTTAAAATAGTGCCAAACTATGCACATATAGTCTGCAGGCTGGATAATGCACATCCAGGTAGTAGTGACCTTGCTCTAGTTACCATTATTCTTGAAGCACTGCTGGTAAAGTGGAATAAACTTTTTCAACCATTTATAAGTATGTATAATTTTCTTCTACCCGGGATTTCACTCAGTTCAGAACTGAAGATTTCATGAACATTATCTTCAGAATGTGGAAAAGCAAACCACTTCTTTAGATTTAGGTGAGGGCTGTAACAAAGGAGAAAATGGGGATGGCTGGGGTGTTAGAAAGGTCATGTCTGAAGTTAGGAAGCATATAGCGCATGGCAGTAATTTTCTTACCCGTATTTCCAAATATTTTGCTTCTCTGTAACAGTTCAGTGCAATGTTACCTTGCACGTATGCAAATAAATATGTATTTATTGACAATGTCACGGTTTTCAGTTGCTCTTTTGTTCACTAATTCATCAAAGACTTGGGCCTCAGTCCTCATATTGTTGTTACATAATGCTTTCTCTAAATGCTTTACAAAATTGAATCACATTTACAGTACTGGACGAATTACATTTAGAGTACTGGAAAAGGAGTAGTTGCCGTTTGGTCTCAGGTCTGTCTGACTGCCGTGGCATCCTCATCTGGCGAGGTCATCGAGATGTATAGTGGGACGTGGGGTCAGCATTTGCTCTGCAGCCATTTTTGGTTTTGCAGACCTGGTGCCAGTACTGCTAAGTCGAGTAGCTCCTCGGTTAGTATCCGGAGGCAGAGTGCATGCCATTCCAGCCATACTGCTGAGGAAAAATCTCTGGCTGTACTGGGAATTGCACAGGGGTGCCCCTCAGGACAATCGGCTGCACTGAACACTTGGCTAAGGAGGTGGATATAATATTGGGAAGCTTTTGGAGAATAACAGATAATGTAAACAGTAAAGATAACAAATCACTGTTTAGTTGAGACACTGAGTAGATGGCAGGTACGTAAAGAATGTCAAAATCATCACAAAGTTTTTGGAAAATAGACTGTCTCTGAGCTACAGATTAATAAAACACTCAGAGCTACATTGTAAAATTTTGCAACATAGGCTGTGTTCCAGCATTATTAAATACACTGAAGAAAATTACCTATTGATACATAACCAGCACAAATTCTGAAACTATTATTCTTACAAAATGCCTCACTCTTAATTTGCACCCAGTAATGAGTGCTGTCAACTGGGGATCTCGAGTTGATTCTTTATTCCTAAATTTCCAGAGGAGTTCCAGTACTATTCCTCACATGTGGCTTCTAATTGTAGTGCGTGCTTAGGGAGTATTGCTGCAGCTGTGTGACTGGATTCGTAATTTCCGGTCAGAAAGGTGACATTTTATAATAACTGATGGCAAGATGTATAGTGAAACCACAGTTATATCTGGCATTCTACAAGGAAGCCTTGTAGGGCCTCTGCTGTTCTTAATCTATATAAAAAATTTAGGAGACAACCAAAGAAGCATGGTGCAAAATGAGACAACTGATATTGAACAATAAAAGTTGTGATGATATGCACATGAGAAATAAAAAAAAAGAATTCTGCTATATTTCAGGAATCAGAATTACAAACAACTTAAATTGATACCATCTCAGAAAGCATTGTAGGGAAGGTGAACTGAAGACTGTATTTTACTGAGAGAACATTTAGAAGGTGCAACAAACCTAATAACAGAGACTGCCTTCACTACACTTGTCCATCCTTTTCTGGAGTACTGCTATATTTGACAGAGGACATAACAAAAATTCAAAGAAGGGCAGCTCATATTGTATTATTATGTGAGAAAGTGTGAAGGATGTGGTAAGTGAGTTGGGGTAGCAACCATTAAAACAAAGATGGTTATTCTTATGGTCCCATCTTCTCATGAAACAACAAACACAAACTTCCTCCTCTAAATCCCAAAATACTTTGTTGACTCCCAACTACATAGGAAGAAATGATGATTGTAATAAAATAAGAACTCACAGAGAAAGATTTAGGTGTTTGTTTTTTCCAAACGCTATTGGAGTGTGGAGCTGTAGAGCAGTCTGGGAGTGGTTCTATGCAGCCTCTGCCAAAGACTTTGCAGAGTAAGCCTGCTGTAGTAAAGTGTCCTGGTCCCTAAGCCCCATTCACTTAATGGTCTGATTGTATAATCAAATTATATCAGGTCTTTTTGCCTTTTCGCACTCATTTACTTTTATTTTTGTAGAGGGTAGGGTGCTAGTCTTTGCGTACAGCACTGTTCCTCAGGTATTCATGTAGTTCATGACAATTTTCCAATAGCGTGATATCTCTGTATAGAACAGCATTATCTATAAGTAGCAACTGTATGTTATTGTTAGTCTTTTAGCTTTGGGGAAGGATGTTACCTGTAAGCACTGATATAATTTGTCTCATTTACCATATATATACCAGCGTGTCAGCTGTACAGTTAATGTCAACCATTATGCCTTCCAGTATTTCCATTGCGTTTCATTTACTCCTTGTTACAAGGCCATAATTATTACACAGTTCACAATTAGTTACACTTAGAATTTGCTCTTTCACAATGAGATGTAGTATCACTGAGCTATAATAATCTGCACACAGCAGGATTATTGGTATTCTCTGCCCTTTAGAAGGAGGTACAGCATGAGAAAATTTCCCTACTCATACTCGGATAATGTGTACAGGCTGCTGTGCAAGTGGAAGCAGATTATCATAGTTTATTTTCTGGGTATTACTTTATGGTTTCATTTGTATGATGTTTAAATGGAAGTTTCAGAAAGGAGTCCTCTCTCAAGAGTAGAAGAAAAATATTGTTAAATGGTCATTGGATATGCTTAATAGGCATGTGCTGCTTGCGATAAACAACAAGCAGGACTAACCCACAGTATTTATATGGAAAAAGTAGCTGCATCATTCCCTGCAATCATGGAAATGTCATACATTTAGTTCTTACTCTAAGGTTTCCTGACTGGTAGCATGTTCCACATCATAACCATAATGTGTATCTGCTTTGGGCATATTGTGTACCAGTTAGATTAGTCACCTATAGGTAAAAAAATAACAGTAAGAATAGTTTGTTTCCTACTAACGTGTCATACTATCAAAATCCCTGAATGTGACCAACTTTTTTAGTGTTTATGCATAATATCTCTCTGAACCATATATTACTGTGCACTGTTAATACTAATTTTACTATGTAAAACTAATCACACATCTGCCTTGTGTCATAATCTGCTTCTATTAGACACAGCACTTTTAGTATATAATTTGGGATATAAGTTACTTTGTGTCATAAAGTAATTTTAATCTAATCTGCAGAATTACTGAAACTGTCATTTCCCTCATTTGAAGTGGGAAAAATATTACGTGGTCACTCCATGTAAGTAATACATGAACTTTTCTATTTTTTTGTAACAAGAATTATTCCGAAACTATTACGTATTTCACGCACAGGCATGTCATTCATGAAGTTATTTTCAAGATTCTGCTGCTTACTGGAAAAACCAAGCACATCATTTTTTACAACCCTAGACCAGCCAAAATCTGATTGCTGTAAAACTGTCCATATTAAATTACTGTAAATTGAGAGAAATTACGAAAAAATTTCTTTGAGTGTGATAGATACGGGAATTTGGTAGCGATAACAAAAACTTTTATTTAGTCTTAAATTCATCCACGTTAAAAGAGATGGGGAGAAGATCTGTGACTGTATTATGGATTTTACAGACAACACACTTCGCTGCTACATTATTAATGGAAAATCTCATATAAGATGTGAAACAAATACTAACAAAGAGATAGAGGGGCTGGCCAGTACTTACCTCACCTCAGTACAGCCGATAGATACACATAAAACAGAACTGAAAATTTACATTCCTAGCTTTCGGAACTTTGTTCCTTCAACAGGGAGGAGAGAGGGGAAAAAAGGGAAGAAGGGAAAGTGGATTCAGTTACTCACAACCCAGGTTATGAAGCAACAGGGAAAGGTAAACAGGGAGGGTGGCAAGGATGGAGGCATGGTTGTCAGAGGGAAGCCAAAGATATTCTACTGTAAGTACTGTGCCAGCTTCAACCAAAGAGGATGCATACAGAAGTAAAGAGGTATATAGTATAAAGATAAACACAACTATGTAGGATGAAAAGATGCGTGAATGGCTAAAGAGGAAAGGGAAAGAGGAGAAGACTGAAGAGTGAATGGGAGTGAGGTTGTTTAACGTAGGTTCAGTCCAGGGGGATGGCGGGATGAAAGGATGTGTTGGAGTGCAAGTTCCCATCTCCGCAGTTCAGAGGGACTGGTGTTGGGTGGGAGAAGCCAAATGGCACATACGGTGTAGCAGGTTCCTAGGTCCCTAGAATTATGCTGGAGGGCATGCTCCGCTACTGGGTATTGGGCATCTCCTAGGCGGACAGTTCGTCTGTGTCCGTTCATGCGCTCAGCCAGTTTGGTTGTTGTCATGCCGATGTAAAAGGCTGTGCAGTGCAGGCATGTCAGTTGATAAATGACATGTGTAGTTTCACACGTAGCCCTGCCTTGAATTGTGTATGTTTTACCAGTAGCGGGGCTGGAGTAGGTGGTTGTGGGCGGATGCATGGGGCAGGTTTTGCAGCGGGGTCGGTTACAGGGGTAGGAACCGCTGGGTAGAGAAGGTAGTCTGGGAATATTCTCTACCCAGCGGTTCCTACCCCTGTAACCGACCCCGCTGCAAAACCTGCCCCATGCATCCGCCCACAACCACCTACTCCAGCCCCGCTACTGGTAAAACATACACAATTCAAGGCAGGGCTACGTGTGAAACTACACATGTCATTTATCAACTGACATGCCTGCACTGCACAGCCTTTTACATCGGCATGACAACAACCAAACTGGCTGAGCGCATGAACGGACACAGACGAACTGTCCGCCTAGGAGATGCCCAATACCCAGTAGCGGAGCATGCCCTCCAGCATAATTCTAGGGACCTAGGAACCTGCTACACCGTATGTGCCATTTGGCTTCTCCCACCCAACACCAGTCCCTCTGAACTGCGGAGATGGGAACTTGCACTCCAACACATCCTTTCATCCCGCCATCCCCCTGGACTGAACCTACGTTAAACAACCTCACTCCCATTCACTCTTCAGTCTTCTCCTCTTTCCCTTTCCTCTTTAGCCATTCACGCATCTTTTCATCCTACATAGTTGTGTTTATCTTTATACTATATACCTCTTTACTTCTGTATGCATCCTCTTTGGTTGAAGCTGGCACAGTACTTACAGTAGAATATCTTTGGCTTCCCTCTGACAACCATGCCTCCATCCTTGCCACCCTCCCTGTTTACCTTTCCCTGTTGCTTCATAACCTGGGTTGTGAGTAACTGAATCCACTTTCCCTTCTTCCCTTTTTTCCCCTCTCTCCTCCCTGTTGAAGGAACAAAGTTCCGAAAGCTAGGAATGTAAATTTTCAGTTCTGTTTTATGTGTATCTATCGGCTGTACTGAGCTGAGGTAAGTACTGGCCAGCCCCTCTATCTCTTTGTTAGTATTTGTTTCGCTGCTACATTGACATTTATTGTGTTTGGTCAGACATCACAAGTTTCTATTAATTTTACATTGTTCATGATTAAAACATCTGCTACATTTGTACACTTTTTTGTTGTCTGAAGTCTTTACTGCAGAGGTGTTAACTTGTAACTTAGCTTTGAAGTGGATGATTGGGTTGAGTCCTTGAAACCTGGTGTGTAAATACTTATAAACAGCTGTTATGTTTTACTCATCAACATTTCATACAACAGTTGTGGATGTCCTGCCAACAAAGATTTATGTTGTTTTGTATGACTGCAGTGGTGTTAGGTGCCATGTTGTTGTTGTGTTAGTAAGGTTGGTGACAAACTTTCATTGGTAAGCCCATATATTGGGAATATTCATTCCAATTTCTGACACTTAACATGCAAACCTCTAGATACCAGACATTCAGATCAGTGCCAAACGTGTGGCGATAGAGTATCAGCCAAAAACACCGATTTAGTTCGTGCTGTGTGCTGTCGTCCAGTAGAAGATATGCAAACAATAATTAAAAGTAATACCTAAAAATTTCCGTTAGTTTTAAAACCACCTTACAAGACGGGCATTTCTTGTTTGTCCCATTGTGGAGAAAATGGAGTATGCTCATTTTTCTCTTAAGAAAACTGTTTCTTTTATTGTCTGAGTAGGGCTTAATACTTGTCACTACTTCACTTTGTGCCATTTGAACTTCTTATCCTACCCTTCAAGGAGGGAACACTTAATTATTCCTTCAAGATGATTATCATTTCTTTCGAGGATTAAGTTTATTTTGTTACTTCTAATTGGAGATCCATTGTTAAGTTCCTCGTTACAAACCCAATCAGTGCTTACAATAGAAAAATTAAGAAAAGAATTAAAAAATTAGTATCGACATGGGAATAAGGAGGTGCCTTGATGACAGTTGTGGGGGAGGTATTGTGGCCAGGCCTCAGGACCTTTGATCTCTATAATCTAATAATAATAATAATAATAAAATTCAAAAAATACAAAAAAATATTGATTTTGATTTTTTTAAATACAGTTTACGTGTGAAATTAACATATGGGAAAACATTTTTTGGACCTGTGAAAGGACTTTTTGGATTTTGTAGCAATGTTCTTTTGGCAGTCTGCTTTTGCTTTTTTAGAGTACACTTGCATAGATAGGTGTGGTGTTATATAAACAAGTGTACGTTATAGGTTTGCTACTTTCAACTAACAAAGTGAAAGCAGTCTGCTGAAAGAACATCGCTACAAACTCCGAAACTGCTGTGGCCACCCAGTTCATACATTGTAGCGCCTACTGCTTTGGCATCCCACCTCAAGTCCAACCAGCTAGGGATGCCTGCATCACAGGGCATATATTCACCAGGAAAACCTACATCATACGGCGGCCACAACAGAACACCGAATGGCAGCCGGGGACCGCTACCCATTTGTGGAGCCTGCAGAACAGCTTCACCAGAGGTCACAGCTAGCCCAGGAACTACTTTTATGCATCAGGCACATGATCACAGATAGTGCCGGCAAATTCATAGGGCAGTGCTTTATAGGGCAGTGCACTGCCGACAAAGGGCAGTTCGATGCACCGCTTGGAAGTATACCGAGCTGCCACCCAGCAGCTGTAGCTAGATGCCTCTTCTAGCTGGCTGATCTCTTGCAGATGGACTTGGTACAGTCAACGAACATCTTGACATTGTAGAATTGCTTTGTTGTGATCTCTCCCCATGAAGATTCGGGTCTTCTCTGTTATTATTTGTTACTGTATATTGGTGACGATTGTTGTTCTTTTGGAGATTGTATTATTGTTTTGTTTTGGTGAGTTCAATAAATTGTTTCGGGCTTGGCGTTTTCTGCATTTCGGTTCTGCTAGTGCAGATATTTCAGAAACTTCCTTTTACGTGTCAGAAAAATGTTCTCCCAAATAACAATTTCACACATAAATTGTTAAAAAAAAGTGCCATTAGTAGGTTTCGAACTTGGGATCTTTACTACGGCAATCTGTCGCTCTATCAGTTCGTCTACTAGAGATCTTCGCATGTAAACCTCACAGGTACGAATTTAGTATACTCCATAGTTCTGGTGTTACTTTTAATTACCATTTACACATGTTCTACTGGACAAGAGCACACTGTATAAAAAAAATTGGTGTCTCGGTTGATACTCTATCGACACAACATTTGGTTCCGTTCTGACTAGGTTTGGGTGGTAGAGCACTGAACAAAACAATAGCATAGCTTACACTGTTACTAACATAGCTCTGTGAAAGTATAAGCTATGTTGTTGTTCTTTAGTAGTCTGTGTGATAGATATTGCAAAGTATGTTATCATAATATAACTGACAAGACTACACCACCTAACCTCATTAGCACACTCAACAATAAAAACTTCACACTCTCCAGTCATACAAAATAATGTATAATTAATAGATGAAGACAGAATGCTGCTGAAACATTTTGTGCCAAACTAAACATTGTCATTAAACTTGACTTGAAGCAGCAAAATAGTTGTTTGTAAAACTTTTATTATTTTAGTCTTCAGTGGCAGACAAAAGTCTACATTTATATCGTTGAGTAATATTGCTGGGTACCAGATTAATAAGACACACTTGTCACTCTCCTCTTTGTGTTTAATCATCGTCACTTCCAGAGATTTGCTATGTCTTTTAGCTTGTCACGTTTTAATGGAAAGACGATCACATAATATTTTTCCTCTTTCAAATGAAGACATCTTCTTGTCAAGAATTTAGTTATACGTCTAGAATTCGTTATACTGTTGCATCTGAATTAATTAAAATTGTCTTGTAATATAACTGTTAATGCACCTAGGGAATATGGTTCAGACTTGTCACCTGCTAATTGTAATCACATCAGTATTTCCTGTGCAATGTATGTGCTGAATCAGCTGTTAAAAGCTACTGGAACTGCTTCATAAGTACTAACCATTGGTATTTCTTTTTTATTAACTCTAGAATTAAGAATGAAATTAGTTCTACCAAGAGACAAAATATAAATTTGTAAATTGAAAGCGGTTAGCATCTAAGCAAAGCTGCAGCATCCCTGAAATGCATCAAGGTAATCCTGATACAATATTTCTTGTCTCATTTTCATTGCAAAGCCACCAGCTGATTTTGGAACACCATAATGTTAAGGACATCAGTTCTAAGAAAAGACTCTTAAGGTGTACTGAGCATAGACTCCTCCATTACAGCATATCATCAGCAGTAGAAGCCATTTGATTTTGCATGCTTCTTGTCACGTTATGGTGTTTGACTGCACCCATCTATTTCACTCTTGTGTGTTTTCTAATGTCATCTACCTTCCTTCCATTAGGGTCATCTCTTAGATCATTTCTTATCTCTCAGAATCCAGCAAAGAACTTGCTTCTTTTGTCTGCCATTTGTATCTTGTGTGGTTCCATTTTTCTCATTAAGGTCACTATTATATCTTCCACTTCAGTCTGTTGTCTTATTCTTTTGTGAGTTTTCCTGTCTCTCCTAATAGACCTTAGCCTATACCTCTCCATTTTTTTATGAGCAATACCGTATCTTACTGCTGTAAGTCAAAATTTATATTACGCACTGACTGTTAACTTTCCATTTTGGACTCACTTGGAAGTGTAGTTTACTGAAAGTATTTGAGGCAATTTTTACTCTCATATTTATTTCTTTTCCCAGTATACAGTACTTGCAACATACACCGATGAGCCAAACCTTTATGACCACTGCCAACCACAAGACTGAATGCAGACTTTTGGCATTTCGTGTACATAACACAGTAAGGAAAGTACATACAAGTGGATCATAGATGAATGGGGAATCGTTCTAGAGACAACATGGGCCCAAAATAGAGAAGTCCACTGACAGAAACGACTTTGACGAAGAGCAGATGCCTGGGAACGAGCATCTTGGAATCACCAAAGTTGGCCGGCCATTTGCATCTTACTATCGTGTGGTATCTGGCTCTGCAGAAGTCCTAGATGACTGTCAGAGTGCACAATATTGCCGCAAAGCTACACTGCAGAAGTCGAATGCCTGACAGTGGAAACGATCCTAGATGACTGTCAGAGTGCACAATATTGCCGCAATGCTACACTTGCACACAAAGAGCGTGCCACCCATCTCACCACGAGAATACACTGGCTGGTAGTGTTCCTTACAACTGGTACAAATACATCCATCTGGTGAATGGCCAGTCAGGTCTCTTCTCGATGTCTGATATACTTTCGTTGCTGTACTACGGACTGTTCGTTAACAGCCTCACTTGGCACTCATTCTTTATCTAGTGACGATTCGGCCTGTTGACACCGTTGTGGTGAAGGTTTCCTCTTTCTACCTCATTGTCGTATATGTTACTTTGGGCTTGTCCTCGTCTGTGTCCCGGCCACCGTCAGTCGGCCTCGGTTAGCTCAAATACTGCTCGGGTTGTGTTGTATTCTGCAGGCAGCCCTTCTGTCTTGTGGCTTCACTCGTTCCTCTCATGAGTTCTGCAGTGTGTTCCAATACATGCAGATATAGCATTGGCGCTGAGGAAAACAGAAGATATTCAGTTGAAGTCACACTAAATTGGTTGCCTGCTGGAGTACCATCAGCAGCGAATGCAACAGTGGGAGCTTCAGATACAAAAGTTGCTTCAGCTGCAAGTGGACCAACTTTGAGTCCATGAGGCGACTTATCTCAGGCCTTAGAGTCCCTCCACAGTTGATGCCTCCATTTTCTACCTTTCAGTGATGCAACAGTGCACAGGGACATACATTGCATCAAATGAAGCAACATCTCATGGCATTACAAATCAAGGATGATTCATTGCAGCGATTGTTGTTTGTATCGTGGCCATCACAGATTTTCTCATCCGCAAATTGGCACCTGTATCTGACCCTTTCGTGCAATATGTGGTCTGCTGACTATTTACTATTCGCAGTGTTATCAACCTGGTAGTCTCGAGTTTCATCGACACCACAAACAACCTTGACAATCGTACTAGTGCAGGGTCACTGGTGCTTGCAAGGTTTCAGCCGCAAATGAGATTTCATTTGTGCCGATTGTGGCTGCTAGGCTTTCGTATTTGGACTCCTCGATTCATGGTGTTGTGGTTCAGCTGGTGCTAGATCCTGAGGTTTGCACAGCGGCATTGAAACTGCATAACCCACTGGTAGAGGATACCCTGTGCATTGCACTTTTGTTGATAATTGTGCGGATTGCCAACAAATGAGCCGTGATGAGGTCATAACTTGCAGCAGTTAATGCACCACAACGTGTTACAACCCTGCGCCGCAGGCATAGGGCGACCCTCACGTTGCAGCAACATTGTGATTCGTCATTGTCTGACATCTCAATGGTGTTTGAACCACCTCTCATCGATGGTCATGTGGGCCTCTACCTTCGTGCCTACAGTTTTTTTCCAGTCATTCCTGTACAGACTGTCTGTATTGCTGGGAGTCTACATCCACATCTACATACATACTTGGCAAGCTACCGTACAGTACGTGACGGAATGTACCCTTTACCACAGCTAGTTCTCCACGTGCTGCGCCAAAGAGGGGATTCTCTGATTAATGTGTTGAAGCCATGCAACCCGCTCCCATGCTGCCCCATGCGTGTACGAGGACAGTGTCGATAGTCACTCCAAGTGACCCCTCACACTGAAATTGTTTCTCACGCTGCACATTTGTCACCACGACGTCTGTTTCTGGGTTGACACAGGGACCACCATTTCTTTTATTAAGCAGATGTGTATGCACAACTGGGCTCACCCATCTTGTCGGAAACCTTGTGGCATTTGATGTTCTGCAGGGGCAGTTATACTCCTCTTCATGGGCAGTTCTTGATCACTGCGGCCTACAGAAGCGTTATGTGGCTCATCAAGTTATTTGCAGTTGACCACCCACTTGCTACCAACATTTTTGACCTTGACATTTTTGGGTTTTCTGATCCTGATGACGTGAAGGTTGTATCAACTACATTTCCTTACCAGAAACTGGACGATCTCTGCGCTGCGTTTTCATCTTTGTTTCAGCAGGATTCGGGGTGAGTCTCAGTCCTTGAGATGCAATCACCCTTTGGTTGGACCCTGTGCTTTGTTTTACCATGCCAGACCAATTCTGATTATATTACGTGCTGCTGTGAAGCAGGAGCTAGATCATCTTCAGGTTCCTAGGGTTACTGAGCTGGTGAACTCTAGCTCATGGGCCACTCCACAAGGATTACTCCATTAGTCATCATGAGAAAGCCCAGTGGTTCTCTCTGATTGTCTGGAGATGTCAACAGGCCAAGAGCAAAGAGAGACAAAGTCCAAATCATGACCAAGTGCCAAATGAGAATGTTATCGAATAATCCATGGTACAGTGATAGTAGTAACTGGCAATATCAGACAGGCGTATAGAACTGACTTATCATTCCCTGAGTGGCCGTGTTTATAGTGACCACGAGGAACAATATTGGCTGGTGTATTCATGTGACAAGACACGTGGTCTGATATATATAAAAACAAAGATGATGTAACTTACTAATCGAAAGCGTTGGTATGTTGATAGAGACACTAACAAACACACACACAAAATTCAAGCTTTTGCAACCCACGGTTACTTCATCAGGAAAGAAGGAAGGAGAGGGAAAGACGAAAGGATATGGGTTTTAAGGGAGAAGGTAAGGAGTCATTCCAATCCCAGGAGCGGAAAGACTTACCTTATGGGGAAAAAAGGAAAGATATACACTTGCACACACACACATATCCATCCGCATATATACATAAACATACATATGTGTGTCTTGCGTGCAATGTTACGTACAGACAGAAATGCCCCAGAAAGTGCAGTGGGGATTGAAATGATGACAAAGGCAAAGACCCGGTCCCTTTGAGCACTGCCTATGGGAAGGAAGCATGTTTGGCAGCATTCACTGGGACATCACCGGAGGTAGTGGCGATAGGTTTGTCGGGGTGTTCCACCAATCTGTGTGGATGTGGAAGGGATCGCTGGTGCAACAGTGGGGAGTTGCAAGCAGTCACCAGAGGCACTGAGTGTGGTGCCATATTGTCACCAGAAGGCTGTGGATGCAACGCCCGAGATCGAGGACGGAGATGGTTGTGGCGGTGGCACTTGAGCTCCATCTGTGTTTAGACAGGCGTGTGGGTTTCCACTACCGTCACCAACATCCGAGCCTTGCTACGAGCCCTCCAGCTGCACTTGGCATGTTATGCTGGGAGGGATGGGAGTGGGGCTCTGAAGGGGATAGTATCAGAAGATGAAGCAGGGTCTGCAGTTGCTGCCCATGGTGTAGCTTGTTGGAGTTACAATTGTTAATTGGAATGATCCGATAAGTGCTCAAAAATGGTTTGAGATCCAAAGTGTAGTGGCAGAGCATTCTACAGCGTATTTCATTTGCTACTTAAAAGTCCAGATGTGAAGTTCGACTTGACAGCTTGACGAAGGATGGATCGGAGGGAATTGTGGCCCATTTTTGGAGACCATTGTGCGAGACAACACTTCATTGGCCAAAACCTGCAAGATCATCAGTCCCAAAAAAGGGCCCACAAAATCAAGATGGTTGCAATTCCAAAGGAGGGGGCACATATGCCAAGGGCGAAAGATTGTGAGGTTGCTGCCCGGTGCTGCACGCACAACTTGGAGTCGCAGACCATTCTTTCGATGTTGCCATCGATCACCAGCTCTTACACAAGTCTGCCATCTAACGTCTTAATGCGGCACATCTCCCAAAATCCCCAATGCAGCAAGCTCGACACCTGTTAGCCCAGCTATGCCAGGATGACCACCTGATGCATGCCCATCTCATTGTCCAAAAAAATGACATCATCGTCAACTGAGAGCGTGTGAGAAATATGTTTCAAGGAGTCTAACTCTTCCACCAAGTGAGGTAAATTGGCCAACCGTGCGTCACAGAGCAGTGGATCTGGAGGTGGTGGCCTGTCCACTTCAGGAGTCTGAAGCACAGCCCAAATAATGCTACCAATAGCTTGTAGTCTGTAATTACAGAGAACTGTGTCCCAGAGAAGATAAATGTGAAACTTTTTAACAGCGAACGCTGTTGCCAATGCCACCTTTTCGACCTCATAATAATTTCACTGTGTAGGGGTCCATGTCTTTTATGTATATGCTACAGGCTATTTGGAGCCATCCCCATTCCTGTGCCCCGATGCCACAGACACGCACCAAGAACACCCCGGTGCCATAGACAGCTGCGTCAACCACCACAAGGAATGGAGAACCAGGAGAGAATGGTGTTTCAAGGGGCAGATTTCAGTACAGCTTTCAGCTGCGCAAAAGCCAAGTCTCGAGCAGGTGTCCAGTTGTGGGACACATCCTTTTTACACAACTCATTGGAAGGGTTGCGCAGTATAGGCTGCTTGGGGTAAGAAGTTGGAGTAATAGTTGACTTTGCCCTAAAACACCTGCAGTTTAGGTAAGTTCGTCAGACAGGGTAAGGACACTCTTGTTACGACATTCTGATCAGTGATCTCGATTCCCTCTTTGGTGTTCCAGAGCCCCAAATACTCCACTTTTGTCTGAAAAAACCTGCACTTGTCTTACTAAACGATGAAGGCCAGCGTACCACAGGACCGTAAAAGGAGTGTGGAGATCGTGCAAATGGCAAGAGGTTCCTACGACAGTGAGATCGTCGCAACTAATTCACGTTAGCCAGAACGTATTGCGTCAGCTGTCACAGAACCCTTTGGGAAATTGTGGGGGCGGAGACGGTGCCAAATGAGACCCACTTATACTTACACAATCCAAAAGGTTTATTTATAACAATGAGTGTTCTGTGATTCGTCATCTAAGGTTAATGAAGTCAGTCTCGGAGTAGTATTCCATTCAGCAAGTCTGGTGAGGAAATCGTCTGGCTGGAAATAAGATAACTTTCCACCTGCAACTGAGCATTGGTTGCCAGTTATTATCCTTGCTGTACTGTGGACTATTTGATAACAACCTCATTTGGCACTTGGTCTTTCTCTCTGGTCACAGTTTGTGTTCTCTTCTGCAGCTGCCCTTTCTGATATGTGGCTTCACCTGTTTCTCTGGTGGGTTCTGTCTGTCCACTGATATCTGGCTATTCATGACTATAGCTGTGGTCATCTGTGTAAAGTGGCTGAAAGACTGGGAAACTTCCAAGTTTGCAAGTAGGTGCTGGACATCCACGCCTTATCACAGAACACAGAGGTCAGAGGCTCGCCTACACTGCGGAAAAGGATACTGCGCCACAGATATGTGGTGTCGGGGTTAGGATTATGTTACAGAGGGCATTCACTCAGTCTTTCACGGTACACGTTATAATTGAAGGCGCCATGTATGACAGCTGTGGACTGTTTGAAAATTATTGCGGACAACCTGCATCCTTTCATGCTCGATGTCTTCCTTGTCTAGATGGCATCTTCCAAGAGGATAACTGTTCCGTGTCACGAGGCTAGAACCGTGCTACAATGGAGCGCAATAGTTAACTCGTGTTGATGTCTTAGCCACCTAATTCACTTAATTTGAAATCAGTGGATCACATCTGGGAAACTATCAGATGCCAGTCCCGTGCCTACAAACCACCGTCCTGTAATTTACAGGAATTGCGTAATCTGTGTGTAGAATCTGGTGCCACATACCTGCAGAAACCTATAAAAGACTTGTTGAAACCGTGCCACAGAGAATCAATGAAGTATTGCATTCCAAAGATGGACCAGCATGCTATTAAGCAGCTGGTCATAGTGTTTTGGCTCCTCAGTATAAACACAGGAAATACACCGAAGGCTGTAAGTCGTAGATCGGCTGACAGTACTTCTGCTTTCTCTTATAACCTTTGGCTGTAGTTCATACTTACAGATGTGAGCTGTGTGTAAACACTTCATGTGTGCATTGTCATTGTGATTTGATGATAAGTGTAGAAATATTTTTCATCTTATTCCTGTGGACACAGCTGTGATGGAGTGAGTGGACGGGAAGGGAGGTACCAGAAGCGACCTCTTATACCTGCAGTGTATGCTCGTTCCATGAGAGCACTGGTAATTCTGATAAAGCTCAGTGCTAACACAGTGTTTACCGCTAGCACTACAGCTTCCATACGGTGTTTACATATACGGATTCTTTTTTTGTGTGGCACCCAGTTCCGTAAGATGCATTTCAACACATATAATAATGCTACACAAATCAGTGAATGTTGAAACTGACACTCGGCAACAAACATGCAACACTTAGCCAAACATGTTTAAAATAAACATTGTCCATATGTTAGACCTGAAGATGAGACAGTTAAAGCCGCAAAACATGTTGTGGAACTAATAAATAATTTTGGCGTCCATATTCAGTATGTTTTACTTGTCATTTGATGTATAATTGCCACTGTCTTAATTTACAATTCAACAACTTACAGTTGTTATGGAAGTACATTTGATCGGCAGGTTCTTTGTCATTGTGGTAAAGGACCCTGAAATTTGAGTAGTATTATTTGTTTTGTGTGCCACAGTATGTTAAGAGTATATTTTTTGAGCAGATGGTGGTCAGAGAGAGATAGACACACCTTGTTGGAGTATGTTGTGGCTTTAACCTGAAGAGTTGTTTGATGCAGCTTGCCACTTTATTATGTCCTGTGCAATCCTCTTCACCTCAGATTTGGATGCAGCATACATCCATTTGAACCTGCTTACTGTAGTTCAGCCTCGATCATCCTCTACAGTTTTTCACCCACGTACTTCCCTGCATTATCAAACTGATGTTTCCTTGATGCGTCAGGATGTGTTTTAGTCAAGTTTTGCCCTAAATTTATTTTCTCAACAATTTGAGTTACTACTCATTAGTTATTTGGTTTACCCATCTAATATTTAGCATTCTTCTGTAGCACAATGTTTCAAAAGCTTCTAATCTCTTCTTGTCTGAAATGTTGACTGTCTGCATTTCATGCTTTAGACAAATATCTTCTTAAAAGACGTCCTAACACTTAAGGGCGTTTTTGAAGGTTTTTCTTACTTTTGCCAGTTATATCCTCTCTGCATCTCCCATCATCAGTTATTTTGCTGCTCAAAATATCAGATGTCATCTATTACTTTTAGTGTGTTATTTCCTAATCTTACTCTTTCAGCATCACCTG
Source organism: Schistocerca americana (assembly GCF_021461395.2). NCBI lineage: Eukaryota > Metazoa > Arthropoda > Insecta > Orthoptera > Acrididae > Schistocerca > Schistocerca americana. The sequence goes on from NC_060127.1 coordinate 146,053,722, forward strand.
ATTTAATTCAGCTGCAGTCTGTTACATATGTTTTACTTTTGTTGATGTTTATCTTGGAACTTTTGGCAGGGTAAGCAACCATAATCCTCCAACTCTGTTGCCAAAGTGGTGTTATTTGCTCATGCTCCACGAAAGAACTCCTGGCTGTGGGTTTTTGGAAATCACAGGTGTATGCATCAGTGTGTGTGAAAGTTTCAGTCACACCTGAGGGCATACGCAAATATAAGGGTGTCCACAGAAATTTGTCCTTGGGGAAGGATTCTAAAATTACCAGGTTTGGTGTAAATGGATTGGTCAATTTCAAGGGTGCCACACTGTGTTTTGTCTGGAGTGTGGCACTATATGGGGCAGAAACATGGACACTGAGAGGAGAGGCTGAAAAAATGTTAGAAGCATTTGAGATGTGGATGTGAAAACTTGCCTTTTGGCAGAACAGTAATGATGATCACGCTACAAGATCTGCAATTTATAAGTGATACAAAAAACTTATCGTATGCTACAGAATTGATGGTTAACCATCATATATGAGAATTCTGTAGTGAATAAACACTCCTACTCAAGATTCAATGGGGTTTGGGGGGGGGGGGGGGCAGTAAGTGTGCCTATTTGCCCCTGCCACATCCTTCCCCCACCCCCCCCATGCCCCTCTTGGATACGTACGCTCGTGAAAAGCAGTAAGTGTAAATTAGGACCAGAGCCTGACATAAATTTATGTAATTCATTATACTTTAACAGTTGAGTTTTAATCGGGCGGGGAAAGTGCCCTTCGGGATACATTCTATTCTGGAACGAGGGATGTCCAGATGCCATTTTGAGGATGCTGCTGCCAGTACTGTATTGCTTGTCGCGGGAGCCTAAACTGTCGTGACGATTCCTCGGCACAGGCGTCGCAAATGTGGAGGATGGCAGTGAGGGTCAGATGAGCTCTGCGGCCATCGTGGTGTTGGTGGTGGCGGCACTGCTGCTCGCACTGCTCGTTGTCGACCTGGTGTGCTGCCTCGTGTGGCGTGCCGGCCTGATCGCCGCGCTCTGCCACCGCTGCTGCTCTGCCGCCAAGACGGACGACTCGGATGCCAAGATTGCCAGGTACTGTCCTCCTCTCCCAGTACGTAACGTGATGGCATGCGGTCGGAAAGCTCCCCTCCTACTGCTAAGGTACCTGTACCTTTGCGTCAGTATGAGAGTAACGGTCATTATAATTGTGATGATATCCACCAGTGATAAATTAATGTGATGAGCAATGATACTTGTAGTAGGTGGAGCAGATAGTAATAATACTGACGGTGGGAAGCACTGAGGATGATGTAGACGATATACAATATGCATCTTCCTGGTAGATTAAATCTGTGTGCTGGACTGCGACTCGAACTTGGGATCTTTGCCTTTTGTGAGCAAGTTCTCTGCCGACTGAGCTGTTCGAGTGTGACTCGTGACCTGTAATCACAGCTTTACTTCCGCCAGTACCTCGTCTCCTACATTCCTAGGTACTGGCTGAAGTAGAGCTGGGAGGACCAGTTGTGAGTCATCCTCGGGTAGCTGAGTAAGTAGAGCACTTGTTCACAAAATGCAAAGTTCCCGAGTTTGAGGCGCAGTCTGGCTCACAGTTTTAATCTGCCGGGAAGTTTCGTATCGACACACACTGCACTGGACAGTAAAAAATCATTCAGGCTACAGTATGTTATGAAGATCTTTTGAGATTATTTCCTCAGTTTCTGCTTAAAAAAAGATCTGCACAGTAGAGACTAGAAGCACTATTAAACTGATGACATAACACATTTGTGAAAATCTGGTGTGATGAACTGCACTTCAAAAATATTTATTCGCCAATCTTCAGGCGTACAGCCCATTGTCGGTGATATCTGATACAGATGATAAAACAAACAAACATATGCGTGCATATGTCGATAACACGAGAATACTTTGTATACACTTAAGTTGAAAAATAAGAATAGCTGCATACTGTGCACATCCACATCAAACGACGTGATAGGTGTAAAACATTTATGATGAATATAAACAGAGTCAGTCTAGCAACATAGAAAAATATATAGTTTTAGCCTCGCATTTAACTAGTACAGTCAACAAAAGAAAATTAGGGGAAAAATTTTGTGTAGTCATAAATTCTTGTACAGTGACTGGAAGAAGTGTCATGAACGACGTACTAAAAGTTCTGTCTGGTGGGGTGTGAGCTTGGGGATGGGGGTTATTTGAAGGTCACTTTTAAAATTTTTTACTGAATAGTTGAAAAAAACTTGGCATCTAGTGTAAGTGTTTTCCTGTTCAAAATTAAATGGCATAAAATTTGCTACAAGAAAGGTCCTACTGATTTTTTCTGTTGGACTAATAGTTTCCACATTGCAGGGGGTGGAAAATTCCCAGATTATTTAGATACTGTTTTAATGGTACAAAATTAATGTTTGCTGTTAAGTGAAGTCCATTAAGAAGAAATATTAATAGTGTGTACCATATCTAAGTGCAAGTAAAACAGTATTAAGGAGTAAATTGTATTCTGTGGGTGTTACAAGGTGGAAAAGGTGGGGGCAGTGATGGAGTGTACAAGGTGAGGGAAGGTAGGTTGCCGGATTGTGGTCATGCAGTTTCCTCCTTCATTGGTCTGGAAACTGAGAAAACTTTCTCTACCTCACTGTCACAAGAAGCAACTAAGGGTATTTCACAAAGTTATACTGACCCTTCCGCAGCTCACCTTATGCATCGTTGCTACGCAGGATGTAGACGTGCCGGGGAGTGGTTATTTTTCACACAATGTGTTAACAATACATAGAATACAGATACAAATTACTAATAATATAATGCCTGAAATGCATGTGTGCAGAATCTACATAAATCTCTACACACTGTTCTACACTGCTAGAGGGAAACTGATCCTTTGTCAGCCTGGTCGGATCCTTTGTCAGCCTGTATACCAGCTGTAGCATTCTTCCAGGGAAGGCAACTTCCTCCACCACGAGTGGTGCTCGCTTTTAAGCATACAAACAGACCATACCTTACTAACATTTCCTTTCCAGTTCTCTCACGCGAGTAGACAAAAACTTCTCTGAACTCGTGTTTTTTAGTAGCATCATTTTCAGTTTATTAAGTGAATACCTATTTGCAGCTGTTAAGTGAGCTATTGTGTAACAAGAAAGCTCCACAACTGAAGCTCTCAACTGTCTACTAAAGTGAAGAGCCTGTACCAAGTATGACAATAAGGATTGCTGGAATACTTTTCTTAGCATGAGGTGTACCAAATGCATCATGCCAGACTCAGCTGTTGCAACACCTGAAGAGGCTCAAAGGCTTAAATGGGCTCTCTCTGTAATTTCAACATACAACTTGCAGTGTATTATGTAGGTTACCGTTCTAGATTTGAACTTGTTCAGCCCTTTTCCGCCAGGCGTATTGACTCCCACCTTGCAAGATATACTGTGGATGTGTGGCTAAGTGGCTTCAGTAAGTGCAGTGCACTCTACGAGTGCCAGATATTCCCGAATGAAAGAGCCTACCATTAACGTAATTAATGGTGAAAGAAGTGCAGTAACTTTCTGGTCGTTCATTAACTGACCACCAAGTGATTATGAGGCTTTACAATATCCGGTGAATTACAGAAAGCAGCAAGATGCCACAATTACTAATCCAGTCCCTTTCCCACCAACACCTCGTGGGTCACTGACGACGTCACACTTACAAATTGAGCACTTCTCAGCCATTGTTCACAGGAACATATTTTACATAAAAGCTCACTTAACAACTGAAAATAAGCTCTTTCTTAGTGACTGAACTAATTTTTTCTGTATTTGACCTGTTTTGGTCGTCATTGAGTGGGCTAAATCATGGATACAGGACCACAGTAAGGTCCATAATCCATAATCTCATGGTAAACACCAGGTGTCTTTCTCTGTTGTGCACAGATTATCAAGTGTACGTGTTATAAAACTGTAAAATGCTAAACACAATGGGAATGACGGTGTTTGCAAAGCACTCGTAAACGAGGCCACGAGATGCTTGTTCTACCAGGTGTGTGTCAAGTGCAATGTTAGATGCCTTCAGACACATATCCAGTTCATTTCAGACATTGCTGTCGCTGTGGAAAACATGGTGAGTGCATGCACAGATATCTAGGTGTGGTCTCAGAAGTAACCCGGACAGGCACTCCACATTTTCTCACAGCAATGGCAGTGTCTGATATGATCAGAAGTGTGACTGGCAGGTGTGACATTGTACTTTACACACAACTTATAGAATAATTATGTGGTGGTCATGTTTACATGTGTTTTAAAAACGCTGTGATTCTCATTCCATTCAGTGATGTACAGTTTTATAACATGTACACAAGATGAACTGTGTATGACAGAGGTAAGGCAGTTTCTGTTTACTGTGAGATAATAGACCATACTGCGGTCATGCATCCGTGGTTATGTACAGGGTAATAATTATATCGCTAAATATTTGCAGGCTTTCAATGTTTCTAGATCAACACTTTCATTATCATCATAAAGATTTTAAACACAGCTATCACACCTTTTGCTGTGGGCATCCACAGCACGTAAGTGTTTTTCAACTTGTTGTATACAAAGTGTTCTTGTGTTGTTGACGTAGGTATGCATATGTTTGTTGTTTATATTGGTCTGGCAACACTTTTGAGGTGCTGGTGTACAACAAAATGTCATTTATTGATTACAGAATTTAGAACCCAAAAAAATTTTAAATGTGCATTTAATCAGTATAAATGTGCAAAACAATACACGTGTGATGAGTAGACTCATCCTACTTTGACACAGCCAAAGTGAAACTGTTTGAATTACTAATGAACTATTTATTGTGCTGCCCTGGTGTGTGATCATTGTCTGTGTTGAGCTGTGTCTTTTTGCTGTGGCAAGTTTCATCAAAATCTTATCAGTTCTGTGGAGAGGACAAGCAATTTATGAAAGGCGTGTTCTCTTAGCTTGCAGGAAACTACCAGATATGAGGTTTTGTGCAGAAGAAATGAGACTGGAGGAAAGTTTTATATTTACCGAATGTGTTCAGTTAGAGATTGCTGCAGAAGTAGGACACATTTGAGTTTTCACATCTCTGCATTCCTTCCTCCCTCAGCTAGAAGCGTATCTGTGCGTCATTTCCTGTGAAGTGACGCAGAAGCTCGACTGGTTTTGTCTCACGGTTTCTGAACACACCTTTAGTGAAGTTCTTGTTCACTGCCTCAGAGCTGATGCAATTTTGATGAAACCTGTCACAGTGGAAGGACACAGTAGAAGGTCAAAAAACACATGGCATGACAGATACTTTCTTAGTGATGTCTAATTTCTTATGTGTCAAGTGCAGTGTGTCATCTCTAACTATCCTGTGTGGCATTAGCTGGTACTTTGCGCCACTGTGTTACTGCCAGTTTTGTCAGCACTAACACAGTCTTTCCTTACGTAGTAATTTCCTTACCACTTAAAATATCCTGCTTTAGGACTCCTAAATAACTTGTTGACGTATTTAAGTTTAAGCACTTAATAAAATAGCTTCATAATTTTGTTATTTCCACTTAAAGCCAAATTGTGGAACATCATTCTTGTGTGGGTAGTATTTTAGCCTAAAATAAAAAAAATGACTGGGATGCATTAATGTATTTAGTTTTTATTATTGCGTTCTCAAAAAATAAGAAAAGTTTGAGCCCTTCTATTGCAGCCAACATTTAGTTACGTTCAGTATATGGCTCTCGAGTCGGCTGCCAGAACACGTTTTGTGTGCCCTACAATATTTCCTCGAGCCAACTGCTCGACACTGTCAAGTTTCATCTGCTGGTGTCCACGCTGCAACGGACTTGTGGAGGTCTCATCTGAAAACTGCATACACAAGACTGAGTTGCTTTCAGACAGATGACAGCGTGTGGTTCAGAGCCCCCTACCAGGGGCCAGGTGTCGCTGCTGCTGGGATCCAAACCAGAAGTGTTGTTCAGGTGGATCGTCCACTACGCTGCGGTGGAATTTCCTTCTAACATCCAATGGCAGCAAGCATGGGGTCTCAGGCTGTACTTACGAGGGGACCTTCTAAGGCAGTACCACAAAATTCTCAAAAATGTCCCCTTTGAAAATTAGATTTCCGAGTGCCGTTTAGTACAGTGCAATTGTGGTATAGTGATGAATTTGTCGGAAGTTCAGCATGTTCCATAATCAAATTGTAATTGGAGAGTCACTGGTTTGAATCTTGCTAGTAGCATACCTCTTTTCCTGTTTCTGATTTCAGTCATTTTTACCAAATGTAAATTCTTCTTAACAAATATGGAATCATATTTTTAATAAAAATAGCATCATTTTATTATTAATTACTATTCATGTGAAAATGCGAATATTCACAATAAATTAAAATTTGGTACAAAAATGTCACACATCAGATAACAAATCAAATACTTTTTAATTTTGCAGAAAATCAACAATATTATTGGTGTATATAATTTTCTTTCATTTAAAAAAAAGGTATTTTGCACACCTGTACCAAATTGTAATTTACTTTCATACAATGAGTAATTAAAAGTAAAATATGTTATTTTATTTAAAAAGATGAGTTCATATTTATTAATTAACATCTGCATTTGCTAATAATTATGAAATTTAAAAAAAAAGTAAGTATGCGAGTACGGTATCATCAAATGAATTTATGGTTAACAATCAGATTATGCTATTTGCTGAGCTACTGACCAATTTGTTAACAGACAACTGCTGTTGTTATGTACTTCACAATATCCTGAAGTATTATCCTCAGAGAGGCATTTTATTTATTTATTGGAAATTGATTTCCAGGCACTGCTTAGACCCTATCTATTAGGCTGTCAGCTGTGCAGATGTACTGTCTTTTTTACCTTGAAGGCAAAACTGAATACGATCTTTGTCTTCTTGTCTATTGTGTACTGAGGCAATAGTCTGTCATTGCACATTTTTCCAGTTGGCTCAGACATGTATCATCACAGGGGTGTTCATCACATCGGTCTTGCACGATACGACATGCTTGGCTAGTACACACCATTCCACCCACAAAGAATCTTGTATACATCTCGCTTTCATAGTCCGAGATTGTCTTTGACAGTATCCGACAAATGTGTCAACGTTTTAGATGATTAAGGGTACATCTAATGTTGTGTCCCTTGAGGTCTCTTCCAATGTTTCAGGAAATACTGCCAGTGTACAGCAAGATGGATAGAGAGAGCCATATATTGAACAGATCTGCCAGGAAAGCTTGAAGAGTCATCCTTGTTGATTTTTGTTACGTGGGCATTAGGTCACTGCCTAAGGCATGTTTCTGTGCCTAACATTTTATGTGCTAATGTGGGAAACATCATTAGTAGATAGCAGTTTCAAACTCAAAACAAGCTCAGCAAGCTGGAACTGTTTATACATATCTGTGCTTGTGAGTATTCACAATAAATTCGTGTGATCATTTCCTAAGATTGGAGTCATACCGTCATCCATTATGGAGCTTGTAGTGAAAAAAAATTGACCCACTGTGCTTTATTTTGGAAAAAGATCCACAAGTTGTCTAATTTTGATCCTTTTTTTTTCATTTAAAGTTGTTTTTGTGCTTTTGAATTTCTGTGGCCTCTCTGGAGATCTTATTTTAGTAATGGTTGGACCTTCATAAAACTGTAGGATTGGTGAAATGAATTCTGTGGTTCCGTTGTCCCACTGTGCAATCTGTTATATCCATTTTGTGTGGGACACCCAGACAAAATTGCACGTGTTCTTTCAGCCTAATGTTAATGCTTCTTGTAGCAGTTTGTATGTACACTTGGCCTCATATGGAATGGATTTGTGCAGGGAATGCACTGGGATCACAGAATCATTAATTTCATTTCTCTAATACTTAGCTTTATCAAGGTCCAGTCATTACCTTGCCAGTATGTACAGAGATGTCAAAAGCACGAAAACAACTTTAATAGAAAAGAAAGAGGATCGAAATTGGAACTAGGATTCGACAATTTGTAGGTCTTATTGCTTAATATAACAAATGGTACTAAATTTTCTACACTGTAATCCCCGTAGCATGTGCTGACATGGCTCTGTGATATTAAGCAGTAGTCCAGTTACATCATGACTCAACTGTTGTGTCAGTAATTATAAACAGTTTTGTTCGTTCAGATCGTTCAAGTTGAAAATTTCTGCCGTAGTCTTTATAGCCTCAAATGACATCTCGAGCATTAGGAGACAAACTTTTGGGTGCAGAAACATCCCTCAGGCTACAGCCTAGTGACAGTAAAACAAAAATCTACAACGATGCAAGTACCGGTCACGAAAGCTCACACTGTATGCCGTGAAGAGTAACTTTAGTTTTATTGTCCACTGACTGTCTTCCAGTCTCATCTGTGAGGAACTGCAATTATTTCTCATTTATCCCATTGGTCATTTGTCTTGTGCATTCACTGCAAAAAAACTTTCTCCACCAGGGGAGTCACAGCACCGTTACAGGTGGCAGAAAAATTGATGAGTGCACAGAGTCAGAGCTGTGAGTATTCGAGACCGGTCCGTACCACCTGTGACACGTCTGTGCCTCCCCTGTGAGTGCAAACGAGAGAGTAAGTGGAGTGTGGGGTTTGTGTGAAGCCTTTACAGCTGGCGCTTCCCCCTGCCGTACTGCAGCAACAAGGAGGACCCGGCCATGCTCGCCCCCGCTAAGATGCAGCAGGCCACTGTCAAGATCCCCGTCATGTAAGGCTGACGCTCGTCTCTTTCGTCACGTGGCTGCCGCTGTGACTGCCTGCCGTATTCTCTTTTGTTTTGCATGACGTTTGGGACGAGCTCTCTTATTTCCCTTTGTAGCTCGGTTGATCTGCTAGGCTTACTAGTAATTTCTCCTTATTGTGAGACTGGTAAAGAAATGTGGATTCTTACAGCGGATGTAAGAGTAGACAACGTAATCAGTCGAGAGACGTGGTGATCTGTGTTATGTATTATCGATTTTAGTGGTCTCGATCACAGTATCGTGCAGTGTCAACTAGGTGATAACAAGCTTCAATTGACCAGCAACCATTCTCAGATATACAGAAAGAAACATAAAATTACGTGTCAGTTAATGTGAAAACCTTCTAACAGTATTAAAAAAAACATGTATTTATAAAAGAATTAAAACGTTAAAAAGAAGTTAAACACCTACCGTGCTTACACTTTAATCAGCACGTAATGGCAGTGTTAGCCACAACAACATCATTACTGAGCAAAGCTAAGCTCTGTGTACTGACTCTACCACCACTCAGCACCCATCAGCTGAGTGTCAGCTTCTGCTGCGCAGAACCGTTCAGATGCTCGCCCTGGCCATTGTCGGTTTCCGTGACCTCGGAGCTGCCTCAGGTAGCTCCTCAGTCTACCCCAGGAGGAGGCTGTTGTGCCTGTTCCAGTCCTGTCAGCAGATACTCTGCGTAGCAGTCAAACGTGCGCTCTGCTCGTAGCTACAGGGGTGGACGTCGTTACTAACAATAAACTTAGTTTCTCAGTGTACAGAGGCTGGTCACAGCATCGCTGTTGGCATATAAAACAATTAGGAAACTGATTGCTGGGTGTGCTTGCCCAAGACCATTGTGGCTTGCCATTTGAATTGTGGTGCACGAGGACACACAGTTACAGCTTCGAGTGACACTTATGAACTGTGGATACAGATACCAAAACACCTGTGTACTTAGTAATTCTGATATATAGGAAATTCACAAAGACAGTGGAAACTCCAAGTAGGAATACCAACAATGTAGGAAAAGACAGATTGTTACTTACCATAAAGAAGACATGCTAAGTCACAGACAGGCATAATTAAAAGACGCTTGCATAAGCTTTCGGGCACACGTGACTGCTATCTCCAGAATCTTGGGCCAGGCTTTGTGGCCCGAGATGCTGGAGTTGGCAGTCGTGTATGCAGTAAGTGTGCTTGCTTGTATTTATGTATTTTGTGTGTCTGTTTTACTGATGAAGGCTGTGGCCGAAAGCTAATGTAAGTGTCTTTTAATTGTGCCCGCCTGCAACTTAATGTATATTCTTTAAGGTAAGTAGGAATTTGTCTTTTCCTACATTGTTGGAAATTCACAAAACCGTGTCAAGCTTACACAAGAACAGAAACTATCAGACAGCAGCTAATTTAAAACAAAGGGAAAACAAAGGAAAGTAATTTCTATATTTTACATTCTATACTAGCTGAAAAAGACTCACTTCACTTGGTCGATATGCTCACAGAAGTAGCACCAAATGATGTCATTTGAAAGCAAGCATTGTAGCCTCTCATATTTTGTAGAAAATGTTTCAATGTAGGAGTTTCTCCAGTTGTGTAATGAGATAATTCTAGTGGAGGCAGTTCCAGTGGTGCTGATCAAATTTTTCCATTTGTGGTCTTTCTCTACTGAATTTCTTGGCATCAAAGAGCTGACGTACTTGGCAAGAACAAAGTGTGCGTTATACTCTACGATCATAACAGAATTCTCTGTGTGCCACTCTGTAATTTCGAATTCTGCTTTGCGCTTCTTGTAGACCAGTGTTTTATTTATGTGTTTGTGAACTTTGTCTTTCACGAATTTCATTCGTTGGAATTTTACTTAGCTCACTTCATAACCTTGTTTCTTTATCAGTTTTTCTCTGTCTGCTTTGCCAATTGTCTCCCTCAATTGCCTTCTCTAATTTCAGATCGTTGTTTGTCTGTTATGTTTTCTCTCGATCTGTTCATTCTCTTCTGTTGTGAAGCTAAACATGCTTCTAGCTCCTCATCTCTTTCATTTCATCACTGTTATTTCTATTCCTTCTTCTCAATTCACTGATGGCAAGATCTCTGCTTTTACATTTTGGCAACCTGTTAAATGTTAACATTACTTAATACACTAATATCCCATTTGATACTCTGTTCCACAATGCTAAGCAATTTACTTTTACTTAAATTAACGTAACTATCAACACTCAGTTTTCCTCGACCTGCTTTAATTGATTTCCAAAAGTATGCCGAGACATGTGTCTCTCCGTTCCCTACACTACAGGAGAATGGGACATTCGAAAATACTCTCGAAAATTCTAGAACATTCTTGAATCTTCTGGACAATTCTGTAAAATGTTGGCCAGTTTTGTCCATTTCGGCACTCGATTTCCCGCTGCTTCATTTACTTCCCATAAGAAGACCACTGGTGTGATTCCCTTTTTTGGGCATCTGTATCTTCAAACTTAAGCCCTCTAGTTCCAAACCAAAACCTTCATGGATGTGTTACCAAACCACAACAAGGTGGTTTATTGAGCAATAAAGACATGCATAGACAAACAACACATTTATTACTTATATTGATTACAGTATATTATAGAAATTACATTGCTTGATTTACACTTTGTTTTAAATAGCGAAGGTAAATTTTATGTCTAAAAACAAAGATGATGTAGCTTACCAAATGAAAGCGTTGGTAAGTTGATAGAGACACAAACAAACACAAAAACACACACAAAATTCAAGCTTTCGCAACCCACGGTTGCTTCATCAGGAAAGAGGGAAGGAGAGGGAAAGACGAAAGGGAGCGGGTGGATATGTGTGTGCGTGCGAGTGTATACCTGTCCTTTTTTCCCCCTAAGGTAAGTCTTTCCGCTCCCGGGATTGGAATGACTCCTTACCCTCTCCCTTAAAACCCACATCCTTTCGTCTTTCCCTCTTTCCTGATGAAGCAACCGTGGGTTGCGAAAGCTTGAATTTTGTGTGTGTGTTTGTTTGTGTCTCTATCAATATACCAACACTTTCGTTTGGTAAGTTACATCATCTTTGTTTTTAGATATATTTTTCTCAAGTGGAATGTTTCCCTCTATTATATTCATAAGGTAAATTTTATATTTATTAGGATTACTAATTCTATGTACATTTTTGTACTTATCTCCATAAATTCCTCTATAATATTGTGATAAAGACCATTAAAATTTATAACGCCAATAGTAGAGTCGATGAGAGAAGGCTCCAGATGGCTGCCGTGTGCTCTGTGATGCAGCTTCATGCAGCTACCTTGACCTATTGCGAAACATGCTTGTGAATGTATCTTTGTGGCAGCATCTCAGAGTCGTTGCAGTTCTGTAGATGACTATTTTTTTCACCTGCAGCCTGTTAGGCTTTGCAGTTGAAAGCTGCCAGCTATCAGGGATCTTCTTTTGCAGCTGTATTGTAGTATTACAGAATTGCCTCAAGGTAATGTACAGCAGGCTATAAATCCAATAGGGGGAAGAGGGCAATGAGGTGAAAGCAGGGTAGGAGACGTTGAGTTGAGCAAATTTTTGCAGGTTGCTGTAAGTAAAAAATGCGCTGTTGTAGAGATGCAGCCATCAAATGGCACCCAGTCGGTGAGAAGTGCCCAGATGTTTATCCAGTAAGTGAATGTGTGTAGGTGCTTCTAAATGTGTGGTTTTGTCTGCCTGCACTGTTACTGTTATTTCTTTGATTATGTCCACTTTGTAGCAATTTTGGAGACATCATTCTTATTCTGCTTCCTTTTCCACTGTTACCTTAGCCCACATTTGTTATTGTACTTATTGCATTGAAAGATCATTCATGCTCTCAGTATGTCAGCAAAAATTAAGACATGTACCCTTTAAATTTTATTATCAATAACACTTCATATTACAGTAACACATGCAGTGCTGTTTTTGCAGCACGATTTATCATCATAATAAACCTAATGTGATTACGGTGGTTCTGTCATAGGTATTTTCGAGGTCAAGCTTTACCAGTAAACAACAGAGAAAACGCGCGTCTAATATAACTATCCACAGTTGCCCTAGTGTTGACTCTTTAGCTGATACTATATTTTTTACCACATCTACACAGATACTTCGCAAGCCACCGTACGGTGCATGATGGAGCGTACCCTGTACCGCTACTTGTCATTGCCTTTCCTGTTTCACTTGGAAATAGAGCGAGGGAAGCCTCCGTACGAGCCCTAATTTCTCGTATCTTATCTTTGTGGTCCTTATGAGCAATGCACGTTGGCGGCAGTAGAATCGCTCGGCAGCTTGAAATGCCAGTTCTCTAAATTTTTTTTATAGTTTTTCTCAAAAAGAATGTCACAATCCCTCCAGGGATTCCAATTTGAGTTCCCTAAGCGTCTCTGTAACACTTAAGTGTTGTTGAAATCTACCGGAAACAAATCTAGCAGCCCCCATTTCTCTATTGGATTGGCAGTATCAGTTAGTGCCATTTGATGGCTGGATGCCCTTCTCCCCCGCCTTTCCCTCCTCCCTCCAGGGAAGGAAAAAGTGTACTCCATCTATCTGCATCTATTGTACAAGCATTGGACCTTTAATAGTGGCAACTATTTATTTACAGCTTGTACAAAATATATATTTCAAAGTTTTACTATCCTGCAGAATAGTAACCAGCATTGTTTGTAACCCACTGCCAGCAATGTGAAAGTCGGAGGACACCCTTTGCAGTGCCATTTGAGTTGACAGTTTGAGTGGATTAGTCTGTTCCCTGATGAATCTGTAACAGTTGTGAAACAGATTCCGTGAAGTCCTTCTTTCAGTTAGAAATCGAGTTGAACTTACAATGACTTTAGTCAGGGGAATGTGGTGGGTAATGCAGCACTTAGCAACCCCTCAGTCAAACAAATCAGTAACAGCTTGTGCTGTATGGACATGAGCACTGTCCTGGAAAATGATGGTCAGATCGTGCAGAAAGTGTTGTCACTTCTGTCTCTAAGCTTATCGTAGGCCGTGTTCCAAAAATGAGCAGCACAGAGAAAGAAGTGGCAACACTTTCTGTAGAACCGGGCCATCATTTTACAGGGCAGTAGCTGGGCACAAGCTGTGACTGATTTGTTAGATTGTTGAGGCTGGAAAGTGCTGTACCGCAAACCACACTCCCTGGACTTAAGCCCTTGTTACTTCTACTTGATTCCTAAATTGAAGGAAGCACTTCATGGCATTCGTTTCAAAACTGCTACAGAGATTCGCTAGGCAATACATCACTCCACTTGAACTATCAACAAAACTAGTGCTGTAAGGATATCCTACAACTTGCATATCACTGGCAGCGGGATTTACGCAATGCTGGTGTCTACTCTGAAGAACAGTAAAACTCTTGAAACATGTATCTGTTTTGTAAAAGGTGCAAATAAATAGTTGCTACCACTAAAGTTCCATGCCTTGTAAGTCTCATTGTCAAGTGTGATGACGTTTTCTAAATGTTTGCACAGTATGTATCTAAGATGGGACAAGGATACCAGCCCAGTATTTACCTAGATGTATGTGGGAACCACCTAAAAACTACGTTCAGTCCGGCCAGCGCCCTAGTCCTTATCTACATACATACTCTGCAAGCCACCATGTGGTGGTGCCACGTACCATCACCAATCACTTCTTTTCCTATCCCACTCGCATATGGAGTGAGGGCAAAGTGACTATCTATATGCCTCTGTGCACTCCCTAATTTCTCACGTCTTATCTTTGCGATCCTTATGTGAAACGTACATTGGCAGCAGTAGAATTGTTCTTTAGCTAGCTGCAAATGCCATTCTCTAAATTTTCTCAGTAGTGTTTCATGAAAAGGACATCATTTTCTATCCAGGGATTCCTATTTGAGTTCACAAAGCATCTCTGTAACACTCACATGTTGATTGAAGTTGCTGGTAACAGATCCAGCAGCAAGGCAAATTTGATCCAGGAAGCCTGCCTTCCAGGACGCGTGTTTAACTGACACCATTATCGTCAGGTAGTTTAGTTACTAACTGCGCTCTTTGGCATAACAAGCGTTAGCTGCGGTTTAAACACATGTACTTCCATGTACTTAACAATGATTGAGTTGCCTCAAAATGGAGGAGCTCTGACCTACAGTTATCTGGAAAATTTTGCTCAATTTAACATCCCCCACTCTTCTCAGTTGACACTTTGTGTGTTCTCGGTGACTCTTTGTGTGTTCTCAGTGGCTCTTTGTGTTAATTTTTGACAAAATCTGAGCTTTCAACCATATCCCTGATTTTTACCATCACGAAAGCAACTTAGTGTCCAAGAAGTAAAGGAATTACACAGGCATAAACAATGTAATAGTGCCAACTGTGACCAGACATTACATCAAAGAGGCAGAGCACGTGCTCAGATTGTTCAAGGTTCCTTTCTGGCATTTGCATGGAGTGATTTAGATAATCACGGAAAACCTAAGTCTGAATGGCCAGACGTGGATTTGAGCTTGCTGTCTTCCTGAATGCAAGTCCAATGTAGTAACTGCTGCACCACCTCGCTCGGTTTGTTTCCATTAAGATGTATCATGCGGGACAATATCCTTTGCAGTCTTTCAGTTATGAGGTGTCCACACCTGTGCACTGCTGATTTAAAATCCTTTATCTCTATTAAACTTTTACATACACATTCCGATTTTAGTAACCTCTTTGATGATTGAGTCCAAGAACCTGGAGGAAGCGATAGAGGCTGAGACAGAGATAAAGAGGCTAGGAACCACTTACATATTTTGCGCTAGTCCAATATCTAGAAATCTGTAGGTTCCTATGGAAACATGGCACTCAGTATACTTCATTTTTTTCAACAAGATTAAAAATATTTCGTTTGAACTGTTAAAGATGGTACAGGTCTCCAAAAGCCCAGTGTGCATTACACTCCTCACAAATGTGTCATGTGGCATGCCTTACATGGGGCAACTGTTACCACAGTAGATGAGAGAGGCAAGGAACAGCGGTACACTCGAATTCAGCAAATCAGCAGTCACCGAGCGCTGCCTTCATGTAATTGTGAAATAAAATACGATGAGACAAGTATCACGCTACAGACGCCAAGTTTCCGGGACAGTGTAATTAGGGCTCTATTAAATAAAGCTGTCAGACGTTTAAACGAGGCTTGGGGTCTTTCTCTCAATTTATTAAGACCTTGGCATTCAAAACACCCAACAGAGAGGGAAACACTAAGAGAATGTGCATTTCAAGGAATATAAGTGTGGAGTCTGAAAAACAAAGGCCATAGAGGACGTTTGAGAGACGACCTCAAAAACAGCTGTAATTAGCAGTGCAAGACCTGTTGTGACTGACAATTTTCACAAACACAACTTTTATTTATGTAAGTTTACAAGGTTGATGACTGAACAACAAAAGAAGGTAACAATAACGATGCCAGTAAAAGTCTCTTAATTGAGTCAAACAAAAGCTCACTCCTAATTTTCCGCAAAGGTTCGTGGTAACACACACACAGCAGTAAAAGTCCAATTCAGAGATGAAGACGTAATCTTCAGCGGTCAAAGTTCATGAGGTCAGCATCTGGAGTGAACTGAACTTTGGAGCTGGTTCTAGCCCCTAAATAGCTCTCTCCAGCCAATCAGGTTTTGGCATAGTGATACTTCCTGGAGGCCGTGGGACGAGCTCCCCCTGCAGGAAGTAGTGCTCGGAATGTCTGTTTCCATTATCTTGTATGTAAATAGCTGGTGTTTACCATGGTGCTTTTGGTACGCCTTGGACATAGACAGCCCTGTCCTCTGTGGTGTAATATGGGTTGCTAGCCCTCAAGGGCTACCTTGACTCCAGCACAACAAGACCAACAATACTTCATAGTCTGGTTGGAGACCTGGCAGCGAGTATATGTAACAGCACAACTTGCAGTACCTTAAGAAGATGACTGGGTCGGTCGTTGAAATATTGTGTGGAATTCAAACTTGGCTGGACAGCCTGAAGTGTACCGCGAGTCCCAGTGTTGGAAGTGTAGCTAGAATCTGTGTTTGCTCAAACAAGATTTTGTGCTTATTCATTTGGCTGTATTTGGCAACAGCATAGTTTTCTAGTTTTCGGTGCTCGGATGTTCTGCTGATGTTGGATATAGCACTAGGAAATGGTTCGAACTGACTGCCCCACACACTTACTGTCACATTTGTGTGACTATCCATCACGTCATTTCAGAGTCCTAGCTGTTTACAATATTCCACGTGAATACAGCTCACAGGATATAATGAAAACAATTTCAGCAGTTTTTTATGCACTGGCAGAGGAATGGACATATCTTGAGGTGGAAGTGCAATTCATAGATAAAGCTATAATGAAAGGCAAGCTAAATGGTTGCTATATGTTTTAGATGTCCCTGTTGCTATTCATTGGTTCCAAAATGGAGTAGACGGATTGATAATTTTCTTTGATAGGTAAAGTACTGTAATCATCTTGGGTTGTTGTTGTTTTATCTATAATCTGAGTTATGTCCAGTCTGCTTGTATTCGTGTTATGACTTGTCTTCAGTTTTATTTACCACAAAGACAATTTTTCACACTTTTTTGTATAATGATTCACACAATATCAATTTCAGATACGTTTAGTAAGCTTTTTATGATATAGTGTTGCATGAATTCTTAAATTTTAATAATTGTCAGTATTGTTGTTGTGTAATTAACAGTAGTAACCAGAGTATTTTGTACGGTGAGGTAAGAACATTTCAATTCTAGTGCATTCTGTTGGTTATGGAATGTAGTAGCTAGATTCTATTTCAGAACTTGTGATGAGCTTTGTTCCATGCTTTATATTGTATAATATGGAAGGTTTAGTCGGCTGAAATTAATGGTATCTTCTAAATGCGTAAAACGTCATTCTTTTATAATTCAAAGCCACAATTTTTATTTCCCCCCTTTTCATATTTTTGTTCCCTCTCATTAACAGTACTGCATATTTCAATTATCTGAAGCTGATGCATGAAATTGATGATCTTATGAAAATTATATTTATTTATACCTTGGTGTATCCATATTTATACTCGTAATGTGTGTATGTATTGAAGTCTTCCTACCTGATCCACACCTGGAATTTCAGTTATCTTGGACAACTGCCATGCATTAAAGCAGAAGCTAAATCACCAGGTTTTGAAACAGATGTTAAGAGTTAGCAGTAATGAGATTAGGGTGACACGTGTAGGTTTCAGTCAGCGAGTGATAACTTCGCCCTCTGATTTCTGCTTCCTTCACATCATAACTCTCAACTTTGCTAACTCACTCCATTTGATAATATTGCAGTCCAAACGCTCAAGAATTTAGTTTCTCTCCCTCAGACTGTAAGAAAAATTACCGTAGGTGAGTACGGCACATTTTGATGTGGTTGTTGTTTGGTGCTTTGGCTTTTGCTTTTTTAAAAAGCTGCAGTAGTCGCAATTTCCGTGTTACCTTATATTAATATATCTAAAAACAAAGATGATGTAACTTACCAAACGAAAGCATTGGTATGTTGATAGACACACAAACAAACACAAACACACAGGCAAAATTCAAGCTTTCGCAACCCACAGTTGCTTCATCAGGAAGGAGGGAAGGAGAGGGAAAGACGAAAGGATGTGGGTTTTAAGTGAGAGAGTAAAGAGGCATTCCAATCCTGGGAGCGGGAAGACTTACCTTAGGGGGAAAAAAGGACAAGTATACACTGGCGCGCACACCACACATATCCATTCCGCACATATACAGACACGTTTTTCCCTCTTTCCTGATGAAGCAACCATGGGTTGCGAAAGGTTGAATTTTGCGTGTGTGTTTGTGTGTCTATCAACATACCAACGCTTTCGTTTGGTAGGTTACATCATCTTTGTTTTTAGATATATTTTTCCTACGTAGAATGTTACCTTATATTAATCTTGTTTCATCCTGTTAAATTTATGTGATATTCCTCTTAACTTTTAGAATTTTGAAGAATGGTCTGTTTTCAGTTTTGAATGGTTATGGCAGTGATTTTAGTAATTTATATTGTGTTTAAATTTGTGGAGGTCAATGGTACTGGTTTAGCTGTGCAGTACATTTCAGGTGCATGGTTTTGTGTGTGTTCTTGTATTACTGAACTTCTTTAGCTTCCCTTTTATAGGCTGACATCAACTATTTTAAAACTTGTTGGGGATGCTTATAATGAATGTGGCTGTGTGTACTGAATAGTTGCGCTTGTTTTTGACAGTGAGGAGAAAGAGCCACTGAGGGATGGGAAAGAACCAGTTCCTATCATAAAAGAAAGGTAAGTGTGGAATGCTATGAACATAACTATTAGCATAACATGGAGTGAAGGGAAAGTGATTCTAGTTTTGTCACCCACACAAAAATCCAGTAAATAGCATTGTCATATGGTTAACCCAGTCACTGCAAATGAACCAATCTTGTTTGCTAACTCAGCATAGTGAAAAGTCAGTCCTCTGTGGAGTACAGGGTGACCTACAGGAAATGGACAGGTTTTAATGGACAATAGTAACTTGATTCCTAAGGGGGGGAAAAAAAAAACTTTATTTATACAGATTCAAAGGTTTCACCATCTATTTGATTTATACTATCATTTACAAAACATTGTGTCGCCCAACTGGTGGCCAGTCCCTCGAATAATATTTGTTGGAGTTGATTGTAACTCGGACCAACAGGTGTTGGTCAGTCAAACGCACCTCTTCTTTAATGGCAGCTTTCAACTCTATTATACTTTGGGGTTTGTTAATATAGAGACGCTTTTTCAAGTACCTCCCACAAGAAAGTTACAAGTGGATGCATCACCAAAACGAGGAGTGACAAGTTCAGGGAGAATGTCCTGCACAACTGCCGTAAATGCCTTTGCAGTGTGGCACCATACTATTGAAAATAAACACTGCTCATGTTTAACTACCATCTGTAAAATTCTGGCAGAAAGAACAGGATCAGCACATGTACATAATGTTTGGAGTTTGCTGTTACACTGTCCTCAAGAAAATCAGGCCCAGTTAAACTGACAGCATGTGTGACACACCACAGAGCTACGCACGGGGAGTGAACCGATCTTTCATGAACTACTCAAGGCTGTTCAGGGGCCCAAAAGCGATAGTCCTGTTTGTTAACAAACCCATTTAAGTGGAAATGTGCCTCACCATTCTTAAACACCATTGCATTTGGATTATCTTCAAAGATCACTTGCATATATACTGCAAAGTTTTCTTCTCGATGGTGGTCCCTTTGTTTGATTTACTGAACCAACAGCATTTTGAATCAAAAGTGACATCTTTCTCACAGTTTATCTGTAGACAGAGAGCATGTCGATGTGTGGATCACCCTGGACTTCAGTGTGATTGCCTCTCACACTTTGGTGATGTTTTCAGGTGTCCTCACTTTTCATTGAAACCTGATAGCTTTCTCTTAATAATGCTTCCTGTTATTCCGAAAGCTCTAACCAATTGTAGGATTGTATTGTGAATCTGAGCAGTGCCAATAAAATGGCAATGAAATGTCTGTCATGTCGCACCGAAAGACACACCATTTATGACAGAGGTATCGTATGTGAACACATGATGCTTTATCGTCCAGGATTCCATTATTAATACAATGATGGACAGTCGCAAAGTGAATTATGTATACTTTGTCTCCCTTCCACCACTAACAACAGTGGATTAGCCAATTTACAAATGTCCATGTCTTGTAGGTCACCTTGCGTAAATAATGGAAGGAATAAAAATACGAACTCACCATATAGTTGAGGAATTTAGGGATATAAACAAGACTGGAAATCTGGAAATGTTGCGAAGAATTTTCAGAGCTAACTAGTATAGAACAAACACACACACACACACACACACACACACACACACACACACACCTATACTGCCTGTATAATCTGTAGTCATTGACTCTGAGAAAAGTAATCCCGAGGAATGACATTGTATGAAAGATAAGCTATGTCTTTGGTGTCGCTTATCTGCCTTTTGATGACAACATGTGGAATGTAAAGCGAACTGTTACCTTTCTTCCCTCCATTGTCTGTCAACAACGTTAAAAATGTGCAACTGGAGTGTTTTTGTAACTTAATAAGAGCAGCAGTAGTAAATCAAATGTCACACGGAGCAGTTTTCGCGGCAAGTTTGCTTGACAGCACACACAACTCGTCTGACGTGCAGCAAGGATGGTAAGCTCACGTGCTGAAGGTGCCACACGGTGTAAGGTCTGCAGCAAGTTAGGTTGCCAAATGTGTGTTGCGAGTGCAGATTATCAGAAGGACTTTGTGTTATTAGCATTTGGTGTCAATGTAGATTAATGAGCAAACAGAAAGGATAAAGTCATTGTCAAGCACCTGCATAAAAATGAAATACGTGGGGAAGAGTTGTGCTCCATATGCTTAATGGCAAATTGAAATGACTGTTGTTTTTTCTGTTCTAATGAGAGCTCTGTGTTAACAAGTCCCATAGACAGGAAAGCTCACAAATGGATAAATTCTTAGAATCGGTGTAAAAACATGTTACCAACCGCTTGTAAATATAACATTGAAAATAATCAATTCTTGACAATAGAATGTAATTAGAGAGATAAAAAATCTACCCACCGAGTGGCAGCAAGAGAACACACAATTAAGAAACATTTTTAGGCATGGAAGGTTTTGGAGTGGCTCCTTCTTCTGGTACAAGAATTTAACGGGAAGGAAGAGGGGTGAAGAGAAAGAGGTACAGTTGGGAAAGTCATCCAGAACTCCGGCTCATGGGAGACTTGCCGGATGGGATGTGAATCTTTCCTTCTAATTGTGAGGCTAAATATGTATTCCATCAATCTAGAACCATGTCACATGGTATGGGAAGTATTGGCAGAATGTAAGTAATTTACGAGTGAAAGTAACAACCTACAGATGCATCCAGTTAGTTAATATAATGTAATTGGATAGATAGAAAGTCTACGTGCCAAGTTGTGGTTGGCGAAAACACACATAGAAAAGATCTTTCTTTCTCATCCCGCCTGGAAAGTCTCCCCTGACTCGGGGTTCTGGGTGGCTGTTCCAAACACTGCCCTTCTTCCTAAATATCTACAGTCCTCTTCCTTCCCATTCAGCCCTTCTGCCAGGAGCCATTGGCTCCAAAACCTTGCATATGCAAAACCATTTTTGTGTGTGTGTTCTCCTGCTGCTGCTGCTTGGCTAGTAGATTTTTCTTATCCATCCAGTTACATTATATTGTCAACAGCATGCAAAAGAAGGGATCAATTAATTGGTCCTATCTACTGACACAATGGTGGGTGTCTAGTTACTGTAATGTAAGGAATAACTTTAGGAAAGAGAGAACGATCTGCAATGCGATAATGTAGACAGATTGGAGACAATGTAAAGCATTGTTTGAGGAAACGAAGAGACTAACAAAGAACAGAGATAAATGGAAAAGAGCTGCTGCCAACCAGTCTGCAGATTGAGAATTAGGAAGAAGGGTAGCATATTTCACTACAATTCAATATTGTAAGAATCTTGTCAATGATTTTAACTTGTGAATAATTTATACTCAAAATCCTTAGGTCCATCCCAGAATTTTTCTTCCAAATCCATCTCCCTCTCCTCATCCCAGCACTTCCCAAAATCCATAAACCCAACAATCCTAGACACCCCAATGTAGCTGCTTACCATGCTCCCACTGAAAGAATCTATGCTCTTGCTGATCAACACCGCCAACCAACTGCCCATTTAGCTTCTCCTATTAAAGATTTAACAACTTCCTTCACTGACTACCATTCCTACATCATTACCACCTGGATCCTACTCATCACTGTTGATGCCACATCCCTATAGGCAAAAATCCTCTATGATCATAGTGTTTCCGCTAGGGAACTCTACCTCTCCCAATGTCATAACTACCAATATCCCACTTCAATCCTTAATCATCTAACCTTATTACATTTATGGGCCATGTAGAAGAAACCTTCCTAGTAGCCACCAGAAACTTGTCTGATTCACGTTCACTGATATCTTCACGATATAGGCTGAGAACCACGACACCCTATCCTCTTTCCTCCACAACCTCAACACAATTTCTCCTATGTGCTTCATCTGGTGCTTGTCAGCCCAATGTGCCACTTTACTGGATGTTGAACTCATCATCTGTGCTGGCTCCATAGACACTTCAGCCCATATCAGGCCCACTAATTAACAGTACAGCTGTCACTCAACCCCTAATGCTCCCACCATCCTCCAGAGCAAACTGCAAAGGAGCATCTACCTAATACCACGCCAGACCGGAACAACTGAATCGTGGCCTTCATCAGGGGTGGCTACCTACCCACCTTCATGTCTGGAAATGAGGAACATTGTCCCTCAATCCACCCCACTCCTCCTAAAGTGATATTTCACTGTTCACCCAATCTATGCTATATCCTGGTCTGTTCCTGTGCCACACCCACTCCCAACACTTACAGACTTTCCGATCCACCCACTCGGCATATCATATTACAGTTCTGTCACAGGTTTATCGTATCCCATTAAAGGCAGGGCCAAGTCAGCTGCACTTTCTGCACAGAATTTTAAGTGGGTATGACCACCAGAATGAGCAGCCACTGCCAAATGGCTGAGAACAGAGTTGACCATCCAGTGGCGCAATGCATTTTTGAGCATAGTGTACTCCATTCCAGTGGCTGTCACCTGCCCCCCCCCCCCCCCAGCACCATCCTTTGTTCTGTAATCCTTCCTGGCTTCAGTCTCCTTAACCCCTTGCCTTACAGCCACCTCCATCCTGCCACAGGGCTAAACTTACTCATTTTGCAACCACACCCTCTTTCTCACATTCTACCTTTCCTCTGTTTTGCCCAACAGTCCCCTTCCAATCCACTCCTCCATGTGACCGTCTCACTGTAGCGAGTGCTGGCACACCACAATCCTATCCTGTGCCCCTGCCGCCTCACTCCAAGCTGCCAGCCAGCCTTCCACTTTCTACCTTTGTGCACACCACCTGACGCTACCCCTCATTCCAGCCAACCTACAGCACTACTGGCTCGACACTCTGTAGCTATACAGGTGTGCACGCATTTGTATGTGTACCCTACCTTGGAGGACTCGTCCTGAAGCTAACAATGAATTCACAATATGAGGTAATTGGATAGATAAAAAATCTACTCATCAAGCAGCAGCAAAACACATTTAAAAAAAGGTTTTACTTATGCAAGCTTTCAGAGCTGGTGGCTGCTCCTTCAGGCAGAAGAGTTGAATGGGAAGAAAGAGGGGTGAAGGGAAAGGAACTGGAGTGGTTTAGGAAAAGGGGTAGTGTTCAGAAAAGTCACCAGAACCATGGGTCAGGGAGACTTACCAGACAGGATGAGAAGGAAAGACCTTCTTTATACACATGTTCTGCTGCCACTTGGTGGATAAATTTTTATCTATCCAAGTACATTATACTAACAATGTTTTCGGTCTCATCTGTGTACCTGTCAACAACCTGGTTATCAGTAACTTGTTACTTTCATTTGTAAATTATTTACATTCTGCCAAAACTTTCCATACCATGTTGTAACGTGTGACGGTTCTACATTAATGGTAGACGCATTTGTCCTCTCAATTAGTCATTTCCAGTCAGTGTCTTCCACACTCGCACTTGCTGAACATTGACCAGCTAGCCTGCTGGTTCTCTAGCCCACATTGTTCACTGCTACAGCCCATGTACTGCATTGTAGTACTCCTTACAGCTGGCTGCAATATCCTGAGGCTCAAAGGGTACTGTATAATTCCGGATGAGTTGCTGGATTATTACATTGTATCAGCAATTCCATCTGACAAGAATGCAGTGTTCTTAATTTCATCAACATACATTTGATTTGTGCTGGTTGGAAGTTAAGAAGTATTACTAGAAGAATGAGTTCACAGTAAAGGTATCTTGTAATTTTTACTGGTGTCACATACTCTCTTTCAATCTTGAATACTTCCTCAGTACATTCTGTAACTGTTTGGAGCTAACAAAATGCAACAAATAACACTACAGTGAAGCATGTCAGCTCGAATATGCGTTGAAACTGCTGTCAACCTGACCCTGCACCATTAAGAGAAATAACAAGAGTTTAAATACAAGGCTTCGTAGGCAGACCAGGAACATAGCAGTAATGGTGACAGGCTGGCCCGGAAAGTGACTGACTCTGTGAGCTGAGGAAGTGGGGTCAGGTCGCAGTTTGGCAACTCAGCCAGGCTAGCCCGTATACCGTACATGCCGGGGCGAGATGTGCTGAAATTGGCACCGTGCAAGACCCTTCTCATGAAATGTGCCGCACTCTAAAGACCTTCAGCACTGATGTTTGCTGTAATAATTGCGAGTTTTCATAACATACTAGTACAGTGCTTCTCTATGTGAATCAATTAATACAATATTCTACTGTGGGGCCATATATGATAATGCAAAGGAATGGTGAGATTAAGTCCAATTGTGTGTGTGTCTAGTGTGGCCACACTTCCAAATTGCAACATCGTATGTGGACAGTACTCCCGATCAGTCAGCACAGAAGAATCGTACAAGGAAAATAGCT
This sequence comes from Schistocerca americana, assembly GCF_021461395.2. Lineage (NCBI taxonomy): Eukaryota > Metazoa > Arthropoda > Insecta > Orthoptera > Acrididae > Schistocerca > Schistocerca americana. The sequence continues at coordinate 146,078,889 of NC_060127.1, forward strand.
TATGAAAAACTTTGACACTACCTGTGGACAAATGAGAGTAGCTGTAAACTACACCTGCTCCAGAGAAGTCATGTGAACTGTCAAGTAAACTTAGCGAGACATCTTACTCAGTGTGACATAGGCTCCATAGCAGTGAGGGGGAGATGATAAATTGACAGAAATGGTCTAAAATAAAAGCACTTCATGTTACCTGTATCATCAACAGCTGGACTACACTAATCAATAAGAGTGTGGTAATCGTGCTTACATAAATGTCTGTGTGGGCTTGCATTATTTATCACGTAAATTTAATTAATGTGTAATAAATATTCCATGTTATGTACATTAAATGGTCACTTTGTTTTGTGCTGTGCTTGTTCTGACCAAACCCAACATTTTGAAACTTTCAGTGACAGTGTGGCTCAGTGGGTGTCATACCACAAAATCAGATGTACAATTCTCAGACAGATGTAGGATTTTTTTCTGTCATTTATCACATCTGTTTCCTTCGACAGTTTGTTAATGTGAAGAATTCAGAGTTACAGTGTAGCTCATAGTCCATACGAAACTGTAGGTTGGCAGTTCAGGAACAGAGCAGTTCAATATAAGGGCATAGCATCCCCTTCAAACAGGCTGAGGACAGTTTTACATTAGGGTGACAAACTACTTAAGAAAATAATGTGTGTAGCACAACCAAATTAATTTTTGAACAAAAATACCTCAAATCATAAAACATACGCACTCTTTCACTCCCACCACTACAGATGCAACACCGTCAATTCAGTGGTAGTTCTGCAGTGGTGGAATGAAGCACAGCAATTGTACTATGACATGAGGATGTCCAAATGATTGGTTTGCCTGACTATCTTCAAAATAATCCATCACTGTATGTCTATAACTGGACTGAAACATCATTTCCAGAATTTGCCTACATATTCCTCAAAGATCTGACATCAAGTGGCCATTTGTCGGTACACACCCATTGCCATTAATTTTCAAAGATATTGGCCATGCAATTTCTGTTAAGGGACAGCTGTCCTGAATGCAGAGGTTTGTTTGAACACCACAGTGCTGTCCTCAGTGCAAAGGTTTGTTTGAACACCATTGTGCTTTACTGAGTACAGTTGTACTGGATGTGGAATTTCCTTTCTCTGACAAGCCCAGGTAACGTTGACTGAAGTGCAGTGGAATTTACGCAATTTTCACATTAACAAATCATTGCCAAATATGGAAGATAGGGGAGAGAAAAAAGAAATCTACGACCCACTGAGGATTGACGTCTGGACGTTTGAAGTTACCCACTGAGCTACAGAGCCATTGTTACAATATTTAATCTACAAAGATGTTTTATGAATACACTGAAGACAGGATTTGTCAGACTTGCTGAGGGACAGTGTATTCAGGGAAATTCATTTGACACTGAGCTTCCACTTTGCTTCTGTCCAAAGGTGTCTGATTAGCCAACCAATCTAGCAGTTCCACCCAAATTCTTAGAACAACATTCCAATAGCTCTTATCTTGCGGTGATACTGTGAAAGTTCGAATCAACTATCACCACAGTAATGAAATCATGCTGTACTGTAAACAATTTTTTGTAAACCACTATATCAGTTTTACCATTGACTGACTGATGAGTCCAACCTAAAATAACGAAAGCAGTACTATCCACAAAACATAATTCACCTCAGTAATTTAGGGTAAATAACATCAGCTCCACACATGCCTATCAGAGTTCCAAATTGTTTACTGTGACTCATCAGTTGACAAAACCTGCTTCCACAGATAAATTGTGGCATTGTTTGCATCACTCTCAATTAAGTCCCAGATTCATTCTTCTCATAAGCCACTCCTTGATGGCAGCACAACCATGAAACAATCTCATTGCTGTCCAAGGAATGGAAGTCTTTGCTGATATCTGATTCCTACACAATATTCTAAACACCTACGGGTCGTTGCCACAATTATTGACTGGGGTGCGGCGGGCGGCAGTGCAGCATCATCATTTGGAGCACATTGAGTGTGGTAGCTGAAGGTTCTTGACCACAGTGTTGCTCACATTGTACTACACTTTCTCTGACCAAACTAATGTATTTTTAAATTTCCTGCAATGTATAAAGTACAAAATTTGTCACAGCAGAGTGAAGAGGGAGACAGCTGTGGATTTTGATGTCAAGAAATCTGTTTCGAGAACGAGCTTCGTGGGAAAGGATTCTGCAGTCTAAAAAGCAGCTGTCCCAAGTATCGGTGGCATCAAGTGCAGCTCCCCGTGTGCCGACAGTATTAGTAGTGAAAGGGACATCACAAAATAAGGGTGGGCCACATTTTAATTTTTTCACACTTGTTGCCTTTGCTCCTGCAACTAGCAAGAAACTGTGACACTGAATAATATGTTTTTGTGTATCCTGGCCACCTGCCAATGCCAGATGTGGCTGCAGCTTTGAAAGTGTGATACACAGTTTATTATTATATGAACAGTGTATATTTATTGTGTCTGTCTTACCAACAATTAAAGTTGGTAAATATTGCTTTAAGACTGTTAACTGTATACACTGCATGTTTTATTGATAATGGGCAGTGCTTTGATGTTTAAATGTGTATTCTCATATGTTAGAAAACCATGGATATTTCTCCAGTTGTTTCTGTCTGAAGTGCCATTGCTAATTAATCATTAAAACTTTTCTCTACTAATGAAATATGGCTCAGGCTGTATAACTTTTACTGAGAAGTTGGACTGTACTGAGTCCAGCATTTGTCTTTTTAATGTTGTCAAGGAATCATCATGGCTGCAAAGAATTGTAATTGCAGCCCTGCTTTAGAGGTTTCTTAAATATGTAAAAGTGTTTGAGGTTGTAAAAGAGTAAAATTTGTGTGTGCCAGTACATCCTGAGGTACTTGATCAGTAAACTGAACTGCTTAATGCTACAGGATATGTTTTAAGAAATTTGTGGTAAACAAGATTTTCACCAAATGTTACTTGTACTAGCAGTTTAATGTTGTGAAGTGTTTTATACAGCTTCTAATGCAGCAATGTGTCATATTTTTTGGAGTAAAAGTTTCAGCTAAAGTGTATGTGAAATTTCAGCCATTGTTTGGGAAATTCATAAATGTCTTTCATGTATCTAATATAAATTTACTGCCAAATGTAGACCATTTTGTAGTGATATCGATAGGTATTAATGCTATTTTGTGATCCTTTTACAGACGAATGTAGTCACTCTAGTATATTGGACCTGGTTCCGTGTCACTTAACTGCATTATGGCCATATTTCTTCTTCAATTTGAATGGAGATTTAAAGTGTCAGTATTTTGCTTGCTGTTAAAACAGATCATGAAGTACGTGCAAAAGCAAACGTACTACACCAATCTGAAACAAAATCCTTTTGTCTGAATTCTCTACTCTGGTTGTTTTATTACTGGGTATCAAATAATGATTGCAGTGATGTTATTTTGTGCAATGGAGCCAACATAGTGGCTGCTTAGGCAGAAGTGTCTTAAAGCCACATTTGTGGTGACTGCTCTTTGCAGAACTGTAGGTTAGGCTTCACAAGTGCAATTGATGGTAATGGCTTTGCTACTGATGAGGAATCTGTACAAATATACATAAATGTGTAATAATCAGTGTATGTTGGAAATGCCTGTTGTGTGTTTAGTGTAAATGACTTTCATAGCAAGGACTGCATGTTACTTAAATTACTCTGGATTATGAGTTGACTTTTAATTCACTCTGTATGACCCGTACGTTTCTTTCTACTTACCGTGCTACAACAAAAACAGGAAACAACATAATTCACCCATCCCATTTGTTTCAAAGCAAACAGCCATTTGGAGTACCTGCAACTGAATGCCTGATAGGTCAGTTCATGTTCAAATTCTGCCTTCACAGTAACTGAATAGTTTTTTATAAATCTGGAACTGTATTGTATGAAGACTGGAATATATGACTTTATTTATCACTAAATTGTGAATTAGTACATGATCGTTCTATGTGAAGCAAAAGCTTATATTTTTTTAAGGCAGCTTTTTGTAAACTAAATTTTTGGCTTATGTGTGTATTGAAGAGTGCATTGTAATTAAAACCATACATATGTAACCCTAACAGATTGATTTTCTTACTCCATTTTACTGAAATTCCTCAGCTTTTATTTCACTTAACAGTACGAAATAGTAAAACACAATTCAGAAATTTTTCACAGGATGCGCAAATCTGAATACAGTACACAGACGTAATTAAAATACAAAATAGTACTACTTGCTTTCAGGTCGTAAGTACCTAAGGAATGAAAAGTTGGAGAAGGTACTTTACACTGAGGTGACAAAAGTCATGGGTTAGTGATATGCAGTAGTATTGCATACACAAGGTATAAAAGGCCAATGCATTGGCAGAGCATTGCAATTCGTGTGAAGAGGTTGATGGGAATTAATTCTTTGAACACGGGAATGGTAGTTGGAGCTAAACACACGGGACATGCCGCTGCGAAAATCGTTAGGGAACTCCAAGTTCCACAGTGCCGAGAGTGTGCGAAGACCAAATTTCAAGCATTACCTCTGACCAAAGACAACGCAGTGCAGACGGACTTCGCTTAACAACATTTGCACAGCATTGTCAGTGTTAACAGACAAGCAACACTGGGTGAAATAACTACAGAAATCAATGAAGGACGTGCGACAGAAGTATCCATTAAGACAGTGGGAAAAAATTTGGTGTTAATGGGCTATCGGAGCAGATGAGCACAAATGGCTTTGCTAACAGCACACCATTGCCTGAAGTGCCTCTCCTCGGCTCGTGACCATATCGGTTGGACACTAGACGACAGGAAAACTGTTGCTTCATCAGGTGAGTCCTGATTTCAGTTGGTAAGAGCTGATGGTACCGTTTGAGCATAGCACAGATCTCACAAATCTATGGATCCATGTTGTCGACAAGGCAATGAAAGCTGGTGATGGCTCCATAATGCTGTGGGCTGTGTTTGCACGGAATGGAGGGAGTCCTCTGCTCCAACTGAACCAATCTCTGACTGGAAATGGTTATGTTCTGCTATTTGGAGACCATTTGCAGTCATCCATGTTCCCAAACAACAACGGAATTTTTAAGGATAACAGTGTGCCATGTCACTGGGCCACAATTGAAAGTCTGAAGAACATTCCGGACAATTTTATTGAATGATGTGGCCACCCAGACAGCCCGACACGAATCCCATTGAACATTTAAAGGACATAACTGAGAGGTCAGTTCGTGTGGCTGTAGAGTTCAGCAGGAGACTTCCAGCAACTTGTTGAGAACATGCCATGTCAAGATGCTCCACTACACTGGGCAAAAACAGGCCCAACAGTATTAAAAGGTGTGCCACAACTTTTGTCACCTCAGTGTAACATTCCACCAATTACGATGTTATTAAAGGCTTAGTGAGTTAAACTTCGTTTGTTCCAAAAAAAGACAAATGTAAATGTGTCACCTACAATTTTTATTTCTATACTCATTTAAAGGAGATCTATAAATATAATCTATGTGCTGTTAATGAAGAAGCAATTTCCTTTTCTTATTCATTCACATACACTGCATTAAAAACTACATCAAAGACACTCAAATATAAATATCAAATTAATATTTTTTTTTATAAAAATAATCTAGTACATGTCCATGCACAGTTCTAATATTGTAATTCACTGTGTACACAAGGATGCAACTACGATGCCTATATATCGACACAAAGTAAGCAATATGAAAATTATTGTCTTATCACACGAACCACGTATGGTATTAGTTAGCCACAGTTTAAAATTACATAATTTTAAGTATTTCAGGTGAGTGGTCACTTGCCATCTAAGATCATATTTTTCCTCCTCACCACTGTCTGTTACTGTAAACATACAGTTCAACAACACAAGGTGCAGAATGAAATAAAAACTATATATATTCATCACTGCCCATCTTAAATGGTATTAAAATGATAAATAGAACTCTTTAAGGATGTGAGAAGTTGATCAGCATTTGAATTATTCCCAAAAAATGTTGAACATACTTTACAAATTTGTTTTTGTCTATTCAAAAGAGATTTCTTCTTAGTAACAGTTATAACTTTCATCTAATCCTTGGGTTCTGTTATTTTTTCAAAATATACTAGTGTGACATAGAAAAACCAACTAGAACATAACCCAAATGAAACAACAAGTTTACTGTTAGCATTCACTGTTTATTTATATCCACAATGTGTTTTAAAGGTTGTAACCTTCACCATTAGTTGTATTTACATGTGTAGTATCACGTGTGTGTGCTGTGTGACGATTTTGGGGTAACTGTCTCCAGTGAACAAAGGCTCCTTTCACATCATTAAACATCGCATGTAAACTGTCATCTTTTGTGATGAAAGAAAGCTTACAGGTGATGTGTTACGATAGTGAAAGGAGCCTATGACTACTGGAGACAGTGCCTCAAATTACCACAAAATCATAACACAATCAATACGTGTGATACTGCCAATGATAAATTCACCTGGTGTTGAAGGTTAAAACTATCGAAAAATGTTGTGTATATAAATAAAACAGTGACTGATAACAGTAAACATGTTTCATTCAATATCAGTAATAGTCATGGTAAAGCCTAATCTAAAATATTTGCACTTGTAGAAAATACTCATAATAATAATAATAAAAAGTGTGTGTCAAATCTTATGGGACTTAACTGCTAAGGTCATCAGTCCCTAAGTTTACACACTACTTAACCTAAATTATCCTAAGGACAAACACACACACACACACACCCATGCCCGAGGGAGGACTCGAACCTCCGCCGGGACCAGCCGCACAGTCCATGACTGCAGCGCCTTAGACCGCTCGGCTAATCCCATACAGTAACCTAGTCAGCCTACAAAATAAATTGCACTTCTAGTTAACATGATTTTCTTACAATATCTAAGATTTCAGCCATTTTGAACACGTCTCACTTTTCTCTTAACCAATTAATAATTGTACTCAATGGAAAATGAAAAATACTTAATAGAACCTTTTGAATAATCCAAAATACAAATGACTTGGGCAGATCTTTGATCTACACCATACAGTTTACTCTGTTAGTATGAACAGGTGGAACTTTCTTTTTACACACCAACTCTCCATCATTTACACCTACCCTAAGCTGTCCCCTGATCTCTCAAACCAGTGGTAGCTACCTTTTGCACTTTTACTTTGTTGTCCAGTGGGGACGGGCTCGTGCTCTACTTCAAATTTAATTTTCGCCTTATAAATTCAACATGTCTGTCAAAACAATTACAGCCGTCTCTTTTTCAGCTATATGTCTCGGTTTATTAAGTTATTGTTTTGAGTCAATACCAGTGGGAGACATATCTGGGATGAGAGCTTACATGCACCGGTTAAGGTAGTTCTATATAAAAACAAAGATGAGGTGACTTACCGAACGAAAGCTCTGGCAGGTTGATAGACACACAAACAAACACAAACATACACACAAAATTCAAGCTTTCGCAACAAACTGTTGCCTCATCAGGAAAGAGGGAAGGAGAGGGGAAGACGAAAGGAAGTGGGTTTTAAGGGAGCGGGTAAGGAGTCATTCCAATCCCGGGAGCGGAAAGACTTACCTTAGGGGGAAAAAGGACAGGTATACACTCGCACATATCCATCCACACGGATGGATATGTGCGAGTGTATACCTGTCCTTTTTCCCCCCTAAGGTAAGTCTTTCCGCTCCCGGGATTGGAATGACTCCTTACCCGCTCCCTTAAAACCCACTTCCTTTCGTCTTCCCCTCTCCTTCCCTCTTTCCTGATGAGGCAACAGTTTGTTGCGAAAGCTTGAATTTTGTGTGTATGTTTGTGTGTCTATCGACCTGCCAGCGCTTTCGTTCGGTAAGTCACCTCATCTTTGTTTTTATATATAATTTTTCCCACGTGGAATGTTTCCTTCTATTATATAGATTAAGGTAGTTCAGCGCATTTTAATACTGCTGATCCACCCATATGTGCTTCTAATTAGATGCATCATAAAAATGGGCTGGACAGTCAGAGCAGTTCCACCAATAAGCTTTGACTGTGTCTAGGATTCATTTGCTAGACGATTCCAAAAAATTACAGAACCATTTGTGGCTCACAGTAAGTATACTAGTTACTAGTGTAGGTGTGCACAGACTGTTTTGCTTCGCATTTTGCAATTTTAGTTCAGTGCTATCAGGTACAATTTCCCACTAAATTTTAATGAACTGAACAAATAAAACACTGAATTTTTATACTGCAGTCTTATGGAACGAGTGATTTGGTTAGGGCCCGTTTCGTGTAGCCGGACTTGTTAACGAAGTGTACAAACTGTCTCTCTTATTTTACATTAAGGATAGATATAAACTGTAATTAACTTTGAATGAAAAGCAACATAATTTTAAAATTCAGGTAAAAAGTTAATTTGAAAAAAATACCTCATTGGAAGGTCATTGCATGGGCACCAATTTCTTAAAGCAGTAAGGTGCACTTCAAAAAAGAATTCACTTCAAAGATTTACAAGTGCTGACGAGTAAGAAATATTTTGAACTTTAAGAAGAGGCGGACTGCTGTTTGTGACCCCAATTTCTGATTTGTGAAAACAGTATTGTCCCAAATGGTAATTGTTGCAAGTTTGGTGTTCTGGTTGCCTCATCACACTTATGTCAAGGAGGATTTAATTTCAGATAACAATGCATGCTCATGCAGACTCACCAATTCATCTCTTCCATCAGTCATGAAATATGAAGGCACTGTATCTCCTAGCTTATTTTATTTACATCAAAACTGCTCCTATCACAGTTTCAGTAATTGATCACATGGATGAAATTTATTTTGCATACTGTAAATTTGTGTGTAAGAGAATCAAAGCAAAGTCCTATTTACTTCAAAATTTAGAAAGAAGGCAAATTACTTTAAAAATTACACACTCATTCCTGCTCTGAATGACAGTTAGTTTAATCTCTAGGAATCAGTCTTATACGCTAAACTACCAAGATACTTCTGTTAGAACAGAAAAATAAGAGATTATTAACAACTGCAGTAAACAATAGTTTGGGAACTTATGTTTCACTTTAATGCTATTTAGACGAAAGATAAAAAATATAGTTATTTGTGTTGTATATTTATCTTTACAGTGTTGTAACATTTGAACATTTTAGAATGTTGTTGATGCAGAAGAAAAATTAGTCAAGTATTCTGAACTCTCACATTTTAAAGCAGATACACGAGAACACAGGACAAGTCAATTCTGAGAAGCAAATATATATAAAACAGTAATGCAGGCTTACATATCAACAGTTCAGAACAATACTATCTTAACTGCCACTTAAGCAGAAAATGGGAGTTACGATATCTCAGTATTAAAGTACAAAAAATTCTGTAGTTAATATATTCTTTAAGTACCATACAATGTAACAAAATTAACAACTACATGCATTTGTGCAATAACACCAACTCAAAAAGTATTAAAAATGCACTTCAGCTGATTTGATCCAAGGGCATGGTTCTGCGAGCCGACATCCTAATCATTCCTGCTAAAGACATATTTATGTATGACCTCTGTATATAGCTGATATATGACGTCAAGTCATTGGGAATGGACAGCAAAAGAACATCACCAAATGCTAAAGGTAAGGAAAAATTGTACTCAGATCTTTTGAAAATGTGACACAATCCCATTTGCTGTGACGTTAAAACTCAAGCTATAGAGCCCGTGTCCCTGTTGTGGCTGCGCAGACTGTACTCTGAGCTGGGCTGCAGGGCTTTCTGTTCAGAATCACTCTTTGCCTGCCGAACTTTCCTTGTCGGTGTCTGTCGCCGCGGCGGCTGTGGCGTCTGCGATGCCTGGCTCTGTGGAGTCGGGGCCGATACTTGAGTTTTTAGTGGTTCTATTCGCACAACGGCCTTCTTTACCTCCGTACTGCTGCGTGTTTCACGCTCTGGTGTGTAAAAATCTCTTCTTGTCAATGGCTGCAAGAAAAAGTAAGGTATTACTGCCAATTCCTAAATGTACACGCTGAGAAAATTTTACAACTGAACAAAAGATAAACAATACGAAACCACAATTACATTGCGCTACCACGATGTTTGCAAGGTGTGTGGTTTGCACGCCTGAATGGTACAGACAGCCATAACTAAAATGGAAAGATATGTGTGGAGAGGCCAGACAAACTTATGGTTCTTGAAGAAGGGTAACAGCATTTTTATAATTACAGAGTCTGGAGGAGTGACTGATCTGGCAATGTAACATTAGCCAACATAGCCTTGATAGCTTGGTAGTTCTAACTTGGGGGTTAAAATCACTCATTTGGATTACAGGTGGGGACTACTCTTGTCATAGCCAGAAACAAATCCGTGGATGCTGAGGGAATTAGATCACGAAATGAGACTCAAAGTACTACATTAACTGGTTATTTGGTCAGCAAAATAACTGAATGTGGAAGCAGAGAGGATGTAAAATGAAATACTCTCAATAGCAAGAAAAACGTTTCTGAAAATTAGAAATATGTCAAACTTGAGTTTCTCCCAGTACATAAAATATTCACACAACTTATGAGAATGCAGCCAACACTTCAACAACTTCCGATAATTTGGCAGGTTTTCAAAGCACACATAAGAAAAGAGTACTGTAGAAGCATGCTCTCATCGTGTTTGTGCCTTCAATGTGGGGTGTTCATCTGCTGAAATGTCCACAGTTCCCTGAAGCGTTCACCCAGCTGCATTCCTGTAAGTTGTTAGAACAAGAGAAATTTGTTAGCAAAGGAAAAAAAGTAAGTGTTAGGAAGTCCTTTCTGAAAGTACTCGCCTGGAGTATTGCCTTGTACAAAAGTGAAATGTATCTAACAAACAGATCATACCAGAAGATAATAGAAGCTTCTACAATGTGGTGCTACAGAAGAATGCTGAGTATTAGATCAAATAACCAATGAGGCGTTACTGAAGGACCAGATGAGAATTTGAACTGCCACCCTTCCGGAACAGACCCCACACTTTACCACTACATCGCCTCATTCAGCAGAATGGGAGGCCAGTAGTGTGACCCTCAAGATGCAAAATTATAGATACTACAAAAAAAAAAATTAAAAAAAACCACACTATTTAGATTCCAGTATAAATGGTAAGCTGGAGAACTTCTGTGAGGTTTGAAAAGTAAGAGACAAATGCTGCCAGAAGGGAATATGTGAGAATGGTTCATGAAAGAGTCTCAGGTAGCTCAGATGGTAACATGCTTGCCTGTGAGAAATGAGGCTGCAGCTTAAAATCCCAGACTGGAACATCTGCCACAAGTGTTAGTATCAGATCTGTTACTTCCTTTTTAGGGAAGAACAAGGGATTCATAACTTCCTCTGATAAACTGTGTGTGTGTGTGTGTGTGTGTGTGTGTGTGTGTGTGTGTGTGTTTTGGGTAAGGGGATTCTAATGGGCTCTAGTTCTGGGTTTCATTGTGTATAAAGCTATACTTATGGACAAACTCTGAAGACATACTTCCAGACAATGCAATGAAACACTGTTCATAGACACAGACATGCACAGTAGAGAAAAACAAGTTAACATACAGCTGTGGTGTCCTTTCTAGCCTCGCTTTTCAAATCCACATAATCATATGGTGGCGGAGGTGCCACGACTTGCTGGGCATCGACAAATGGCGTAGGACTCCGGCGTGGCAGACTGGACCGCCTGGAGTAGCGGGTTTCAAAGGACCCAGTGAAGTCAGCCTTAGCCCAACGGGTCGTGGAAGGGCTGTCTGCTGCCACTGGAGTATGTTGCGGCAGGAAAGGTGCATATGCTGATTGCGAGAAAATGCTTGGCTTGTCTTCAGTTTCCTCCCTGCAGAAAGGTGTGTCTGCTTTAATATTTGCACATATCTCACTTCCATCAATAATTTAAGATTATACATAGTTTGTGCTCTGCAAATATTTCCATAACAGAAAAGTGCATACACATCCAAACACATGGGAAGTGTCCAAAATTTTTTGTACTGACATTACAGAAAGTTCTAATGTTATGAATGGACATTTGCCTTTTAAGTCTATGGACAATTCTAGACTGCATGATACAATACCTGTTTATGAGATACCTCTGTTTTTTCCCAGTGTGGCTGAACAACAACTGGGCAGAACACCAGTAATTCAAACCAGTTCATGTTTGACCCTTGACCAAAATACAAGGTAGGACCAGAAAGTACGAGGGTCACTCCAAAAGAAATGCACACTATCTTTGTAAAAATACAGTTTTCATTCTGCATGTGTGAAAGTTTTACGGTGTGCAGATACATCCTTCCCACTCGTTTTCAAACTTAGTTCAACCTGTTCCCGTGAGTGACGCCATCACAGCATGTCTTCAAGATGGCTGCTACACTTGACGTTCGTCAGAAGCAACATGCTGTCATAGAATTCTTGTGCTGTGAAAACGAGACAGTGGGAAACATCCACAAGAGGTTGAAAAAGGTGTATGGAGACGCTGCTGTCAATCGCAGTACAGTTAGTTGGTGGGCAAGCAGATTATGTGATGAAAGTGGGCACGGCAATATTGAGGATTGTCCTCGCAGCGGCTGGCCTCGTACTGCACACACTCCAGACAATGTGTAGAGAGTTAACAAATTGGTGACTGCTGACAGACGCATCACAGTGAACGAATTGTCACGCTACTTCGGGATAGGGGATGGAAGTGTTTACAGAATACTGAAAGTGTTGGTGTTGAAAAAGGTTTGTGCCAGGTGGGTTCCCAGGATGTTGACAGTGGCTCACAAAGAAACAAGAAAAACAGTATGCAGCGAACTTTTGGAACAGTACGAGAATGGTGGAGATGAATTTCTTGGAAGAATTGTGACAGGTGATGAAACATGGTTCCATCATTTTTCGCCAGAGACGAAGGAAGAGGCAATCAATGGAGTGGCATCATGCAAATTCACCTAAGAAAAAATTTCAAAACCACAGCTTTTGCTGCAAAAGTTGTGGCTACAGTGTTTTTCGATTCCCAAGGACTCTTGCTTGTGGACATCATGCCAAGTGGAACCACCATAAATTCTTATGCATATGTGATCGACACTGAAGAAACTTCAAGCTCGACTGAGTCATGTTCGACCACATCGACAAAAGCAGGATGTTTTGCTGTTGCATGACAATGCACGTCCACATGTCAGTCAAAAAACCATGGAAGCGCTCACAAAACTCGAATGGTCAACACTGAAACACCCACCTTACAGCCCTGACCTGGCTCCATTTGGGAAACTGAAAGACTCTCTTCTTGGAACAAGGTTTGAAATGTAAATATTGTTCCTAAAGAATGTATCTACACACTGTAAAACTTTCAAACATGTAGAATAAAAGATGGATAAAAAAAAAAAAAAAAAAAAAAAAAAAAAAAAAAAAAAAAAAAAAAAAAAAAAAAAAAAAGAAAAAAAAAAAAATATATATATTATATATATATATATATATATATATATATATATATATATATATATATATATATATATATATATATATATATATATATATAAAAAATAAAAATAAAAAATAAAAATAGTGTGCATTTCTTTTGGAGTGTCCCTCGTAACTTCCATTTGTGTCACTTTCCGCAGCAGTACTACAATCATAGTTCAGAGCATGCACGGCAGTTGCTTAAGACATGCTGAACTGTATGAAGACGAACAAAGTGTTTGGTTAACATAGAAATGGTTCATGCAGCTGAACTCAAAGGAAAACAGAGAGTTTACTGTATCCAGCTTTTCAGAAATTTGTACAAATTTCAATATGATTTCTTTCTTAAAAACGGAATTTTCAGGAACTGTGTGCTTGTTTGGTGACAAAAACAGTTACAGAGAGACAAGAAAAAGCATCGAGACAGTGTTCTTTACCTTTAGACATATTACAACAAAGGTGCTGACAATTTTTCTCTCACTTATGAAACTCCTCAATCAAAAGAACAATCAACGAAATGGCGGCACACTGCATCATCAGTAAAGACTAAAAATGAGCAAATCCTGACACCTCAATAAGTCAAGCATACTGTACTTTGGGATAAATGCAGCATTCCACTGATGCATTTTTTACCACAATGGGGACCAGTCAGTCAATACAAATGTTTACTGTAAGACCCTTTTGAAAGTCTGCTGCCCAATACACTACAGATTTACAAAGCTCTATTCTTTCGCTGGAAGATGCTACTCAAGGAAGGAGTATCTGACGGTCAACAAGCTACATTCCACCCTTGTAGCAGTGCATCTATTTCAGGGTAGTAAATTGTCCTTGCTACTAAGTCATGAAAACCTTAGGATTCACCTACAACCTATTTCTGGCCAGAAGTTATTAATGGAATGCTAAAATATTGTAGCTTTCTTAGGAAATTAATAGGGACAAATTTTGGCAGTATTGTTTGTCTTTGTGGAACATGGGTGAATGTGGGTTTAAGAAAAACCTGGACAGACAATACCAAAAGCAGTAGTATAGCAGGTCTGATTGGCATAGGAAAGACAATAATTGTGGCTGTTATTCAGTTCAAACAAGACCTTTGACTACCATGAAGAGATGAACTGCAAAGCTTTTGTGAAATGATTTGAAGACTCTGTGCTTCAAAACTTAACAAAAAAACTCCAATTGTTGTAGATAACACTCCATATCATTCGGTAATACAAGATAAAATGCCCACAAAGGCAACAAAGAAAAATAGACATTGTTTGCTGGCTAGAGAAATGTAAGATATGGTTTGACAGTAACTTCATGAGGGCAGATCAATAGTTTTTGAGACGTAACATTGTAAGTTTAAAACTGTTTACAAAAGGGAAAATGTAGCTTGTTTCAAAGTAATTAATATAAACTCATGCCCCAATTAAAACTGAGAACAGATTTTTGACGTGCTGAGACACACTGCAGAGATCTATATAGTATGTGAATGTGATTTTTTTTTTTTACTTTATTTTTGTGAAAGGTACAGGCTTCAAACAATTTTCTACTGCTGTAGAGAGTGATGCACTGCGTGGCTGCCCATGCTACATGACATGATAATGCTGCTACTTTAAACCTGAAATGTCAAGTACTAACTACCAGATTACAGGGACTGTGAGTAACCTACCATCATACTCAACCGTCCCCAACCAACTCTTTTCCCCCCCGAATGTGGCAAGTGCTATTACATATTTTTTGTTGTGAATAGCTCTTGCTAGTACTGGGAGTTGCACCTCAAGAACTTAAGTATTGGCCATCACATCTGTCTATAAATTTAAGTTTTCTGAACTTACCTTTTCATAAAGCTAATCTTCAGGTACTTTTAACGGTAAGTGAAAAGGAGGAACTTCAGTGACAGTTAATGCTACAAACAAAATTAAAATTGGCGTGTACACAGATACAAAAAACTTCCACAGTGTGAGGGACAAATGAAAACTTCATCATCATGTAGCTAAAGAAACAATGCTGCCACCTCGAGGTTGCTGCAAAAATCTATGCTCATTTTAATAATAATAATAAAACACATCACATCTGCACTCTGAAAGTTACAACTGTTTATCGTCACTGAAGAGAGAATACTGTGCAACTGACTCAGAGTAGATTAGTCTCATAAATGCAAAAGTGAACACACAGAGACAACATACTGTTACTGCTCGTTACATATCTTTGTGTTGAAAAGCAGTTCTTGAGTGAAGCTTCAGTTGACAGCAACTGACAGTGCTTTAAAAGATGATCTTTCACTGGAAAAGAGATCGTTGCTTACTTGAACGTAGTAAATGAAAGTGGAGGTTTGATTTTGAGAGTGGTTTACAGTTGCCAGTCCCTACAAGAATGGTCATTAGAATGGTCATTCCTCTGCAGGTCTTCCCACATTTCACTAGTCTGATGTTGGAATCTCCTTCCAATCAAGAGCATCATCCACAAAAATATGCAGAATGTATGACATTTCATCTAAGTGGTTTTTAATTCTCTTTCAGTTACACGGAATTTACATTTTTTTTTACTTGGTTTCATTTACACGGTATTCGTTCACCATAATTTTCATTGTCCAGTACTGAAAATTTGTCGTTCCCCCAGTAACAGCAGATGCTACGAGTCAAGACAAATTTATAAAATCCGGTTGAGCAGTATCCCTTCAGTCACACAGTGAAGCGGAGCATATATATTACCACTACCAATGATTGAAGGGCAAATTTTTGAAGAAATATGTCTGTAAGACAGTTCCACATACCTTTTACTATTTTCATACATCCCAGGCAGTGATTTTTCTTTTTTTTGGCTTATGTTGTAATAGGCATTATCCGAATATGTTCCATTATTGTGTCCACATTTAACACATGTTGACTGAAGTGGTCCTTTCACCTAAATACAAAACACAGTTTTAAGCACATTTATACCTCCAGAGTTAGAAAAACTCAATGTATTTTAGACTAGAAAAGAATTCCCTTAACCTTAATGAGAATGATTGAGTAAAACAAGGTGAATCTACAATAAAATTTTGAGGCATCAGGAATGGCATGCCAGTATTCACCTTTAGGACGCGAAACTTTTGTATTTAGACGAGAACTATGCAGAGAAATATTGTCTCAGCTTTCGGAACTTTTTGTTCCTTCCTCTGAGAGGAAAGAGGGATTGTTTAGAAAAGAAGGGCAGGTCACCCAGCACTCAGGATGAGAGAGAGCCAACTGCTATGAGCTCTCACCTTCGAATGACGCGTGCTCTTTCCCCACACTATCCTTTCTCCCTCACTGATGAAGGAACTAATACAGAAGTTTCTGATTACTGGGTTTATACAGACTGCAGGTTGCACTGATAACCAAAAGAAAAATAGGCGTTGTTTGCTGGCTAGAGAAATGTAAGATATGGTTTGACTGATTTGATCCAATCAGGCAGAGTCACAACAATGGTCTTAACTCTCTGTAGTGTAGACTGCACAGAAACTATGTGCTGCATCTCTTCATGTCATTCTAGTACAGCCAGACAATTGCCCTAAAGAGTAGCAGGAGGTACTGTACTAGGCCTTTGTTCAACACAATGCCTTCAGGAAATAGTGAGTCAAATATTTTGTGTCTTTTGGCCTTCAGTGCTTCACACTGAAAGATTAAATGAGGAGCAGTTTCATCCCCCATACCACAGTCCACGCTTTGGGACTTCTTTCTCTATTCACATTGTGTATAAATGTTTCTCAAAGTTCCCATGCCCAATCATTAAACTTACCAAGAGTTTAATTTGATTCTTCTTCAAGCCCAGGACTACAGAATCTCTCTTTAAAAAAGTCCTCAGCATCATTAGTTTGGCATGTTTTTGTTTTTGGATCTTCATCCAAAGTTCTGTGTGTTGCTTTCTGAGCCAGCTACGTAGTTCAGATTGTATTGTCACCTAACTGACAGTTAACTTAGTGACCAGGGACCGGAGCAGGGTTTCCTTGTTGCATTACAGTACCCACAAGGGATTCATGGCATTCTGCAATGATCTTTGATCTCATAGGAGGGGATGATAGAGATTTCAGAGCTGCTTGGCTGTCCAAATGAATGTAATTGGCATAATCCTTGTAGCATCTATGTACATTACCCTCCATATACATAATGAAAGTGGATATTTCTCTGCCTAGAATATTTTAGCCACTAGTCTAGGCTGTATCCCATATACCTTTGGCCCAACACCTTCATCTGTTTTTGACCCATCCACAAATTGGATTAGTCTGAACAGTATTGTGCTCCCTGCTTCCAACTGTTACAATTTGTTTGAAGCAGCTGGAAGATATTGTATAGTTAATTGGCATTTCTCCAACCATTCCTATATTTACCGCATTCATCGTCACAATGTGAGATTCTGGATATCCTAAAGATTTCCAGTTCTTTTCCGTGTGTGTGTGTGTGTTTTATTACCTGATGAGGGGACCTTCTGGGAGGTGCATCGAGTTATGAGCTCCCACTTCGCCTGCTTATAGTATGGGTAGGCACCTATCACACCCTAAAATTGTAGGTGCCAATGCGGCCTCGTGTTTGAAAGATTGTCTGTTAAAGTTTGGGCAGCTCTTTATATACAGAAAAGTTTCACTATTGTGGCAAATGAGTGAGTAGCTGAGTGGCAAATGAGTGAGTAGCTGAGTGGCAAGCGAGCGAGACTCCCATCCAGGCGACCCTGGTCAGAGACCCGTGTATGCTACTTTTGTGTCCTCATTTTTCAAATGCTTGTTTTAATTTAAAATTACTCATGAAAATTTGGAATCGATTAAAAAGAATTACAAGCCTCTATAAATCAAAATTACAAATTGAATGTCACATTTTGTTTCAATACTTTGCGTTTTGTTTTTTATTTTAACAGGAAATTAACTGGGATTAACACATTGGCAAACATAAATTTGCCTATTTACATGAAAACTGAGAGAAGTTGTTAAACTATTTCTTCAAAAATAATCATAAACCCATCATACAAATGTTGGGAGAGTGTCCTAGAAAATTTTATATCTGTCAGATCGTTGACGCATCGTCGCGCCTAATCCTGTTTATGGTCTGTGAACGTTGATGTTACTCTATTTGTACCTGCCGTTCCACAAATAAAAGGACTCTACTGTCTGTGTACATGAGTAGCGATGGTTATAACTGCCGAATGAACGTTTCTCGTCAGTTGAAGGCTTGGCTTTGAAGTGTGCAGACGTTTATCCTTTAAAATGGAGCGAAGTGCAAGTTGTTCACGAGTTGTCAGTGAGTGTAATTTTGACAATATTGAAAATCTGGTGGAAGACCAAGGATGTTTTTGGTGAGCTCCACCTAACAACGAAGAACGGCAGGAGTTAACAGACGCAATGCATTGTCTACGGCAGTTACTTATCAAAAACAACTTTATACTGGAATCAGCGAGCTCCAACATCACTGAACGATCTTCATTAATCGGCAGAGAAATGTTCAAATGATTTCTAGACAGGTACGGGACTATGACATTCATTGACCAAGAAGTGTTATTTTCCGACAATGAAGATGTTGCAAGTCCTTCCGAAACAAGCCACGACGGAAGTGACGCACGGAAAAAATGAAAAATAGAAATAACACCTATTTCTTCATATTCTAATGAAGAAGATGATGGAATGAGCGGACCAGAATCCCATATGTAGTGAAAGTCAAGGCTGTGGAGATGGCAGAACTTCATCCAACGTGGTCATTGAAAATGTTACAAAAACATTCAATGAGATTATTGAAAAGCAAAACCCAGTTGTCAAAGCGGAGATTCCAAGTCACAATAGGAGGGATGCGAAATGATAAACTGGAAGTAATCAATTCGTATGTTTACGACCGGTTTATCGAGGCGAGAGACCAGAGAGCACGCCTCTCGTAACAACACGGATGCTCCAACATTGGGCAATGGCTGCTGCTTTTCAATTTCTGGATGAAAATTTTGACTTCAAAGCATCGGAATCTTGGGTTCGTCGCTTCAAATTGTTGCATCAGAAATCTCAACGGCATGTAACACAATATGTCAGCGAGAAAGACAAGAGAACTTTAGATGAGCTTCTGGAAATCGCTGCGAAATATTAGCAGCAAACAATCAATATAATCATGAGATTCAACCCTGATTATATCATAAATACAGATCAAACAGGATGTGACTATAAAATAAGCAGCAGGTGCACTTTGTCCCACAAAGGTGAAAAAGTCACCGAAATTGCTGTGGGACAAATAACTAAATTGACGCACTCATATACTGCGCAATATGCAATCACATTGTCTGGAGAACTGCTGCCTAAAGTATCTATTTGCCTGCAAGAAGTGACTGGAACGTTCGGCCCCTGAATACGAAAAGACGTTGACAGATATATGGAGAAATACCAGAATGTTCACATAACATTGACAAAGTCCAGAAAACTGCACAAACAAACGTACGAAGAGTTTTTGGATGAAGTAATTCAACCATACGTGGAAATTAATCAATTCCTCTACATCGTTGACTCGTGGGGTGGGCAAACCTCCACGGACTTGCATCAAATGAAATTCAATGATGAAGATGGCCTACCAACTTGTACTCTATCAGTGATACCACCACGATGTACACTGTTTTGTCAGCCATGCGATTTATATTTATATCACCATGAATTACATTCACCACTTCCAAAACGCTCCGTACCTATTGCAACACAACGTATAATTCACATCCAGGGAGGACATGGTAAAAATTCATTCGCTGGTACATGACCAACTGCAGGCTCTGATACATAAAAATATGATAAGGTATGTGAATAAAGCATTATTTTCAATTTTCGGATAGCTTGCTTGGATTTTCAGATATACTACAAGTTCATCATTAATATTGTTACAAATATGCCTGGCATGCCGCGAAGCTTGATCCATCGCAAAAAGAAGTATTCCACAACGTCAATGCAGTGGCGTTTCCTGTGGACTTGAGAAAATACAGATGTGATTCCGACGAAAATGAATGTGCATTCATACAATGTTCATGGTGTCGAAAGTACAAATGTTTTGATTGTTTTTATACCAAGTATCATCCGTCGGAATGTACTCGTCAAAATATAGGAAATATCGATTAAATTTCTACTAAATGAAACATATTTTTAATCCCTCATTCGTTGGTTTTTTTTCTTTTTTAATATACCCTACCTCAACGAAACAAAATTAAAAATACAACGAAAAAAATTGAACAATAATAAAATATTTCAAGAAATTACTTTACGGTTAATTTCCTGTTAAAATAATTTTTTAAAAAAATGCAAAAGATTGAATCAAAATTTGACATTGAATGTGTAATTTTGATTTATAGCGGCTTGTAATTCTTTTTAATCAATTCCTTGCAGAATTCTCATGATTAATTATAAATTAAAACAGGCATTTGGGGGGGAAAAAAAAAGAAGGAAACAAAAGTTGCATGGACGGGTCTTGAACCAGGGTCGCCTGGATGGGGTCTCGCTCGCTTTCCACTTAGCTACTCGCTCACTTTCCACAATAGTGAAACTTTTCTGTATATTAAGAGCTGCCCAAACTTTAACAGGCAATCTTTAAAAAAAAGGTGGCTGCATTGGCACCTACAATTTTAGGGTGCGATAGGTGCCTACCCACACTATAAGCAGGCGAAGTGGGAGCTCATAGCTCAATGCACCTCCCAGAAGGTCCCCTCTTGAGTGACATACCGTTTCTGGACTGGACGGCCTTAGGATAGGCACTTTTTCATTGCATCTTATATTTTACAAAATTATTTAATTAGATAGATAAAAAATCTGCTTATCAAGCAGTGGCAAAACACACACATAAAAGATGGTTATATTTTGATTTTCAACCATACAATGAAAAAGACATGTACTACCAATAGTCAGTAAGGCCACTGATAGATTTAAACTATTGATAGCACTATTGGCTATTGCCTATATGTACTTTAGCTAAGACCAACTACTGTACATTGCTGTTCTTTCTTCAGTTCAGTTATTGTTTTGTTTATGAAATCAGTTCTTTCTTACAGTTAAATTTAATGTAAGTGCTGCCGTTTACTGCTTTTGTGCCGTATGCTGTTTAATTATGGATATGTTTGTA
Source organism: Schistocerca americana (assembly GCF_021461395.2). NCBI lineage: Eukaryota > Metazoa > Arthropoda > Insecta > Orthoptera > Acrididae > Schistocerca > Schistocerca americana. The sequence goes on from NC_060127.1 coordinate 146,100,330, forward strand.
ACAGGAAAGAGGAGGAAAACTGAATTTGATTTGTCCATTACCATTATGAAAGTTAAAACTGTGTATGCATTACTAAAACAGCCTAATTACCTATCTATAACTGTTTCATGTTAGCAATAGAGTCATTATTTGGCGACTGGTAGAACACTGGTATTGCAGTATTTCAGAATTTCACAAGACAGTGAAGCAGTAAACATCATAACAAATACCATTAAATTAAAATCAGTACACAGAAACACACTTGGATTTGCCTATGTTACCCAAAAATCGAGTTGATCAACAAAAATGTCACCCCAACAGTGATGGTGATATTTATTTAAAAATTTTGCTCAAAAGTCTATCATTATTAGCTCAAATGGCAAAATATTGGGAAAGCTGTTTCAATATGGAAAGTTGGGGTTTGGAAAGAGCAGTTCTATATCTTGTTTCTAAAAGATTTTTTCAGCAATCGGCTTCAATTCGTCCAAGGCAGCTGTGCCCCCACCCCCTTTTGCTCAAAATCCATTTACTCTCTTGTAATACTATAGTAACAGAAGCCAAGAATTCCTGCACAATTAAATCTTAAAATATGCATGCACTATCAAATGATGAAACATGAACAAGTAAAGCAGAAACATGCAATATGAGGAAAAAAAAAAAAAAAAAAAAAAAAAAAAGACACAATGTCAAATATATATTCCATCTTTTGTTGAGATGCATTTTATTTTATTTGAAAATAATGTACAACATCCAGTTTTTCCAAAGATTCAGGAGGTGAGGTGGTTCGGCTCCATCAGCCGGCAACCTTGAAGATGGTTTTCTGTGGTTCCCCCATTTTAAATTTAGACAAATGCCTTGGTTCACCCCTACCAACCATCAGAAACACCTCCATTTCAACAACTGCCACTCATTCCACACCAAGAGGTCCCTTCCATATAGCCTACCCACCTGTGATCATCACATATGTAGTGACGAACATTCCCTCTCGAAATATACCAAGGGTCTCACTGAGGCCTTCACAGACTGTAATTACCCTCCCAACCTTGTACAAAATCCGATCTCCCGTGCCTTATCTTTTCAGTCACCCACCACCTCCCAAATTCTCACTGTCTGGCCACAGAGGAGTATTCTCCTCGTGACTCGGTATGACCCCGGACTGGAGCAACTGAATTACATTCTTCACCAGAGTTCCAACTACCTCTCATCATGCCCTGAAATTAGAAATGTCCAACCCACTATCCTTCCCACAGTGGTATTCTGCCATCAACCAAACCTACACAATATCCTCGTACATCCCTACACAAACCCTGCTCCCAAACCCTTGCCTCATGACTGATATACCTGTTATGGATCTAGATGCAAGACCTGTACCTTACAACCTCACACCACCACCACCACCACCACCACCACCTGCTCCAGTCTGGTCACAAACGTCACATATCCCATCAAGGCAAGGCTAACTGTGAAACTGGCCATGTGATCTACAAGTTTAGTTGCAACCACTGTGCTGCATTTTACATGGGCATGACAACCAACATTTAACTGTCTGTCTGCATGAATATTCACCGAAAAACTACAGCCAAGAAACAACTGGATCACCCTGTTGCCGAGCATACCAACCAACAAGAAATTCTTCATTCCAATGACTGCTTCACAGATTGTGCGATCTGGTTCCATCCCACCAACACTAGCTTATTTGAATTGTACAGCTGGGAACTCTCCCTGAAATATATCCTATGTTCCCATAACCTTCCTTGCCTCAAGCTTTGTTAGTCATTATCCACCCACCCGGGCCTACCTTGTTCCCACACCAGCACTACACAGGCGTCTAGTCCATCAATCTTTTTACTTCTCTCCTTTTCTGCTATCCCCCCTCCTCCTCTCTCTGCCTAACATCCTGACTGCACCTAGTTGCACTACACTCTTTCCACATTGTCCCTGTAAGCTCCCACAGGTAGCACTTTACTGTCCCTGCCTTGCTATCCCTCCCGCTCCCTATCCCAGCCTCCTCCTTACCCCTACCACCCAGCTGCCTCTCCCATCATGCGCTGCTGCTTGTACTCTGGCTTCAGATGCCAGAGACTGTGGTCATGTGTGTATGAGTTGCGTTTGCACATGTATGTGTGCGTATGTTGTCTATTTTCAACAAAGTCCTTGTTGGCCGAAAGCTCGTTTTATCTGTGACTCGGCACCTCCGCTACATGTTGAGTAGCAACTATCCTTTTCATACTATTGTTACAGCCCATACTTTTTGTGTGACATGTCCTGCATTGACCCAAGTCTCATCATGGTAGTAAGTATACAATTCTCATGCCTAAATTTGGAAATCTGACTAAGATAATGCCTCCTCCACAAAGAAATATCATATCTGCCTTATTATACTACTTTGCTTCCTATTTTCAAACTGTAAATTAGTGTCTCTTAATAGTTTGTAAGATACTGTCCTTTTAAAAGTGGGTAAGTCGTCGTCATTTACCATTTCAAATACAATGCATGCACCTCTGACCACACAACTGACTTTTGCACCTTTCCTGGAATAGAAAGTTTGACGGTATTCTGTTATTCTTTCCGCACATACAATACATTAGACATACAAATTCCAGTAAACTCAGACGTCATTTCTGCTGTCTGCTGTGTGGCTAGAGATGGACCTTTCTCTGTAAACTTGTGAAAAACATTAAGAACAACCCGTTTCTCACAATTTTTAGTGAAGTAGTCCACATGTGTGTCACAAGGCATCAGGAAGCAGTTTCAGCCATTTTTACAGTATGTATTGACAGTGGCATTTACAGACACCTGTGTCCAGCCACCCTGATTTAGGCTCAGGCAAATTCTGAGATGGTTCCTTTCGAAGGGCGCGGCCGCTTTCCTTCCCTCATCTTATGGGACCAATGACCTCGCTGTTTGGTCCCATCCCCCCAAATCAACGAACCATCAAGCAACCTTTTTTATTAAAAAGCAGGACTTTCAAAAAGTTTGGAAAAATTCTAGGACAATCGAAGAAAAAACATACACAAACTGTATTGATAAAATTTAATTGACATAGAAGTTTACCTCTGCATCATACACTCTGCTGTGGTATCACCTTATTTGTAACATGAATGGACACAGGCAGACAGTGTTTGTTGCTAATGAGGATCACCCCGTGGCTAAACATGCCTTGGTGCACGGCCAGCACATCTTGGCACAGTGTTACACCGTCCGGGTTATCTGGATACTTCCCACTAACACCAACCTGTCAGAACTCCGGAGATGGGAACTTGCCCTTCAGTATATCCTCTCTTCTTGTTACCCGCCAGGCCTCAACCTCCGCTAATTTCAAGTTGCCGCCACTCATACCTCACCTGTCATTCAACAACTTTGCCTCTGTACTTCCGCCTCGACTGACATCTCTGCCCAAACTCTTTGCCTTTACAAATGTCTGCTTGTGTCTGTGTGTGTGCGGATGGATATGTGTGTGTGCGCGCGAGAGTGTATACCTGTCCTTTTTTCCCCCTAAGGTAAGTCTTTCCGCTCCCGGGATTGGAATTACTCCTTACCCTCTCCCTTAAAACCCACATCCTTTCGTCTTTCCCTCTCCTTCCCTCTTTCCCGATGAAGCAACCGTTGGTTGCGAAAGCTTGAATTCTGTGTGTATGTTTGTGTGTCTATCAACCTGCCAGCACTTTCGTTTGGTAAGTGACATCATATATATGAGAATAATAATAATAATAATAATAATAATAATAATAATTTCAATTACCCGAAAGTTCCTAAATGCAATGTAACATATACCGTACAGTTAAAAGGAAGTCACGCTAGATCAAGGTCCGCGTCACCTTCCATTTTTAACCAGACATAATGTCTGAGACAAGAAAGAAATAATAATAATGAGACTTTGCTCAGCTTGGGATTAAGTGTACTCATTTGAAGACCCTGTTTCAAAGTGAAGATGTTTCCAGTGACGACTTTTTGTGTTCTAAATTTTTTGACAGAATAACAACAATGATAGTATCTGAACAACATGAAGCCTCCCATGGCGCAGATTTTGCGCCAATAGAGGAAGAATTATATACCCTGAATCAATCAACTACAGAGGTAGGTGTTAGTCCTGCTAAGAAAACGTGGTCACTGAAGTCGTGTCATAAGCTCTATGCATCAAGAAAGCGAAGAGGAATTACTAAAGCTATGGATGAATACACTACAGCAAAACTGACCACACTCTTCAAAGTAAAAGTTCCATCTTCAAAAGAAAATGAACCAAAGCACCCTTGCGAGGAATTTTTCGCAGATATCAAATTCAGCTGTTGAATATTGTGCATCCTACAGTGAAAAGGTGCGAGTTTTAATATTATTCTCGAGACATTTTCAAAGAAAACAATTTTGAACCACATTCCATCATTATCAAAGTACATGGGAGACAAATCAAGAAATTTGAGGCCTGTAAAAGGAGGCTTTGGAAGACGCAATCCCCATTATGGTCATCCTGTAGAATCAGCTCAAGTGCAAATAGTGCAGTCATAAAAACTGGAAGATAAATAGGAGTGTTCTCACTAGAGTGCCAACAAAAAAGACACTATAACTGTAACAGTTGAAGGTCAAAAAGGTGTGAAAGTGAAGAGGTACATGACTCACAGTATTAAAAAAACTTTTCCAATTTATAAGAGCAACTATACAACTTCACATGTTGAAAGATCAAAATTTTATGCACTACAATCTAAGTGGGTAGTTCCACATCCACATAGAGATATCTGTTTACGTGTGTACTGCGAGAATTTTGAATTTTGTGTGGTAACTTTGAAGCACTTACTGGAGAATGTGACATGACACCTTGGTTGGGCATGTGAGTCATTAGTAGTCTGTAACGTAAAGCGAGAGACTTGTTTGTTTCAAGAATGTGGTGACTGTCCTGGAAAGGGAGGACTGTCTTTACAGACACTTGGCCTGGTAGATGTAGCAAATAACTGCAGAAATTACATATGCGACATGGGAGAAAAAAACTAATTAAGAAAATTGTTGCCTTTGACAGTTTCACTGATTAACTTGGTAAATGGTCAGTGAATGCAGTAACACACCAGCATATGAAGAAATTGCAACAACAACTTCGTATTGCTAAAGTGAAAGAGTGTGTACAGGCTGAAGAACTACATTTAGTGCTTCACTGCGATTTTGTTGAGAACTGGTATGTAATTCTCTCACAAGAAGTACACGGGTATCATTGGAATAATGACCAGGTTTCCATTTTTACAGGAGGGACATATTTTCAAAACCAGACCGCAAGTGTTGCAGTTATGTGTTGACACAGGACATGACTCAGCACATGCTTTGCTAGCAATGCGCAAAATTCTTCAACTGCAAACATGGGCAGAGAAGATCATCATTATTTCTGATGGTGCTCCTAGTCATTTTAAAAATTGTTACCAGTTGTTTGTATTGAGTAAATCGCTTGTGCCAACTGACTGGGTATACGGCGCTACTGGTCACGTGAAGGGCCCTTGTGATCGTTTAGGCGGCCTGCTGAAGCACCATGCTACAAAACATAATTTTTCCAGACCAAATACAACTGTGATTCAGAATGCTGAGGATTTTAGGAGAGTCATGAAATCTTACATACCTACAGCCCTTATTCTTTGTCCAAAGAGGAAATCGAAGAATTCCATGAGCAGAAAAAAGAAAAATAGTCCAAACAAACTACTTCTGTGAAAGGAATCCAGAAGACACATTTCTGGACTCAAAGTGATGGGCGAAGTCATATTGGACGCACTTTAAAGAGCAAGAAAGAAGAAATTTTGTTCGTTCGGCCAACACCTCAGAAACAGCAGGATAATATTTAGATTCACAACCTGAGAAGGGGGATGTTTGTGGTATGTGTGTATGACTGGGACTGGTTGATTGCAGAGATTATAAACACCAGTTATGAGTTAAACGAAACTGTAGTGAACTTTATGCTACCACATGGACCAGCTGCTGGATATAGGTTTCCAGTTGAAGGACAGCAACACCATCAGTGCTCACTTCCTGTTCACAATGGTTTGAAGACTATAAGTGCTCCAGTTCCTATTGGTTCAACAGGAAGGCATCACACTATATTAAAGGGAGATACTGAAGCAGTGGAACACATTTTTAGTTCATTGACTAGCTAATTTCAGTACAAAACAAAGTGCACAGAAGTTGTATAAATTGAAACCTTAAGTCTTTGAACCTTTCACATACATTTTGGAACCATTTAAAATGCTGTAAAAATGAGTCTTATTCATCTTTCAAAACTAAAATTATATTAAATAAGGCTAGGTTTTGATTTTTATAAGCATGTTATGTGATAACGTGGCAATAAACAGGTTTTACGTATGGCAAAAATTTCAGTTGTTTATAAAACCTATTCAACCTAAAAGCGGAAGCTGTCCTTTTCAGGGAATGTAGAACTATGTGGTACTAATCAACAGAGAAAAAAAAAAAAAAAAAAAAAAAAAAAAAAAAAAAAAAAATAAAAAAAAAAAATAAAATATATATATATATATATATATATATATATATATATATATATATAATAGAGGGAAACATTCCACGTGGGAAAAATATATCTAAAAGAAAGATGATGAAACTTACCAAACAAAAGCGCTGGCAGGTCGATAGACACACAAACAAACACAAACATACACACAAAATTCTAGCTTTCGCAACCTATGGTTGCCTCGTCAGGAAAGAGGGAAGGAAAGAAGGAGAAGGAAAGACAATAGGATATCCTATTGTCTTTCCTTCTCCTTCTTTCCTTCCCTCTTTCCTGACGAGGCAACCATAGGTTGCGAAAGCTAGAATTTTGTGTGTATGTTTGTGTTTGTTTGTGTGTCTATCGACCTGCCAGCGCTTTTGTTTGGTAAGTTTCATCATCTTTCTTTTAGATATATATATATATATATATATATATATATATATATATATATATATATATATATATTCCGTCCATAAATTATAAAAAAAGTTCAGAATGCTATAGTAAAAGAACTTTGACAGGTAAGTCCAAATGGAGGATTTCTTTGCAATCATAAATTAATTATCTTAAAAAAAAAAAAAAACACACACACACACACACACACCCAACAAAATATGTAGAACTGTTCCAGAGATATAGCCTTTTAAATTTTTTTCCAAATTTCACACATTCAAAATGGTATGCACAATGCCATCTTTGGAGGGCTGTATCTCGGAGCAGAACTTTTTTGGAGAAAAGAAAAAAATACGTGTTCCTTATTTAGTCCTTCATTTTAACATATGCAAAACTCAATAAAATCTGACACTACGCAGGTAAGATTTTTTTCCTAGGTCGCCAAATTTATTATGGACTACGCCATGTATTTTATGAAGAAGTGCATTTTCGTTCTAACACACGTGATATTTCTTCATCTTAACATGATTCGCAATTTCAGACCTTCCATCATGTCCAACAGAAAATTTTGACTTGCGTAATGTACATTCTACAGTTTCTCCACAACCAGTGGCAAAAGTAAACTCACTTTTTATACTGCTATAAATATTCCACTTTCGGTTTGGTACGATGCAACACTGAACATGAATCATTACTATCACCAGTGCAAATCATTAACCATAAAAAAGCAAGATTGTAGATCAAGTTGCACAAGTGGCACTACCTAGCATAAGTACTTGTGCAATGTGCAGCAAATTGCAAATCAAACATCCGGCTGTTCCAGGAAAAATGGGACAAACAGACACAGTACAAATGGGTCATATCCCTTTGATAGACCCAAGCGCAAGTTCTGTCAAATTTACTCATCCACCACAGCAGTCTCCAGTTCCTTCACAAGTTTATCTCAACCCATCAGAGGCGGGACCACCCGTGACAGCAGCCACGTTATGTACCGGCTCTGCTGCAAGTCTCCATATGGGCACAACCCCAACCAGCTGTAAATCTGACAGCCACTACAACTGCGGCACAATTCAACTACCAGTGGCAGAAAGCGTTGCCAAGCATAAAATGCTTCACAATCTGTGCCGTCTGGATGCTTCCTCCCAGCACCAGCTGCTCCGAACTACATAGACGGGAGTTATCCTTTGTTTCCACGATCCTGCTGGCTCCCTCCTTTGCTGATCCCCTACTACATCCCACCACCGTCTTAACTTCACCTGTTACGCACTCACATCCTCTCCCATGCAGTCTCTCTCCTTCCTCAGTTCTGTCACACCCACCCAATACCCTCTTCCTCGTCATTGTCATCATGAGTTCCACAAAATTACTGGCGGCGGTGCCCATGTGTCACACTCCTGTCCCACACACCTGTTGCCTCCTTCCAAGCTGCTAGCCATCTACAAAACTCCTTCCCACACCCCACCTCTTTCCTCCCCTCTCCTACTCACTGCTTAACAATGGATCCAGGTATAAGACAAAATTTATTTACTTCTTTACCTTATTGATCCTTAGAACTGCAACCAGCACCCGATCAATCTTGTTGTCAATCATTTTCAACAACCTGTTGTTTGCCGGTCCATAGTGCTGGTACCTCCAAGCAGCGTAACCAAGCAGTACCGTGCACAAAATTGTTTCAAAGCACCGTAGATACCACACCCACTGGTAATGAGTTGCTGCATCATCTGAAGCAGTAAGGAGTGAAAAATCAAAATTTTTTTTTAGCAATTAATAACTTATGTGCATTTAAAAAGCAGTCCTGCTTGTGTCTGTGTATGTGCGGATGGATATGTGTGTGTGTGTGTGTGCAAGTGTATACCCGTCCTTTTTTTCCCCTAAGGTAAGTCTTTCCGCTCCCGGGATTGGAATGACTCCTTACCCTCTCCCTTAAAACCCAGATCCTTCAGTCTTCCCCTCTCCTTCCCTCTTTCCTGATGAAGCAACCGTTTGTTGCGAAAGCTTGAATTTTGTGTGTATGTTTGTGTTTGTTTGTGTGTCTATCGACCTGCCAGCGCTTTTGTTTGGTAAGTCTCATCATCTTTGTTTTTAGATATATTCTTCCCACGTGGAATGTTTCCCTCTATTATAACCTGAGGACAACACACACATCCATGCCCGAGGCAGGATTACAACCTGCGACCGTAGCGGTCGTGTGGTTCCAGACTGTAGCGCCTAGAACCGCTCGGCCACTAAGGCCAGCTGTGTGATGTCCTTAGGTTAATTAGGTTTAAGTAGTTCTAAGTTCTAAATTATCAAATACAAAAAGTCTTAGTTGAAGGAAAACAAGTAATAAATGAAGAGACAGCTCTCTGCAATGGAACTCTGTTCTCTGCTCTCAAAGATCCAAGAATTATTAGATAACACACACACACACACACACACACACACACACACACACACACACACAAAATGCACAGACACCTCTGAAAGATTCAGAACAACGGCCAGGTACACCTTCAACTGTTCCACTGGCAGCCATCTTATTTTTACACCTTCAACTGTTCCACTGACCGCCATCTTGTCTGTTTTTACAGCTGGTAAACAGTGACAGTGACAGTGACAGTTCAATAACATAGTGAAGAAGAAGATGAAAACACAAAACGTAAGCGGAACATAATGTAAATACAAACACAAAGACGCACACCCACACCCACATACAAGCTTCTACATAGAATTTATTAATTTCAGGCACAGGCATAACAGTCTACAAATCATAATTTTTACTTAAATAACTTGTCTACATTAAGTTGTATATGTATAAAATCAAAGATGAGGTGACTTACCGAACGAAAGCGCTGGCAGGTCGATAGACACACAAACAAACACAAACATACACACAAAATTCAATCTTTCGCAACAAACTGTTGCCTCATCAGGAAAGAGGGAAGGAGAGGGGAAGACGAAAGGAGTAAACCTGTCCTTTTTTCCCCCTAAGGTAAGTCTTTCCGCTCCCGGGATTGGAATGACTCCTTACCCTCTCCCTTAAAACCCACTTCCTTTCGTCTTCCCCTCTCCTTCCCTCTTTCCTGATGAGGCAACAGTTTGTTGCGAAAGCTTGAATTTTGTGTGTATGTTTGTGTTTGTTTGTGTGTCTATCGACCTGCCAGCGCTTTCGTTCGGTAAGTCACCTCATCTTTGATTTTATATATAATTTTTCCCACGTGGAATGTTTCCTTCTATTATATTAAGTTGTATATGGTTGCAGATGACAAACTGCGAAAGAGATCAGTCACTGTAAAAACATAACACATCAGGAAAACTACACCATGTGGTAAAAAAAGTTGTTGTTGTTGTCTTCAGTCCTGAGACGGGTTTGATGCAGATCTCCATGTTACTCTATCCCTTCTTCTAGTCAAGTTGTGCCACAAACTCCTCTTCTCCCCAATTCTATTGAATCCCTCCTCATTAGTTATGTGATCTACCCATCTAATCTTCAGCATTCTTCTGTAGTAAAAAATGTATGAATTCATAATTTAATGTGTTTCCTCAAAAATGTGTAACTACGATTTAAAAACTAATATTTACATGTATACAAACAGTAAAGAACATTCTTTATATTTAACACCCATAAAATAAAAGACCACTGAGGTTGCTGCAACTGCAGTGAAACATGTATGGGATGAAAAACAAAACTGTTTTTTTGCTAAAGGCGGACCCTCCAAAAATGTTTATCACTTCATATATGTTGCTCGAGTTAATGTGACATCCATTCACCCAAAAGTGTAATCATTTTATTGAGCAACAAAATGCAATGAGTTCTCTTTTATCCCTCAACCCTCTGCAGTCAGTGAAGAAATCCACATGGAATAATTAGTGGAACTGAGTAGCAGGTCCACAGCTTCAAGAAAAGATAATAAGGCAACTGTCAAGACTGAACATGGTAACTTTTATTACAAACCTCATCAGGGCGACACTCAACTGAGAAGCGAGAACTCTGTTACAACCCCCTAACAAGGGAATCCCACACTGTTCAATTTCACTGCTTTTAGTGAAGAGGGAATAGACATATATAGTTTCTTCAAATACTTCTTGTACTCTTACCAGCAAACCAATTTGCAATAACAGTCTCCACAATGGCCCCAGCAAACAGCACAGCAAACATGTGCGGTACCATACTGGAACCGGAACGCGTTCGGCCGAGAGCTGCTAAGGCGACTGCAGCCACGGTGAAGAACAGCACAGTGCCAAAGAACGAGGAGCCACTGAGCAAGAGATTCTGGACGGCGAGCAGTACAGTCGATACTTGTCCCACGACGGTGCTCACCAATAGGAGATCTGACAACATCTTGCTCTGCACCTCGGCAGACTCTTGCAATTGCTGTGACATCTGCACACAGTATGTACATCTTTCAAGATCTTACATTTCAGTTAACAAGTTTTTCAATAAATGTATCACCTAAATACTAACAAAAATATAAAAGTCAAATACAATAATTTTTCTCAAGTTTCTAAGAAACGTATGACATCTGCTGCTGCTAGCTTTTTTTCCAACCTATAGAGTCATCAATAGAGGTAAAAGTAACTACAGGTTTGCCCATGTATGTGTTGGGGACTCCTGTCATTCTTGTTGAATATTAATGAGCTTGCAGACAATATTATTCGTAACTTTTCACAGATGATGCAGTTACCTATAATGAAAAGAACTGCAGAAATAGGCAGTTATATGTTAATAAGATTTCAATGTCCCAGTTGTAAATTCTTTAACAGCGTATGCCGTACATTACTCCAGAGAGGAAGGATCATTCCAGAACGTAATCCTAGACTGTCGGTGGGGCTTTTTTTGCAACATTCGTTCTCCCATGGGCAAGTATTATGAATCTGAAAGGCGGAATGTAGGAAAGAAAGTGGCTGAGAGTTTCACGACCTGGAAATGGTGGTCATGATGCAGGCTGCATTTGCTACAATTAACTTTTCTCCATCTCTAAATCAGCAGAAGGCTGGGCTAAAGTTCAAATTGTTACGATTGGCCTCTTGAGCAACGGAGTCAATGTTGAAATTTGTATGTGTGACTTTAGTAGACAGGTTAGTTAAGTGATTTTATTTATCTATCTACCAGGCTGTATGGGGCCACGCAAGCCAAAGCTACTTGGTCTTGCAACAAGTCACTACACAGTTTACACGCTGTTGATTGGAAATTTTATAAACATAAGAATTGAAGTCTTTTACAGTTTCTTCAATTTTAATCTACAGTAAAGGAGTTTTGCTATTTTGGGAGCAAAATAACTGATAATGGTCGAAGTAGAGAGGATATAAAATGTAGACTGGCAATGGCAAGGAAAGCATGTCTGAAGAAGAGAAATTTGTTAACATCGAGTAAAGATTTAAGTGTCAGGAAGCCTTTCTGGAAGTATTCATACAATAGATAGTTTAGACAAGAACGGAATAGAACCTTTCGAAATGTGGTGCTACAGAAGAATGCTGGGGATTAGATGGGTAGATCACATAACTAATGAGGACGTATTGAATAGAATTGGGGAGAAGAGGAGTTTGTGGCACAACTTGACTAGAAGAAGGGATCGGTTGGTAGGACATGTTCCGAGGCAGCAAGGGATCACCAATTTAGTATTGGATGGCAGCGTGGAGAGTAAAAATTGTAGAGGGAGACCAGGAGATGAATACACTAAGCAGATTCAGAAGGATGTAGGTTGCAGTAGGTATTGGGAGATGATGAAGCTTGCACAGGATAGAGTAGCATGGAGAGCTGAATCAAACCAGTCTCAGGACTGAAGACCACAACAACAACAACAACAAGAATTAATAAAGCACAAAAAATGCAGACAGTTCAGGAATAAATAAGATATTACAAAGAAAAAATTCTCTACTACTGTGAAGAACTCGCACACAGAGTATGAGTGCAGCACAAATTATTCGTGCAATTTAGATTTTAAGTGTTGGAGATTACCATTCGGTTTCTTTTCAGCCCTGCCAGAAACCTGTTGGAAATGAAACCTATTCAGAAAGTGAAGAAGTTTTTGTGCCACACGTGTTATCTCAGTGAAAATTGTTTTTCTGAATGAATTAACATTATCAACAACAAATTCATGACTACGTGTAAGTACAGGAATGTCAGAGTCAAAGTTTCGAGACATTCACAGTGTCTTGCATAAAATTCACAAACCCACACTGTAGATCTGCCCTTTTTGGGCTAAAAATATTCTTGATTAGTTTACAGTTGCCCAAAAACATTCAATCATACGAGATAATAGAATGACAGTAAGTAAAGAACAAAAATGGAAAGGATAGTTGTTACCCACCACAGAGGATGTGTTGAGTCATAGAGAGGCAAAATGAAAATGACTGCTAAAATATTTATGCTTTTGGATGAAATCATCCTTCTGAAGTAGGGCACTTACTGCTGGGCTAGCAGCACTTAAGCTGCGTGCGAAGGTTGAGAAACTTACAGCAACAGATCGAATCCGGAGTAGTGTCCTTGGGAAGTGAATGAAGTCCACGACAAACAAGGTCATGATATGTGATGGGGAGCAGGAGAGAGGGTAGGGTAGAGGTGGGGGCATAGGGCATGGAAAGAAAGATGCTGTGATGCCTGCAGGAACAGGATATGGGTGCTAGGTGCAGTGTATGAAGGCTATGATCAGGGATGGGGGAGTACAAAGGGGAAACAGACCAGTATTTGCACTGGCAGGATAGAAGTATGTGTAGTGCAGGGGTGGAAAGACTAGTGAAGCCTGAGGCCAGGGAGCTTACAGTAGCAAAGTGCATGCTGGAGGCAGAGTTCCCACCTGCACAATTCAGGAAAGCTGATGAAGCAGTCATTAAAGTGAAGCACATCGTGCTGAGTAGTATGTTCAGCAAATGCGTGGTCCAGCCGCCTCTTGGCTAGAGCTTGGGTTGTTAGCTGTCATGCCCACATAAAAATCATCACATTGATTGCAGCTTAGCCGGTAGACCACACGGCTGCTAAAGGCAAGATCACTTGTGAAAGCAGACAGTCTGCACGAATGGCCACGGCCAAACTATCGCCAAGAGTAGGCTGGACCCCTAATTTCTGAACACGTCACCCAACGTAGTATGCTTCACTTTAAAGATTGCTTCTCTGGGGTTTCTGAATTGTGCAGGTGGGAACACTCCCTACAACACATTCTTCACTAGTTCCTGTCCTTCACCCATTTCCTCCCCCTCCCTTGTTCCCACTCCAATTCTACACATGGTGCCTCCGGTCCTGCCAGTGCATCTACTAGTCCTTTCCCCTTCTTTACTCTCCACCCCCAGCACAACTTTCCAACACTGAACCTAGGAGTCCTATCCAATCCCTGCATGCACCCAAAGCCAGAAGTACAGCATGTCCCCCACCCATCTCTACTCCGCTATCCCCCCCCATCCCGAGCCCATGCCACCTACTTACCCTCACTACCCACCCCTCGCAGATTGCTGCACACATCAGACAGACAGGCCTCAGTGTACAGAGACACAGACAGAGAGAGAGAGAGAGAGAGAGAGAGAGAGACAGTGTGTGTGTGTGTGTGTGGGGGGGGGGGGGGGGGGGGGGGGCGTGTGTGCATGCGCGCCCGCGATTCAATGCCTCCTCTATGTGGTGATTAGCAATTTATTCTTTCCCTTGTCTGATACTTCCAAAGAAGCTTGTCATCTACCGTCAGTCCTAACACGTTCTTTAGCTGACCACAATAAGATTTCGCCTTCACAAGACTTTTGTGTCCAATATTACAAGTAATGTGTTCTATTGCAGTTATGCTATAATTTGACTTCAAAAGACATATCAGCTAGCTCATTTACATTATATTCCCTATCTTTCACTGTAACTCCTGGGTCATCTACAAAGAGAATTTTTTTTTAAAATCATGTATCATGTTTAGTGACAGATCACTAATATACATCAAGGAAAGGGTTGGATCCAGAAAAAGAGGCTCATGGCACCACTAACTTTACGTAACTGTAGTCAAGTTCAAATCTCTTACCAGTTTGTTGAGACTGGAGGACAACCTTCTGCGTCCTGCTTTTAAGAAAGCTATACCTAAAACTTTGTTTACTGACCCTGACAATTCAGTACCGCTCAAATGCTGTGACATCTGCTGCCAATGGTGTCAATCTCAAGCCATATGATGGGACATGAGATCAGCATGCTGCTCTTCTGGCTGTGGTCAGCTTCCCAGACCTCAGAGTGACTACTTCACCCCAAGTCAGCACCAATGATCATCCGAGATAGTGCAGAACCACGATTCATTCCTGAATGTAAAACACCATTTATCGGCAGTCCACACTTTCCACTTGTGGAGCCACTCCTAATGCACCATTTCTGTTGTGGCGTTAACAGCATACTATGTACGGGCTAATAATTCCCTATTGCAGATGCTGCTAGTCTATGACCAATGGTGTGGGATGGCACACAAAGTTGCAGGGAGTCCAGTACTCATTCATGGTGTCAGGCCCAGACGTGAAGGGATTACTATTTGCTCAGAGCACAATATGGCAATCCTCCCTAGGGGTGGTCAAACGTAGTCGATTGGAACCTCAACCACGAATATATCTGTCCTCACATTACCATAAAGCCGAACATCAGGCCACTGTCACATTTGAATGCCCAAAAAATCTGGATATTGAACGGTTCGACAGCTGGCCACGTGGAGATCTACAAAAATGTCAATTTCAAACTGTCAGGTGCTAATAATGCTGTCTAGTGATTACACAACCATATCTGTGTCCTTCAAATTAATCACTTGGCATCTGACACTGTTCACATTCCTTAAGTATCTCACACGGTGCAGTAACTGCATTAAGCACGAACAACACACACACACTCTGGTGGCCGTTATATCTGACACAGAGAATTGCAACTCTAATCGTTCACAAACCTGCCAACGACGTGTATGTGTACGAAGTTACATTGGCATCCAACCGTTTCTTCTGGGTGCTTCACTTTTTTGGTTGGTTGGTTGTTTTGGGGAAGATCAGACAGCGAGGTCATCGGATTAGGGAAGGACAGGGAAGGAAGTCGGCCGTGCCCTTTGAAAGGAACCATCCCGGCATTTGCCTGGAGCGATTTAGGGAAATCACGGAAAACCTAAATCAGGATGGCCGGACACGGGATTGAACCTTCGTCCTCCCGAATGCGAGTCTAATGTCGAACCACTGCGCCACCTTGCTCGGTCCACTTTTTTTTTTTTGGTCAGGCTGTGTAATTACATTTCAGTGAGTCCAGAATTCTCACAATGCAATATATAAATAATAAAATTATGAGACGGAATGGTGGTCAATATTTAACTTCAGGAGGGTAAATTCTTATTAGCAGACAATGTAATGGTAATACTATTGATACTTGCATGACATAAGTCAGTCAAAGTCCTCAGAAATTGCTGATTCTCAGGATCAATCTGGACTGAGTGCATCTTTTACAGCAGACACTGTCACTGTTCTATTCAACAATGCCCAAGCACTACTGTTCACACACAATACATGCCAATTATTGAATAGGATTATCAGTAAAGCTCAGGTGCGACAAAAAAAATCTAACAATTTTTGACATACCCCGCCTTGACGAAAATAATAATACTTCTGTGATACAAAATACACTAATTCATGCTTTAAACAGATTACTTGAATGAAATCATATCTACTTACATATAGGCCAATGATTTGTAGATGAACATAACAATCAAGAAGAAATCCATGTTAAACAGCAGGGAGGCATGGTGAGTACTGCTTTATGCATACATAACAGGACTTTGTTGATAAGGTAAACAGATACATGATAATTAAAAAAGGCTTTGCACAATAAAACTCATTTAATGTAACACAGCCAATAAATACAATAATACACACTGCAAATCACATGCTAGTTCACCTTTAAAGTCGTAATTGTGGCCTTTTTAGCTTCCTGCAAAAAGTCTTGAGAAACTGTTTTGTCATATTAGGAACCGCAGCTCCTGGTCTACAAAATACAAATAAACTCCAGAGATTATCTGGAAATGGACTCTTTTCTATTTTTATTCAGAAGGGTGAAAACTTGTTCACATTCTGCATTGCTATGGGGTATGGTGAGAATAGAGAGCATTACTCAAGGAATTTGGTTCTACTGAAGAAGTCTATTGGCTCCACGAATTCTTGACACTTGCAGCATCTTGATTTGC
Source organism: Schistocerca americana (assembly GCF_021461395.2). Lineage (NCBI taxonomy): Eukaryota > Metazoa > Arthropoda > Insecta > Orthoptera > Acrididae > Schistocerca > Schistocerca americana. Next base: position 146,117,310 of record NC_060127.1, read on the forward strand.
AGCCAAATTGTCATCTACCTGAAGAGCTGTGAACTGCCTTCGAAGCTCATTCATCACTCCACCTGTAGTTTCATTCTCTTCTTTGCACAACATGATAGGAAACCCTTCCAAGAAACAATGAATGGAAAAAAACTGTGCGTCTTCAATTTTGTCTTACCTACCAACTTGAGCATGCTTTTAACACATCATCCTTAAGTGGAAACTTTTTGATGATGTAGTCACAGGCAGTACAAAAGTAGTCATTCACTGATGAAAGGAAAAGGGGTCTATCTGTATCCCGGAGATCATTCACTATGTTCGAAGCCTGAATGCCATTAACTAACTAACACCACTTCTTTGATTTTGAATGTAAGTTGTAGTCAGCTTCAAGCAATGAGGAACTTTTGACAATTTTGGGCTTAACAAACTTGGTGAATTAACTGCTTTAGTAGATCCATTAGAAGTTCTAATAAAAAGTGAACTTAAGGGGAAGAAGTCTGAAGAGCAACATTCAATTTGTCAAATACAGGAATAGTCACATGAAAGAAAGTTCAAAAGGCCTTGTTCAAATTTGTAGATAGGAACATAAATAATTTTTCCTCACATTTTGCAGCAGACGTCTTACTTTTTAGGATGGATTTGTCACATCTGGAAGAATGTACTATTCTTTTACAGGCACGTGTAGCAGCAGAATCAAGAATTATCTTCTTCTGATACTCTTTGGATGCACTTTGTTTAACTCTAGGTATTCTGAAAGATGTCAAACTTGTGACAATGTTTTGGGTACATAATATTACTTTGTCCTTGAAGAAAGGAAGAAGCAGATCCTACTGGTCCAGTAGTCTATCCAAACATCTGCCTAAAGATAACGACCTAGTGCATACAAGCTTCAGAATTTTCTTTGTCTCTTTATTGTAAAGCTCTGAAATTTCTGAAGGCGTTCTTTCCTTCTGACATTCTTCTCTAAGAAATAAAATATACCAATGAGAATCTCATCCTCTTTCCAAACTGGTAATCTTCTAACACCTTTTTCAGCTGCTGGATTAATCGAGTGGCAAATGCAACCTATGATGGCAATACCTGGTTGAACTTCCTTCAGAACTGCTGAAACCCCATGTTTGTGTCCTATCATAACAGGAGCATTGCCGAAGCAGAAAACCACACAGTTTTCAGTTGGTATGTTATGAGAATTCAGCTGTGATAACATCAGATTACCTATGTTTTGCTCTGTGGAACCCCTATCTAATGCTGGTATGGATAGCACAGTGCTCACTACTTTTTCCTGTGGAATATCATACAATGTAAGAACAACAAGATACAACTTGGCATTCGTGTTATTGCTTCCATCCATTGCCAAAGGAAAGGGTCCATTCTCAAGGCACTTAACAGCTGAAGTTGATGCATTTTTTGCCATTTTATTTAAAATGCATGTTGTTTACATGCGACCACAGTTATATTTCTTTGCAACTTTTGATGTGGGTTCATCTTCTTACATAAAGCACCAGTATGATCAGCTACACTTAAGGATACACCGTGTACAATCCAAAAGGAAGTACACGCATACTTGGTCCTAATTACACCACTGTCAACATTTCCAGACTTGGCAAAAAAGGTGCTGATTTTCTTGTTATCTTCCTTCGATTTAACATAACTTAAGTGTTTGCCACACTTCACAGGATTACTTAAAACGTTTCGTGTAATATCACACCCACATACGAGGTGTGGCTAGAAAAAAACCGGACTAGTACTGGTGAAACAATAAAACGAATGGAATAAGGCTGAAAGTCGCGTGGCCTGTCACGTGACTCTCGCTCCGCCTACTGCTCGAGTTTCATCTGCCTCCTGCACTCAGTCTGCCCGTGGCGTCTGTTTTAAGTAGTTGACGTTTTGTCTGTGCGTCGGAAAATGTTGAGTGTACAGAAAGAACAGCGTGTTAACATCAAATTTTGTTTCAAACTAGGAAAATCTGCAAGTGAAACGTTTGTAATGTTACAACAAGTGTACGGCGATGATTGTTTATCGCGAACACAAGTGTTTGAGTGGTTTAAACGATTTAAAGATGGCCGCGAAGACACCAGTGATGACACTCGCACTGGCAGACCATTGTCAGCAAAAACTGATGCAAACATTGAAAAAATCGGTAAACTTGTTCGACAAGATCGCCGTTTAACAATCAGAGCAGTGTCTGAGTTAACAGGAGTTGACAAGGAAAGTGTTAGGCAGATACTTCATGGAAGTTTCAACATGAACAAAATGTGTTCAAAAATGGTTCCAAAGTGTCTCACAATTGAACAGAAGGAACGCCGAAGAATGATTTCTTCTGACATCCTGGAAAACATTGAAAGTGATCCCGCCTTCTTACAAAATGTTATTACTTGCGATGAATCGTGGTTTTTTACTTACGATCCCGAAACTAAATGCCAATCGATGCATTGGAAAACTCCTGGTTCTCCACGACAAAAAAAAGCACGAATGTCAAAATCGAAATTCAAGGAAATGATGATTGTTTTTTTTGACATCAAAGGGATTGTGCACATTGATTGGGTACCAGAGGGACAAACAGTGAATCAGCATTACTACATTAGCATCCTGGCTACCCTACGTGAGCGAGTACGGAGAAAACGGAACGATTTGTGGAGAAAAAAGTCATGGATCCTTCACCAAGACAATGCCCCAGCTCACAGTGCGTTGTCAGTGAAGACGTTTTTGGCAAAACACAACATTCCCATCTTAGATCATCTACGCTACTCACCTGATTTGGCCCCCTGTGACTTTTTTCTTTTCCCTAAAGTCAAGTCAGCTTTGAAAGGAACTAGATTTGAGACTGTTGAAGCAGTAAAAGAAAAAGCGACGGAAGTAATGTATGGACTTACCGAAAATAATCTGCAGCATTGCTATGAACAGTGGAAAATTCGTATGGAGCGGTGTAGAGACCGAGGAGGAGAGTACATTGAAGGAGATAACATGAAATTGTAAATAAATGTTATTTCCAGCATCAGTCCAGTTTTTTTCTAGCCGCACCTCGTACTGTGCAAAACACAATTTTTTTCCCTTTCTTGATTTTAGTATGCACAGAAAATCAACAGAATATGACACTTCCATTGTCTGGAACTACTGTTTCTTGTTGGATTTATTCATGAGTCCTAATATGGGAATAAAGTGTATGAAAATGTCTGAGAACAAATGTCTCAAAATGTATGAAACATCGAAAGGAATGTGGATCACTGAAAGTCACATAAAATTGTAACATCTACAGCAGTCAAGCACTTCACTGAACCATGTCAAAGCCCACAAAGTTTTAAACCATTAAATGAACACGATGCCAACCTCCACAGGTGGTCAAACAATGAGGGTTAAATCACAATAAGTGAATGGAGCAGAACAAAGAATTTACGGAACAAAGCCTGTCGACACATAATATTCACATGGAAGGACTGTTATCCTAGCTTTAAATTCAATTCCAATGACGACAGAAACATTACATGGTTAAAAGTAGCAATTACATCAAAGAACGAGTTATCGACTATCGTAGACTAGGCTTCAAACCATGCAAATAAACGACTGTCTGGCATTGGGGTGATTATCAAACGTTAACGTTTCACACTTTTGTCTGCAAAGTCATAAAATGACATTGTCTGTCCTTAAAACTGTAAAGTGCTGCAATTTCTGTAAATTTTATGGATAACCTGCAAAAGTTGGGAGGTTTGATACACTTTTATGTGAGGCGAGGGCAGCCTCGGTCCAGGTTTCTAGTGTGTAATGGGTCAGCCTCCTCCCCCCCCCCCCCCCCCCTCTCTCTCTCTCTCTATATATATATATATAGCCAGCTTCATCCTGACCCACAACTTCTTCACTTTTGAAGGCCAGACATACCAACAATTAAAGGGAACAGCCATGGGTACCAGGATGGCCCCCTCGTACGCCAACCTATTCATGGGTCGCTTAGAGGAAGCCTTCTTGGTTACCCAAGTCTGCCAACCCAAAGTTTGGTACAGATTTATTGATGACATCTTCATGATCTGGACAAACACAAACATACACACAAAATTCAAGCTTTCGCAACAAACTGTTGCCTCATCAGGAAAGAGGGAAGGAGAGGGGAAGACGAAAGGAAGTGGGTTTTAAGGGAGAGGGTAAGGAGTCATTCCAATCCCGGGAGCGGAAAGACTTACCTTAGGGGGAAAAAAGGACAGGTATACACTCGCACACACGCACATATCCATCCACACATACAGACACAAGCAGACATATTTAACCTTTTTTCCCCCTAAGGTAAGTCTTTCCGCTCCCGGGATTGGAATGACTCCTTACCCTCTCCCTTAAAACCCACTTCCTTTCGTCTTCCCCTCTCCTTCCCTCTTTCCTGATGAGGCAACAGTTTGTTGCGAAAGCTTGAATTTTGTGTGTATGTTTGTGTTTATTTGTGTGTCTATCGACCTGCCAGCGCTTTTGTTCGGTAAGTCACCTCATCTTTGTTTTTTATATATATATATATATACACACACACACACACACACAGGGTGTTTCAAAAATGACCGGTATATTTGAAACGGCAATAAAAACTAAACGAGCAGCGATAGAAATACACCGTTTGTTGCAATATGCTTGGGACAACAGTACATTTTCAGGCAGACAAACTTTCGAAATTACAGTAGTTACAATTTTCAACAACAGATGGCGCTGCAAGTGATGTGAAAGATATAAGACAACGCAGTCTGTGGGTGCGCCATTCTGTACGTCGTCTTTCTGTTGTAGGCGTGTGCTGCTCACAACGTGCAAGTGTGCTGTAGACAACATGGTTTATTCCTTAGAACAGAGGATTTTTATGGTGCTGGAATTCCACCGCCTAGAACACAGTGTTGTTGCAACAAGATGAAGTTTTCAACGGAGGTTTAATGTAACCAAATGACCGAAAAGCGATACAATAAAGGATCTGTTTGAAAAATTTCAACGGACTGGGAACGTGACGGATGAACGTGCTGGAAAGGTAGGTATGGCAACCACAGAGGGCAACGCGCAGCTAGTGCAGCAAGTGATGCAACAGTGGCCTCGGGTTTCCGTTCGCCGTGTTGCAGCTGCGGTCCAAATGACGCCAACGTCCACGGATCGTCTCATGCGCCAGAGTTTACACCTCTATCCATACAAAATTCAAACGCGGCAACCCCTCAGCGCCGCTACCATTGCTGCACGAGAGACATTCGCTAACGATATAGTGCACAGGATTGATGACGGCGATATGCATGTGGCCAGCATTTGGTTTACTGACGAAGCTTATTTTTACCTGGACGGCTTCGTCGATAAACAGAACTGGCGCATATGGGGAACCGAAAAGCCCCATGTTGCAGTCCCATCGTCCCTGCATCCTCAAAAAGTACTGGTCTGAGCCGCCATTTCTTCCAAAGGAATCATTGGCCCATTTTTCAGATCCGAAACGATTACTGCATCACGCTATCTGGACATTCTTCGTGAATTTGTGGCGGTACAAACTGCCTTAGACGACACTGCGAACACCTCGTGGTTTATGCAAGATGGTGCCCGGCCACATCTCACGGCCAACGTCTTTAATTTCCTGAATGAATATTTCGATGATCGTGTGATTGCTTTGGACTATCCAAAACATACAGGAGGCGGCGTGGATTGGCCTCCCTATTCGCCAGACATGAACCCCTGTGACTTCTTTCTGTGGGGACACTTGAAAGACCAGGTGTACCGTCAGAATCCAGAAACAATTGAACAGCTGAAGCAGTACATCTCATCTGCATGTGAAGCCATTCCGCCAGACACGTTGTCAAAGGTTTCGGGTGATATCATTCAGAGACTACGCCATATTATTGCTACGCATGGTGGATATGTGGAAAATATCGTACTATAGAGTTTCCCAGACCTCAGCGCCATCTGTTGTTGAAAATTGTAACTATTGTAATTTCGAAAGTTTGTCTGCCTGAAAATGTACTGTTGTCCCAAGCATATTGCAACAAACGGTATATTTCTATCGCTGCTCGTTTAGTTTTTATTGCCGTTTCAAATATACCGGTCATTTTTGAAACACCCTGTGTGTGTGTGTGTGTGTGTGTGTGTGTGTGTGTGTGTGTGTGTGTGTGTGTCTATATATATATATATATATAGGTGACTTACCGAACGAAAGCGCTGGCAGGTCGATAGACACACATACATACACACAACATTCAAGCTTTCGCAACAAACTGTTGCCTCATCAGGAAAGAGGGAAGGAGAGGGGAAGACGAAAGGAAGTGGGTTTTAAGGGAGAGGGTAAGGAGTCATTGCAATCCCGGGAGTGGAAAGACTTACCTTAGGGGGAAAAAAGGACAGGTATACATTCGCGCGCACACACACACACACACACACACACACACACACACACACACACACACATATCCATCCGCACATACACAGTCACAAGCAGACATTTGTAAACGCAAAGAGTTTGGGCAGAGATGTCAGTCGAGGCAGAAGTACAGAGGCAAAGATGTTGTTGAAAGACAGGTAAGGTATGAGCGGCAGCAACTTGAAATTAGCGGAGGTTGAGGCCTGGCGGATAACGAGAAGAGAGGATATACTGGTGGGCAAGTTCCCATCTACGGAGTTATGACAGGTTGGTGTTAGTGGGAAGTATCCAGATAACCTGGACGGTGTAACACTGTGCCAAGATGTGCTGGCTGTGCACCAAGGCATGTTTAGCCACAGGCTGATCCTCATTACCAACAAACACTGTCTGCCTGTGTCCATTCATGCGAATGGACAGTTTGTTGCTGGTCATTCCCACATAGAAAGCTTCACAGTGTAGGCAGGTCAGTTGGTAAATCACATGGGTGCTTTCACACGTGTGTGTGTGTGTGTGTGTGTGTGTGTGTGTGTGTGTGTGTGTGTGTGTGCGTGTGTGTGCGTGCGAGTATATACCCGTCCTTTTTTCCCCCTAAGGTAAGTCTTTCCGCTCCCGGGATTGGAATAACTCCTTACCCTCTCCCTTAAAACCCACATCCTTTCGTCTTTCCCTCTCCTTCCTTCTTTCCTGATGAAGCAACCGTTTGTTGCGAAAGCTTGAATTTTGTGTGTATGTGTGTGCTTGTTTGTGTGTCCATCGACCTGCCAGCGCTTTTGTTTGGTAAGTCTCATCATCTTTGTATGTACACTATCGATTCTTGTATAGGTGAATATTATATCTGCTGTCTAACTGAATGAACTTCATATGATTTTGTATTGATGTGTTGTGTTCCAGGATAAAATACGTAAAAAGAAATTTATTAGTACTCTGCACGTACAATTGAAATTACTCTTCTTTTAAAAATATTTGAAATCACAAAATTTCTGATATACTTAAAATGCGTATAATTAATTGCACAATCTAAAGCAAATTATTAAATTTATTTTTGGACATTTATAAAATAATGATATATTTTAGCGAAGATTCTTCTTTGGTCAAATCTTTTGCTTTGTAAACTCTTTGGAATATTGTGTGTACCACAGAATGTAAGGAGCAGTGGGCATGCCTCTTATGGAAGTAGACAAATTTCTAATCTTGTCAACAACAATGTGAATTCATGATCTGAAGTGGAATCTGAAAGTCAGTGCGACATAAAAGAACGCGATAAGTTAAAAAGATATTCATAGCAACAGGCCAATCTTCATCAGTTACTCAGGTGAACAAGAAACCGCAATGTTATAAAAATTACAGCCTCAAGACTGTACACTAGACCCAAGAATTGCAGCCAACAACAACAAGAAGAGAAAATGAAAGCAAGTAAAAGTTTTTCTTTTGTATATGCCTCTCGAAGCTTTTGAAAATAATCAACAGACTAAGAGGAATTTAATGGTGATGTGTGGGAGGGTAAGATTACAAGTGGAATGATCTATGCAGGCAAAAGGTGTGGTTTGTTCACTGAGGGTGCACATAATTACACATTAAATTCATGGGCGAACCAGTATCATTATTCTCAGTCTGAAGCAGCTGTTGCAGGACTATATTATTATTTGAACAATTATTAAGGCTCCTGTGAACTGTCATAGCATGATAGTTTAATTTTGTAAGGATGTATATGATCTATGAACTCAATAAACATTTCTTTCAAACCAACTTTATTCGCTTAAAATTGAAGTAGTTTCATATTTGGAAAGAAAATAAACAAATGTATTAATTCGAAAAATTTGGAACTTGTACTATCTTCTATGCTTCCATGTGTGTATTTTCTCCGTCAGGGTGTATACGTGGACAAGGAAAAAAAATTCCTGGATTTCCCGGATGACAGTATACTTTACCACGGAACTGTAAAACTTGTTAATCCTTTGAATGGTTAACATTTTATACATCATCGGCTTAGAACTTTCCGCTGCCACTTTAGTAAACGAAATCCAGGAGGGGACGGGGAGGGGGAGAGGTTTTCGATGATGTGCAGCAACGTATACACTGCATATTTTTGTATTACAATGGCGCAGCATTTTTTCGTAATTACAAAAGTGTAAATTCAAATCCACCAAACACAGCACGTTAATATCCAAAGCATTGAAACTGAGATTACGATGCCCTTTTGTAAGCCAGTCATAGCTCCTGTTATGCGATCTCGCCAGCCGATGACAGCAGGTATTCAGAGCATAGGACATGTGATACACTCAGCCAATAGCAACATCACTGTTAAGTAGCGTGAACACACAGATAGGAAAAGTTAATGATTTAAATTAATATACACAGTGCAGCTACAAGAAAAGCTAAGCTTTCTCTTATAATATTGATCTCTAAGATTAATAAGCTAAGCTTTCGTTTGCATATTGGCCTTTTTTTGCACGTGTTAAACTGCAAGATGCATCACACAAATGTGAGAGTAAAATTTAAAATAATGAAATAAATGTCTGGTCTTCTGGAATCAAAATTCTTCTAAGTGGCTTGTCCTCAAAATGTTAAGTTGTAAACGAGAGTCAAACACTTTGTGATTTAAGAAATTAATTGCACATTCTCATGTGTAATGTAAGAGGAAATTTACTTTGAAAGTAATGCTTTTCAAACCACTATTCACAATAGTTTCCCGAGACTTGTTAGAAATAGGTTCAAGTCAGCAGTTGTCAGAGAGTGCAGAAAACAAATGTTACTGATCTTGGGCAGCTAGGATGCCCATATGTTTGTACATATAAAGCATTAAGATATCTTACATCATGTCATAAAAGAAACAGGACATCAGAGGATATTCCAAGAGCATCGGAAGTTCATAAACCATAATAAATTGTATAATTCGGCTTGAAGTGCACATTCTTATCTCCAGATTCACAATGAATTAGGCCTCAACCTCATAGTAAGCTTTTCAGTGTGGTTTTTGGGATGTAAATTTTCTTTGAGTACCAGTACTGTACTGGTTCTTTGTTATGGCAAAATGCCATACATGCAAGAAGATGAAAATGTGCACTTGAAATTCAGCGAACAGCAGGAACTAGACTGTGCTGTGGAATGAAACGCTTCGTTTCAAATAAACTGACTGCCTCAGCGGAAAAGATTAATAAAAACTGAACTTCTTTAGCAAACTAATAAAAGTAAGTTCATTGTTCTTCCAGGCAATTATTGCTTGACTGCCAAAAATGTGGAAATGAAATAAAACCAGGAAACTGAAACTAATAATATATTTAGGCCTTCCATAATTATGTGAATGTATTTTAACTCATTTGATAGCTCAAGGCCACAGAAATCTGTTTTGTTTTCATTTGACATGGGAGCTGTACAAGAAGAGGATACAGCAAAATCACTAAATGTAAACATGGGTCACATGGAGAGTACCCCCCTCCTCAGTACAACTCAGAGTGCTCTGCGCATGCACAAGTCTGGCAACTTAGACGTGCCAAAAAAAAAAATTTCTGTTTAGCATGTGGCTTCAAGCAGTCAAAGAAATGGGAGAAGGTACTGCTCATATGTGACTGAACTGTGCATGAGTCCACTGGCAACTGCTCAAACAAACTTAATGTAAACAAGTGACGTCACACTCATCGGAAGTAGTTTGTTGTTACGAAGTACTGCACAGTCTTCGCCCTAAAGCCTTAGACACATTTTGCTGTTGGCAGACACTTGTGCGTGCAAGGTGTTTCATTGTAAATGGCGCTTCCTTTGCAACTACAGTTTCATTTTGGTATTTTTCTCTCATTTGTGGTTTATTGCTGCAGTATTATTCAGCTGTAGGGGGATACAGTAATATTCTTTGTTAAGAGTATCAGTTCTTACCAGTCAAAATTAAAAAAAAAAAAAAAAAAATTAACTAAAAATTAAAACTATGAAAAATTCCCCAAATTCTGAATGATTCCCAGGTTTCTCCCAGATGAAAAAAATTCCCCAAATTCCGAATGATTCCCAGGTTTCTCCCAGATGAAACAATTCCTATGTTTTTCTTGGAGCATATACACCCTGTCTATACCTCTTAGCTCTACGACATTTTAAGGGGGCATTAATGTGTGTAAATATGAATATGGTGGTTCATATGATTACATTGGTGACAAACGAGCAATTATAATTTGGGTACTCCATCTGTGTCTAAGTACATTCAACTCTTGTCACTTCCAATGGATTCACTTACGTCTCTCATGCCAATGTCACACAGATTTTTAGGTTGAACAATAAACTGAAACACTAAATGTGGAAACATGCAACTCAAGTATAATCACATGAAGCAGGGCACAAGTCCAAAGTTATCCAAAACAAATAAAGCACTAAAAAGGTCCGCAGCTATAAAAGCAATGGGTCTGTTATGAAATAACTATTCTGCTATCAGTCATGAATTTCTTTTTATAAATATTTTGTACGACCAGATCTGTCATTGACTATATAATAACAGATCAGGAATTCAGGAAGGCTGTGAGGGACACATGTGTATTCAGGGGATTCTTTGATGACACTGATCATTATTTAATCCGCAGTGAAATTGGTATTGTGAGGCCTAAAGTGCAGGAGGTCAGGTCCATATGTAGGAGGATAAGAGTGGAGAAACTTCAGGATAAGGAAATCAGGCACAAGTGCATAACAGCGATCTCAGAAAGGTACCAGTTAGTTGAATGTAGTCAATTACAGTCATTGGAAAAGGAATGGACAAGGTACAGGGACACAGTACTAGAAGTGGCTAAAGAATGTCTTGGAACAGTAGTGTGTAAAGGTAGGATGAAGCAAACAGCTTGGTGGAATGACACAGTCAAGGCAGCCTGTAAAAGGAAAAAGAAGGCGTATCAAAAATGGATACATACTAGAACTCAGGTAGACAGAGAAAGTTATGTTGAAGAAAGAAACAAAGCCAAACAGATAATTGCAGCATCCAAGAAGAAATCTTGGGAAGACTTTGGAAACAGGTCGGAGACTTTGGGTCAAGCTGCTGGAAAACCATTCTGGAGTGTAATTAGCAGTCTTCGAAAGGGAGGTAAGAAGGAAATGACAAGTATTTTGGACAGGTCAGGAAAACTGCTGGTGAATCCTGTGGATTCCTTGGGCAGATGGAGGGAATATTTTGAAGAGTTGCTCAATTTAGGTGAAAATACGATGAGTAATGTTTCAGATTTCGATGTACAATGGGATAGGAATGATGATGGAAATAGGATCACATTTGAAGAAGTGGAGAAAATGGTCAATAGATTTGCAGTGCAATAAAGCAGCTGGGGTGGATGAAATTAAGTCAGAACTCATCAAATACAGTGGAATGTCAGGTCTTAAATGGCTACACAGGATAACTGAAATGGCCTGGGAGTCGGGACAGGTTCCATCAGACTGGACAAAAGCAGTAATCACACCAATCTTTAAACATGGAAAGAGAAAAGATTGTAACAACTACAGAGGTATCTCTTTAATCAGCATTGTGGGTAAAATCTTGTCAGGTATTGTTGAAAGGAAAGTGCGAGTATTAGTTGAGGACCAATTGGATGAAAATCAGTGTGGGTTTAGGCCTCTTAGAGGTTGTCAGGACCAGATCTTTAGCTTACGGCAAATAATGGAGAAGTGTTACGAGTGGAACAGGGCATTGTATCTATGCTTTATAGATCTAGAAAAGGCATATGACCAGGTTCATAGGAGGAAGTTATTGTCTGTTCTACGAGATTATGGAATAATGGGCAAATTTTTGCAAGCAATTAAAGGTCTTTACATGGATAGTCAGGCAGCAGTTAGAGTTGACGGTAAATTGAGTGCATGGTTCAGAGTAGTTTCAGGGGTAAGACAAGGCTGCAACCTGTCTCCACCGTTGTTCATATTATTTATGGATCATATGTTGAAAACAATAGACTGGCTTGGTGGGATTAAGATATGTGAACACAAAATAAGCTGTCTTGCATATGTGGATGGCTTAGTTGTGATGGCAGATTCGATTGAAAGTTTGCAAAGTAATATTTCAGAGCTAGATCAGAAATGTAAGGACTATGGTATGAAGATTAGCATCTCCAAAACGAAAGTAATGTCAGTGGGAAAGAGAGATAAACGGATTGAGTGCCTAATAGGAGGAACAAAGTTAGAACAGGTGGACGGTTTCAGGTACTTAGGATGCATATTCTCACAGGATGGCAACGTAGTGAAAGAACTGGAAGCGAGGTGTAGCAAAGCTAAGGCAGTGAGTGCTCAGCTACGATCTACTCTCTTCTGCAAGAAGGAAATCAGTACCAAGACTAAGTTATCTGTGCACCACTCAATCTTTCGACCAACTTTGTTGTATGGGAGCGAAAGCTGGGTGGATTACAGATATGAAAGTAGCTAGGATGATTGCAGGTACTAGTAGATGGGAACAATGGCAGGAGGGTGTCCACAATGAGGAAATCAAAGAAAAACTGGGAATGAACTCTATAGATGTAGTAGCCAGGGTGAACAGGCTTAGATGGTGGGGTCATGTTACACACATGGGAGAAGCAAGGTTACCCAAGAGACTCATGGGTTCAGCAGTAGAGGGTAGGAGTCGGGGCAGACCAAGGAGAAGGTACCTGGATTCGGTTAAGAATGATTTTAAAGTAATAGGTTTAACATCAGAAGAGGCACCAATGTTAGCACCGAATAGGGGATCATGGAGGAATTTTATAAAGGGGACTATGCTCCAGACTGAACGCTGAAAGGCATTATCAGTCTTAAATGATGCTGATGATGTACGACACATTTTGGGAACTAATCCAATTTTTTCTGTGCTACGCTATTTATTCACGTCATTTACGATGTGAGAAGTGCTGCAGTGTTCTCTCGTCTTTACTTTAACGTATAAAAACACACACAATTTTTAATAAATGATTGACCTTTATATAGTGCTAGTAACAAAATTTGGAAAGAACAATTTTAGGGTTTTCTTCTGGTCCATTTGTGCAGAAATTCGCACACAATTTTCTGTGCACAATACACAATGAAAATATCAAACTTACGAAACCAAACAGTTACAAACATATTTTTACACGTAGCCAACAGTGATATAACGCTACGGTTCATCCACAGAGTATGTACACATTTTTACAGAGGGTATTTATCTTAATAATGTGGATCAACACTTGCTTACCGCACCCCCCCCCCCTCCCAACACACACACACACACACACACACACACACACACACACACACACACAGGGAGGGTGGAGAGGGGGGAAGGGGGGGGGAGAGGGAGGGAGGGAGGGAGGGAGGGAGGGAGGGAGAGAGAGAGAGAGAGAGAGAGAGAGAGAGAGAGAGAGAGAGAGAGAGAGAGAGAGAGAAAATGGTACATGTTTCTATGTGTCGCTGTTTTTATATGAGTAGATTGTCAATATAAATCTGCTGCTAGAACTGAAGATATATTCACATTAAAGAAGAAGAAGAAGAAGAAGAAGAAGAAGATAAAACATAAAATGAGAAACTGGAAACTATATCAGTGAATTTCTTCAAATGCTTTGAAAATATAATTCAATAAAAAACATGACTCAGAGAAAAGTACCATTGTAAAATGTATACATAAGCAAATGATAATGTAGATTATTAAGATACGTACACTCTGTAATAATGTATATGTACTCCACATGCAATCAATGCAGAGAGGTGTGTGAGAGTGTGTGTCAATACATATAAACTGTGTGGTTTTGTATATTACAGTTAACACAACAGAACAGAACAGTGCAATACCTCAGACCCTGTAACATTGAGAACAAACAGCAAAGCACACAGAAAATGCATGCAAGATAAAAATAAAATCTTAACTGGTTGCAGAAATGTTGTGTCACAATAAACCCATTACATAAACTACTTTAAATTGCAACTGGTGGCAGATCCTACTCAACATTACCATTTAAAAGAGGGACTTTTTGTTCGAAGCGACACGGTCAGGTTTCATACAACCCATGTCCTTCTTGTTAACTGCCACTTATCCTTGCGAATTGAAACACCATCCTCTGTTTTGAATAAGAATCTGCGAAATATAGAGGGAGAGTGGTTACAACACATAAGAGTACAAGCAACAGTTCCTAACTTTCAAAGTGACAGTTACTTTCGCAAAAAGGAGAGGGGGATATGGTGGGCAAGGACCCACGGAGGAGAGCAGCTCACCTGTTGTGATGTCATTAACACTGGCTTCATTTCTGCACTTTTCTCAGCATTATTAATAAAATGTATGTTATGTTTTCAGATGTCTAGGCAAATTGACAATGCTATTGTACCACACCATACTTTGCAGTTACCCTCAGAAAATGTTGGTACGGATGATATTGTGACAAAGCCAATCTGAGTTCAGACAACAAGCATATGTCACACCACTGCTTGCTGCTTCAGACAATCAAAGGGCTAGTCTGTGAAACATTGCCCACAAAAGCAGAATACACATTTGACGGAGCATGGGAAGACATAGTGTCTGAAACTGTGGTGCTATCAGTTTATCTCCAAAAGAGCCCCCCCCCCCCCCCCAAGTAAGAAATGAGATTGTTAATACTGCATTTAATCATTACTCAGGGGATCAACCTAGGTGTTCACCTAGTTCATTACTTAACTGTTTTCTAACGTCAAAATCAGTGTCCGCTTACTAAATTTTAGAGGTGTGCCTTTTCTGTTAATTCGTGGAGTGTGAATCATTCTCTGTTCAAAACTACTTTAGGATTGACGCTCCACAGGATGTAGTAGCATGAGGCTCATGCGGGGGCATCATTACACGTTCAGCCAATTTCCTAAGATCTGCAGCCGCAGCAACCACCTGCAACTGCTACGCAATCACTTCCACCACTAACAACACTAGTGGCTTACTCTACGCTTCAAGACCCTTCTTGACGCAATTCGCTTTAAGGCAGATCCCTGTCCTGTGGGATTGTTCATGGTCGACTGAGATTTTCTTTTTCATTTCTTAATAGTAATAGTCTGAATATTTTATCTTTATTCCTACAGTTTAACACGCAATACCAAATATGTCAGTAGGCACAAGTAGGGTACGTATTATTCAGAGGAAATGTTCAATGCCACTCACTCGGCCTGGGGACGGACATAAGATTTCAGTAGAAAGAAATTGTTTACAGGCTACATGCCAACAAATTATTGTTCTCAATAATGTTTCCAACTGTTCTGTTATTGAAAAGATGCCTACTGTAGCAAAATAATTGGGGAATATGACTGACTGGATTCAGAGTTGAAGTAAACGATGATTGTGGGAAGTTGGAGATTAGGAACTAATATCTCTCCACGAATTGTGGTTCCCAGGATGCAAAATCAACAGTCTAAAGCATACGGTCACTATGTTGCCAACTTGTGATTTCCGAAAGAGTAAATTTGCCCCCAAGTTAAAGAAATAATTTTTTTCTGTTGTGTTATAATTAAAAAGTTTGATTAGAAAATGTAACAGAAGTTTAAGTATAAACCACTTGCTCTGTTTTTTCTATTGAAATGTAAATTGGCAACCTGTTAGCTTTTGACGTGCAAGTAGAGCATTATGTGTCACATCAAACTCAAAATTATCCCATATTACAGATGTCTCACAGTTCCAGTTTGTAGCAGATAAAAATACAATACGTTTTTCAGACTTTGTTCCCATCATGTATTCACGTAAGTCCAGTAACAAAAAAGTCTCCTTAATGTCAAAAATTTGGTGACATTATCAAGCTCTGTATTTTTGTGAACTTTTCATATATTGTCTAAACAATTTGTTGCCATAAATAAAACTAATATGAAAACACAGTGCAGCTCTACATGTTTCATCTTTACGCAGGGAATATTTTGCGAGATTGAGTGATGTGTGTTCCGTGCGGCAATTCCACTCTGTGAAGCCACATGCTAATCCCAAAGCGTCTATCGTCGAGTAATTTTGAGTAGAGCACAGAGCAACCTACTCCCCACAGTTGATGGCAAGTAAGCAAATTGAAAGTACAGATTCACATGTGTGTAGAGTACAAATTTAAAGAAGACACACCTTTGAAGATGTAGTTGTCAGTCGTGCTATGGTTTTTTCTGTTTCCTGATGCCATGCTTGATTATACAGGAAGTAGCACATGCTTTGTGTGTGGATGTAAAACCTGGAGAAAAAGAAACAACGTAGTTAGCAACCAACACGTGCCGGGAACTATAAACCACTCTAAATATTTGTAAACTTAACTGTGTACTATAAATGCAGAATAGGATATGTTATCACCTGAAAGGGAAAATCAAGGCCAATGAACTGATGGCACTGGATAAAAACTGCCACAGTGCAGGTACAATGTAGTCATGCATATGTGTTGCGTGTGTTTTTGCAAAATGTAAACCTTCACAACTGAAAATTTCACTCTCATTAAAATTTTCTGGTCTATTCTCCTATGTTCAAACAAATTTCTACATCAACAGGTACAGTCTGCAAACCACCGTGAAGTGAATGGCAGAGTGCAAGTCCCATTACACCAGTTATTAGGGCTTCTTTATATTCTATTGGCTAATAAAATGCATGAAGAATACCTCTGTGCATGTTGTAATTATTCTAATCTTATCCTCATGATCCCTATGTGAGTGATACGTAGGAGGTTGTACATTTTCCTGGAGTCTTCAGTTGTAGCCAGTTCTTGAAACTTTGTTCTCAGGATAGTTCACTTCTATCTTCAAGTCTGCCAGTTCAGTTCCATTAAGTATCTCTGTGACACTTTGCTATAGGTCGAACAAACTTGTGACCATGCGTGCTGCCTTCACCTGTACGTTCAATATCCCATTAGTCCTATCTGGTATAGGTCCCACAAACTTGAGTAAATTATAGCACCGGTTGCACGATCAATTTGTAACCACTCTGCTTTGTAGACTTATTGAGTTTCCCTAGTACTCTACCAATAAACCAAAGTTTACCACCTGCTTTACCCAAGACTGAGCCTAGGTGATCATTCCATTTCATACCCCTACAAAGTGTTACATCAAAGTATTTGTATGAGTTGGCCAATTCCAGCAGTGACTCATTGATATTGTAGTCATAGGATATTATCTTTTTCCATTTTGTGAAGTGAACGATTTTACATTTATGAACCTTTAAAGCAAGTTGCCAATCTCTGCACCACTTTGAAATCTTAACAAGATTTAATTGAATATTTATGCATCTTCTTTCAGACAGTACTTCATTATAGATAACTGCATCATCAGCAAAAAATCTGAGATTCTATTAACATTGTCTGCAAGATCATTAATATACAACATGAACACCAAGGACCTCAACACACTTCCCTGGGGCACACCTGAAGTGACTTCTACATCTGTTGATGACTCTCCAGCCAAGATAACAGTCTGCATCCTCCCTACCAAAAGGTTCTCAATCCCATCACAAATTTCACTTGGTATCCCCATATGACAGTACTTTTGACAATACGCTTAGGTGTGGTCCTGAGTCAAACACTTTTCGGAAATAAGGAAATACTATTACTACCTGATGCCTTGATCCAAAGCTTTCAGTAAGAGAAAAGTGCAAGTTGGGTTTCCCATGATCGAAGTTTTCAGAATCCATGCTGGCTGGCATGGATTAGGTCATTCTGGTTGAGATACCTCATTATGATGAGATCAGAATATGTTCTAAGATTCTAAAGCAAACTGATGTTAGGGGTATTGGACGGCAATTTTGTGGATTACTTCCACTACCTTTCTTGTAGATGGGTGTGACCTGTGCTTGATTGAGAGATCTACAATAGATTACAGTTAGAAGAGGGGCTAAGTCAGCTGCAAATACAAAATATAATCTCAAAGGCATTCCTTCAGGGCCCTGGAGCTTTGCTCATTTCAACAATTTAAGCTGTTTCTCAACACCACTGATACTAATACTTATTTCACTCATCTTTTCAGTACTACAAGGATTAAATCAGGGCAATCATCTCGGGTTTTCCCCTGTAAAGGAAAATTTGAAAAAGGAGTAAGAAATACAGGTTTTGCTTTGCTACCCTCCATTTCAGTTCCTGTCTTATTTGATAGGGACTGGACACTAACTTTGGTGCAACTAATCGCCCTTAAACACGACCAGAATTTCTTTGGGTTTTGTGAAAGTCATTTGATAATATTCTGCTACAGCACTTACTGAAGGCTTCAAACATTGCCCTCTTGACAGCCAAACTCATTTCATTCAGCATCTCTCCCTCTATAGCCCTATGCTTTGTTTAACACCTATTATGCACTAATCTCCATTTCTTTAGAAGTTTCTTTATGGTGATTGTATACCATGGAAGGTCCCTCCAATTACGAACTGTTCTACTGGGTAGAGATCTATCCAGTGCAGGGTCAATCATTCTTTTAAATTTGAGCCATAGTTCCTCTACATGCTCCTGCCCTGTGCTGAAAGTTTCCAGTTCCTCACTGAGATACCAACCACTGATTACTTTGTCTAGTTGACTGAACATACATATCTTTCTGCTAGTTTTAGTTGTCCTTTGTTTTGGTAATCATCACTGATGAAACTGCATCATGGTCACTGATACCAGTTTCAAAGTGGTCATCCTCAAAGATATCGGGCTTATTTGTTGCCATTAACTCCAATACATTTCCATCATGAGCGATGTTCCAAACTATCTGTTGTAGGTAGTTTTGAAAGAAGGCATTTAGTAATGTTTCACAAGACATATCATCATGCCCACCACTAACAAGACTGAAAGTTTCCCAAACTGATTGTTGGATTATTAAAACCTCCACCGACAATTACAGTATGATTGAAGACACCTGATGTTTTATCCTCATCTGCAGTACTTTTTCAAGGAGGTTGTAGCATCTGTGAAAGTTGAGATTTGCACTCTGATCCGCTACTGGCAGTAGTAAATCTCATTTCCACGTGGTCCTTTACAGAGTCGTGATGTCACACATTTTCAAAACTCTCACGTAATTGGACATTTTCTGTTGCTGCCATCCAATTATAATAGCCCCAAAGTGAAAGACTGGTAAACATCTTATTCAGAAATGGTAACCAAATCCCAATCAGTTTCACAGTTTGGTATTCGTCCACTGGCATAAAAAGAGTCGACACCACAAAACTTATTGTGCTGTTTAGCAGTCTGTGAAATTCGACATTTACCTCCGTTACTGACTGTATAGCACTGATATTACTGACCACAAAGGAAAGATGTGAAAAAAAAAAATTGAATATAGATGTGGTGTACAAACACATTCAGAAGATGCCGGAACTTTCAAGGTCGGCCTAGGATGCTAACAAACTGTGGCTTAAAGTAGGAATTTGCTGCACGCAGTGTACTTATGGAGACATGTACGTGGGTACTACAAAAGGAGCGGTGGAGAAATGACGAACTTAATGGTAACTTTAGGTAGGCAGAAACAGATAGATCAGCTGTTGCAAAATACTTTGCAAAGAAGAGGTTACTAGTTACAATTTTTAAGATTCAGGTACTGGCAACTGCAAAAATATATTGTGGTAGGCTGTACAGAATCAGGAGGAGGAGGAGGATGTGAAACTAAATGGTACCTCAGCTATGATGGTGGCGAAGATGTTTACCAGTCTCTCACTGCAGGGCAATAGCAATAGCGGACAACACCAGCTGTCAATGGTCAAGTTGCACACAAATTATGGACATGTGTGATGTTACACCTTAGTGCGAGATCACTTAGAAAGAAATGAGCCAGTGTATAGACTAGACATCCACAGAAGCTACTACCCCTGATTATTCATTATTCCTCCACAGATCGGTAGGAAACTGGGTTTCTTCAAGAAATTAATTGGTGCACAGTATCACAGCAGTAAATATCTGAAGTCCCCTTTCATTAATTAGCTCTTAATATAGGCACTGTCTGAAAGATCAGTAATATTTTCTGTCTTGGTTATGAGCCTTTCAATCACTCAAAGCCTCATCTAAATGGCAAGTGGCTTCCTTTACTCATTCCACAATATTAACAAAATTCAATATTATCTAAGATGGACAAAAAATTCAGACTTCATTAAGAACACAATAATTGCTATTCCAAAGAACACAAGAGCTGACAGGTATGAATATTACCACACTATCAGTATAATAAATCATGGCTGCAAAATAATGACACCAATTATTTACAGAGCACCGGAAGTGCTGAGGGAAGCTATCTTTGGGGATGATCAATTTGGATTCCACAGATATCTAGGAACACTCGAGACAGCGTTGAGCCTACAACTTTTCATAGTAGACAGGTTGAAGAAAGAGAAACCTACATTTATAGGATTTGTTGAAATACTACACAAATTTAAGGCCATCACACCATTTACAGTTTCTTTATTGTTTGATAATTTAATTTTGATTCCATTTGGTGGGTACATAAGCGGACAAGGGGGGAGAAAAAAAAATTCCTGGGTTTTTCGCACATTTCCTGGTTAAAAATACACTTTTTCCCTAGTGAAAGTACACTTTTCCCTGGGTGAAAGTATGTTTTTGTCCATGTCAAGCAACAATAAATGGTAAAGTTATTATACACCAATACAGAACTTCACAGCACTTTAGAAAATGAAACCTAACAAAAAAAAACAATGTGTTTTGGAAACATCTTTCATGTGAGGCAACATTTACACTGCATATTTTCGTATAATAAAAGCATAAACACAAATCCTACCAAATACACCACAGTAGCTTATGAAACACTGAAATCGAGAGTGCAATGTGCTTTTGTTAGTCAATCTAAGCTAACAACACATGATTTCACCAGCCAATGACAGCACATTTTCAGGGCACCAGACATGTGATACAGTCAAGCAATAGCAACATTACTGTTAAGTAGCATGAACACACATATACGGAAAGTTAATGCCTTAAACTAATACACATGCAACATAGCTACAAGAAAAGCTAAGCTTTCACTTATAATATTGGTTGTCAAAATGTTTTTGCTGTTTCTTTCCGAGGATGTGGTTAGGTAGGATCTTAAGAGCACAGTTTAAATTGCAGCAGCTGAATATTTATGATGAGCACGATTATAAATTTCACTGTTGTGCAGCGAACATTTTGTGGGTCACCGACTGAACACATGTTCCATCAAGCACCCAGAAATGTAAATTATGTGTGAAATTGCTCAAGTACTCACTTTACTTTTTTTTTAAGGCTAATTATATTTATTGCCATCAATATTGCATAATCTGTAATGCATGGAAGAACTAAAATAAATACGAAAAACTGAAACTTGGCCTTTTTTTGCCTGTGTTACCCTTTAAGATATATCAAACAAAATATGCTTGTAAAATTTTAAATAATTGCATAAATGGGTCTTTTGGTCATAAATTTTTCTAAGTGGCTAGTCCTAAGTGAAGTTTTGAATGAGAGTCTAACACTTCATGATCTAAGAAATTCCTTACATGTTCTCACTTGTAACAGAATTCATATTGCATTAAAAAAATTTTACTTTGAAAGTAATGCTTCTCAGACCACCATTCGCAATACTTTCCGGTGACCCATCAGAAATGTAAACAGTTGTGACATCACGCTCATTGAAATAAGGCCCACGAAAAAGATGTGTCAAAAGCACCTTGTTGTTATGAAGTATTCCATAGTTTGACACATTTTGCTGTTGGCAGATGCTTGTATGTACACTGTGTTTTGTTGTATAAGTGACACATTTTCTTTGCAACTGAAGTTTCATTTTGGTGTTATTCTTTCATTTATGCTTTACTGCTGTGGTATTACTCTGCAGTAGCAGGCTAAACTAAAATTCTTTGTTGACGTATCAGTTCTTACCAGTCAAATTTACAGAAAATTAACTGAAAACTAAAACAATGAAAAATTCCCAGAATTTTCAAAAATGCCTCATTTTTCTGGATTTCCACCAAATGAAAAGATTCCCAGGTTGTCCCCTGATTTCTTGGTTGTATACAACAAAGATACTCATGTCAGAATGCTGCTATATTCACTATAAGAATGATCTCCACTGTCTGACAGTGAAACACAAAGACATGTTTGCTTCACTACTTTCACTAACAAAGAGATAGAGGGGCTGGCCAGTACTTACCTCAGCTCAGTACAGCCGATAGATACACAAAAAACAGAACCGAAAATTTACGTTCCTAGCTTTTGGAACAAATGTTCCTTCTTCAGGGAGGAGAGAGGGGAAAGAAAGGGAAGAAGGGAAAGTGGATTCAGTTACTCACAACCCAGGTTATGAAGCAACAGGGAAAGGAAAACGGGGAGGGTAGCAAGGATGGAGGCATGGTTGTCAGAGGGAAGCCAAAGATATTCTACTGTAAGTACTGTGCCAGCTTCAAACCAAAGAGGGTGCATACAGAAGTAAAGAGGTATATAGTATAAAGATAAACACAACTATGTAGGATGAAAATATGTGTGAATGGCTAAAGAGGAAAGGGAAAGAGGAGAAGACTGAAGAGTAAATGGGAGTGAGGTTGTTTAACGTAGGTTCAGTGCAGGGGGATGGTGGGATGAAAGGATGTGTTGGAGTGCAAGTTCCCATCTCCGCAGTTCAGAGGGACTGATGTTGGGTGGGAGAAGCCAAATGGCACAGACGGTGTAGCAGGTTCCTAGGTCCCTAGAATTATGCTGGAGGGCATGCTCTGTTACTGGGTATTGGACATCTCCTAGGCGGACAGTTCGTCTGTGTCCGTTCATGCGCGTGAACTGTCCGCCTAGGAGATGTCCAATACCCAGCAGCAGAGCATACCCTCCAGCATAATTCTAGGGACCTAGGAACCTGCTACACCGTCTGTGCCATTTGGCTTCTCCCACCCAACATCAGTCCCTCTGAACTGCGGAGATGGGAACTTGCACTCCAACACATCCTTTCATCCCACCATCCCCCTGCACTGAACCTACGTTAAACAACCTCACTCCCATTTACTCTTCAGTCTTCTCCTCTTTCCCTTTCCTCTTTAGCCATTCACACATATTTTCATCCTACATAGTTGTGTTTATCTTTATACTATATACCTCTTTACTTCTGTATGCACCCTCTTTGGTTTGAAGCTGGCACAGTACTTACAGTAGAATATCTTTGGCTTCCCTCTGACAACCATGCCTCCATCCTTGCTACCCTCCCTGTTTTCCTTTCCCTGTTGCTTCATAACCTGGGTTGTGAGTAACTGAATCCACTTTCCCTTCTTCCCTTTCCTTCCCCTCTCTTCTCCCTGATGAAGGAACATTTGTTCCGAAAGCTAGGAACATAAATTTTCGGTTCTGTTTTTTGTGTATCTATCGGCTGTACTGAGCTGAGGTAAGTACTGTCCAGCCCCTCTATCTCTTTGTTAGTATTTGTTTCACATCTATATATGAGATTTTCCATTAATCATTTAGATCACTACTTTCACTCTATTACTTCATACGGTGTTTTATTTCGGGCTACTCTGTGCACGCATGAGGAGCATTCTTAGCCTAGGCAGTCAGACTTATCAGTAGTGTCAGTTTTGGAAGTGTGTAGACCATTGTTCAGTTGTCTATAAATTCTAGCACTTGCTATCGTTGTACATATATTCTGTTGTAAGTCTCCTCCTTCAACAACACACGTTTCACTTAGGACAACTTCTTTGTAATTAAATCACAGAAAGTAATAATTCCTGATTCTTCTGGAGACATGCAAAAAAGGGAACTTCTAGAGCTGAATACCTCATGGTCAATATGGTTCTTTGAATGTTTTGCTGGAGAACACAGTTTGTATGTTCAACTGGGAATCAGTCCAATCATAAGTTGTTAGTTCATTCACTGAAAACAAAACTGTCAGTCAAATGGTGAGTGAAGACAGTCTCACACGAGGCAGATAGGCTTTATCCACTCCCTAGCCAAATGTCACCGGTAGGTTGAGACATGTCTAAATCACAATGCAGGAGAAAACCACTTAGGGCAGGGTTGTCATCAGCATGTGCACTGAAGAGCTAGCTGGAAACATTGGCCAATTGGCAAGTGACACTGTGGCAGTTCGCAGCAGCCCTTACGTATGCTGTCGGTGTTTTGCTATGTGACCTGGTGTCTGCAGACACACCCTTCCGCACCTTGACTTCAAAAGACGTATGCATAATTATACCATGTGATCCATAAATATGTCCAGTAAAACTACAAGATGTTGCATCTTGGGATTTGTTGTTAACAATGACACATTTAGAAGAAACTGCAATATTAATTCAGTAAACACGAGATAGAAAAACGATATGAACTTTGATAACACTTCCGTAATCACTGTACAGAAGGGTGTGCACTACTCCGCACTTCCTGGTTTCAAAAGGCTTCCAGCAGATCTGAAACAATTGAGTGATAAACCCGAAGTATTAAAAACCAATCTGACAGGTTTCTTTCTGCAAACTGTTTCTATACTGTACAGGAGTTCCTCACAGACGTTGAGAATTTCTTACTGTGAAGTGCTATTTATGTTTATACTCTATTTTTTTCAATCTTTAACTAATTCTTTGTTTATAAATATTGTAATCAGCTTTCTATAAACTATGTACTGACTCTTCCATGAGCAAGTAGCTATGGTTCACACATTCGACAAACATACGACCATACTCAAAATTTCCCACTCTAGTATTTTGCCCTACTTTTGCTTTAAAACACCTCATTCTGTTCATGTAGTGCAATTTGTTATAATTAATCACTTTTCTCTAAGTCTTCAAAGAGGTCTTCTATACACCTTCATCGGAGTGTGAACACAGTGGCATGTTGACTATAATAATGATTTACATCGAATGTCGTGCTTATTTTCAAACAATTCTTGCTATTCCGCCTACAGTTTTTTTTTAAGTTTATCATATGATATGCAATAAGACATACTGCTCTCATGTAATAAAACATATGTCCTGATGTTAAACAGATTTAGTCTTCACTCTGGTAACTACACTGTACCCTATTTTATCTTTAAAAAGTTGCTCTAAAATTCTGAAATACAGGGTGTACATAAAGTCCGGGAACACTTTCAATTATTTATTGCACATTAACCAAATATTGTACATATGTCATTTTGAAGAGAAACCCAGAAAGTTCCCTAACAGTGTGTGGTGGATGGTACTTCTGGTACCACTACCTGATGTCCCCTACCCTGTTCCATTCGCAAATGGCATGTGGGAAGAACAATTGTCAGTAAGCCTACGTACTGGCTGTAATTTCTCAAATTTTTTCGTGATGGTCATTATGTGAGATGCATGTGTGTGGAAGGAGGTAATACACTGGCCGACTCTTCCTGGAAAGTGCTTTCTCAAAATGTCAATAGTAAACCTCTCTGCGATGCACATTGGCTCTCTTTAACATTTGCCAATGGATTTCGTTGAGCACCTCGGTAACGTTCTTGTTCAGACGAAACAATCCCCTGACGGAAAGCACTGCTCTTTGTTGGAACTTTTCTATCTCTTCTGTCAATTCTACCATGAAGTTTTGAAGATAGAATTATGATTATGATGAGATTTACGATTATGGTGAAGTATTGTGCACATTTTTTGATGTACTGTAAGGATGAAGTCTGAATTGTACTGATTGCAGAGTTCTGTCCTAAGAACACAGTTAAGATTTAGACTTTGGAAATACCACTGCCGACTCCTTTCTATTTAAACAATTTTCATGCTCAGTTAGTTCATGATAAGTGACAGAACAATAAATGCACAGATTACGTAAGACTTATACAGGTTCAAGGATCTCCTGTTTTTCCTGTGGTTAGCGCCAGAGAGCAGGGTGAAATGGAGGATGCACCCTAACATGATTTACAGGAATTTTTCTAATGTACTCTTGTTACTTACTAGATATATGGAAATATATGATAGTAGAATGTGTGAGATGAGAATTTCAACACATAAGTATTAAGCAGGAAGGCAAGTGAGTTTACGCATGTGAGATACCGCTCCTGAACCCCATTCCTTTTCCATTTCACGATGTAGCTGCTAGTGGATCCAGAAAGTGAGTGGGAGGGAAGAACAGGCATATGAGGAACACAGAGACTACGGTGTGAGCCAATTGTTAATGTGATCAAGAAGGAAAAGAAGTGTAAATGCTGGAAAAGATAAAACTGGCATCAAAAATGGAAATGAGAAGTGTATATAATTATAATTAAAAAAGTAACTATGTTTGAGCCAATATTTGAGGGCTAATTTTCTTAACAGAAAGGAGGAGACTGTAAAGGATAAAACCATGGGAGAACTTTGAGGAGAAATTTTAGCTCTGGACTGCAACAAGGGCACAGCTAGACACCGGGTGCTGGTCATTTAACTGCCCGATCAGCCCCCGTGATGTCAGACTATGAGTGCCAAAATCGGGCCACAAGCCACGGACACAGGTTGCAGCCAGTCATTGCCCTGGTGCGGTCAGGAACCCTCAGCAGCACCAAGTCTTCCATGACACCGTTCTGGATGTCAGTGCCCTGGAGGCCGGACTTTGAGAAACCTCTCTGGCTCGACTGACTTCTGTGTTGTTGAGATTTTCTGCCGATTAAGCCAGACCCCAGCCATTGCCCTGTTTCAAATGGCTACGAGTGAAACGAAAAGGCTGCACCTTCCGCAACAGTGAACGCACGGAACCAGTATCTAGCCACGTGCGTACCAGTCTGTCAGTGTGTTCAGCCAGCTGTGTCCACCTACCAGTACAGGACCCTACGACTGCTGCTACCACAGCCATACTGCACTTCCATGTAACAGCAAACCGACATGCCCCCCCTTCTACACTCAAGTGTCAACCACTTTGTTATTATGATCGAATTATTGTACAATTTACTTATAATCACGACAAAAACTTTGCAACAAAAATGTTTTAGTATTTGCTTTCACACAGGTAGAAATGAGAAATTTGCTAGAATTTCCTCACAAATTACTGAAACCACTCACTTGATTTGCAAGATATCAGATGACATATATTTATAAAAGTGCTAGAGATAATAACAAAAAATTGTCCACTTCACCTACCTCACACATAGAAAAGATGAATAACCTTTAAAGTAATTTAACTTTTGCTACCTATATTCAATACTAGCAACAAATGTTGCATATTACTCAGCAGTAATTTTAATTCAGTCTGCTGTTTTAAAGACCTTGCATCATGAAGCAACTACTAGTCAAACCTACTTTGAATAAGTATCAAATGCAGTCTGGTTCATTTCACGCAGGCATTCTTTGTCTTCAAATTGGCAGTTATGCTTCTCGAGCCCTGACATCTCCAGGAAACAGTCAGAAAATCGCAGAGCCAGATCACCATGGGTCTGCAACCATAAAAACAAAGAATTCTCATTTCCAAAGGAAAATAATAATAATAATAATAATAATAATAATAATAATAATAGAGAGCCATCACAGCACTCAACTAGAAATATTTGACGAAACCATTGAAAATACAGATCAGAATGGTTCCATCACATAATTTTATACATCAACAAATTTTCCTACTTTTCAATTCATTATGCAAGTTACAATTACGATAGCACAATAAAATTCACCTACAGAACCCGTACGAACAGTATAGCCTACTTCAATCTTAGACAACTGCATTTTTGCACTGTTCTTTTTTTATTTATAAGTAAATCTACAGCATTACAGGATGCGGCACTTAAATCCAGACAAATGAAACTATTTTTTTAAAACCAAATTTATTAAAACAAAATACAAATGAAAATGAAAATCCTTTTAAATATAAGTAGTGGTAACTTTCAAGAGTAACATTACTTGATGTAAACCTCTTCAGCCACAATGACCATCTCCAATATTGTCCTTAACCGACTGCACACACTCTTTAAAACAGCGCTGTACATATTCACGAATGCTGTTTCGATAGCAGTGCATAGAGATGGAACACTAGCGTGCCTCATCATACTGGTAACTGTTTCGACTATGCCCCAAACATATTATTAGAGGGAATTCAAATCTGCGCTATTTGGGGGCCAGAACTCCTTTGACTGGAACATTTCAACATTATCCGAGAGTCAGTTTTGGACTAAATGGCTCGTATGAGGTCCTCCTCTGCCATCCAACACAATGTTCGCTCACTGACATTCAATACTGACGTCAATTTCTTCAGTGATTGCCTCGGGTTCTCCGAAGTCAGTGCCCGAGCCTTTTAGATGACTGCTGCAGTACGTGACACACGTTTCCTCAAATGAGGTTTCCTCGACGGGTTAGCGGAACCTTCTCCACACTTATCCAAAGCATTATACTTGGCCACAATATCATAAACAGTTGATCTCAGGTACTTGAAAAATTTAACTACTTCAGTGGGCGAATGCCCAGTGTGAAGAATTGATAATCGCAACTCTTCGGTTGTACACTACACTTTTCCATAACACCTCAGCCATTTTGAGGTCCTGAGTGTTTACTAGATGCCTATGGCTTTTTTCAAGAACACCAATCATAATGTGGCACGAAATTCAAATCTAAATTTGTCCAGATTTAACAGCCACACCCTGCACTGCACAGGATAGGGGTAGTTTATTGGAAGAAAACTAGTTTACTTGAAAATTAAACTTTTTTTTTCAATAACTGCCTTCAACTACTATAATTCTACAATGAAAATGCATGTGTCACAGCTCTGCATACTTTTCTGAACACCAATTTCAGAACGTGTGAACAACATTAAGTTCATTCTTGACTTGCATTTGGTGTTCTTTATAAATGTTGTTTATTTCGTCAATCACAAACCATATAAATGAGAAGATTTGGTGTGGCTCAGGGTAAGAATATGTGGCTTGTTAAATGTACGTTTACATGAAGACCATGAGTTAACTTAACAGCTGTCTGATGGCTCGTATTGGCACCATATTACTTGTGCTGTAGCTGACGTGCCTGAAAATATCTTGAAGGCATTGAGGAATGAAAGTGTGTGTACCAAACAAGTTTCACATATCAGAACAGTATTAACAAAATGTTGCTGTAGTCATTAGACAGTTCTCAAGTAGCACAAAAGAGATATGCTTAGTTTCTTGAACACAGGGATTTCCTTTATATACTCTGTATTTATGTACTTATCATGTTGTAGTGACCCAATGAAATTTAATTTTTTAACCTTGTTCAATTAAAATCTGAAACTTGAACTGCATGTTTTGCATGACATAACACCACATATTGCTAATTCCACCAACTCAATGGAGTTTGCGAACACTTTCTGGGGACCAGTGAAGCCAACATGTTATTTTTGTATTGCCAAATTCATGTGGATCTACTACACTGTGCTATGCTTACTAGATACGAGAATAGAAATATCAAATCATTCTTTACCGATTTGATCTCTGGAAACTTTACAACGATTACCATCTCATGAACATAAAAGCCTTTGAACTATTAAAGTCTCAAATGCAGAACAGAACATACTCCATTATAATTACCTGATGAACACTGGTTGTTTTTTAATTTATTTAACTCTTTCCTAAGGTCATCTTGAAGGAACAATCTTAAATGCAGCTTCATAAGCCCAGAATGAATATCAATTATTAAAATACAGGAATCAACAATTTCTGTAATTCTTTATTTGTTTATCTGCCCGGCAAGATTAGGGCTTCTGGGTAATCACTTGCATGTAAGCAGGAACCCTCAGAAAATCTGTTTGCAGGTCTCAATGCAATTTGCACCGCACATAAGTAGCAACACCAACAACAACAACAATAATGATAACAATAATCCCTTTCTACTTCTATAGCTTCTAACTGTACTGTATTATTTTCTAATTTTCTCTCAATCAAGTAATTACTACAACAGATTTTATTAATTTGTTGCTTTTACTGTGTCTCTCAGCCCCAATAATCATTCAGTAAAAATTTGATGTTAACAGGATGGATATTAATGTAATACCTATGCTCATTACTTTAGTAATTATATAAATTGAAAATAAAAAGGCAAAGCTAGAAGAAACAGAAGTTCATCCAGTTGAAGAAACCCGGGGAAGAACTGACAATGTTATAGGTCCTGGAAAAAAAAAAAAAAGGCAGTTGTGATGTGCTGATATGGAAGCTGAGAAAATGTTAGCACAAGAAGCTTGAATGCAGCACAGCTTTGGATCAGATGTAAGTTTATGGGCAGTTTTTTCCACAGACACATGGGTGAAATGGAGAGGGGCATTGAGAATGTTTCAAAGTACAGGTACAGGCATGAGGCTGGCAGTACAATCTCTGATTGCAGTTATGGAAGATGCAGTTGATTAAAAACTGATTAAGAGCATGGAGAGTGGAAAGTCATGTAGCCTGTTAGATTTCTTCCACTAACTGAGCACAATGAACATTTTACTGCAGCCAGCCCTTTTCTCAAAAAACTGGTTAGATATTGTGGCAAGGTCTTCCTTCAACTCCAGCCCAACTTCGAAGTCCCCCCCCCCCCCCCCCCTCCCCAAATTGGTATACAATTAACCTTTGCAATATCAAGGGAGAAGGTATTTTACGCCTACCTTTCAAAAATAGTGTAGTTTAGTCATTTACTTTATATTTCAAAATTTTCCAAAAAGATAATTGTTGTTATTAATGATTTATCATACCAGATTCCATTATTGTTTTCTATTTTTCTATAAACCTTAACCCAAAAATTTATGTCTTAGTAGTGAGTATATCATTCATATTTCAGGTTCAGGACACTTCTTACACATCTATGTATCTTTAAAACATATGTTATGAATAAAAGGCACCAACATTTAAAGTTTTTTTTTTCTTTTTTTTTTTTTTTTTTTGTTTATAAAGTACCTTCTCCTCAGTGTCCACATTACAGAAAATGCGTGGGGATTGCTAAAATTGTGCTGACAGATATTTTCAGATTCTGCACTCTACTTATGCATCAGCAACTATTTAAAAAGTATGTAGTTAATAAAATTTAACAATAGTTATCAAAATTTAATTTAATTTTTATTTTTATTTATTTATTTTTTTGGGTGGTGGGCGTGAAGTACCCTAACCTTAGTATTACAAGTTTTGGAAAATGTGTTGGTATTGGTAGTGTTAAATTATCTCAAGTCATTTAGTCTGCATACATACTCTTACAGCTTAAATCACAGCGCACTAGCTTGCGAGACAGAGACGAGCTGGACAAAGATTGAATCTGTAATCTTAAATCTGGCACACTTTAGGGCAGCTCTCCACACTGTTTTGACAACTGCTGGGCTGATCCCCAATCCCTGCCTTACCTCACTGTTAGAAAGGTGGATTCCATACCACCAACACAAAGGTGAGGAGCACTACATCCCAATGCCTAAAACTATCCTGCCTTATTGATTTTCTGTATACGACCTCTGCTACCTTGTTGTTTTACATTTCATTTCTTTTTCACTCTTTATTACAACTTTATAACATTTCACAATGAGCAACTTATCTTTATAACATTTGACAATGAACAAATTAGTGCTTACATAGTGAACCCAACATGCGTCAAATATCTGAGTTCTATATCTGTGCCTGTCAGGTAGCAGGTGCTTCAGCTTCAGGAACGCAGTCGGGACAAAGGAAGGTCACATGCTTGGCAAGACAAATGTACTGGTCGCAAGCTTGACATGCGTAGTTCTCCTTTCTGTCCTCCTTGCAGCCTCACAACCCGCACCTTGAATCCTTCTTCACATTTTTTGGCAGAGGAGGTGCCACAACGTGGCTGCTGGAAATAGGAACGAAGTTTTTGAGGTGCTGTTGCAACAGTTTAGGAAGGTGTCTGAATGCCTGCTCACGTTTGTAAAGCTAACCTCAAAGAAGGGTGAGGGCGAGGGTTTTGAGGAACTGTAAACATGTAAGGATTGCCTGAGGCGAGTTGCAGAAGTAGATCACTTGCGCATTGATTCCAGCGACACTGAGTAGCAAGAAGAAGATCCGAGTGGCCATCTTCTGCAAGTTCAGCTCACGCCGAAAGTTCTGCACAACTGATCGACGGTGTTGATACTTTGGTCTTACTGTAATAGGTGATCACCTCGGGCTGCTTCTTGTCCCCAGTCAATTTGTCAATATGAGCCTTAGGGTGGAAGTTGGAGAGAAGAATCACGACCTCCTCCTTTTTTGGAATGTAGGATGCCAAGGTAATCTGGTTCTGAATCCGAACATGCTGCTGCAGACTGGGCAGATAGTGGTCTGAGTGAATACCTTAGGGATTTCTTTTTTGTTTTTCCTAACTGTTCCAACCAGGCTCATCTTGTGCTTGGTAGGAGTGTAATGGCCAGCGGAACAATGGTGTACCAGTTGTCCATCGTTAGGTTTCTTCCCAATCCAAATATCTTGGCCCTGAGGTGTTCAGTCACATCAGATGGGGAGTTGCTGTTGTGGAAAGCTCCGTCAGAATGCTTTCCAATGCACACCACTTTGCAGCATGTGTAGAAAACCTCGAAGTTGCACATGATGAAGATCTTTATGCCGTACTTGGCCCACTTTGGTGGGATGTATTGAATGAAACAGCATTGGCCCAGAAACTCTTCCGTTTCTCGTCGAGAGTTACACTGCTACCAAGGATGTACTGTTCTGGCAGTTCTTGCTGAACTAGTTGAAGACTTCAGGGATTGGACAAAGTTTATCTCGGGCACACTATGCCAGTCAGGTACAGAGATCATCAAAGATGAGACAATGCAGGAGAAATCCAACTCAAGTCATGGCCACCATCAGGGGGAATATCTCAACACCAGTCTCATTGGTGACCCAGGAGCTTGGCAGGTTCATTCGTCCAGCTACGGATCCAAACACATTAGACAGAGAAGCCTGAGGAGAGCCATGGCCACAGGTTTGTCCATCATCCCATCATCCTGTACAGGCTATCTGTCCTGGTCTTGTAGTTTTTGGTCTTTCTTCTTGTTGGTGCAGTTGATGATGATGATCTGGCCAATCTCTGGTGTAACAGAAAGACTAAGGGCTTCCTTGGGAGTCTTTGCATTCTTTGCGTTTCTCTTTGGTCCAGGAGCTTCTCTGATGATGTTCCAAGATCCGATCTTAACCTTCTGCGGGCCTGGAGGATTCTTCATCCACTTGGTAACCCCCCTCCTTTGTTGTTTATTATTATTATTAATTATTATGATTAGGGTGCAAAACAGCTACGGTCATAAGTGTCCATTCTGTGGCTTAGTGAAAGATAAAGACAGGAATAAATCAGCAGCAATGGGAGCGAAACTCAAGAAAGAGAGAAACTAAAAACGAAAGGAAATCTTAGGAAAGTGCTATTGAAGGGGGGGTATTGTTTTCTCCAAAAGTTTATAAATTCAAGGACGCAACTGGCTGAGTACGCATCATCTGCTAAAAGGGAAGATATATCAAACAACTGCTGCAAAAGAGCACGTAGTGGATTAAAAAAGGGGCACTGAAGTAAAAGATGACTCACCGTCCATGATTGAGAGCAGTGGGGGCAAAGTGGGGGAGGATCACCACTTAAAAGATGTCGACGGCTAAAAAGGCAGTGCTCAATATGGAGTCTAATTAGAATTACCTCCTCCCGACAACGAGGCCGGATGGTAGAGGTCCAAGCACAGGGAAGAGGCTTTATGTCTCGCAATTTATTATCTTGAAGTGCAGACCAATGTGTGTGCCATAAAAGAGCAACACATCAATATAAAACATCAGCAAAGAGAACCATGCGAATAGCAGCCGAGGAAGAGAGACAGCAAGCAGCCTTTGCCACTATATTGGCTGCCTTGTTTCCACGTATACCAACATTCCCTGGGATCCAGAGGAATGCCACAGAGATGCCATTCCAAGTGGAGCATGTGGAGGCAGTGCTGAATCCAGTGAACCCAAGTATGGACAGGATACAGAGCTTGGAAGTTGAGAAGAGAGCTGAGTGAATCCACACATATAATATACTGTATCCCCTGATGGCGACGCATGTATTGGACAGTATGGAGAACAGCGTAAAGCTCCGCAATAAATACCGAACACTGGTCAGAAAGCCAAAATCTGACAGCGGTGTCGTCAATAATATAGGCACTCCCGACACCAAAGTTGTTCTTGGAGCAGTCATTGTAAATAGATGTGGCATCCTCTGCTTAAGATTTCATATTTATTTGGCTACTAGTTTAGACATTGCATCAACACCATCTTCAGGCCCGTACACTTTGATGGTATCAATTGTGTGCAGCTGAGTATAAGAAGTCCGCGGTGAGACCAATACGTGCTCCACATGGATGGTGGGCAGTAAATATGAAATCTTAAGTACAGCTGGACGAGTTTCATTTTTAATAAAAATTATACCAGCTGATGTCCCACCATCATCCAATTCAAATATGGATGTACGAAGACCTCTTTAGTAGGTCCAGGAGAGGTGAGGATAGCGCAGTATTTACCCATCAGGTGCACAGTGGGCTTTCTACTTTTCCATCACTCAGATTTCCTGAATAATTCGTTCATCTTTAAAAATAGGGAAATATCTAGAGGAATCAGTGTGGTCGTCCACACAGTTGATGCAATGAGGGGATGGGGGTGAACCCACCCTCCTGGGCATCCTTGCCACAGGTAACGCATTTGGTCATACTGGAACACGACTGGCTGGTATGATTAAACCTCTGACACTGATAGCAGCACTTAGGGTGGGGGATGTAAGGGTGAACTGAAATTATCTCACAGCCCGCTTTAAAGTTTGATGGAAGTTGAAGTCTGTCAAACGTCAAGAAGAGATTGCAGGTCGGTACCAATTCCTTTTGAACCCATTTCATTACTCAATGTACAGCCATTACTTCCTGATCAGACAGGTCTTTCTGAATGCCCTCATTTGATAATCCATTGAGTGATCTTGTATAATAAACCACCCCGCGTGAAGAAATTAAAGTACGATGCGCTTCCACCCGGGCAGGGAAAGTGTGTAGGCATGTAGTTCAAAGCAATTTTTGTGCCTGGAGGGCACCGTCTGTTTCTAACAACAAGGTGCCATTTCGTAACCTGGAACAAGACTTTACAGGACCTGCAATTGTGTCTACAACTTTCTGAACAATGAAAGGCTTTACTGTTGAGAAGTCTAGATCTTTGTCAAACTGAGAAACAACTAGGAACTTTGGCACTGATGGAAGAATTTTCTGTGGCTGAGATTCATCTAGCTTTCTCTTGTGGGCAGAAATTGTAGAAGCAGAAAAAACCATTGCGGAAGTATCCTCCACGATTACCGGCGTCTCCGATGGCGTGCTCCTGCCCAGTGGGGGCCCTCTCTGAGGGCACCCCCGCCACACGTGACTGTGCGCACTTCAGGTCACACCTTCCGAGAAATGGACGGAGGGACCAATTGGCACCTTTGGAAGGTACCAGCTCAGGTAATCACCCCTCCCTGGGCTTGGGCTTTACCAGGGCATATGTACGTGTGCTACTTGTCTATCTGTGGCGGGGAATTATTGCATAAACCCATCACCGGCTATGCGTGGTTCAGCCTTCAGACATGCATGGAAAGGAAAGAAAGAAAAAGAGAGGAACAAGGAAAAGGAAAGAAGAGAAGAATTCTCAAATGCCGCAATGGAGAAGAAGGTAAAGAGAAGAATCAAGGAAAGAGCAGGACAAAGTAAGGACAGATACTTGACATTGTAGAGATAAAAGCAGAGAACCACTTCATTTGTTCACAAGTATCTGTCTCAGGAGCTAGGCACTAAACATATTCCCAAACAGAGGGGGAAGGGGAAAGGGAAGGGGAAGGGAAAGGGAAAGGGAAGGTATGCAGCCCGGAAAGGAAAGAGACCTGCATGAGTTCGGGGTCCTGTGCTTGCCATGCACGTATCCACAAAAGAGTTGTGGGCCCCCTGGAGGGCCACTTGGTGACACCATCCCTTCCAAGACAGAAGTCGTCACATTTGAAATGGCTGTCCTCATTTGAGTGTCTTGTTCACTCTCTCCTCACCCCTATCATTAACAGGTAGTGGTTGGTGCAGTTGGTGATCTTCCACATTCTTGGCTGCTTCCTCCTTCAGCCTAGCACTTTCCCATTCATATAATGACATCTACAATATGATAAAAGGTGTACAACTTTCCTTTTGCCATCTGCCGATAGGTGGCAACAACAGTAAATAGCGGTCAAAAGAAACAGATTGCAGATATCAGGCATTTAGCTTGGACCTCATTCAAACATTAGTCAATTTGTGTCTGCATTAATTTGTGGGAGGTGTTACTATTTTGTTTTAATGTGAAGAAAACAGCAGCTGAGTCTCATCAAATGCTCTCAAGTACGTATGGTAAGGACGCTTTCAGTGAAAGAACGTGTCTTGAGTGGTTTCAATGCTTCAAGAATGGTGATTTTAACATTGTAGTCCGGCACAGTAGTGGAAGAGAGAATGTTTTCAAAGACGCAGAATTGCTGAGTGAAGACTCGCATCAAACTCAAGAAGAATAGGCACGATTAGTGGGAGTGGCATAACAAGCCATTTCAAAATGTGTCAAGGCTATGGACATCATTCATAAAGAAGGAACTTGGGTCCTGCGTGAACTGAAACCAAAGAGACATTGAACGGAGTTTGTGTGTTCGTGAACAGTTGCTTCAGAGGAAGAAACAGAAGGTATTTCTGCATCGCATTGTGACCGGGTACGATAACCCTGAACACAAAAAATCATGGGGATATCCCGGCCATGCTTCCATGTCAATGGCCAAACCGAATATTCGTGGCTCCAAGATCATGCTCTGCATTTGGTGGGACCAGCTTGGCATCGTGTACTATGAGGTGTTAAAACCAAGTGAAACAATCACAGGAGCTTGTTTTCGAACACAATTAATGCGCCTGTGCAGAGCATTAACCCTAGAAACACCTAGGTATTTTAGGTTACACAGAGCACCAACCAAGGGCAAATTTTGCCCGTGTTACAATAAGCTGTAAATCTTGTAATTTGTTGTAATATGTATTTATTTTATGTAATTCTGTTTCCATTGAGATATTAGTTTAACAGGAAATAGTGACAACATAATTGAAGGCTTAATTTCTTAACACTCATAGGGTGAATATAACAACCAAGAATAGTCAAATCTTGGTCAATGAAAGTTTGTGTAAACAAGATAAGAAGGTCTGTAATTGAATACAAAGGCTGTCTAAAGTTTTTATGCACTCTTTGTTCTATTAACTGAATAATTCAGCTTTGTCACCGAGAGAAAGTTTCAAAAACAGAAATGAAAAGACTTGCTAAAATACATGTTATTGTACATTGAATACTCTCAGAAAACACTTTTCACTGGGAGAGAGTATTTACACTTAGAGGTGACATTTACCTCCTGCACACAAAATAGTTGATTCTGAATGAGTCTTACACAGACGGCGCCCACAGCTTCCACGTGTTAAGTTGGTTTTTGTGAAGTCTCTTGCTCTCTGGTTACTTGCATTCTTCAAGCATAAGTAGCACCTTACTTTCCTAGTCGGTTCTTCATTTGAAGCAATTTTGTTTACCTCTAGTTTCTTTCCTAGGATCTCTCCCATCGTGCAAATAACAGGCAACTGGAGTCCTTTCAAATCCATGGCTCGCTCTTTTACGAATGTTTTCAAAAGTTCGTGGCCTAATTCATGGAGATACAATTTTCTGGTGTTTGGTTTTCATTCATTCCATTTAGGCGCATTCATCTTGAACAGTGTGTATGAGTTAACTGCAGCTATATCAAGCAGGCTGTAGAACATTGACAGTGGCCATCTTCTCGTACCCCTTTTTGTAGAGTATGTCCTATCTATTTGATCTACGGCATCCACTCCTCCCTTAGTGGAATTATAGTACAGGTTTATGTGTGTTTTCTTTTTTGGTGTATCAACTTCTCCTCCTTGTGTAGACAACATCAACAGATTTTTCTTCGGTTTTTCCTTTGTGATGTAAGAAACAATGTTTACTGGCAGCTTCTTAGAAGATGGGTCTGTGAATGCGAATGTGGAGGAATACGGCGCTCTGCCTGCTGTCGTCTTAAGTTCCTGCGGTACATGTTTTCTGTTTGATTTGAGTGTCCCAACCAATGTAAGTTTGTAGTCTTGATAGAAAATGTCCGCCAACTCCACAGAAGTGTAGAAGCGGTCAGTTGTGACATTGTAGCCTGTATTCTTTATTGGCTCCACCAGTCTCTTCACTATCTCAAGAGGACCTCGTTCACCGGCAGGTCTACTGCCTTTTCCAGCAAACACTCCCATTTTTATTATGTATTGTTCAGTTGCACTACAAAGAATTCTGACTAATATTCCATATTTTCCAGGTTTGTCTTTGAGGAAAACTTTGAAAGGGCAACGACCTCTGAAAAGACACAACATTTCATCGATTGTATTGTCAGGTCCATTTCTAAAGTACCAAGGGAATATTCCATTCAATATTTCAAATACTTCACGCAGCGGCGCAAATTTGTCACATACATGTCTTTCTGACCTAGTGCCTTTATCATCAAAGTGAAGAATTTGTTGTGTTGGCAGAAGAGCCAACACCGTGTTACTAGAGGAGGCCGAAATGCACGCGTTTTAGCTCACGCAGGCTGGCGTGAGGAGGGAAGAACTATACTGACATGAGGTCTCGAACATGACAAGGAATTAGAATTCAGAAAGCGGATGTAATTAGTTTGATACTTAACTTTAATCCATTAATGAGGAACGTCGCTCTTGACGGTACATGGTTCACAATATTATCTGGTCCGAAGACATAGTAACCGAATATGGCGCCTTGCTAGGTCGTTGCAAATGACGTAGCTGAAGGCTATGCTAAACTGATGTCTCTGCAAATGAGAGAGCGTAAGAGCGTATGTAGACAGTGAACCATCGCTAGCAAAGTCGGCTGTACAACTGGTGCGAGTGCTAGGGAGTCTCTCTAGACTAGACCTGCCGTGCGGTGGCGCTCGGTCTGCAATCACTGATAGTGGTGACACGCGGGTCCGACGTATACTAACGGACCGCGGCCGATTTAAAGGCTACCACCTAGCAAGTGTGGTGTCTGGCGGTGACACCACAGAATTTTCAATAGCTGATATGCTATTGTCTTACCCATAGCTCCTCTATAAATCGCTCTTCCCAATAAATTTGACCATAAATCAGATAAAGAAATATTATGTCCTGGTAAACTCCCATTAGAATTAAAATTCCCATAAATGCATATATTTCAGAATCGCTAATGGGAGATATGTTTTCTCTTTCAGCTTTTTCATTTGTATGGTCAAGTATTTTCCGTACTAATGCAGGAGTGAAAAATTTTTTAAATGATTCTCATTCGCTTCTTACTTTCCCAGCACTGGGTATTCCTTGACGTTCACGGACTACTGTTGTTGTTGTTGTTGTGGAGGTCTTCAGTCCTGTGACTGGTTTGATGCATCTCTCCATGCTACTCTATCCTGTGCAAACTTCTTCATCTCCCAGTACCTACCGCAACCTACATCTTTCTGAATCTGCTTAGTGTATTCATCTCTTGGTCTCCCTCTACGATTTTTACCCTCCACACTACCCTCCAATACCAAATTGGTGATCCCTTGATGACTCAGAACATGTCCTACTAACGGATCCCTTCTTCTAGTCAAGTTGTGCCACAAACTCCTCTTCTCTCCAACTCTATTTAATACCTCCTCATTAGTTATGTGATCTACCCATCTAATCTTCAGCATTCTTCTGTAGCACCACATTTTGAAAGCTTCTATTCTCTTCTTGTCTAAACTATTTATCTTCCATGTTTCACTTCCATACAAATACTTTCAGAAAAGACTTCCTGATGCTTAAATCTATACTCTATGTTAACAAATTTCTCTTCTTCAGAAACGCTTTCCTTGCCATTGTCAGTCTACATTTTATATCCTCTCTACTTCGACCATCATCACTTATTTTGCTCCCCAAATAGCAAAACTCCTTTACTACTTTAAGTGTCTCATTATAAGTCTGAGGGTATTTCGCCTGTCTCATGCATTTTGCTCACCAGATGGTAGAGTTTTGTCAGGACTGGCTCTCCCAAGGCTGTCAGTAGTTCTAATGGAATGTTGTCTACTCCCGGGGCCTTGTTTCGACTCAGGTCTTTCAGTGCCCTGTCAAACTCTTCATGCAGTATCATATCTCCCATTTCATCTTCATCTACATCCTCTTCCACTTCCATAATATTGTCCTCAAGTGCATTGCCCTTGTATAGACCCTCTAGATACTCCTTCCACCTTTCTGCTTTCCCTTCTTTGCTTAGAACTGGATTTCCATCTGAGCTCTTGATATTCATACAACTGGTTCTCTTTCCTCCGAAGGTCTCTTTAATTTTCCTGTAGGCAGTATCTACCTTACTCCTAGTGAGATAAGCCTCTACGCCCTTACATTTGTCCTCTAGCCATGCCTGCTTAGCCATTTTGCACTTCCTGTCGATATCATTTTTGAGACGTTTGTATTCCTTTATGCCTGCTTCATTTACTGCATTTTTTATTTTCTCCTTTCATCATTTAAATTCAATATTTCTTCTGTAACCCAAGGATTTCTACTAGCCCTTGTCTTTTTACCTACTTCATCCTCTGCTGCCTTCACTTCTTCATCCCTCAAAGCTACCCATTCTTCTTCTACGGTATTTTGTTCCCCCATTCTTGTCAATTGTTCCTTATGCTCTCCCTGAAACTCTGTACAACCTCTGGTTTAGTCAGTTTATCCAGGTCCCATCTCCTTAAATTCCCACCTTTTTGCAGTTTCTTCAGTTTTAATCTACAGTTCATAACCAATAGATTGTGGTCAGAGTCCACATTTGCCCCTGGAAATGTCTTACAATTTAAAACCTGGCTCCTAAATCTCTATCTTACCATTATATAATCTATCTGAAACCTGTCAGTATCTCCAGGCTTCTTCCATGTATACAACCTTCTTTCATGATTCTTGAACCAAGTGTTAGCTATGATTAAGTTATGCTCTGTGCAAAATTCCACCAGGTGGCTTCCTCTTTCATTTCTTACCCCCAATCCATATTCACAGACGATGTTACCAAAATCCCTTTTACTATGTCTTGGAGCTTCAGCAAAGATACACTCTTCCAGAACTTGTAACATATCTATTTGGAGCATTACCTGCACGGTTTGTTTCTTTTTCATTGTCCTCCACTTCTTCACTGGAATCCTTTTCTACTTCTGTATGATCTGACTCAAAATCACTTAAATCTGATAATTCGTCGTCGAGTAACAGTTCTGCAAGAATTTCTGTGTCGTTCAAGCATCTATAGCTCATCTTACAAAGTCTACTTTACAATAAAGGTGTCGTTCTACTGTGTCAAACTGCTAATAGTAATAATGGCAAGTCTAAAATCAACAATGATAGTGAAACTCAACAATTAGACGCTCAACAAACCACTGTAAAACTCATGTTCGAGGTTGCCAAGTGAATAAAAGAAAGAAAAATGTACGGGCAAATTTTGCCCATGCTTGGTGGTTGTAGGGAAGATGATAAGAATTATGGTCGCGTGGAGTATGAACCCTGGGCAAAATGTGCCCTTGGGCATAAAATTCCTATTTTGTACTTGCAATTATAAAAATTTAACCGTAGAAACATACAGCATAGTGTATTATAAGGTAACAGACAAATAGAAAAAGACCCAAAAACACAGGATATTTGCCATGACATTTTTAAAAAATAAAAATGTAAGGGGAAATTTTGCCCATGCTTGGTGTTTCTAGGGTTAAAAGACAAACGGCTGCAATACAGCGAGAAGCACGATAAAGTGATTTTGCAGCATGACAATGCTCGACCCCACATTGCAAAAGAGGTCCAAACGTACTTGGAAACATTAAAATGGGAAGTCCTACTCCACTCGCCGTATTCTCCAGACATTGCTCCCTCTGACTATCACCTGTTTACATCAATGGCGCATGGCCTGACTGACCAACACTTCCGATCTCATGAAGAAGTCACAAATTGGATCGATTCATGGATCGCTTTGAAAGATGAACAATTTTTTCAACGCGGGATTCGTACACTGCCCGAAAGATGGAAGAAAGTAGTGGCCAGCAATGGAAAGTACTTTGAATGACACATGTGTAACCAATTTGTTTCATTAAAGCCTCAAATGTTGAGGAAAAAACAGTGGAAGTAAAGTTGTACATAATACAGACAAATACCAGTGGCAGTTATAAAACAACAACTGTTATTTACATGAGAAAGTTGTAATAATGTATTATGATACAGTATTACAGATCTACAAAGCATGTGTTTCTTACGTCTGGCACAGCAGTGTTCAAAATCCAGGCAACAAGCATGGAAAGGTGGGGTGCAATAAACCCCAACAGAGAGAACGAATATGTTTACCTGTCAACTTCCAGTTCACAAATGAGGAAAACGCATGGAGCGCACTTGGATACGCAACTGACAGCTATTCACAACCTCAGCAGTGCCCATGTTTCCATATCAGTGTTATACACAAAAGTACAGTCTGTGGGATACTGCACACTGGCTTTCTGCTGGAGGGTTAAGAAAACATGATACATAAAGCATTAAAATGATAAACAGTTTACGAGATCTGTAGATGGATGGCACACACAGCTCCCCTCATTTGTGTTAACCAATAATTGGTGACAGGAAGGAACTGTGGCTGCCAAGTTACATAAAATAATACGTTCCAAACCAGACAAGCAGCAGACCCCATATGATGGTTTATTCACTGGGAAGACCAGCATTTTATCTAACCTACAAAGCCAACAATATGGCCAATTGTACAGATGTTACTAGAACAAAGGATGTGTTATAGCGAGAGTTTGCACATGCACAGTTCTGGACCTTTCCTACCAACACTAGCTTTTCTACATCTCTCCTCACCTCAGCACAGCTGACTCTGCACCTAGCAGCCCTGTCCTGTCTTCACCATGGTCCTGCTCACTTTCACAGCAGCATGTCACCTTCCCCCACCCCTACTCAGCTGTTCCTCCGTCTTACCACACCATCCCCTGGGCTCCAGTTCCTGATAGGTGTGAAACGATAACTGCTCAGAAAATGGAGATGTATGTCATCCGGTGAAGAATTCACAAAAAACTTTTTCGTTTGGAACTTTAACGTATGCACTAGTCATTTTGCGTTGCCGTTTGATTGAGGGTAGTGTGGGGAAGCTGTAACATGACGAATGCCGTGATGGGAACAAAAAAATTGAAGGTGTGAGGAACAAACTGCGGCCCATTATCAGAAACTAAG
This sequence comes from Schistocerca americana, assembly GCF_021461395.2. NCBI lineage: Eukaryota > Metazoa > Arthropoda > Insecta > Orthoptera > Acrididae > Schistocerca > Schistocerca americana. The sequence continues at coordinate 146,160,537 of NC_060127.1, forward strand.
ATACAAGGCAACCCATCAATTAAAAAAAACAAAAGCGTACAAATTGTGACTTCAGCTTATGTCTAAGCAACTGGAAAATGTAAGGAAACACAAAATGCACCTACAACCAAAAGCCAACAGGAATTAAAGAAAGCACCCACAAAGTCAACCAAAAGCCAATAGTAATTAAAGAAAGCAAAGTCTACATAAATGCATTCCCATGGCTGGCGTCATGCTGGCCAGGGGGTCAGATATGCCCTGGGCACTGCCAGTTGTCAGCACACTATTCACAAGACATGACAAAACTGATAAGTTCACAATCAATCCCTGGCCAAAAAACATGTCTCCTAGCTAACACTTCAGTGTGCTAAAGTTCCCTATGGCCCTGGTGGAGAAGGCATAGAACCTCGTGCCATAACACGGAGGGAATGACTACTCCGGGAGAGAGGTCTTCTGTGGGCAACAGCAAAGCACTGTCAAAAACAGAGACACGATACTGTCGGGAAAAATAGTTGCACAGGTGGTCCAAAGCCGGACACAGCAGTTTATCTGGTGAGCCCTGTTGAACAAACCGAACCACCTGGCGGAGAACGCTGTTGTGTGTAAGCTTGTAATTGGGAAACCCTAGACTGCAGCCTGCATTTCAATATCAAGTTGGAAGCAAAGCAATTCTTTACTATCAAAGTCGGGAATTAGGACCCACAGGAAGGCGGGAACAAGGCATCTGCACTGACATGTTTAGATGTTGGCCAAAAATAGGTTTCATAACTGTGGCAAGACGAGAACAGTGCCCAGCTTTGTATGCAGTGTGTTGCCTTGTCAGGCAAGGAAACCAAGGTCTTATAGTCAGTAATAAAGCGAAACTTGGAGCCACACAAAAACTTGAAATTCTTGAAGAGCATAGATTATGCCAAGAGCCTCTTTTTCCACCTGAGAGTAAAGCTTCTGGGCCAGAGGGAGAGAGCCAAAAGCAACAGGTTGTTCAGAGCCAACAACATATTGGTGCACTAGACAGGGCCAAGTCCATACTGTCAGGCGTCAGTTGCCAAAAAGATGTGCTGATCCAGAGAGAACATAGCTAAACAAGATGCCAAGAGTATTTTGGATTTCAACACTTGAAAAGCACATTCACAATCCGGGCTCCAGCAAAAAGGTACATTCTTGTACAACAAGGCATGCAACAGCTGAGCCAATGCAGCAGCCCCCAGCAGGAATTTATGGTAGTAGGCTACCTTCACTGGAAGGTCCGAAGCTGCTCCATGGGCAAGGGGCAAGACATAGATGTAACAGCAGAGATGTGGTCTGGCAGAGGGCAAATTCCATCCCACGAGACCTCAAACCCGAAATAAACAATACAAGGTTGAAAACACTGAGATTTTGCGAAATTAAACCATAAGTCTGTGGACCATAAGACAAAAACAAAGTGAGCAAATTTTTCACGTGGCTGGCCATGGAAGAGTCCGTGACAACAATCTCCAGATAATTAACTTGCAACCAAACAGGCCAAATGGAGTATTCAAAACCAGAACCCGCCAAGACTCTTTACCCACAGGAATTGCAGATGCACTTCAGGCAAATCAAATTTAGAAAGTACAGGCCACTCGATACTTTCTCCAACAGTTCCTCCTAGTGTGGGGTAGGATACATATCTATGATTGACTGCATGTTGACAGTACCTCTGAAATCATCACAGAGGCAAAGTTTCCCTAACAGTTTCCGAACTACAGCCAGCAGAGACAACCATTTACTAGCCGCAACACACTGCACTACCTCTTAAGATTGAAGTCCAAGCAATTCTGCTTTCACTTGACCTCTCAGGGCGACAGGAATAGGATGCCCACGACAAAAACGAGGCCGAGCTGTGGATTTAAAAAAAAATATGAGCAGAAAAATTTGTAGCACACCCTATATCTTCCGCATAACAAGTCCAAAAACTCCTCACACAGTGTTTCCAATTGAGAATACGGTACCTGATCGGACACACGGTGAAAGAAAATCCAAACGCCTGAAATCCATCCATCCCAATCAAGTTCTCGACACTGGCATCAGCAACCAATAAAAATGTAATGAAACAAACTACTCACTTGTAAGAGGCAAATACTGTACATTGTCCCATTGGTGCAATGTTCTGTTTGTTATAGCTTACCAGCTTCTGCATGATTGGTGTCAACGACAGCAAGACTAAACTTTCTTAGGTTTGAGGATTGAATAACGTCACTGCGCCAGCTTTGTTACGCTGTAGCCGGAGCACTTGGTGGAAAACACTTAACGCACAACTTGGGAAAGTCACAAGCACTGGAGTCCCACCACTGTCCACATTCTAAGTGACCTACAGTGAACGACACACAGAGGCGATGTCGCCTCCTCCTGGCAAGCATTAAAAGTAGCCCAGTGCTTACGGCACGCCAAATGTTTGTGCTGGACAAAACAGAATGAAAAGACAGAAACAGAGAACACTGACTCGTGTCATGCACAATAGAGTCCACATAAGAGTCATCACGGACATCAGTAACAAACTGGCACTTATAATGCCGTGAAATTCGGCTGCCCAGGTCCTGTACGACTTGTTTGGTTTCTTGCGGCAATGACAGAATTCAACTCGCGCTGCTACGTCATTGGTTCTTTTGCGATGGTAGTTGGACAATAAACTCCACATGTGATCAAAAGTGCAAGTTCTTTTAATGGGGCAAGCTGACACAGTAATTGATACATTTTAGGTGGAATCCACAAGAGAAGGCTTTGCACAAATTGGAGTCTGTCATACCGACAGGCCCTCTCAATCCTTGGCTGAATATTACACGGAGGAAAAGTGGGTGGATGGACTTGTGGAACGGTGCCCTGTGTGTTAATGGAAGCCGACAAAGTGGTCACTTCCAAAGTAAGTTCTTCAATCAGGACCAGTAGCACGGCTTCCGTAATGACTAACTTGACGAAACCGTACTTTAAGACTGCATGTGCAGAAATCGCTCCAAACTCATTGCCAGTTGGGTAGTAACCAAGTAATACATGAAACCGATCAAAGTAAAAAAAAATATGGCTCATCATAAACCTCTAAACAATAATGGAAATAATCCCTTCGTGAATCCAGTCGTAACAAGACAGAACAACTGATCTGAGGGCTACAACTGCACGAACATAGTGAGGATCAGTCAGTGCTGCTCTGTGCATACTGTCAGCCGATTCAAGCCCCCATGCGTGGCGAGACCACACTTGGCATGCCCCCCCCCCCCCCTCAATACATACACTAGTGGCAGGAAATAGTAGAAAGAACTAAGATAAATATGAAAAGTAACTTCGAAGCTTTGTCACTTTTGACATGTCTTACCCTATGAGATATATCAAACACAAATGTGGCAGTCAAATTTTAAATAATGACATAAACAGCTGGGCTTCTGGGCCCGAAATTTTCATCGCACATTCCCACACGTAACATAATTGATCTTGCGTAAAATGAAATGTATTTCGAAAGTAATCCTTCTTGAATCATCATTTGCAATATTTTATCGCTACCTGCTAGAAATGTCAACAGTTGTGATGTCATGCTCATCGAAAGCAGTTGTAGTTATGAAGTATTGCATAGTCTTCGTCCTAAAGCCTTTGACACATATTGCTCTCAGCAGATGCTTGTTTGTGCACTGTGGTTTTTTGTTGTACATGGCACATTTTCTATGCAACTTAAATTTTATTTTCAAACGATGGAAACTCCAGGTAGTAATATCAACAATGTAGGAAAAGATAGATTGCTAATTACCATAAAAAAGACATGTCAAGTTGCAGGCAGGCACGATTAAAAGACACTCACATTCATTGTGTGTGTGTGTGTGTGTGTGTGTGTGTGTGTGTGTGTGTGTGTGTCTTTACTGATGAAGGCTGTGACCAAAAGCTATATGTGAGTGTCTTTTAATCGTGCCTGTCTGCAGCTTGATATATCTTCTATATGATAAGTAGCAATCTATCCTTTCCTACATTGTTAAATTTTATTTTGGTGTTATCCTCTCATTTATGTTTTATTGCTATCACATTATTCTGCATTAGTGAGCTCAAGTTAAATTCTTTGTTAGAGTACCAGTTCTTGCCAGTCAAAATTACAGTAATTTAACTGTACACTGAAACAATGAAAAATTCCCAGAGTTCTAAAAAATTCCTGGGGTTTCCCAGATGAAAAAATTCCCACATTTCCCAGCCGAAAATATAAACCCTAGAGAATTCACGAATATTCACTCAAGTATTTCTTAAGCAAGTTATCTTGATGCACAGAAGGTAAGCACAATTTTGCAATTATATTCAAAGCACACCATTTGTATTATTAAAAGCAATTGCGAACGTGACATTTTGAGTTAACCATCTGAAATCATAGCCTTACAAAATCGAACCTATCCAACAAAATGATTAAGAAGTTAAGAAATAAAGCAACAACCTATTCAACAAAGTTATTTTTTTCATATCTGAATTGTGTTATGTTAATGCTGAAAATAAAACGTTCGCTCACACTTCCAAGACATACTGTCTGAACAACTTAACAAAGCTCCAGCAACCACAGATGACGTCGAACAAGAATGGACCACATTAAAGAACATCATCAAAGAAACTGCTGAGAATGTTGTTGGTTGTAGTGCACGGAAAAGAAGTGACTGGTTTGATGACAACCACGGAGAAATCCAAGCCATCATCAATGCAAAGCGGGATGCTTACCTATCCCTTGTTCAAGATCCATCCTGCGCAGAAAAGAAAGCACACTTTCAAGAACTCAAGCAGAAATGTCAAAGTGAAATACGAGTAATCAAGAACAAATGGTGGCAACAGAAAGCCACAGAACTCCAAAATCTTTCTGATGCAAGGAACCTGCGTGGCTTTTACGCTGGTGTTAAAGAGCTGTATGGACCTATCCGCTCCTCATCAGGAGCACTGAAGGCTGCTGACAACTCCACCATTCTTACTGAAAGTCAGGACATCTTAAATCGTTGGAAAGAGCACTTCAGCTCACTGTTAAACGGCCCTTCTACTGCCACTGGAGATTTTCTCAAAAATGTCCCACAGCACCCTCCAAAACCCTGGCTGGCTGATCCTCCAACTTTTCAAGAATTTTGCAAGGCACTCAAGAGTGTGAAACCTGGGAAGGCTCCTGGACCTGACAGCATCCCGATGGAGCTTATTGAGGGTGGCGGCTTGCCTCTAAAAACTAGACTCTTCTCACTTATTATATTAATGTGGGAAACCCGCAAGGTACCAGCTGACTTGAAGAACTCCACAATTGTCACCATCTTCAAAAAGGGCAACAGAAGCATCTGTGGTAACTACCGGGGAATATCTCTACTCTCTGTCATTGGAAAAATTTTTGCAAGAATCCTTTTAAATCGCCTCCAGACACTTTCAGAGACTATACTACCTGAGTCTCAATACGGGTTTCGACCTTCAAGAGGGACAATTGACATGATCTTCTGTGCACGACAACTACAGGAGAAGTGCAGAGAACAGCAAAAGTCTTTACTACTTGTTTTCTACGATCTAGAAAAGGCCTTTGATACAGTTCCCAGAGAAGCCATGTGGATGGTCTTAAAACGCTTCGTCTGCCCTGAACATTTTGTTGACCTGATTACAGCTCTCCACGTTGATATGAATGGACAGGTCCTCTGCCAGAATGAAATGACTGGTGAATTCCCAATAACAAGTGGGCTTAAACAAGGATGCGTTCTTGCACCAACATTATTTGCATTGTATCTGGCAGCTATGCTTTACGAGATAACTGTAAACAATGCAGGAATAGAACTAAAGTACAGGTTTGATGGAGGATTATTCAACCAGTCCAGACTCCATTCAAAAAGGTTCACCAGTACCACTCGTGTGACAGAGCTGCAGTATGCTGATGACAATGCCTCTCCAGCTCATTCACCTGCAGAGTTGCAGCTGTCAGTTGATTCCTTCAGCAGGGCGTACGAACGATTTGGTCTCTCCATCAATATTCCAAAGACAAAGGTGATGGCGCAGCCAACTCCTGGCTCCTCCGTTCCTGACTTCAGCATATCCATCTATGATACATCCTTGGAACAAGTGGACCATTTCCTCTACCTGGGAAGCATACTGTCATCCAACTGCTCATCTGGAAAAGATGTGGAGAATAGATTACGTGCTGCACATGTAGCATTTGGTCGTCTTACAAAGCGTGTCTTCCTGAATAAAGACCTAACACTGTACACCAAACTGATGGTGTACAAAGCTGTAGTCATTTCCACCCTGCTATATGGTTGCGAAACCTGGACGTTATATCGCTGCGATCTGAAGAAACTAGAACGCTTCAACCAACAGAAGCTAAGATATATCATGAACCTGAAATGGGATGACTTCATATCCAACACGGCTGTTCTAGAGAAAGCAAAAATGCATAGCATGGAAGCTCTTATCATTGGGCATCAACTCAGATGGGTCGGACATGTCCAGCAGATGAAAAATGACAGACTTCCACGCCAAATGCTGTACAGCGAAGTGAGCACAGGTAAAAGGCCACGAGGTGCCCCTCTCAAAGGTTATAAGGATCAGTACAAGAAAAATCTGAAAAACTTGAACATCGATCCGAGTAACTGGTCCACAATAGCAGAAGACCGAAGTCGCTGGCACTCAGTTACCTCAAATGCTCTTCAAAACTTTGAGCTGGAACGTCGAAGAATGGAGAATGACAAACGCCAGAGACGTAAACTCCTCCAGGCTCAGCCACGTCCTCCACCTTCCATCAGCTGTAATGTCTGTGGGCGCCTGTTCCACGCTAGGATTGGATTGCTAAGCCATCAACGACACTTCCACGCCTGAACCGTGACAAAGGAAATCTCAGGAGAGAAATGAAAAGTCGGATACGAGTATCAGCCGACGACGACGAAAATAAAAGATCTCAAATAGGAAAAATCTCAACAGCTGAGCAAAATTCTGCTGGATATTAACAAAAACAACCTGTCAGGGAGAGTTCACAGTTCATATTCACAAAAAAAGAACCAGCAGGAAAATCACACCAGTAGGTAATAGGAAGCAACAAAGATTGAGGGTTCTCTTTCTGACTTAGTCTGCACTGGTTAGGAACTTCTTAAACATAAGTTCAGCACAAAAACAGCTGTGCCAACGGAGATGGCGCAAATTTCCTGTAAACAGCGTGCCAAACAAAATGAACTCTTGTTACTCAGACACCATTTATAAAGGTGTCTATCAGAGGTCCACTTTCCACAATTTACAGGGTACCCTATCAGGTAACGGGAACATCACAACCTTTATTTGTTGCCATCTAACTATTGGTTAAGTTCACTTTTGCCAACTGTCACCCCCAGCAGGCTGCCATACCTTCTCGTCGAGCTGCCGGCAGCCACCCTGAAGGGCGGCAACAGCCTGCTTCCAGCAGGTCCCGGACTGCGGCATGGATATCCTCTCCACAGCCTGCCGGTACTGGTCTCTCCCCTCACGTTCCAGCTCTGTGAGAGCCACATCGCTGTGCAATGGCTCCTCAAAACTGGACTCCGACTGGCACCGACATGCCGCCACCAGAAGCAGCAGCAGTACAGAAGTTGCTGTTGCCATAGGGAATTTGTGATCTGCATTTCAAAAAGAACACCATGTAACAACTTCAACAAAACTTTCTTAAATCATAATTTCTATTAAGTAGACACACTGCAACCTGCAACAAATTAACTTGGAATCATTATTTCACGCAGTTCCAGAATTAGAATTCCATCTTCCAGTGCTTATTACACACTCGTCTGCCGTAACCTCAAATTGTTGTCTACAAGTACCTTGATATCCTAACATCACCAGGAAAAATATTATGAGGACAAAAAGATTAATGTAAAATAGTTCCACTTGTGATAAGAGCTGTGTTAAACGCTTAAAGCACGATTGCACTGAGGCAACAACCCAGCATGGTGCATACTACATGGAGCAATTCGACTAGGCTGACACAAAACGAGCCTCAGGTGACACTGCATCACAGTCTTTGCAAATTGTTGCCTGTCCGAGCTACCCAGTTGCCAACAAGAAACAATTTGTTACACCTCATCACCAGCTGTCGCCAGACCGTGGAGCTTTCATGCGTGATGTGAAGTGGACGATTGACAAAGCAATTTATTCAAGATTATCATAATTATAATGAAATAATAAGCAACCAGTTGCGTAAAAGAAATTTAATTTCTTATCAATTTCGGGCACTTAGTGCCCTTCTTCAGAAGATTAAACCTATCGCATTATTTGAGAGTGTCAATAATAAAGTGAGTGAACTACATAACCATGGCGTTTTGCTGTATCCACTTTATTATTGACACTTGAAAATAATACAATGGTATAACCTTCTGAAGAAGGGCACTAAGTTCCCAAAACTGGTAAAAAAATTAAATTTCTTCTATGTAATTGTTTGCTTATTATTTCATTATATACGGCTAGTTGCTGAAGTTGAATAAAATACTATCATAATTCACGTAAACTGTGGGACATAGAACGACTGACAACGAAGATAATTGATTAAAAAATAATAACCTAGGACAGCTTGCCAAAAAAATATGGTCGTAGTGCTTCGGGAGCAAAGACGAAAAAATTAAGAATTTATGGACAACTTTCCATTGCAACTGTATACAAACTTACCAACAGTCAATAAAAATGGTACATCCCACGAGAAAGGAGGAAAACGGTTGGCATATGAAGTACTACACTGAAAGAAAAAAATTCGCAACACCAAGAAGTACACTACTGCTCATTAATTTCAATACACCTGATAAATGACATCTAGTTCTCTGTAGATAAGGACTAATACTGTGGGTTCAGTTGAGGAAGCACAGGAAAAGTACAACAGTTGTACATGCCATGATTTTTGTTTGTGGTCATCAAGATACAATAGTATCCAACAAACAATGTTGTGTACATAAAGATTATGTACCTATCTGATATGTTTGTTTACCTATTTGCCGACAGACACTGCATTTGGTGCACCTGACTTGTTCCCTGTTGTGATGTGATATCTGCAGTGAACAGCAAGCATTGCTCCGGTACATAACATATGGTTCCTGCATGTTAGTTCCTTCGTGACACTGAAGTGTGGACATAACTAGTATTGCTCCACGTGTGGAGATATCTGTAAAAAAAAGTGCTGCAATTGTAGCACTTACCCAAGCAGTTTCATCTATTTGCCAAATCGCGAAACAGTATAGTTTGTCTATAGGGGGAGTGCAGAAGACAACAGGTAGCAATAAGGGCATACCACGACCCGGAACTTCGTAAAACAACTAAAAATGATGATAAATATATTATAATTACCAGTAAGAGAAATAGAATCAAAACAGAGCCCCAAATTCGTGCAGAATTGGTAGAAATGAACATGACAACAATATCTGTTGCAACAGTAAAAAGGAGACTAACTGAAGCCAGCTTGAAAGGATGTGCCACAGCAAGAAAACCCCTTCTAAGGCCAATAAATAAGCGGAAGAGACTTGAATGGGCTAGAAAACATCATACTTGGACATTGAAGAGTGGACAAAGGTGTTATTCACCAATGAATAGAAGTTCGAGATTTTTGGAACCGGAAGGAGAATATTTATTCGGCGATTTGTAGGGGAAACGGTAGCCCAGCAGGGTGTTCTACCTACAGTTAAACACATTTTGGAGATGTTTTGCTGGAGATAGAGTTGGCGACATTGTGAAAATACAAGGAAGTATGGATCAGAAGCAGTACCACCACATACATCAGTATCGTGCAATACGAAGTGGATTGTGCTTATTAGCGAAAGGATTGACCTTACAACAGGATAATGAACATCAGTCGGCATACTGTATGAACTACACTGCATCAAAGGAAAAACAGAAAATACTGAATGATATGGTATAGCCATCCCAAAGCCCCGATTGTAATCCCATTGAAATGGTCTGGGATGATGAGGACAGACGTATCAGGGAAGTTAATATATCCAGCAAGGAATGTCTCTGGAATATTGTTAAGGATGTGTGGAATCATGCTGTAACATTTGTGAGCAATAGTCACCTTTGAGACTGAATGTGGTGAGATGATGTTAGTCAAGACTGCCTTTAAGATGACAAAGGACATGTAAAAGGGCTACAAGAAACTGGACGTTCCTTTTGCAATAATGCAGAACACTTGCAGGAATGTAGCCACTGTACACAATTGCTGGCAACTGTAGTCAGGAGAATGTTTGGTCAAACAAAGACTCGGCTCCGGACAGCCACATGGCTCTACCGAGCAACATGCAGCATCTGCAGCAGCAATTTGAGCAGCAGTTGTCACCACAGATACACAACAAACTGTTACAAATTGGTTACTTCAACGACAGCTCCGAGCCAGAAGCCTTGTAGCGTGTAATCCACTGACCCCAAACCATTGCTATCTGTGACTTGTGTGGTGTCAAGTGAGAGCTTATTGGAGGGTAGGATGGAGGCCTCTTTTGTTTAGGGATGAAAGCTGGTTCAGCCTCAGTGCCAGTGTTGGCTGTGTGTTGGTTAGAAGCAGCCCAGTTCAGGGTTTGCAACCAACCTGTCTGTGTATTAGGCACATGGGACCTACACCTGGAGTTATCGTGTGGGGTGCGATTTCATATGATGGCAGGTGCACTCCAATGGTTATACCATGTGCCCTGACTGCAAATTTGTACGTCAGTCTGATAATTTGACTTGTTGTGCTGCCATTCATAACAGCAGTCCATTGTTGGTCCCCCCCCCCCCCCAAGAGGAACATTCACCCACATACCGCTATAACATAATTTATAGTGTGTCCACACATATTTCCTTTGCCTGCTCAATCACCATAATTGCCTCCAATCAACACATATGGGACAGCATTGGATGACAATTCCAGAGTCATTCACAAACAGCATTAACTGTCTCTGTACTGACCGAACAAATGCAACAGACATGGCACTCCATTCTACAAAGTGACATCCAGCATCTGTACAACACAACGCATGCACGTTCGCATTCAACATCTTGGCAGTTACATCGGTTATTAATGTACCTGCATTTCATGTTCATGATCTTGCAATGTTAATCACTTAAACATGTTATCTAGACAAATATATTCTCGAAAGTTCATTACTGGATATTAATTATGTTTAGATTTTTTTCCTGTCAGTGTGCGACACAAAATGCGTGCAATGACACCACTCTGTGATTCCTTTCATAGTAACAATACAAATAAGCCTAACAAAATGACATGAAAGGGTTGGTTGGTTTAAAAGGGGGTGGGGGGGACCAAACTGCGAGGTCATCGGTCCCTTGTTCCCAGTACAACAATTACCATAGGGAAAGAAGAAAACAAAGAAGACATACGGCATAACAACAGGAGAAAGGAAGAACCAGAAGAACGTCATAAGGACAACAAACAGTACAATGGACAAAAGAGGACAAGAAAACCACATAGATATGCTAGAAACAGGGAGAGGAGATTAAAAACAAGAAAGCTAAAAGAGAGAAGGCAGCCACTCTGCAACACATTAACACCTCCATCCTAAGAGCTCTAGGGTGGAGGACAATCAAATGATAAAACACACCCTCACGAATAAAACATAAAACTAAAGCTGCTTTTGAGGCATTGTTGCCCAACACCAAAGGTAGGGTGCTGGGAAAGTTAAAAGTTCGCCGCAGAGCAGCTAAAAGTGGGCAGTCCAGCAAGAGGTGGACAACTGTAATTTGGGAGCCACAGCGACAGTGAGCTGGGTCCTCTTGACGGAGGAGGTAACCATGTGTGAGCTACGTATGGCCAATGCAGATTCGACAAAGGACAACTGATTCCTTGCGAGAAGCAAGCAGGGGAGACTTCCATACATTCGCAGTCTCCTTAATGACACGCAGTTTGTTGTGCATACTGTTATGCCACTCCGTCTCCCGAAGCCGAAAAAACTTGCGGCGTAGGACCGAACGCAGGCCAGTTTCAGAGGTGCCCATCTCCAGGAGCCGTTTCTGTGTAGCCTACTTGCCCAGCATGTCAGCAAGTTTATTGCCTAGGATGCCGATGTGTCCTGGGGTCGACACAAACACCACTGAACGACTGGACTGTTTCAGGGCAGAGATGGACTCCTGGATGTTTGCTGCCAAAGGATGGTGAGGGTAGCACTGGTCAACAGCTTGTAAGCTGCTCAGGGAGTCCAAACAGAGAAGAAACGACTCCCCAGAACAGGAACGGATGTACTGAAGTGCACGAGATATGGCCACAAGCTCTGCAGTAAATACACTGCAGCCAGAGGGCAAGGAATGCTGTTCAATATGGCCTCTGTGTACATAGGCAAAGCCAACATTACCATCAGCCATCGAGCCGTCGGTGTAAACAAATTCAGAGCCCCAGAACATGTCAAGAATCAAGAGGAAGTGACAGCAGAGAGTGGTGGGGTTAAGGAGTCCTCAGGGCCATGCAAAAGGTCCAAACGAAGCTTCGGCCAAGGTGTACACCATGGAGGTGTACGTGAATGGACCTCAAGTAGAGGTGGTAAAGAGAAAGACTACAGTTTGGAAAGAAAGGATCGCATGTGAACCGCAATCATGAGCCCTGACCTGGGCCGTCGATGCGGGAGATGAACTGCCACAGCTGAGAAAAGGAGACAGTAATTCGGATGCTCAGGAGAACTACGAATGTGTGCAAGATAACCGGCAAGCAGTTGTGCATGTCGGATCCGCAATGGAGGGACTCCGGCCTCCACCAAGACATTTGTCAACGGACTCGTTCTAAAAGCTCCTATCACTAGGCGAACACCACAGTGGTGCACTGGGTCGAGAAAACGCAATGCTGAGAGCGCCGTCAAACCATAAACCAGACTCCCATAGTCAAGTTTGGATTGAACAAGGGCTCTGTAGAGCTGCAGCAGTGTACAGCGATCTGCATCCCAGTTGGTGTTGCTCAGGCAGCGGAGAGTACAGAGGTGCTGCCACCACTTCCGCTTAAGCTGAAGAAGGTGAGGTAGCCAAGTCAATCGGGTATCAAAAACCAGTCCTAAGAATCTATGTGTCTCCACTACAGTGAGTGGATCGTCATTAAGATAAAAGTTCAGGTTCCGGATGAACGGTATGACGCCGACAGAAGTGCATGACACACGACTTTGCGGCTGAAAACTGGAAACCGTGGGTAAAGCCCATGACTGCACCTTGTGAATGGCTCCCTGTAGGCACCGTGCAGCAACACTAGTATTGGAGGAGCAATACGAAATGCAGAAGTCATCTGCATACAGAGAAGGGGAGACTGATGGCCCTACAGTTGCTGCTAGGCAATTGATGGACACCAAAAATAGAGATACACTCAATACGGAACCCTGTTCTCCTGAATACAGGGGGATCTATGGGAGACACCAACTTGGACACGAAAAGTACGGAGCGACAGGAAGTTTTGGATAAAAATCGAGAGCAGGCCACGGAGACTCCTCTCATACAATGTGTCAAGGATATAATGTCGCCAGGTCGTGTCGCATGCTTTGCGTAATCAAAAAAGGCGGCAACCTGGTGTTGGCGTCTGGAAAAGGCTGTTCAGATGGCAGACTCGAGGGACACAAGATTATCAGTGGCAGAGCGACCCTGCTGGAAGCCACTCCGACATGGAGCCAGTAGGCCACGTGACTTCAGGACCCGACCCAAACACTGACACACCATAATTCCAGCACCTCACGGAGAACGTTGGTGAGGGTGATGGGACGATAGCTATCCACAGAAAGCGGATTTTTAGTGGGTTTTAGTGCCGGAATGATGGTGCTCTCCAGCCACTGCAATGGAAAGATGACATCGCACCAGATCCAGTTGAAGATGACGATATATGACTTTTACTCAGACAAGGTGTTTAATCATCTGACTGTGGATCCGATCTGGTCCCGGAGCTGCGTTGAGGCAATATGCAAGGGTGCTGAAAAGCTCAGACTCTGTAAATGGGGCATTATAGGGTTCACTGTGGCGTGTAGTGAATGAGAGGACTTTCCTTTCCATCCGCCATTTAAGGGTGCGAAAGGCTGGGAGGAAGTTCTTCGACGCAGAGGCTCGAGCACAGTGCTCTGCAAAGTGCTCGGCAATCGCGTTTGTGTCAGTAAAGAACATGCCATTGATGTTAACGCAAGGGACACCTGTTGGGGTCTGGAACCCAAAATTACGTCTTATCTTCGTCCAGACTTGGGATGGTGACATATGGCACCCAATGGTCAACATTTACCTCTCCCAACACCCCTTTACCGTCGTTTTATAAGCAGGCGAACATGGGCACGGAGTTGCTTAAAGAATATGAGGTGCTCTATGGAAGGGTGCCACTTACGTCGCTGCAGAGCTCGCCGATGTTATTTAATTGCCTCAGCGACTTCCAGTGACTACCAAGGGACTTTCTTTCGCCGGTGACACCCTAGAGAACAAGGGATCGCATTTTACGCAGCAGGAATTATTGTTGTAGTGACCAGCTCAATCACAACATGGATGGCACCACGTGGGGGGGATTCAAGGGTGACAGGGGTGGTGAAGGCTACCTACCCTGCCTTGTTTAAAGCCCATCTGGGTAGGCGTCCGTGGGCATGATGCCGGGACAGTGACAGGAAGATGGGGACGACCACGCAGGTTGTCATGTGCTCTCCAGTGGATAGATGGGAGGAGTCCTGGGCTGCAAATTGATAAATCAATGGCCGAGTAACTTCCATGAGCCACACTGAAATGTGTGGCGGCCCCAGTATTTACGAGGCAGAGGCTGAGTTGGGACAGTAAATATTCGATATTTCTGCCACAGCCAGTAAGCATGGTGCTACCCCACAAGTGGTTATGGACATTAAAATCTCCCAAAAGTAGAAAAGGTCTAGGGAGTTGATCAATCAGTGCGGCCAATACGTTCAGGGGTACCGCACCATCTGGAGGGAGATATACATTGCAGACAGTTATTTCCTGTGCCGTTGGTATCCTGACAGCCACAGCTTCAAGAGGAAATTGAATGGGCACAGGTTCACTACACACCGAGTTCAGGACTTACACGCAAACTCCACCTGACATTGTATTATATTCACTACAGTTCTTGTAATATTCCCCTGTACCTGTGAAGGACAGGGGTCCGCATTGCCAGGAACCAGGTTTCCTGGAGGGCAATGCAGAAAGCAGGTGTAAAGCTTGCCAGTTGCCGTAGCTCAGCCAGCTGGTGCAAAAAACCGCCGCAATTCCACTGGAGGATGGTGTGATGGTGAGACTGGGAAGGCATGAAACTCTCAGTGGGGTAGTCTATGCCTCACAGTCACCTGCTGCAACTGACTTATTTCCTGAACAGGCTATATCCAGTGTGTCTGAGGGTCTGGTGAGATCTAGGTCCTCAGCAGAACCCAGTATCTTCACCTCATCCTCAGACACAGCGCTTGTAGGCAGTGGTGGTGTGGGTGCCAATGCAATTTCCTTGGTCTTTGGGGTCTTCTTTCGGGATTTCTCTCGCTGATCCTTTGGTTTGTCTGGCTGTGAGGGCGTCACTGATTCAGTCTCTGGGACTGAGGATGATAATGAAGCTCTACGACCAGCTGCTTTTGGGCATTTCAGCCACTGACGGGTGTCTTCTTTCTCCTAGCAGAAACCTGGGAAGGGAGTGACCTAAGGGACATCTTCCTAGCGAGAGGAGCCAAAGAAGACTTAAGCTTCTCCAGTTGAGATGTGGGGATTGGTGTCTCCAATGGTTGGAGGCACAGTGCTCCTGAGGTAGGTGGTGCGGGACCAACAGGGAGGGAAGTGCCCCCCCCCCCCCCCCAAATCAAGGGGGAAGGTGTTGTATTCCGGCTCTGAGAGCCGATTGGAATTTGAAGATCTGATGGGGCTACAACTGTTCTCGTAGCGGAGGCATAAGACAAGGCTACTTGTTCTACAAAAAACTGAGGCTTCATCGAGACAAAAAAGTCCCCAACAGCTCTTGTACATACGAGGTACCAGGGCGAATGAGGTTCGCTGTCATCCTTAGCCTGGTGTTCCTCCTGGTGTGGCCAGGGAGGGAAACGGTTTAGGATCATACTTCCTTGCATTGTACTGAGACTTTGAACACTTAGAGACTACTGGTGTTTTCTCACCAGCAACTGATGATGTGGTACACTTCATCACACATCATATGCCCTGACGCCACCCACTCCGACCAGGGGCCCTCTCCACAGGTGCCACCCAGCTGCAGCAAAGGTCACCTGGCAGGAGGGCCATTGCCGGGAGTCCAGATGCCCCAGGGTGACGGGCATCTACTTGTTGCCATACATGGGGAGTTAACGGCGCAGGCATCAGCAGAGGGATCCATGTGTGGTCAGGGGACTACAATCAACAGGGTACAAGGCAGCCCCACCACAACGAACTGGTGCAAAGAATTCCACGGTCCTCGTCGGCACAGAAAACGACACTGCATAGTGGGTGAAGGAAAATGCACCCAGGAAGGCGTTCTTACTCAAGAGATGGAGGATGAGCGGGACTGCAATGCCACAACGAGAAAGTGGGCTAAAGATCCAATGCACGATGCACCATGTAAGGAGCCCTTCCCCAATTGGCTTGCTCTTCGAGAAAATTTTGAAAAATGGAGGTCAAACCCTACAGGGGGCCATCACATAAAGGCCAAAATGTGTGATACTCCTTTTAGTCTCCTCTTATGACAAACAGGAATATCTCGGGCCTATTCTAACACCCGGGTCTGATGGGTGGGTCATGAAAGCCGAATTTTGCTACACTGTAATCACATGTACAGCAAGTATTTTCATCCAATACAGATCAGATGTGCTACGTCACTAGAGCAGTGAGCAAAGTTTTACATTAGAATACTCGAGTTTCATTCCAGGACTAAGTGATTTTTTTATCTGTCCAGTAAAAGTGTAGAATACACTGCTTCTTTGTTGGTATACACCTTACAACAACTGTTTTTCTAACACTGAAAACAGCAGTTATTCATCAAGACATGTCAGAAATATTCATAAAGAATAATCAGTTAAAAATAGACTACTTGTCATATGACGGATATAAAAACAATACTTATCAATGTGGAGATGTTAAACATACATACTATATTGAAAAGTACAGTCAGTTGCAGTTTTTTAAATACATTATTAGTGACAACATGTCTCTCGGTTCTACATTAGTATTAAATAATTGATTGTGTTTTGTATGAGATATGCTGTCATTGCTGCATAACAATTAAGAAGTCAGATATCAATTCACACACTCTACAATTAGAAATAAAGAAAGGAAAGAAAAAAGATATACGCTTCCACCATAATTGAATTCTTGAACAAATGTGGGAGCAGTAAAATATTTATTCAATAACAACTGTATGGATCCGCAAAGCCAAACAGTGTTATGACAACAATTCTGGGTGAAGCAATCCGTAATTATTATATGGCAGTTAGAAATCCTGCAGACACTAAATGTCCTGCACGAGGAACAACCACCAAACACTCTCTTCACAATATTACCATTTGGATCTCACTGACAATATTCAATTATTCTAGGAAAAAATACATATTTACATACATTTTATATAGTAATATAAGACACGTCAGAGTCACAACAGTGTGTTGAGATTTTTTAGAGATGCCTGTACTTTAAAATCATGGATATATTGCTGTACATAAAAATGGATGAAAATTTGAGAAAAGGTGTTTTTCACAGTTCCAACGTAAACTGGAAGTCAAAGGACGGATCTGACAATAACATAAATGAAACTTCCTGGCAGATTAAAACCATCTGCCAAAGAGGGACTTGAATCCAGAATGCTTGCCCTTCATGATCAAATTGTCTACCAACTGAGCCTACCACGACTCACAACATGCTCTCAAAGCTTTACTTCAGCAGTAGCCCTTTCCTGCCTTTGAAAGGCAAAGATACCAGGTTAGAGTCCCAGTTCGGCACACAGCGTTAATCTTCCACGGAATTTCAAATTGGAGCACACACTGCTGCAGAGTGAACATTAATTTGGTATAACAAACATTTGCAGCCATGTGATATGAAAGCATTGAGCAACACAAAGGTTTATATTACAGTCTTCACAACAACACTACTGTTATATTTTTACTTTCAGCCCGTGTGCATCATGTACACACCTGTATAATGCGCAATTCCTTATTGGATCTTGTTTCTTCACAATATGTGGAAGAAGTGATGAAAAATTATTCCGTTCCCATAAGAAGTCTGGGACTAGTGTTTGAAGATGGATGATCTGATGCTTTTAAGGCAAAATCATCTTTTTGATGGTTCAAAATTATCATCTTTGTAACAGCAATTCAGACAGAATGTGGCTTCTTCTTACTACCTTATATAATGAAAAGGAAAACTGCATTTCATCAAACAAATTATATAAAATGGAAAAATACTACTCTGTAATATTTTCACTCTTTTCACTTGCTAGGCTGTTATCAATTCTCTCCATCATGTTTGTAACCACAACAGCCATTAGCTTTGACATCTCCAGAGCTCTCGTATATTCAGTCAATATGCTATTATTCTCCCTTCTTTGAAAAGCAGCATTTCCCCCTTTTCAGCTTTCTATTATGAAACGTTTGAGAGATGCCTTTGAGACAGCCACACAGTACTGTGTGGATCAATCCTTTGAGGCCAGCCAGTTGAGGAGAAGTTCAATAACTATCAATTGGAAAGAATAATCTATGTTCAGCAGTAGCATAATAGCTGCCACTACAGTTTGAGTTCAAGTATATTTTGTCAAACTTTGTAAAATTTCCCACGTATACAATTAAAGACAACACACATCCCGTTTGGGACTAACAAAGTGTAAATGAACCATGCAAGAACCTCGCAACAACACTGTATTCATTTCCTTTGCTGTTTATTGGAATTCGCACCAAAATTCTATATTTAAATGTGTACACTGTTGTACTGTGCTGTTACATCTTCACATCACTACATTAAAAAATCTACCTCAGCCCTGTGTGTTTGATATTAAAAAGTACCTGGTATCATGTATCTCCACATGCGTGCACAATGCTGTTTAACTTTCGGCCCAGCAGTTTATCGTGTAACTTCTACACTTCACTCTCATGTGTCTTGGCCACCCCACGTTTAAACTTCATACAGAGACCAAGCACGTGGTCTGATCAACACACCATTCATGCGACAATATCTACTATTCCATTCAATACTATCAACTATTCCATTTGCACTGGTGACATGAGTTCCCCCCTACCAGCAGCAGCCTAACACAAATGGTGACTCAACAAATTTTACTCAGCTTTAGGTCAATAATTATTTGTAAGCAATGGAAAATGACTGCTAGGACAAAACCAGTTTAGCGATTTCAATATTTCATGAGTAACTGCAACAATCTTTATTGTCTACAAAAAAGTGCTCACTGACACTCTCTATCAGTATTGACATAAGTGTGAACACAACATGTAAAAGTGTTACAAAGAACAACCTTGTGTGTTGTGAAGAACTGCACTGACCCTGCTTGACCCATTTTATTTTTCCCTCCATACCGTATGCAAAATGGTGCATTCATAGCTGACCATCTCCTTGGCCATCTGGATAACTCCAAAGTGAAGAGAGGATAATAACCATAACCTTAAAGGAAACTGGCATATTAGCTATATGACAAAACACTTATCGGGTTTGCCAAGCAAAATCGTTCCTTCAACACAGAAGCCAATTCCTTAACTACTTCAATACATTCTTTGGTTTTAATAATGGCTTCTTTGCAGAATATGTTCCAGAGGTACTCAAAAATAATTTTTTCTTAAAAAATCACTGTACAAAAAGAAAGAGAGCAAAATTATCTTTTATATCCTATGACACTTGTAATGCCATATTATAGAGTGGAAATTTCATCGATGAAGTGGGGGCAAAGTTTACAGTTAACCTCAACAAAGAAGAAGAATATGATGATATCTTCTCAAATACTACGTAGGTTTTAAAATTAACTACTGCTTCTAATCTCACTACAAAAGATCGATTCCTTCATTGAACTACTGTGTAACGGCTGTTAAAACTACAAAGCTTACTTTTAGCAGAATTATTGTGTGAGTAACTGTTAAACAACATAATGTACGGTAGCAAATGTGGGAGCAATGACACACCATTTAATAAATTACAACTGTACGGATCCGCAAAGCCAAACAGTGTTATGACAACAATTCTGGGTGAAGCAATCCGTAGTTATTATATGGCAGTTTGAAATCCTGCAGATACTAAATGCCCTGCACGAGGAACAACTGCCACATACTCTCTTCACTATATCACAATCTTGCATCCCACCAATGGCATTGTAGTAACACAAGGAAAAGAAAAAAAATAGTTATCTACTGTGTGTAGCAAAACATGTATTCTTTAACCACTTTCGCACTTGCTGATTGAGCAAACTACATGAAATATTAATTACACTAAGAAATATCTTCTACTGAACAGTTTGCTCTGTTACAATTCTTTCATTCTGATCAAACAGCTGGTGTTATAATGCTGACATCAACAACTGATCACTTTTCAGGAAACAACTTCACACAATACTGTGTCGGAACTTTTTTTAAGTCATACAACATATTAATAAGTGTGTGTGAAAAATTAAGTTATTGAGGTTTTTCTAATCTCACTGCAAGAGATCGATTCAATCACTGAACTACTGTGTAAAGGCTGGTACAGCTACATTGATTACTTTTAGCAGTGTTATTGTGTCCGTAATCAAACAAAAGATTTTCGTATCGGTTAAACAAAATAATTAATGGTAGCAAATGTGGGAGCAATGAGACACCATTTAATAAATTACAACTGTACGGATCCGCAAAGCCAAACAGTGTTATGACAACAATTCTGGGTGAAGCAATCCGTAGTTATTATATGGCAGTTTGAAATCCTGCAGATACTAAATGCCCTGCACGAGGAACAACTGCCACATACTCTCTTCACTATATCACAATCTTGCATCCCACCAATGGCATTGTAGTAACACAAGGAAAAGACAAAAAATCATTATCTACTGCGTGTAGCAAAAGATGTACTGTTTAACCACTTTTGCACTTGCTGATTGAGCATACTACATGAAATATTAATTACACTAAGAAATATTTTCCATTGAACAGTCTGTTCTGTTACAATTCTTTTATTACGATCAAACAGTTGCTGTGATAATGCTGACATAAACAACTGATCACTTTTCAGGAAACGACTTCACACAATACTGTGTCAGAACTTCTTATTAAGTCATACTACATATTAATAATTGTGTGTGAAAATTTAAGTTATTGAGGTGTTTCTAATCTCACTACAAGAGATCAATTCAGTCACGGAACTACTGTGTAAAGGCTGGTACAACTACATTGCTTACTTGTGGTGTGCGTACTGTAAGACCTTCGGTACACACACCATCAGATTATTTGACTTGTTGCTCTAACGAAGTAGGCGAGTGTCAGCAATATGTCTCGTGGTCTTATCGTGACGTGTTTATCTTCTGCCGTTAGGTCAGGCGATAGAAATGCCACTTGCACGCTTAGAGTAGCAGATTGACGGTGACCAACTTTAAACAGAACTTGATTAATTTTCACACACATTTATTAAAATAATAAAAAGCATAAAAATAACTTAACTTGGTTCTGGATGCTATTTACAATTGACAATATGAAGTTCCATTGGTCTTGATACTTGACAAAGTGTCTATACATTTCTCTTCATGGCTATGTACAGGAATATGATAATCTTATTAGGCGCAGACTGAAACTTGACTATAGACTGGTACAGACAAAAGTAGACTAATGCAGACTGAGTAATCGGAGGTCTGCACACTCGTTATAATACCTCGAGCGTTCAGGTATCACTGCGCGAGTGTGATCCGCAAGGAGAAAAGGTTCTACGTTAGCAGCAATCTCATTGGCTGCGTTACATATTTTAATACACGGATCGGCGGAAACAGAATTTGGCCTGTCTCTAAGACAGCGCCGTCTCGTAGTGCGGAGACAGACGAGTGCTGCGCCTGCGCTGTTGTGCTTAGCGGGGCGCCCTCTAGTGGGAAAGTTGTGTACGCACTGACTACGTGGAACTATGTACACAACATTACTTTTAGCAAAGTTATTGTGTGAGTAATCAAACAAAAGATTTTCGTATCTGTTAAACAAAATAATTTATGGTAGCAAATGTGGGAGCAATGAGACGCCAGTTAATAAATTACAACTGTATGGATCCGCAAAGCCAAACAGTGTTATGACAACAATTCTGGGTGAAGCAATCCGTAGTTATTATATGGCAGTTTGAAATCCTGCAGATACTAAATGCCCTGCACGAGGAACAACTGCCACATACTCTCTTCACCGTATCACAATCTTGCATTCCACCAATGGCATTGTATTTACACAAGGAAAAGAAAAAAAATAGTTATCTACTGTGTGTAGCAAAACATGTATTCTTTAACCACTTTCGCACTTGCTGATTGCTACATGAAATATTAATTACACTAAGAAATATCTTCTACTGAACAGTCTGCTCTGTTACAATTCTTTCATTCTGATCAAACAGCTGGTGTTATAATGCTGACATCAACAACTGATCACTTTTCAGGAAACAACTTCACACAATACTGTGTCAGAACTTTTTTAAAGTTATACAACATATTAATAAGTGTGTGTGAAAAATTAAGTTATTGAGGTTTTTCTAATCTCACTGCAAGAGATCGATTCAATCACTGAACTACTGTGTAAAGGCTGGTACAGCTACATTGCTTACTTTTAGCAGTGTTATTGTGTCCGTAATCAAACAAAAGATTTTCGTATCTGTTAAACAAAATAATTCATGGTAGCAAATGTGGGAGCAATGAGACACCATTTAATAAATTACAACTGTACGGATCCGCAAAGCCAAACAGTGTTATGACAACAATTCTGGGTGAAGCAATCCGTAATTATTATATGGCAGTTTGAAATCCTGCAGATACTAAATGCCCTGCACGAGGAACAACTGCCACATACTCTCTTCACTATATCACAATCTTGCATCCCACCAATGGTATTGTAGTAACACAAGGAAAAGAAAAAAATCATTATCTACTGTGTGTAGCAAAACATTAAGAAATTGGTATCGTAAGAGATCTTTTACAATTTTCCACTCATATTTTCATCATAATAGAAATCACTGAAATTAGAAACATAATATTCAAAATAAAACACAATCAGCATTACATATATATTCATAAAGTTGAAGTACACTTATATGACTTGTTTCAATTTGAATACGCTTAATGACATTTGATAACACACTATCACTAAATGTACAAGGTGTTGTATTGGATCTTCATATAGGAAGTTTCTATTACTTTATTAATTGGTACAGTCAAATTATTTATTACTACACGTACGAGTTCCTCAAAGGAAATTTTTTTTTTTTTGTGACTCGTTGTTCACTTTTCGTAAGTCTGTCGAGCTGTTGTTGCGATGTTACTATTAGATTCCATACAGCTTGATTTAAGGCAGAATGACTTTAATCCGGATTTACATATAATTTCATTTCCCTCTTTTGTGTCTCCACCATTGAGACTTGTTGATATGCTTGATTGTTTGAGTTGAATAAAATTGAGCAATCATATAAAACGATTGTTCGTCCTCGATCCATAAAGAGGATGTGATGGCATTGTTTTATTGAACTGAAATACTGCAATAAATTTCTTCGGCCTTGTTCGTTGGATGTGTAAAGACTGTTGTATATTCTGACTTCCCAACTCTATTAGTGAAGTATGTTCTGAAGTAACATCTGCACCATCCATTTCGTCTGTTACAGCAATGGACGACGTGGATGTGCTCCGAGTTCGTTTCTGATTTCTCTGCAAGGATGAAGAGAAATCTGTTGCTTTGATTTTGTTTGCAAAAGAGTCTAATGCAATTTGTAATGTCTTTATAACACCTCGAGTATTGGCTTTGGATGAACACAGTGTGTGTCCAATCCAATTCTCTAAATTGGATACACAAGTAATTAATGATGTTGTCTGAGGTGATTTTTCCCATTCCCCCTTCAATTTGCAGTCATCATCATCATCATCATCTTGGACAGTTTCCAGCCACTGGCTGGGTCTGTCAGGAACACAAGCCTCTCCATCGTGTTCTGTCTTTCCACCATTCCCCCTCTTCCACCTTCGTCCAGTTCTCTCCTCTTCTCATCACACATTCCTTCACTCCCTTCACCCATCTATCTCTTGGTCTTCCCCTGGGCCTCTTCCCCTCCAGTTGCAGATCAAACATCCTCTTTGGAATTCTTCCCTCATCCATTCTCTTCATGTGTCCATACCACTGCAGTCTTGATTTTTCTATCCTGTCCTGTGCTGGTTCCTCCTTTAGTCTTTCCCTCACATACACATTTCGCAATCTGTCTCGTCTTGTTACACTCAACCTGCTCCTCTGGAACTTCATTTCACTAGCTTGTATTCTACTTTTGTCGTTTTTGTGCATTACCCATGTCTCACTTCCGTATGCCAATATGGGGACAAAGTAGGTTCGGTATATAATTCCCTTGGATTTCTGTGGCACCTCCTTGCTCCAAATAAGCCCCCTAATGCATTTGAAGAACTGCCCTGCTTTTCTGCACCTTTCATTTATTTCCATTGCATTTCCCCCCTTACTTTCAATCATGCTTCCCAGGTACTTGAAGTTCTCTACCACTTGTAGTTTTTCCCCTCCACAAGTTATATCCACATTTGGCCTATTCTTCTTCCTTGTTGTGACAATTATTTCACTTTTCTTTGCAGAGAAATGCATTCCATATTGTGCTGCCGTTGCCTCCCATACATCTAACTGCTCTTGCACCTCCTTCTCGCAATTTCCCCATAACATCAGGTCATCGGCAAAAAGCACTGCTTTCATTTTATGATCTCCAATTGCATCTGATACTTGCTGTAGGATTTCATCCATAACAATAATAAACAATAAAGGCGAAAGTGCACTTCCCTGTCGCAGCCCATTTTCCAGCTTGAACCATGCAGTACGTTCCCTCCCCACTTTCACACAACTCTCACTTCCCTCATACATTTTTCTGACTTTTCGTGTTATCTCTTCGTCTATCCCTTTTGCGTTCAGCACATCCCAGAGCTTGTCCCTATAGATACTGTCATACGCCTCCTCAGTATCTAGAAAGGCCATGATTAAGTCCTTCCTGTACTCATAGTGCCTTTCCTGCAGTTGCCTTACCGAAAATATGAGGTCTGTTGTTGATCTTCCCGGTCTGAAACCATACTGCTCCTCTTGCAGTCTACTTGCAATACTGCTTCTTATTCTCTTCTCCAGGATCTTTTCATAGATTTTTCCACAGTGGCATAGCAGGGTGATTCCTCTGTAGTTCTCACATCTCCTTTTATCCCCTTTCTTGAAGATCGGGACTATAATTCCTTTCTTCCAATCCTCAGGAATTCCACCCTCAGCACTCTGTATAGCCACTGGGTTCCTACTTCTCCTGCTGCTCGTATCATATCCACTGTTACTTCGTCCCAACCTGGTGCCTTGCCCCCTTTCATCCTCTTTATGGCTTCTTCCACTTCATTCCAAGTTAGATCATCAATTTCCCCACCATTATAATCGTCTGCTGCCTTAGGCTCTCCATCGCCGTTAGTTACCCGCTTGACGGCATTCAACAGATCTTCAAAGTACTCCTTCCAAATCTTTTTGAGCTCATTCAATTTGCAGTAAAGTTTGTAAACGTTCAATTTGATATTTCTTTTCAAAGTGAGAACGTAACCATAAAATGAATTTAGACATTCTTGAGGATTGTCAAATAAATTAATAATTTTAACTAATAGACTTACAATTTCAATTACGTCTATTGTTAGTCTGTCAGTATCGTCGTCGTCACTTGTTAAAGTTGTTATTTTTGTTTTCTTAAGGGGAGTTACCTCTTTTTGTTCTTCTGTATCAGAAGTTTTTCTCTTATGTCCTGTGTCTATATCTTTTGCTGGTTTCGTTGGTCTTGTATCGTCTTCGTCTGAATAGTCAGAAGATTCTGATGAAATGTCCTTTTTAGACATATTAAAAAATAATTTATGTCTTTTTGAGTTGGAGTAAAGTTTTTAAATTGTACTTCTCAAGTAGTAATAATACATCTGTGAAAAAATTACATTTACAGTATTTTATAAATCACATTGTGTTCCTTGATTTACAGAAGGTATTAAATGTTTAGTGAAAATACTTTCAATGCATTCTGCAAATGTAGCAGTTAAACATATACTACAAAATAAAATATCACTCATTTGTAATATAGTTTCAAAATAATGAGCTTTTGATGTACAAAGTATTTTTTGAGTAGTAAACCCATATTGATCCTGAGTCGGTTGTTCAGTTAAATATAATACATTACTAGGTCGACTCACAAAATGGTTATTAGTCAGTATTCGTAATTTTCCTTCATCTTGAGTGTTAATAACAATATTTAAATAACAAATGTACACAATACATTGTATAGAAAAGTTTTACGCATATGGTCATAATGTCCAAGACAGTAATTGTGTGGTTGATTAAGTGATATTAATAATTTACATTCACAATTTTAATCCTATATTGTAATTTACACATTGTATCAAATCGTGTCCACGTTATTAAATCTTTATCTTTTAATGAACAAATTTGCATAAAATGATCATATCTTCTAAAAGCGATAGCACTCCAACTAAAATGTCTTTCAAATTCTTTGTTTCTAGTAAATAATTTATAAGTGGTATTTGGTGCAGATTTCATCACAGCATTGTCATATAAACAGCTTGGCCATCCCAAACCTTTTAATACTATTGTTTGTCCACCATACTGCAAGTCTCTTGTAGATACAGGTACTTTTTCGTCAACACATGCGCCCCAGTCTGCACGACAACTATTAAATTGGTCATCAGATTCTCTACTATGAATTTGAGATAGTTCTTCGCCGCCATCACTATCACTTTCAAAAATTAAGCGACGTACAGCTTGGTTATTAATGTTCTGTCTCGGAGGAAACGATTCATCGCTCAGTAATGAAAGACTGTTATTACTTTCATTGGAATTGGACGAACTCATTGTATCGCTCCGAGATAAAGCGCACTAATTAAAATAATATAATAAATACCTTTGTTATTACTTTCCGTCTTTAAAAAGCTGCAGATCCCCTTTTCTATTATATTATATTAATACTGTAAATGCCAACATCAGGAATTTTGTCCTGTACATCTGATAATTTGGCTTACAATGCTTTGAAGTAAAGAATCAGTATGACACACTTGCATTTTGTCACTGGCATTGTCTTCCTACTTGGAAATGTGTTTGGCACACCTGTTCACCTGTACGACCACTTCCACCAAGTCTTCATGATCACCAGTTAAACGGTAACTAAACAACAATAAAAGACTTTTCAACCTGCTCCTCAGTAAAGAGTATAATGAACACTAATACTCTCAGGGTGGCCCAGCAGCAACAGCTGGTCAATTAGCAGACTTTGTAAAATGAGGGAAACAAATTCTAATGAAACTCTGTTCTAGTTTTGTCTCTTCCAAATCTAATTTTGAACAACACAACAGACAACAGAATGCAGGAACTCTGTAGGTTACTGCCATAAAATCTGAACAAAACATAGCATGCTGGGCATTCCATAGATACTAACAAAGCACATCACACTCAAGGAACTAATGTTACTGATTTTAAAAAGGAATGCTAACTGTATTATAAGCAAGAATATTAATTTCAATGGCACACATGATAGGAAGATAGCCTGCCACAACATATTATAATTAACACAGCATATTAGCTAGTTTGGCGAACTGTCATAAACAAAGCAAGCTCAATGGAGAGAATAAGGAGAAGAGTGGAGAAAAAATGGGCGGGTGCATTGGCAGAGGGTGGCAAACAAAGAGGATGTGAGTCTTCCACCCTCTTCACTTGCCACCCTCTTCCAATGCACCCACCCATCTTTCCCTGCTCTTCTCCTTTCTTATTCCTTTTTTCCCACCTTCCTGTCCCATAACGCTGCGCCTGTCAGCATTCTAATCCCTGCACACTCTGCCAGACAGCACTCCCAGCCCCCACAAATACACCGCTATCCTCTTCCCCGCTCCTTCAGACTGCTACTTCCATTCCAAGTGAGTTGCATTCTGGTCTGAACTGCCAGAGTTGGGGGTCATGTGTGCGTGAGATGTGCTTCCTTGTGTGAATTGATGATGTATGTTTCTCTTTCTTCTTCTCGTGAAGGCTGTGGCAAAACGCTAACTGTCTGAGTGCCTCAACTGTGCCCATCTGCAACTTAACCTGTCATCTCTACAGTAAATAGCAATCCACCTTTTCCTACATTGCTAACTCAAGTCGTATCAGCTGTAAACTGAAAAATTGAGTTCTAATTCTGCGCTGAGTTGTGGGCAGAAGCTTTTCTGTCTCAAGGAAAATTATTATATTTGAACTGAAAATACATTCCAGAATACTGGAGCAAACTGATGTTAAGGTTATTGGTGTATTTATGTGGGTTTGTTCTTTTACCCTTATACTTTGGAGTCATCTGTGTTTTATCTAGGCTCTTTGAGACTTTGCGCTGGGTGAAAAATTCGTGACAAATGTTGGTTAAATAAGGGGCCAATGTTGTAGCATACTCTGTGTAGGACCAAATTGGGATTCCACCTAGACCTGGCGACTTGTTTTAAACTCTCAGTTGCTTCTCTTCTCCAGGGATCCCTGTTACTATGTCCTCCATATGGGAGTCTGTGCAACAGTCGAACTACAGTATGCTTGTACGATTCTCCTGCATAAGTGCTTTCTTTAAAAGTGAAATTTAAAGCTTGCGCTTTCCTTTTGCTGTCTTCTACTGACACACCAACCGATCTTTCACTAATGTCTGATGGTAGAAATTTTATGATTCGCACATAGATCATCTTACAAATGCACAAATTTCTAACTTTTGCCTGTCAGTACGTGTGCATTCTTGTTTGAACGAGGGTGCAACAATCTCCGCTTCCTCAGCATTTACCAAATTTTATTATCAAACCATGGTGGTTCTTTTCTGTCCTTAATCCATTTTCTCAGCAGATACTTATCCATGGCACAATTTACAGTCAGTTTGAACTCTACCCATAATTATTCTATGTCCACCACATTAGGACAAAATGATGTCCGTTCATAGTCTAAGCGGGCTGCTAACATCCGCTTCCTGCTTTTTCTAGCATAATTACTCTCACAGCCCTTTTTATGGATTTATTACTTTAATAACCGCCATTGCTTTGATGACATCATGATCACTAACCCCTGTCTCTATACTGACATTGTTGATAAGGTCAGAGCCGAATGTAGCTATAAGGTCTAAGATATTTCCATTGCCGCCGAAGTAGCCGGCCAAGACAATGTTAAGAAAACTGTGTTCAAAAGTACTTCAAAAGCTATCTGTCCATCCCACCTGCAATGAATCCACAGATGTCCCAGTACATACTCAGAAGGCCGGCTAACTCCACAGTCAGACTGAATTTCAGACTCAACGGACATTATTTTGTGAACTTCAATGTACACTTCTCCTCCTATGGCATTTAATATCTCTCTTTGATACATATGTTGCATACCTTGCTAAATGTTTTAGAGCTTTCTACTTTGTGTTTCAGCCAGATTTCGGATCTCAGACTATACTGAGTGTGAAAAATTTCTTATAGGGCAGTAAATTCAGGAACTTTGGTATAAATATTTCAACAATTTACTGTTAAAATTAAAATACTTTAAGTGTCATTCTTCATACTCCGTCTGATTCGCTCTCTGCTCATCAACTTATGAGTGTCCGTCAGAGGACTGCAAACAACCGCATAATCTAAAAAAACTCCTATGTGCACTCCATAAGTACTCTGCTACCCTACTAGCTGCTTCCTTTGCGTAGTGCACCCTGCCCTATCAAGGTGTGTCCTACAAATTGTCCACCCCATAATGCAGTCCAGAAACCTGTAACGAAGACCATCACGGAATTGATGGAGCATTTGGTTCAGACACTCCACTTGGTTCCAAACCAAAGTATCCCGATCAACTCTGAACGACACTGGAAACTGTGAGTTCTGCTTGCAGCCTGTGAATCAATCCAGCTACCTTTGCCACATGCACCAGCCGCTCGTACGAACTGGAAGTAGCCTCAGAAGCAAAGTGACAGGCGCCATAAGTGTGACGTGAGCAACAACTCACAGGTGACTGCCCCCTTCACCCTCGATAGCCGCAAGCAAAGCCTCCACTGATGTCCCCCAGCAGACATACCGAGCACAAGTGGACTGCTTTCCGGCCCTGAACACTACTTCCCTAAGGGCCTCCATAACATGCCTAACTTTAGAGCTCCAAATAACTACCAAATCTTTCCCCGTGCCTGGTCAGACCCTGGTGAAGAAGTTGTCACCTGTCCACTCACAGGTTGAATGGGCAAGGTCAAATGGCCAGTCCCCAGATTGACATTACACAATATGAAATACTGCTGACACTAAAATCCCTGCATGAAGGAAAATTGCCGAGTTCTGTATTCACGAACATGATTTTTTGCATGCTGCCGATGGCATTGGAATCACATAAGGAAAATGAAAAACACTGAGCCACTGGATACTAGATGTAGTTAAAACGTACCCCCTTAACTGCTAATTATATACAGGTTACACCTAAACACTGTGATCAGTTTCAGTGTTATATGCATCAAATAGCTGCTGTGGTAACATACAAAAAATTCAACAATTTTGTAACAGTGGTTAGTATTCATTGTTTTACACATCAGACATCATCCTTCAAAAAATACGGACCAACAATCATACACGCCACAGCTGCACATCATACCATGACTTCTGGAATCGCTTGGGGTGTTCGTCTAAACGTCATATTTTCCTGAGTCCGAGATTAGAAGGTTTACTTCTCAACATACCTAGTCATGAAAAAACTTACTTTAACTGACATTGACAATTGTTGGAGAAACAGCAGTTCTCCACTGCAAGAATGTCAGTGCAGTTGGCGAGTACGTTTTGACAATCAGTCTCAACTGTTTAACCACCAGCAGTTTATAAGATTCAACTTAGAATCATCTGATTAGTAATCCAATGAATGTCGTGACAATTTCAAAGTTTATTTCAGTTAAAATTACTGGCATGTGATGCCAACTGGGAGATTACCTGTGACTGACGTAATCTTTCTAATCAAAAGTAATCATCGCCATTCTGTAGGCACTAAGTTGAATTCATATTACATGTAACTTAACACCTCTTCTGTTGAAATTATTATTGTGTTTGCAAATCACTATGGCCCCTCTATACATAAGTGCATGATAATGTGTTATCTTTGTTAAAACACTCTTCTCACCAATTTTTTTTCTCCTGTTTTTCCATATTTGAAAATATGTTCTGCTAGAGCCTGTTTGTCAGTATGTGCAGTGCAAACGTTCCTTCAGTACTTGACGAAAAGGGCATTACCTTTCTTTCCACTGTTGCAATGTATGCTTGCTTGCAACTAAAAGGAATTTTATACACCCCAGTTGTTGCTAGTGGATGCTGTACATCTTTTGCTGCTCTTAAACTTCCTTTTATCTTCTTCGTGGGTCTACACTTAGTTTCAACCCTATGCTTGGCTAATGTGATCTGTGATCCTGGTAATAAACAGGAGGGAAAACTTTTCCAATTTGGCGACCGTTGTTCCATTTTGCCCTGGCTTCCTCTCTTCTTGGGGCACTGTGTTCGTTTCACTTCCTTACTGGAGTAACCACTTTTCTTGAAAGCTGATCGTAAGTAGTTAAGCTGATATTACAAATAAATCAGATATTGTTAGCTCTGTCCACAAAGGTATTAATGATATCTCTTTTTTGTCTTGTCTTGAGTGATGGCTGCATTCCTTATGGCGATATCAGTGTGCGTAGCTTTCCTGTACACCTTATAGTCACTTATTTGATTACAGACACATCCATAAAATTAACTTGCCCACTGCTATCTTTCTCCATTGTAAATGGAAATTTTGGGTTGATACTACTGAGATACACCAAGAAGCCATCCAACTCTTCTTCACCATGTGCCCTTACGCCAAAGATATCATCCACACAGCTGGTTTTTCTTTTTTTGGTTGTCTGCAATACTCGTCGTTCGACAATTTCCATAAACAAACTAGCAATAGATGGACTAAGAAGGCTGCCCCGTCTATTTGGTTGTAAAATTTAATGCTGCAGTGGAAACAGGATGTAGTGACACAGTGTATAAATAAAGCTACTGTATCAGACGGAAACATATCTGCTATCCACGAAACAGCTTCATTCACAGGAATCATCATAAATAAGGACACAATATCAAAGCTGACAATGGTTCATTCAGGCTCACGTTAATTTCCTTAAATTTTCAATAGAATGTCCTGAGTTTTTAATAACTTTGTTCTACCAATGTGTGGTTGCAGCAATGAGGCTAGACATTAAGCTACCTTGCGGGGGAGCGACCCTATAGCAATCAAAATAGGTCTCTAATAAATCCCTGGCTTGTACACTTGTTGTAATCCACACAGTCTGGGCAGGTAAGCTTTTCTCCTGCAGAGTTGCTTCTCATCACCTGAAAAGGAAGCAGATGCTTTCACCAGTTGATTAGTAATTCTTAAAACTTCCGTCGTAGGATCTTTCTGAAGCTTTTTACATGTAGCCAGATCCCAAGAATAATTTAATCTTCTTCACAACGATATCTGCATTAATATCTCTGAAAATCTTCCTTTCTGCTTGTGACAAATTATAGTTAGATACGCTTGCTTTTATGTAGTACTCTAGCTGTTTATGTCCTAATTTTATCCTTGAACTGTTGTGATAACAGGTGGATCTGTGCCTCAACATTTGTTATAATGTCATCTGCAGGAACCTTGAGAGACGTCACAGCAAAACTGATGTAAACACCGGATATGAAGGACTACACTGTACGAATTGTAATGTCTGTGCATGTTGGTGAGCTGTATATTAGGGACTGTGTTTAGATGATAGGCGCACTTGTTCCAGGTTCTCACAACCCTTCCCTGGCTTGGTGATAGTCAGTACAAGACACTACCAATTGCCCTCCACCATCTCACCCACTTGAGAATACTGTGTTGCTCAGGTACAGCCAAACGGTGACATTATTGTCCCACTGCAATGCTTGCTGAGTCCACGACAGGAGCAGTTCAGATAAAGGTTTCCAATGACAATCCATCTGCATAAACTGCAATGGCACAGCATCCGACACGCATTCTGTCAGAGTCGCCAGCTCCAGTTGGGTAGATACAGTATGTACCATCCTGTATGTGAAAACATACTGACAAATTATGCACTAAATAACTGTAAGGATTAGAGATGGGTCGTTCTTCAACTAACGGGTCCAAAGGAATGGTTCATCAAGGTGAACGGAATGAGTTATGAACGGATTCTAAGGAATGGTCTTCAACAGTTCACTTTGGTCGCAGCTTTCTGCTTATAGTTCCCGGGAACACGAAACGGTCGGCCTTGTTCTCGCAATGGCACGTCGGGCAGTCTCGTTCCAGTCTTGGTCCTGTTCCCGACGGTCTCGGTTGCAGCTTTCTACTTATAGTTCCCAGGAATGGGAAACGGTCAGTCTCATTCCCACAAAGGCACATCGGCCGGTCTAGTTCCAGCCTCGGGCCCGTTCTCATCTGTCTCGATCTCGCTCGGCCGGACTCGTCCTCCTTCGCGTGGCTAGTCGCAGTTCCAACGCTGATTGCTCATAGGTAGTTCAGTATAGAGTTGTTCATTTTGTTCGCTGTGCACGCCCATTCTAGATCTGTTTCAAACCCTTTTTTAGCTCTGAACTTCTGGTTCTTTTTGTATTCTATTTAGTGCCCATGGCCAATAGTTAAAATGTATTTTATAATTACGTAAATTCCATAAAATTACGTGGTGTAATACATACACTTTTACAGGTAACAAAACGGCACATCAGCTTACTTCACTATTTTGATAAACAGCAGAAGACATACTTGTAAAAAGGCAAGATTTTTTGTTAATACACATGCAAAGGAAGTCAGCACGGCACACACGAGTGGCCATTTTCCGTCTTTTTTTGATCAAGGTAAAAGAGCGTGTACATTGTTATGGAAGTCGGACTGACTTACAACCGAATGAAGCCCACACTCCATAATCGAGTGTCTGGTGCCACATTTTGTAAAGATAATATGATAACTTCTACAATATTATTTCAGTGGTACAGGGTGGCACACGAAAAATCGGCCCCGAGTACTAGACTGAACTTTGTCGTCTACCAATCATCGTCTATTGTTGCTATTTGCATTAGATTCTTTGTTATTTATTCAGTGCTTAATTATTACATGTTTATCTATTCTGCTCGCAGCAGTCAACAAATCCTGCGTAATTGGTGAGCAGTCTGTACTCGGGACTGGTTTTTCGTGCGCCACCTTATATTATTTCACTGCAATCAGCCACATAACGCTACAGTTGGTTAAACAAGAGGTTCTGCAGAATCACGAAAATTACAAGTGTGTGAGAATTCTGTTATGAATAAAAACTATGTTCTCCAGGGCGGAGGCAAGGGCCCCCTGTTGGCGCCTTCCATCTTCAGTCACCTATTCCACCAATTTTAAATTTTTCATAAGAATTGTATACCAAAGCACAAATGAACGGTGAACGAGTAAAAATGAATGGTCCAAAAAAGAGCAATCACAAGTGAACTAGTTCCCAAGGATGAACGAATTTGCC
The DNA here is from genome assembly GCF_021461395.2 of Schistocerca americana. NCBI lineage: Eukaryota > Metazoa > Arthropoda > Insecta > Orthoptera > Acrididae > Schistocerca > Schistocerca americana. The sequence goes on from NC_060127.1 coordinate 146,195,055, forward strand.
CATCCCTAGTAAAGATCCACAAAGCCAAATACATCACAACAATTCTGGATGAAGCAATCCATATACAGCAGTTTAAAACCTGCAGCCATGGTATACACTGCATGAGGAACAACTGCCAAAAAACAATAACTAAGAATTCACTATCCAGGTATGAGTGAGTAGCCCACTTGGCCTAAACCTAGACAAGCACTTGATTTGTGTGATTAATAAATACTGCAAGGAAAGCTTTTCTAACTTACATTTAAAAATAGCTATGATTCTATAATTATATGACACATGTAAACATACTGACAAACTACACACTAATTAACTGTATGGCTCCACAAATCCACCAAATGTTATTGATTACAATTCTGCATGAAGTAACCCTTATTTAATACTTGGAAATTTGACATTCTATGACTATTATATGCATTTATTGTCAGTTATTCCTCAAAATGTACTGTCATATGTGGGAACATTGGACAAAGACAGTTACAAAAGATATAGTAGTGGGTCTAAAGAATATTGACAGTGATGCAGTGGAAATTGTTTCAGGAACTGCAGTTAAGCAGACAGTAGTGGAAAAGAGAAGTGGGGGAATATATACGCAAGACACTGCTCGATACTTTGGAGCATTATGCCTACTGCATAATATTTATTGCCCACTGTAGGTCGCTTGTAGTTGTAAGGACTGTAAAACAGCACTGAGTAGGTAAGTTTGGGGTACTCTGTTTATAAGAAATACTTTGAAAAAGATCTGATTATGTGGCATAAAGTGTAGGATGTGTTTCAAGACAGGTACTTAAGGTCTGAATTTGATTGCTCTCGCTGTCTATCTGATTTAGGTTGTGGTAAGAGGGTGTGGCAGACTTGATTTCCTTCCAGTTTGATTTGCAGTGGGAGTTCATTCTCATTTGGATGTAATACAGCTGTTGACTGAATAATATGGCAATTCCAATCTCTCCCAGGTAGAAGTGAGTGGTTTCACAAAACCTGATCTGTCAGAACGGGCTGAGAGAAAAACAGGTAGCCCACACAGTCACTGAGGAATCTAGTATGCAAAGCAACTAGCATGAAATTCTGTTAATCGAATGTGAACGGATGTCTTGCTGCTGTAATGTAGCACCATCATTTATTCTGGACAATTTCTCAGCCAATATTACTGCTCTATCCATCCCCCATAACTCCCTAACAAACCTCTAAACAGAGCACTTCAAAACAAATGCAGCGATAACCAATAATGGTAAAAGTGCAAGTACGGGGTACCACACATTTTCCACTGCTTGCTGCTCTTGGTAATGATTTGAATGATAAATGATGGGACATGGAATTAGTTTCAAGGTGTTAAAGGGACCAAACAACTAGGTCATCAATCCCTCCCTCCTATGCGTATCAAGTCAGGAAAAGTCCTCAGGGAGGAGGGACACGGAAGACGAATCCTTATGAACCCAGTTGTAACTGAGAATCACTACAACCAAGAGAAAGAAGCAAATAGAAGTGATAGAGGGGTAAGAGAGTGAAGGCAGGTGAGTTGCTCCACCCAGAAAGCAGATGGAGGTCCTCAGGACAAGTTATGCAATGTGTGATGCACCTTCTGCACTTGACCAATGTTTCCTCACTCCCCTGCCTCCCCATTACCACAAGAAAACTAGCAATGTAGACAAGTTGGTTGGTTGGTTTGGCCCATTACCACACGAAAACTAGCAATGTGGACAAGTTGGTTGGTTTGGAGGGGGACAGGGGAGGGTCAGACGAAACACCAAGGTCATTGGTCCCACAATCTAAGGTGACGAACTATGGGACAACAGCACAAATGCACAGTCCAGTCAACAGGACAGGAAACTGAAAACAAAGGCTCAAAAGAAATGATGGGACAGGCAGGAAGAGTAAAGAACACGAAAGGGGGGAGGGGTGTTGGGGAAGGACAACAGCAGGGTGTGCTCCAAAGATGCTACGCACGATGGGGAACCAGCACCGCCATCAAACCATCCCGATTCTCACATAATATCATGATCGCGACAGAGTGGGGACAACACCAGGGCTTGATTTTTTAGGGTGTGAAGTTGTGTTTTACAAAAATGGAACAAAAGAATTTAGGGCAGTGTTATGTAATAAAGTTTTGTGTTGAACTGTGAGTATGACCATTGAAAAATTGAAACAGGCCTGTGGAGAACATTTTTGATCAAGAGCAGAAGTTTTTCACTGGCACAAATCACTTTTCAAAGGCCAAGAACCCACTGAAGATGTTTTGGAGATAGCAGATGGGCTCTCCAATGCCATAAGCGACATCTGTTGATAGACCACCTCTTTGCCTTTACACGGCTCCATGCCTGGGTCTGATTGCTAATAAAATGGAAGAAACAAGAATGCTAGGAACGGTATGTCAGTACAATTTGACCGCATGCCCCTTGTTTGCAGGTTTGGCCAAAAGTTCACTGCCTCTCTATGGAAACCAGTCCCCACAGGTGTACCCAGTGTTTCCTTAATCGTGTTGACTACTCTGATGCAGCTGCTGCTGCCGAACCTTATGCTCTAGCCTCTACATCAGCGAATTATCAGCCTGTATTTCGTGTCCTCAAACACTGGGAGGAGTGAATTATGAGACTGATTTTTTAGCTACCTAAGTTCTTAATTTTTTCAAACGACAATGGATATAAGCAGAAACAAAGTCAGTGCCCGTTCCAGCCATAATATACTTACCACAGGCCTGACTTCACCACTGTGCACTACCTATTTGAGCACATATATTGTTTCGTTCATCAATGAGCTCTACACTACATGCCAAAAAACAAAGAAGAAGGGGAGGAGAAGGGAAGGGGGAACATAGAAAGAGAAGGGAGAGGGAGAGGGAGAGGGAGAGGGAGAGGGAGAGAGAGAGAGAGAGAGAGAGAGCTAGCTTTAAATCACTACAACTGGAGAATGGAAATCACTGAAAGTGCCAAAATTGTCCAATGTTAAGATTTTCATGGAAATCTTTGTACGTGCCAAGGCAAATTACATGGGAAAGGTTGGAAGTACCACAAAGGTTTCCTTTTAGCTCACAAGACAGGTGTGTAATAGATGTAAGAGAATGAATGTTCCATCGGCAGACACACAGTGAACACTGAATGTGTCACGCGCCTAAAGGCAGCAATTGTTGTAACGTGTGTCTGGTGTGGGGCCCTATCATTGTAATACTTTGAATATTGTGCATTTGTTTCGATACTGTTTTTTGCTATTATGGAAAGGAAAGGTTACTGACTTAAAAATAAACTCAGAGCTTAGAATTCATGGAAGCCCATATTCAACGTACGAAGGGGGAGCTGTTAATCCTACATGATGTAGGGTCGAACTGTAGGTATAGTGGTGTGTTTTGCCTTACACAATAAAATACCTATAAAGAATATTCACGATGGAATGTAACAATATAATGGAATGGAAAGTTGCCACTCATCATATAGCAGAGATGCTAAGTTGCAAATAGGCACAACAAACAGACTGTCACAAATAAGCTTTCAGCCAACAAGGCCTTTGTCAAACACAGACGACCCACACTCGCAAACACGATCCAGTGTGTGTGTGTGTGTGTGTGTGTGTGTGTGTGTGTGTGTGTGTGTCCCTCCCCTATGTTTGACAAAGGCCTTGTTGGCCGATAGCTTATTTGTGACAGCTTTCTGTTGTGCCTATCTGCGACTCAGCATCTCCACTATATGGAGTTGGTTGGTTGGTTTAAAGGATGGGAGGAAAGGACCCAACTGCGAGGTCATTGGTCCCTTGTTTCCGGTAAAATAATTACACAAGGGAAAGAAGAAAAGAAAGCACACACACTGCACAATAACACGAGAATGAAAGAACCAGAAGAATGACAGGAGGACAATCAAGACTACTATGGACAAAACAGGAAAAGAGAACCACAGAGAGAAGCAAGAAACAGGTAGCAGGGATAAAAACAAGATAGCAGATGACCGTGGCTGGCCAATCACGAGAATAAAAAGGAAAAGCCAGGCACTATGTGACACATTAAAACATCCAGTCTAAAAGCATTGTAGTGGAGAACACAAAGGGACAAAGGACATACGCAAAAACCGCTATAGAATGATAAAACCCACCATCACATATAAAATGTAAAAGTAAATCAGATGATGAGGCATTATCAGCTCAAATTAATGGCAACGAGTCCGGTAACTGAAGAGTCCGTTGCAGGGCAGCCAAAGGAGGATAGCTCACCAAGATATGGCCCACTGTCGGCCGGACGCCGCACCGACACTGAGGTGGGTCATCACAACGCTGGAGGTAGCTGTGTGTCGCCCAAGCGTGGCCAATGCGGAACCAACAGAGAACCACAGAGTCCCCGCGAGAGGCCGGCATGGAGGTCTTCCACACATTCGTAGTCTCCTTAATGGCACGCAGTTTGTTATGCGGACTGAGGTTATGCCATTCCATCTACCAAAGCCGCAAAACCTTGGGGCGTAGTACTGAATGCAGGTCAGTCGCAGAAAAGCCAATCTCTATAAGCAGTTTCCACATAGCCTGTTTGGCCAGCCAGTCGACAAGTTCGTTGCCCGAGATTCTGACGTGACCTGAGGTCCAGACAAACACCACTGAACGACCGGACTGTTCCAGTGCATAGATGGACTCCTGGATGGTTGCTACCAAAGATGACGAGGGTAGCACTGGTCGATAGCTTGTAGGCTGCTCAAGGAGTCAGAACACAGAAGAAATGATTCCCCAGGGCACGAACGGATGTCCTCAAGGGCAAGAGATATAGCCACCAGCTCGGCAGTGAGAATACTGTAGACATTGGGCAAGGAATGCTGTTCAATATGTCCTCCATGGACATATGCGAAGCGACAAGATCATCAGCCATCGTGCTATCAGTGTAAACCACTTCATGGCCTTAGTACATGTCAAGAATCGAAAGGAAGTGGCAGCGGAGAGCCGCATGGTTAACTGAGTCCTTAGGGTCATGTGAAAGCTCCAGGTGAAGCTGTGGCCTAAGTGTACACCATGGAGGTGTACGTGAATGGACCTCAAGTAGAGGTGGTAAAGGCATAGACTCCAGTTCGGAAAGAAGGGATCGGACATGAACTGCAATTGGAAGCCCTGACCTGGGCTGCCGATGTGGGAGATGAACCACTGTGGGTGGGAAAAGGAGATGGTAATTCGGATGTGCAGGAGAACTACGAAAGTGTGCAACTTAACTGACCAGCCAGTTGTGCATGCCTAACCTGCAATGGAGCGATTCTGGCCTCCACCAGGCCATTGGTCACTGGACTTGTCCTAAAAGCTCCAGTCGTTGGGTGAACGCCACAGTGGTGCACTGGGTCGAGTATATGCAATGCTGAGGGCACCGCCAAACCATAAACCACACTCGCATAGTCAAGGCGAAATTGAACAAGGGCTCTGTAGAGCTGTAGCAGCGTAGGGCGATCTGAACCCTAGTTGGTGTTGCTCAGGCAGCAGAGAGCATTGAGGTGCTGCCAGCACTTCGCTTAAGCTGACGAAGGTGAAGAAGCCAAGTCAATCGGGCATCGAAAACCAGTCCTAAGAATCGATATGTCTCCACTACAGTGAGTGGATCATCATTAAGGTAACGTTCTGCTTCCGGATGAACAGTACGACGCCGACAGAAGTTCATAAGACACAACTTTGCAGCCGAAAACTGGAAACCGTGGGCTAAAGGCCATGACTGCATATTGCGGATGGCTCCCTGTAGGCACCACTCAGCAACACCAGTACTGGTGGAGCAGTAGAAAATCCAGGAGTCGTCTGCATACAGAGAAGGAGAGACGGACAGCCCTACAGTTGCTGCTAGACAATTAATGGCCACTAAAGACAGAGAGACACTCAATACAGAGCCCTGCGGGACCCCATTCTCCTGGGTAGGGCGGGACCCAATTCTGCTGGATATGAGGGGGAACTTTAGGAGGCACCAACTTGGACACGAAAAGTATGGAGCGACAGAAAATTTTGGATAAAAATCGGGAGCGGGCCTCAGAGACCCCACTCATATATTGTGGAAAGGATATGATGTCACCAGGTCGTGTCATACGCTTTTCGTAAATCAAAAAAGACGGCAACCAGGTGTTGGCATCTGGAAAAGGCTGTTCAGATGGCAGACTCGAGGGACACAAGAGTATCGGTGGTAGAGCGAACCAGGTAGAAGCCGCCCTGACATGGAGCCAGTAGGCCACATGACTCGAGGACCCAACCCAACCGCAAATACACCATATGTTCCAGCAGCTTACAAAGAACATTGGTGAGGCTGATGGGCCGATAGCCACCCTCATAAAGCGGGTTTTTACCGGGTTTGAGCACTGGAAATTATTAATTAATTCTGTAAAATATAACAAAATTCGAACTGTGACTTTAAAAAAGAAATTTGACAGATATGTGCAAATGGAAGATACCATTGTAATCACAAAGCAATTATCTTTCAAATGAAAAAAACTCAAACAAAAATCTATAACTGTTACAGAGCTACAGCATTTTAAAAACTTTTCCGAAATTCGCCAACTTCTAAATGGTCTTCACAGTGTCACCTTTGGAGGCCTGTAACTCGGGGCAGGAATTTTTTTTGGAGAAAACAAAAACAGTCCATGTTTCTTACTTACACCTGAATTTTAACATATGCTAAATTCAATAACATCCAAGACTATGAAGGTAACCCCGCTGCCTGAAGTGATACGGATTATGCCATCAGAACTTATATTTCACTAAATGCAAATTGCTTGTAGTATAACTTCCATAGGGTTTTCCCCCTATTTTCCTAAATATTTATTTTTGGCACATTCATCATTTCCCACTTCCATTCTTCAACTGACAAATATACTATTTTGAAATAATTCCGTTTGGATGATTACTTGGAAGAGAATTCTCGAAAATTATTGTTTGTGTTTTTATAAATGAAGACTCATTTGGTTCTGATGCAAAAAAAGCAATACTCATTACCTGTCAACAAATATTCACTCAAAAATTAATTTTTGAACCTATAAACATATTCGATACAATGAATGGTAAAGTAAGAGATAAACAAACATGTGTAGCACTTACAATGCCATAGGCTACACAACAAATTACCTATTTAATACAAGTTACATATGTTGTTTGTTTTCTGTAGCTATTTATTTGTGTAACAATTGCAACTCTCAAAAAAAGCAAAACCTGATTTTTTCATATATTTATTATTAACTAAACCAAAGTGAAAACAAAATACAAACCAATATGATTGGCTGTGGTTAAGGGGCTCCGGAAAGGCTCAAAATCATGAAAAGTTCAATTTTTACTTTTTTGCGTTTTCTGAGTCTGCAGACTATTACCTTTTAATAGATATACAATTTTTTCAATTCCGAAGACTACAACTATTTTTAAATTTTTTTTGAAATGTGTTCTACATGGGCGTGACCCACTGTGGCACTGTTAAACTGCTGTCAAATGGTGTTATTATTAATGTCCGTGTTCATCAGGTACATTTTAGTGATGTGAGATAAAGTATGTGTTGTGGCTAACCTGTGATGGTTCAATATATATCGCTGGTGTGATTGTCGATTGTTTCATGTTTATTTACTCTGTCGTTATCTCGAAAATATTCGTAATTAATTCTGTTTCTTGAGTCTCTGTTTTGTTGATGTATAATAATGAGTAAAAGTAAAGTTATTAGAAATCCTCTGAAGGCTTTTAAGAAAAGGAGAAATGTTGGAAAGCCAAAGGTATGTGTTATTACTGTAAACAATAAAGACGATAACCAAGTGAGTGAACCTAACCTCTCAAGTACACCTGCCCGTAGCAGTCAAAGTGGGAAAGAAAATACTTCACAGAAGAAGCTTGGTTCAATGAGTGAAAACTATGAATGTTTTATGGGCGAATCGGATGTGAATGAAATATTTGAAATGTCGGTTCTCAAAGGAATTTTTTCAAACTGTGTAAGATGTATTCATTGTAGTGAAGTTGGTCTGGAACTCTCCATAATAAAGCACGTAGGACTTGCTAGTGAAATACAACTGAAATGTGATAAGTGTTCATACATGACCACCTTTTGGAACAGTGTTGCAGTAACTGCAACTGATGAAAATGGTAGCAAAATCTACGAACACAACAACGAGTGATGCTTGCTTTAGACAAGGAACGCCTTCGGGCTGCAGACAGGGCTATAAAGAGTCTAGAAATACAAGCAAGAGTAAACAGGAGGAGGAACAAGAGGAAGCTGGAGGAGGAGTTTGCAGAGGATGAAGATAATCCACCCTATGGACCTGGAATGCACTAAAAAGTTAATCCAATCTTTGTCGCTCGATTCCCAAAACTTTTATTTTCTCATACTAATTACATGTTTTCTAAGGATCTTCCAAACATATTTGTTTCAAACTTTCAGTAAATGTTACACAGTACCTTCTGCATAATTTAACACAGCCTTTTTCCAAAAAACTGTATATTTTTGAATATATAAATAAAAAATTGCAAAAAAATGTTGTGAATTTTCATTACAATTGGAAAAAATAAATCTTTAATAACTGAACTAAAATTTTGTAAAATCCCTGTGTTAAGTTGTAGCCCATACTCCAATAAATAATCTGTAAAAAGTTCAACTTCCTACCTCAAATACTTGTGAGGAAAGATGTAATTTATAAGCGTTATTTTAACATTGCAAGTATAGGGCGTTCCGGAGCCCCTTAAAGCTTCGAAATTGGGGTGTAGACACTCTACACAGTACACTGAAGAGCCAAAGAAAGTGGTACACCTGCCTAATATCATGTAGGCCCCACACAAGCGCACACAATTGCTGCAATATGACGTGGTATTGATTCGACTAATGTGTGTAGTAAAGCTAGAGGGAATTGACACCATGAATTCTGCAGCGTCCGATCCCGCCCGTCTGCTTTGACCCATGACGTCACAAATATGGCGGAAACGACCATAAGAAAGTCGGTACGTACATATTATGAGGACGAAAATACATCGAAAAATAAACACATACACATTCCACAAAAAGCCTAATGACAAGCGCGGGAAATGGGGTGTTTTTAGGTGGGGACAAACTAAATATAAACAAATTTAGACACCCACCCCCATATAAAACCACACAAAACGATGAAAAAAACCGACATCACAAAACTCCCCAAATACCACTAAACACAATATCATCTGGAATCGGACACTTCCCTTGACCTATTGTGTATAGGCTACACAACAAATTACCTATTTAATACAGGTTACATATGTTGTTTGTTTTCTGTAGCTATTTATTTGTGTAACAATTGCAACTCTCAAAAAAAAAAGCAAAACCCGATTTTTTCATATATTTGTTATGAAATGAATTATTTATTATCAACAGCAGCTCCCGATCCCATAAATGAGGATCAAACACTTCCCTTGGCCTATACAGCTCAAAAACATCTCCAGATACCAATATCAACATACACAGCCACACATTGGTATCAAACACGGGTCGACAGAAGCGTCCGATCCCACGCGTCAGCTTTGACCCGTGGCGTAAGGGTGTTGTCGTGTATGACGTCATGACGGCGCGGAGTTTGGTTTGAGTGTGGCTGTCTCCAGTTCTGTTTATCTTATTTTATTTACTTTTCTGATCTGTTCGTTCTATCTCGTGAGATTTTTTTTTAAATTTAAAAACACTTATTAATTATTTTAATTATCTGTTTCCTCGAATTTCTGTTTTAGTTTATTATATTTATCTTTCTGATCTGTTCGTTCCATCCCGTGAGATTTTTTTTAAAAAAAGACAAAAAACACTAATCAGTTACTGAAGCATCTTTATTTTCTATGGGTTGCAGGGTTTACGACCCCTGGGGAGGTGGGTGGGTATTCATGCATGGCTGTCTTCACTTACACGTTGTAGCTACGCAAGGCGTCTTAAATTACACCACACAAACTAAAACCCTGAACATACCACCAGAGAGCACAACAAACCACAACACGAGGACATCTACAAACACGCCACACTCAGAAACCAAACTCCGCGCCGTCATGACGTCACACACGACAACACCGTACGTCACGGGTCAAAGCCGACGCGTGGGATCAGACGCTTCTGTCGACCCCCTGTTACATATTCACCGTTCGATACAATATGAAACGAGCCTCGTTTGACCAGGCGACATATTTCCAGACATCGACAGTCCAATGTCGGTGTTAACGGGCCCACGCAAGGCGTAAAGCTTTGTGTTATGTAGTCATCAAGGCTACACGAGTGGGCCTTTGGCTCCGAAAGCCCCGTATCCATGGTGTTTTGTTGAATGACTTGCTTGTTGATGGCCCAGTATTGAAGTCTGCAGCAATTTGCAGAAGGGTTGCACTTCTGTCACATTGAACGATTCTCTTCAGTCGTCGTTGGTCCCGCTCTTGCTGGATCTTTTTCCGGCAATATGGATGTCTGAGATTTCATGTTTTACCGCACTCCTGATATTGATGGTACACTCATTAAATGGTCGTACAGGAAAATACCCACTTATCGCTACCTCAAAGATGCTGTGTCACATCGCTCGTGTGCCGATTATAACAACTCGCTCAAACTCACTTAAACATCGATAACCTGCCATTATGGCAGCAGTAACCGATCTAACAACTGCGCTAGACACTTGTCTTACACAGGCGTTGCAGACCGAAGCGCGTATTATGCCTGTTTACATAGTTCGGTACTTGAACACACATACCTGTACCAGTCTCTTTGGTGCTTCAGTGTGTGAAAACATCTTAACTCATTTACAAAATACAAAAATGGATGCACGATACTGCAACTAAAATTTCTGATCCCTTACCCAGTGACATAAAATGCTCGACAAACAGTTAAGTAAAACTTAAGAACAAAATGGAATAAGAGTACAGATGATCAGCTTGCAGACATATTTACAAATTATATTGCGACATAAAAATGACAATGACTCGTTCCACATCAGTACGATTTATACTTCAAAATTATCAATGCGACTTAAAACCAATTTAGCTCATGAATGTTCAATGCATCTAAAGTTTTCCCTCCTCTAGCTTATCCAATTAACATCGAAAATAACATACTACTGAATATTCATTCAATAGGATTACATTATTAAGCCAAATTCCATTTCAAAGACAACTCTGTGATTGTATCTTATAGGAAATATACATCAACGGGCGTTTGTTTCTCTTACAATATATGTATAATAAACATCAAGCGATAACTGTTCCAAGAGAAACGTATATAAACATACCTTACCAGCAGCACAGCGTCGTTTACTGTTTCGATGATACAAAATTACCAAATACAACGACGCGCGATTTTCAACCGACACAACTACCGGTCTAGCCCTCCAACAGCCTTATCGTGATACGTGATTGGAGCATCGCGAGCACGCGCTTTCAAACGAATTCGATCAAAGAGGCAAATATAAACACAACAAAGATAAAAGATCCATCCACGAACACACCAAAGATAACAGACCCGCTCATATGCAACGATGTCTGCGCAGTTATTAGGGCACGTCTGTGTATGCAACATATCGCCGTAAATGTGGTGCGTTCACATGACACACGTTCCAGTGTACTGTTCGCCCGGCGTCGGTCGGTGCAGAAAAGAAATTTCAGTGCCAAGCGACTAAACTCTCGTACAATAACCTCAAAGTTTATTTCATTTATTCAGAAATGGAGGAAATTCTATTACGGTATGTGCTCGCAGCTTGTGTTAAAAAAAGAATTTAAATAATGTAGCGTGTACTCAAGAGTGACCACCTTTGGTGGATTGTTCTTCTTGTAAAATCGAGATGAATCAACACTTCACTTATTTAATGACACAATGAGAGGTAACCTGAGCACTCAGATGAGTCCTTGGTACTTCTGTACAATGAAGGTGAGAGCCAGTTGCCTATGGCGGATGGTGCTTTGGAATTGCCCACGGAACTTTACGCCATGGTTGTGGATGGACTGTAACAACATGTTGAAGCTGATGGACAAAAAGCCTTGATGTGTCGATTCTGTGGAACACAAATGCGGCATTGTCCTTAATCTTGTCCTGTAGATAGTTTTCTGCCAATAACACCTGTAATTCTCATACTCTGTCCCACCACAGCACTCCCAGCGTCCACCACAGACAGCAGTTAGGAGAAGTCGTAGTGATGACACATTCAAGGTGCAAGTCGTATCCCATGCGGCGCAGCCATAGAGGAGTTTGAGTTGCACAGTAAAATTGTACATCTGACCGTCTTCAGCTCCAGATCTTTACTAAGGAAGAATAGCAGCAGCACATTAATCATCCTGTATGTTAATTGTTTACATTGTCGGAGATGTGTTAACGTGAACGACTTACCGAGGACGACCCTCAGATATCTCAGGCTGGTGACTTTGGGATCTCATGTCCAAGGACTTTAAGTCACGTCAGAAGGATCGGCAGCCGCTTCTGTCTTGATGCAATTGAAGGCCCACTTCTCCATCGTGTCGATCTGGTTGGTTAGAGTTATGTCTAGACATTGTAAAAGCAGTATCTTTGGCATAAAGGCTTCATGTGATCATGGGATTGGTCAGTAGGTCGTTCACATAAAGATGAAGAATAATGGCGCAATGAGCGATCCCTGCAGGACACCCTCCTGTAGTGATTTGAGTCCTGCGCACAGACGTAGAAAACGTTTGGTCATTTAGGAATAGTCTACAAAATGGATGTAGCAGTCTGGAAGTGTCATCTGCTCATCACGTTTCACAATCAAGTTGTTGTGCGACACCTTATCATCAGCCTTGTCACTATCAAAGAAGATGGCTACAAAAGATTGAAGTGGTGTTGAGTATGTCTGGTTAGGCGTATAAGCTGGAGTTTGGCTGAGACCTTTCACTGAAAGCAAAACTGGTCTGGCCTGATGCCTTGTGCTCTAACAGGTGGTGTCTGAGTCGTACCAGCAACACCCTCTCAAGAAGCTTTCCCACTGTGGGCGACAGACTGATAGGGCAGTGATTCATTGGCCAGGTTAAATCTCTGACCAATTTAGAAATGGGCACGACTTTGACTGCCATCCAGCCTGAAGCAGAGAGAGAGAGAGAGAGAGAGAGAGAGAGAGAGAGAGAGAGAGAGAGAGAGAGATCAGACTGGTCTACACAGTAGCTGCTTAAGTGAAGGCAATTTTCATACAAAAATTTACTTTACGAGTTGCAGGGTGAACTGGATGACCGGCATAAATATTTGAGGGTGGATTTAGAAACATACAATTCTCTTTTGATGCTTGTAATTCCTCGTATAATGTAGGAAAAGCTTGTATGATGACAGCAATTCCTCCACATGAGTGGCTGACAATGACATCAACATTCTTGGTAATAGGAGCTATAAGGATCTAAAATTTGCTACTGCAGTTTCGAAATAAGCACTGAGTAAAATCATACCCAACACACATAAGCTATTTACACAGTTCTGGAAGATGCTTTCATGAAGGGAAGTAAAGTACAGTACCAGTACTTCTATTTCACGAGTTACAGATATTAATTTTACAGTTTAAATGTGGTTGAGACAATATATTCTTATAAGTTACATATGTGGCCAATGATCTGTAGTTCAGTTTGTTTCTAAGTCGAGATTTTCAATTCCATGCCTGAAGTCTACCAGCAACGTCTGCAGCAAAATACAAAATTCCATTCTGAACTTTAGATAGGGATTCACAGTATATACGAAAAGGTTTACTTCTTACACTGTGACAGTGAATTCTCCGTCCACCTCCATAGCGTAGCGGTAGAGTTACCGCCTACCACGCAGGGGGTCCAGGATCGATACCCGGCAGGGGACTGGGTATTGTGTGTCCATCATCATTGACTCAGGTCGGCGATGTTGCAATACAGCGGCCGAACTCCCCCGAATGGGGCCTCCTGGCCAACAATGCCATACGATCATTTCATTTCAGTGAATTCTCACACATTATATTACGACAGGTCTAGCCAAACAGTACTCCTCAAGTGATAGGGCACTTTTGCCTATCGCTTCATGTGCAGCAGTGAATGGGACCAAAGTATGATGAAGAAGTGAAAAATGAAGGCTGCAGCCGGACGCCATTTGAACAAAACATTCATCTTGTTAGATGATCAGCAGTATGCTGACAACACTACTTGCTTTAAATTATGTTTACTTTTTGCATTATGAATACTACGGTGTCTTTACAATTGTCCAAAGAATAAGAAGTAGAGAAGCCACATCATTCAATGCCAAGTGAAATTGCCTTACTTTTCATGTCGTTTAAAGGCCATGCAAGCACTTAATATGCCATCACAGTATTATGGTCTGGATAAACACTTACAGCATCGTCATTACGCTACCAGCCAGGAAGACGATGTGATGTACACGTCTTGTGACTAATGACAGCAAATTCGGGCTGCACTGAGTTTGGGGTAAGTAGAATGTTGACAAAATATTTTGTGGTTAACAGCATGTATTATTTGAACTGATCAAATGTCTTAATGCAAGGGAAGCAGCATTTGATAACATATGGTGGTCAACATTGATGTCATAAAAAAGGAATCCTAAGGGAAAAAAAAGAGCTTTAAGTTCTTGACATTTCCCAAAGTTCAAGGCAGTCTTCTGTAGACCAGACATGACTAACTATGTGTCAGAAATTGAAACATTTCATTATGATTTCTTGAACAGCTTCTAAAACCTTGCATGACTGAAGCCAAATTTTGATTTATTTGTTACATCCTTCTCGTGTTTGGCTGCTAATATACATCATTACTTCCAACTTGAGCTGACTGACGTTCAGTATAACACACAGCTCAACGACCTGTTTCTCCATTCCAGATATTTGCAAGACTCTCATGAAATATCACCCCAAGAGCAATATCCTCGACTGCACAGACAAGCTAAAGTTATTTCAACCTTTCTTTTCCCTGCTATGAAATTGACAATGTATCACCGACAGTGAGGTTTAATACATTTTAATCTGCATAACTGTGTGTGTCTGACTATATCATGAATCATAGTTCTAGACATATCACATATTATAAAATCGATATGTATATAAATTTATAGACATAGCAACTTAAGCCTGGTTTACACGACGACATTGGCTTGCGCCACTCATTGTGCGGAATGAGTTGCACGCAGATGGTTTCATATTTCACTGTAGACATGGTGCCACCAGTATACACCAGTTTCGTCGTTTTGTGGGTCCCTGAGTCGTGTCTGAAATAAAAGTTTTGGCAGCAGCACGTCGCACGAGTTATGACGGAGTTAAAGCTTGTTGCGTGGAATCGCTGCATAAGAAAACAAATAAGAAACGTGATTCTATTCGTGACTGGATGAAGAACAGACGTCAGCTCGGTTGCTCAGCATCCTTGCTGAGATAATTTAAAATGTAAGACCCAAGAAGTTCTTTTGATTATCTTAGGATGTCACCAGAACTGTTCACGTTTCTTCTAAGTAGAGTTAATTATGGGATAAGGAGTAAAGATACTGTAACGCACGAAGCACTGTAGCCAGAACTAAAATTACATATATTGCGTGCATTACAAGCGAGAACACTAAGATGTTATAAGATGCGGTTTTAGTTGGTGATGACACTTTTCCCATTAACACCATTAGTTATTAACATTAACAGTAATAATTATTCGAAGCAGGCCGCATTAAGAAGAGAATGGTTTGCAAACTACTCTCTTGCAGTTAGATCTGTATAGTGGCAACACTTCAAAATGCTAATAATTATGTGAATGGGGCGCACTGCTGCGACGTTCTAAGTAAAGAAGTTTTGAATAAACAATGCTGCTTCTTGATTTGTGTTATTTTCCCTCCTGTCAACAATATTCCTTAACAAATAGCCGGCCAACTCGAACGAAGGGATTTTTGTCTTGTAAACGAGAGCATTGCCACAGCTAGAACTACACTCGCTTGTATTTTTCTTAATTCAGTTGTATATGTGCTCCTAAAGGCCCGTCCACACGCAACGATCTGTCTGCGCACATCACATCTGCGCAGACAGATTGTTGCGTGTGGACAGAAGATTTGAACCAGCCTGAGGTGTGTGCAAACCTGGAAGTTGGAGTTGGCGGTTCGAGCGAAACCTCTCAAATCTGTGGGTTCAAATAACATCTGCGCAGACAAGTTGGAGCGTGTGGACAGGAGATCGCCGCAAAACTGGCGCAAAACAGCTGTTTGCTCAGTCTAGTGTTTGTATTTGTGCGCACAGTGCATTAAAATGGCTGATACTCGTCAGTGTTCTCGAGAGTTTGTAAGTGAATTCATTGAAATATATAGAAACCACCCATGTTTGTGGAAG
This sequence comes from Schistocerca americana, assembly GCF_021461395.2. Classification (NCBI taxonomy): domain Eukaryota; kingdom Metazoa; phylum Arthropoda; class Insecta; order Orthoptera; family Acrididae; genus Schistocerca; species Schistocerca americana. The sequence continues at coordinate 146,211,239 of NC_060127.1, forward strand.
ATTAAAAGTAAAGAATATAGTGATCGAGACAAAAAGACAGGAGCATACAATGCTCTAATTGAAAAATTGCGGGCAGTTGACGCCTCGGCACACAGAGAAACGGTAATAAAAATTTAAAAAATTCGTTGCGAACCTCTCATATTATGAGAAAAAATACTTGTATGAGAAGGGCAATTTCTCCTCATGAACGGCTGGCGGTAACATTAAGATTCCTAGCAACAGGAAGGAGCTACAAGGATTTGGAATTTTCAACTGCAATATCGAAATAAGCGTTGAGTGCCGGCCGCGGTGGCCGTGCGGTTCTAGGCGCGTCAGTCTGGAACCGCGGGACTGCTACGGTCGCAGGTTCGAATCCTGCCTCGGGCATGGATGTGTGTGATGTCCTTAGGTTAGTTAGGTTTAAGTAGTTCTAAGTTCTAGGGGACTGATGACCTAAGATGTTAAGTCCCATAGTGCTCAGAGCCATTTGAACCAAGTGTTGAGTAAAATAATACCCAAGACATGTGAACCTATTTACGCTGACCTGAAGGATGAGTTCATGAAGGCAAGTAAAGTAAATTAAGTCTGTCAGCGAACTGTTTACCGAAAAGAGTTACCCAAAGTTCAGAAATCTAGAAGATCTGGTGTAAGAGTAGATCAAGTATACCAGCCAGCGTTATGGTATTTTGATCTGCTTGGCTTTCTTAGTGATCAAGAAACGCCAAGACCAAGCAGGAGTACAATTGAAGATGAAATTGGAGTGTCAATGTGCCAGGAAATGGAACACGAGGTAATGTAAAACAAAACAGGTTCGCCCTGCAACTCTCGCAGTAAATGTTCGTCAGAAAGCTGCTTTCGCTTTAGCAGCCACTGTCTACACCATTTTGACCGCTTTCTCTGCTTCCTGCGGTTGGTCTGAATGTTTTTTGCAACAGAGACCACAACAGAACTTCCTCAATTTCTATATTTAAAAATAACTGAATAAAATTTTTGACCTTTACGGGGAGCGTAGTCGCTTGCCACTGATATTTCTTTTCTACCCCGACAGATGGCGGGCGAGTAGTAGATTGGGGTTTGTGTCGTGTGAACACACCACATTTGCAGCGATCTTTTGCACGTACAGACACGTACAGACATCTGCGCCGATGTCTGCGCAGACAGTTCGTTGCGTGTGGACCGGGCTTAACGCAATAAATTTTGCCCTGCAGTTCCGATATTGTCAAACCATCTATGTTCTGATCGCACGTGGCGGTCTGAGCAGCAGCAATACGTTGCTTATCTTTGTAATCAGCATCACTTAAATCCCACAAACACCTATTCAAAGCATAGATATCCAAAAAGCGAACATTATTCTCCGTTCCCCACTTCATATTTCAGTTTGTCTACACTCTATGAACACACACAACCACAAAACTTATGCAACTAGTGTCGTCAAAGTTGGAATACACCAAAAATGTTTAGTTTCACCAACGAGTTGCGCAAACGCCCGGTGCACACGCGCAGTGGTCGGCAACTTAGTGTCGTCCTGTAAACAGGCTTTGTCACATGCCTGTTCGTAAAGCTTTTTGCAATTCTGTTCACTGCATTAACACTATCTAATGTACTTTAATTAATAAAAGTTATCGCTTTGGAAGAAAAAATAAAAGGTTGAGAATAGATAGACGTGATAAAATCCTTTTTGTAAAGGGATGTCGCAATTTTACCCACTTACAAGTAGTTGTACTATGTTGCAAACACGTCTTCCTAAGTTTCCTGCATCTGTGGCTTCAGCATAAAGCCGTCACTCTCATACAACAGCCCGGAATATTGCGGTAATGAGGGAAGTCGGAGCGCTGAGCAGATTCGACTGTGCTCGCAAATCTTCGCCAGGCCTGCATTAGGAAGTAAAAGAAGTGTAATAACTATTTTCCTGGATGTACTGTCCCAAGACCGTCCATTATCAGCTAAAAAACAAATAGAGCCTACTTTTTTTCTTTTCTGCGATGCATTTGCAACTAATAATGGCACAGGACAGTACTGAGTGTTAGCATGCTTGCTTAGCTCTTTGCGGTAAACAGTCTGCAACGATTTCTTTTATTATTATTATTATTATTATTATGTGGCGTTTTTCTGTTTGCTAGCAATTTCTCTGTAAAAGGATTCTAAGTAGTTGCCTTCTTATCCCAATCGCAGTATTCCACGATTTTAATTTTCCACGAACATGTATGACTCTTATACATTTCGATTAATATGGAAATGAATTATCTAGAACACTGACGTATACGCCATTTCAAAATTCGCCACGCACACGCAGATAACAAAGACCTGACTGAACGAACAGCTGACTCATACATATTTCAGAGCCAGGATTTGCTGTGGTCTCCTGTCCGCACGATGTGATTTGAACCCACGGATTTGAGCAATTCCGCTCAAACCTCCAATTTCCAGGTTTGCCACATCTCATATATGCGCAAATCTCCTGTTCACATGCAACGCTTTGTCTGCGCAGATAGTGGACGGTTCTTACAGTACAGCCACAGTCTAACATATGTTAGATTCCAGCCAAAACCTATTTGAATTATAACCTTTTTATTACTAAGGGGAAATACAAAAATGAAAATAACTCAAAAGAGTATTCATTTTTCAAGTAGTTTATAATAGCGTGACATTAACCTATACGTCAGGAAAGAGAAAATTTGTAGAGTTCTTGAAGGTCAATTCACAGTAGCCTTCGTCATGTCACCGAACGGTGAACTCAATGAGTTTAAATTTTTATCTCATTGGGTGCAATTGAGGATACGAGTTATCATATGTGGTACAAAAAGTCGCCTTATAGTATCAGAATAGAGGGACTAAAAACGACAAAGGTTATTGATGACCAAAGCAAACTCACTAACGCATGGTTCAAATGGCTCTGAACACTATGGGACTTAACATCTGAGGTCATCAGTCACCTAGAACTACTTAAACCTAACTAACCTAAGGACATCACACACATCCATGCCCGAGGCAGGATTCGAACCTGCGACCGTAGCGGTCGCGTGGCTCCAAACTGTAGCGCCTAGAACCGCTCGGCCACTCTGGCCGGCCCCTAACGCATGTTCTTGGTCACTTTTACGTGGTAAAGTGATGAGAAGTGAGTCAATATTTCAAAACATCGACAGCTATTTGCTAGCGAAAACATACACACCCCAAACAGTAATTATTAGGCCGAGGGAATAGAAGCAGATTACCTTATCCATGTTTTTCCCTTACGTAATAGATACACACGCACAGTAACTGTTAAGCCAAGGAGATAGAGCCAGTTTACCTTATCCATCATGTTTTTTCCCATCCTTAACTAAAAACACGAGAAACAACTGTATTTTTCCCCTTCATTAGAGCTGATTTTTGAAAACTGCTTCATTAACTTATGTTCGTATTTACATGCAGTGTGGGCGTCAGATCTGCTCTGTTATTGTAAAACCTAAGTTATTTTTCGCTTTCAGATATCCGACCTCGCTAGTGTAAGAACACTCGATAGAAAAAATATCCAAGTCTTCATGGAACATTTGTAATTTGGCACGAGAACAAAACGCAATAATAAGATAAAGATTAAGAAGAAGAAAAAGGACAAAATTCGCTAGTATAACAGGAGTATGGGCGGCGAAACTGAGTTAACTTCCGATGTTAGCAAACAACGACGCCGTCAAAACTTTCTTCCCGAGAAACTTTGACGTAATGTGACTCCGCATTCCAAAATTTTTCGGGGGAAAATGAATTCTTAACAGTTGTTTTATTCAACTGTTATGTTTCATCTGATTTGCCCTGCAGTTTTAACTTGCGAGACTGTATTGCCGACATGACCTTTTTTTTTTACATAAGAATTATAAAACGACTTTACAGTATCCTAAGAAAGCATAGATTGCGGAAGAGCTGACTTATCGAGCGTTACGTCATTTCGATCGTTTTGTTTGTGTATGCAATCACAGTGTGCTACTACATTCCCCTAGAAACCGGAAGCGATGAATCGTGTAGAAATTGAGTGAGGATATATTTATTTTACGGGCGGGCATCCTTCGCTTATTCCTGCTCTTAAATGTCACAAATCTTGAGGTCTTACTGTAGATGTATCATAACTCGTAAGAAGTTTTTCAGCTTGCAATTTAAAGAATTTATTATTGTACTAATTGTTGTATGGTCACAGATCATGTCGTTAAGACGGCCACTTTTGCATTTCGTGTAGTTTGAGATGTCGATGCTCTCTTGTGCTGTTCTATGATGTGGTGTGTTTATGATTGTAAATTCAGTGAGAATCCCATTATTCCTAACAGCATTTTGCTCATACGCACGCAAGCCCAAGTGAAGTCAATAACATTAAATTTTAGAATTACTTGTTGGGTAATGACGAAAAGTGGCAAAGTGGATAACATGGAGCATGTGGAGGAAATACCAAGCGAATAAAATGCCGAAAACGCAACAGGACGAAACCTAACGAAATTTACAGACACGGCCAGCACAGAGACTGAGGTACAGGTATATCCTCCCCCAGCAGAGGCAGTTCAGCTGACATCTGTAGTAGAATTTTTTTTTTGGGGGGGGGGGGGGTTTAGGGCGCAAAACATCTAATGTCATAAGCACCCATAATAGAACCATAGAATGCTGGGACCGTGAGGGTAAAAAACCATTGCGAGGTCCAATACAGAAAGGAAGAAAAAATCTAAAACGTCAAGACGTTACGGAAGAGTATCTAAAACATGTTGACAAGACACCGGAGTCATCAGGTAAAAATCAAATCTCTTTTGTCATATTACTGCTTTTAAAAAAACTTAAAACGCGAGCCACAGCTCGGACATCATCCGCTAAAATGTCCAGCAAAGCGAGCGGCAGCCCGACCCTGAGATGTAAGTGGCTAAAATAGGGGCAGAGGATCAGGAAGTGTCTGACTGTTAATGGCTGGCTACAGAAAGGGCAGCTGGGTGCAGGGTCACCACTCAACAAGTGGCGGTGACAAAAGCGGCAGTGGCCTATTTGCAACTGACCTAACATTACTTCCTCATGGCGAGATGGGCAGGAGGAGGTCGACCAGGCTGTTGGGAGAGGTTTGACTTCTCTCAGTTTGTTCCCATGAAGGGGGCACCAATGGTCATGTCAAAGTGAAGTGATACGCTGATAGAGAAAAGTACAAATATCTTACGAGGGAACAGAGTAAGAGGCGGGCCGACCGAGATGGACTGTGGCCTTTGCTGCAGCATCAGCAGCGTCATTCCCAAGCGCACCTACATGGCCAGGAACCCACATGAACGACACTTGGGCTCCCCTATTTGGGCAAATGGAGGCAGTCCCGGATCCGTCGAACGATGGGGTGGACTGGATCTGGATCATCCAGACTCTGAAGGGCACTGAGGGAGTCAGAGCAGATCACACAGCGAGTGACCTGGTGCCTCGTGACATAGTGAACAGTCGGATAGAGGGCAAAAAGCTCTGCAGTAAAAAGCCGGTATTGAAACTTATCAGCCCCGACGACAAAAGCGCACCAACGACGTGGGCAGACTTGGAACCATCAGTGTATAAAATATATGCTATCGGCAAGTTGTGAGCGAAGTTCAAGAAATTTGCAGCAATAGGTCAGCTCAGGAATCGAATCCTTCGAGAAAGAGCTGAGGTCAAAATGAACACAAACCTGTGCCTGAAGCCAAGGTGGTGAAGGGCTCTCCCCAATTCGGAAAGTGGCAGGAAGTGTGAACTGCAGCTGCTGAAGCAAGTGACGAAAGCAGACGCCAGGAGGCCGCAGAGAAGAAACGTACATCTCACATTGGCGGTCAAGAATGTCATAAAAAAAGGGCCAAAGGTTAGGTGGCCTGACATGGAAGAAAGCCCACACACATACCTACTGATTAGGATGTCGCGCTGGTATGACAGCGTTAGTTCACTGGCTTCTGCATTGAGGCTTTCAACTGGGCTACTACGGAAGGCACCAGTGGCGAGACGGATCCCCAAATGGTGGATTGTATTTAGACGGCGTAAGATAGATGGTCATGCAGAGGAGTAGGCAATGCATCCATACTCCAACTTAGAGCGGGAAAGAGATCGATAGAAGCGGAGGAGGACAGTACGGTCAGCTCCCCAAGAGGTACTACTCAATACACAGACCGGGTGCAGCGTGCAGCCAGGTAGGACACGTGGGGAGACCAGCTGAGTTTCCTATCGAATGTAAGCCCTAAGAACTTCGTTGCATCCACGAACGGGAGAGCATTTTGGTCCAGTTGCAAGGACGGTGGAAGAAACGCCTTGTACTGCCAGAAGTTGACGCAAACCGATTTGGTAGCAGAAAAGCAGAAACCATTTGTGACACTCCACGAATAGAGACGGTCCAGACAACGCTGAAGACAGCATTGCAGGAGACACGTCTGCTGGGAGCTGCAATAAACAGCAAAGTAATCAACGAAAAGAGAGCTGGAAATACCAGCTGGAAGGCAGTTCGAAATGGGATTGATGGCTATGGCGAAGAGGACGACAGTACAGAGCCCTGAGGCACCCCGTTCTCCTGTGAAAAGGTGTGGGATACGGAGGAACCCACACGTTCCCGGAAAACTATGTCTGTTAAAAATTCCCGGATGAAAGTGGGAAGATGACAACGAAGTCCCCGTGTGTGCAGAGTACATAGAATGCCTGTCTGCCAACAGGTATCATAGGCTTTCTCCAAATCAAAGAAAACGGCCAGTGTTTGTCGTTTCTGCAGAAAATTATTCATGATGACCGTCGACAGGGTGACGAGACGATCAACTGCGCAGCGGTACTTTCTGAACCCACACTGAGCATTAGTGAGAACACGGTGTGACTCCAGCCACCCACTAATCGACCATTGATCATGCGTTCCGTCATCTTACAAACGCTGCTGGTAAGGGAAATTGGAAGATAGCTGGAAGGAAGAGATTTATCTTTACCAGGACTAGGTAGGGGAACAATAATAGCTTCACGCCAAAGTGTGGGAAATACACCGTCAGTCCAAATACGGTTGTAGGTATCAAGGAGAAAGCGTTTTCCCACAGGAGGAAAATTCTGCAGCATGAAGACGTGGATTGCATCGGGCCCACGAGCAGAAGACCTGGATGAGGAGAGAGCACGCTCAAGCTCCCTCATAGTAAAAGGAGTATTGTAGCATTCTCGATTCAGAGAGAGAAAAGAGATTGTATGAGCCTCCTCTGCCTGTTTCCGAGGAAGGAAGGCAGGATGGTAGTGGGTGGAGTTTGAAACTTCCGCTAAGTACTGGTCCAAAGCGTTGGAAATATCGAGAGGGTCGACTATGACGTTTCCTGCAGTCAGACCAGGGATCGGGGAATGGGCAGTAGTCCCAGAAAGCCGGCGCAGGCCACCCCAAACGAGAGAGGACGTAGTAAATCTGTTGAACGAGCTGATAAAGGACACCCAGCATGCTTTCTTTAATAGTGCGACAGCACTGCAAATGTAGTTGCTTGTAGCAGATGCAATTCGGTAATGTAGGATGACTGTGAAAGACACAAAGCAGACGCCGTCGGGCACGAATAGCATTGCCGCACCCCACAGTTCACCAAGGGACTGGGACCTGATGGGGAGAAGTAGTAGTACGAGGGATAGAGAATTCAGCTGCCGAGATAATAATGTCCATGAGGTGCTTGGCCTGATCATCACAGCTGGGAAACGGCCGTTCCTCCAAGACTGCCAAGGAGGAGTATAGTCTCCAGTCAGCAAGAGGGAATTTCCAATGAGCGAGCTGCTGTGTCGGGGTATGATTGTACAGGCGAGTCACACAAGGGAAGTGGTCACTCGAGTAAGTATCAGAAAGAGCACACCACTCGAGACATCGAACGAGCTGAGCAGAGTAGATCGAGAGGTCTAAATGGGAATAAGTGTACATGGAATCAGAGAGAAACGTGGCTTTGCCAGTGTTAACACACACAAGATTAAGATGATTAAGAAGATCCACCACAAGAGAACCTCTTGGGCAGGGGACAGGCGGGCCCCAAAGAGGAGCAGAAAGGGTGGAGGAAGCTGAGCAACAAGCTGAATCAGGTCCACCCTAGAGACAGCAGAAGATGAAGGGATATAAATGGTGCGGAGGGAAAAGGTAAATTCGGGAAGGAAAACACGGGCAGCAACTGCTTGCAGGTGGTTGTGCAAGGGGATAGGACGATGACAAACATCTCATAGAAGCAGCATGACCCAACCATGAGCAGGAATCCCCGCCGTAAGGGGAAGGTCCAGCTGTAGCGAAGTAAAATGGGAAAGAGCAAAATGGTCTTCAGGATGTAGCTTGGTTTCTTGGAGACAGACTACAAGTGGACATTGCGATCGCAGGAGCAGCAGGAGGTCCGCCCTGTTAGGCTGAAGGCCATGGATATTCCACTGTAAAAGGGCCATAAAATTTAGGAACACCGGAGAATGAATAAGAAACACTCACCTCGACGGCCGCTCAGGGCGAGCCGTCGAGGGAGGACGGCCACTGGAATCCACAGGTGGAGGCTCTTCATCCATCTACTCAGCGGGATCAACGGGGCTTCCCCGATGTTGGTCAGTTGAAAAGGACTGACGAGTCGAAGAGGGCCGACGAGTTAGAGAGGGGGAAGACTGTTTGCCTTTGGATGATTGGTTTGACTTTTGGCGATTGGCAGAAGAGCCAGATGGCTGCAAACTGAGGTACACAAGAAATCTTTCAGGGAATAAACCTTTTCGAATTGATGGTTTGCTGCCGACGTTGCAACCATCTTTGCCGGCGAGGTTGAAGAATGGGGAGCAGGATCTACAGCTGATGGAGTGTCAGCTTGAAGGCGAGGTGACTTTGCCACCATCAAACTGAACTGGAAGTCACAAGTTTGCGTAGCCATGTTTTTCGTGGAACGGGGAAAGGATAACACCGTGCTGTAGCTTCCAGACAAAGGGACATTCGGCTTACAACTCGGCAACAGGAAAAGGTACCTTCTCCTTCACCCTTATCTCCTGAACAGCTCGCTTGTCTTGATAGACGGAACAAGAATGAGAAGCAGCAGCACGTTCCCCATGACAAGTAATGCAGCAGGGGGAAGGTGGTGGACAGACACCCTTGTGTGCATCCCTGTCAAGTGACACATTTTGCTGCGTTTTTACATGACGTGCTGGTATGATTGAACTGGTGGCATTTATAACACCTCAACAGATTGGGAATGTAAGGGCGCACAGAGGTGACTTCATAGCCTGCCTTAATCTTGGTAGGAAGTGCTAACTGATCGAAAATCAGGAACAATGTGCGAGCGAGCACCAAATTCACAGCTTCCTTCTTCATAACTCGTACAGCAGTAACGCCCTGATCCGATAGATAATTAGTTATTTCGGCCTCGGTCAAACCATCCAACAGCCAGGTGTAGATAACACCGCAAGACAAGTTAAGTGTTCTGTGAGCCTCCATTTTTATACGATATTTGTGGAGGATTTGGGACTTGAGTAATTTCTGGGCCTGGAGAGCACTATCAATTTCCAAAAGCAGAGTACCATTGCGGAGACAAGAGCATGACTTGACAGGGCCGGCGATGCCATCCACACCTTTCTGTTTATCAAAGGGGTTAACAGCAGCAAAAGTCTGGTTTCCGTCTAAACATGAGACTACTAGATATCGAGGCGCAACAGGAGGAGACTCAGAGAGAGAAGGAAAACCAGTCATTGGGAAGAAGTCCCCCATGATTGCCAGCGTCTCCGATGGCGCGCTCCTTCCAGCCAGGGGCCCTCCAAAGGGGAATCCCCCATCTTATGTGATTCTCCTCACCTTAGGTCACACCTCCCAGACGACAGATGGAGGGACCAATTGGCAGAGGAGGAAGGTAACATCTCAGGCAATCACCCTTCCCTGGGCCTGGCCTGTACCAGAGGGTACGTGCAGGCCCTACATGCCCACCCAGGGCTGGGAATTATCCGTTACCCAGTCTCCTGCTACGCGTCAAATGCGTGGGTGGCCGTCAGGCACACACAGGGAGGAGAAGAAAATAGAAGAAGGAAAGGAAGAAAGGAAGAAAGAAAGAATGGCCTTAAACGCCACAGTGGAGGAAAAAGAGAGCAGAACAGGGAAAGGGCTAAACGGGGAAGGGGCTAGACGGGGAAGGGGCTAGACGGGGAAGGGGCTAGACGGGGAAGGGGCTAGACGGGGAAGGGGCTAGACGGGGAAGGGGCTAGACGGGGAAGGGGCTAGACGGGGAAGGGGCTAGACGGGGAAGGGGCTAGACGGGGAAGGGGCTAGACGGGGAAGGGGCTAGACGGGGAAGGGGCTAGACGGGGAAGGGGCTAGACGGGGAAGGGGCTAGACGGGGAAGGGGCTAGACGGGGAAGGGGCTAGACGGGGAAGGGGCTAGACGGGGAAGGGGCTAGACGGGGAAGGGGCTAGACGGGGAAGGGGCTAGACGGGGAAGGGGCTAGACGGGGAAGGGGCTAGACGGGGAAGGGGCTAGACGGGGAAGGGGCTAGACGGGGAAGGGGCTAAACGGGGAAGGAGCTAAACGGGGAAGGAGCTAAACGGGGAAAGAGCAAAAACGATGAAAAAGTAGTACAGGGAAAGGGCAGTACACGAAAAGAGCGGCACAGGGACAGAGCGGCACAGGGACAGAGCGGCACAGGGACAGAGCGGCACAGGGACAGAGCGGCACAGGGACAGAGCGTCACAGGGACAGAGCGTCACAGGGACAGAGAGGCACAGGGACAGAGCGGCACAGGGACAGAGCGGCACAGGGACAGAGCGGCACAGGGACAGAGCGGCACAGGGACAGAGCGGCACAGGGACAGAGCGGCACAGGGACAGAGCGGCACAGGGACAGAGCGGTACATGAGAGAATAGTCCTACAAGCAAACCAACGCAAATGAGCTTCAAGAGCCCATGGAGGCATGAGACATCCCCCAAGAGAGGGGAAAAGGACAGGAGAAGAGGAGACAAGCAGCACAGAAAGAGAAGCGGCGCTGCGAGGGCTGGGGCCCCGTGGTCACCAAGCACATACTCACCAAAGAGCCGTGAGGCCCCTGGGGGGGGGGGGGGGTGTCTGCAGTAGCAGATCAGTTTACAATCCAATATAGAATATTAGAAGCAACAATGAGTGCTAAATTAAACAATTCTGCAAAAGAACAATCAGCACAGATTAAAACATCATTTATCAAGTAGCTACAGAACTATCAAACCAAACGGAAACTAAAGTCAAATGCTTAGCAAAAAATTTAGCTAAACAAATGAAAGAGAGTTTTAATGAAATCTCAAAAGAACAATCAGAACAGATTAAATTGACACTCGATCAGGTCGAAAAGAACAGTCAGAGCAAATTAGATTAACATTGATGGCGATGATGTCAGATAGTGACGAGGCCTCAGGCAAGCAGGTGGACCCATCCACCATGTTGAAGAGGTAGTGGCAGCCACTGGGAGAAGGTAGAGGGCTGATGATGTTTATATGTAAGCGAGCGAAGCGATGCCCAATTTCTGGGATGGTGGCAACTGGGGTCTGTACATTGCAGCTGAGTTTGGGCCTCCTACGTGTGAGGCAGCTGCGGACCCATGTCCAGCAGTCCCTCCGAACACCTTTCACATGAAATGCTGCACCGCCCGAGTGGTGGGCGTGTGCAACGCCGGGGTGCACCATGATGTATAAATAGTAAATGCAGCCTTGTGGAAGGGAAGGGTTGCAGTGAGCTGTTAGATATATCACACCAAGATACTGTTGTCTGAGCCGGAGGCCAGTATACATTGAAGGTGGTGTCTAGGTGCACAGGTGCACATGGGCATGTTCATGGGACGAAGCGAAGGCGCAGGTGCTGCCGAATCGTCGACGTGGTGTATGTCAGTAGTAGATTCCGAGACAAATGACTGCTGCTGGAATTTATGTGGGGAGGACTGGTCAATGACTTTCGAGAGGACAAAGTTACAGGCTTATGGTTGGTGGAAAACCATGATAGGATGGCCAAAAGTATTTTGTTGTCTCTTAGATGATGATGAGCTCTCTGTCATATGTACCCATGTGTCACTGAGTGGCAGAGAACTTGACAGAGATGAAAGCGAGTGACTGCTAGGTGTCACTGATGCGCTGCTGCAAGTGCCCATCTGATTGGCACTGACCACGACAGCAAGTGGGGCAGTGCGGTGATGGTGGGCAAACAGGGTATTGTCTGTAGTATTGGCATTCCTCACACAGTGCCAGAATAAGTTTAACATGCTGAGGGAGCAGTGGAAGACCTAAAATGTCTTTGGGCATGGGAGATTGATGGCAGTTTGTAACTTATGTGGTTCTTGAAGTTTCCTTGGAGTACTGAATATTCTACGAGGTTTCAGGATTGCAGCCGGATCATGTTGACTTCTTGCCACATTATGTTGGCTGGCAACTGTCCAGCCATCTTCAGGTGAGTGTGTGCCACTGCAGACAGATAGTTCACAGTGTCGGCTTTATAGCAAAAATTGGTGCGGAGATGAATCCGCTTTGGCGGCTGTCACAGGACCGTCGCCTATCGAAATCCACGCCCGCTAGAAATACTGTTCAACACACCTTTTGTGAACTGTGTACATCGTATGACATATGTATGCTTTGCCACATTGTCAACGAATTTTGTAAATCCTGGTGGACAGTCACCTGAAGATGGCTGAATGGTTGGAAGCCAAAATATTGTGGCAAGTCAACATGATCTGGCTGCAATCCCAAAACCTCAAAAATAAGCTCCTAACTTATCAGACAGGGGACATGAGCTGGCAGTTCACATAGTATGGCCTGTAAGTACCACTTCACTCGCAATGAATGTGCTCTTTACTGTGTTGACCATAATGACAGCGCCCTGGAGAGTTCAAAGCTAACGTGCAGATGCTCATGGTGTTCCTCGCATGTCACAGAGAAATGAATATGTCATCCAAGTAGGCAAACACCAAGTCAAGCATCGCAAGATTCCATCTAGGAAATGCTGCCATATTTGGGCAGTATTACGGAGGCCAAAGGTCTTGAAGAAATCTAATGGCATGATGATGGTGGTCTTCTTATTTCCTTGCATGCAAACTGGAATCTGGGTGACAGCCTTTGCGCCATTGATCATGCTGAAGATTGTAGCCCCACCCAGCATGTTGTAGCTGTGTGTGACAGTGTTGGCTACCATCAGGGATTTGAACGGCGTTTAGCTTCTGGTAATCACAGTATTGGTGCCAGGAGCCATTCTCCTCCTTAGCATGGTGAAAGGCAGATGAGTGCCCACAGGCTCTTCGAAGGATGCGGCACATCAGCAGCAAGAGCTCATCAGTTTGTACTTGGCAGTCCTGAGACAGTCCAGTGGTAGAGGCAATAGCCAGCATGAAACACCTGCTAAATCCGCTGGGCAGAACAGGTAATTAGGATTGTGGAAAGGGCCAAATAAGGTTGGGGTCAGTTTCACCTTCTAATTGTAATTTAATAACACATTTACAACCAAAGCGGCACATAGCCAAACCTTTATCAAATGCAACTCTTTCACAGCTGAAGGCCTCCAAACAAGAAATCTTAACAAATCACCAAGATAAAAATCCAATAAAAATAGCAATAAAATAATTAAAAAAACCATCTATCACAGCTAGGTGGAAAGTCTCAAAGCAAAGTAGACAGAAAAAACATACACAAGGTGCAATACAAATGGCTGAAGGCCACAATTAAGTTTCAAAATTTTTAGAATTTATTACCATAGACTTAAAAAGGCAGAAGGCCACAATGTTTAAAAACAAGAAATATTAAGCCTCCAGGCAAAGCAGATAGAACAAACATATGCAAAGTTCAGTACTAATGGCTGAAGGCCACAATTAAGTTTCAAAATTTTAAAACATATTACCATAATCTTTTAAAAGCAGAAGGCCACTGCAAGATTGAGAGCCCACAATTAATTTTGCAAAATTTTTAAGAAAAAATAAAAAAATAACCATAAGCCTTAAATTTTAAGTAACCGAAAACAGATAATTAAACACCAGTGGGAAAAACAAAGACAATGGCACTCAAAAGCCTCAAGAGAGGTTGGTCTGCCCTCGTTCACTTAGGTGAGACAGGTGGTGAGCCCAACTACAATTGATCCGTTGGAATCCAACCAGGGGACATCCACGGACCGACCGACACAACAACTTGCAAATCCTGCGAACCCTGCAGAACTAGCACTCCTGAAAGGAAGGATACTGCGGAGACATGGCTTAGCCACAGCCTGGGGGATGTTTCCAGAATGAAATTTTCACTCTGCAGCGGAGTGTGCGCCGATATGAAACTTCCTGGCAGATTAAAACTGTGTGCCCGACCGAGACTCGAACTTGGGAGTGCTAGTTCTGCAGGGTTCACGGGAGAGCTTCTGTAAAGTTTGGAAGGTAGGAGACGAGATACTGGCAGAAGTAAAGCTGTGAATACCGGGTGTGAGTCGTGATTTGGTAGCTCAGATGGTAGAGCACTTGCCCGCGAAAGGCAAAGGTCCTGAGTTCGAGTCTCGGTCGGGGACACAGTTTTAATCTGTCAGGAAGTTTCATATCAGCAAACACTCCGCTGCAGAGTGGAAATTTCATTCTGGACAACAACTTGGTTCCCATCAATCGGTACATGAGAACTCAAACAGAAAAGGTTACAAACGTGATAATCCACAATGGAGTATGTACTAGCTGTCAAAATTACACACCATGTTGGTCAGCGACAACAGGTGAGGAAAGGACGTGGCCTGACATTACGTTAGTGACCAGGGCAGGTGACCGGAACACTAACGGCCACTAGGCAGAAAATTCTGCTGGTACACTTGAATCTGAAACATAGTAATATAGTTAACTCCACCCAAAAGAACACTGCCTGAATGTACGTCAGTGCCCAGGGTAGGTAACCAGAACACTAACGGCGGCAGGGCAGAAAATTGCACTGGTGCACTAGAATTGCAGTCAAACAAAATAGTTAATTGCACCGCATAGTGGCTAAACTTCAGTAGTAGAAACACTTGGTGTTGCTCACAGGAAACCTTCCCCAGCAGCAAACCACTGAAATGAACCACCACAACAAATGCCGACAACATTTAAAATAGTCGTCAGTGGAATTAACACCAACTACACACACAACCCGATGAACACTTGCACGAAGACCTGAACGATACCCAACACTAACTAAACACACACTAAGACAAATTGGGAGTCAATGCGCGTGCACCCCCCCCCCCCCCCCCCCCCACACACACACACACACACAGCCGACTCATGAACAATCGGCAAGCCAAAACGCATCGTTCGGTAGGACGACCAACCGATGATCCACCAAGACTGTGGCCCGGCTCAAGTGATGTGTGGCGGCAATGGTCGGGCGAGCCATGTCGGCGCAGACCCCACTGCTGCTCCAACCCGACTGCACTAGTACCGCACTGCAACTTCCGACTGGCAGGTCCAGACACGTTCCAACTGACTGGCAGACCTGAACTCGCTATCCAAACTCTCCTTACAACAGACAACGACTGGGAAGTAATAGCAGTCAAGCAAAGATACTATGAGAGGGGATATATCGATATGCACTGCTAACACTGATCACGGTCAGGGAAAGCAGCAACTCAGTGACAGTAGTAATGTAAATTAATGTAGTGAGGTGGAAGTACGTTAAAAGCAGGGTGTAAAATACATGATGGCGGGAACACGAGCTACGCATTGCTCACAGCAGAAGATGAGAGATCTGGGAGCAGTGTCGATGTACTGGACAGGTGAATAACAGACCTTCCAAGGCATACGGGACAGGCCGGTGAGAACAGGACATTGTGCCACTTGGCCAGTATATGGACTGGAGTATGCCACCTACTTCACATAACAGAAAGCTGAAAATAGTGGTGCACTTCATTGATTGCCCAGTATTGCTGCTAATGATGTGCCAGCCAGTAGCTGCAGGGAGCAGGTGATAGTGCCCAATGAAGTCCACTCCGATAATAAAGTCAGTTAAGTCAGTGATTGAGGAAGTCTAGGGGAGGCTCTGTTGTAGGCTGAGATTGAAGATGTGATGATGTATGCCATAGGTGGCAACAGTGGAGTTATTGGCCAACGTCAGGAGGATGGCTGAGGCAGTACCAGGGTTTCGTGCTAGCTGCTGTAGGAAGATAGACAATTTGGAGCCAGTGTCAATCAGAATGGTGTGGTGGTGTGAATGCCACAGAAAAACAGGTGCTGGGAGATGGAGCAGCATCCGGGCACACCTAATCCAGGCAGTCATCAGTGCTTGGGTGCTACAGGTAGGGTGCCCTGCAGTTCACAACATCCAGGCTGAAGCACTCTGGTACCAGCAGAGACTGACTGTGTCACGAGAGGCATCAGCAGGGCACCTGGAACAGCATGCATGGCAGTGGTCGGAATCAAGGCAAGTCATTGCCACTTGCAGGACTGCCATGTAAACACTGAAGCGGGTAGGATTTCCTATGCTCCTGATTGCTAGGTGCTGCTCTATGGGCAAGTGGGGAGGGGAGTGGGTGCTGGCATCATTATTGGCATGTCAAGTTGGCAGTAGCAGCTCCTGGTGGGGTGGGAGGCATCTTTACAGCCAGCTGACTGTACTGGGTGGAGGTCAGTGTGGGGAGTGGTGGCCGCAGATAGGGAGGTTAGTGTCTCGTGCACCTTTCAGCAAGGCTGGCGACATCTGTGAGAGAAAGTCTGTGTGCAACTCAAAGGCTATCTGTATTAGGATCAGAAAGCAAGCCAGGCAGATGTTGGACATCATGTGTAGGTCCATGAGGGCTCAGTGGTGGCACAGGAAGGCATGCCAGTTCCCACACTGCTCAAACAGAAGGAAGACCCAGATGTGCTGGATCTCTGAGGATGTTAGTTGTACTATGAGACACTGCCCGAGAGTCTCAAAGCGGACAGTGGCTGGGGGCGATGAGATGATGTTGCAGACCTCCCTCATGTATGTTGGCTGGAGCTGCCTGATCACCATCACAAGTTGGTGGTATCCTGGCTGATGTCACAGCCTTCAAAGATGGCATCTGCCAAGGAAAATCACAGGTGTGGGTCCCAGGGATTGAAGGTTGACAAGTGAGTTGCAAAACGGCTGGAAAGAGTGGCATTAGGAGGCAGGGGATTGGACACTGGCACTTCGAGGTTAGGGTGAATGGTGGCGATGGCAGATGCGGGGGCCAGTGCGGGTGTCAGCACTGAGTGTGATGTTGAGGGCCGGGCCACCAGTGGTAGCTTTGCCACGATTTGCACGCACAGGTCAGCATTGCAGTGTTCCAGTTCCACGAGATGAGCAGTCAAGTCGGCGATGATGTCGTGAGGTGCTGGAGTGGCGAGCGTGTCGGTGAAGTGTTGCGTCAGAGGCAAAGTCACAGTTGCAAAGCTGGGCAGGGGGCGAACACACAAATCACGTGCAAGAGAAATGGCTCATGGCGTGAACTTAAGTAGTGTCTGTAGCACAGAAACCGAAGTTTCTGGCAGGGTGTACACATGGTAGGAGTCTGAACATGTGCCTAATGGGACGAGGTGGCCAACAACATGCTGAATTTGAAAATTGTTGCCCGAGTTTGTCATCAAGTAACCAGTGTAGGAATGTTTCCCTACCTAACTTTATGTAACAATTATGAAACTGCAAAATTACGCATGGAATTGTCTCTCCTGGGAGCATTGGGGAGGCAAGTTGCGAAGGGAAGGCACATGGTTATCACATGTGTAAACAGGTAGTGAACTGATTTATACACCGGGCTGTGTAGTAGGTGTAGAGATGGCATAGTGCGGCACAGACTCACCCCACCCAAGTGTTTTATAAGCAACTTCTTTCATCATCATCATCAAACACACATGAGGAACCCAATTCTTGTTTCTTATCCAAGTTGCTGTAAGAAAATGTGAATGTCAACTCTTTGTGTCAAGAGTATTTTACACTCACCATAATTTTCCTATAAGAGATACTATTTATTTTCCACACTGTTTGTATAATATCAACTGCACATACACAGCAGCAACTTACAATAACTCAAGAAGCAGCTGCTCTCTTCTTTTTTTCCAAAATGGTTGTATAGTTTTCTTCCTTAAGCTGAAGAGAGAGATTTGTTGAAGAAATCACTATAAATATTCTCCTCCAAGGAAAAAAAAAAAAAAAGCTTTTTCACAGAATATGAAGAAGCTGATTATTATGCTATCACATTCTTCCACCAACCCCTCCATTCACTGGTAAAATAAAGAAAGGCAAGAATTGTCTATATTTGTAACTGACTTTATTTACAGTGCTCTCATTTTGTGGTAAAGCCAAACCATTAACAGGTTATTCACAACATTGAGATAAAGCTTCAAGCTTTGTGGCAGCTTCAGTTGCCTGAGAAAAATTTACACACAACCTAAAGCCTCATACATTATAAACACACCAGACACCTTATATGACATCAAAGGACTATAAAGCTTCGATGACACCCTTCATTTTTCACTTCTCTATCCATGAGATGCTGCAATACGGTCAACATCTCCATGAGTGTATTTCCAATAAGCTTCCTCAAACATGGAACGGCACTCAACACGAGCCTGTAGTTTAGCACACAGAAGGAAAACTCCTGACAGCTTGCGATGCAGAGAGTAGATTTGCTCTGGTGGTGGGCGCAGCCTGTGTTTCAACATTGTCGGCACCAGCTCTGTGATGCGACGGGTAGTGTCCTAGAGGAACCAAATGTGTACATTTTAGAACCAAGTACATATTGCATGGATAAGAATCAGTACAATTACTAAGTAAATTTAAAATAACTTCCCAGTGATACTGAGGTCACTACATATGGAGTGCAAGCTAATATTTGATGGGAAATAGGATGGAAAGAGTATTCAAACTAACTGTCCCCAATGTTGCATAATGTGATTTAGAGAGACTGAATTAAACCTGGGTGTACAGACTGGAATTTAAACTACATTCTACATCTTCATCTATACTGCCAAACCACTGAAGTTCCCATTCTAACTGCATGTTGAGCACAGAAAGAATGCTGGCCGGTGTGGCCAAGCGGTTTTAGGCGCTTCAGTATGGAACCGCGCGACCACTACGGCCGCAGGTTCGAATCCTGCCTCAGGCATGGATGTGTGTGGTGTCCTTAGGTTAGTTAGGTTTCAGTAGTTCTAAGTTCTAGGGGACTGATGACCTCAGATGTTGAATCCCATAGTGCTCAGAGCCATTTGAAGCACAGAAAGAATAATTGTTTACAATAATTGGTATACACTAATTAATTTACTCTTACTTTCGCATTCCATATGGGAGTAATACATATGAGTTTTTAGAGTTTTCCTAGATGCCTCACTTAATGCCAAAACTGGAAAATTTTTAAGAAGGCTTCCACATGGTCAGTGGTGCACTTTTATTTTTGGTATACAACATGACACATATGATGCATGATCAAAAAGTGTGAGAATTTTAGTTTTTCTTAAAGAATGTTTACTTATTCATCACCATTAACTTTGTCCCCATTGAAGTAATCCCCCTAAGATACTTGTTCCAGTGCTTTTTCCAACCTTGGAAGCACTTGCAGAGTTCACTTTTCATTATGGTGTTCAGCTCCTTCAGTGATTCTGTTTTTATCTCATCAATGGTGGCAAAACAATGCCCTTTTAGGATTCTCTTCAGCCTCAGGAAAGAAAGAAATTGCAGTAGGCCATGTCCAGCGAATACAGTGACTGAGGCAACGTAATGGTTTCTCTCCTCTCTCCTCTCTCTCTAGCCTTTGAGATATGAGTGGGAGCATTGTAATGATGTAATTTCCACCAGTGGTTTTGCCACAGTTCCAGTCATTTTCTTTGGACTGCTTCATCCAAACAGTGCAACGCTTCCAGGTAGTATTTCTTACTGACTGCACAACTGTACAGTAGGAACTCATGATGCACTACCCCTTTGTAATCAAAGAAAACCGTGACAAGAACCTTGACATGTGGGCAAGTTTGTCAATTTTCTTTTCAGTCTTTGCACTTCAGGCAGATTCCATTGGGATGATTGGGCCTTGGTTTCAATGTCATACCTTTATATCCAGACTTCGTCACCAGTCATAACGTTTTATAGAAGTTCTGGATCATTGTTGATTTAATTCAGCAATTTCTGAGTGATGTCTATGCAATGTAGTTTTTGGTTGAAATTCAACCATTTTGGAACAAACTTGGCTACAATACGTTTCATGCCCAAAACTCCCAAAAAAAATTACTTAGTGTCAGCCAAAGAATATGCTGACATTAGCAACCTCTCTAGGGGTGACTGTGATTTTTCAGAACATTTTCTTTACTTCTTCCACACTGTTATCACTAACTGATGAGCTAAGGCGTCCAGAATGGTGTCTACTTAAGCCTCTTTCAAATGTCTATAGCATTCATGAACTCTTGTCTTACTGATAGCAGATTCACCAAAAGTCATCATTTCAAATGGGGTGCTGCACTTTATTCCATTTTTCATGCTAAATTTATTGCAAATTCTTTGATCCATCCTTTTCGAAAATATTGAAAACTGGATGTATAAACACCACAGAATTAAAAAATTCCCATTTTTTTTTATTACACCCAGTATAATAGTCACCACCCACTCAAGTAACATTTTGTGTTCAACAATAACTTTTTATTTTCACTGTGTCCAAACAGATGATACAATATAATTTGTTTACATATAAATGTAAAAATATGCGCTGAAGAATTATTTTAAATTTGTCAATCATTGATATTGCTGTCACAGGATACAATGATTTTGGTTTTAAGAAGTGCAGAACTTTGCATCTTTGAAAATTTAAAAGCAAACTGCCACATACAAGTTGGAGTTACGAAATACAAGTGAAATGTATTAACTACTGGTCATTTCATTCAGATGAATACAGTGAGTTGAGAAATATGTTATTGAGAAAAAGATCACACTTTTCACTTCACTTCACTGTATAGGCACTTCCCTCTCTATTTCCTAGTCATTAACAAAGAAAGCACCAACCAGAACATTCACTATATTCTTGAGATTGCATTGGTGACCTGACTCTAAAATCTCGGCACAAGACTCTTCGAGACAGGAAGGTTTGATACTGCTGGATATCACGCAATCTAAGCTATGAAAGAAAGGAACAGGAACCAAAGTTCTGAGAATATATGTTTCACAAATAATTCTAGAATGTCAAAATCAATATTCTACAATGTAGCTCAAGACAAAACATCTCTGTCAGTTTCAACACATGAAGCAACACTTGTGCATTGGGATTTTCTCTAGTAGTGCTCAATCGCTAAAAGTAAATTGAACAACAACTGTGCTACACTATATGCGCGCAACACTTGAAATTCTAAGGCCATATTTGAAGCATCCAGTATCAACACCAGCCCAATCACTGAAGGCATGTTTTCCAATATAGACAAAACACCTCTAGAGACAAAGCAATGACACTTACAAACCGTTTTCTTTCATAGTTTCATCCTTAATGGTTTTACATTTAAGTTTTATTGTTTTGTGACATCTGATTAATAATGATCCTATTATATCAATTTAAGTCTGGTCTCCTTTAATCCAATGGTATTTATAGTCTACAAGAACTTTCCTACAAAAATTTTTGACTTGGCCGTTTTTGATACAATTTTACAAGGGGTGTGCAAAAAGTAATGCAGCACAATTTATTTTCTGAAAGCATGTTTACTTTATTCAGAATTCCAATATACCATGTTATTCTCTACTCTTTTGGCTACAAAAACCTATTTTTCAACATAACATCTGTTCAATGTGACGGCATCTTACTGGGAGGGCCTGCTCGTCAGTATGGTGCCACTCTATTGGTCAATGTTGGAGCCAATGTCTTTCTGCATCAATAAGCTCCCCATCATCTGCGTACTGCTTCCTCTGGAGTGCATCTTTTATTGGGCCAAACATGTGGAAGATGCGAGATCCAGGCTGTAGGGAAGATGAGGAAGAACAGTACAATCAAATTTTGTGAGGTCCTCATATGTGTGCAGACTTGTGAGAGGCCTTGCATTGCCAAGGAGTAGTGGTGGTGGTGGTGGTGGTGGTGGCAGTAGTAGGACCTGTAAAGCAGAGTGAGTACATAACATTTTAAACAGGAACTCATGTCCAGAAATATATCATTTCCTTTCTAGGATAGTTTTGATTCAAATGTTAAACTCATCTCAATTCAACTTGAGGAACTTAATTAGGCATAAAGCAGTATGACTTTAGATAACAAATTGAAAGAAAACAGAATGAAACATCCATTTATCACTTATGTACACTTAAACATTACATGTTTACATTATTCCACAACAAAAAAAGAACCCAACATATGTGTGTACAGAAATATAATATTTAAGTGTTAACAAAACAAATGTGCTTCAGTGATAAATGGATGTTTTGTTATGTTTCCTTTTGAGTTGTTACCTAGTAATTGTGCTGTGTCGTGCCTAATTCAATTTCTCGTGCAGAACTGGATGGGTTAAGTAACTGAATAGAAATCTTCATAGAATAGAAACAATATCTTTCTGGACATAGATACCTATTCAAAATATTATGTACTCATTCCCCTCTACAAGTACAAAAAGTTTTAACAGGAATTTCCGAATACCCTGTATAATCTCTCTCTCTCTCTCTCTCTCTCTCTCTCTCTCTCTCTCTCTCTCTCTCCTCTCCCTCTCCCTCTCCCCTCTCTCATAAAACTGTACTGTTTGAATTACTTGAGTAAAAAGCAATTAAATGAAAATAAAATGACACTGTAATTACTTTTCTTTATAGCAATAAATAGAAGCATTTCAACATAATGTATCAACGATATAAAAAAACTGAGGAGAATTCTCTTGCTAAAGGTGTGTAGTTCACTTAGTTCTTGAATGCAATAGAAACAAAATGGTCTGTAAATGATCAAGGATTCTAATAGATTCATTATTATGACAGTTGCTGTTCACCCATACTGATTAATTTTGTTATTTTAGGCCTTCAATTTGCTCTCATTTAGATCACAACATCAACCATTTCACATTGATGCCGACTTTGGAGACCATGTTGTAACTCTCATTCCTGGTGCAAGCTCTTTCACTAGCTAACATCACCATTTAATAACACTGCAATGCCTGAAGATCTTCTCATGTTGGACCATAGTCTTTCTGCAGGAGATGTTTTGTGGCTTTTGTTCTAGAGACAGGAAGAGTAATACCTTTGATTGCTGTGTGAGGTGTCATTTGAAGTAGCGATTTTTGTTTTTTTATACATACTTTGGTACCTCCGAGTTTCTGGAATTATTTTACCCACTGAAATGGCCACATTGTTATGTAATCTAACAACACAAGATTCCAGACAAAAATGCTGCAATGTGAGGACTGTTGTAGGTTCCTTGATTTGACCAGTTATGAATTCACAGGCTGCAGGGCTCGACCCATTCTGTTGCACAACCAAGAATTCAATGTTCTGTAACTGAAGACAAAACCAATTTTGAAGCATATTTTCGTTTACCCTGAGAGCGATATATTTTTACTTTAAATAGATGAATTGAACTAATTTTTTAAAATTTTGTTACTTGGTCAGTTTTGATACCGGATGTGCCATTTATAGAATGGACAATAACAGATTCACCAAAAGACTATTCAACATTATTAATTAACAGGAGATCAAAATCAGATAGGTAGAAGAAACTAGGGAAGATTAAGAAAATAAGAACATTACAGAAGAAAGCATAATGTAAGGGAGTGCCCAAGAGGAATCAACTTTTACTATTTCAACTTACATATTCACATTTTAAGCACAAACTTTCAGTCCTCTTCACAGTATTCTCCACTTCCAGTAATACACTTGCCTAATCTTTTACTCCATTTTTCAAAACACTGTTTAAATTCATGTTTTTGACTGTGCCTTCATAGCATAGCTGCAGTCTTTGTCACATGTGATAATTTCTTAAAAAAGTTCGTATCATTTTGGGACGCATCTTTCAAAGCACACCATGCTTCCAGGTGACCTTGTTTTTCTTCAGCAGTCAGCAGTCTTGACATGAATTTGGCAACTACCATATTCATTCTCAAATCTTCTGTTACAGTTCCCTGCACTGAACACTAAGTCACTCCTGACAGCTCCACAATTTCTTCAATGGTCCATCGTTGATCTTTGTTGATGATCGCGCAAATGTTTCCAACACCTTCATGTGTTTGGGCCATGGAAATATGGCCAGAATGAGTCTTGGCATCAATTGACACTTCACCATTTTTTTAAATGGGAAAACCACTCAAAAACTTAAGAAATTTCCCCATAGCTTCATCCTTGTACACTGTTTTTAACATTTCAAGAGTTTTTGCTCCACTTTTTTCTAGGCAAAAAGCAGAATCTCACCACCACACACTGTTAATGAAAATGAGCCACAGCAAAAATGACTATCACACAAAACAGTTGTCACTATGAACTCTACCAAAACTAGTCCTGACTTCCTTCAGTGATGGCACTCTGCTTACTGACTCTGGAATGTTCACTCCATGCACTCCTAATGGCAAAACATGGTACTGCAAAAGCTCTGCCCACCAAGAAATTAGTTTGGTTTATTTACAGAACTCCTTTGTGAAACATCTAGCCTTTGGAACACTACTTACAAAGAACTGATTTGCACACAAGCTTATAAAGACAACTGGCAATAAATTGTCAGAGGAACAGAAGAAAAACCAGATGAAATTTATGTCAACTACCATAAATAATGCTTTTCTAACAAAAGGATGATCATATGGTTTTTCCAAACCCAAGTTGTGACTGGACTGATGATATATTGGTAAGGGGGGCACAGTAAATTACCTTGCTTGGGGAGTCAATGAATGATGTCGAAGCTAGCTTCAGTTTTGCCCCAGGAAGTGTGTTGGGACCCTTGCTGTTCCTGTTGTATATTAATTACCTGCAGACAATATTAATAGTAACTTCTGATGTTTTTAGACTACGCCATTATCTGTAATGAACTACTGTCTCAAAAAAGCATTACAAAGATTGAGTTTTGATAAGCTTTCAAAGCAGTACAGATAATTGCTTTAAATCAGGTATGGCCAAACTGCAGTCTGTGGGCAACACGCACTGATCTGATAGGGGCCTGTGTCTCACCATTACATTCCCAGAATTACTTTTTTTCCATTCAATTTTAATTCCCTCCTGGGAAGGAGAGGGTGGGCTCCTGTAGAACTTAGCTGTTCTGAGCTATGTCAGTCTAACTGGTACTGGGGCAGGGGTCCTAATTCAGAATATTATATTATTATTTTGCAGATTTCATTTAACAGGTAGGATACTGGGAAAATGCAATCAGTGTACACATTGCTTACAAAACATTTGTATGACATAGCATAGAATATTGATCAAGTGTATGGGATCCATAATAAACAGGACTAACAGGGGGATCTACATCTACATCTATACTCCGACAGAGGGTACATCCCATTATACCAGTTATCAGGGTTTCTTCCTGTTCCATTCATGCATGGAGCATGGGAACAATGATTGAATGCCACTGAGCATCCATTAATTATTCTAATCTTATCCTCATGATCCCTATGTCAGTGATACATAGGGGATTGTAGTATATCCCTTGAGTAATCATTTAAAGCCAGTTCTTGAAACTTTATTAATAGACTTTCTTGGGATAGTTTATGTCTGTCTTCAAGAGTCTGCCACTTCACTTCAGTTCCTTCAGTATCTTTGTGAAACTCTCCCAATGATTAAACAAACTTGTTACCAATTGTGCCGCTCTTCTCTGTATACATTCAATACCCCCTGTTAGTCTTATATGATACAGGTCCCACACACTTGAGCAATATTCTAGGATGCGTTACATGAGTAATTTGTAAGCCATAGCTTTTGTAGACTGATTGCACTTCGCAGTCTTCTATCAATAAACCAAAGTCTAAAACCTACTTTACCCACAACTGAGCCTATGGTATCGTTCCATTTCATAGCCCTACCAAGTGTTCCATACAGGTATTTGTAAGAGTTGGCCGATTCCAACTGCGACTCATTGATGTTATAGTAATTTTTTCATTTCGTGAAGTGGAAAATTTTATATTTCCGAACATTTATAGTAAGTGGCCAATCATTGCACCACATTGAAATCTTATCAAGATTTGACTGAATATTTATGCAGCTTCTCTCAGATAGTACTTCATTACATATAACTGCATCATCTGCAAAAAGCCCAATTATGCTAATAATGTCTGCAAGTTCATTAATATACAACATGAACAGCACACTTCTCTGGGGCATACGTGAAATTATTTCTACATCTGACAATGTCTGTCGATTCAAGATAATGTACTGTGTCCTCCCTCCCATCACAAATTTCACTTGATATCCCACATGATCATACTTTAGACAATAAGCGTAGGTGTGGTACTGGGTACTGAACATATTCAAAGAAGGGCACCTTAAATTATCACCACGGGGGAGGGGCAACATGAAAATGCTTGAAAAACATGAACTGTAATGTAACTAGAGAGAGGGAAATTTGCAAGCTTTCAGAGCCAGTGGCTCCTTATTCTGGCAAAAGGACTGATGGGGAAGAAAAAGGAATGAAAAAAGAAGACTGGTGACGTTTAGGAAGTAGAGAGAGTTCGGCAAAAGCACCCAGAATCCCGGGTCATGGGAGACTTACCAGGTGGGATGAGAAGGAATGACTGATTGTTGGGGACTGCACTGTATAAGATTTCAAAGCTGAGAGCTGTGAGGTGGAAGATAGGCTAGTCCCAAACAATCCGTCTTTCCTTCTATTCCAGTCTGCTATGTCTCCCCTGAACTGTGGTTCTGTATGACTTTTCCAAACTCTCCCTGTTTCTTAAACCTCAGTGGTCCTTTCTTTTCATCCCTCTTCTTCCCCCTCAGTCCTTCTGCATGAAAGAGCTACTGGCTACAAAAGCTTGCACATTTACTTAACATTTGTATGTGTGTCTTCTTCTGCCACTGCTTGCTGTGTAGATTTTTTTATCTATCCAGGTAAATTATACTTTCAAAAATTATTATTTTCTTTGGTATAAAAACATGAACTAGCAGATGCCAACTCTCCCATGAAAGCCTACTTAAAATGTTATGGAAAACAGTACAAAGTGAGGGATCAAGGAATACTCTACTATCCACTACACATCTCTCCCACAGGAATGATGACGGTAAGCTTAGACTAAATACAGTGGACAAAAAAGCATCCAAGCAATCCTTCATACCATACATGAGAACAGAGCAGGAAGAAACCCTGACAATTGTATATGAGCGTTGGAACTTAAATAGTGGCAATTATTTATTCACAACCGATACAGAAGAGTCACATGTTTGCACCTGTTACTGTCCTTCAAAGTAGTCACCAGCATTGTGTAGAACCCATTGCCAGCGATGTGGAAGGCGTAGTATACTGTTAGCTGAGCCCGTTCTGTTGATGGTGCGAATGGAGTGGTCTACTGCCTGTCGAAGCTCTGGAACAGTTCTGAAGCAAATGCCACGAAGTGATTCCTTCATCTTCAGAAATCAAAGTCACAAGGACTTAAGTCCAGGGAGTATGGTGGATGGTACTGTACTTCCCAGTCCCATTGACCGAACAGAGCAGCCACAGCTTGTGCTGTATGCCCCCGCTCATTGTCATGCAAAATGATGGGTGGGTTGTGCAGAACGTGTCACCGCTTCTTTCGCAAAGCTGGTCGCAGGTGATGCTCCAAAAATGAACAGTAATACTGTGCAGTGACGGTGGAGGAACGTAATGTGTTAGGATAACACCACCACAGCCATACACGAGAATCACCATAACTTTCACCATACTGGGGCTCTGACGCACTTTCAATTTTCGTGGCAACCTATAATAACGCCATTTATTGGATTGGCATTTCAGTTTTGTCTCATACAATGTGGCCCATGTCTCATCCAATGTTACAATATGGTGTAAGAAAGCCTCTCCTTCATGCTCAAAGCGCTCCAAGTACGTCTTAGTAGCATCGTAATGCATCCTATTCTGCAATTCCATCAATTCATGTGGAACCCATCGTGATGCAGTTTTTCGCATGCCCAGGCGTTCCTTCAGGATGAGAAGCACAGTTGTATACGCTAATCTGATTTCGTGGGTGAGCTTATGAATCGTATGGCATTGGTCACTGTCCACTAATGCGGCAACAGCATGCACTACTTCTTCAGAGATGGTAGGATGACGTGTCTGATGCATGTCTGCCACAGTTTGCCGACCTTTGTTGAAGGCTTTTACCCACTGTGCCACTGTTCTGTATGGCAATGCCGATTCCGTGCACGCCTCTTGAAGACCTCGATGACGATGTTGTACTGTACGACCTCTGGCACATTCAACCTTGATCCAACTCCATTGCTCCTGTTTTCAAAACATAGTGACATCGTTACACTAGACAGCTCGCTCACAAGTGTTTACCTGAATTGTGCGCACGCCAGCAAGAGACAGCAAGTCCATTTGCTCGGAGGTAAGGTAGGTATGTCAACAATGTGTGCTATCAGCGACAATAGTAGATTCTATTGCATAGTGTCTCCACAGCAATGTTGTCACTATTTAACGTCCAACCTGCGTAATAGGAAGTACTGTCTGCTATGCGTTTCTTAGTGGTTTGCGGAATACGTAATTATACAAATGTGCATCGATGACAAGAGCTAACCTTTGAGACAGAAAACTAATAGTAATTACCATAGATGTAACATGTGCAACTATGGGTTCCTGTGAGTACAGCAAGCAATAACAGTTTGTACTCAAAGACAGGTGAGCTACGTCAATGCCATTCTTCATAATGCACTGCCTACATCACCAAGAAGCTGGATAAGGAAATAGCTCTTAGAGCAGAGTTAAAATGATCTCTTACTGAGAACTTTTTACATCATAAATAAATATGTTTGCTTACAGGAATACTAGGCTCTCATTTATTGTAGAGTACTTTCCAATCTGTTGACTGGAGTATCATCCATGCTGTATTTGTCTTCACACAAGGATGTTTCTGCAGTTCATTTCCTGTTAACTTTGTTTCAAATGCAGTGCAGTACACCTCAGAAAAGAATCTGTTGCAATAATAGTTGTGATGGATATAGTTTTGACAGATATTGGTGTTTTTATATGTTTCAGCAGTATGATATAATGTGTTCATCTGTTCACATTTTTCAGACGTGTCATATAAAAAAGTTGCCTGTTCTCATAATATTATTGATTGTACTTGTTAAGCATATTGCAATCTACTTGTAGACATCCCAGCATTCATCTTAGAAACTTGAGGAAGACTACGGAAAGCCCAGCTCAGGATGGCTGGGCAGGGCATGAACCCCATTCCTCCTGAATGCGAATACAGTTCATTAACACTTTCTGAATCATATATTGAGTTAGGTGGCTAACCCAGTGTTAATGAACTGGATTTACATTTAGCAGGAATGGGGTTTGTGCCCTGCCCAGCCATCGTGAGTTGGGCTTTCCATAGTCTTCCTCAAGTTTCTAAGGTGAATACTGGGACGCCTACATTGATAAGGCCATGGCTGACTTCCTGCTTGTCCTTGCATAATTCTGAATACAACAGAACAAAAATGGATGGCTTTGAGAGATTACATAGTGATGAGAACAGAGGAAAAGCTAGAAAAAGAACAAGATTTAGAAAGAGTCCTTGGATAACACAGGAGATATTAAATTTTACTGATAGAAGAAGGAAATATAAAAATGGCAGCAAATGAAACATGCAAAATGGAATACCAATGTGGTGTCACCGCCAGACACCACACTTGCTAGGTGGTAGCCTTTAAATCGGCCGCGGTCCGTTAGTATACGTCGGACCCGCGTGTCGCCACTGTCAGTGATTGCAGACCGAGCGCCGCCACACGGCAGGTCTAGAGAGACTTCCTAGCACTCGCCCCAGTTGTACAGCCGACTTTTCTAGCGATGGTTCACTGACAAATTACGCTCTCATTTGCCGAGACGATAGTTAGCTTAGCCTTCAGCTATGTCATTTGCTACGACCTAGCAAGGCGTCATTATCATTTGCTATTTATCTTGTGATGCATGTACCGTCAGACCGATGTTTACCAATTATGGATTAAAGTTAAGTATTCCAGAAGCTACGTACTTTTTTTACTAGACTCAACTCCTTTAACTGTTCCAGACCTCACGCCAGCCTGCGTGAGCTTAAACGCGTGCCTTTCAGCTATCTCACAGTGGCTTGGCTGTCTTGCCAAGTCACAACAACCAACATCTCAAATCAAGGAGGGAGAGGCATAAAGCAGTCAGTCGCAATCTCATTAGCTTTTATTGGTGTTGCAAATCTAGATTTTGGATATAAAGAGACATCTTCAGCTCATTTTCATTATATTTCAACAGACTCACGCCAGTTCATGTCACCCTGTTCAGTTCATGGCACTGAGGAGCCCCAGTGTCCTGCCTATACACCTGTAAGAACATAGGGTGATATGAACTGCCCCGAGTCTGTTGAAATATAATGATAATGCACTGAAGATGGCTATTTATAGTCAAAATCTAGATTTGCAACACAATGAAAGCTAATGGGATTGTGACTGGCTCCTGTGTGCCTCACCTTCCTTATAGTCTACAGTCGCTATGCACAATGGTTCCTGACAGAATCAAAGCTGATTATCTCCAATCAAATCAAGAAAAGGAGGTTGACAGGAAGTACAAAGTTGAAAAGCAGGAATGGCTACAGGAGAAATCCAAAGATGCAGAAGTGTGCATGATTATAGGAAAGACGGATGCTACTTATAGGAGAATTAAAGAAAACTTTTGAGAAAATAGATGCAGTTGCATAAGTATTGCTCAGAATGTTACAATTTGGATAATGGAAGAAATGCTATCTCTTAGGAAGCAGTTGTTGGATGAAAAATGGGAAAGAAGTGGTGTGGGGGAGGGTGGAGATTTTATGACAAAAAAAAGAAGGCTAAAGATCATGTTAATGTCTTTCAATAGCAGTGTAATTGTTCACAAACATTTTGTATCTCCAATAAAAGAGGACATTATGACTTGTAAAATAAAGCTGGTAAAAAAATTTCTGGCTTGAATACAATGAGAATGACTTTGTCTTTATACCTCACACTTTATGGTGGTGTATAACATCACCCCAGCTCATTCTGCTGAGAAGTATCACCAGTTCCTTTCTCAAAAACAAGTCTCAACTTCGCATCATTATTTACAAGATTTATCTCCCGCAGTTATTTTTATGATATGGCTTTATAAAGAGATCCAGGAAGCCATGACTAACCGACACTGGACAATTATGAAAGTAGGCTTCTCTAAGGGCAGATAGGTACTGAAACCTGTGCTGAGCAATGCATGATGTTAAATGTGACCTATTTTGAGTCTGTAAATAGACAAAACTCTTATGCAGTCAATTTTGAATGCTTCAATTTTTATTTTGCATGGGTTGCACAGTGTATCTGTGCAACATCATTTAAACTTTACCAACTGTGACTCAGAAGAAATTGTAGAAAAAAATACAATTATTTTCTTGATTGACACTGAGTCCTCTGTACTAAGGTGGCATGTACGCTACAAGTATAAGATTGGAGTTAAATATGTAAGGAATACATATTATGCATACCTGTGCTCCAAAGTCAAAAGGTTCTTTACTTCTGAACACCTCACCCAGTATCATAACAGCATTGACATGAGCATCTTCCATCACCTGCAAATGGAAACTACCAGTTTATATTTAACAGCATTTGCAAAATGTTAACTTTCATATTTTATGCTTTAGATCAAAGTGAGGAACTCAAGTGGGTGGGTAGGTGGCGTGGAGGGGGGATGGGGAGGGGGCGGTAAAGGTAAGGTGAGGAGGACAAATAAGCCAGATTTACGCCTTGAGGCACAACAGGAGGAGGGTACAAAGAGGTGTACTCCTGTTTCTTTTTTTGAAATGATAAGGAGTACAATTATTAGCTTATGTAAACAATCTATCTGTTTAAATTGAACAGTGTTCATAGAAATGTGAGAATATAAACAGCTGTAAAAACGTTTTGCCTTAAGGCTTGTCAGCAGAAGTGAGTGAACTTATACATAACATAAACTTCTATGCACTGCGGTTAAGTACTTGTCAGAACCTTGTGAACAATTTGACATAAATATGTTTAAGTTACTTTTATGGAAGAGAAACTCTTGTATTAACACAGGCCACACCAACTTAAGTGCTTTGCGAGCACCGGCAAAGCACCAGTGCCGGTGGGGCGGGGAGGCAGACACAGCATCGTTGTGGCAGCACTTAGCGAAGCCAGAGCCTTGTTATTGTTTGGTGAATGGGACTGGGGAAATCAGTGTGCATCAGGTGGCATTCCAGTTTTAAAATGAATAATAATAACAATAATAAAAAAATAATAATAATACCAATTTTGAGTACAGACAGAAATAATAGTTTTATTGTGCTCCTTATTTTGCATTAATTTACAACATTCTTTATTGATCTTTGGCATCGCTTTGAAGCCAATAATTTTCCAATGTTTGGAACAATTGTTTTGGAAGTTGCAATTAGAAGTTCAGCTTCCAACAAAGCATCAAACAAACTTGTCCTTGTTTTTGTTTTGTTAATATTCATGACTGAAGACATTTGTTCACAAATGAATGTTGTTCCGAACATTTCAGGACAAGGGCATGAATCCTTGGGAATTCTTGTCGATCGATACCTTTATAAAATGAAATCAAATCATGATTGTAATGGTAACAGCGGTCTGTCAAAATTGAACTGCTCATTCAATTCCACACCAACCTCTAGCACTCTTTGAGAAATAGTATGTTCAGAGAAGCTTAACATCTCAAATTGGGGCACTACAGACGGGGATATTACCTCTGAACACTCTACAAAACACACTTTTACAAAATGGCTCTATGTAAAAGGTCTTCCACTTTTTGCAATTTTCAGTGCAACAATATAGCTTGCTCTAACTGTGCTTTCTGTTGCACAATTGAGCTCAGATGTCTGCGGGACAACAACAGCAATAATTAACTTTAAAATCTTACCACACAAAACAGTCTCATAAATAAGTTTAACAACAATATCTAAAGAGAAATAGTGCAAGTTTCTATATATATGAGTACAATTACAAAAAGGTATCTTGTGTTTTTCTTTTAGAATGAACAGGATAAACAAGGCTTACCTCTTCAGATTGTTGCAATTCTGATTTTAATTTAGTGATCATTTCACTTCTCTCTGGTCCAACAATCCCCCTCATGTGCTGAGGAATGTTTGTTTTTGTAATGATGGCGCACTGTTGACGCTTTGATATTTATGGTAGTGTGGCAGATTAATCAGTCCTTTCCCATCAGACTTTGCAAACAAATACCAGTCTTTCCATTGAGCATTAAAAAATGGCACACCTAAATTCGAACCTTTTCTACTCGTGCTGAACACTTGCAAGACAGATTAACAGTGTCCCACTTGATAAGATTCTGAATGGAAACTTCAGCGTACTGAAGACGATGCAAGAGTGAGTGCTGTCTTTGTCAACACATGCTGCTACAGCCATTACACAGGAGAAAAGAGAAGAGGGAGGGGAAAAACACTTCTGCCGCTCAGTGTGGCACTGGGGCACGTAAGTACTAAGTGCTCAAGTTGGCGTGGCCTGGTTTAGAGTCTAGGGTAGCACGAGAAAACTTTACTATGAAATAAAAACCAAACACAGGGCGAGTCAGAAAGGACTTCAAAACTTTGGAATTATACAGAAATTTATTGAGATAAATTACAGAATCGGTAGATGTATCATTTTGTAGCACAGAACCTCAAGTTTGATTCACACAGTACATCTATACCCCATCCTGAAACAGAGTGTCAGCATAGTGCAAAACTAAAATAGATAATTTCAGTGGTGCAGAACATGCTCACTGTGCATTTTGGTTTCATGAAACAAACTCTGCAACAACTGTTTGGTATAAATTTCCCACTGAATATGCTAAAGAACATCCAAGTAGGTCTACAATTTACTCTTTGCACAAGAACTATCTGGAGACTGGTTGTTTGCTGCAGTGTGATAAATCACCAGGTCCCTGCACGTCGATGATTGTGTCAAACATGTGAAGGACAGCTTTGCCCACAGATCGATGAAGATGACCAGGATGGGATAGTTTACTAGCAGCAAGATGATGCACCACCTCATTTCCTCACGGAAATTCAAGGTTTCCTCGTTAATCACATCCCAGGTCGACGGATTGGCTGTGGAGGGCCAATCGCACGGCCACCTCGCTTCCCAGACTTGACGCCACTGGATTTCTTTCTCTGGGGTTTCATTAGAGACTGTACATATGTTCCTCCCCTACTCAACAATTTAGTCAAGGAGAAAAATTTTGTACTGAGATACGTTTTTGCTATACATTGTAGTTTTCATGTTATTCAAGAAAAACATACAAAACTGATCTTCAAATGTACCCCGACTCCCAGACTCAGCTCCCACTGCTCAGGATTTCTAGTATGTTGTTCATGGCACTAAATCCTACCATTGTACACAAATTTGCAACTGCATGAATTATTCCCAACATTTGATTTTTGTTTTTGGCCTTCACTGACTGGCCTTATTACAACATTGACTTAATTGAGCACTTATAAATTGTAAAATTGAAATTTGTTAAATTTTACTTAACAATTTTGTGAATTTTAAAAGCATGAAATAAGCAATTATATCACTGCATTCATCAGACCTTCCAGCTACAACGCTACTGTGATTGTAAGGGTTAAGTTTGATTTGAATTGTCAATGTAATTACTTATAGCATCATGTTTACAAAAAGAAGTTTTCCTTTCATCGCCCTTACAGTGTATAGGACCAAGTGATAGAGACCAAAAAAGGTGTAACATCAGGAATAGTTCACGTAATTGGAAATGTTTGTACGGTGGTTGGATGGAGTGCTACAAAAAACATACTAGAAATGTCAACTGGTGAGGAACGAGTATGGGGGAGTAAGTGCATTTAAAGGTCACTTTTGTATGTTTTGCTGGAATAACTCAAAAACTGTGGTCTTCAGGGAAATCATATCCCAGTACAAAATTTAACTACATCAAATTTCCCTTTTTTTTTAGGGCTAATAGTTTGCATGCAGCACGCGAAAGAATATGAAAATCGTTTGTGTTGTTTTTGAAGGCCAGATGTAACATTTCGGGTTGCATAAAACGACATCTTTAGGGTCAGGTGACTCACCCTGTATATACGAAAACTGTTGTAACGATTACTGACATAAAGCAGAAGTTGTTGTATTACATTTCCTTCCAACATAAACTGCACAAGCAGGAAGAGGAGCCTTAAGTTGCAGCATCAACTAAGAGGAAGAGGAAGAAGAGCAGAAAAATAATTAAGTTGCCATTCAATCCAGTAAATAAAAGTCCAATAGGGAATATACCAAAAGGTAGTTGGTGCAAAAGTGCACATTTTTGCATGTTTGTTGCGAAATAATATTCATTACTGTGTCGATGTACTCCACACCTTACAACTTGCTCGGATCGTTCTCATTTTGCTGTCAATGAGGTGGTCAAGATCTTGCCACTCGAACCTGTTCTTGACAGGGTGCTGCTTCATAGTGTGAGGAGAGCTCCTACAATGATAACCTGCAAGTTTCATCTCATCCCAAGGGTGCACCATTTGAATTAGTCAACTCCCACTTTCTGGTGGAAGGTGTCCATAAGGTGAGCATGCTGTGACTGTGAATTATCATCTCAGAAGATGAACCCATTCCCCAAATGTTGATTAGAGAGTTTATTGATAAATCACAGGATCCTGTTTCAATACCGCACAGACCACAAATTACGCTAATCAGCGATGAGATGTGTTTGGCACCCATATGTGATACCAGCCTGAAACATGCCTGACTCACCTCTTTCTGATTCCGTGAGACGGTGTGCCTGGAAAGTGCAACAGTACCGGCCACCTCCACAGTATCCACCATTAATAGGACACTACACCAGCGATCCAGGTTCTG
This sequence comes from Schistocerca americana, assembly GCF_021461395.2. Taxonomy (NCBI): domain Eukaryota; kingdom Metazoa; phylum Arthropoda; class Insecta; order Orthoptera; family Acrididae; genus Schistocerca; species Schistocerca americana. Next base: position 146,246,973 of record NC_060127.1, read on the forward strand.
TTCTACGTGTCTCGTCCTCCATTTTCTACATATCTCATGGGAATGAGGGGGAGTTTGTCCTGTTGTTCACGATGGGTGTCTAAAAGCCACATTTATCATGTGGGGAAGGTCATGTGCTCTGTTGGCACACAGAGTCCTATCAGTCACTTCCAAAAAGGAAACAACCAGTTCTGCAGGACTTCTTGAGGGGCTTGTTGGCCGCAGGTGACCACTACGATACAAATCAGCACTGTTTCATGTGTCACATAAGGGCTGAATTCACTAATGACTTCACTGTGGCATACGCCAACTCGGCATGCAACATCCACGATGACAACACTTCTCAAAATAAAGTGACCCTTTTAAATGAGGTGATAGGTTGAACAAGTAAACAAGCCAAATTATCACATCATTCAGGACTGGAGATGATATGTACTCTGTGAAACTGCAAGAAAGCACAGGTACTTGATTAAAGATGTAGCTTTATGTAGCCATTTCCTGTAGCCTGGACAGAATTGAGTATCAGGTTTTCAATCACGTAACTACAAACTATGGAAGTCACAAGAGTCATGCACAAAACCTTTTTGCAGCAGCTTTTATTACTCCCAGATTATTAAGAAATCAAATGGAAGTGAAGTGTCATATCTTTCTAAAATATCACAAGTAACTACATATATTGATTTTGTATATTAGCTATGTGTGGCTAGCAGCTACACTAGTGTAATGCTTCAACCTGCACAGTATGTTAAGATTATACCTTTGACTCGTAGCCCGTCAGGAAGCCCATGTCTCGAGACAGCAAAAGAACCTTCTCACGATCGGCATCTGCTGCACCTCGAATCACTTCGATGTATTTGTCCATGAACTCTCGGTCGTACCCTCGAGATGCACCAAAGTCCAACAGAGCAAGCTGTAGAAGTAAATGAAGTCAGTGAGTCTTAAAGAACATTGCCTTCATTATCTACAGTTGCACAAAGACTAAGAAAGTTCTGTCTGGCCATAAAATAACCTGAATCCAAACAATTACATGAATAACCTTAGCTTACAAAAGACACCAATCAACTTACATTCAGCATAAATGAAATATCAAACACACGTACAAAATGTTATAAAGTCATTGTGCTACAAATCACTGATGGTGATGCAACTTTATATGGGTGACATTACACTATGTGGGTCTTTGGAGCACTGGACACAAGCCACTATTTAGTAACACTGGGTTTTGTTCTATCCATCTCTCTCTCTGTCTGAGTCAACTACAGTAGTACGAACACTATGCTGTACTTTACACAATGTCACCACTATGTGATCATAGGAGCAACTCAAAAAACTCTCAAACTGAGAATCGTTGATCTCACTACTATCATTTACATGACAGTGAGTAATGTCCCTGGGTACAAAGATTCCTCTGCCTGACAATATCCAATAAATGAAGAATCACACACACACACACACACACACACACACACACACACACACACACACACACACACAAAAGCTATGGGCAAGTCAGGGTTCTTAGTTGACTGTCTCCACAAAATGTAAAGGATTGTTATGCTATAAAACATCACTCTACTTTGTCTAAGAAGACAGCGCGCTCTCATTCTGTTATGGGCAAGAATATACAAAAGCCAATCTCTTTCCATATTCTTTGAAGAGGAACCTGAGCACTGCAGACCACTCTTGAGACATCACAAAATTTTACCACTTCTAACTACATATTTGGAACCATTTGCTTCACACAACAAAATTTAGATAAATTACACAGAAATGAAGACCACCATGGTTGTAATACAAGAACAAAACATCAGTTACAAATAATACCACATAAATCAAAATTGTGTGCTGATAGTATCAGATATCCACACACATTATAAAGATGGACTGTCACAGGCAACAGTCGCTGGTGGGGTAAGAACCACCTACCTATCATAGTTCAGGAGACATGACACCATAAACACTGAGATATGTGAAAAACTGGCACATTGTGCATGACGTTTAAAAGTATTACTCCTTTGCTACTAATTCTATTCACAACATATTTCACTGACAGTAACCACATACACTGCTGAATGTACCTAAGCTAATACACTGATGCACCACAAAACTGGAATAGCCATGCGTATTCAGATATAGGGATATGTAAACAAGCAACCCCTATGTAAGACAACAAGTGTCTGGTGCAGTTGTTAGATGGGTTACTGCTGCTACAATGGCAGGTTATCAAGATTTAAGTGAGTTTGAACGTGGTGTTACAGTCAGCACACAAGCAATGGGACACGACATCTCCAAGGTAGAGATGAAGTGGGGATTTTCCCGTACGACCATTTCACAAGTGTACTGTGAATATCAGGAATACGGTAAAACATCAAATCTCTGATATTGCAGCCGGAAAAAGATCCTGCAAGAATGGAACCAACAACAACTGAAGAGAATCGTTCAGTGCGACAGAAGAGCAACCCTTTCACAAATTGCTGCAGATTTCAATGCTGGGCCATCAACAAGTGTCAGCGTGCCAACCATTCAATGAAACATCATTGTTATGAGATTTCAGAGCTGAAGGCCCACTTGTGTACCCTTGATGAGAGCATGACACAAATCTTTATGCCTTGCCTGGGCCTGTGAACACCGACAGTGGACTGTTGATGACTGGAAATATGCTCCCTTGTCAAACAAGTCTCGTTTCATTATGTATTAAGTGGATGGTCGTGTACAGGTATGTAGACAACCTCATGAATCCCTGGACCCTGCATGTAAGCATGGGATTGTTCAAACTGGTGGAGGCTCTGTAATGGTGTGGGGCGTGTGCAGTTGGAGTGATTTGGGACCCCTGATATGTCTAGCTACGACTCTGACAGGTGACACATGTGTAACCATCTTGTCTCATCACCTGCATCCGGTGGGTATTTCAAGTGGGACAATGCGATATACCAAAGGTCCAGAATTGCTACAGAGTGCTTCAGGAACATTCTTCTGAGTTTACACTTCCACTGGCCAGCAAACCCCTCAGACGTTAACATTATTGAGCATATCTGGGATGGCTTGCAACATGCTGTTCAGAAGAGATCTTCACCCCCTCGTACTCTTTGAGATTTATGGGCACCCCTGCAGAAGTCATGGTGCAAATTCTCTCCAGCACTACTTCAGACATTAGTCAAGCCCATGCCACATCATGTTATGGCATTTCGCCGCCTGGGGGCACACAATATTAGGGCAGGTGTACCAGTTTCTTTGGCTCTTCAGTGTATATCATTGTATGATTCATAGTTCAAGTGATATGATGTCATGAACATACATGTCACCATACATTAGTTTTAATACACTCATTCCCTACTCTTAAGACACTTCCTACAGTTGAGTCAACTTAAGGAAATCCCTGACACCTGTCACTGGTTTTGACCGCTTTCAACCGTGAAGAGCAAATGGCTGTAGGCGAAAACAATAGCTGACTACATAGCTATGAAGAGGCATTTCTATGGAAGTGTTTACAAAATCATGTTGTAGACACACAAAGCAGTTGCACCTGGCATACAGAAATTTTCAGGGATCTTGTTTCCTTGTTTGGGTACTGTACCCGTACATTATACATATTTCTTTGTATGACTGTTTCATAATTTCAAAGGTATTTTCACAAATTCATGGAAATGAAATTTTTTTGTATTTTATGACAAGTACAGTTATTCTCTGTAACAATTTGATATTTTAAAATATCTGGCATTTTAAATTTAATAATATGCAGCACTTACATGTAACTGGTCTTTTCTTAACTACACTCCTGGAAATTGAAATAAGAACACCGTGAATTCATTGTCCAAGGAAGGGGAAACTTTATTGACACATTCCTGGGGTCAGATACATCACATGATCACACTGACAGAACCACAGGCACATAGACACAGGCAACAGAGGATGTACAATGTCGGCACTAGTACAGTGTATATCCACCTTTCGCAGCAATGCAGGCTGCTATTCTCTCATGGAGACGATCGTAGAGATGCTGGATGTAGTCCTGTGGAACGGCTTGCCATGCCATTTCCACCTGGCGCCTCAGTTGGACCAGCGTTCGTGCTGGACGTGCAGACCGCGTGAGACGACGCTTCATCCAGTCCCAAACATGCTCAATGGGGGACAGATCCGGAGATCTTGCTGGCCAGGGTAGTTGACTTACACCTTCTAGAGCACGTTGGGTGGCACGGGATACATGCGGACGTGCATTGTCCTGTTGGAACAGCAAGTTCCCTTGCCGGTCTAGGAATGGTAGAACGATGGGTTCGATGACGGTTTGGATGTACCGTGCACTATTCAGTGTCCCCTCGACGATCACCAGTGGTGTACGGCCAGTGTAGGAGATCGCTCCCCACACCATGATGCCGGGTGTTGGCCCTGTGTGCCTCGGTCGTATGCAGTCCTGATTGTGGCGCTCACCTGCACGGCGCCAAACACGCATACGACCATCATTGGCACCAAGGCAGAAGCGACTCTCATCGCTGAAGACGACACGTCTCCATTCGTCCCTCCATTCACGCCTGTCGCGACACCACTGGAGGCGGGCTGCACGATGTTGGGGCGTGAGCGGAAGACGGCCTAACGGTGTGCGGGACCGTAGCCCAGCTTCATGGAGACGGTTGCGAATGGTCCTCGCCGATACCCCAGGAGCAACAGTGTCCCTAATTTGCTGGGAAGTGGCGGTGCGGTCCCCTACGGCACTGCGTAGGATCCTACGGTCTTGGCGTGCATCCGTGCGTCGCTGCGGTCCGGCCCCAGGTCGACGGGCACGTGCACCTTCCGCCGACCACTGGCGACAACATCGATGTACTGTGGAGACCTCACGCCCCACGTGTTGAGCAAGTCGGCGGTACGTCCACCCGGCCTCCCGCATGCCCACTATACGCCCTCGCTCAAAGTCCGTCAACTCCACATACGGTTCACGTCCACGCTGTCGCGGCATGCTACCAGTGTTAAAGACTGCGATGGAGCTCCGTATGCCACGGCAAACTGGCTGACACTGACGGCGGCGGTGCACAAATGCTGCGCAGCTAGCGCCATTCGACGGCCAACACCGCGGTTCCTGGTGTGTCCGCTGTGCCGTGCGTGTGATCATTGCTTGTACAGCCCTCTCGCAGTGTCCGGAGCAAGTATGGTGGGTCTGACACACCGGTGTCAATGTGTTCTTTTTTCCATTTCCAGGAGTGTATGTACATCTCTAATGTTATTGTTAGTTATGGAGAAGAGAGGATATAAAATGTAGACTGGCGATGGCAAGGAATGCGTTTCTGAAGAAGAGAAATTTGTTAACACAGAGTATATATTTAAGTGCCAGGAAGTCATTTCTGAAAGTATTTGTATGGAGTGTAGCCATGCATGGAAGTGAAACATGGACGATAATTAGTTTGGATAAGAAGAGAGTAGAAGCTTTCGAAATGTGGTGCTACAGAAGGATGCTGAAGATTAGATGGGTAGCTCACATAACTAATGAGGAGCTATTGAACAGAACTGGGGAGAAGAGGAGTTTGTGGCACAACTTGACTAGAAGAAGTGATCAGTTGGTCGGGCATGTTCTGAAGCATCAAGGGATCACCAATTTAGTATTGGAGGGCAGCGTGGAGGGTAAAAATCATAGAGGGAAACCAAGAGATGAATACACTACGCAGATTCAGAAGGATATAGGCTGCAGTATGTACTGGGAGATGAAGCAGCTTGCACAGGATAGAATAGCATGGAGAGCTGCATCAAACCAGTCTCAGGACTGATTTTTTTTTTTTGGTGGGGTTTAAGGGCGCTCAACTACTGAGGTCATTAGCGCCCAGTCACTGTTGTTAGAGCACATGGAATCTAGTAAAACTCAAGGGGATGGGCGGGACACCAGAAGGACCTGACAAAGATGGAGATAAAATAAGTAAAAAGGTCTTTGGACAAGCCAGTCAAAGTTATAAAACGCAGAATACGAGCAGCTGCTCGAGCGTCATCAGCTAAAACATCTGGTAAAGTAGATGGCAGGGACAGGACAACACGAAATTGACTAAAACGGGGACACGACAATAAAACACGGCGCACTGTTAATGCCTGACCACAAGGGCACTGCGGGGCTGGGTCACCGGAGAGCAGGTAGCGGTGGCTAAACCGGCAATGCCCAATCCACAACCTGGTCAGAAGGACCTCCTCTCGCCGAGACGGTCGGGAGGAGGTTGTCCAAGCAGTTGGGAGCGGTTTTACTGCCCGGAGCTTGTTTCCTTGGGAGGGATGACCAAGCATCCCACCACAACGACACAAGCCTCTTACATACATCCCCACGAACGTCAGATGACGGGACACAATGGGAGGCTGGCCAAGGCAGGAGGACTGCAGCCTTGGCTGCAGCATCCGCAGCCTCATTCCCAGGCACTCCTACATGTCCGGGAACCCACAGAAAGCTGACAGGAGAACCATTATCAGCAAAAGAATGGAGGGACTGCTGTATCCGTTGAATCAAGGGATGGACCGGATAGGGAGCTCCAAGGCTCTGAAGAGCACTGAGTGAGTCAGAGCAGAGTACATACGATGAATGGCGGTAGCGGCGGGCATACTGAACAGCCTGATGGAGAGCGAAAAGCTCGGCCGTAAAGCTCGAACATTGGTCGAGGAGCCGGTATTTAAAGGTGGCGGCCCCGACGACAAAGGCACAGCCGACACCATCGTCAGTTTTGGAGCCATCGGTGTAAATAAAGGTGTGACCGGCAAGTCAAGCACGAAGTTTGACAAACCGTGAGCAATACACTGCAGCCGGAGTACCCTCCTTCGGGAGTGAGCTGAGGTCGAGATAAATATGAACCGGAGCCTGGAGCCAAGGTGGTGTCGGGCTCTCACCCTCTCTGAAGGTGGTAGGGAGGGCAAAATCCAATTGTCGAAGCAGGCGACGGAAGCGGACTCCGGGGGGCAGCAGGGCAGACACATACAACCCGTACTGAAGGTCGAGAGAATCGGCGAAGAAGGACTGGTAAGAGGGGTGGTCGGGCATAGACAACAGCCGGCAGGCATACCGACACAGCAGTACGTCGCGCCGGTAGGTCAATGGTAATTAGGCAGCTTCTACATCTACATCTACAGTGATACTCCGCAAGCCACCCAACGGTGTGTGGCGGAGGGCACTTTACGTGCCACTGTCATTACCTCCCTTTCCTGTTCCAGTCGCGTATGGTTCGCGGGAAGAACGACTGTCTGAAAGCCTCCGTGCGCGCTCTAATCTCTCTAATTTTACATTCGTGATCTCCTCGGGAGGTATAAGTAGGGGGAAGCAATATATTCGATACCTCATCCAGAAACGCACCCTCTCGAAACCTGGCGAGCAAGCTACACCGCGATGCAGAGCGCCTCTCTTGCAGAGTCTGCCACTTGAGTTTGTTAAACATCTCCGTAACGCTATCACGGTTACCAAATAACCCTGTGACGAAACGCGCCGCTCTTCTTTGGATCTTTTCTATCTCCTCCGTCAACCCGATCTGGTACGGATCCCACACTGATGAGCAATACTCAAGTATAGGCCGAACGAGTGCTTTGTAAGCCACCTCCTTTGTTGATGGACTACATTTTCTAAGGATTCTCCCAATGAATCTCAATCTGGTACCCGCCTTACCAACAATTAATTTTATATGATCATTCCACTTCAAATCGTTCCGCACGCATACTCCCAGATATTTTACAGAAGTAACTGCTACCAGTGTTTGTTCCGCTATCATATAATCATACAATAAAGGATCCTTCTTTCTATGTATTCGCAATACATTACATTTGTCTATGTTAAGGGTCAGTTGCCACTCCCTGCACCAAGTGCCTATCCGCTGCAGATCTTCCTGCATTTTACTACAATTTTCTAATGCTGCAACTTCTCTGTATACTACAGCATCATCCGCGAAAAGCCGCATGGGACTTCCGACACTATCTACTAGGTCATTTCTATATATTGTGGAAAGCAATGGTCCCATAACACTCCCCTGTGGCACGCCAGAGGTTACTTTAACGTCTGTAGACGTCTCTCCATTGATAACAACATGCTGTGTTCTGTTTGCTAAAAACTCTTCAATCCAGCCACACAGCTGGTCTGATATTCCGTAGGCTCTTACTTTGTTTATCAGGCGACAGTGCGGAACTGTATCGAACGCCTTCCGGAAGTCAAGAAAGATAGCATCTACCTGGGAGCCTGTATCTAATATTTTCTGGGTCTCATGAACAAATAAGGCGAGCTGGGTCTCACACGATCGCTGTTTCCGGAATCCATGTTGATTCCTACATAGTAGATTCTGGGTTTCCAGAAATGACATGATACGCGAGCAAAAAATATGTTCTAAAATTCTACAAGAGATCGACGTAAGAGATATAGGTCTATAGTTTTGCGCATCTGCTCGACGACCCTTCTTGAAGACTGGAACTATCTGTGCTCTTTTCCAATCATTTGGAACCCTCCGTTCCTCTAGAGACTTGCGGTACACGGCTGTTAGAAGGGGGGCAAGTTCTTTCGCGTACTCTGTGTAGAATCGAATTGGTATCCCGTCAGGTCCAGTGGACTTTCCTCTATTGAGTGATTCCAGTTGCTTTTCTATTCCTTGGACACTTATTTCGATGTCAGCCATTTTTTCGTTTGTGCGAGGATTTAGAGAAGGAACTGCAGTATGGTCTTCCTCTGTGAAACAGCTTTGGAAAAAGGTGTTTAGTATTTCAGCTTTACGCGTGTCATCCTCTGTTTCAATGCCATCATCATCCCGTAGTGTCTGGATATGCTGTTTCGAGCCACTTACTGATTTAACGTAAGACCAGAACTTCCTAGGATTTTCTGTCAAGTCGGTACATAGAATTTCACTTTCGAATTCAATGAACACTTCACGCATAGCTCTCCTTACGCTAACTTTGACATCGTTTAGCTTCTGTTTGTCTGAGAGGTTTTGGCTGCGTTTAAACTTGGAGTGGAGCTCTCTTTGCTTTCGCAGTAGTTTCCTAACTTTGTTGTTGTACCACGGTGGGTTTTTCCCGTCCCTCACAGTTTTACTCGGCACGTACCTGTCTAAAACGCATTTTACGATTGCTTCAGCATAAAGACTCTCGACAGGACTAGTGTAGAAGGCTCCGGTCGCAAGACGTATCCCCCGATGGTGGATGGAGTTGAGCCAGCGTAAGAGGGATGGCCGAGCGGACGAGTAGACGAAGCTCCCACAATCCAGCTTCGATCGGACAATGGACCGATACAAGCGAAGCAGGACAGTGCGATCTGCTCCCCAAGATGAACCGCTAAGAACTCTGAGGACATTAAGGGAACATGTACAACGGGCCGCCAAATAAGAGACATGTGGAGACCAACACAGTTTCCTGTCCAACGTGAGCCCTAGAAACTTAGTTGTTTCCACGAATGGGAGAACAACGGGACCGAGATGTAAGGATGGCGGAAGGAATGCTTTATATCACCAAAAGTTGATACAAACCGTCTTCTCTTCAGAGAACCGGAAGCCATTTGCCACGCTCCATGAGTAGAGGCTGTCTAGACAACGCTGAAGGCAGCGCTCCAGGAGGCATGTTGTCTGGGCACTGCAGTAGATCGCGAAGTCATCGACAAAGAGAGAGCCTGAGACATTAGGTGGAATACAATCCATAATTGGATTGATCGCGATGGCAAAAAGGGCTACGCTCAAGACGGAGCCCTGAGGCACTCCGTTCTCCTGGAGGAAGACGTCGGACAATACGGAACCCACACGTACCCTAAACTTTCGATCCGTTAAAAAGGAATCAATAAAAAGGGGCAGGCGACCGCGTAGGCCCCACCTGTGCATAGGGCGGAGGATACCTCCTCTCCAACAGGTACCATAAGCCTTCTCCAAGTCGAAGAACACGGCTAGCGTTTGGCGCCTTCGCAAAAAGTTGTTCATGATGAATGTCGACAAGGTCACAAGGTGGTCAACAGCAGAGCGGCGGCGACGAAAGCCGCATTGGAGATTCAAGAATCCAGACTAACCGAGCATTAACCATGCGCTCCATCACCTTACAGACACAGCTTGTAAGACAAATGGGGCGGTAACTAGAAGGAAGGTGGCTATCCTTCCCGGGTTTGGGTATAGGAACAACGACAGCGTCACGACAACGGATGGGGACCTGACCTTCGGTCCAGACGCGATTGTAGGTACAAAGAAGGAAGCTTTTGCCCGCCGGAGAAAGGTGTGCCAGCATCTGAACGTGAATGGCATCTGGCCCCGGAGCAGAGGACCGGGACAGTGCAAGCGCACGTTCGAGTTCCCGCATAGTAAAGGGGGCATTATAAGTTTCCAGATTCAGCAAGTGGAAGGAAGGTCGCCGAGCCTCTTCTGCCTCTTTCCTGGGAAGGAAGGCAGGGTGGTAATGGGCGGAGCTTGAAACCTCCGCGAAAAAGCGGCCAAAGGCGTTGGAGACAGCCACAGGATCAACAAGGACCTCATTACCTGAGGTCAGGCCAGGTACCGAGGAGTGGGCCTTAATGCCCGACAGCCGGCGCAGGCCACCCCAAACGACAGAAGAGGGAGTAAAACTGTTAAAGGAGCTGGTGAAAGAGGCCCAACAAGCTTTTTTGCTGTCTTTGATGACTCTACGGCATTGCGCTCGGAGTCGTTTGTATTCAATACAATTCGCCAACGTAGGATGGCAGCGAAAGGTGTGTAAAGCACGTCGTCGAGCACGGATAGCGTCCCTACAAGCCTCGTTCCACCAGGGGACGGAAACGCGACGTGAAGAAGAGGTAGTACGAGGAATGGAACGTTCGGCAGCATTGATGATAACAGCCGTGAGGTATTCGACCTGACTGTCACAACTGAGAAAATCATGGTCCGGAAAGGTCGCCAGGGAGGAGTAAAGTCCCCAGTCAGCTTTCGGTATGTTCCAGCGCAAAGGACGTGGGGATGGGATGTGGTGCAGGAGACGAACGACACAGGGGAAGTGGTCACTCGAATAGGTGTCAGAAAGGACATACCACTCGAACCGACGGGCAAGAGTGATAGAACAGATCAAGAGGTCCAAGTGGGAGTAGGTATGAGTAGAGTCCGAGAGGCAAGTCGGGGCGCCGGTATTGAGGCAGACAAGATTGAGATGGTTGAAGACATCCGCCAAGAGTGAGGCTCTTTGACAGGATGCAGGAGAGCCCCAAAGGGGATGATGGGCATTGAAGTCGCCAAACAATAAAAACGGCGGGGGAAGCTGAACGATCAGGTGCATCATGTCAGCCCGACTAACAGCAGATGACGGTGGAGTGTAGATGGTACAAACTGAAAAAGTAAAAGCAGAAAGAGTAATACGGACAGCTATTGCTTGGAGTGGGGTGGTCAATGGGATGGGATGGTAATAGACATCGTCCCGAACGAGCAACATGACCCCACCATGAGCTGGGATACCGTCCACAGGGGTGAGGTCATACCGCTCCGAGGTATAGTGGGTAAAGGCAATACGGTCAGTCGGGCGCAACTTGGTTTCCTGGAGACCAAGGACGAGCGGACAGTGCAGGCAGAGGAGCAGTTGTAATTCCTCCCGATTAGATCGAATACCTCTTATGTTCCAATGTAACAAGGCCATCGCTAGTCAAAAAGTTGGGGGAACGAGACGGGGGAAGAGCTGGTCACCTCGACAGCCGCAGAGGGCCAGGTTGCGAGGGAACAACGCTACAACCGGCGGGAGGCGGATCCGGTTCCATCGAGTCGTCGCCAGCTGCGGCCGCTGTCCCTGGTTGTGTAGGAGGGGCAGCATCACTTGCCGACGAGAGGCCAGCTGAGCGCCTGGCAGCAGAGCGTCCCGGCAAAACTGAGGACGGCCGGGAGCAGCGACTCACGGATGGAGCGTCAGACGAAACGCGCCGGGGTGGAGAGGGTGATAGAGACTTCTTCTTGGAGGCCTTCTTGGAAGGCCGAGGAGGCACAGGGATGGTGGGCTGGACCCGAAGAAGGTCCTCACGCGCGGGGTCCGTTTTGGAACGCCGGACCTCGGAAGCTGGGGTCCGGAACGTTTCCCCGAAGGACGCCTGAGAAGAGGATCGCTTCTCAGGTGGCGGGGGGAGAGGAGGAGGAGGAGGAGGAGGAGGAGGAGGAGGAGGAAGGGTGGCCCCTGGGGCAGAGGGGGCGGGGGCCACGGGGGAGGAGGATTTGGAAGGGAGAGATTTGGGAGGCGGAGGCAGAGCCCCCTGAGGGGAGGAGGAGGCGGAGGGGGGACAGGATAGGGGTGAGGATACCGCGGAAGGAGTGGACACAACTGAGGCGAACGAAGTGGTCAACGGCACGGGATGGAGGCGGTCATACTTCTTCCTGGCCTCAGAATAAGAGAGCCGATCCAAAGTTTTGAGTTCTTGTATCTTCTTCTCCTTCTGATATGCGGGGCAGTCCGAGGATCTAGGCGAGTGGATGCCAGGACAATTAATGCACCAAGGTGGTGGGGTGCATGTATGTTCCTCACGAAGAGGACGTCCACAATCGCCACAAAGGGGCTCAGCCTCACACCGGGACGACATGTGCCCAAAGCGCAAACACCGAAAACTGCGCATAGGAGGCGGGACGTAAGGTCGCACGTCGCACCGGTAGCACATCACCTTTACCTTCTCCGGGAGAACGTCCGCCTCGAAGGCGAGGATAAAGGCCTCGGTGTCGATGCGACAGTCTTTGGGGCCACCCTGGACTCGCTGGACGAAATGCACGCCTCGGCGCTCCAGGTTGGCCCTGAGCTCCTCATCAGATTGTAGCAGGAGGTCACGATGAAAAATAACCCCCTGCATCCTATTTAGTGCCAGATGCGGGACAATGGATACTGGGATGTCCCCTAGGTGGTCGCACGCCTGGAGCACCGCCGACTGTGTGGCGGAGGTGGTCTTGATAAGAACGGACCCTGAACGCATCTTGCTGAGAGCCTCGATTTCCCCGAAGATGTCCTCAATGTGCTGAACAAAGAACATGGGCTTGGAGGTGGCGAATGTCCCCCCATCGGTTAGAGAACAGACCAAATAGCGGGGGAAGTACTTCGCTCCAAGCCGGCGGGCCTATCCCTCCTCCGAGGGAGTAGCCAAGGGGGAAAGGGCAGGAGAACCAGAACTAGAAACGGTACCTTTTCTTTTGAAAGACTCGGCCGCAGAGCGACCTGATACGTGTTGACGTTTCATCTGCGAAACGCCCGTCCCGATACCACCCACTCCGACCAGGGGCTCTCCCCACGGGCGCCACCCAGCCTCAGCAAGGGCCACCTGGCAGGATGACCGTTGAAGGGAGTCCTGATGCCCAAAGGAGACGGGCATCTACTCCTTGGCCGACGTGGGGAGGGTGCAGCTCAGGTATCGGCAGTACGATCCCTGTGTTGTCAGGGGGCTACAACCTAGAGGGTAAATGATGACCCCACCACAACGGGCTGGCTACCGTGCTGTATTTCTGGTGCCATGGAAAGTCCATCATGATCGCTGGTGCAGATGGGGACGCACTATGGGCGTAACTTGTACAACCCATCAGGCATTTAGGCCCAATTTGAGGAATAGTGGGTATGGTTACAACGCCGGTACAATGCTGAGTGCCAAGGTCTTAGTGCACTTAGGACCAGTGGTACACCACGTAAGGTGTCCTTCTGTAGAATTTTGAAAAATGGAGGTCAAACCCCAAGAGGGACCATCACATGGAAGGCCGAAACGGTTGAAACTCTGTTTAGTCGCCTCTTGCGACAGGCAGGAATACCTCGGGCCTATTCTTACCCCGGACCTGAAGGGGGTAGTCTCGGGACTGAAGACCACAACAACAGTTATGGAGAATAGTTTCATATAACTGACATTCTAGTAAAATCAGATTAATTTGCCTAGAAATAAGGTTTCAAAATTGTACAATCTAGTTTCTGTAATTGCTAATCATCAACTCATATATCACCCTCCACCACTCCACCCTGCTGGCATATCCCATATCATAAGTGCAAATCCGGTACCATCACAATCTAAGCCACAAATAAGATGAATGAATGACATCATTCAGAAATTTTCTACAATCTAAGTAAAATCTTGGCAACTGGTCCAGAGAACCACTGTGAGCCCATTACCCAGCACATTCAACCCTATGGCTGCCTGGAAATCAGAGTGGTCATCTTCACCCCAGAAAGGCTTTTTGTGGGTTGAAAAGCCAGCCACCAAACTTTCTACATTCCTCATGTCATTTGGTACAGACTGAACCAAATTACAAATGGGAGAACAGCTGCTACTCTCGATAGCTCAGGATGGCACGTCTCTCAGAGCTGCGACTGTAGATGGCACAGATGGTAACACACATTGTACTGGACTGTCCCTTGCACGATTTCACAATATTCCTGGAAGAACTACATTGGGCCAGCTCCATGGCATGGAGTGGCTGGAAAACCTGAACAATGGTCTTCGGTTTTTCCTTTTGTTTATTTAATAGGCCATTTATAATTTCTTTGTTAGTAATTGTTTATGTCTTGTATTGTTCAAGAGCATCAGCGAGCTAAATAAAATATGTAAATCTGCCTGCATAACCAATAAGTATTTAACATCCCTTTGTAACCAGTAGTTGGAAGAAGGCACGTCACACCTGACTAGAAGACGGGTAACAAAAGCAACTCACAAAACTGCTATCCAATATGTTCGGCATCCATCAGTTGCAGAATCTTAACAACATACTCTAAGGTCTCAGACATGACAAGGTATCTTTAAGAGGATGACCACTTCCATGCCAATCATACTGACTTTAAAAAATATGGGTGGGTCACACAAAACTCAACATGCCTTGTTCTCATTTGACATCCTGAAAAACCATGGATCAACGTAGTCAGGTGGTTGCAGTAATACTCGACTTCCACAAAGCATTTCACTGAGTACCACCTACGCTTGACAAAGATACACCAGTAGGGGATATTGAGCACAGTTTGTGACTGGACTGAGGATCTTGGTAGGCAGTATGCAGCATGTTATCTTTGATGAATATTCGTCGACAGATGTACAAGTAAATTTAGGTGTGCCACAAGAAAGTGTGATGGGACACTAGCTGCTTATGTTGCACATTAATAACTGTGCAGACAATATTAATAGTAATGTTTGACTTTTCATAGATGGTGCAGCCAACTATAATGACGTACTCTCGCGGGAAAAAACAGAAAAAGCTACACAAATATTCAGTCAGATTTTGGTAAGATTTCAAAGTGGTGCAAACAATGGCAACATTCTTTACAGATGCATAAATGTAACATTGCTGCTCCAGAAAATAGATAAATGGAATGTAATCAGTAGAATTCTTCAGGATAGCATATTCCATTATTATTCTTGTAGTTAGACAAAAGACATTCATGAGAGTTGAAGATGTATTTTTATGTAGTTGTAAATGGAAACTGTCCCACTGTGCGCGCTTTTGAGTTCAAACATGTACAGGGATGACGAAAGAAGTGTGGGCACAGGACACTGACAAAGTGTGACGACGGCTGAGTGTCTACACCTTCTGTGAAGGAGTTGTTTATGTGTTGGCATCACATCTCGGCAGTGCTCGGAAGGCAGAGAGAAAGAAGTGCAGACTACACTCTCGACAGCTAATAAGATAAATTTGATATGTTCTGTTCTTAAATATCTCTTAACTTCATTCTCTTATTTGATGTCACGAAAGTCACTCGGTTTATGTTGTTCTGGTCTAGAGAGATGTGTTCACCTAACTGTGTTAATTAAATATTGGAGCAACAAAATACAGGAGAGTCACTGAAAAGAAGTTTCATCACTTCATAGCCAGTTGGTGTAGACTTAGTTGTCTTGCAGGCCTCAACTTACTGCAGAAGGAGACAAAGTCAACACGGTCAGAATTAGTGGCGCTGCATAAGAGGTCCACATCACCAAGAAATCTACAAGAAGGCAACTTTAAACATTAAATATGGTAAACCTCAAGCTACAGGTGAGGGAGCAATAATGAAGTGAAAACCCACACAAAAATTATATTTCACTTCAACTCTTGATTCTAATATCAATGAATCTCAGTTAGAATTGATTAACTCACATAACTAATGGGGTGTAATAATTTGTAGTTACACGAAATAGAATAATCAGGTCAGAGAGGGGCAGCATGAAGAGTCACAGGATTTTTTTGACCTGTGAGAGACAGTGAAGAAACTGAACTGACAGACACTTGAAGATAGATGCAAACCATTCTGTGAAAGCCTATTTACAAAGTTTTCTAGAAATATACCAGAACCCCTTACATACTCCCCCCCCCCCCCATAGGGATCACAAATATAAAGTTAAAGTGTGCAGAGAGGTATTTAACCCATCCATCTTCCAGCATCCCATACGTACGCTGAAGTGGCAGAATGAGAAGTACTCTCAGCCATGTACTTCACAGTAGTTTGTGTTGGTCTTTTTCAGTGGTTTAATGGTCCCAATGTGCATTTTTCTAATGTTTAAGGTTCTCATTGGAACATATGTGGCAGCACGTAGTGAGCAAAAGGTTATCACTTCACAGGATTCACCAAGAATGCAACCACTTGCCACTGCCCATTTGGTAGAGCGGACGAGATGCTACCACTACAGAGGGATCTTGCTAGGATGTGTAACTCTTCCTTGCAAATACAAAATCTTCAAACAATGGAAAATCCAGGAGTGAATGTAACAACATTATGAAAAGGAAAACTGCCACTCACCTTATAGTGGAAATACTGAGTCACAGGTAGGCCCAACAAGAAGACTGTAACAGTTCCTCACAGTCGTTTAAAGAGCAAAGTAAGAGCATATGGACTATCAGACCAATCGTGTGATTGGATTGAAGAGTTCCTAGATAACAGAATGCAGCAGGTCATTCTCAATGGAGAGAAGTCTTCCAAAGTAAGAGTCATTTCAGGTGTGCCACAGGGGAGTGTCATAGGACTGTTGCTATTCACAATATACATAAATGAGCTTGTGGATGACATCGGAAGTCCACTGAGGCTTTTTGCAGATGATGCTGTGGTGTATCGAGAGGTTGTAACAATGCAAAATTGTACTGAAATGCAGGAGGATCTGCGGCGAATTGACGCATGGTGCAGGGAATGGCAATTGAATCTCAATGTACACAAGTGTAATGTGCTGCGAATACATAGAAAGATAGTTCCCTTATCATTTAGCTACAAAATAGCACGTCAGCAACTGGAAGCAGTTAATTCCATAAATTATCTGGGAGTACGCATTAGGAGTGATTTAAAATGGAATGATCATATAAAGTTGATTGTTGGTAAAGCATATGCCAGACTGAGATTTATTGGAAGAATCCTAAGGAAATGCAATCCGAAAACAAAGGAAGTAGGTTACAGTATGCTTGTTCACCCACTGCTTGAATACTGCTCGGCAGTGTGGGATCCGTACTAGATAGGGTTGACAGAAGAGATAGAGAAGATCCAACGGAGAGCAGCGTGCTTCGTTACAGGATCATTTAGTAATCGCGAAAGCGTTACGGAGATGATAGATAAACTCCAGTGGAAGACTCTGCAGGAGAGATGTTCAGTAGCTTGGTACAGGCTTTTGTTAAAGTTTCGAGAACATACTTTCACCGAAGAGTCAAGCAGTATATTGCTCCCTCCTAAGTATATCTCTCGAAGAGACCATGAGGATAAAATCAGAGAGATTAGAGCCCACACAGAAGCATACCGACAATCCTTCTTTCCACGAACAATACGAGACTGGAATAGAAGGGAGAACCGATACAGGTACTCAAGGTACCCTCCGCCACACACCGTCAGGTGGCTTGCGGAGTGCGGATGCACTCGAACAACTGCACACTCTGGCAACTGAAGCCACATTGGCCAAAAGATTATTGGTGACCGTCTTCTTGTAGTACCTATCTGCTACTTTCCTTTTGATAATACTGTTATAGCCATCTTCAATAATTAGGGCTGTTTACATCCAACTGCTGTCGGAGTTCCACTGCAACAAACTGTATTTATGTTCCAAGTAAGATAGGTTTTTAATTCCCTAAGAAAAAGGAAAGAGTGGAGTAGTAGTTTTTGCATAGTTGTGAGATTCTACTAATATCAGAATAAACAGGATGGGAATGCAAGTAATTTGATGAGCTACTGGAATACTTGTAAGACTCTACAGTATACATATTACACAAAATAACTTGTTCCTCTTCTAGCTGCAGCCTATCACTCATCGCTGGAGCAATGCAAGTGTTCCAAACAACTGCAAATACATGCAGGTCATTCTCATTTTAAAAGAAGCTCACCAGACTCTACATAACAACAGGCTCGTATTGATGGTGTGCCTGTTGCGACATATGAGACTTTTATGCTCACCTATTATCACTCAAAATATTCTGTGTAGGAATTGCCAAAGCTTCCACAAATAGCAGTTCTGTGAAGATTTGTACACTCTGTTTGATGTGGAATGCAGTGGATAGTGGTGCCTACCTGTGTTGATGATATGGTCTTCATTTTCACTTCATGAACAAAATTCAAGTTTACAGAACACCAGGCTACTTTCCAAATGGATTGAGTACTTCCTAGCAGACAGCACTTGACAGATAATCTTTATTGGGGTGAGGTCTCTAGAAGTGAATGTGACTTTGGGCAGGAATAGCAACGTTACAGTGCCATTAGTGTTCACAACACTATGTGGGAGTATCGTGTCCTATAATTTTTATTTTTAAGTTTAATTTTCAGTTTAAATAAATTTATCTTGTACTTCACTGTCTCTTGAAAAAAATCATGGCATCAAAGAAACTGTTTGTGCTTTACCTCTGATGGACACTCTAAATTGATTTCTTAACTTTCTTCCACACCACCTCCAACTTCTTCAGTTTTCTGATCACTTACCATTCCGACATTCCACCGTGATTTCCCCTTATTAAGACTTAGGAGCTTTACCCTACCATGTAGTCATTGCTTTATTTTCTGGTTAATTACTGAGCTGCCCCATTAACTTAGAACACTTCTCTTTTTGCCAGACATCAGAATCATTAGTTTTGAAGGCTAGTCAGTCAATTTCTTACTCATCAGTAAGCCTGTCACACTACAGCAAATGGAAGGCTAATTTCTGTCTACATTTGTTTAAAGATACATTACAGTCTGACTTTTATTAACAGCCTTCTGGGGGGCACACAGTGGCATTTCATTGATCAAACTGCTTACTTTGTTGGTATTTGGGTTGAAGAAGAAATTTGACCAGTTGGGGTCTGTCTGCATGTAACGGAAGGTAAACAACTCATGCAAACAGAGTTTCATGATGAGCTGACAAATGTGGTTGCGGGTTTCCTGATCCATATGGCAGCACTTGTCCACTGGAATTCCATCTACCAGTTCAGAAGTCAGTATCTTAGCAGTACTAAGTTCATCTGCAAGAAAAGGATTCATTCTTATTGGAAAATAAACCTTACATATTATTCATGAAAACATGAAAATGTGCTGATGGTGTGAACCATTCTAATATTAGCATGCAAAAATAGTATAAAAGTTACAACAAATTCAAAGATTAGCTGCATTTTCTCTGGCACCAAGTAACTTTTTAAAAAAACATGCAGTAATTGTACAATGATTCATGCTTCCACGCACAACAAAAACCATCTTAACACTTTGTACTACCACTACCATTGACATGGCCACCACATCACTTGTGTTTCTTGAACTTCTATCTCTGTATCAGCACATGCACATGACATATCAAATTAAATACAACAGTCAATGTTCTTCAGAGAATACATCATTAGATGAAGAACGCAATCATCATCAGATTTTGCTACAGAAGGTTGCCACCCCATGAGAAGCGCCAGAAAAAAAGCACAACCAAATTATTCAGCAACTTGTCATCCAGTCTGGTGTGCCAATAGAAAACATCAAAAGGAAAGCTGAAGTTTTAAATTCTGTAGTTAACAAAATATCATTCAGGTAAGATGATCATACAAACACGTCACCTTTTGACTTAGAAATAGGCTTCCCTGGCATAGTAAAGCAGTTATAATAGGTAAAAACAAATAAGTCACCATGTCCATATGGAATCGCAAACTGGCTTTGACCCCATATTTAGCTTGCATTAATCATGAACCTGTCACACAGTGGAATGTTGCAAGTGATTGAAAAAAAAAGTGAAGATGACTCCTGTATGTAAGAAAGATAAAAGAATGGACCCATAAAATAACAGATCAATATCCACATCAGTTTGCTGCCGAATTTTTGAGCATATTCTAAGTTCAAATATAATAAGTTCCCTTAAGTGGAGATGCTGAGTCGCGATAGGCACAACAAAAAGATTCACGCAATTATAGCTTTCATCCATTAAGGCCTTTGTGAGCAATAAACACGTGCGCGCACGCTCACCCACGCACGCACACATGCGCGCGCGCACACACACACACACACACACACACACACACACACACACACACACACACACACGCGTCTGCAGTCTCAGATAACTGAAACGGCACTGCGAGCAGCAGCACCAGTGCATGATGGGAGTGGCGGCTGGGTGGGTGGAGGGTGAGGGGGGTGGGTAAGGAGGAGGTTGGGGTGGGGAGGGGGAGGGATAATATGGTGAGGGTTGCAGACAATAAAGTGTTGCAGTTTAGATGGAGTGCAGGAGACAAGGTGAAGCCGGGGGGTGGGGGTGGGGGAAGTAAGTAGCAGAAAGGTGAGAAATTAAAAGACGGTGTGTGGCGGTGAAATGACAGTTGTATAGTGCTGGAATGGGAACAGGGAGGGGGCTGGATGGGTGAGGACAGTGACTAACGAAGGTTGAGGCCAGGAGGGTTGCAGGAACGCAGGATGCATAACAGGGTGGTCCACTTGCTTTTTGGCCACAGTTTGTCGGTGGACATTCATGTGGACAGACAGCTTGTTGGTTGTCATGCCTACATAGAATGCAGCACAGTGGTAGTAGTTTAGCTTGTAAATCACATGACTGGTTTCACAGGTAACCTTGCCTTTCATGGGATAGGTGACGTTAGTGACTGGACTGGAGTAGGTGGTGGTAGGAGGATGTACAGGACATATCTTGTATCTAGGTAAATTACAGGGGTATGAGCCATGAGGTAAGGGATTGGGAGCAGGGTTCAAATGGCTCTGAGCACTATGGGACTTAACTACTGAGGTCATCAGTCCCCTAGAACTTAGAACTACTTAAACCTAACTAACCTAAGGACATCACACACATCCATGCCAGAGGCAGGATTCGAACCTGGGACCGTAGCGGTCACGCTGTTCCAAACTGACGCGCTTAGAACCGCACGGCCACACCGGCCGGCTTGGGAGCAAGGGTTGTGTCAGGATGGACAAGTATATTGTGTAGGTTCAGTGGATGGCGGAATACCGCTGTAGAAGGGGTGGGAAGGATAATGGGCAGGGTATTTCTCATTTTATGGCATGACGAGAGAATTTAATTCAGTTGCTCCAGTCCCAGATGATACTGAGTTACGAGGGGAATACTCCTCTGTGGCTGGACTGTGGGTCTTTGGGCGTGGTGGGAGACTGGAAAGATAAGGCATGGGAAATTTGTTTTTGTACAAGGTTGGGAGGATAATTACTGTCAGTGAGGCTTCAGTGGATCCTCAGTATATTCTGAGAGGGACTGCTCATCACTGCAGATGCAATGACCATGAGTGGCTAGGCTGTACGGAAGGGACTTCTTGGAATGGAATGGGTGGCAGCTGTAGAAGTGGAGGTATTGCTGGTGGTTAGTAGGTTTGATATGGATGGAGGTACTGATGTAGCCATCTCTGAGGTGGAGCTCAACATCTAGGAAGGTGGCTGTTTGGGTTGAGTAGGACCAGGTGAAGCATGTAGATAGGGCGTCCTCACCTTCAATCCAGATAGCAAATATGTCATCAATGAATCTGAACCAGGTGAGGGGATTAGGATTCTTCTTCTTCTTCTTCTTCTTCTTCTTCTTCTTCTTCTTCTTTTTTTTTTTTTAGGAAGGATTCCTCTACATGGCCCATGAATAGGTTGGCATAGGATGGTGTCATGAGGGTGCCCATAGCCGTACCCCGGATTTGTTTGTAGGTAATGTCTTCAAAGGAGAAGCAATTGTGGGTAAGGATATAGTTGGTCATGGCGACTAGGAAGGAGGTTGTTGGTTTGGAGTCTACAGGGCATCTGGAAAGGTAGTGTTCAATAGCATTAAGGTCATGGGCATTAGGAATGTTCGTGTACAGGGAGGTGGTATCAATAGTGACGAGCAGGGCACCGTGTGGTAAAGGGACAGGAACTGTGGAGAGTCAGTGGAGGAAATGGTTGGATTGTTTTATATAGGAGGATAGGTTCCAGGTAATAGGTTGAAGGTGTTGGTCTACGAGAGCAGAGATTCTCTCAGTGGGGGCACAGTAACCGGCCACAATGGGGCATCTTGGGTGGTTGGGTTTATGGACTTTAGGAAGCATGTAGAAGGTGGGAGTGCGGGGAGTAGGGGTAAGTAGAGAGATGGACTCTGGGGAGAGGTTCTGGGATGGGCCTAAGGACTTGAGTAGTGACTGGAGATCCTGCTGGAATTATCTGACAGCTGACAGAGTCATTCTGCCAGGTAATCCTTGTGGTTCAAAACAACGGTGGTGGAGCCTTTGTCTGCAGGTAGGACTATAAGGTCGGGATCAGTTTTTAGATGGTGGACTGCGGTTCTATCTGCAGAAGTAAGGTTAGTTTGCATGTTGAGGGAGCTGGGGAATGATGGTAAGGCAAGGTTCAAGGTTAAGAAACTCTGGAAATTTAACAGCGGGTAGTTTGGAGGCAGGGGGGGTGGATCACGGTTGGATAGAGGAGTCAACTGAGTTAGGCAAGGTTTAATATTGGTCTTTGGTTGAGTCTGATTGGTCGGGTTTGTGGTGAAAAAGTGTTTCCACTGTAGGGACCGGAAGAAGGAGAGCTTTAACAAGTTTTGCATGATTGAATTTGGGAGTGGGGGCAAAAGGTGAGGCCTTTGGAAAGGACTGATATTTCTGTGGGACTAAGGCATCTGGAGGAAATGTTCATGGCTATGTTGCAGGTCTGTTTAGGTTCTGGGTTCTGTGTGGTGGTGGGAGGGAGTTTTGGAGGGTGTGGTAAGTGTTGTAGGTCTGCGAGACAGGGTTTGTCAGCTACGTGGGGATGTGGGGGAGGTTGTTGTAGAGGTGGTGGACAGTGGTACTCCGAGACGGAAATGGGAAGTGAGCAGGACGGAGAGGTTTTTGAGGTGGTTTTGACCATGTTGCTCAAGCTCCTGCTGGGTAAGAGTTTCAATGTGTGTTATATTGTTACAATCCATCCTGGATTTTTCCATTGTTTGATAAGTTCCGTTAAGAGAGAAAAGCTTCTATTTACAAATCAACAAAGAGTTGGGATGCATTACTCATGTAAAACTCAGCTTGCCCTTTTCTTACACCTGAAAACCATGGGCAGACTCCGTATACCTGGACTTCCAGAAAGCATCTGAAACAGTACCACACTGGAGACAATTAACAAAAGTCTGAGCATGCAGAATAGGTTCTTGGATGTGAAAGTGGACTGAAGTATTTTTAAATTACAGAACCCAATACGTTGTCCTGGATGTCAACTGTTCATAGGAGACAAAATTATCATCAAGAGTGCCCCGGAAAATGTTATAGGATTGCTCTTTCCTCTATATATAGCTCAATGATGTGATAGCCAGATGAGCAGAACTCATTGACTGTTTTCTGACAATGCTGGAATGCATGGGGAAGTGTCACCTTTGAGTGGCTGTAGGACAATACATGACGACTTGAATGGAATTTCTATTTGGAGTGATGAATGGCAGCTCATTCAGAATGCAGAAAAATGCAAATTAATATAATTGAATAGGAAAAACAACCCTGTAATTATCAAATATTGTGTTTGTGATGCTTTGATTAACATAGTCACATATATTAAATACATAGGTGTAATGTTGCAAATAAAAGTGGAACAATCACATAAGATTTGTTGTAGGCAAGGTGAAAAGTGGACTTGGGTTTACTTGGGGAATTCTAGAGAAATGTAGCTCATCTATAAATGAGACTCATTCTTGAGGTCGGTTTATGGGAAGACATCAAAGCTATTCAGAAGCAAGCTGCTAGAATCGTTACTGATAGGTTCAATCAACACACAAATATAATTCAAATGGCAATCCCTGCTGGGGAGAACCCATTCCTTTCTTGAAACACTGCCAACAATATACATGAAAACACTGTTTGGCCTTCTACAGTGGCATGACTACCACTATGTTATTAGTTAGGGTGAATGAACACCACACAGTCTCCTGCTGCAGAACATGCTCTACAAGACTACAGTCATGACCCTGGTGTCTGTTTCACCACATGTGCCATCTGGATTCTTCCCCCAGACATCAGTTTCTCAGAACTTCGCAGATAGGAACAGATGTTAAAATTTGTCCCTGGTTCTCACCACCCACCCGGCCTTAATTTTCATTGGCTCAACATTTTTTCTCAGTAACTATTCATTTGTTCATTCCCTTTTAAGTTTCCTATATCTTTTATTTTCTGACCTATCTATTTTTCTCCATCTCCCCCACCTTGTTACATCTACCATGTATAATGCACCTAGTTTTCCACTCTTATCTCATGTATGTTATTTTGTCACTAATGTCTGTCTCGCTAATTACCCCATCTTCCACCTCTACGCGCTCAGGTATTGAAATCTCATCTGGTGCAGTCCCCATCAACCAGTCTTTTGTTCCCATCCAGTAAGTCTCCCCTGACCCAGGTTTCTGGCTGACTTTTCTGAGCTTTCCTCATTTCCTAAGCCTCCCCAGTCCTTTTCATTCACCCCTCTTCCTTCCCCTTCATCGTTTCTGCCAGAAGAATGACTCAATGACTCTGAACATCTGCACATTTCTTTAACCTTTGTACGTGATTTCTCCTCCTGCACTTGCTGAGTACTTTTTTTTTAATCTCTCCAGTTATATATTCAAAAATTTATCATTTTCATTACAATATTTTTAAATATGTCTGCTTGTGTCTGTATATATATATATATATATATATATATAATGGAAGGAAACATTCCACGTGGGAAAAATTATATATAAAAACAAAGATGAGGTGACTTACCGAACAAAAGCGCTGGCAGGTCGATAGACACACAAACAAACACAAACATACACACAAAATTCAAGCTTTCGCAACAAACTGTTGCCTCATCAGGAAAGAGGGAAGGAGAGGGGAAGACGAAAGGAAGTGGGTTTTAAAGGAGAGGGTAAGGAGTCATTCCAATCCCGGGAGCGGAAAGACTTACCTTAGGGGGAAAAAAGGACAGGTAAATATGTCTGCTTGTGTCTGTATGTGTGGATGGATATGTGCGTGTGTGCGAGTGTATACCTGTCCTTTTTTCCCCCTAAGGTAAGTCTTTCCGCTCCCGGGATTGGAATGACTCCTTACCCTCTCCTTTAAAACCCACTTCCTTTCGTCTTCCCCTCTCCTTCCCTCTTTCCTGATGAGGCAACAGTTTGTTGCGAAAGCTTGAATTTTGTGTGTATGTTTGTGTGTCTATCGACCTGCCAGCGCTTTTGTTCGGTAAGTCACCTCATCTTTGTTTTTTTTTTATATATATATATATATATATATATATATATATATATATATATATATATATATATATATCCCAGGCTATCCGTGATCTGAAGGCTGACCGGTCCATCATCATTCTTCCGGCGGACAAGGGTTCCACGACCGTGGTACTTGATCGTCGGGAGTATGTGGCTGAGGGACTGCGTCAGCTTTCAGACAACACCACATACAAAGTTTGCCAAGGTAATCCCATTCCTGATGTCCAGGCGGAGCTTCAGGGAATCCTCAGAACCTTAGGCCCCCTACAAAACCTTTCACCTGACTCCATCAACCTCCTGACCCCACCGACACCCCGCACCCCTACCTTCTACCTTCTTCCTAAAATTCACAAACCCAATCATCCTGGCCGTCCCATTGTAGCTGGTTACCAAGCCCCCACAGAACGTATCTCTGCCTACGTAGATCAACACCTTCAACCCATTACGTGCAGTCTCCCATCCTTCATCAAAGACACCAACCACTTTCTCGAACGCCTGGAATCCTTACCCAATCCGTTACCCCCAGAAACCATCCTTGTAACCATTGATGCCACTTCCTTATACACAAATATCCCGCACGTCCAGGGCCTCGCTGCAATGGAGCACTTCCTTTCACGCCGATCACCTGCCACCCTACCCAAAACCTCTTTCCTCATTACCTTAGCCAGCTTCATCCTGACCCACAACTTCTTCACTTTTGAAGGCCAGACATACCAGCAATTAAAGGGAACAGCCATGGGTACCAGGATGGCCCCTTCGTACGCCAACCTATTCATGGGTCGCTTAGAGGAAGCCTTCTTGGTTACCCAGGCCTGCCAACCCAAAGTTTGGTACAGATTTATTGATGACATCTTCATGATCTGGACTCACAGTGAAGAAGAACTCCAGAATTTCCTCTCCAACCTCAACTCCTTTGGTTCCATCAGATTCACCTGGTCCTACTCCAAATCCCATGCCACTTTCCTTGATGTTGACCTCCACCTGTCCAATGGCCAGCTTCACACGTCCGTCCACATCAAACCCACCAACAAGCAACAGTACCTCCATTACGACAGCTGCCACCCATTCCACATCAAACGGTCCCTTCCCTACAGCCTAGGTCTTCGTGGCAAACGAATCTGCTCCAGTCCGGAATCCCTGAAGCATTACACCAACAACCTGACAACAGCTCTCGCATCCCGCAACTACCCTCCCGACCTGGTACAGAAGCAAATAACCAGAGCAACTTCCTCATCCTCTCAAACCCAGAACCTCCCACAGAAGAACCACAAAAGTGCCCCACTTGTGACAGGATACTTTCCGGGACTGGATCAGATTCTGAATGTGGCTCTCCAGCAGGGATACGACTTCCTAAAATCCTGCCCAGAAATGAGATCCATCCTTCATGAAATCCTCCCCACTCCACCAAGAGTGTCTTTCCGCCGTCCACCTAACCTTCGTAACCTCTTAGTTCATCCCTATGAAATCCCCAAACCACCTTCCCTACCCTCTGGCTCCTACCCTTGTAACCGCCCCCGGTGTAAAACCTGTCCCATGCACCCTCCCACCACCACCTACTCCAGTCCTGTAACCCGGAAGGTGTACACGATCAAAGGCAGAGCCACGTGTGAAAGCACCCACGTGATCTACCAACTGACCTGCCTACACTGTGACGCATTCTATGTGGGAATGACCAGCAACAAACTGTCCATTCGCATGAATGGACACAGGCAGACAGTGTTTGTTGGTAATGAGGATCACCCTGTGGCTAAACATGCCTTGGTGCACGGCCAGCACATCTTGGCACAGTGTTACACCGTCCGGATTATCTGGATACTTCCCACCAACACCAACCTATCCGAACTCCGGAGATGGGAACTTGCCCTTCAGTATATCCTCTCTTCTCGTCATCCGCCAGGCCTCAATCTCCGCTAATTTCAAGTTGCCGCCACTCATACCTCACCTGTCTTTCAACAACTTCTTTGCCTCTACACTTCTGCCTCGACTGACATCTCTGCCCAAACTCTTTGTCTTTAAATATGTCTGCTTGTGTCTGTATGTGTGGATGGATATGTGCGTGTGTGCGAGTGTATACCTGTCCTTTTTTCCCCCTAAGGTAAGTCTTTCCGCTCCCGGGATTGGAATGACTCCTTACCCTCTCCTTTAAAACCCACTTCCTTTCGTCTTCCCCTCTCCTTCCCTCTTTCCTGATGAGGCAACAGTTTGTTCCGAAAGCTTGAATTTTGTGTGTATGTTTGTGTTTGTTTGTGTGTCTGTCGACCTGCCAGCACTTTCATTTGGTAAGTCACATCATCTTTGTTTTTAGATATATATATATATATATATATATGTGTGTGTGTGTGTGTGTGTGTGTGTGTGTGTGTGTGTGTGTGTGTGTGTGTGTGTGTGTGTGCGCGTGCGTGCGTGCGTGCGCGAGCGAGCGAGCGAGCGTATACCTGTCCTTTTTCCCCCTAAGGTAAGTCTTTCCGCTCCCGGGATTGGAATGACTCCTTACCCCCCCCCCCCCCCCCCCCCCCTTAAAACCCACATCTTTTCATCTTTCCCTCTCCTTCCCTCTTTCCTGACGAAGCAACCGTTGGTTGCAAAAGCTTGAAATTTTGTGTGTGCGCGTTTGTGTGTTTTTTTATTGTGTCTATCTACCAGCGCTTTCTCATTTGGTAAGTCATGGAATCTTTGTTTTTAAAATATTTTTCCCATGTCGAATGTTTCTTTCTATTTTATTCACAATATTTTCTTTGAAATATACCACTATAATCGTGTAAATATAAAGCTGCTAATAGCAGATAACCAACAGCTGTATAGGAATTCTGATGAAGCAGCAGCTTTTCCTCAAAGTAGCAGCTTTCTTACTCATTTATTCTATTACATTTAGAAGGCGTAAGTGTGAATAGCACTAAACAATGAAGTTATTGTTTATTTTTAATGCAGTATAAATATTAAGTTTCTATGATTTCATGGTCTTTTTGTTATCGTATTCCTTGGCTCATTTCACAGCCCTGAAGGTTCTCAGTCTTGATGGGATCTATAGAACATGATGAATGAATGTCGAATTTGTCATCTTAACTTGTGCAGGATCCTTAGTTGTGTCATGTAGATGTGACTGTCCTAGATGCAGTCTCTCAATTTAAAAACAACCATAACTGAATAAATTCAAAATGTTAGTGACACAACTACTACATGATTTTCAAATACCTGCCAGTTTTGTCTTGGCTGTGAAAAACAGCCACATGAAAATAATGCAGCATCTCACTGTATTGACCCAAAGTGACAGTCACTGTTACCCATTCCTTGTTTCTTCAACACAAAAGAGCTTGTGAGTCAATATGGTTAAGCTAAAGACTGTACCACCAAGTGCACTTCTCCAGTGCCTTGCAGATTTCTGGCTGAAGATGATCCAATTGATTCCAAGTTTTTAATTCATCAGAGTGTCCTAACCAAAATAAAACATCAGAACTTACCCTGCACAACTTTGAAATAGTCGGTACGTTTATATTTTTATTACAAGAGCACAATACACCCATACCACTTTTAATTGACAGTCTTAGATTTTCGAATAGAACCTCTTAATATGTGTTTTTAGTGAGGAATGTGATACACCATAATTTTCATTACGTTGTTGTACATTTATAATAGTATCTTGATTTACAACTTTTACTAATCATTGTTTAACATGCTCTGAAGTAACATACAGAGTGATTATAATTAAAGTTAAAATTTCAAACCACCATAGAAATAACACCACATGTCAGGATGACGTCAAATTACAATGGAATATTATCGGAGAAGGGGGGAAAACTTATGCCAGAGGAAAAAATAAATAGTTACAAAATGCAGCAATAGGTGGCACTGTAAGCATCATAATTTAATAGTGGTCGACTACAAATGACAAATGAATCGTACAACAATGCCTATGGTTTACGTCTGATGTTAAAGAAACAGTACCACTAGTGTGCATGGGTGTACAGTTGTGATACTGTTAGTTACCTAAGCCCATCCATCACAGCAAAGTCATATCACATCAGATGGGAAAAATTAGTTTTTAATTGTCCTGAGGCCAAAAACAGCATAAAATGCATCAAGCACATTGGTTTTTAATTGTCCCGAGGTCAAAAATGGCATAAAATGCAGCAATCAGAATCACAACAGATTATTAACTTCCATGTGACTGGCACGAAACGTGTTCAATATGGTGTCCATCATTTTCTGCAACAAGTCGAAATCAAGAAACAGCATGTTCCACAACTGATCGAAGTGTTTCCGGGGTCACGTTCAGAATGTGTTGTGCAATGCATTCCTTCACAGCAACTAAATTTTCAACTGGAACACTGAACACAACATCTTTCAGATAGTCCCACAGCCAGGAGTCACACAGATTAAGATCAGGTGATTGGGACATACAGGCTGTAGGGAAATGGTGGCAGACATTTCTAGCATTTCCAAAATGGCACTTCAGCAGCTGCTTAACTGGATTTGCAATGTGTGGAAGTGTGCCCTCATGCATACAAATGATCCCATCCACACACCCATGCTGTTGGAGAGCTGGAGTGACGTGGTTATGTAAAAGACATTCATAGCGCTCACCACTGACGGTACAGGTAACAGGACCGGAATCCCCTATCTCTTCGAAAAAATATGGCCCTATGATAAATGATGCTGTAAACCCGCACCACACAGTGACCATTTCAGGATGAAGTGGTACTGGTTGATTTGCGTGTGGATTTTCCATTGCCCATATTCGACAATTCTGTGTATTGACATATCCTGTCACATGAAAGAGGGCTTTGTCTGTACACAAAATCTTCCACGGCCAATCTTTGTCCACTTCCATGCAAGCAAGAAATTCTAAAGCAAAGGTCTCTCTTGCTGGCAGGTAAACAGGAAGCAACTTGTACACATGGGTAATGCTGAATGGATAGAAAAGGATGTTTCATAGAATTTTACACACCATGCTCACATGTATGTCCAATGTTCAGGCAATTCTCCATGCACTACAAGTTTGCACACCACCACTTTTCTCCTCTTGCATTGCTATGGCCACTGCTTCCACTGATGACGAATCAATTCGTTTCCTCCTTCTACCAGGTTGCACACTAAAAGAACCCATCTTTTTGAATTTCTGAATCATATTCTCCACACCCACGGTAGTCATCAGACCAACGCCTTTTTTCAAACCTTTCAGTGTCCGGAACTTCTGCAGAGCGACATGTGCACCAACTTCAATGGGTTGTGTGCATGACGTGTATTCATTTACATATTCTGACACATACAGCGCCATCTATTGATCAATTTTCACACTATTTTTTTCTTCTGACATACATGTTCCCCCCTTCTCCTACAATATTCCGTTGCAATTTGATGTCATTCTACAGCGTTTTGAAAGTTTAACTTTAATTACAATCACCCTTTATAACCTACAACAGAAAAATATTTTAATGAAATTAATGAACATGTCTTCTAAAATGACAACTGAATGCTCAAAATGTAAACATTCAACATGTGGGTAGTCTTCTATATAACTTGAAATATTGTCTTTTGTATGCAATGATTGAATTTTAGCATTAGAGTCACTATTACTGTAGAGAACTAAAATACTCAATTCAATTTAATGACATTTAATTATCTGAACATCCACAGTTGAAATTAACTATTTTATGAAATTTGGCACAGGAAAGCTTTCCATTCTACAAACCAAATTACTTTAAATATGTTATTAGCATCTCTTGAATTTGTTACCACATTTAAATCAATTTCAACAATACTTTCTCCACTGTAAATCATAAGGAATTCTAATTAAAATAATAATGTAAAAAGTGTTACTTGTTGATTGTCAATAAACTATAATAGCCTACATTAGGTTAAGAGTTCAGTTATTAAAATTAGTGGCAGTTGTTGAGGAGTCATTAAGTTGCAGTATAAAGATGATGTTATAAGTTAATAACAGTATATTATAAGCAAAAATTAATAATAAATGAAGCAAATACGAAGCATGTCAACAATTATTTGACAAATATAAATCCCATTTCCACATCAAGATTATAAAAGGATTCAAAAATAAAGCCATCGGCTTTCTCGGTGAAGGAGAATGGTGAATGATGATAATCAAATATTGTCATCAGTATTGTTTCTTATAGTTAAATACATGGAATTAATATTTATTTTCCTCTTCTACAACTTAAAAATATTGCAACACTCTCATTTACTCATTGAGGAGACTGCAATTTATACCAGAAATTTGAGTAGAAAAAACTGCACCTTGAGTACTAAAGGATGAAGTAGTCTGCACATCATGATCCATTAAAAGTGCTGCCAATATCAAACTGCTGCCAGCAGAGATTTTCAAAAGATTCATTTTTGTATTACTCTCTATCTTATGTTTATCCTACACAATCTAGACTCAATACAGGAATTAAGACAGTTTGGAAAACACTAATAGTATAAGAGGAGGAAAGAAACTGTGACAAAAACAATAAATTAATTTACTTTGTAAAGGTCTCCTTTGCTGAACACTGCACATTAGTAGGTACTGGTATTACGATCTCATTACTTAAGACTGATTCTCATCCCATACGGTAATTCTCCCCTGACCCGCAGTTCTGGGTGACTTTCCCGAAATCTTTCCCTTTTCCTAGACCTCTCCAGTCCTTTTCCTTAACCCCTCTTCCTTCCCCTTCAACCCTTCTGCCTGAAGAAGGAGCCACTGACTCCAAAAGCTTGCCAATTGCAACCATCTTTTTTATGTGTGTGTTCTGCAGCTGCTTGGTGAGTAAGTATATAATTTTGTTAGTAATTGATTGTTTTCATTGTTGCAGTAGATCACAATACTTAACCGTACATGACAAACAGTTCTAAACAATTTCTGCCAATATTGCAGCACAACTTACCAATTATTTTAGGCACATAGTAGTCTGGGTATGGAGCCAGTAATTTGTGGAACTTTCGAGTACATTCTGCCTCGCGAATGTAGTCTACCTCCCATGCAAGCTCTCGTTTTGCTACTTCAACTACATTGTCAATGAAGAACCCTAAAACAATAATTGTAATTAAATGAAAAATTGTGCAAAAGGAATGACATTTGCAAATGATGTCTACCAACTAAAACAGGTGGTTACTTTGAATTTAAAGATAACAGAAAAGTATCTATTGAAACATTTTAACTGACATGAAAGTATATACATCAGAAGCGAAAACACACCAACAAGAAAATACTTTCTCTGTCTCGTTACCATCATAGACTGGCATTTTTTAGTGACACATGTACTTTGCCTTTTACTTATATTCACAAAGTTAATTTTCTGCTGTTGCTCTAGTGAATTCATCCTGCCTGAGTATCTCTCAGCATTATTATTCCACTAAACCACTTTAAAGGCTCCATGAATAATTATAAATAAAGCAATACATTTTGGACGTTCTACACTACTGATTTATTTTGTTAATTACTTTTTGGCTTACAAGCCACCATCATACTGACTATTGTCATCTAAGATGGGTACAGTATTCACGAACAACACTGAAAAAGATGCAACACAGAATAGAAGTCACACACAAGAAAGATACAGAAAATTTTATAGGGTAAGTGCTGTATTAGAAATGCCATTAGATAAAGAATCAGAAATCGTTTCAACTAAAGTTACTAAATACCCAAATTTTGCTATATTACAGTCACTCACAAATAAAACTTTCATGTTGGAAGCACTACTCCACTATGCACTAAACATAGACATAATTTGCATTACTGAACATTGGCTACAAAATGACGAAGTAAAATTAACCTCAATCTCAGGATATAGATTAGCAAGTCATTTTAGCCGAGTTTTCCAAACATGGTGGCTCTGCTATCTTTCTGAAAGAACAAATAAAGTTCTGTGATGTCAGTAAAAGTTATATTGACTCAATTGAAAAATACTTTGAACTTTCCATTACCAAACTGCCAGAGCTTAATTTCATAGTTATTAACATATATGGAGCACCAAGTGGAAACCTGTCAGTCTTCATGAATAAACTAGAAGTTCTGCTGAACAGGATCAGTACACTAAATATGAAGATAGTGCTTTGTGGGGATTTCAATATTGATTTTTCAAAAGACAGCAGTACCAGAGATGCTTTGATAAATATGACCAACACATTCAATATGATCCCCACAATACACTGTCCAACAAGATTAACAGAATGCACAAATTCCATTATTGACCAAATATTCATCTCAGAAACAACTTACAGATTCACAAGCAGAGTACTGAGCATGGGTTATAGTGATCATGAGGCACAGCTGCTGTGTATAGAAATGCCAACAAGTAGTAGCAGTTCCGGAAAAGTAGTCAAAAAAAGAACCTTTTCTGAAGATAACATTAGAATTTTTAATCTCTTACTGGCGAAGGAAAACTGGGAAAGCATCGCCACTCAGGACAATGTTGATAGCATGTACATGAGTTTTCAGAGCATCTTGCTTCACTATTTTAATGTAGCATTTCCAAAAGTAGTAAAAACAGTAAAACCTAACAATAACAAGCAATGGGTAACTAAAGGCATAAAAATTTCCAGTCAGAGAAACAGATTTCTGCAGTACTCTTGTAAGAAATATAGAGTAACCCAAGAATTTGCAGATTATTAAAAAGCCTACAAAAGAATCAATGGTAGAGTAGTCAAAGAGGAAATTATGTGGAATGACAATTTGAGAAAAAAATCATCTAACAAAATGAGATCCACGTGGAGAGTTATAAAGAAAGAAACTTGTAGTTCAGCGCCAAAGAAAGAGAATGTATCATTAACACTAGAAGGCTCAAAAGTCACAGACCCAAATTCAGTTGTGGAAAAATTCAATGAATACTTCACCTCACTAGCTGAAGATCTCATTCAAGTACACTGTCAAGGACCAGTCCCAAGTTTCTCCAGCAAGTCACTGGTCTCGACTGCTTCTATGTATGTGTATGAAACAAACCCCAATGAAATTATAAATAAAATTAAATCATTAAGCAATAAAATGTCAAGTGGTCTTGATGAAGTACCTGATTTCATATTAAAAGAATGTGCTCACCACATAGCAAACCCCTTGGCAAAAATTTTCAACCTCTCTTTACAAACTGGTGTATTTCCAGATATTTTTAAAACAGCAAAAGTTTCACCACTGCTAAAAAAAGGTGGTTCTGAAAAAATATCAAACTACTGACCCATGTCACAGTTAAGTTCCTTCTCAAAAATTCTAGAAAAACTCTTCTATGACAGGCTTTTAAGTTTCATAAATAAATATGCACCTCTTACAGTACAACAACATGTTTTTAGAAAGTCTAAAACTACACAGACAGCAATTTTCGAATTCTTAGACTGCATTTTAAAATCCCTTGATCAAAATAAATTAGCTGCAGGTATTTTCCTAGATCTATCAAAAGCCTTCGACGTCCTGGACCATAACATTCTGCTCGAAAAATTAGAAAGACGAGGAGTAAGAGGTGTAGCACATAGCTGGTTGTGTTCATACTTAAAAAAACGCAGGCAGAAAGTATCACTTCAGTATGACTTCAACAACATGAATGAAACAAGAAACAACTCCTTTCTTTCTAGGGAATTACCAATAAAATATGGTGTACCACAGGGCTCAATCTTAGGTCCACTACTCTTCTTGATTTATGTGGACGACTTAGTTGAATATATGAGTCCCACAAAAACTATGCTGTTTGCCAATGACACCAGCATGTTGCTAACTGGATCCAGTCCAGAAACTTTGGGGCCAACAGCAGAAAGTTCTATGAAAAGACAAAAAACGAACTCATTATTAATACTGAAAAAACTGTGTGTGTCAATTTTCATTTAATTCCTGCAACTAATCAAATGTCTATTCAAGCCCAATTAAAAAATGATCCCCTAGAAAAGTTAAGTGTCACAAAATTCTTGGTCTTTGGGTTCAGCAAGACAAAGTGGGATACACATATAAATAACTTGTGTAGAAAGCTATCATCTGTGTGCTATGGCCTAAGAATTTTAAAGGCTACAACAAGCAAAACAACAGTACTGCAGGCATACTATGCACAGTTCCACTCACTAATCCGATATGGGATCATTTTCTGGGGATACTCAACTCACAGTGTAAAGGTTTTTAGAATGCAAAAGAGAGCTTTAAGAATAATTTGTGGCCTTAAAAAGATGGAGTCCTGCAAATCCCATTTTACTGAGCTTGGTGTTCTAAATGTTGCAAGTTTATTCATTTATGAAATTATCTTTTTCACTAGGGACTACCTCCTGAAAACAGGCAAACAGCTACAGAACAAAAATGTACACAACTATAGTACCAGAAGGGAATCAAATATGCATCAAAAATATCACAGAACAACCACCTATCCGAGGAGCATAATTAACATTGGTGTAATACTACACAATAAGATACCAGAGGAAATAAAAAATACTACTCATTCAATATTTAAAGCTAAACTAAAGGCATTTCTAATAAAGCATTGTTTCTATTCTGTCAGAGAATTTCTGAATAAGTAACAAAATTAATTGTAATAGGTACCTAATTTTAATTTGCCTACTATTTTGCTAATACTATGTATTATTGTTAACTTATCTTTGACCTGTCCAATATCAATTGTACAATTTGTGCTATATGATAAAACTGGACCAATAAACAATCAATCAATCAATCAATTTAGAGGTAGGTGTAAACAAAAAGTAAATGTCATCTTTGACAGTGCAGCAGCAATTCAATTAAAAATGTTGAAGTTAAACAGCAGACAAATATTAAGAGAACAAGGCAAAAAAACATTGATGCTAATCCTTTAAACAGTGTCTAAGTACCAATTGAAATTAAATTAAATTAACAATCACAATAAAATAAAATTCATACATTAGTATTGCACAATAGCTTGAAGAGGCATTACATATGGAAGGTAATAGAGTAACAGAGGAAATAATAAGAAATGACAACCATATCTAATTTAGCATATGTATCCTGCTATAATCATCAGTTCTATCTCTAACTGGGGAATGAAACCCATTATCTTGGAGAAAGCATAAACCATTTTCATTTGTTCTTTCACTGCATGACAGTATAATGGAAAAGGACAGAAAGGTAAAAGCACCAGAGAGGTGGTTTTGATGATAAGACTGATGATGAAAGCAAGGCTTAAGGTAAATCAAGAGATGTTCATAGCGTGTGTCAATCTAGAAAAACATTTGACAATGTAAAATAGCCCAAGTAGTCAGAAATTTTGAGAAAAATAGGTATAAGCTATAGGTACAGACCCCAGAATGAATAAGAATGGAAGATCAACAGCAAAGTGCTCAGATTAGAAAGTTGTAAGATAGGGATGAAATCTTTCACCCCTGCTGTTCAATCTGCATATCAAAGTAACAATGACGGAAATAAAAGGAATGGGAATGAAATTCAAGGTGAAAATATGTCAATGATAAGATTCATTGCCAACACTGCAATCCCAAGTGAAGGTGAAAAAGAATTACAGGATCTGCTGAATAGAATAAACAGTCTAATAAGTACATAAGCAGGATTAAGAGTAAACCAGAGAGAGACAATGGTGATTAGAAGAAACAAGATTAAAGCAGACGAAGGTTAGGAATTCTGCAACCTTGAAGAAAAATTACATGACAGGCAAAGCAAGGGGGACAGAAAAGGCAGACTAGCACTGTATAAGAGGGCACTGACAACCAAAGAAGTCTACTAGTATCAGACACAGGCCTTAATTTGAGCAGAGAGGAGGCATGAAGGGGCGAGGGGGAGTGGGAGTGGGGGAGGTAAGGAGACGGGGGGAGGTATGGAGGGGAGGGGGTTGTGGGAAGGAGGGGGGATTGTGGGGAGGAGGGGGGGATTGTGGGGAGGAGGGGGGGATTGTGGGGAGGAGGGGGGGATTGTGGGGAGGAGGGGGGGATTGTGGGGAGGAGGGGGGGATTGTGGGGAGGAGGGGGGGATTGTGGGGAGGAGGGGGGGCGTGTGGGGAGGAGGGGGGGCGTGTGGGGAGGAGGGGGGCGTGTGAGGAGGAGGGGGGGCGTGTGGGGAGAAGGGGAGGGGGTTGTGGGGAGGAGGGGGGGCGTGTGGGGAGGAGGGGGGGCGTGTGGGGAGAAGGGGAGGGGGTTGTAGGGAGGAGGGGAGATTGCGGGGAGGAGGGGGGGCGCAGGGTAGATAGCTCACTTGTGTGACCCATCCTAGAATACAGCTTAAGTCAGTGGTAACTGTACTATATAGGACTAACAGGAGATGTTAAATGTATACACTGAAGGGCATTGTCACAGAGACGCTGAAAAAATTCAACTGATAGACACTTGAAGATACATGCAAACTATCTATGGTAGTATTCTTACAAAGTTTCAAGACACAACATTAACTGAGGAATAAACTAAAGCCCTCTACATATCACTCCTGCAGGGATCACAGTGACAAGATGAGGCTAATAACAGTGCACACAGAGTTCTTCAAATAACCATTCTTGCCACACTCCACTCCAGAATGGAATGGGAAGAAACCTGAACAACTGGTTTATTGCAAGCCCCCCCTCCCCCCCTCCCCCGGCATGCACTTCACAGATATTTGCAGAGCATGTAGGGACTTCAGAAAGCAAGTTAGACATGTTATCCCAAGCTAAAATCAATGCACAATAAGAGTGACGCATTCTCGAAAGTGAGTACGGGTTCCAGATTTCCCGGAGACACATTTCTGTTGTGGTGCATCACAGTGTTGGAGAAATAGTGTGGAAACTGGCAATGTGCCCAAAAATTGAAGCATGATTCTTGGGGGAAAATGTCTAAATTGGTCACAGATTCACCATGAAATGCTGGCAGTGTATGGATCAAGTGCAAATCACAGCCACACAGATGTGGGTGATGCTGACTGGGAAGTCCAGATCTCGTACTGTGTGATCTCCATCTTTTCAGCAAGCTGACAGAACATCCGAG
Source organism: Schistocerca americana (assembly GCF_021461395.2). Classification (NCBI taxonomy): domain Eukaryota; kingdom Metazoa; phylum Arthropoda; class Insecta; order Orthoptera; family Acrididae; genus Schistocerca; species Schistocerca americana. Next base: position 146,285,320 of record NC_060127.1, read on the forward strand.
GGAGGAGATTTTCCAATGACACGGATGCTCACACCACAGTTCTTGAATGGGTCCATAACAGAGGAGCAGATTTTTACAGTCAAGGAATTGAACAACTGGTAGAACATTCTGACTGCTGTTTACAGACACATGGTGACTACATTGAAAGGTAATGTAATGTACATTTGTCACTCTGAACTGTAGTGTAGTGTAGCATTCAATAGCAGTTACTTGGTGTGCCACTATAATGTGTAACTTACTTTTTGACGTCCCCTCGTGCATGTAGTCAAGAGAGTTATGCATTGTCTGGGAGGGAAGGGGATGGAGGGGAGCCACCTAGACAGGTGCACAGTTGTACGTACGCATTCACACACGTACAAAATACTATGAATTTTCTGACAGGTGGTTTTAAAATATCCTGGTTCCTTACCTTCTGGGAATATGTTCCACACCTTCAAAACTCCAACAAGGTTATTGATGTCCGAATCTATTCCCTCTGCCACACCGGGATACTGTATTTTCATGGCAACCTCTGTCCCATCTGGCAGTCGAGCCAAGTGAACCTGTCCGATAGACGCTGCAGCAAATGGCCGTTCTTCAAATTCCTGCAGCCGAGACCGCCAGTCAGCCCCGAGTTCCCGTGACAGAACTCTCTGTGCAGAAACCAGAACAAAAGAAACTTTAACATTTTCTATATTAAAAAGTAACAGATGAATTATGACAGGATGTATATGCACACAAGGAAAAAAAAAGTTCCCGGATTTCCTGGAACTGTAAAACTTATCAATCCTTCGAACGGTTAAGGTTTTATACACCGGCATAGAACTTCCCAGCACTTAAGAAAACGAAACCCAAAAGAAGAAGAAGAAGGGGGAAAAGATAAAAAAAAATATGTTTCCTAAAGATCTTTGACATGCAGCAACATGTACGCTGCATAACCTCATATTATGATACGCTTGCATATTTTCGTATGTCATGTGATCTCACCAGCCAATGACAGCAGAAATTCAGAGCATACGTGAAGCAGTCAGCCAATAGCAACATTCACTGTTACAAAGCATGAACACATGAACATGAAAAGTTTAAATTAATACACACAGTGTAGCTACAAGAAAAGCTAAACTTTCACATGCAATTTTGGTCTTTTTTTGCGTGTTCTACAGTTCAAGATACATCACACAAACATGGCAATACAGTTTTAAATTGTGACACAAATGTCTGATCTTCTGGGATCAAAATTCTTCTAAGTGGCTGGTCCTCAAACTGTTAAATTTTTATATAAGAGTCAAACACCTTGTGATTTAAGAAATTCATTGGACATTCTCACACGTAACATAATTCATCTCACTTAAAAGGAATTGGAAGTAAAACTTTTCAAACCACCACTTGCAATATTTTCCTGTGACTTGTAATAAATAGATTCTTTTCAGCAGTTGCCAGAGAGCATTACTGCATTAGTGTTAAGTGATCTTACATTACGTCACAAAAGAAACAGGACATCCACAAGCATCAGAATTTCATAGACCATACGAAAATGCATAATTCGGCTTAAAGCGCACATTCATAGGTTCAGATTAACAGTGAAGTAGGCCCCAACCTAATATTAAGCTTTTCAGTGTGGTTTTCAGGATGCAAACTTTCTTGTAGTACCGCATGTTTGGTTTTTTATTATGGCCTAATGCCATATGTGTTGGTAGATGAAAATGGGCACTTGATATTCAGTGGACAATTGAAACTAGCGAATAGTGTGGAATGAAGCACTTCATTTCAAATAAATAGTCTATTTCTGCAGAAAATATTAACAAAAGCCAAATTTCTTTAGCAAACCAACAAAAATGCCTTCATTTTACTGCACAGCAGTATATGCTTGACTGCCAAAAATGTGGAAATGCAATAAAATCAGAAAATTGAAACTAATAAGATATTTTAGCCTTCTGTAATTACGTGAATGTACTTTATTTCACTTGACAGCTTCCGGCCACAGAAATCTGTTGTAGTTTTATGTGAGAGCTGTAAACATAGAGAAAACAGCAGAATCACTGGCCATAAACATGAGCCACATTAAGACTACACCCCCTCCCTGCTACTACTCAGAATGCTCTCTGCATGCGAGAATCTGATCGCTTGGGCATGCCAGAAAATCTTTTCTGGGTAGCATCTGGCTGCTTGTTGCTACTACTGATACAGCTAACAGCCAGAAGTGGGAGAAGGTACCGCTCATATGCAACTCAACAGCGTATGCGCGTGAGCCTGTTGGCAAGTGTTCAAATGAACCTAATGTAAACAGCTGTGTCATCACGTTCATCGGTTTCAGTTTCTTGTTATGAAGTATTGCATAGCCTTTGTCCTAAAGCCTTTGACAGATTTTGCTGTTGGCAAACACTTGTGTGTGCATTGCGTTTTGTTGTTGTAAATGGTGGTGGTGGTGGTTAGTGTTTAACGTCCCGTCGACAACGAGGTCATTAGAGACGGAGCGCAAGCTCGGGTTAGGGAAGGAGTGGGAAGGAAATTGGCCGTGCCCTTTCAAAGGAACCATCCTGGCATTTGCCTGAAACGATTTAGGGAAAACACGGAAAACCTAAATCAGGATGGCTGGAGACGGGATTGAACCATCGTCCTCCCGAATGCGAGTCCAGCGTGCTAACCACTGCGCCACTAGCTCGGTGTTGTAAATGGTACATTTCCTTTGCAACTTAAGTTTTATTTTGGTTTTTGCCTCTCGTGTGTGTTTTATTGCTACAGTGTTATTCTGCAGGATGGGATACAGTTCAATTCCTCGTTAGAGTATCAGTCCTTACCACTCAGAATTACAAAAATTTGACTGAAAACTAAAACAATGAAAAATTCCTGTGTTTTCGCCGGTTTTCTCCTGTATAAAAAAATTACCACATTTTTTACAGATTTCCCGGTTCTCCTGGGGCATATACACCATGTATGAGCATCGTGACTAGAATTATGAATTTACCTTCACTGACAGTTTGCATGAAAATTCTGTCACAAATCATTCAATACTTTTTCTGCAACCCACACTTTACAGCCAAGAACTATTTACTGAGCATAAAATTATTAGCATTCTATAATGACAGGGTAAATTGTCTATTAGTCCACAAAACCAACCAATAATAGTTTGTGATCGAAATTAGTACGTCTCTGAATGGTTCCTTTGTTGGGTACACGCATTGTAATTTTAATACTAAACAGCCACCCAAATAAGTTTTACAGCAGTGGAACTTACACACTCACCAAATAGACGCACTACACAGAAATGTAACATCATCTCATGGAGTGAAGATAATGGACCCAACACTACAGTCCAGTGACAAGAGGAAAGGACAGCAGCCCCTATCCAAACACTAACCCAATCCAGTCCAGGTAATCTGCAGTACAAATGGGCCATGATGTTGTGAGGGATCTGCTTGTAACTGCAGGTAGAAAATGTGTAGGACCTAACAGAAAAAAAGGTCGCATCCAGAAACAGCACATTAGCAACGAAAGATGTGCAGAATGTGTTTAAAAAGAAACTGATGCCACAGTCGATGCCATGCTGAAAATCTGCAAGAAAACAACTTTCAGAAGGAAGACATTCAAGAAATGTTTGGTAGAAGCACTGTCATTTCTTCAAATGGTTCCTTGGATAGTGTGTCTTCAGAACAGGACAACTAAACAGCAATAAATAGCAGTAAATGTTATTTTTCTTATTCCTTCCCCTTCAAAAGACTGTAAAAGGAGTTCTCTCTTTCTGGTCCATTTTCTGTTATTTTGCCTTTCCTCTCCCTCTCCACCAAACATTTATCAATACGAAGTGCAACATCTAAGAGACAAACTGCCTCTGGCGCACGTTAGTCGGGGTTATTTGTGGGCAGCAGAAAACCCATTTTCTGCCGTGTACTGAAGTTATAGCTAACATACAAATCTATGGAATCCATATAGGTCCACACAATCTACTAACTCTATTCACAATAAATTTCGCAAACAGTATCCACATATGCTGCTAAACATACTTATACAACTGTATTATAGTGCCACACATAATTCAGGAGATACGACATCATAAACACTGAGATGTGTGAAAAAATGCCGCATCCTACAGTCAAGTCAGGAAATCCATGGCCTGGCAGAACTTTTGACAGCTTTCAACTACAAAGTGCACACAGATTTAGGCAAAAATAATATCCATCTACAGAGCTACAAAGAAGTGTTGCCACAGGCATTTACAAAATCGCACCATAGACACATGATGCAAATGAATGTGCATATTTCTTTGTAGATCTGTTTCATAATCTCAAAGATGTTGTCATGAGTATATGGAAATGATTTTTGATATCAATATAATAGAAGGAAACATTCCACGTGGGAAAAATTATATATAAAAACAAAGATGAGGTGACTTACCGAACGAAAGCGCTGGCAGGTCGATAGACACACAAACAAACACAAACATACACACACTTGAATCTCCGCTAATTTCAAGTTGCCGCCACTCATACCTCACCTGTCTTTCAACAACTTCTTTGCCTCTACACTTCTGCTTCGACTGACATCTCTGCCCAAACTCTTTGTCTTTAAATATGTCTGCTTGTGGCTGTATGTGTGGATGGATATGTGCGTGTGTGCGAGTGTATACCTGTCCTTTTTCCCCCAAAGGTAAGTCTTTCCGCTCCCGGGATTGGAATGACTCCTTACCCTCTCCCTTAAAACCCACTTCCTTTCGTCTTCCCCTCTCCTTCCCTCTTTCCTGATGAGGCAACAGTTTGTTGCGAAAGCTTGAATTTTGTGTGTATGTTTGTGTGTCTATCGACCTGCCAGCGCTTTCGTTCGGTAAGTCACCTCATCTTTGTTTTTATATATAATGGAAATGATTTTTTTTTATATATTATACTAAAATTTTTTTGTTTAGATTTATAATAGAAAATTGGCAAAATGGATGACTGCACAATGCCAGGTTTTTCAGATAGTACATTAAAATGGAAAGACTGGCATTTCACTACAATGTATTCTAAAAAAATTTCTTGTCATACAGGGGCTGCTTGTGACTGTAAAATCGTTGTTGCAATGTGGTACTAGCCAATCTTGGGTATCTCATAATTTTCTAGTGAGTGCCTTATAATACAGAGTGCACACATATACCAGACAGCACTGTCTGAAAGTTGCTACTCACCATACAGCGGAGGTGCCGAGTCGGAGACAGGAACAACAAAAAAGACTCTCACAATTAAAGCTTTTGGCCATTAAGGACTTCGTCAACAAGACACACACACACACACACACACACACACACACACACACACACACACCACACACACACACACACTTACGCAAACACAACTCACGTACACAAAATACAGAGAGCAGGGAAGAACACACACACACACACACACACACACACACACACACACACACACACACACTTACGCAAACACAACTCACGTACACAAAATACAGAGAGCAGGGAAGAGGAGGAGATGGACAGAGAAAGGGGAGAAGAAAATGGATAGAGGGAGGGAGAGAAGAAGATGGATAAAGATAGGGAGAGGTGGGGGTGGACAGAGAAAGGGGAGAGAAGGGGACGTGTGCAACATTGTGTGACAGACATGTGTATAGGTGAAGCACCAGGTAAAAAGCTACTGAAGATTTAAGCTTTTCCTCCCTAACAACTCCTATACCACAGATGACTTCTTGAATAAAAGCAGTAAATCACAAATCTGTAAACGGACAGCAATTAGCTAAATACTGATTTTTGTAATTTTATGTGTATGTACAAATGTAGGAACTAACAACCAACAACAGACAATATTTGTGGTGCGCCATCTTGGCCAGACATTTTTGAAGTATTATTTACGAACAAAGGGGAATTACTGACTACTGTACACATCCCAATGTGTGATATTACCAATTGGTGAAACACTGTTACACTTTTAATCCTCTCGACTCGCCATTACCTCTACTTGCCACGTGGGCATGAAATCTGCCGACTGCCGCACCCTCTCGAATGCAGCCTGCAGGCCAGGACTGATAGTGTTGCTGTCCTGTATGCTGAGGATCTGGCCAATCTTCAGTGCTGCTCCTGCACACACAGTAGCCGAGGAGACCGTCAGACAATTATCATTACATATGTTATCTGGTTGAAATGGATAAGGATGGGTGGAATTGGAAAACGGAAGAAAAGAGTTAGGGCAAACAATCACAAGTGTGGTTATACGGGAGCACTAAACGACAACTGCTATTTGTTTTGAAGTGTCGATTGAAGTAAACATTGTAAATAAGCATCATTAACGGGCAACTGCTACCACTGCAATGCACATGCTAATAACAAACTGTGACAGTTGGCTTTGTAACTAAGTTTGTATCTGCTAAAGATACATATTAGTCACCAAACAACATAATATAAAAAGAGGTTAAATATTAACATAAATGAAAATGACTGTAGCCAAATCAAATAGGGCAGCGCTGAGGAAATGAGACTGGGAAATGAGACACTGAAAGTAATAGGCGAGTTCTGTTATTTGGGCAGCAAAATAACTGATGATGGCTGCAGTAGAGGGGGTGTAAAATGCAGACTTACAATAGCTAGAAAAGAATTCACAAAAGAGAAATTTCCTAACATATATTTCAGTGATAGGAAGTGATTTTGGACGGTATTTGTATGGAGCGTAGCCTTGTACAAAATTGAAACATGGACAATAAGTAGTTCAGACAAGAAGAGAATAAAAGCATTGAAAATGTCATGGTACAGGAGAATGCTGTAGATTAGATGGGAAGATAAGGTAATTAATGAGGAAGTGATTTTTACTTCATTAGGAACCACAATCATAACATACTTTTTGAATGAAATTGCCACCATTTGATCGTAGGTTTTTTTAATATTCATTTATTTCACACTATCAAAATTTTGGCTTTACAGCCAATATGAAGTGCAAAGTCATTATACACCCAGTATGTCTGAATGACACATCATTGTCAAAATGTTACAACATATATTCCAGTTGTTGCACAATAAGATTGGAGTGTGAATTAGGAACAGGTATTAAAGCTGATATAACACACAGCAGACAGACCTTGCGGACTTCAGCACTGTCAGCAATGTCTTGTTCTTCCAATTTCTCTAATTTCTTCAGTTTTGATCTGCAGTTCATAGCCGGTAAACTATTGTCACAGTCCACATCTACCACAGAAAATGTTTTGGAATTTAAACTCTCATCCAAAAATCTGTCTCTTGCCATTACATAACCCTCTGGCACCTCCAGGTCTCTTGCACATGTACAATCTTCTTCCATGCCTCTTAAACCAAGTTTCCCATCTCATGTTCTCCAACTCTTTTTCTTTCTCTTCATTGTCCTACTATTGAATTCCAGTCTCCCATCAAAACTAAATTTTCATATCCTTTAACAATATGAATAGTGTCTTCTATCTGACCACACAATGTTTCAGTCTCTTCAACATCTGCAGAGCTGGTATGCACATAAATTTTTAGTACTATTTTCATATTCACTATTAGACCTACTCTACACACACTGTTTTTTTATTCATAGCCCGGTACTTGCGTGACTCAAAGTCCTGTTCTTCCTGCAACTGCACTTTACTAACTCCCATTACATTTAACTTCAACCTACCCATTTCCCCTTTTAAAATATCCACCCTATCTATCCAGCTATAACATTTCCAAACTCCAACCAATAGAACACCAGTTTTGTTTCCCCCAAGGACAATATCCCCATAAGCAGTCCCCATCTGGTGATTGGAAAAGGGGACTATTTTAGGTCCGAAATATTTTACCAAAGATGATGCCATCATCATCAAGTTATGTAGTAGAGCTGCAATCACTAGGGAAAAGTATTGGCTGTAGTTTCCAGTTTCTTTCAGATGTTCATAGTATTAATAAAAAAAGGTAATTTTGGCTAAATGTTAGAGGGCCAGGTCAATCAATCATTCAGATTTTTGCCCCTGCAGCTACTGAGGAGGCTGCTACCCCCTTCAGGAGCCTCCCATTTATCTTTGCTCTCCACAGGTACCCCTCCATTACGTGGCACTGACAGTACAGTTACCTGTATTTTTGAGGTACACAAGCCACACCACCTAAGCAAAGCAAGGTCCACAGTTTGTACTTCATTGTATCAGTAAAGTCAGAATGTCCGTACCTGTATTATGTAAAGCGTTCTGCTTAAATAACAGTACCACATGTTCATTAAACCTTAGGTCACATTCTGCAGATTCCACAACAAAGAGGAGCACCCAGGGATGAGGAACACGTCACAGAATGTGACTAAGTATGCTGTAGCTCATACCCACCTCTAACTTTGCACAGTGTGTTGACGATCCTCTGGGCATTGGCCTCTGACAGCAGGACATTGTCCAGCGTCCCACCCCTGTTGTCCCTGTCCGTGCCCCCGACACCCAGCGTACGGCGCGTCACCTCAGCCACTGCCCCCATTCCCAGGCCGGCCGCCAGACTGCCAAAGCTCACCAACCGCCCCACGCGAGACGAGGGGACACGCCGAGCGCGGGCCATCTCACTGAGCTGCAACAGAATTTTGTTCTGGAGAACTTTAAGCCAAAAAGACACAAAGCTACACATAAAGTTTACAAGTACAAGTTTCCTATGATCAGTTAGGTGTTACACTGATGATCTTTATAGTTTAACTGGATAGATTAAAATATCTACTCATCAAGTGGTGGCAGGAGAAAACACACATAAAGGTACTGAAATTTGCAAGCTTTCAGAGCCAGTGGCGCCTTCTTCTTGCAGAAGGGTTGAAAGAAATGGATGGGTAGGTTGTAGGTTTAGGAAATGGGGAGGGTTCGGGAAAGTCACCCAGGGTGGGAGGGGGGTGGGGGGTGGGGGGGAGGGTGGGGGGACTTATCAGACTGTTAACAGAGGTACAAGCATATGAAACACAATATGATACAAGATGACTTAGACAAAATTTCTACTAGTCTCCTAGGTGTGATGGTTGGAGGACAGGATGAAAATGAAAGACTGATTGTTGGGAATTGATGATCTTTACCTAGACAAGGCTTAAATTCTAATACACGAGGTATGTCCCCAAAGTAAGTTCCGTCTGAATTTTTTCTGCAGCTGCATTATAATCACACTTTGATGCATGTGGCGCAGTCTCTGACTCCAGGTGAAGGAGATTACATGAGTTTTCTTTGTTATTTATGCTGTAAAGCGGACATTTAGAATGGTGAAATATGCTGATAACACTACTGCTTGTGAGACTAGATCTGTACTTTGTTTTCTGAATGCAAAGGACACTAAACACGTCAACATTTCATCAATAGATTTGCGAGGCTAATGAAGAAAATGCGATGAGGGGTTTAGTGGTAAGGAGATGGGCCCAATGGTTCTATGAAGGACACGATTGAGTGCACAATGATGAATGATGTGGACGTTCATGTTTGATTAATGAAGAATCAGTCAGTGCAGTTGAAGAACTAAAAGGAAAAATGAAAGTTTACAGTAACCAATCTTCCTAAGAACTTTCCGCAAAATTTCAAGATCGCTTCTTCAAATTTCTGATTAAAAAACTGAATTTTTGAAAACTCTGTACTCTTTTGGTGTCAACATCTCCTGCAGAGCAACATAATAGAAAAGCATCTGGGGATTGCACTTAGCTTTCATACATGTTACAACAAAAATAGTGATGAGTTTTTAAGCAAAACAATGGGGACGAGACTTAAGTCACTTATGAAAATCCTCATTAGAAACAACAATCAGTAATAACTATGTCCAAGTAAACCTTAACACCTCAATAATGTAGGTGCACAGTTTTGTACTGATGCATTTTTTACTGTAAGCTGGAATGATGCAAATGTTTATTGTAAGACAATTATGAAAGTGTGAAGCCCAACATAGAACAAGCGTCACAGAAAGCTCACAAGCAGTGTTGTTTTGATTCATGACAATGTCTGACCTCACATTGCAAACAAGACATGACAATAAACTTCCTGGGTGATTAAAACTGTGTACCAACTCAAGACTTGAACTTTGGACCTTTGCCTTTCGCGGGCAAGTCCTCTGCTGACTAAGCTACCAAAGCACAACTTTGCTTCATCCAGTACCTCATCTTCTACCTTTCAAACTTTACAGATGCTCTACTGTGAAACCTGGAAGAGTAGCACTCCCAGCAGAAAGGGTGTTGTGGAGACAGCACAGCTACAGCATGGGGGATGTTTTCATAATGAAATGTTCACTCTGCAGTGGTGCGTGAGGATGGGTCGTGAGCCTTGCTTGGTTAGCTCAGTTGGTAGAACAATTGCCTGCGAGAGGCAAAGGTCTCGAGTTCGAGTCTCGGTCCAGCACACAGTTTTAATCTGCCAGGAAGTTTCTTATCACCCTCACACTCCACTGCAGAGAAAAAATTTCATTCTGAAGACATGATAACTCTTACAGGACTCTGACTCGAGCCAGTGTGACTGCTCTTCACACAGCATTAGCCTCGTTCCTATTGACTTCAGTTTCATTTTGGAGCTGTAAGCATTTGTTGGTGGTTAAATATTCAACGGCAATGACGAGCTTAAACAACATGGTAGCTCATGGTTCACAGCACTGGTGGCAACATTCTACAAGGAAACCACAGAAAAACTTGTACCACAGTATAATAAGTGCCTACAAAATGGAGGGAGCTATGTAGAAAGATAGTTTCCAATTGGTAGTTTTGCCCCATTGCATAATTTTTCTGTATCTGTACTTGTTTTGTTTCTGTCACCAAATGGAAATTTCTTTCTGGACACACCTCACACATGCTACTTTTATGTGGTAAACAAGATCACATAGAATGCACCAGAAAATTTTGTAATGCTCAGAGGAAGAATTCATGCAAGAAAGACAGCTCAGTACATGATTGGAGCTTATTACAATTATTAAGGTAGTGTAACGACACTTGAGAGATGGGTGAGGATGCGGCATAGGAGAAGCAACAAAATTCTCTTTCAAATCAGAGTTTCTAGCAACAAGGATATTTTAACTGACTCAGAAGCCTTAATGTGAGCCAGTACTGAGACAGGTAACTGTTACTGAGATTTTGTGAAAGGAAAAGAGAAGATCGGCGTTTTAAATTTTAATGGTACCTGCTACATAAAGGGAATAACAGTGACTTTGAGACTGCCCTATGCTTATCATACATCTTCCTGGTGTGCAAGCCAGACCTAGATTTCACATTCTATCAACAGTTTTACAATGGCTTTGGAGGGAGTTATGCTGAAAATTTCAGCTGATCGTGAGATGCATAAGAGAGAATGTTTAATCTATAAACTTCATGAACAGTTGATTACACAAACAAATAAGAATGTCCAGCACTATTTGGATTGCTTGAACAAGGTTGAAAGTGGGAGAATGCATTACATAGCACGGCACATGAGGAATGTTGCTGCCACAGGGGCTATCTACAGTGCCTTCTGTCCAGCTCACTGTATCAGTGTACTGTTAGTAAACAAAATACAATGCACAGTTTTTAAATAAGTACCATTTTGAGATAAAAATAAAACAAGAACACTTTTCTTAGCAATTTTATTTTTACATGACAGCCTGTAATTTAATCTACTTTTCTACATTCCACCAATATTCAGCGTGTTTAAATATGTTTGTGAGTATTTGAAATGCCTCCTCCAACTGAGAATCCTGTGGAACTGCAAAATACGCAGTGTGATTTTTTTTTTTTCCCCTTAGAGCTAAATGTGTGAAAGCAGCTGAAATTTGTTGCCACTTCATTGGAGGTTATGGTGAAAACATTATGAATGATGGGATGGTACAGAAACAGGTGAGATTTTAAAGATGACCACATGAAACTGCACGATAAAGAAAAAAGTGGATGATCTTCTGTCATCACTGACAATTTAGCCAGTGGAAAAGTGAGAGAGAAGAAACACCTTACAATTTTGGCATTATGTGATGAGTTTCCTCAAATGTCAAGAAGTGTGCTTTATGCAATTGTTACCTAACCAGGCGAGAGATTTCTGTAACGATGGTATTCAAAGCTGATTGTATGATATGATAAGTGACTTTCTATTGGTGGGATTTATATAGAATAGTAGATTAAAGTACAGGCTGTCATGCAAAAATATGATTAGTAAGAAAAGGACAGATTGCTACTCACCATATGGTGGAGATGTTGAGTCACAGCAGGTACCATTATTCTACTTGTTTTATTTTTTATTTCAAAATGGTGCTTGCTTACAAAACATGCCTCATATTATATCTGTAGTCAGTCCCTGACCTCCAGCATGCATCTGGTGGCTGTGCATACATGCGATCACTTGCTCCAGTCCACAACTTACCACAGAATTCCCTAAAATCTGCTTTTCCATGTACATATAAAAACTTTGTCTCTCCTTCATTCTTCACACGGGACCAGTGTTACCATGATTGGCTTAATTCATTATCTCTGCCTGCCATTCTATTAAGAGTGTCTCTCCCTTTCCTTCCTCTTTATCAGTTTTCCTATCTTCAAGACAGGCATTCCTTTCCAAGGTTTCTAGTCACCAGTATAATTAACTGTTACGCACCAGTTCACCACTCCCTGCATCTCGCACAATACTTTTTATTTGTAACTATATGCATGACCAAGGGGAGATCTTTTCCATCCCAAAATATGTCACAGTATGAGCACGAATCAACCACATAATGAACTGAATGTGAAAGTCTGCCATGGCCAGTAGGGCCTGATGACACTTGCATATTTCTAATGATAGCTATCTGCAGAAGGCCTGTTTCTTATCCCTATATTCTAATATTCTGTCAACAAAGAGAACATCAGAGACATAGGACAAGTTTGGATTGGGCAAAGATGGGGTATAAAATCAGCAGTGTCCTTCTCAAAGGAACCAGCCTGGTATTTGCTGTAAGTGATTTAGGGAAATCATAGAAAACATAAACTTGGAAGGATTATGAGAATTTCAGTAGCTGTCCTCCTGACTACAGTCCAGTGTCTTTCAGGGGAGAGAGAAGGTTAAGGATGGTGAACACAGTGATCAGCCGACAACAACCCAAAACACCAATAAACTGTAGCAGTCAAACCATTCTTTAAGTAAAATAATATATTTGTTGATCATGGTAGGCAAAGCTAGGTTTGCAGAGTAGGAAAGGTGCTGGGATTAATTGCCATGTAACTACCTTCAATTAAATATTTATCACACGTTAAAAGCTCAGGCCGTGGAATACCATTTGATATTTCCTGTGAAGCTCCTTCGAACAACAATGCAGTATAATGTTGTTAAACCTCTTACTCTTCTTCTTTTTTAAAATAAAAAAAAAAACTTTCAATTTAAAAGGTAGTTTAAAACTGATTTAAATGGAATGAAGTTCTTAAAAACTCCTTAAAAGATTTCAAAAGATAAATGCAATAATGTAATCCAACACAAATGCCAAGACTTGAAATAATTCAAGTAATTAAAAATCAGTGCCACATACCCAGGCAGGCACACATGGCGGCCTGGTTAAATTGTGGCTCAACACAACCGCCAACTATCCACACCCCTGCACGACCATGACCTGCACATACTACAATGTGCTGCATTATCTTCTGTTCTCTCTTGAAAACTGGCAAACTTGGAGGGTGATCTTCCATGCAGCTGACACATACAGGTGGGCATTCACAAGGAATACTTTTGTGGAGTGGTTGTCCACAGTTTCATTTTGGGTCTGTCATGCAGCAGGATGACATATGCCCAAAGCATAAACATGTGAAGCACCTCATAGACAGTGGGGCATATGGTTTCACATCACACCTCTACAATATGGCCTTAACTTTCTCCAGAAGGACATTGACTTTAAAGGCTAAGCTAAAGGTGCCCGTATCTATACAATTATCGTTTGGCCGTTTTTGCACACATCTGATAAAATGTATGTCTCACCACTGGAGATTAGTCTGGAGTTCCTAATCTACTTGGAGTGTAAGATCTCTGTGGAAGATGATTCCTTGAATGACCATGCCTAAAGTTTTGTACGTGACAATTACCACAGGTATGTCAGCTAGACGATCACATGCCTGAAGAGCTGTGGATTGGGCGGCAAAGGAAGTTTCAAGTAATAATGAATCATTCCAAATATTTCCCGTAGACTCTATTTTCCCAGACAAAAAAGATAATGATTCTGTCGCAGTAAAAGTATCTCCACCATTCTGAGTACATACAAAGTATCGCACAAAGTGTTTCGCAACAGGACGTCTGATCTGTCCTTCTTCCCATGCCTTAGACAGGGAACAAAATGCTGTGGTGTTGTATCTCTCTGCATTATAACAATTGTTGCCAACTGAAGAGACTGTTGGGACCTTGTGACCACCAGCAGAAGAAAGTTTAATGTGCATCATGTGGGATTCTCCTGCCATGGTACCACCAACTCTGAACAGGGGCTCTCCCAATAGTGCTAACCAGCCATAGAGCAATGGTTACCTGGCCAGTAGATCATTGCCCAGAGTTGCTGTACACCAGCCATTACAGGCACATACAGTACTCCTTGGCTTGCATGGGGAATTTCCAGCTCTGCCCCCCCACCCCCACCCCCACCCCCCTTCCCCCCGGCAATGGAACTGCTACCATGCTGGGTTTTTGGGTGCAGCATCACAGCAGAAAGAGGGATGCAAATAGAGAAAGGAACAAAAGCAGGAATATACGCTGCACTCAGTGACCTTCCCTGCATGACCCGCACTTCTGTAAAATTTTGAGAAGGGGTAGCAAGTCAAACCCAACAAGGCGACCATATGGTTAAGAATGGATAGTTGTAGAATGTCAGAAGGGAAGAAATTAAGTGTCCAAAATCACGAACCAGATTTAAGCATAATCGACACCAGGAAGACTGTCCACTGAAGAAGAAGCAACAAAAAAAGAATATTTGAAGGATAGACTTGCACACATAGAAAGGGAAGCAGTAATGTAAGGGTTAGGACGTATGAAAGAGATATGAACTACCTGGGGGTAACTTGATAAGACTTCAGACTGGTGCAAAGAGTAGCAATTTGCTTTAAATTTTCAGAAATGTAAAACTGTACTCTTCTTCAAGTGAAAAAAAAAAGGAGAAAACTTTGGCTACCATATCAGTAAGTCAATAATGTGATTAGTCAACTCATAGAAATATCTAGGGGTGAATTTGGGAAACCAAAGAAAAATTTGTAGTAGGAATCAAAATTCAGGGAGAAAAAATAAGAACTTTGAGGTTTGTTTACGACATTGTAATTCTGTGAGAGACAGCAAATGACTAGAGCAGTTGAACGAAGTGCACAGTGTCTTGAAAGGACGACTTAAGATGAACATCAACAGAAGAAAAACAAGGATAATGGAATGTAGCCAAATTAAACAAGGTGATGCACACATAGTGAGATTAGGAAATGAGACACTTAAAGTAGTAGATGAGTCTTACTATTTGGGCAGCAAAATAAATGATGATGGCAGAAGTAGAGGGGATATAAAATGTAGACTGGCAATGACAAGAGAAACTTATTCTGAAGAAGAGAAATTTGTTATCATCAAATACAGATGTAAGTATTAGGAAATCTTTTCTGAAGGTAATTTGCCTGGATTGGTTGGTTGATTTAAAAAGGGGGGGGGGGGGGAACAACTGCTTGATCACTGGTCCCTTGCTCCTATTAAAACAATTCCACAAGGGAAAGAAAAAAACAAGACTTACAGTACAAAACCGGGAGAAAGGAAAAACCACAAGATCGACAGAAGGACAACAAACACTAAAATGGACAAAATAGGACAAGAAAAAAGAGAGATATGCAAGAAACAGGTGGAAGGGATTAAAACGAGAGAGCAGATGACCATGGCTGGCTGATCACGAGACTAAAAAAGATAAGCCAGCAACTCTGCAACACATTAAAACCTCCAACCTCCAGCCTAAAAGTACTAGGCTAGAGAACACAGAGGGACAAGGGACATGTGCTAAAGCTTAGATAGAACGATAAAACCCCATCTCACATATAAAATGTAAAATTATGTCAGCCGATGAAGCGTTTTCAGCTAAAATTAACAGTAACGAGTTCAGTAACTTAAGATTTTATAGCAGGGCAGCCAAAGTATGGCAGCAGAACAGAATACGGGCCACTGTCAACTGGGTGAAGCACCAACACTAAGGCCAAACTTCACAGCACAGGAGGTAGCTGTGGGTCACCCAAGTGTGACCAATGCAGAGCTGGCAGAGGACCACAGAGTCCCTGTGAGAGGCCCACATGGAGGACTTCCACACATTCATAGTCTCCTTAACGGCACGTGGTTTGTCGTACGTACCAAGGTTATATCATTCTGTCTTCTAAAGCCATAAAACCTTGATGTGTAATACTGAATGCAGGTCAGTTGCAGAGATGCCGATCTCCATAAGCGGTTTCCACATAGCCTGTTTGGCCAAGCTGTCTGGAAGCTCATTGCCTGGGAATCTGATGTGTCCTGGGGTCCAGGCAATCACCACTGAACAACTGGACCATGCCCGGGCATCGACTGACTTCTGGATGTCCTCTACTAAAAGATGGTGAGGGTAGCACTGGTCAATAGTTTGTAGGCTCCTCAAGGAGTCACTACAGATAAGAAATGACTTGCCAGAGCATGAACGGATGTACTCAAGAGCACGAGATACAGCCACCAGCTCTGCAGTGAAAAAACTGCAGCCACCTGGCAGGGAGCACTGTTCAAAATGTCCTTTGTGTACATAGGCGAAGCCAATGTGACCACCAGCCATTGGGCCCTAGGACACGTTAAGAATCAAGAGGAAGTGATAGCTACGGGAAGAACTGAGTCCTTAAGGCCATGAGAAAGGTCCAGATGAAGCTGCGGCCTAGGTATACACAATGCAGGTGTATGCGAATACAGCTGGAGGGGAGGTGGTAAAGGGAAGGACTCTAGTTCACACAGAAGGGATCGGGAGTGAACTGTGATCGTAAGCGCTGACATGGCCTGCCGATGTTGGAGATGAAATGAACTGTCATCATTGGAAAAAGGAGATGGTTATTGGGATGCTCAGGAGAACTATGAGTGTGTGCGACATAAATGGTGAGCAGTTGGGCACATCTGATCTGCAATGGAGGGACTCCAGCCTCCAAAAGTACGCTGGTTACCGGACTCATCCTAAAAGCTCCTGTCGCTAGTTGAACTCCACAGTGATGTACTGCGTCTAGCAACCGCAATGCCGAGGGTGCCACTGAACCATAAACCCAACTCTCATAGTCCAGGTGGGATTGAACAAGGGCTCTGTAGAGCTGCAGCAGTGTAGAGCGATCTGCACCCCAGTTGGTGTTGCTCAGGCAGCAGAGGGCATCGAAGGGCTGCCAGCACTTGGACTTAAGCTGACGAAGGTGAGACAACCAAGTCAATCGGGCAACCAAGTCAATCGGGCATCGAAAACCAGTCCTAAGAATTGATACGTCTCCACTACAGTGAGTGGATTATCATCAAGGTAAAATTATGGTTTTGGATGAATGGTATGACGCTGACAGAACTGCATCATACACGGCTTTGGAGTAGAAAACTGGAAGCCATGGGCTACAGCCCATGACTGCGCCTTGTGGATGGCCCCCTGTAGGCACCGTTCAGCGACACTAGTACTGGAGGAGAAGTAGGAAATGCAAAAGTCATCTGCATACAGAAAAGGTGAGAGACGGATGGCCCTACAGCTGCTGCTAGGCCGTTAATGGCCACTAAAAATAGAGCTCTGCGGGATCCCATTCTCCTGGATATGGGGAAACTATGAGAGGCACCAACTTGGACATGGAAAGTACAGGGAGACAGGAAGTATTGGATAAAAATCGGGAGCGGGCCCAGGAGATCCCACTCATATAATGTGGCAAGGATATGAGCACAGGAATGACAATGCTCTCCTGCCATTGCAACAGGAATACAACATTGCTCCAGGTGCGGTTGAAGATGACGAGGATACGTCACTGGCAATCAAACAAGAGATGTTTAATCATCTGAGTGTGGATCCAATCTGGGCCAGGACCTGTGTCGGGGCAACGAGCAAGGGCACTGAGGAGCTCCCACACAGTAAATGGAGCATTACACGGTTCACTGTTGCATGTAATGAACGAGAGGAATTTCCCTTCCATGCGCCGTTTGAGGGTACGAAAGGTTGGTGGGAATTCTCCGACGCAGAGGCCTGAGCATAGTGCGCAGCAAAGTGCTCGGCAAGTGCATTTGTGTCGACAGATAACACTCCATTTATCTGAATGCAGGGACACCTATCAGGGTCAGGTACCCAAAGACACATCAGCCCCACTGGCAGGTGTCCTATTTCCCGCTGGCAGGAATGTGGGAAGGGAGTGACCCAAGGGACCCCTTCCGAGTGAGAGGACCCGAAGAAGACTGATATTTCTCCAGATGAAAAGTGGGGACTGATGTCCCTGATGGTTGGAGGGGCATTGCTCCTGAAGTAGGTGTTGCGAGAGCAACAGGGATAGGAGTGCCCCCCACCATTAAGGGGGCAGATGTAGTCTTATGGCCCTGAGGGACAACTATAAATGGTGGAACGGATGGGGTCAGGAACCGTTGTTGTAGCGGTGGCATAAGAGGATGTCATGCACACAGGATGTAGCCTGTCAAATTTCCTCTTAGCCTCAGTGTAGGTCAGTAGGTCCAGGGTCCTGTATTCCATGATTTTTTGTTGTTTCTGGAGAATTATGCAGTCCATAACTGTGACATATGACGCTGGAAATACAGTGGGAAAACATATGCCTGAACTTCTGGCACTTAAAGCACTGCATCGGGGGAGGGATATATGACTTTACATCACATTGGTGTACCATCACCTTGACCTTCTCGGGTAATGCATCACCCTCAAAGGCACAGATGAAGGCACTGGTGGCCACCTGATTATCTTTTGGTCCCCCTATGGATGCACTGGACGAAATGAACACCTCGGCACTCTAAGTTGGCATGCAGCTCGCCATCTGACTGCAAAAAAAGGTCCCTGTGAAATATAAGACCCTGGACCATATTTAAGCTCCTATAGGGGATGATGGAAATAGAAACGTCCCCCAGCTTGTTACAGGTGAGTAATGCACATGACTGGGCAGAGGATACAGTTTTTATCAAGACTGACCCAGATTGCATTTTCAACAATCCCTTCACCTTCCCAAACTTTTTCTCCAAATGCTCCACAAAAACACTGAGGCTTCAATGACACAAGGGATTCCCCATCAGCTCTCGTACAGAAGAGGTACTGAGGTGAATAAGGTTTGCTGCCATCCTTAGCCTGGCATTTTTCCCATGGCATGGCCAGTGAGGGGAATGAAATGGGGTCATACTTCTTTGCATTAAAGTGAGACCTTGACTGCTTAGAGACTGCTGGTGTTTGACCACCAACAAGAGATGATGATGTCCACTTCATGGTGTGTGATCTGCCCGGATGCCACCCACTCTGACCAGGGGCACTCCCAACGGGTGTCACCCAGCCTCAGCAAAAGCCACCTGGCAGGATGGCCATTGCCAGGAGTCCTGATGCCCCAGGTAGATGGGCATCTACTCCTTGGCACACGTGGGGAGTTAATGGCACAGGCATCAGCAGAGCGGTACCTGTGTAGTGAGGGGGCTACAACCAATAGGGTACATGGCAGCCCCACCATAACGGACTGGCTAGGAAGGTGTCCTCACCCAACGGCTGGAGAGTGAGCAAAACTGCAAAGCCACATTGATAAAAAAAAAAAAAAATTATGCTGAAGGTCTCAGTGCACGATGGACACGATGCACCATGTAAGGCACCTTTCCCAGTCGGCTTGCTCTTCGGAAAAATTTTGGAGAATGGAGGTCAAACCCTACAGGAGACCATCACAGAAGGCCAATACGTTTGAGACTCCTTTTAGCTGCCTCTTACGACAGGCAGGAATACCTCGGGTCTATTGTAGCCCCCGTACCCGCTGGGGGTATTTGTATGGAGTGTAGACACGTATGGAAGTGAAACATGGATAATAAACATTTGACGCAAGAAGAGAATAGAACTTTTGAAATGTGAAGCTACAGAAAAATGCTGAAGTCTAAATGGTTAGATTACGTAACTAATAAGGACGTAGAATTGGGAAGGAAAGAAATTTGAGGCACACCTTGACTAAAAGAAGGGATTGATTGAGGGAACACTTTCTGAGACATCAAAGGAACACAAACTTTTCATTGGAGGGAAATATGGGAGGTAAAAATCATATAGGGAGACCAAGAGATTAATACAATTAGCAGACTCAAAAGTATGTACTTTGCAGTAGTTATTTGGAGATGATGAGGCTTGCACTGTAGAGAGTAGCATGGACAGAACAACAACGACGACGACGACGACGACGACGACGACGACAACAACAACAACACAGGCTCACTCACAGTTAAAACACATGGCAGACTTCAAGTCATTGGCAGGATACAGAGCAAATGCAATGAGTCCTAATATATTGCTCAAGTGTATGGGACCCAGGCCAAATAGGGCAAACAAATGATACTGGGTGTATTCAAAGAAGTACAGCATAAATGGCCAAAGATTTGTTTGAGTCATAGGAGAATATTATGCAAATGTCGAAACATTATCCCATGAAAGCCTGTTTACATAGTTCTGAGAATCGGTATGAGGTGAAGAATCTAGAGATATTCTTTAGTCTACTACGTACAACTCATATAGGGACTATGAAGATAAGATCTGACTGATTACAGTGCACACAGATGCATTTAAACAATCATTATTTCTGTGCTCTCTACATGACTGGAACAAGAAGAAACCCAAACATGTGCACATTGGTACCACAATGAGTACCCCTACCATGCCTGTCACAGTGGTTTGCAGTGTGTGGATGTAGATAGGTGAACAAAGGAAAATCAAATGTAAGCAAGTTACATCGGGCGATACCGAACGAAGTAGCTTACACTATGATTTTTGCATTTGAGTAGCAAAAAATAGATGATGAGTTAAGTAAAGAGCACACATTAGCACTACCAAGGAAAGCTTTTTTGAGAAAGAGAAATACTTTAACATCTAATATAAATATGAGGAAGAGGAAGTCCCCCTTGAAAATGTGTGTCTTAAGTGCAGCTTCGTACAGAAGATAAATGTGGGCGGTAAAAAATTTACATACAAAGACAATAGAAGCTTTTGAAATGTGGTGCTCCAGAAAAATTATGAAGATTGTATGGGTAGATCAAATAATTTAAAGCTACTAAATCAAATTCAGGAGCAAACAGATTTTTTTTCAGTTTAGGGCCATTAGACGCCATATTAAGTCAAGTCATTTCAAGTAGACTGTTGTAGCTTAAAAGTATTTCTTTCTTCCTTTCATCACTCGCCTTCTTTCCTCTTGTCCACATGCTGTTCTGCTTCCACTCCTCACGGAAACTGTTAAAGTTGTTTATCAGTGATGTTGCTTTGCGCACATGTCCTCTTGATTCAGTCTAATGTTCTTGAGGTCCTTCCTCGGTTCCTTGAACCATTTATTGCAGACTTCAGGTCTGTTGTTTGGTACATTAAAAATCTGCCTTATTAGTCAGTTTGCATCCATCCTGACCACACATTCGCATAACTTACACTGTCGTTACCTTATTGATTATCAGCCACTTGTTATAACTGTACAACACTTCTCTTCTTTCCAGTCTATATTGTCCATCTGTTATCTTACAACCCACTATTTTCCAACGGATCTTGTGCTCAAACATTTTGGCTTCTCTCAACCAGCCTCTCCTGTATATTCAAAGGCATTCACTTGCATGTAGATATTTAATTTTGATCACAGTGTTTGGCTTCGCTTTCATTGAGCTTGCCTTTGTCTTGGATAGAACACGAACCCTACGAAAACGTCTTTGTGGCAAAAATTAATTAAAAGAAGGACTTGTTCACAGAACACATTGTAAGACATCAGAGAATCATCAGTTTAGTAATAGACGGGAAGTGTGGAGGGGACGGGGTAGGAACTGCACAGGGAGACCAAGCAAGCAGTTTTAAATGGAAGCATGATGCAGTAGTTATGTGGAATGAAGAGGGTTGCATGACGTAGACTTATGTGGAGACCTACAGCAAACCAGTCTGCAAGCTGACAACAACAACAACAACAACAACGCAATGAGAGGGGGAAAAAATCACAACAAGTTTTGACATGAGAAGTTGAACCAGCCTCTTTTAAGTAAATAACCACTTACTTAACATGTTGATTGCTACATGTACAATAATGGATGTTCCACTGCTCAGTCAGGACAATACACAATTTAAAAAAATTGTCAAAATTGCCGATTATTTGATGTGTGTCCATTATAATCAGTATTTCTGAGGAAAAAAATTGAGGATATTTGCAGATGACATGTAAATTTTGCATGACATGATGCTGGCATCTGCTGCTGTTGTTGTTGCACATTAGTTGTCACACAACGAGAATTAGAAACAACAAATGTTTGTAGTCAATAGGTAAACCTTAAACAAAGCAAAGGAAGTGACCACACAAACGATATAAAAATTTTTCAGTTGCAATGCGTTTGTGAATGACGGAAGGAGCAGATCCATTAGGTGCAGGTTTCACAGAATTTGACTACCTTATTTACTAGTATGAAAACTTCAGACCTTCCACATCTCCTAGCATCTGTTTCACACTTTTACATTTCTATTCTCTTTCTCTCGCGTAACTGTCAGGCAAAGGTGTTTTGTAATTTCTGAACTTGGACCAGGCAATTGTGGTAACCTCTGTTGGCCACTAGAGCATGTAATAAATCTTACTTAGTAGAAATTTCAATTAAATGTGTTATGATTTCTACCCTGAAGTTATATATTTGCACTGTTTTTCCATTTGGTTTCCTACACAGCCCTAGAGGTGTTCAATAAAAAATTCAAGCAAACACAACAGCCAAACATATCTAAATTACTAAGCAACTATAGTAGAACCAAAATGACTTGCAAGCTGCCTAACTGACAGCTTCCAGGAGCAGCAAAAATTTCATTTTTAATATTTCATGTAATTACTTGCCAATTTTAAAAATATAAAATGTTGTCATAATCTACTCACAAACAGGTATAATTTTATGTTAAAAATTTAACACAAAAAGACAAGAATCACAATTAGAAACTGTGTACTTGTCTCGAGGCAGCATAGCTGACAGTGCCCAAGTCCAGTATTTTAGAATGAAAGCACTTTATGGCTCCCAACAAACTTCACACTGAATTCCAAACCTTTACAAAATATTCTCAGTGACACTTCCCACAAAATGGAAGAAGAAAAGTTTATCGCCTACTACATTTTCACTGTTCGTGCTGTAAAACTTCAGTATCAGGCATGACATTTTAATTTATTAATTATTTAATACAACCTCTATTTGCAACACACATTGTCAACAGTATCTACATACATTTCTTAATGTACCTGCAAAATTATACCTTCGTGCAACACAGAGATCAGGAGATATGATGTCATAAACATTGAGTTGTGTGAAAATCTAGCTTTTCTTGAAAATGAAGTGCAGATTACTCAGACTATACTCATTCAGTGTTTGATAATGAGAGCAATTAGCTGCTTCTAACAAACTTTGAACATAGTGTCAGCCCTTTCCAACGCTTTCTCACTTACATGCTTGGATTCAAATATTATTTGTAAAGTAATCAGACATTTGAAGCTGTTTTACACATAGAAATGTGATTCTTTAAGGGTTATTGGTACTGTCCTCAACAGAGTAGAGCTCGTAGCTGCCAGCAGGCTGGACTCACCTCCTGCCTCTTGCGCACGTGGTGTGGCATGCCAGATCCCTTAGCCGCCACTGGTGGTGGTGGTGGTGGTGGCACGACCGGAGGCGGCTGCCCAATCTGCACAGGCTGCGCAAGGTCTTCTGGCTGCAATCTGTCCAATGGCGCAGGCGATTTCCGGACAGGTGGCACTCGAGCCCCTGTCAATAGTTCTTCTGCAGGTAAGGGTGTTACAGCCTGTTCATCTCTGGCAATTGGCCTCAGCTGCTGATATTCCTGTAATGAGACAGGTTATATACACAATACTGTACAATCTATGCTGGCAGAAACAGAGAATGTTACACTGTGAAATATTAATCGTGTAACTGCTATCAAATGCAATAAAAGTTTCATGGGTTTCCTGCAGCACAAGATCACACTTCTGGTGAACTCTCCACACATCACAATCTGTCTGCTTATATGGTTCAGTCACATTAATGTGACCACCGCCTATATTAGACATCAAGTGCAATAACCACTCATAGACGGAAGGTATCAGCATAGCAGTGGAGGTTACATAAAATGTGTTAGGGCGATTTGGAAAAAAGTGCAGTGGGACGAGTTTACCGTACACCCCTGGTGACCAAACTCTCCAGATTTAAACCCCATCGAGACTCTGTGAGACCAATGACATCGGGCTGTTTGTACCGTGGAGCCTCAACCGAGAAACCTAGCGTAGCTGGCCATGACACTCAAGTCAACATAGCCCTACATCCTGGTCTGTACATATCTTTCCTTGTCTGTAGGGACCTTTCAGAACCTCACTACCTCTTCCCCCGCACATTTTGCAGCAGTCCATGCTGTAAAAAGTGGTTATTTAAGCTTTTGACAGAAGTTCCATTAATGTGACTAGACAGTCTATATGTATCACCAGTGGGTATTTAAATCTAGCTACGGCTGCTCCAAAATAGTTTAATAGTGAACATGAGCTTCTCCTTTTAATTTTGAAGAGATGTCTTATCATCTTATCTGCTAAGAGTTTCCAGGAAGCATTATTAAGGTGGTAAGTGAGATACACATGTTGACAGTTCTTTTTAATTGAGATACAGGTTTCATCCTCAGTAGAGCTAAGCAATCAGCTTGTGATGCTGTAAGACAGGAGAGGCAGCCTGCCTCATTCAGGTTAGTGGCAGACACAAGTTGCCAGCTACATAAACAATCATCCAGGCCACAGTTAACACTTTGTGGACCAAGCCTGAGCATAGCTTGGACCACAACTTGCAGTTAAAAACATCACGTCCGAGTATAGGTCAGGCCGCAGTTTTCTCGATGCGTGTGTCCTAAACTTATTGCCTGTAAGAACAGTGTAAGGATGTCTTGCTACCTGTCCCTTGACTGGTGCTGCCTTCTGTTATCAATTTCTAGAATTATTTCGAGAGAAACATTAGTACATGTAACCGCTGCTTTGGGAATGGCTAGGCCAATATGATTGTATCTGATATAATTTTGGGCATGTACTTGTTACATTTCACAGGTTGCTGAAATTCTATTACAAATACGCTATGTTTGTTAAGTGACCAAGAAATTTTGGAAGCTCAGAAGGAAGAAATTTCTCAATAGCTCACCTCACACTTTTTTTGGAAGGGTAATTATACTTATAAACCTTGAAGATTGGTTGTTTTTTTAGGATGTATCACTCTTGAAGATACATCAATAACATATATGCCAGTAACACTTTTGACGATGGCAAAAATGTCCAGTTTCCAAGACCCGATATTCTTCTAAGCAGTTAGTCTCCAAAGTGTTAAATTGTTGTGGAGTGGCTGTTGCAAGATTTAAATGGGCACCGCCAACACATTACAAGGTGATGGACTGTGATAAACCGGCACTTCGCCAGAAGATGGAAAAAGTAGTAACCTTTCTGAGTAGTAGTGCTCATACTGTGAACTTGTGCAACAACCGTGAAGATTTTATTGCACTGACACACTGTGAAAACCTTTGTAGATAGGTATTATATGATTAAACTACCTTCATTATGAGATGTGATCCCTACAGACTAGAATAAATTTTTGTAATCATTGTGAAGAACTTCCCGCTATGCCTGAAACACATGCTGTGTCAGTTCATGCAGACTCCAGGCTGGAGGATTTCACAAAAGTATACACAGTTCCATCACGCTCTCTCTTTTTTTTTTTTTGTCATCAGTCTACTGACTGGTTTGATGCGGCCCGTCACAAATTGTTTTTCTGTGCTAACCTCTTCATCTCAGAGTAGCACTTACAACCTACGTCCTCAATTACTTGCTTGACGTATTCCAATCTCTGTCTTCCTCTACAGTTTTTGCCCTCTACAGCTCCCTCTAGTACCATGGAAGTCATTCCCTCATGTCTTAGCAGATGTCCTATCATCCTGTCCCTTCTCCTTATCAGTGTTTTCCACATATTCCATTCCTCTCCGATTCTGTGTAGAACCTCCTCATTCCTTACCTTATCAGTCCACCTAATTTTCAACATTCGTCTATAGCACCACATCTCAAATGCTTCGATTCTCTTCTGTTCCAGTTTTCCCACAGTCCATGTTTCACTACCATACAAAGCTGTACTCCAGACGTACATCCTCAGAAATTTCTTCCTCAAATTAAGGCCGGTATTTGATATTAGTAGACTTCCCTTGGCCAGAAATGCCTTTTTTGCCATAGCGAGTCTGCTTTTGATGCCCTCCTTGCTCCGTCTGTCATTGGTTATTTTACTGCCTAAGTAGCAGAATTCCTTAACTTCATTGACTTCGTGACCATCAATCCTGATGTTAAGTTTTTCGCTGTTCTCATTTCTACTACTTCTCATTACTTCGTCTTTCTCCGATTTACTCTCAAACCATACTGTGTACTCATTAGACTGTTCAATCCGTTCATCAGATCATTTAATTCTTCTTCACTTTCACTCAGGATAGCAATGTCATCAGCGAATCGTATCATTGATATCCTTTCACCTTGTATTTTAATTCCACTCCTGAACCTTTCTTTTATTTCCATCATTGCTTCCTCGATGTACAGATTGAAGAGTAGGGGCGAAAGGCTACAGCCTTGTCTTACACCCTTCTTAATACGAGCACTTCGTTCTTGATCATCCACTCTTATTATTCCCTCTTGGTTGTTGTACATATTGTATATGACCCATCTCTCCCTATAGCTTACCCCTACTTTTTTCAGAATCTCGAACAGCTTGCACCATTTTATATTGTCGAACGCTTTTTCCAGGTCGACAAATCCTATGAAAGTGTCTTGATTTTTCTTTAGCCTTGCTTCCATTATTAGCCGTAACGTCAGAATTGCCTCTCTCGTCCCTTTACTTTTCACATGGTATATCGCCAGACTCATATATTCTACACACCAACGTGAATAGTCGTTTTGTTGCCACTTCCCCCAATGATTTTAGAAATTCTGATGGAATGTTATCTATCCCTTCTGCCTTATTTGACCGTAAGGCCTCCAAAGCTCTTTTAAATTCTGATTCTAATACTGGATCCCCTATCTCTTCTAAATCGACTCCTGTTTCTTCTTCTATCACATCAGACAAATCTTCACCCTCATAGAGGCTTTCAATGTATTCTTTCCACCTATCTGCTCTCTCCTCTGCATTTAACAGTGGAATTCCCATTGCACTCTTAATGTTACCACCGTTGCTTTTAATGTCACCAAAGGTTGTTTTGACTTTCCTGTATGCTGAGTCTGTCCTTCCGACAATCATATCTTTTTCGATGTCTTCACATTTTTCCTGCAGCCATTTCGTCTTAGCTTCCCTACACTTCCTATTCATTTCATTCCTTGTATTTCTGTATTCCTGATTTTCCCGGAACATGTTTGTACTTCCTCCTTTCGTCAATCACCTGAAGTATTAAGGTTTATACTTTATATAAAAAACAGCTACCAGCCACATGTATGGTTTAAAAAGGTTTATTATCTTCAGACCATGATCGGTTTCGGATTTTTCTTTACAAATCCATCTTCAGATGGCAGATTACAAGCATTCTTAGTTGGACCTAGTTTTGTTTATGTTCTTCGTTTGCTGCACTGGGAAAGAAAAGAAATATTTTTCTTGTCATATCGGTAATGGTATTTTTATGAAAGATTTATTTCTTTTACAAAATCTAATTGCTCATGAGGTGGTTTTTATAAACATTAGTAAACTTGCAGGTTAGTGTACTTACGAGCTGTGTAGTTCTGCCCGACGAAATATTCGTGCGTTTATGTTTTCGAACACAAGCTTAATACACTTTTCAATATGCACTATGTGAGTGCTATTCCATGCACTGAAGTATTTCTTCTGTTACCCATGGTTTCTTCGCAGCTACCTTCTTTGTACCTATGTTTTCCTTCCCAACTTCTGTGATGGCCCTTTTTAGAGATGTCCATTCCTCTTCAACTGTACTGCCTACTGCGCTATTCCTTATTGCTGTATCTATAGCATTAGAGAACTTCAAACATATCTCGTCATTCCTTAGTACTTCCGTATCCCACTTCTTTGCGTATTGATTCTTCCTGACTAATGTCTTGAACTCCAGCCAACTCTTCATCACTACTATATTGTGATCTGAGTCTATATCTGCTCTTGGGTATGCCTTACAATCCAGTATCTGATTTCGGAATCTCTGTCTGACCATGATGTAATCTAATTGAAATCTTCCCATATCTCCCGGCCTTTTCCAAGTATACCTCCTCCTCTTGCCATTCTTGAACAGGGTATTCGCTATTACTAGCTGAAACTTGTTACAGAACTCAATTAGTCTTTCTCCTCTTTCATTCCTTGTCCCAAGCCCATATTCTCCTGTAACCTTTTCTTCTACTCCTTCCCCTACAACTGCATTCCAGTCGCCCATGACTATTAGATTTTCATCCCCCTTTACATACTGCATTACCCTTTCAATATCCTTATACACTTTCTCTATCTGTTCATCTTCAGCTTGCGACGTCGGCATGTATACCTGAACTATCGTTGACGGTGTTGGTTTGCTGTCGATTCTGATTAGAACAACCCGGTCACTGAACTGTTCACAGAATATCAGACCAGCTGTGTGGCTGGATTGAAGAGTTTTTAGCAAACAGAACACAGCATGTTGTTATCAATGGAGAGACGTCTACAGACATTAAAGTAACCTCTGGCGCGCCACAGGGGAGTGTTATGGGACCATTGCTTTTCACAATATATATAAATGACCTAGTAGATAGTGTCGGAAGTTCCATGCGGCTTTTCGCAGATGATGCTGTAGTATACAGAGAAGTTGCAGCATTAGAAAATTGTAGTGAAATGCAAGAAGATCTGCAGCGGATAGGCACTTGGTCAAGGGAATGGCAACTGACCCTTAACATAGACAAATGTAATGTATTGCGAATACATAGAAAGAAGGATCCTTTATTGTATGATTATATGATAGCGGAACAAACACTGGTAGCAGTTACTTCTGTAAAATATGATTTGAAGTGGAATGATCATATAAAATTAATTGTTGGTAAGGCGGGTACCAGGTTGAGATTCATTGGGAGAGTCCTTAGAAAATGTAGTCCATCAACAAAGGTGGCGGCTTACAAAACACTCGTTCGACCTATACTTGAGTATTGCTCATCAGTGTGGGATCCGTAACAGATCAGGTTGACGGAGGAGATAGAGAAGATCCAAAGAAGAGCGGCGTGTTTCATCACAGGGTTGTTTGGTAACTGTGATAGCGTTACAGAGATGTTTAACAAACTCAAGTGGCAGACTCTGCAAGAGAGGCGCTCTGCATTGCGGTGTAGCTTGCTCGCCAGGTTTCGAGAGGGTGCGTTTCTGGATGAGGTATCGAATATATTGCTTCCCCCTACTTATACCTCCCGAGGAGATCACGAATGCAAAATTAGAGAGATTAGAGTGCGCACGGAGGCTTTCAGACAGTCGTTCTTCCCGCGAACCATACGCGACTGGAACAGGAAAGGGAGGTAATGACAGTGGCACATAAAGTGCCCTCCGCCACACACCGTTGGGTGGCTTGCAGAGTATAAATGTAGATGTAGATGTAGAAGAGAGTGCCCTGAACCTCTATCCGCTCCTCCGCCCTCTTTGACAAGGCCGTTGGCAGAATGAGGCTGACTTCTTATGCCGGAAGTCTTCGGCCGCCAATGCTGATTATTTATCAAAATTTAGGCAGTGGCAGGGATCGAACCCGGGACCAAAGATGTTTTGATTATGAACCAAAGACGCTACCCCTAGACCACGGGGTCTATATCATGCTCTACAAGTGACAAATAAGGTGACCAGGTAGGCCTGTCAAGGATCTGTACATCTATATCCATATCAACATCTACATCTATATCTGCATACATACCCTGCAAGCGACTGTAAAATGCAAGGTGGAGGGTATTCTGTCCCTCTGCTAGCCATTTCCTTTCCTGCCCCACTCACAAATAGAGTGTTGGAAAAACTGACTGTCTATATGCCCTCTTAGGGCACCATAATTTCTTGTAACTTATTTTCATGGTCCTTATGCTAAATGTATGTTGGTGGCAGTAGAATCATACTGGGGTCAGTTTCAAATGCTGGTTCTCTAAACTTTCTTAATAGCGTACTTCAAAAAGAAAATTGCCTTCCCTCCAGCGATCCTCATTTGAGTTCCTGAAGGATCTCCGTAATATTTATGTGCTGATCAAACCTAACAGCAACAAATCTAGCAGCGCACCTCTGCATTGCTTCAATGACTTCCTTTAATTCAACCTGGTGGGGATGCCATAGACTCAAGCAGTACTCAAGAATGGGCTGTACTTGCATCCTATGAGCGATGGAGCACACTTTTCTAAAATCCTCCAAATAAACTGGAGTCGACGATTCACCTTACCTGTTCATTTCATTTCATACTACTCTGCAGCATTACGCCTAGATATCTAATCGATGCAACTGTCAAGCGACACACTACTAATGCTGTTCTCTAATATTACAGGTTTGTTTTTCCTACTCATCTGCATTAACTTACAATTTTCTATATTTAGAGCTAGCTGTCATTCATCACACCAACTAGAATTTTTTTCCAAGTCATTTTGTATCACCCTACAGTCACTCAACAATGACACCTTCCCACAAACCACGGAATCATCAGTGAACAGCCACAGATTGCTCCTCACTCTGTTCATCAGATCATTTATGTATAAAGAAAATAGTGGTCAAATTACACTTCCCTGAGCACTTCTGACGATACCTTTGTCTCTGAGAAACACTCGCTGTCAAGGACAACATACTGAGATCTGTTACTTAATAAGTCTTCAAATATGGGAACCTATTCCATATGCTCGTACCTTCGTACACAGTCTGAGGTGTGGCACTCTGTCAAATACTTTTCAGAAATATAGGCCTACGTAATATACCTGTTGCCCTTCATCCGTAGTTCACAAGATACCATGTGAGAAAAGGGCAAACTTAGTCTAGCATGAGTGATGCTTTCTAAAACTGTTCTGATTCGTGGACAAAAGATTTTTGATCTCGAGGAAATTTGTTATATTCAGATCGACAATGTGTTCAAGAACTCTGCAGCAAACCAATGTTAAGGATATTCTTCTGTAATTTTGCAGGTCCATTCTATTACCCCTCTTACATACAGGAGTCACCTGAACTTGTTCCAGACACTTGGGACTTCACATCGGCTGAGATATTCACAATAAATGCAAGCTAAGTAAGGTGTTAATGTTGCAGAATATTCTTTGTAACACTGGATAGGGATTCCATCCAGACCTTAAGGTGTTTGTGATGTAAACTGCAAAGTGGGGTCTTGCATTATCTTTCTAGAATATGCTATTTGAGACACCAAACATGAAGGAATGACAACAGGGTCTGTCATTCCCACTGCATATTGACAAGCATCCATACTCCCTTAAACAATGACCACATCAGCCTATCTTCATAACAATAGCTCCCCACATCATAACTCCAGAAGCTGCAGTGGCACACGTCTCGAGAATCTCTGCATCCTGTGACCTTCAGCAAGGTCATCTACAGATGTGGCATCAGTCCGGCTTCTGCACACACAAACTAGATTCACTGTCGACCACCGCAAAATGACACTCAATATCCCAGTGGACTCTGGCTCTACACCACATATGTCTCTGCTGGCAGAGGTATTGTGTCTGAGACAAACGACACATGGCAATTCTCCGTCTCAATTCGGCTACCAGTATTCTGTTCCCAACAGTTCATTGTGACACACTGCCCGTAACAACTACCCAGATTTCAGCTGCCACCATAGCCCGTCAAAAAATCCTACGATCTTCTCCCAGTGTAGCTCTTCTGGAAGGACATGTGCCTACTCTCCTTGCCACACTGTTGTCCAGAGTCCACTCATTCTGCAGTCGTTACACTCCAACCGACTGTCTTTGTGATCTGTCGGTACGGTGCTCCCACATCCCTCATGTCTTTCTCAGAGTCCCAAAGATAGAGATAAGCTGCATGTGCACAAGCACTGTGCATGCTGTGTTGTCATGTCTACCTGAAGAGTTCCAGTAATGTTAAGAAACATTCAGTATCCACCACTCTTCAACTACAGGAATAGCTTTTTCCTGTACTGAAAAATCAGCTCATATAACGACAAAATTTTAATCACCATACAACTTTCCACAGATACGGAAATACTGCAATGTCACATTGGTGGCATTCAGTCAAAGTGTCACTTACATTCCACTTTCCATTTTTGTCAATATAGTATGTAAAAGTAATTACTGACGCACTAATTTTATTAACACACTGGAGCCGAAGACGTGCACAGTGTAGTCAATATACGGATACTGGGCATATTTACTATACGTTACATTTTTTAATATCAATTTGCTAATGTTCTTATCCATTAGAAATTGTGTCAGTTTGAACTTACCTCTTTCATCTTTAGAAATGGATACATGTGATTCACAAGTAAGGTACACATGAACTTTTTGATGTAATTCAAAACATACTATTTTATACAATCTCTTGTTTTTTCCTTGGATGCAAACATTCCCATCATTCACAATGGAGGGTAGTTTATGGAATTGGAAGCACCTGTCATACACCATTGAACACTTCACTTAGGGATAATGTGTTTTACAGTGAAGCAGATTTTTGTTGCTTTTACACTTTAGAAAATGTTAATGAACAATGGAAACTGCGGGAGAGAATAACAACATGAAATGGACAGAAATGGGGAGTGGAGGCAGCTGTCTTTGCGTGCCCACCTAACCCCTTCCTTGCTCCTACTCCAGCAATAAACACATGCAATCTATCCCACCAACACACAAGTCTTTTCCCCTTCTCTACTTATTTCCTCCCCCCCACCCCCACCCCCTCCCAACAGTCTTCTGACTCTGCATCTAGCAATCTAACAGCTCATCCTGTTCCCAACACATCCTACACACTCTTACATCATCTTCCCCACACCCACCCTGCTCCCCCTCCCCATCCTGGCCCCTGCTACCTCCTCACCCTCACCACTCACCACAGTAGATTGCTGCTCACATCAGACAGTCGTAGTCACAGTCGTGTGCCAGCACCCGGAGATAGTGGCCTTGTGAGTGTGATTTGTGAACGTGACACTGTGTGCGTGTGTGTGTGTGTGTGTGGGGGGGGGGGGGGGGGATGGAGGGGGGGAGGTTCTATTTTGGAAGGACATTTTGTCCAAAAGCTTAAATATTTAGCAATCTTTTTCATTGTGCCTGTCTGCACCTTTTCTCCTCTATATGTCGAGTAATGATCTACCCTTTTCACACTAATATAACTAAATTTTTAGTCAGTGCTTTATAGCACACGACACTAACATTATAAAGGAAATACACTTTTCATTCTGCAAATATATCTGCAGAACATCAGCAAAGTACTGCCTGTTTAATACTAAAAAAAGTCATTGAGGGACAAAATTTTTTGAAGCACTAAGGAACACAAAGATCTTTGTGACACGGTCTTCAGTGTTGTCTGAAGTGTTTTTCTTACTGCCTTTGCCACAGTCTTCTCTCATTCCCAACACACTTTCTGCTTCTAGTTGGGTTTGTCTTCTTTCTGCCGGTGGCAGTTTCCCAAGAAAATGACATGCTGCGATTCTATCTGCACTTGCACCTTCAGATGCTGGACTTGCATCTTTAACTTGCTAAACTTCTTTTTCACCAACTGCTTTACTAATTATCAAATAAAAACTGCTAATTGTCTTTGGAAAACTAGTCATTTTTGCCTGAGAGAGCATCCAGTTCTGGGTCATTAGTCAAGAGGCCTTCAATTTCCCAGTTTGGTAAGTTATGTCTACAAGCCATTTTACCTGAATTTCACTACCTACATGACTTCATGCAATTTTCAACACAGAAATAATGATACACAGCACAGAACATAAGCTCCAACAACACTTTTAGTAAGAACACAAGTCAAATAATACTGAATACGAATAATAGAATTCTGCTGCCCCCTAAGAATGAATAGTAGTAGTAGTAGAGGGGTTTTTGGGTGCACGACAACAAGGTCTTCAGCACCCGTTCAGTAACATAGGGAGACGGGTGTCAAGAAAAATCCCAGAACAGGAATATAAAACGGAACATAAAACACGGGTAACAATCGTTGAAAAATATGTGCTCATCCACACCGAAGCGTGGGATGAAGCAGGGTGTCAACAGTAAAACACGGACAACACAGGAAGAAAATGATAGAGGGAACTAAAACAATGTAGCAGATGGAAGTGGCTGGCTGACCACAAGGAAAAAAGGGGAGGAGTCAGCCACTCTGCAATACACTAAAACCTCCAACCTAAAAGTTTAGGCCAGAGTCCAGACGCGTCACAAAACTTAAAAACCCTAGACACACACGTCTCATCATTAGCTAAAACAGAAGGCAGATCCCCATCAACTTGTGCTTCTGCCCGTGCATCACGGTATAAAATGCAGTCTTTTAAAATGTGCCGGACAGAGATGTGCACACCACAAGCATCACAAAACGGAGGATCCTCCCGCCGTAATAAAAAGCTATGTGTGAGAGGACAGTGCCCGATCCGAAGACGTGTGAGGACCACCTCTTCCCGCCTGAGCAACCGGCAGGAGGAACGCCACGGCCGAGTGGTTGACTTTACCAACCGCAGTTTATTGGCCGTCACTGCCAGCCATTTGTCCTCCCACAACTCCATGCACTTCCTGTGGAGTGCAGCAATGACCGACTGCAAGGGGATAGGACACTGGACCACATCCTGCTCTCTGCAGGCCTCCTTGGCAGCCCGATCAGCCTGTTCATTGCCCCATATGCAGACATGACCAGGCACCCAGCAGAAGGATACCTCTTTACCCCGTCGTTGGAGCAAGTACAGTTGGTCATATATCAGCTGGACCATCTCCTCAGTCGGGTATAGGTTCTGCAGTGATTGTAAGGCACTAAGAGAATCGGAGCAGAGAAGAAATCGATCGCCCCGAACGCGATGCATCAGCTCCAGTGCCTTCAGGATCGCGTGGAGCTCCGCTGCGGAAACGGTATATTCAGCAGGGAGGCGAATCCGGGTAATATGATCAGGGAACACCACAGAACAGCCAAGGAAATTCTCCTGTTTGGAGCCATCAATGTAAACGACAGTGAAACCGTGATGCACATCTAAAATGTTAAAAAACAGTGACTGGAATGTAAAATCTGGCGCGCCATCCGTCTTAAAATGAGTCAAATCTAAAATAAGTTTGGGTCTCTGGAGGAGCCAAGGTGGAGATCTGCTCCAACCGCGACGTAAAACACGAAGACCAGCCATAGACATCGCAGCGAGGCAATCCTGTGTGCGAATCCCATAGGGCTGCGTCGCACGTTGCCGGTTATGAAATAACCGTGCCAGAGGAGGCTGAGCAACGGTATGGTATGCAGGTGTGTGTGGTGTGGACAAAGTTTTATACGCCTGGCGTACCGTAAGTAGCCGTCGCCGCATATGAAGTGGCGGTTCACCTGCCTCTGCACAGAGGCTTGGTACGGGGCTAGTTCGGAATGCCCCAGTGGCCAACCGAAGCCCTTCATGGTGGACAACGTCCAAAATCTTTAAGTAAGAAGGCCTCGCAGACCCATACACCGTGCACCCACAATCGAGCCGAGATCACTCAAACGCCCTGTAAAACTGGAGCAGACAAGTCCTGTCAGCTCCCCATGTACTGTGGCTAAGACATTTTAAAATACTTAAATCCTGAAGCGACCGCCGTTTCAGGTCTTTAAGATGAGGTAACCACGTGAGCCTCGAGTCAAAAATGAGCCCCAGAAATCTCACCGTGTCTTTAAAAGTAAGAATAGTGTCCCTCAACCGCAACTCAGGAAAGGTTAAAATCGAACGAGAACGGTTAAAAAGAACACATACAGACTTCTCGGTGGAAAACTTAAAACCACTCTTCTGCGCCCAGTCATCCAAACGCCTAATCGTAAGTTGCAACTGACGAGTTGTCGTTGCAAGGCTTGAAGAAGAGCAGAACAAAGAGAAATCATCCACAAACAAAGAACACTGGACAGGACTTTTCACTATGGACGTAATGCTATTAATAGCGATGGCAAAGAGAGTCACACTTAAAACGCTACCCTGAGGAACACCATTCTCCTGCTCAAAGCGATCAGACAGGACGTCACCAATTCGGTATCTAAAATATCGTGGCGAGAGGAAAGACTGAATAAAAAGAGGAAGACAACCACGAAAACCCCATTCGTGAAGCTGCTCCAGGATGAGACGCCTCCAAGTGGTATCGTAGGCCTTCTCGATGTCGAAAAATACACCTAGAAGGTGATGACGGCGGAGGAAAGCTTGTTGTATAGCCGCCTCCAGGAGGGCAAGGTTATCGAAGGTGGAACGAAACCTCCTGAACCCACACTGAAAGCGACTAAGGAGTTGCCCGGATTCTAACATCCAGACAAGGTGGCGGTAGTGCAATTATGAAAAACCTAACAACTACTCTCATAACACATAAACATACAACACACATATAAATGGCAACTAATTAAGTTGTTGAGCTGAGTTGCTGTCTCTGTTTTGTGGACAATATTTCGTTGCCCAATCCAGTTACCTTCTTGAGGTGCTGTGAATTCTGCTGTTATGTGTACTAGCTGCCTGGTCTCCAACCATACTGAACTACTGTTGGTCTCTCACCACGCTTTTACAGTGGATTGTGAATTTGATTTCCACTGCCCACTATGTCCTTTGATGCTCCTTCATATTTCAAAGCCCACACTGACATTCTGTGAGGTTTCAGTTTAAACAAGGCTCAAAGTCTGGCGTTCAATGTATTAAGATCTCACTGGCCATCATATCCACCAGAGCTGGGAAGCACTTAAAGAATGTGCATTCATGGAATATTAGTGTGGACCTTGTAAAACAAAGGGCCATCCAAGAGCATAGCAGGTGAGTGGGTGTCGAAGTTGAACTCTGCTATTAGTAGCAACGTGAGCCCAACAATTGTTCACAGTCTGGTTTGAGTTTAGGTAGTAAATAGATATAACAGCAGGACTCACAGTACCTGAAGATGGTGATTTAATTAGGCAATGAAACATTGTGAATATCAACCACACAGGGAGAACAGGTCATCAGTATCCATTATTGCAGCAAAAGGCTTCATGTTCACATAAGTTTGTCAAAATTTGAAATTTCTAGCAATTTCTGTCATTGTGCTTGGGTTATTACTTTGACATTTATTTATTTATTTATTTATTTCCTTACCTTCTTATCAGTTAAAACTGTCTTCTTGTCATGTATTCCTGCTGCAATGGAGGACTGTGTTGCAACATCATCAAACTGCAAGATGTTTGGATCATAGAGATTCAGTTCACTTAACTCTTCTGCAGTTGCTAGCGGTGGAGCTGGTGTAGAAATCTCTGTTGAAAAAAATTATTCAGTAATACAGCAAAGGCTAAATCATTAAGGTTTTTATTTGAATCAAATATTAATTAATTAACAAATACACTTGCATCTTATTGAATCAGCACGTGTATTGACCAAGTTGTGACAGAAACCAAGGAAAAAATTGGAAAGAGAAGTTCAAGGAGAAGAAACTAAAACCTTGAGGTTGTCAACGACATTTTAATTCTGCCAGAGATGGCAAAGGGTATGGAAAAGCAAGTGAATGTAACGGATAGGATCTTGAAAAAGAGATTATAAAATGAACACCAACAAAGGCGAAACAAGGACAATAGAGTGTAGTCGAGTTAAATCAGGTGATGTTAAAGGAATTATATTTGGAAATGAGAAACTAAAAGGAAGAGGAATTTTGTTCTTTGGACAGCAAAAAAAGTGACAACAACTGAAGTAGGAGGATATAAAATGCAGACTGGCATTAGCAAGAAAATTATTTTTAATAAAAGGAAAATTTATTAACATCAAATAAAAATGTAAGTGTTTAGAAGTATTTTCTGAAGCTATTTGTCTGGAGTGTAGCCTTGTATGGAAACGAAATGTGAATGATAAGCAGTTCAGATAAGAAGAGAGCAGAAGGTTTTAAAATGTGATGCTACAGAAGAATGCTGAAGGTCAGGTGGATAGACTGGAGAACTTATGAGGAGGTACTGAGTCAAACTGGAGAAAAAAGAAATTTATGGCACAGCTTGGCTAAAAGAAGGGATTGGTTGATAGGGCACACCCTGAGGTGTCAAGGAATCATCATTTTGGTAGTAGGAGAGAGAGTCGGGAGTACATAATTTTAGAGGGAGTCAAACACTTGACTGTGGTAAGCAGGTTCAAATGGGTGTTCGGTGCAGCAGTTACGCATAAATGAAGAGGCTTGCACAGGGTAGGCTAGTGTGGAGAGCTGCATCAGATCAGTCTTTGGACTAAAGACCACAACAATACAACAATAAATAATCAATCATAAATAATCAGTTACAACAACAGGATTCCTTATTCTGCTAAGCAATCTTGCTTCATTCTTGTAATTAATGGCTTCACAGCACAACCTTCTTAATTTATTCTCAACTGATCTCTCAAACACTGACCTCACTGCCTGAGCAGAACCCGATAGGCTCTACAAATGCTGACAGGAATACCCAACCATTGGTTTGCTTAGTAGGCTTTGGAGTGATTGTGAACTTCTTAGACCTTCTGGAATAATGTAAATGTTAATTTCAGACAAGTGTCAGATGGGTTTTGCTCACTCTGAGATAGAACAGGTAAAGAAGGAAGGTGCAAGAATCATACAAGACAAAAGCATTTTCTACAACAAGAGCCAGTAACTAACACCCAAAAGTATAAACACCGAGACCAGAAAAACGTTCATGAGAAACTATGTTCAGAGTCCAACTCTGTACAAGTGCAAAAAGGGAAGAAAAGTAGGAAATGATTAGAAGCCTTTAAAATGGAGACTGTGGAAGATTAGGTGGATCGATCAAGAGGGTAAAGAGGGCACTCTCCGACAAATGAATGAGGAAAATTGCCTAAAGAAGAATAAAAGAGACAGAAAGATCGGTCACACATTAAGAAGTGAGTTATTGGTAAAAATTTCAGTGGGGGGTACCGGAGGAAGGAAATGATCATAGTGCATTGCACTAAAATCTTTCTAATTGCACAATGCCACAATGTGAAAAGGTTTAACTAAATACATGACTGATTTTCAAAATTCATTGGCTTTGTACATTTCTAAGGGATGGCCACACAACTATCACATTATCCTGTCACTGTTCTGTTAGCTTCCTACAACTTGATTAAATTTTAGGCAGGATTACAGCTGACAGCATGAATAACAGTCCTTACCATTAGCTTGGTACTGTTTAGGAATGAAAATGTTTACTGAATCCTTTCTTAACAGAGAATATAATGCAGACTGAGTCGTGACTTCTAATAAGGATGCTCTACTGTCCGAATTTCCAAGTTGCTGTTCAAAGTTAAATATCAGAATTGGCTACAGATAACTTCACACAGTCCACAAACCCATGCTCAAATTTCACATATCATGACACTACAGTTCAGAATAATAGTCCATGAGTAGAACTGTGAAAAAAATTCTCCACATTCCCGAACTCCAGCAGTAATTCTACAATTCCCTAGACTTGTTGCCCACATAATTTTAAATATTTTAACTGAAATTCACATGCTGCTCATCAGTCCACACATCTTCATTCACCAATCTCTCAAAGTGAACTGCCCCAGAACAACATGGCCACTGTCCTTATCTAGACATCATAAAACCACAAAATTACACATACTTCAAATATTACTATAAAAACTACACATATAAACACTATGTGATTCAAACTTGTCAGCGGATTTCTTTGAGTCGATAAAAATACCAGTTTCATTGTCTATTCATTAAAAAAATCTAGCGTAATGTTTCTCATAGGTTGCACACAAAGTTTACAATGAATAAAACTTACATTAAACTTATTGCACCTGTAAGTATTATACATCAAGTAGGGCTAGAATTTCATCTGCATTTCCTTGGTACCATTAATTTTTTCCTAGGGTCTTCAGTTTTTGAGTTTTCTGCATCTTATTCAGTACCACGCTCTAGGTTAGTGTTACTTACTACTATCTCTATTTCAATCCTAACGAGAATCAAATATCCACAGATAGTTACTGTAGTTTACTATATAACACAGCCATTATACTTATTGTTATATAATTTATATTGCTCTAAAATGCATTTTTAACCCTCTGAATCAACATTTCAGCTCATTGCTCAATCTATACTACTTTAATGGAAATTCTGAAGCTATTTTCTTATAGTGCTGTTCAAATACTATCAGTTGACACTTATATGAAATAGACGATGGGGAAAGAAAGGGGAAGGAATGGCGGGAATTCATGACTTCCAGCCACACAGTGCATTATGGTTATGCAATGAAGAAAGTTGAAAATTTTTGAGAGACCGGGATTCTAATCCAGATGTTTTGCTTCTCTAAAATGTTTGCCTTAACCATGTCAGCCATCTGAACATGCTCTCCATCAAACTCAAATTCTCAACTTCTCACATGCTGCAATGCAGCCTCCCTCATCCATTAAACCTCCACTCACAAATTATTGATTCCCATAGTAGGAGTTCAGATGATACTAGTGGATCTCCACTGAAACAAATGTCAAGGAGACATTGTGCCCTTAGAGGAATGTATATACACTGATCAGCCAAAACATTATGACATAATGACCTCGGATGTTGCCTGATGGCGAAGTGGGTACGTGACACAGTAACAAATTTATTTATTTATTTATTTACATTTTCTTTGCGTGGATGGCTTTTGCAAATGTCAGAGTTAATACTATGGTTATATTTACACTTATAAAATACACTATATTCTGTAGCTGTTGCTTCTTATGCCTATTTTTACATTTATCACATTACAACTGATATGCTAATGCCTCATGTTACAATCAGTATCTTAAAATTTGTTGAAAGACTATGTACATTTTTCTATTAGAAAAGATTTTAATTTTGTTTTAAAAACATTTCCTGTTTACATTCTTAGAGCGTTTGGTAGCTTGTTATACGGAATCAAACCATTGATATATGGACTTCTATCACTCATTTTTAACATTGTTCTGTTACACGGAAATAGTTACACTTTATTCTACAACAATTTTGAAGATGTACAGAGAATATATTGTCAGATATTTGTGGTGCACAAACACTTCACGATGAATCTCTATGTCCCATCCCATGTATATGTCTTATTGCTCTTTTCTGTTGTTGTTGTTGTTGTAGTAGTAGTAGTAGTAGTAGTAGTAGTAGTAGCAGTATTCTCTTTAAATATACATCAGCTGCACAGCCCCATAGTTCAATTCCGTAATTCAGAAAGGGGTAAAGTGTTCCATAATATACTAATTTCAGTGCATGGCTAGGAACTGTCTTTGCAAGCTGGCTGAGGAGATATATGGGACTACTGACTTTTCGTATATGCAATTAATGTGGTATGTCCACCGCAAATTTTCATCAACATCCACACCCAGGAATTTACAGTTACCATTTTCTGTTGCAGAGATATTACACACACTACTCATATTATTGTGGTGAGAACTGCCTGTTTTAAATGTCAGTAGTTGAGTCCATGATCATTGAAGTATTTTGTTACTTCCATTATACCGCTAGTAGCGAGAGATTCTAGCTCATTAGATTCACTCCCATAGAATAAGACTGATGTGTCATCTGCATAGCTTACAATATGGGAGTTAATGGGTTGTGCAATGTCATTAATACACATACAAGGAAGAGAAAGGGTCCAAGGATTGAGCCCTGTGGTACACCTTGTAACACAGGTTCACCGGTGGACTGGGAGTTCACGATTTTAGGTGGTGGTTGTTGGGATGTTTAAGGGGGACTAAACAGCTAAGGTCGTCAGTCCCCCATTCCAAAAAACAAACG
Source organism: Schistocerca americana (assembly GCF_021461395.2). Taxonomy (NCBI): domain Eukaryota; kingdom Metazoa; phylum Arthropoda; class Insecta; order Orthoptera; family Acrididae; genus Schistocerca; species Schistocerca americana. The sequence continues at coordinate 146,327,181 of NC_060127.1, forward strand.
AGACAATAATGCACGATGCAGGTAAAACCCCAAGGGGAAGGATACTCCCCCCCCAGGCCCTAAAAGAACACAAATGCGGTAACGAATACGACAGACACGAAGAGTACAGATGAACACCAGACAAAAAGAAACAGAAGAAAAAAAAGATGGCCGGAGACTGGTTGACTGACCATGACAACAAAAAAAAGGGAAAGAGTCAACCAACCGACAACACACTAAAATCTGCAACCAAATACGAGAGACTCGAGGACAAGAGACACACAAAGGGAAAGGAGCAGGACCTCCCTAAATGGAACCATAAAAAGGACTACCACGGATAAAATTTAAAACGTCATCAGCCACGGAGGCATTGTTGCTTAAAACAAAGTGCCCGGGAGATTAAAAGACTGCCGGAGGGTGCGCAGTCGGGGACACTCCAATAAAATGTGGGCGACCGTCAGCCGGGACCCACACTGACACAGGGGGGGGATCCTCCTGACGCAAAAGATGGCCGTGTGTCAGGTATGTATGGCCGATGCACAGCCGACACAGGATAACAGAGTCCCTGCGAGAAGACCGCAGGGAGGAGCGCCACACATCGGTCGTCTCCTTGACAGCCCGCAGTTTATTAGGCGCTGTCATGCCTCGCCACTCAGCAGACCACACCCCAAGCACCTTACGGCACAACACCAGCTGCTGATCGCGAGCTGTGAGGCCGATCTCCAAAGCTGGGGCGTCGATCGCCCCTTTGGCCAGCCTGTCAACACGTTCGTTCCCCGGGATGCCAACATGACCTGGCGTCCAAACCAAGACCACCGAACGACCAGAACGGGCAATGGCGGAAACAGACTCCTGAATAGAGGACACCAGAGGAGAAGAGGGATAGCAGCGGTCGATGGCCTGAAGGCTGCTCAGGGAGTCACTGCAGATGACGATGGACCTACCTGAGCAGAAACGCATATGCTCAAGAGCGCGCAAGATAGCCACCAGCTCTGCAGTAAAAATACTGCAGCCAGCCGGCAAGGAGCGTTGCTCAACATGGGCAGCGTGAGTAAAAGCGTAGGCAGTGCGACCATCAACCAGGGAACCATCAGTGTAGACAGGCTCACAGCCTGGAAATGAGGCGAGGAGCACAAGAAAACGGCGACAGAGGGCCACAGGCGGAACCGAGTCCTTGGGTCCCTGTGCCATGTCCAGACGGACGGACGGCCGGGGCAAACACCAGGGAGGCGTAGGTGCATGGACCCGGAAGGGAGGCAGAAGAGGGAATGACCCCAGTTCCGACAGCAGGGACCGGACGCGGACAGCTACGGAAAGCCCAGACCTAGGTCGCCGTTCGGGCAGATGGAGGACCATGGCAGGGAAAAGCAGGCGACGATTGGGATGGCCTGGTGAGCAATGCACGTGGACAGGATAGTCGGCGAGCAGACGATGGCGGCGAATCCGCAGCGGGGGAACCTCGGCCTCCACCAGTAGACTATCCACGGGGCTGGTGCAAAAAGCGCCAGTTGCAAGCCGAACCCCACAGTGGTGTATGGGGTCTAACAACTTCAACACTGAGGGTGACGCAGACCCATAGGCCAGGCTCCCATAATCAAGCCGGGACTGCACAAGGGCTCTGTACAATCGCAGCAGCGTGCAGCGATCTGCACCCCAAGACGTGTGGCTAAGGCAGCGGAGGGCGTTGAGGTGCCGCCAGCATTTTTGCTTCAGCTGAGTAACATGAGGAACCCATGTGAGCCCGGCATCAAACACGAGTCCCAAGAAGCGGCAAGTATCCACCACTTCAAGCAGGTGGCCGTCGAGGTAAAGTTCAGGATGAGGGTGGACCGTCCGACGCCTGCAGAAGTGCATAACTCGAGTCTTGGCTGCAGAGAACTGAAAACCATGAGTCAGAGCCCATGATGCTGCCCTGCGAACAGCGACTTGCAGCCTGCGTTCGGCAACTCCCGTAGTCGCGGAGCTAAATGAGATGCAGAAGTCGTCGGCATACAAAGAAGGAGACACCGACGACCCCACGGCTGCAGCCAGACCATTAATGGCCACTAGAAATAAGGAGACGCTCAACACCGAGCCCTGCGGGACCCCATTTTCCTGTATATAAGATGAACTAGAAGCGGCACCGACTTGCACCCGGAAAGAGCAGCGCAATAAAAAGGTTTGAAGAAAAGCCCGGAGCCGACCACGAAGACCCCACTCATGCAACGTGGCGAGGATGTGATGCCTCCATGTGGTGTCATACGCCTTCCGCAGATCGAAAAATACAGCAACGAGATGCTGACATCGGGCAAAGGCCGTACGGATAGCAGATTCCAACCGCACCAAATTGTCCGTGGCAGACCGGCCCTGACGGAAGCCACCCTGGGATGGAGCGAGGAGACCGCGCGACTCAAGGACCCAGCACAAACGCCGCCCCACCATACGTTCGAGCAATTTGCACAAAACGTTGGTGAGGGTAATGGGACGATAGCTGTCCACCGCCAGTGGGTCTGCACCAGGCTTCAAGATGGGGACAACAACACCCTCTCGCCATTGCAACGGGAACACGCCTCCGTTCCAAATGCAATTAAATATGGCGAGAATGTGTCTCTGCAGTCCCTGGAGAGATGCTTCAGCATCTGCGCGTGGATGCAGTCTGGTCCCGGTGCTGTATCAGGGCAATCGGCGAGGGCAGCGAGGAATTCCCTCTCGCTGAAAGGAGCATTGTATTTTTCAGAACGACGCGTGTGGAATGAGAACGGCGTCCGCTCGGCTCGCTCCTTTAGAGAGCGAAAGGCGGGGGGATAAGATGCAGTCGCAGAGCTCTGAGCAAAGTGCGCGGCAAGCCGTTCAGCAATGGCGGCAGCGTCCGTGCAGAGAGCGCCGTCCAAGGAGAGCCCAGGGACACCCATAGGGGTCTGGTATCCATAAATCCGCCGGATCCGGGACCACACGAGCGAGGGGGAGACATGGGAACCCAAGGATGAGACATACCTCTCCCAGCACTCCTGCTTATGCCGTGCAATAAGACGACGGGCCAAGGCACGGAGCCTCTTAAAGGCGATGAGGGCCTCGAGAGACGGGTGCCGCCTATGACGCTGGAGAGCCCGCCGATGGTCGCGAATAGCCTCAGCAATCTCCGGCGACCACCAGGGTACAGCCTTCCTCCGAGGGAGGCCAGAAGAGCGGGGGATGGCAGCCTCGGCCGCCGAAATAATTGACGTGGTTAACACGCGGACCACCTCGTCAATGTCACCCTGTGGGGGAGACTCAATGGTTGCAGCGGAAGTAAAAGCCGCCCAGGCAGCCCTATGGAGAGCCCAGCGGGGCAGGCGCCCAGAAGAATGACACTGGGGCAGTGACAAATAGATGGGAAAATGGTCACTACCACACAGGTCAGGGTGCACCCTCCAGTGGAGGGATGGGACAAGTCCGGGGCTGCTAAGAGAGAGATCGATGGCCGAGAACAAGCCATGGGCCACACTGAAATGCGTGGGAGCACAGGTGTTCAAGAGGCTAAGGTCGAGCTGAGCCAACAAATGCTCCACGGCCCGACTGCGGTCATCAGAGACAGTCCCACCCCATAGAGGGTTGTGGGCATTGAAATCGCCCAGCAACAAGAAAGGTGGCGACAGTTGGGCTATCAGAGCAGCCTGGACATGCTGCGCGACAGCACCATCCGGTGGAAGGTAAATACTGCAGACGGTAATAGCCTGTGGCGTCCACACCCGAACAGCGACAGCCTCTAAAGCTGTTTGTAGAGGTACAAACTCGCTGTGAAGAGAGTTAAGGACGTATATGCAGACGCCACCAGACACCCTTTCATAAGCTGCCCGGTTCTTAAAATAACCCCGATAGCCACGGAGGGCGGGGGTTCGCATCGCTGGAAACCAAGTTTCCTGCAGAGCAATGCAAAGGAAAGGATGAAGGCTGATAAGTTGGCGGAGCTCGCTAGATGGTGGAAGAAACCGTAGCAGTTCCACTGGAGGATGGTGTTGTCCATGGCTGGGAAAGGCGTGACGGGACAGGGAAGGCAGATTACGCCACTGGGTCACCTGCTGCCTCCGATTGAGCACCTGCGCTAGTGCTATTCATGGCGTCTGAGGGACTGGCGAGATCGAGGTCCTCGGCGGACGCCAGAATCTCCACCTCGTCCTCAGACACAGAACTGGAAGGTTGCGGCGGGGTGGCTGCCACCGCGAGTTCCTTGGGCTTAGTGCTCTTCCTCTTTGATTTCTCACGCTGCTCCTTGGGTTTAACTGGCTGGGAGGGCTTCACCGATTCAGTCTCCGGGACTGAGGAGGATCGTGAAGCCCGTCGACCAGCTGATTGTGGGCACTTACGCCACTGTCGGTCATCAGCCTTCCCGCTGGTGGAAACCTGGGAAGGGAGGGACCCAAGGGACCCCTTGCGAGCGTGGGAAGCCGAAGAAGTTGGACACTTCGCCGGCTTAGAAGCGGGGACCGACGTCCCCGATGGGGGGGATGGTGTTGCTCCTGAGGTAGGTTGCACAGGAGCAACCCGGTGGGTATAGGCCCCCACTGGCAAGGGGGCAGGAGGAGTTGTACCACTCGTTGATCCGGCCGGAAGTCGCGAAACTGATGGGGCGAGCACAGGTGTTGTAGCAGCGGCGTAGGAAGATGTCATTCTCACTGGATGTAATCGGTCGTATTTCCTTTTGGCCTCAGTATAAGTCAGTCGGTCCAGGGTCTTATATTCCATGATTTTGCGCTCTTTCTAGAACACTCTGCAGTCTGGCGAGCAAGGTGAATGGTGCTCCCCGCAGTTGACGCAGATGGGAGGCGGGGCACATGGAGTATCGGGATGAGATGGGCGTCCGCAATCTCGACATGTGAGGCTGGAAGTGCAGCGGGAAGACATATGGCCGAACTTCCAGCACTTGAAGCACCGCATCGGGGGAGGGATATAGGGCTTGACGTCACATCAGTAGACCATCACCTTGACCTTTTCCGGTAACGTATCACCCTCGAAGGCCAAGAGGAAGGCACCGGTAGCAACCTGACTGTCCCTCGGACCCCGATGGACGTGCCGGACGAAATGAACACCTCTACGTTTTAAGTTGGCGCGCAGCTTGTCATCAGACTGCAAAAGGAGGTCCCTATGGAAAATAACACCCTGGACCATATTTAAACTCTTATGTGGTGTAATAGTAACGATAACATCCCCCAACTTGTCACAAGCAAGTAACCTGCGTGACTGGGCGGAGGATGCCGTTTGTATCAGTACTGACCCAGAGCGCATTTTAGACAAGCCCTCCACCTCCCCAAACTTGTCCTCTAAATGTTCGACGAAGAACTGAGGCTTTGTGGAGAGAAAAGACTCCCCATCAGCTCTCATGCAAACTAAGAATCGGGGCGAATAACTGTTACCTCCATCCTGAGACTTACGCTCTTCCCACGGCGTGGCCAGGGAGGGGAACGTTTTCGGATCGTACTTCTGAGCATTAAATTGAGCCCGAGAACGCTTAGAGACTGCTGGCGGCTGGCCGCCAGCGAGAGATGATGTACCACGCTTCATTGCGGGTCATCCGCCCTGATGTCACCTACTCCGACCAAGGGCCCTCCCTACGGGCGCCACCCAGCCACAGCAAAGGCCACCTGGCAGGATGGCCGTTGCCGGGAGTCCCGATACCCCAGTAGGATAGGCATCTACTCCTTGGCATACGTGGGGAGTTAACGGCACAGGAGTTCAGTAGAGCGATCCCTGTGTTGTCAGGGGGCTACAACCAAGAGGGTACATGGCGGCCCCACCACAACGGACTGGCTACCATGCTGGATCTTAGGTGCAAAAATGTCCAAGGTCGTCGTCACAGTTAAGAGAAACACTGCAGAGTGCAGCGTGGTAATCGCACCCAGGGACGTATCCTCGCCCAAGAGATCGAAAACGAGCGGGACACCATTGCAACGACGAGAAAGCCGGCCAAAGGTCTAATTGCACGACGGATACAGCGCACCATGTAAGGCGCCCTTCCCCAATTGGCTCGCTCTTTGGAATAATTTAGAGAGATGGAGGTCAAACCCGAGAGGGGACCATCACAGAAGGCAGAAACATGTGAGACTCCTTTTAGTCGCCTCTTACAACAGGCAGGAATACCGCGGGCCTATTCTAACCCCTGAACCCGCAGGGGGGTCATGATTTTATTATCTAGTTTGTATGACAATTTAGTGCTTTGCTTACGATTCAGCAGGTACGTGGTTAGAAGATTCATGGCTTGATCCCCAATACTATAAGATTTTAGCTTTTTAAGAAGTACCCTATGGTTAATCGTATCAAATGCTCTTGTCAGGTCCAAAAATATACCTGTAGCCTGCATTTTCTGGTCCAACAGACAGTAAACTTCATGGATGAACTGTGTAACTGCTGTGGTTGTACTTAGGTCTTTTTTGAAGCCATGCAGTTTATGTTTTGTGAAAAAGGCACTTAGCTGAGAAAGGATAATGCTTTCAAATATATTACTAAAAGTGGGAATTAATGATACTGGTCTATAGTTGCAGACATCTTCCTTACTTCCCTTTTTATACACTGGTTTCACTACACTCACTTTTAGAACTGTTGGACACATGTTTTCTCTAACGCTGCAATTAATCAGGTGAGTAAGAGGTTTAGAGATTTCTTTTAAGCACACTTTAGTAATAGCACTGGATACGCCATCCCATCCAGATGAAAATTTTCTCTTTAGCATGTATATTGCCCTGCGAACCTCCGGCTCATTCACTTCTACAAATTCGAAATTTGGTACACTGGATGAGATGGCATCGGTTCTCTACCTGTGAATCTGTAATATGGGTTGATTGTTCGCCAGAGATGTAGTAGTTATTAAAAATATTACATATAGTATCTGGGTTTTTTATAAATGTTATCATAATGTCTTATGCTGAGTGGTTCCATGTTCATCTTTTCGGTATTTGTCAATCAGCTTCTAAGATGCTTTGCTTATGTTGTCAGACTGTTCTATTGTTTTGCTGTTAATCTACTTCCTTAGGTTAACAATTTCAGTTTTTAAAGTTTGCTTGGCCCTAATGTGTTTTTCCTTGAAACCCTGCATAGTAGTAGCTTTATAAAGCTGGTTTAGATCATGTACTTGCTGCCTGAGCCTAATCAGATTTGGTGGGAGTTTTAGTCTACGATTACTTCCATTTTGACAGTGTTTAACTACCTTCTGGATTTCTCTAACTGGACAACTATATTCATAATGATGCAGTAGGGTTGAGTAGAATTCATTCCATTTCTCATCCGATCCTTTTACCTGGTACAGAGTCCCATTTCTCATTCGCTAGTTTGTCTTTAAGGGCATTAATACGAGGGCCGTTCAGAAAGTAACCTCCGGTTGATTTAAAAAAATACACCAAGTTAAATAAAAGTATTTTAATATATACATCTTACAACTACATCTTTGCACTATTTTTCTACATAGTCTCCATAGCGATTGAGGCACTTATCATATCTCTTCACAAGCTTTGAAATTCGTTCTGCATAAAAATCACCCGCTTGTGCCTGGAGCCAGCCTGTGACCACATCTTTGAGCTCTTCGTCGTCATCAAACCGCTGTGACCCGAGCCATTTCTTCAAATGCATGAAGAGGTGATAATCACTTGGCGCCAGGTCTGGGCTGTAAGGTGGATGGTTGATAACATCCCACTTGAAGGACTCAAGAAGGGCCGTTGTTCTGCGAGCAGAGTGAGGACGGGCGTTATCGTGCAAAAAAACGATACCGGAAGTCAGCATACCACGGCGTTTGTTCTGTATAGCCCGTCGTAACTTTTTTATTGTTTCACAGTACACGTCTTGATTAATGGTCGTACCACGTTCCATGAATTCAACCAACAACACCCCTTTGGCATCCCAAAACACCGTTGCCATCAGTTTTCTGGCAGAAAAATCTTGCGAGGCTTTTCTTGGTTTGGTAGGCGAATTTGAATGTGCCCACATCTTTGATTGTTCTTTTGTCTCAGGGTTCACGTACTTAATCCAGGTTTCGTCACGATTCTGTTTAACAATGGTTCTCCTTCGTCCTCATAACGTGACAGAAAGTCTAATGCAGAGGCCATTCTTTGAGTTTTGTGGTGGTCGGTAAGAATTTTAGGCACCCATCGTGCACAGAACTTACGGTAACCCAATCTTGCTGTCACTATCTCGTACAAGAGAGTCTTAGAAATCTGTGGAAAACCAGTAGACAACTCCGACATTGAGAAACGTCGATTGTCACGAACTTTTGCATCAACTGTCTGAACGAGTTCGTCAGTCACCAATGATGGTCTACCACTCCTCTCTTCATCATGAACGTTTTCTCGTCCACTTTTAAATAAACGTACCCATTCACGGACAACTCCTTCACTCATAACTCTTGGTCCGTACACGGCACAAAGCTCACGATGAATAGCTGCTGCAGAATATCCTTTGGCTGTAAAAAACCTTATGACAGCACGCACTTCACATTTGGCGGGGTTTTCTATTGCAGCACACATTTCAAACTGCCACAAAAACTAAACTAGCGCAGGTACGACGTTCACTCGACCACGGCTTGATGCCGACTGACCTGTTGAGTGCGTGAACACACAGATGGCGTCGCTACTCCCCCCACAACCCGCACTGTGACCAATCGGAGGTTACTTTCTGAACCGCCCTCGTATTTGAGGTATTCAGCATTCATTTCTGTAACATAATTCTTGTTATTTTAGGCATAACTGAATTTATGTATTCTATCACCTGACAGAAGTGGTCAGATAAAGAAAATCTAAGTTACTGTAATTTACCTTATCTATAACATCTCTGTAGATTATAGCATAATCTATTCTAGTGGAACATGTGTCCGTCACTCTGGTGTCAGAGTTCACTATATTTACAAGATTGTATAAGGTCAGTACAGCACTGAGTTTCAAGTTTACTGTACTTTTTGATGTATGTTAGTGGAGCAGACACATATATGGAATCACCCTAGCGAAGATATGGGCTGCAAATGGGGAAATACATTGAGATAAGCAACTGACAATGCACAGATTATTATTGCGCAGAGCCTGTGAATGAGTATCTTGAAAATGGTGAAAGTGGTCGAATGTTTGTGTGCTACTGTAATGAGAACCTACAGAAAGGGGTAGGAGGATGGTGAAACTACCACTAGGCACTAAATAGTTGGACATCCACAACTCTTCACAGAACATTGGGTTCAGTGAACTGCCTGCTCTTAAAGTAGGATATCTGGTGATTTGTGGCATCTCTGCCAAAAAAATGACAATGCTGGTACAAGCCCAAGTGTTTTGGAGCACACCATCCATCGTCCATTGTCGAGCAGGGAGCTCTGCAGCAGACCACCCCTATGTGTTTACACGTTGACCCAACAACATCGTGAAATATGGTTGCCTCGGGCACAAGACCATCGGGATTCGACCATCAGTCAATGGAAACATGTTAGCTCTTCAGGTGAATCACATTTTTGCTACACTAGGTCGATGCTCATCTCCACAAAAGTCATCATCAAGGTGAATGGCAGCTCAAAATGTGCAGTACACCACTGACGCAGGCTGGTGGGAGCAGTGTTATGCTATGGAAGACATTGTTCTGCTCTTGTATGGGACCTGTGGTAGTAATCAAAGGCACGCCGACAGCTGTGAACCACCTGCATCCCTTCATGCTTGATGTCTTCCCCAAAATATCATCTTTCAGCAGTATAATCGCTTGGGTCTTGGAGCCAGAACTGTGCTACAGTGGTCTGAGGTGAACTCATGTTGATGTGTTAGTGACCAAATTCATCTGGTGTAAATCCTATAGACCCCGTCTGGATCGCTATCAGGTGCAACACCGCGAACACAAATCAGCGGTTCGTTATTTACTTCACCTGCGTGTCAACATCTCATGCCCCGTACCTCCACAAACCTACCACCAAACTGATGTTTCCCTGATATGCAGAATCAGTCATGTATTTCATTCCAAAGACAGACAAACAAGCTGTTAAGGAGGTGGTCATGTTCTGGCTCATCAGTGTATTTGAGTGATGTCTGTTCTGTCAGACATGTATGGTAAAACAGACACCACTCAAATACAATTTTACACTTAATTTGTTATGATCACTTAAGGCATTCAGAGATTAATAATTTTTATTGATAAAATGTACATTCACATCTTTCATCATTAACATTTAGGGTACTATTATATCTACAGAGTGAGTGCTCAGACGTGCTTCCTCATGTCGTTTCTCTCTTCGATGTGCTTATTCTGTTGTTGTTGTTGTTCTTGTTGTCTTCAGTCCTGAGACTGGTTTTATGCATCTCTCCATGCTACTCTATCCTGTGCAAGCTGCTTCATCTCCCAGTACATACTGCAGCCTACATCCTACTGAATCTGCTTAGTGTATTCATCTCTTGGTCTCCCTCTACGATTTTTATGCTCCACGCTGCCCTCCAGTAATAATTTGGTGATCCCTTGATGCCTCAGAACATGTCCTACCAACCGATCCTTTCTTCTAGTCAAGTTGTGCCACAAACTCCTCTTCTCCCCAATTCTATTCAATACCCCCTCATTAGTTATGTGATCTACCCATCTAATCTTCAGCATTCTTCTGTAGCACCACATTTCGAAAGCTTCTATTCTCTTCTTGTCCGAATTATTTATCGTGCACATTTCACTTCCATACATGGCTACACTCCATAAAAATACTCTCAGAAATGACTTCCTGACACTTAAATCTATACTCGATGTTAACAAATTTCTCTTCTTCAGAAAAAGCTTTCCTTCCCATTGCCAGTCTACATTTTATATCCTCTCTACTTCGACCATCATCAGTTATTTTGCTTCCCAAATAGCAAAACTCCTTTACTACTTTATGTGTCTCACTCCCTAATCTAATTCCGTCAGCATCACCCAAGTTAACTCTACTACATTCCATTATCCTCGTTTTGCTTTTGTTGATGTTCACCTTATATCCTCCTTTCAAGATGTTGTCCATTCCGTTCAACTGCTCTTCCAAGTCCTTTGCTGTCTCTGACAGAATTACGTCATCGGCGAACCTTAAATTTTGTATTTCTTCTCCATTGCTTTTAATACCTACTCCAAATTTTTCTTTTGTTTCCTTTATTGCTTGCTCAATATACAGACTGAATAACATCGGGGAGATGCTAAAACCCTGTCTCACTCCCTTCCCAACCACTGCTTCCCTTTCATGTCCCCCGACTCTTATAACTGCCATTTGGTTTCTGTACAAATTTTAATTAGCCTTTCGCTCCCTTTATTTTATCCCTGCCACCTTCAGAATTTGAAAAAGAGTATTCCAGTCAACATTGTCAAAAGCTTTCTCTCAAGACTACAAATGCTAGAAAAGTAGGTTTGCCTTTTCTTAATATAGCTTCTAAGATAAGTCGTATGGTCAGTATAGCCTCACGTGTTCCATTATTTCTACGGAATCCAAACTGATCTTCCCCGAGGTTGGCTTCTACTAGTTTTTCCATTCGTCTGTAACTGATAATTCGCTAATTTTCACATCTGTCAACACCTGCTTTCTTTGGGATTGGAATTATTATATTCTTCTTGATGTCTGAGGGTATTTCGCCTGTCTCATACATTTTGCTCACCAGATGATAGAGTTGTGTCAGGTCTGGCTCTCCCAAGGCTGTCAGTAGTTCTAATGGAATGTTGTCTACTCCAGGGGCCTTATTTCGACTCAGGTCCTTCAGTGCTCTGTCAAACTCTTCGCGCAGTATCATCTCTCCAATTTCATCTTCATCTACATCCTCTTGCTTTTCTATAATATTGTCCTCAAGAACATCGTCCTTGTATAGACCCTTTATATACTCCTTCCACCTTTCTGCTTTCCCTTCTTTGCTTAGAACTGGGTTTCCATCTGAGCTCTTGATATTCATACAAGTGGTTCTCTTTTCTCCAAAGGTCTCTTTAATTTTCCTGTAGGCAGTATCTATCTTACCCCTAGTGAGATATGCTTCTACATCCTTACATTTGTCCTCTAGCCATGCCTGCTTAGCCATTTTGCACTTCCTGTTGATCTAATTTTTGAGACATTTGTGTTTCTTTTTGCCTGCTTCATTTACTGCATTTTTATATTTTCTCCTTTCATCAATTAAATTCAATATTTCTTCTGTCACCCAAGGATTTCTACTAGCCCTCTTCCTTTTACCTACTTGATCCTCTGCGACCTTCACTACTTTATCCCTCAAAGCTACCCATTCCTCTTCTACTGTATTTCTTTCCCCCATTCTTGTCAATTGTTTTCTTACACTCTCCCTGAAACTCTGTACAACCTCTGGTTTAGTCAGTTTATCCAGATCCCATCTCCTTAAATTCCCACCTTTTTGCAGTTTCTTCAGTTTTAATCTACAGTTCATAACCAACAGATTGTGGTCAGAGTCCACATCTGCCCCTGGAAATGTCTTATAATTTAAAACCTGGTTCTTAAATCTCCATCTTACCATTATATAATCTATCTGAAACCTATCAGTATCTCCAGGCTTCTTCCATGTATACAACCTTCTTTCATGATTCTTGAATCAAGTGTTAGCTATGATTAAATTATGCTCTGTGCAAAATTCTACCAGGCGGCTTCCTCTTTCACTTCTTCCCCCCAATCCATATTCACCTGCTATGTTTCCTTCTCTCCCTTTTACTACTATCGAATTCCAGTCACCCATGACTTAAATTTTCGTCTCCCTTCACTATCTGAATAATTTCTTTTATCTCAGCATACATTTCATCAATCTCTTCATCATCTGCAGAACTAGTTGGCTTATAAACTTGTACTACTGAGGTAGGTGTGGGTGTGGTAGGCATGGGTGTGGTAGGCGTGGGCTTCGTATCTATCTTGGCCACAATAATGTGTTCACTATGCTGTTTGTAGTAGCTTACCCACACTCCTATTTTTTTATTCGTTATTAAACCTACTCCTGCATTACCCCTATTTGATTTTGTATTTATAATCCTGTTTTCACCTGACCAAAAGTCTTGTTCCTCCTGCCACCAAACTTCGCTAATTCCCGCTATATCTAACTTTAACCTATCCATTTCCCTTTTTAAATTTTCTAACCTACCTGCCCAATTAAGGGATCTGACATTCCACGCTCCGATCCATAGAACGCTAGTTTTCTTACCACAGTTTTCTTTCCTCTTATTCTGTATATTTAGTAATTCGAATTTTACTTATGTGGCAGCTGTCAAATAATTTTCAGCCTCTGAGTTTGTATCATGGCAGCACCCTAACACCATCTGCCAGCCAGAAACAGACACCTATCCAGGTAAAACCAGTCCCAGTAACCCTTCAGACTGTCTGCCATCCATATGACAGCCACGTTACTTCATGGCCCTCGTATACCACCAATAGCAGAGGTCATGTGTCAGCTGCTCAGCAAACAGAGAGCTGCACACACTACATCGTCACAAGTTATGCTAAAACTGTGTTGACACTTGCACCAATCAGCATAGCGTCACTTGTCGAACAGCATGTGAGAAGCCGCACCTATCTGTCATCTCCCAATAGCGGAGACCTAGGCAGGTGTGATAAGTCAGATTGTTGATACTGGTTGCAGCTTAAGAGACAAGGATGGGTGGAGAGCAACAGGAATGGAAACCAGCATCACACCACTGATTATCGAAACAGACGGTGATGATGGCTATGATGACGATGACGACGACAACAACATATAATGAAGGCTTTCATTACTAGTTGTCTTAGATGCTGGCAAATCTTCCAAGTTAAGTGTTTCTGTGATTAATATAAAGCTTTCAGGTTTCCAGCAGAGTGAGTTTGTTGATACATTGTTTACATTTCCTTAACAGTCCAATTGTGCACTTCTTAAAACTTGTGAAACCCCTCTGCCTCTACTGGGTGCTGATGATTTGGATACTGTGCACCCAAAAATCCTGTCACTTGTAGTGATAAACACCACTCTATGGAAGTGATGCAGTTTCCTACAACTTCTTACTGACAAATAATACTCGCTATAAAAGTAGTTTATATAGTAAAAAAATTATCAACAATATAAGAAGGAAAAGACAGATTGTTACTCACCCTAAAGATGGCATGTTGAGTTGCAGGCAGGCACAATGAAATGACACTTACACATTTAGCTTTTGGCCAAAGCCTTCTTCAGAAAAGGAAGCACATACATTCCATTACACAAGCAAGCACAGCTCACGCATTCTGGTCTGAACTGCCAGACATGGTGGTCATGTATGCGTGAGGTGTGCTTGCTCCTGTGAATGAATGTGTGTGTTTTATTTTCTGAAGAAGGCGTTGGTGAAAAACTAAAAGTGTAGCTGTCTTTTCGTTGTGCATGACTGCAAATCAATGTGTCATCTTTACAGTGAGTAGCAATGTATCTTTTCCTTATATTGTTATGAAACAATATGTCTAATATTAATCTTCATCTCCAAGGGCACTACAGCTGCATATTTATTAAATGAATGTGCCATTTTATTGGCATTCCGACTATGGCCAATAAAGCCTAATGCAGCAATTTCATTTGTATTTCCCAACCAACAGGTAAGATTATTCATATTGTATATACACTGAATTAAATATTAAATTTCCAAGCTCCTCATTATGGTAAATCCTTTACAAGTTTTATTTTTTTAATTTACTTTATTGGTTCTTTTTTCTTTGTGGAAAGTCTGATTACTTTACAAATGAGTTAAGGTGTTAAATATTTGATGTTAAACATGTAAGTGACAAAAATTTGGAATAGGTTTGAAATTATGCTTTAAGTTTGTCAGAAGTCACTAAGTCTTCTCATTGTGAAACACTCTGATATAGTTGGTTAACTTGCACTCCATTTTAAGTAAACGTTTCTCTGAATCTCACTGTTTGTGCTGTTATATCTCCTGAACTAGGTGTCATACAATGATACAATTTTGCAGGTACATTCAGTGGTATATATGAATATTGTCTGCAACATGTATTGCAAACAGAGTCAGTAGTAAAGAAGTAATAAATTAAAACATCATGTCTGATGCCGAAATTTTACAAAGTGATCAACTTTTTTTTAAATTTCAATATTTTGTGGCAGGCGTCAGTGAAAAAAAGTTTCATTAAGGTTTGAAATTATGTTTAAAGCTTGTTGGCAGTCACTAGGTACTCCCATTCTCAAATACTGGATGATTAAAATCTAGGTAACGTGCACACTGTCAGTAACAATGCCTCAAGACAAACTCTCTATTGCTAACTGTAATGCCTTATCATATTAAACTTTTAACGTAAGATTATACCTTTCACTGAGTAGATTACTACACCATTTTAAATTTGGTTAATCTGAAAATAAAATGTTTTGTTGCCCCTGGAAGTAGTTAGATAGGCATCCTGAAACTGGTACCAGGTTCTGGGATAGTCACTTAGTAATTAGGCATGGTGAGGTTGTGAACGTCACTCTTCTCAAATTCTGAATTGTTGCTTCGTGAAATAGTATTTGGCAAACCATAAAGTTATTCTTAACATGGACCTCATCTCTGCAGCCATTCTTGTGCTGGAATCTGGAAGCTTTAATCAATTCTCACTTTCTACTAAATAATAGAAAATGTTTCTTCCAATAACAGTTACATTATGCTCTTTGTTACAATTGATGGTATATGTAACACCACATCTACAATGAATGTTCATACATTCAATTTGATGTTACATAAACCCAATCTGACCTACCAAAAGACAGTTCTGTACAAATCTGCTGGATAGAACAAATTATCACATCTCCTCCGTGATGTCAGCACCATTGTCAAGGCATCCCCTTTATTCAATGGTGCACATCACTTCTCTAAGCTAGGTTGCCATAGTACAAAATAACTGCCGAGCCAGTAGGTAGCACAAGGCATAGCAAACTTGCCATCATCATCCTGCCTTGAAGATGTGCAGCATCCATCTGGGTCAGTGTACATGCACAAACAGTAACAAACTTACAAACTGGTTGTGATTCTAAACTAATTATCTAAATAAAAAAATAATTTCACTGTGGCAATCATTATTTGTCAGCTAGGTAGACATTGGGTAACAAATTGCCTTACCAAAAATTATGCACTCTCAGGTTTATTCTTTCATCAAAGTCATATTTTTGCATGTTTCCCACCTTACATGCACCAATTAACTGTTGAAATATCAAGAACTGTTAAATTTGTAAACCAGAACTAATGTGAACACAAAATGTAGTGCTCTCTCATTTTTATACACATGGCACCTTCTGTATGTTGCCGTCCTTTCATTAATTTACTTTCACATAATTGTGTTCCCCTTTTCATAAAAGAAATATAGTGTCTTTTTCTACAGAGTTAATTGCCGGATAATGGCTTAAAAAGCTGAAACTGATTGTGAAACGAAATAAAAGTTTAATTATAACAGCCCAAGAGAAAAACGTTACATTTGTGTGTCAGTTTTATTTTACAGTCCATGTGAAGAGCTACACTGAGTGGTGATGTGCATAATCAATACAGGACGGCAGACATAGCGACTTAGCGAGAGGAAACACCTGCTCGGATGCAGTTACAAGAAACCTGTGGATGCCCATCCTGCCCTGAGGATGCGCCGACTTCCCAAGAAATTTTAATTCAACAATAATGCTGCAGAAAGTTAGAGGGATTTTTCTAGAATGAGAATGATCTTGTAACCAAGTATTAATGTGCCCGATTAGTTTGAACTGTCAATCTATTTGAAGCACTGGGAAACACATTAAATGCCAACTTACAGCTGGTGTGGAAAGTTTCTTCCTGAAATGCTGTGTAGAAGAAATTATTTTTTTGTAACTTAAAGTAGTGATTATGGCTTTGGTGATGGTGTCCAGAAAATCAATGTGGGAACTGCACAGTCAAACCATTAGCTGTTATGTTACCTTCTATATTGGTATGACTACCGACAAGTTATCAGTTAAGATCTAGTACCTCCCGCCGCGGAAGTCGAACACGCGCCAGAACAAATGGACGTGGTCAGCCCATGGAGGGCTCCGCGTCTGCGGCGGCTCTTCCGCGCAGCGGCTCTTGCGTAGTGGGGGCGCCACCGCTACACCACGTGCAGACCGCGGCCAATAGCGGCTCCCTCCGGTTTCGTATATAGGAACCCGCTCTGCCCTAGTCCAGGCAGTCTGGTACTCGCTCTGGATTGCGTCTCTATCTCGGCGGTACTGCGTTCTGGTCGTTGCTCGTTGTTGACATTTGCCTGGATCTGGTTCCGAGTGGATTTACTGTTGGTGTTTGGTGTTGTGGTTTCTACAAGCCTCCGTTGTTTATCTCTTCCTTGTTGTGTCGGTCGTTGTCGGTTGTCGTTGGTCTGTCGTCCGACTCTTCCATGTGTTTACCCGATGGTGCGTGCTCCACTGCCGGCGGCTTCCCCGCCTGGCGGCTCCAATCCCCTGCCCAAGGCGTTCCCATGGTTGGTTTTGGTACTACATAAGATAAATGCGCACAGACAGAGGATGCATGCTGGCAACACAAAATAAATATCCCATTGCAGAGCATGTTCTAAAACATGACAGTTGTGACATAGGTACCCGTTTCAGAACAGGTGCCGACACCATTTCTCTGAACTACCCAGGTCGGAATTGGCACTACAACACGTTCTTCATTCTTTCCACCCACCTGGCTCTAATTTCTGTTAATTTCTTCCGTCAAAACCTTTCCTTTCAGTAATTATTCCTTCCTTTTTTCCCATTTAGTTTTCTATATCTCTTATTTTCTGACCTGCCTATTTTTCCCTAGCCCCCACCTCGAATGTCTACCACTTGGAATGCACTTAACTTTGTGGTCTTAATTAACTCATGCAAGATGTTTTATCAGTAATCTCTGCCTTGTTTATTTCCCTGTCTTACACCTTTAAGCTCCGAGATTTTCAAATATCACCTAGCGCAGTCCCCAACGGTCAGTATTTCCTTCCCATCCCATCTTACCAGTAGACATTCAAGGTGAGGGACAGGGAAAAATAGACATGTCAGAATATAAAAGACATAGGAAAACTAAATGGGAACAAAGAAAGAAATAACTACTGAAAGGAAAGGTTGTGACAGAATAAATTAATAGAAATTAGGGTCAGGTGACTGGAAAGAATGAAGAACAAGTTGTACTGCCAATTCCAACCTGTGTAGTTCTGAGGAATGGTGTCAGGAGAGTATCTAGAGGGGATGCCACGTGTTGTGAAACAGGCAACTATGTTACAACTGTCATGTTTTAGAACATGCTCTGCAACAGGATACTTATTGTGTGTTGCCAGAATACATCCTCTGTCTGTGCCCATTTATCCTAACTAATAATTATGCTACCAGCTGGGATGGGAAGGAAAGGCTGACTGTTGGGGATTGAACCAGGCAAGACTTGAAAATCTAGGAACTTAAAGGTGGAAATAGGGAACTCAACAATACAGAGATTGCCTGGCAGATTAAAACTGTGTGCCCGACCGAGGCTCGAACTTGGGACCTTTGCGTTTCGTGGGCAAGTGCTCTACCATCTGAGCAACCGAAGCACGACTCACGCCCGGTCCTCACAGCTTTACTTCTGCCAGTATCTCGTCTCCTACCTTCCAAACTTTACAGCAGCTCTCTTGTGAGGAGAGCTTCTGTAAAGCTCCTAGATTTAACACACTGTACGGATATGAAATGGAATGGAATGATCACATAGGCTCAGTCATGGGTAAAACACGTGGTAGACTTTGGTTTATCGATCGAATACTGGGCAAATGCAATCAGTCAACAGAGAATGTCGCTTACAGATCACTCGTGTGATCCATCCTACACTATTGCTCGAGTGTGAGAGTCTCGTACAAAACACGACTAACGTGATATCGAACATATACAGAGAAGGGTAACACAAATGGTCACAGGCTTGTTTAAGCTGTGGGAGAGTGTCACAGAGATGCTTAAGTAACTGAACTGACATAACTTGAACTGTTCCGAGAAAGCCTCTTAACAAAGTTTTGAGAGCTGGCTTTAAATGACAACACCAGGAACATATGACAACCTTCTACATATCACTCAGATGGGGATTTGAGGATAAAATAAGACTAATTTCAGCATGCAAAGAGTCATTTGAACGATCTTTTTCCCATGTATGAGTGGGTCAATTCCAACAGTGACTCAGTGATATTATAATCATAGGGTACAATGTTTTTTCATATACGCGAAGTGCACAATTTTACATTTCTGAACATATAAAGCAAGTTGCCAAACTTTGCACTACTTTGAACAGGAAGGAATTCTAACAACTGGTACAATGGGACGTACTCTCTTCTATGCACTTCACAGTGATTTGCAGAATATGAAAGCAGATACTGAAGTCCTGGCAGGGCTGTATTTATGCATACAATATCTAAGCCACAGCTTAGGTGCTCATGGCACAAAAATTTAAAATACAAGAAAGGTGTCCACTTTCATACCATGGTGTGGGGCTTCTTACAATCATAAAAGATGTAGATGTCATTATTTTGTATGGAATTTTCAGCTGTATTTATTAACAGACAGCTGAGAGGAATTAAGTCGGCATACACCTTTCAAATCCAGCAATTCCTCACATCAAATTCCTACTGGTGCTCGGTCAGACAGGTGGCTCTTCACCTAGTACAGATTATAAAGGTTCTGAGGCTGAGGAAAACCTTTCTGAGATAATGATATATTGTGAGAAATGTGAAAGATGTCTTAAGATCCACAGTGTCCGATGGCTTATCGAATCGTGACATTGCAGCGAGGTCATACGACCACCGTCAGCATTTTAGAGGGAAATTCAAAAGTCGAGTAAAAAATGCTTCTGTTTAAAACATGAGCATATTTTTATACAAATAATTTTGGCATAACCATTGTTCCACTGCCTATTGGACATAATTTCAAAAATTTATCAACATCACTATTACACCCGTTATGAAGAAATTTGAAGTAGTACGAAGTACAGGTGAAAGCCAACTGGCTGTAAGGATTATTTCAGAGTTTGGTTTCAAAGCTGATGGCCTGGGAATGTATTTTATTTGAATTAGACCTAAGTAAAATATACAAAGGCTACTAGCAAAGTTTTGCAATACGACACAACAGTAAGTCACCGGAGGCCGATTGTTGCTGTGTTCTGAGGATACTCCATACTTGCATTGTAGCCATTGTGCTAAGTCTGTGGGTGCAGTCTATGGCAACGTGGCCATGAATTGAGATTTGTGCAGTTTTGTGTACAACTTCATGTGTGGTTTAAACATAGACCAGTGCTCTGATGCAATGACTCTTGCACTCAGTGATGTGCCTCCACATCGTACAACTATATTCTTGCTACAGAAAATTCCACAGAGGAAATTTCACTCTGGAGGATGCTGAGAGAACAGAAAGGCCACACCCATCAATTGTGGAGGAAAACATTGATGCTATGAGGAAAATGTTAGATGAAGACAGGCAAGTGACATATAAGCAGATAGAGGCTAGCTTAGGCTAAATGCACCAGCAATTTGTTCGATTCTGCATGATCATTTGCAAGTAAAGAAACTTTGTTGTCTGTGGGTGCTGCATAGACCGACAGAAGAGCAGATGACATTATGTGTGACTTGGCGCCAGAAGATGTTAAAAAAGTTTTCTAAGATTCCAGAATGTGAATAACACCGTGACAGGTAACAAGACTTGGCTGTACTATTATGACATGCCGACTAAGATCAAAACAAAGTTTGGGTCTTTAAGATGACAACCCATGGCTGTCAGAAAAATCAGAAAATCCTGATTGTAAACAAGAAAATGGTAGGTTTTTTTTTTTTTCAAATCAAGTGGAATTGTGGAGTGTGTTGTTTTGGATACAAAGAAGACAGTCAGAGCTAAGTGGTACACTGAGCAGTGCCCGCCCAAAGTCATCCAGTCTTTGAAGAACCTGTGACCGAAGTCTAGAATGAACACTCAGTTCCTCCATCACGACAATGCTCCAGCTTGCCACACCAGAGTATGCGCCGAATGAATGAAACTTGTTGAGCACCCTCCTTACAGTCCAGACCTTGCTCCTTCTGACTTTGCACTGCTCCCGCATGTGAAAATGAAGCTGAAAGGAGTGCAGTTTTCAAGTGATGAGGACCTCCTAAGGGCTTGGGACAACATGTGTGCCTTACTCCCTACAGAAACTTTGGAGAACAGATTTAGGGATTGGTTTCAGAGGATGGAGAGATATATTCAATGTCGCGGAAATTACTTCAAGAGAGAGGGGGAGAGAGGGGGGGGGGGGGAGAGAGAGAGAGAGAGAGAGAGAGAGAGAGAGAGAGAGAGAGAGAGAGAGAGAGAGAGGGAGGGAGAGGGAGGGGGGGCATTGGCGGGACAGGTGTGTGCAGGGCTGGAGTGGGAGTAAGGAACTAGCAAACATTGACATGGCTGTGTGTGGGTGAGCTACCTGTGTGTGAATGTGTGTTTTGTTTTTTTGAAGGACTTAGATCAATAGCTAATAATGACTTTTTTTACAAAATGTTGCTGTTCACAGCACCGTTAATAAATCATGTTGACTACTTAATGATTTCAATTTTTCATTTTTTAATTCCATGAACTCATTAAATTTAAAATTTTGGACAAGTAAATAATGAACTTTTAATTTGAAAATTTCTCTAAAATGATATTTTTGCAGCTGAATTGTCCCAAGATTTTTCCCTGTAGTGCCTGCACTACCAAGTTCAGCTTAGCAGTCTACTAATGGTAAATACGTAGGGAAATTTCATGACATAGCGCACATAACAACAAAATTATTCAGATGGTATATTTCCAAGACAAGCACAGAGGCAAAGCTTAGAGGAAAATGAAACAGAAAGCTACTAAATTTTCCATTCTAAGAAGGCAGAGGCAAGGAAAGACAGAGGAATGAAGGAAGGAAGGCGTATAGGCGAAAAGAAGAGGGAGGGGTGGGAGAGGGGGGGGGGGGGGGAGACTATTTACATTAAGGCAACAAGCCCTCAGAAATCAATGAGCCTTGTCTCTTGCCTTAAACTGTTTGACTTGCCTAAGCACCACAATGGGAAAATCTGTCTTATTATCCTTTCTGAATGGTTTTTACTATTCTGTCAGTCTTTTGACTTTCTTCCTTTTTACATAAACAGTAGACAAATTTAAAAGCCGACAATTTCTGTCCTTTTATTTTGCAAATTTGGAGTTCTCTTTCAGAATGTATTGGTCTGATCTGTGCATTTTCTGCTATGTAACTACCTTTCTTTAATTTTTTCCTGATTTTCAAATAACGAGAGAAACAGATAATAGCATCTATCTAATCATAGAATAAAAGCAGACATGATACTTGGCAAATACCTTGAGAATATTTCGCATATCCTTTCACACCTTCAAACACCATTGATGTCCTCTCAATTGTTTCAGATATCACCTTTGATAATTCATTCTGCAAAGAAAGATACATGTTTTTATAAGAAGGCAAATTAGCATGGATGATAATTACATCTTAAAATACAAGAACACATTTTCAGTTTTGTTGTCATATTCAGGCCTTTTAAGTTAATTAACGATGGCATAAGCTACTAATACAAGCTTCCTACAACTGATGAAGTACATCTAACATTGCTATTGAGAGAAAGAAGTTAGGCAGCAGATGAATCAGGAATTGGATGCTATGCTGTAGTTAGATTAAAATAACTTTCTGACTGTGATTTCAGTGAGTTTGGGGAGGGGGGTAGGGTCTAGAGGTCAGTCAACCTTAAGTTGTGTCTCAAGTGCCACCATCCCCCCTCCCCTTGTGATAAAACTATTTAACTTCTACAACTGCATCCACCCTATGAAAACCACTATGAAGTGCATGGCAGAGGACACATCTAAATGTACCAGTTATAGGCCTCCTTCCCATTCCATTCACAGATGGAGCACGAAAAGATTGTTTAAACATTTCTGTGTGTGCTATAATTACTCTAATCTTGTCCTCATGAACACTACATAAGCGATATGTTGGGGTTGTACAATGTTCCTAAATTCATCACTTGAAGTTGATTCTCGAAACTTTGTAAGCAGGCTTTCTTGGGATATTCTGTGGCTATCTTCAAGTGTCTCTCAGTTCTGTTTATTCAGCACCTCTGTGATGCTCTCCTGTGGGTCGGACAAGCTTATGAACATCTGTGCTGAATTCCTCTGTATGCATCCAATATTCTCTGTTAGTCCTATCTGATAAGAGTCCACTACATTTGAGAAACTTTCCGGGATGGGTCAAAAGAGTGTTTTGTAGGCAATCTGCTTTGTAAATTGATCGCACTTTCCTATTACTTGACAAAGGAACCAAAGTCTGCTGCCAGCTTTGTGTGTGACTGAGAATGTGTGATTGTTCCCTTTCACATACAGTACTACCATTCTGTGAGTTTAAAAGTGAGCAGTTTTAAATTTCTGTACACTTAAGGCATGTAGCCACAATCTGCACTAATTTGAAATCACTTCAAGATCAGTCTGAACAGCTGTGCAGTATTTCATTGTAGATAACTGCATTGGATGCAAAAAGCCTGAGGTACACCACTGCCGAGACTGCTAAGCACAGTGACTGCAGAGGGGTCACAGCTACCACCCACGTCTCACGGCAAATGTGGACTGGCAACGGACGGCTTCCTCCGTACCTTTGACACACTGCAGCTTTTTGGACACAAGCTCCTCTCCTCAATTCATTCCTCAATACTCAATCTAAAATCCCTCAAAGTTTCTCAGTTTAGGTATGCCCTGAATAGTGGAAAATTGAAAGGTTGTGAATACTAATGTTAATTGGAATTTACATCTCCGAGTCCATATACTGTGGTAAATTATACACGAGCCAGTCACATTAATGTGACCACCTGTCAATAGCCTGAATAACCACCTTTCACTGCGTGGACTGCTGCGAGACATGCAGGAAGAGGGTCAATTAGGTTCTGGGAGTTATTGATAGGGATGTGGAGCCATGCTGACTCCAGTGGTGTGGCAAACTGTGCTAGGTTTCTCGGCTGAGGATTCACGGCGCAAACAGCCAGACCAAGATGGTCCTATGGACTCTCAATTGGGTGTAAATCTGAGTAGTTTGGTGGCTAGGGGAGTATGGTAAACTCATACTTGTGCTCTTCGAAACACTCATGTACCCTGATAGCTGTATGACACGTTCATTGTCCTGATGGTAGATACCACTGTACCAAGGGAAAACAAATTACATGTAGGGGTGGATATGGTCTTCAAGGATAGTAACATGCTTGTGTTGATCTACCGTGCCTTCCAGGACGACAAGATCATCCACGGAATGTCACAGAAACATTCCCCAGAACATAATACTCTGTCCTTGTTTGCTTTCAGATGTTTCACCCCTTACAGTCCAGAGTAAGATAAAATGCAATTCACCTGAAAAGGCTGTCCACCGCCATTCAGTGGATGTCCAGTTCGGCACTGGCATGGAGATTCCAGACTTTATTACTGACAAACAGCAGCCACCGCGGGTGCACGAACCAGGCACCTACTACTCAGGCCCACACTCAGCCATGTTCACTGAACAGTCATTGAGGAGACACTGTTGGTAGCACCTTGGTTTATATGGGCAGTCAATTGCTCAAGTTGCGGATCTATTCACCCATACACATCTCCACAGCCGTCATTCACCACTGTCGTCTATGGCCTGTGATGCACCACAGTTGCCTTGCTGCCGATTTTGGATGGTGCCATTTTGCCACGCATAGTATAAAAAAACCACAATGCCACTCAAACAGTTACAAACTTGATCACACACGTGTTTGTACAGTCTTCTTTAGAGATGAGCTACACTTCCCCAGAGATCTCTCTATACACACAAGTCAGTAGCCACCTTAGCTGCATCTGACTTCACACGTCCATTCCATTTCACATCACTTGCAATGTTATAACTAGACACTTAATCTACGTGAGTGTGTCAAGCCACACATCATTAATACTGTTTTTTAATATCACAGTACAGTGTTGCTACTCATCTGCATTAATTTACATTTTGCCACATTCAGACTAGCTCCACACAGGGTCAACTTTGTAGTGCTGCTCAGTAGTTCGAGAGCAGTGCTTCCAATGACACTGGCGGTCCAACCAAGTGCGAGTGGCACTCCAAACACACCTTAATGGTACATTTGCAGCACGTTAGTGGCGCTGCAAACTCTGATCCAATTGTATAAAATTGTGACTAATAAGTGAAGGATATTTCATTAAATGTTCAACAAGTTTTGCCACAAATTACAATAGAAACTTGCTACCTTCTTCATTATTTTGTTGGGAACAGAGATGGATGTAAGTTTGAGGACACACTTTATGTTACTGGACTGAAGGATGAGATGCCAGTACACAGCTATCTATATGGAAATATTGCTATATGCATCCGAACAGCATTTGCTGATTACTTCACGAATAAAAGGACACGGAACTGACAAACATACTTCGAATTTGAAATCGAGATAATTATGCAGCTGAGCTTGTTTGCTTAAAATACAACTTTGCACATACTGAATTTGCATAGCATTGTAGCTACTACAATATTTGCTGTGTTATTGTTATTTGCTGGAAATAAACATTATTTTTCTTACAGATTATGTTTTCCTCTGTTGCGGGCAAGCTAGTGAAATTTGTTTCGAATTTCCCAATTATGGACTACCACATATTATTCTTTGCTATCTTATTGCTGTAATCGTCATGTTTCAGATCTCATATGGCAGGCCACTTTTCAGTCCCGATGGTAAAATTTCTGTACTGATGTCTGGTTGCACGTTCCTGTATCTGACGCCATTGTCTATGACAGTACAAACCTACCATTTCCTCTTAGCTGCAGCTATTGCACCCTTGCATTAGCAGTGCTGCATTCCTGTGCTTGAAACATTAGTGAGGCTGTGGAGCAGCCTGAATACTACCATTATGTTCATCACATAGTCACGAGCGGAGCCACTTTCTGCAGTCACCATTTGTGGTGAAGCAGATCACTGAGATGGCCAGCAGCGACACCATTCAATTGCTGTCACTGCATCTGAAACTGCCCACATATCTGCAGCAGACACCACAGGCATTGCTGCTTAGTGGCTATGTATGAAGCGGTCCTTAGGCCGAGCTGACATTCTTGACACCAAGCGGAAGTTCTGTCCAAGTAATCCTGAAGCCTCCTACAATCCCTTGAAGATGACACTTTCTCGTAAACTTCACAGTTGTCAGCAACTGTTACCGATTGCTGCTCACACTACCAGTCACACTGTCCGTGTACACAGAGAACAAAAGCAATCCTACCACACTTCCCTGGAGCACTCCTAGTGATACCCTTGTCTCTGATGAACACTTGCTGTACAGGACAATGTGCTGTGTTCAACTACTTAAGAAGTCTTTTGGTCACTCACATTTCTGACATATGCTCAGACCTTCATTACCTATCTTTAGTGTGGCACTAAGTGGCACTAAGTAAAACACTTTCTCGAAATCTGGGAATATGGATTCTGCCTCTTGCCCTTCACCCACTGTTCGTAGGGTATCATATGAATAAGTTGGTGTTTCCCCCCCATGAATGTTGTTTTATAAATTGGTGCTGATTTGTGGACAGAAGCTTCTCTCTCTTATGAAAGTTTATTATTTGAACTTAGCATATGCTCAAAGAATTTTGCTGCAAAACCAACATTAATTCTGCGCATCTATTTTTTATCCTTCTTATATAAAGGAGTCCCTCTCACTTTTTCCAGTTGCTTGGGACTTTGCACTGTGCAAGAGATTCATGATAAATGCAGGCTCAGAAATGAGCTAATGGTGAAGAGTGCACACCATAAAATCAAACTGAAATTCCATCGGACTTGGCAATTTATTTTTTTCAACTTTTCAGTTGCTTCTCAATGCCAAGGGATGCCTATTCTATGTCTACCATATGCAACAGTCAAATGACGGTAAACCTGTATGATCCTCCTATGTGAATGATTTTTAAACATGAGACAAAAGTGCAGCTTTCCTTTTTCTGTCTTCTATTATCACACCACACTGGTTGATGAGCGACTGAGCAGAAGCCTTCGACCTGCTTAGTGATTTTTACATAAGACTACAATTTTCTACGCTCCTCACAAGATCTTCCACTATGTTTACTGCAATCTCGCGACTGGTCACATAAACTTGAACAAAGCACTGCAATAGTGCTAGCTTTTAGGAGAGTTTCCTTTATCTGGAGATAATAGCAGAAAAAAGGAAGAAGATTGTTGTCGTTGATCATTGCATGAACCCACTGAAGCAGCCTTTCCCTACAAATTATGTTACTGCAGTAGGGTATCATGGAAACAGTTTTCTGAGAAAGTGTGATTATGTCAGTTTTAGGAGTACAAGATTGCCTGGAAAGAAGACACCCATCTTTGTCAAAAATATCTAACACAATACTGTCTCAAGTTAAAAAGGATACTGGATGAGAGAGGAAAAAAACACTAAATGTTACCTTTTAAGTAATTAAAATTATCTATAATTGAAAATAAATGTATAAAAACAAGGAATAAAAATATGAACAACCGTATGCATGACATAATGCACACTCAAGCACAAGTGAATAAGTAAGTAAGTAAGTTAGTAAATTAGTTAGTTACTTCCTGTTCCATGAATCATTTTGCATGATAAATCATCATGATGTGGAACAAGTTGTGGTGTCACCGCCAGACACCACACTTGCTAGGTGGTAGCTTTTAAATCGGCCGCGGTCCGCTAGTATACGTCGGATCCGCGTGTCGCCACTGTCAGTAATTGCAGACCGAGCGCCGCCACACGGCAGGTCTAGAGAGACTTACTAGCACTCGCCCCAGTTGTACAGCCGACGTTGCTAGGAAAGGTTCACTGAGAATTACGCTCTCATTTGCCGAGACGATAGTTAGCATAGCCTTCAGCTAAGTCAATTGCTACGACCTAGCAAGGCGCCATTTATCCTTTGCTATGTATCTAATGAAGCATGTACAGTAACAAGACCAATGTTCACCAATTGTGGATTAAAGTTAAGTATTCCAGTAGCTACGTACTTTTCTTTATAGCATTCATTACGTATCCTGTTTCAGACCTCACGCCAGCCTGCGTGAGTTAAACGCGTGCCTTTCGGTTACCCGTCACTGTGGATTGGCTGTCTTGCCAGTCCACAACACAAGTCATTTTATATTCAAATTGCAAATTAATTTGTGCATTTATTTGAAATGAAAAAAAGATATACAGATTGAATTAACAATTCCTACCTTTCACCTTTTATACACTACAAACACAGAAATTCTTCAATGGAATAGAAGGAGTTGTCAAGAAGAAACATTTTCAATTTATTTTAAAATTTTACCTTGCTGTCAGACATTTTATATCACTGGGAAAGTGGTCAAAAATGTTTGTTGCATCGCTGTGCACCCCTTTCTGTGCTAAAGACAACCTTAATGTTGAGTAATGAATGTCATTTTTTTCTTTTAGTATTGAAATTATGTACCTCATTATCCTCTTGAATTGTAGTGGATTATTTACAACAAACTTCATGAGGGAATAAATATACTGAGAAGCAACAATCAGAATGCCCAACTCCTTAAACAGATGTCTACAAGATGATTGTGGGTGAACACCACTTATTATTCTTACAGTATGTTTTTGGGCAATGAAGACCTTCTAGCTTAAAGATGAATTACCCGAGAATACTATTCCATATCACATTACTGAATGAAAATAAGCAAAATATGTCAACTTACTGATTTCTCTCTCCCCAAAATTTGCTGTGATTCTAAGTGCAAATGTGGCTCAACTAAGTTGTTTTAGGAGTTCCATAATGTGTTTTTTCCAATTTAAATTCTCATCAATACGGACACCTAAGAATTTTGAAGTTTCCACCCTATGTATTAATTCATCACCATGTGTTACACTGGTGGAGTACCCCTAGAGGTGCAGAACTGAATATGTGTCTTTGAGAAATTCAGGGTGAGACCATTCGCAGAAAATCAGTCAATGATACTTTGTTCACCATTTCTTCCATTTTTGTATGTATACTGGGAGTGATTACAATACTGGTGTCATCTGCAAAAAGAACTATTTCTGCTTGTTGTTCATTAGATGATAGATTATTTACATATATGAAAAACAGTAGAGGACCTAAGATTGATCCTTGGGGAACCCTATACGTGATTTCTCCCTAGTCAGAATTATGTCCCTGGATTCTGTTGGTTGAATTACTACTAAGTACAGCTTTCTGAATTCTTTTGGTTAGATATGACATGATCTATTGGTTGGCTTTACCATCAATACCATAAAACCACCATTTATCTAGGAGTATTCTATGATTCACACAATCAAATGCCTTGGATAGGTCACAGAAAATACCTATCGGTGCTATTTTGTTTTTAATGCTTGTAATATCTGGGTGTGAACATGTAAATGGCATTCTCGGTAGAGGAACCCTTCTGAAACCCAAACTGTGATTTGCTGAGGATATTACTGTTGCCAAGGTGAGATATTATTCTAGAATACATCACATTCTCAAAAATTTTGGAAAATTATGTCAGCAGCGAAATAGGTCAGTAGTTACCGACATCTTTCTTATCACTTTTATTAAAGAAGGGTTTAACAATGGCATACTTTAGTCTCTCTGGAAAAATGCCTCAAGTTAGTAATGCATTTCATATTTCAGACAATACTGGACTTTTCAAAAAATTTTAAAGTTGACAATACTGGACTTATTACATGGGAACAAATATTTAGTACTCTATTGGAAACACCATCAAAACCAGAAGTGCTTTTATTCTTGAGAGAATGTATGATCCTGTAAATTTCAGAAGTAGGAGTTGGTGGCACATTCATATGCTGTAATTTTATGAGAATTACTTCTTCAACATATTGCTGTGATCTTTCTCTTTAACTGTTGGTCCCTATCCTTTCTACTATGTTTAAGAAATGATTATTAAACAGATCTGCTAACTGTGACTTGTCATTTATAACCCTTACATTTAATTCAATAGCAATGTTATCCTCTTCTGTGGGGGTCGACCGAAGCGTCCGGTCCCACCCGTCGGCTTTGACCCGTGACGTAAGGCTGTTGTGGTGTGTAACGTCACAACGGCGTGGAATTTAGTTTGCGAGAGTGGCGTGTTTGTAGGTGTTGTTTTGATGTGATCGGTGGTGCTCTCTGGTGGTGTGTTATGTGATGTTTTATGTTTAGTTTGTGTGTGTGGAGTGTTTATAGGTGGCGTATTGTTGCGGTTGCTGGTTCTCTCTGGTGGTGTGTTTATGGATAGCGTGCTACGTGGTGTATGGGGTTCATTTGCGTGATAACATTGCATGTGTATGGTATCAGGACTGTGCTTTCAGCGGAATATTTTTCAGTGAGTTAACGATTTTAGTTTTGTTATTTCGACATTATTGTAGTTTTTTCCGTTCATCGTGTGGGAATTTTGGTAAATTGCTTTTTTTCTGTCTTTGGTAGGTATGGATATAACTGACTAGGCCAACAGTTTTCGGTTGTCGTCGATGATGGGGGACAGTGTGTTGTCTGTGGTAGAATTTCTTCAACTATTCCGATTTTTGGATGAAGTCGTGAAGTGTTCAGTATGTCGTGAAGATGTGAGGCTTACTAAAGTTCCGGTGTCTCGGACCAGGGACAGCTGTATGTCGAGATGTCTTAAGGATAACAGTCAAGGGAAGTGTTCGATTCCAATTTTGTTGGTTTGTTGTGTTTTTTGAGGTAGTGGTGATTGTGGATGTGGTTGTAGTTTTGGGTTTTGTGATTTGGTATCGGTAGTTTCTGTTGACCTATATAGGTCAAGGGAAGTGTTCGATTCCAATTTGTGGGATCAGGAGCTGCTGTTGAGCTATATAGGTCAAGGGAAGTGTCCGATTCCAGAGGATATTGTTTAGTGGAATTTGCGGAGTTTGGTGTTGTCAGTTTTTCATCATTTTGTGTGGTTTGGTATGGTGGTGTGTCTAAATTTGTTTATATTTACTTTGTCCCCAGCCAAAAACCACCAATTTCCCACACTCATCCCATTAGTTTCACTATGTTTTTTGTGGAACGTGTGTGTGTTGGTTTTTCGATGTATTTTCGTGTTTATGGTCATGTTTACATGATGACGTCATAGGCGCCATATTGGAGTCATAGTGTATGGTCGTTTCCGCCATATTTGTGACTTCATGGGTCAAAGAAGACGGGTGGAATCGGACGCTGCTGTATTTCCCTTCTGTGGTTGGTTGTCCTGTCTCTTGATACATTATATTCCATATTGCCTTAACTCTGTTGTCAGATGTACTGATTTCTGACATTGCGTGCATGTTTCTTCACTTTTTAATAACCTTTCTTAGTAATTTTGAGTAATTTTGTAGTGCACAGCTACTGCAGGGTCTTTACTTGTTCTAGCCAAAAGATACATTTCCCTTTCCCTTTCAAACTTAGATAAAACAGTGGTAGTCCAAACATAAAATATTACTTTGTGGGGTGAAGATTAGTCTAATAAAAGGACTAAACCTTCCTTGCTGCACACTAACAGAGGCAAAAAAACTGTGGAAAGGAGCCAAAGGCTGTTAAAATCTGCTCTCTAATAGCTTCAAGACAAGTCCAGATTACTCAAAATTTTAAAACTCATG
Organism: Schistocerca americana; assembly: GCF_021461395.2. Classification (NCBI taxonomy): domain Eukaryota; kingdom Metazoa; phylum Arthropoda; class Insecta; order Orthoptera; family Acrididae; genus Schistocerca; species Schistocerca americana. The sequence goes on from NC_060127.1 coordinate 146,358,599, forward strand.
CTACACTCATCAAAGGTTTTAATGACGTTAATCACATACGGGCATTGAAATGAATCAGTGGTAACATGTGAAAATTTATGCTGGACTGGGACTCAAAGTCGGATTTTCCACTTAACACGAGCAGTCACCTAAACTACTTCAGACATCCGAGTGCACTCCCCATCTGAGCCAAATACCCAGCCTGTTACACCATATACACAAGGCATCACCTACTCATGAGAGAGAGAGAGAGAGAGAGAGAGAGAGAGAGAGAGAGAGAGAGAGAGAGAGAGAGAGAGAGGGGGGGGGGGGGGGTGGGTGGGTGGGGGTGGGGGGGTTTTTGTGTGTGTTTTTTTTCTTTCAGACATGTCCGAAAGAACAGACACCTTATTTGATCTAGCGGCTGATCAAATTCATTGTCAAAGTTTTTAATGACATTACCTGCATTTGAGCATTGATATGAATCGATGGTAACAGGCGAAAATTTGTGCTGGACTAGGACTCGAGCTCTGATATCCTGCGTAACACATGTTAAGTGAAAATTCAGATTAAAGTGCTGCACAAATTTTCACCCCTTACCAATCGTTCATTTCAAGCCCAAATGTGGCGAACCTCAGTGAAACTTTTGGCAATGTATTTGTACGGTTGCAGGGTCAAATATGGTGCCCATTCTTATAAAATCATTGTTTGAAGTAGATGGCATATTTCCAGCAAAACCATTTAATGTCCTCCAATCAGCACTCAAATAACATTCACGACACTGTCCTGTAATCATCAAAAAGCTGCTAAAATCTTAGACTAGGGAGAGTGGTTGTGTCACGTAGTGAGCGAGAGGATCGGGGAAGAGGGGCTGGCGACGTGGAGGCAGCAGTAGGAGTGAGAGATAGGGATGTAACACACAGGTACCACAACTGGCGATAATAAAGTGGGATCAGGTTGTGAGGGGGTGGCAGAATAAAGGAAGGAGAGACTGCCTGGAAGGGGTGCGGATGCAGTGGGTTAGCAGAGACTCAGGCCAGGAGGACTGCAGGAATGAAGGATGTGTTGCAAGGATAACTTCAATCTAGGTAGCTCAGGAAAGGGTTGTAAAGCAGCCACTGAAATCGATCATGTTGTGAATAGCAGCTTGTTTTGACAATGGGTGGTCAACTCTGCTCTTAGCCACGGTTTGGCAGCATGATTTATATGTTATATTGAGACCACAACAAAAATGAGGGTCATGTGGTGTTGTACACCACATTAAAATTCTACAATCTGCCAGATAATGATATATAATTGAAAGTAGTTCCAGAAGAATAAAGATTTTAGCAGCTCTGTGGAACTTGCACACAAAAATGTCTTATGAGAGCTGTGGATCACGATTTAAATGAAAAACAATATTCAGTTGAAAAATGGCATTCTGTTCTATTGACACCATATGTGTTTGTTCTGAGGCTCTTCACGATGTAAAAGGAAGTCGTCAGTGAAAGGACAATGTCCTTCCAAAGCCAAGCCAAAATGACCATGCCTTGTCTGAGTGACTGGGCAGAGCCACAGATGGCCAGAAAAAACAGAACTATTCAGGTATTGTTTTTTCATCATTATATATCAGCACGAAACCATGCAATCCAGGAAATTTCAAATTACAGAAGTTGCATTTTCAGAATACAGAAGGGTATTTTAAGAATTATATCTAGTATGAATCCACAATACCCTCCACAGGCCTTCACAGTATGTGTATAATCATTAATGTGGGGAAGGCGAGCCAAAGGTTGCGTTTCATTGGCAGGACACTTAGAAGATGCAACAAGTCCACTAAGGAGACAACTTACACTCCACTCGTTCGACCTCTGTTAGAATATTGCTGCGCGGTGTGGGATCCTTACCAGGTGGGATTGACGGAGGACATTGAAAGGGTGCAAAAAAGGGCAGCTCGTATTGTATTATCACTTAATAGGGGAGAGAGTGTGGCAGATATGATACGCGAGTTGGGATGGAAGTAATTAAAGCAAAGACGTTTTTCGTCGCGGCGAGGTCTATTTACGAAATTTCAGTCACCAACTTTCTCTTCCGAATGCGAAAATATTTTGTTGAGCCCAACCTACATAGATAGGAATGATCATCAAAATAAAATAAGAGCTCGAACAGAAAGGTTTAGGTGTTCGTTTTTCCCGCGCGCTGTTCGGGAGTGGAATGGTAGAGAGATAGTATGATTGTGGTTCGATGAACCCTCTGCCAAGCACTTAAATATGAACTGCAGAGTATTCATGTAGATGTAGAATGCCTTGTCATTACCAATATTTCTCTCTTCACAAAAAAATAGTGAAAAGCATGAATATAACATTAAAATCAAAAACAATCTCTACAAAGACCTCAAGTCATCTAACATTAGTACAAAAAGGAATCAGATACATGGATACAAGTGTATTCAACAACCTAGCAGTAAATTAAACTGAGTGGAGTTTAGCACCAAATTAAAGAACTTCCTACTAGACAACTCATTCTACTTCACTGGCAAGTATCTTAACAGACATGATTAAATTTAATGTTTTAGGTTTATGCACTTTGGTAAAGTAATGTATTTTTTTTCTTTTTTCACTGTACTACACTCAAATTAAATTAAACATACAGTCCCATTCCCACATCTCTGAGACCACTTTGTGTGGGATCCATGGAATACAATTGACATAATGGGGCCACGAGGTATAGTCGATCCTAATCGTCGGCTTTGAACAGTGACACACTGTTAGTCGCTGCTGTGACATCACCTTCTGGTGTGTATTTTCACAGACTGGTTGTTAGGTAGCAAAGCCAGTGAATCGTGAAAGCAAAAAACCTGGTGGTGGCGACACACTTCTCTGTGGCTTAGCCCCAGGTCTAGGTTAGGTGACAGAGCCAACAAATAGCAAAGCAAAAACCTTAGTTATGCTGACAGACTTATCTGTAGCTTAACCAGTTTGAAGAAACTGGTCACCTATATCACATTATTGTTCCCATGTTGTTTACGACATTTGTCAGTTGTTTCCTCCATCATTAATCAAAGCCTATAACTATTATCAAGTATTCCTGTTTATCCATGTAATGTAATATGGTGAGTAGCTCCCTTTACTCATTACATTGCTTGAATTAGTTCATTAGTTCCGTGTTCCATTGATCACTTTGCACAATAAATCCTAATGTTATCAAATGAATATTAGGCCTCCCAGAAAATCAACTAAGACTCTGAAAAAAATCCACTGCCCTTCCTTTTACATAATGCTTCACATTGAACTTTTACGTAACTTAAGATGAAACACTATCACCTACCTTTTTACTGATAAAGTTAAAACCTTTATCAGGCGAACATTAAATTGACTGGTATTTTCACTCCCAATCCAAATATACTGACAAAGTTTGAGAAAGAATTGCTAATAGGGCATTGTTTACTTTTGGTTTCGAATATTATGGCTTTTTAGGTTCTTGATGAATGTCTACCAGTAAACTGTTCTCAAGTTCTGCATCAGAGTGTAAAATTCCATTCTGAAGTGTAGCCTGGGGCACATAGTCTACACATAAATTTTTACTTTTAGTATTATGGCTGTGAATTTCACAAAAATCTCACAGTGAGAAGGGATATGAAGGGCATTCTCTTAACCTTTTTCTAAAATACCAACAGAAGCAGTCTACATGATTTGTCCTACACATGGACCAATGTTAGCATTCATCGTTGCTATTCTACATCGATGCCACCTCAAGGGGTCAAGTAAGGAGGCAAGCCTTAAAAAGTTTGGCATAACAATCTGATAAATTTTTGCATTTGTATAGCTGAAGATAAAGATGTGTAACAATAAATATAAACAAGCAATATAAAAATGCACTGAATTAGATGATGGGATATACATCATCATCTTAGCCAGTGACACTATCACCATATGAGTGTACCCTTTAAATGGATGCAGTATGCTGTCCGTCACCTGAATTTTTTAAAAATTACATCCATGTGTAAATTAGAAAGAAGAAAGCAGGGTAGAGGATTAACAGTTATTGGAAAGACATGGGGTTCAAATTGGTCTCTTATCATAAGTAAACCATTTCCCTATACTCTAAAAGCAGCGTTGAAATTGATGAAAACATTTTTCAGCTGACACCTAAAGTAAATAAAGTAGCCTATGTATTTTAATAAGTTTGAACAGCAATACCTGCAGCAGCAACTACTACACCGTTCTGGGGATACTTTCAAATATATAGCAAGCGTGTTGATGACTAATGGAATACTAGGTACGTCTTTTACTGAAATATCAATTTAAAATACACATGCTCCATAAAACAAAGCATTTGACCGCCTTGGCTATCTGAGCGGTCGAGACCTACTTATGAAAATATCAATTAAAAATCGTACAGAAAACAAATGTGTACCCGAGCATCAGCTTTTGATAAAGCATCCAGGTTTCTTCCTAAGGTGTTGACTGCTTCTTCTGTTAGAACTTTTACGCTGGAGTTTTCCCAAATTAGTTTACATTCAGCTTCTTGGAGTCTGCTGGTCGCAACGATAACGCTCTGCAAGCCGCGCAGGACGCCCAATAAATCCTGACTCCACACCCGAGACATGTTTGTTATATTTACGACAAATCAATTATTCTACACTAAGAACATTCATGACGCAGTGTATCGGATCATAAAATGAGAGCAGCCCAGGAGTTTAGGGGTTATGTCCGATTGTATAACAACACTAAATTTAAAAAAAGGGATGTTACGTAATGCACGCAGTGATGTTTGACAGCCAAACTGTTTCACTGATGCAACTTCCCCTTAATCTCTTAACAATCACAAGCATCACTTCCACAGCTTTCTTCACTTCTAAATAATTATTCTTTACTATACTTTCTCTACTATCGCGACAACTCCCGAACCGGCATAACACGACACCCTGCTACCATACCCCGCTACGGCATCACAGATGACAACGGTACAAGTCAACCCCCTATAATGAGTACAGCATGGTCAGTAGTAGCAGCTTTAAGAACCCACACATTTAAAAAAAATCTGAAAGATTTTGCCTATTAACAGCCTTATAATTTCAGTCCCATTTTACGGATTTCTTGCTTGGACTAAGTGTTCGCAAGGGACATGGTCTCGCTGCTTTCCTTAGTCTACAAAGTTTTTTCCCCTGCTGTTTTACTGTTGCAAAAGTTTATAGTATTAAAATAAAGACATAAAAATCCCGAGCTAGCGCATTAATTTCTCCTGACAGCAAAAAACTGCTTTTCATGAAAAGTTCAATAGACATTACGAAATTGTATACCGTATATACACTGTTATCGCTTGTGTTGTGAATGTTTATTCCGTATCTAGATATATACATGTATTTTCATAATTATGAATGTGTTATGGAGATTTCAGTTTATACTTTACATACACAAAACTGTTGAATTAAATAGCTACTGCATTTTTGCTACTGTAATGTAAACTGCCATGTTGAATAAACAAATTACAAATAAACGCTCCAAAAGAACATATATAATTTTTACATGGAAATTAGTTTACGCTTGGCAGTTCGTTAAATATACCCTGTTCTCCTTTCTATATTAGTTGTGTCAAAGTGCCTTGTTTGTTTACTTATGCGAATGCTGTCATGTATCATACGGTCAAGTTAACTACGTCATCGTAAACAGCTGTCTTGTGTTTTGGTTTGGCATCCGAGAGGTCATTCTGAGACACAAAGAAATCGCGTAAGCCAGTCCATTTTCTGATACACTTGTGTCGTGAGCACGTGTTTTGAGGTAAAAACTTAACAGTGGAAATGAAAACCGTTGTAGTTTATAGCGAGGAAGACTTTATTTACGTTACAATATCGAATAATAAGAACAAATATGGTGATGTGTTCGCAGAGCTTTGAGGACTTCCAGAAAAAAAATGGGTCGCATTTTTCTGGACCATATTGGAGGCTCTCGTCTTTTCTCATGCGCTTCTTGTGATACGTTCCTCACAAACAGAAGTGAGCTAATTAGCACGAGATTCACTGGTGCGACTGGTAGAGCATTCCTCTTCAATAAAGTGGTGAATCTCAACTACAGGTAACATGACACACTCGTAGTTAATGTGTAAATATGTCACTCTCTCTAATTGCTCTACGGATCAAGGGTTACGAATGAGACATTTCGAATGCCCCCAAGATTCCATGAAAAACTGTAAAATTACCTTGTCACGATTTTTGGAAATTATCAGGAAACATTTTACGAAACCTAGCAATTATGGCCGGACATGACTTATCAGATGGTGTTGATAAAATTAAAACGATTCGTTTTAGTCGCTGAACCTTTTCGCAGTATCTCGACAGTTACAAAATTTCGTCAACGGAAGCTGTCATGCTAACAAAATAATCGTTAAACATGAAGAACGGATGATATTTGACACTGACGAACTGTCTCAGACAGCATCCTAGCATTTCTGTTGTTTCCTATAATAATGACCATTTATTAAAATAAACTTGATATATCAGAAACTGTGATGTTAAGGTCTGAGCATAGAACAATATTAACAGCGAAGGGAAACAGGATCACAATGCACATTGCTACATACTTGACATTTTTGAACAGTTTATTCCGTAGTTGTCAGTACTACTGCAGCAATTAATATGATTGAAAAAAAAAATCCTTTAGACCTGTGAAGAAAATTGTATTGACTTAACAAACGTTACTTTCTTATAAAAAGTGTGATGACTGCTAGCAGAAACACATCTCTACAGAGATGAACAAAATCTGGAAGACAATGGATATGAAGTTGATGGCACAACAGAAATCTTGTGCATACTGAAAGGATATGCAGTAGCATTCAGTTTGAATACAGTCAGTTTGATCCTGGTTTTAAGAAATGGTTGTAATCTCTTTAATTTCACCAGCAATGGGAATAGTAGGCACAGCAGTTTGCTATTACATGACTCATAAATATCATGGATTAATCCTAAGTTCCTTATCTCTGTCACGAGATGCTGTTGATGATGTATCCGTAACAGGGGTGCAGTTTAAGCAAGGGGTTTCCTTAATACGATTTGAGAAGATTAGGTGTTAGGGTGAGGTTTTAACGTATCTGCTGCCACAATTGTTAACAATGAAATTTTGATGCTGTACATTAACCAGAGTCACCTGTGATGAATATTTTACTTAACTCCATATTAAATTATGTGCAAAAGAGGGCACAATAGACTGTAATGTTGTTGGGTCTTACACCTAGCTTATAAACTGGTAAATATGCTCTGCATGCCTGTTAACCAGTGTATACAGTAGGCATTGTAGCTCTTTCACACACAATACTAAGTGGGCTTTAGACAATCTCTCTCTCAAAACTAATCAGGAACTGCATCATATGTACATCATTAAGCCTTGAAATACAATGGCTGAAGTTACAACGAAGGTCTTGTAGCCATTAGGACCAATAAGTTAGATTGATTTATGATATGTGGTGAACATTAAGCTACAGATTCTAAATGCACATGTTCTTCACCTTTCTTTCTCATTTTCTGTTTTTAGACAGGAATGTGAGGGCTTGTATCTCTAAGAACAGCGCTTTACTCTTCTTTGGTTTTGGTTATTACATCATATTTTGGTTCAAACCATTTGTGCACTTAAAAAAAAAATCCCATGACTGCAACATCAATGAGTCGCTGTTGGAATTGGCTCACTCATACAAATACATGGGTGTAACACTTTGTAGTGACAAGAAATGGAATGCTCACATGGGCTCAGTTGTTGGTAAAGCAGGTGGTAGAGTTCATTATATCTGTATGATACTGGAGAAGTGCAATCAGTCCACAAAGGAAATTGCTTACAATATAATATTGCTGAAGCGTGTGGGACCCAAACCAAATAGGACTAATAGAGGATATTGGACATATACAGAGAAGGACAGCATGAATGGTCACAGGTTTGTTTGATCCTTGGGAAATGTCACAGAGATACTGGAGGAACTGAACTGGAAGACTGTTCAAGATAGGCGTAAACTATCCTGAGACAGTTGATTAAGGAGGTTTGAAGAACCGGCTGTAGATGATGACTCTATAGGAATAGACTGTAATCCCTTACATATTGTTCACATAATGATCTTGAGGATAAGATTAGAATAATTACCACACACACAGAGGCATTCAGACAGTCATTCTTCCTGCACTCCGTGTGTCAGTGGGATGGGAAGAGACCATAATAACTGGTACAGTGGGATGTACCCTCTACCATGTAGCTCATGGTGGTTTACAGAGTTTAGACATAGGTGAAGACATAGACATAGATGTAAACCATTGTGTCCAACATTTTCTTTACTCAATCATTTTTTGTCTCTCATAAAAGAAGTTTCACAAGCTCTGCAACAGGACACTTTTGACCAGTCTCATCCCTTTGTAAGTATTTCCTTCTCTTGTGTGACATCTTTGAGTTCGGAAAGAGAATACAAATGCGAGAGGCGTAATCTTTAGCATAGTGATTCTTGAAGCAGTTCACAGTGCCAGCTGACAATTTTGGCAGCAATGGTCAGAAACATATGAGCTGTTTCAGTGTCTTTGTTGAAGGAGAACATATTTCACCAAGTGAGATCAGTTACCCATCATTACATTTTGACATTAATCCTACAATGACACAGTTTCATGACGCTCACAGTTTGCAGCATTGTCCCCAGAACTGATCGTGGGCCTTTGGTTCTGAGTCAAGTGGAAGGACTGAACCAGAGATTTTGAAAGTTCTGTAACAAGCTAGGCTGCTACTTCCTGGACTGGTGCCATAATGTTGAGAACTGGAAGATCCCCCAAAAAAGGTCAGGTGTGCACTACACTTCAGAGGCTGCTACTCAGGTAGCTGACCGTGTGTGGGGGTGTGCACAAGAGTTTTTTAGATTAGGTTACTCTCCATCCAGTCTAGATAACGATGGCTGTGAGAAACCCAGAAATAACAGTGAAAGATCGAAAGAAATGCCTCCCACAGGAGAGATTATTAAAATCCTAATGGCAAACTTCCGAAGCATTCGTAACAAAGTGCCAAAGTTTGAAGCACTCCTGAAAAGCAGTGAAGCATACAGTGTAAAAGGTACAGAAAGCTAATTGAAACTTGAAATAAATAGCAGTGAGATTTTTTGGAGAGAATTTAAGAGTATATCAAAAGGATAGCCTATTAGGGAATGAAGGTGGTTTATTTGTCACAGTAGACAAAAAATTCAAACCCACTGAGCTAGAAAGTGAAGCTGCATGTGGGATAATTTGGGCAAGACTCAGTATCAGGGTTGGGCATAAAATAATTGAATCCTTTTATTGCTTACCAGACTCTTCTCCCAATGCAATGTCTGCTTGTGTCTGTATATGTGTGGATGGATATGTGTGTGTGTGCGAGTGTATACCCGTCCTTTTTTCCCCCTTAGGTAAGTCTTTCCACTCTCGGGATTGGAATGACTCCTTACCCTCTCCCTTAAAACCCACTTCCTTTCGTCTTTCCCTCTCCTTCCCTCTTTCCTGATGAGGCAACAGTTTGTTGCGAAAGCTTGAATTTTGTGTGTATGTATGTGTCTGTTTGTGTTTCTATCGACCTGCCAGCACTTTCGTATGGTAAGTCACATCATCTTTGTTTTTAAATATATTTTTCCCGCGTGGAATGTTTCCCTCTATTATATTGTTACCATTTAGACAGTTATACATGACTGTGACTCAGCCCAAATGGCAAAACTCATCTAATAATCCTGTTATAATCTGATCCCTCAGCATCACTGAAGAGACTGCAACACTGTGTCACACCCTTCTCAATTTCTGTCTCCCTTTCATTCCTTTCAACTCTTAACCTGTTTCTTCTCAAGTTCTACACAAACTTTCATTCACTGTATTTAATCCCTGTTACCTTCAGAGTTTCAAATATCAGTTACCAACGACTTTGCTGAAAGCATTTCTTTATATCTACAAATGCTATAAACATAGGTTTGCCTTTCTTCAGATGATCTTCTCAGATAATTCACGGGGTCAGTATTGCCTCACATGTCCCTACATTTCTCTGTATCCAATACTGATCTTCCTGAAGTGTAGTTTTTCCATTTTTTGGAGGCTTATTTATATGAGGGTTGGAACTTTAATAGTGGCTATCAGTTGTTTACAGCTTATACAAAATAGCCACATGTTGCCAAGTTTTACTGTCATTCAGAGCAGTCAACAGCATAGTGTTTAACCCATTGCTAGCAATGTGGAAGTTGTAGGACAGCCTTACAAATGCCAATTGTATTGATATTTCAACTAGAGTGGTCTATCAGCTGACAGATCTATGTAACTGTTCTGTAATGAATGCTGTGAAGTGCTTCCTTCATATTAAAAATCAAGTCGAAGTCCAAAGGGCTTATGTTTGGGGAGTGTGATTGGTCATACAGCACGCCCCAGTTCTATCAATTGAACAGATCAGTCGCAACTCGAGCCACAAGCGATTGACCATTGTCTGTAAAATGACAGGCAGATCCTGCAGAAAGTGTCGCTGTTTCTGTCTCAGGTGATCACGGGCTGTGTCCCAAAACTGAACAGCTTAGAGAAAGAAGCAATGACACTTTCTGCAGGACCCACCTGTCATTTTGCAGAACAGTGCCTGGTCCTATGCAGTGCAAGTTGTGACAGATTTGTTTGATCGATGGGGCTTGGATGTGCTGTACCACCCACCCATTCTGCAGGCTTAACCCCTTGTGACTTCAACTTGATTCCCAAATTGAAGGAAGCACTTCATGGCATTTGCTTCAGAACTGTTACAGAGATCTGTCTGGCAGTAGACCACTCCACTCAGACTATCAATACAACTAGCACATCATTAGCAGTTGATTATATTAAGTGCTGGTGACTGCTTCAAAATACATCTATATTGTATAAGTTGTAAATAAATAGTTGCTGCTATTAAAGTTCCAGCCCTTGTAGTATTGTCAGCTGTGAGATATTGGGAACTATAAAACTTCAGTTCCCCATTTAAATTTTCTATGTCTATGTGAAACTATTTCAAAGAAATAAGTGCTCTGCATCAGCTATTACACATCTCCATTTCATTTTTATTTCATACTCTATGACATTTTGGCTGTGTACCCATTCTCAAGTAACTGAATACTCAGTTGCAAGTAATTCACTTGTGAAAACTAGGACAGTATTGTGGGAGGGAAAAGCAAATGGATAAAGATGAGGTGGGACATACGATCCTGCGAGAAGAGTTAGACAGGGCACTGAAAGATGAAAGATCTATGTCGAAACAAGGCCCCTGGAGTAGATGACATTCTGCCATACCTGCTGAAGCCTTTGGAGAATCAGTCATGACAAAAGTCTTCCATCTGGTGTGCAAGATATGTGAGGCAGGCGAATACCCTCAAACTTCAAAAAGAAAAAAAAAAAAAAAAATTGTTCCAATTCCAAAAAAAGCTGGTGCTGACAGGTGTTAGTATTACGAGACTATCAGTTTAACAAGTCATGGTTGCAAAATACTGACACGAGTTATGTGGAGAGGAATGGAATTAGTAGAAGCCAAGAATGGGAAAGACCAGTTATGGTTACGAAGAAATGTAGCAATTTGTGAGGCGATACTGAATCTATTACTTACCTTAAAAATTTAACTTAAGACAAGAATTTTTATCAGTTGTAGTTTGAGAGAAAGCTTTTGACCATCTGAACCAAACTTTGAAATGGCGGAGGTAGTAGGAGTAAAATACAGGGACCAAAATGTCATTTGCAACTTATACAGAAATCAGACTGCAGTTACAAGAGTTGTGGGGCATGAAGGGGAAGCAGTGGTTGAGAAGGGAGTGGGATGGGGTTGTAATCTATCTCTGATGTTATTCAGTCTGTACATTGAGCAAGCAGTGAAGAAAACCAAGGAGAAATTGAGAAAGCAAATTAAAGTTTAGGGAGAAGACATTAAAACTTCAAGGTTTGCTGACATTGTAATTCTTTTAGTGACAATGAAGGTCTTTCAAGAGCAGCTAAATGAAATGGATAATGTCTTGAAAAGACATTATAAGGTGACTGTAAATAAAATATGGCTTATGGAATGTAGTCAGATTAAATCAGACTATACAGAGGGATGCCCACGCACCTTGTTGAGATGGGGTGGCATGCATGCTTCAATAGTACAGAAAGTGTATGGAAGGTGCAATCACAATGGAAGGGTATCTGTGGAGAGTCCAGACAAACATGGGTTTCTTGAAGAGGGGCAGCAGCCTTTTCAGTAATTGCAGGGGCAACAGTCTAGATGATGAACTGATCTCGCCTTGTAACATCTCGGGCAAAATGGCCTTGCTGTGCTGGTACTGTGAATGGCTGAAGGCAAGAGGAAAGTACAGCTGTTACTTTGTTCTGAAGTCATGCAGCTTTACCGTATAGCTAAATAATAGCATCCTCTTGGTTAAAATATTCTGGAGGCAAAATACAAGGGCATGCTGAGAAATGGTGCCCCCAGATTTTTTATGTGAAAACTCTCAAAGCTCAGTAAACATAAGGGGTGATCAAAAGGTATGCATTTGAGGGCATAACAGCAGCATACATGCAATGCAGCACGACACTGATGCGGATATATGGGCACTGACATGTAGAAAAGGGATTAGCATGACATTCGCGTGTTTCCAATTTGCGTGCGGTAAATTCAGAAATGTGAACTATGGCTATGTTATTACCAAATACATCCAAACAGGACCTGTATGCTGTTGTTTTTCTCGTGATTGCTAAAGGACAGTCACAGGTAGACATCCATCAGAGAATGGGGAAAGTATATGGGGCAGTATGTCTGTCGAAAACCATCATTGTGCAGTGGTGTCCTTGAGCACACTGTTGCAGGCAATGAAAGCTGGTGCCAGCGCTGGGAACCGGAGTCAAAAGCATTGACAGTGCAGAGATGTCATCCATTGTCCCCTCATCCAAAGAATTTCTGGAGTGCGCCATTTGCTGGAGAGGTTATGTTCACTCTGTTATTTGATTACTGGTCCCATATCACAAATGTATTGCAGAAGTTAAGCCAACCGAATGAGAGACACTCAAGCACCTGCCATATAGTCTAGATCAGGGCTTCCCAACCTTTTCAGCTGGTGGACCCCTTCTTCAGTCAAATCCATGGCGGACCCCTAGTCTGTTCCCAATGACCTCCCCCACCCCTCAAAGTATCAATAGTCTTTGGTTTAGAGCTGAATGAAAACAACTTGAAGGTCAAAAATCGACTTATGAAATAGGTAGTGCACTGACAAAGCAAGTTTAACATTTAATGATGCCTGGGGCCGCATACGTGCCAGCAAGTGCTGTGATTGGTTGACAAAGCTCGCTCCACGCATGCATAAAAGGTTTCAGCGCATCTACCGCCGTGAGCCAGTGCACAAACGACCCCTGTATTGTTGCGAAACAGTTGAGCAGAGAAGCAGCATTCTCTGGCACTAAACTGTGTATGCATTCTCACTTAGGAACCGCAAAAGCTGCTTGGGAATACAACCTGAAGTAAAAGTACACATTTTTTCACACGAAAAAAAAAGGTGATGAATTTGATTTTCACATTTTTATTCAATAATTTTACTCATTACTTTACACGATTTGGTGAAGGGTGGCCACGGACCCCCTAGAAAGAGCCGGCGGACCCCTAAGGGGTTTGTGGACCACACATTGGGAAGCCCTGATCTAGATCTCTTCCTATGTGATTATCGTGCCTTTGGTCTCTTAAAAAAGGCCGTGAAGAGTCAACAATCCCTGTCAGACGAGGATGTACAGCAAGCAGCTACGGACTTCTTCACACACCAGGACACATTCTTTTACCAAATAGGTATCTTTGATCTGGTGTGTTGGTGGGTTGACAGCCTCAGTGCTCATGGTGATTTTGTGTGATTGGCATACTGGTTCTGGACAGTACAGCCATTAAATGGAAATGTTTTGACTGTCCCTTATAATACGAACTTCATTAGCTTTCTACATCTTTATTCTTCATGTCTACATTTTTATTTCTCAACATAGTCATCCTGTCAATGAAGACATTTTTCCCCAATGAGACTTTTTTTTTTGACACCGACACAGTAGAATGTTTGACTTTGTTGATGGAGCCACAACCTCACCTCTGCTTGCACAACTTGACCACTACCAAAGTGAAGTCCTCAAAGGTGTTCTTTAAGTTTTGGAAACAGATGAAAATGGGACAGGGCCAAGTCAGGGCTGTATTGTTTCAGATGTTACAATGCTCGTGTGGTCTGGAATTGTCGTGCAGAAGGACAGGATAATCCCATGTGTGGATATAGTTACCTGTGGTTAGAAACTCGATTACAACATGCTGTTTCTCATGCACCAACTTAGTTACATTATACACTGATACGTTATACACTACAGCTCAGAGTCCTCTTGTGGCAGAGGTTGCAACTTAACATCAGTGAAACAGGTAAGTTGATCAAGTATGTAGGTGACATGTAATCTCTCAACTGATATTGAGGACAGAATATAAAATTCTTACGTACTTTTCAGCACGCCTCATTGTCTCCCATTTGCATCCCCGAACAAAGACTTCTCAGTAGGATGTCATCATCAGGAAAAACAAAACTGTCATTCTATGGGTTGGCATGTGAAATGTTAGATTCCATAATTGGATAGGTCAATTAGAAAATTTTAGTCAGCACAGTTCAAATTTTTGAAATCGAATAAAGCTTAAGGGCCTAATGGAGTCCCTGTCAGATTCTATACTGAGTTTGTAGCTGAGTTAGCCTCTCTTCTAACTATAATGTATCATAGATCCCTTGAACAAAAAATCGTGTCCAGTTCTTAGAAAAAAGGACAGGTCACATCTGTCTACAAGAAAGGTTGTAGAAGTGATCCACAAAATTAGTGTCCAATATCCTTGACATCAATTTGTTGTAGAATCTTATAGTGTATTTTCAACTCAAACATAATAAGATATCTCGAACAGAATGACCTCCGCGGCCAACCAGCACAGACTGTGAAAACATCGATCGTATGAAACCAAACTTGCACTTTTCTCACATGACATACTGAAAGCTTTGTATTAGGGCAGTCACATAGATGCAGTTTTTCTTGATTTCCGAAAAGCGTTTGTCTTGGTACCACATCTACACATACTGTTAAATGTATGATCATATTTCTGTTCATGTTTTACATTAATGACCTTACGGACAGTGTTAACAGTAACTTCAGACTTTTTACAGATGATGCAGTTGTCTACAATGAAGTACTATCTGAAAGAAACTGCATAAATATTCAGTCAGACCTTGATAAGATTTCAAAGTGGGTGCAAAGATTGGCAACTTGCTTTGCAAGTTCAGAAATGTAAAACTGTTCACTTACAAAATGAAAAAACATCATGTCAATGAGTCACTGCTGGAATGGCCAACTCATGTAAATACTTGGATGTAACACTTTCTAGGGATATGAAATGGTATGATCAGATAGGCTCAGTTGTGGGTAAAGCACATGATAGAATTTGGTTTATTAGGGAAGTGCAATCAGTCTACAAAGGAATTTGCTTACAAATCACTCATGCAACCAGTTCTATAATATTGCTCAAGTGTGTGCGATCTGTACCAAATAGGACTAATAGGGGATATTGAATGTATACACAGAATGGCAGCACAAATGGTCACAGGTTTGTTTAATCCATGGGAGAGTGCAGAGAGATATTGAAGAAACTGAACTGGAAGACTCTTGAAGATAGACTTAAACTGTCCCAAAAAAGTTTCCAGAACTGGCTTTAAATGGTGACTCAAGGAATATACTACAATCCCCTACATATTGCTCACATAGGGATTGTGAGAATAAGATTTACAATAATTACTGCATGCACAGAGGCATTCAAATGATCATTCTTGCAACATTTCATATGTAAATGGCACAGGAGGAAAACCCAATAACTTGTATATATGGGATGTACCATCTGCCGTGCATCTCACATGGGTAGTCTGCAAATTATAGAGGTAGATGTAGATGCAGAAGTAGCCATAATAATGAGTAAGAAATTAAGAATGTGAATAAAATACTGTGAAGAGCATAGTGAATACATTATTGTAGGCAAGACAAGCATGAAGCTAACACTCACCACTGTAGTATTAGGTCTGTTCAAAAAGTATCTAACCTTATTTTTTATTGGTGAAACCAACAATGGTATTGAAGCACATGTGCGGACTATGTTTATAGGCATTGTAGTGTGCATGCCTGATTGCAGAACAACCAGTCACTGGCTAGTCATTTATAGGTGACCACATGTAATTTGTAGTTGTCAGATTTTGTGTTGTTGTCAAAATGACAGAGAAGTGGAACAACCGTATTGCATCAAATTTTGTTTTAAGGTTGGTGATTCTCAAATTGAAACAATCCGCACGATTCAACAAGTGTTTGGGGACAAAGCAATGGGTACTACCCAGAAAAGGAGCAGTAAAACCGCTTCAAAGATGGCTGCTCATCAGTAAAGAGTGAAGTATGTTTAGATAGGTGCTCAACATCTTCAAATGAGGTTGTTATTGATCATGTAAGCACCCTTGTTATGCAGGATAGACAAATGACAATTGGAGAATTTGTAGATGAGGCTAAAATTAATTTAGGATCCATTCATTCCATTTCAACAGAACATTCAGATGGCAGGAGAATCTCAGAAAACATTTGTCCCAAAATTGCTAATAATTGAGCAGAAGCAACTTTGTTTGGAGAAGGCACAGAACATGCTGGATAGTGTGAACAATAATTTCAACTTTCTTAATGCGGTGATAACTGGTGATAAGTCCTGGGTTTATGGGTATGACCCAGGAACAAAGTTCCTGTCATCACAATGAAAGTATCAATCATTCCTGAAATATAAAAAAGTAAGGCAGTTTCATGCTGACTGCCTCCAATAGCATGGTCCATTGTGAGTACACCCCAGAAGGTACTAATGTCAATAAGGAATACTATCTACCAAGAGGTTCTGCGTTGTCTTCTTGATGCAGTGAGACATACATAGCCGGACTTTTGGGCACTGGGCAGTTAGCACCTTCACCATGATAATGCACCCATTCTTCGTTCATAATTAATTCAGAGTTTTTTGGCCAAAGACAAAACGGGTGTGGTTTGTCAACCTTCCTGTCCACCTGACCTAGCATGAGTGACTTCTGGCTTTTCCTTAAACTGCAAAGGATTCTGAAAGGGACCCAATTTCAGAACATGGAAGACATTATGCAGAACTCAATGGAGCAGCTGCACAACATACCAAAAGAGGCTTCCCAGAGATGCTTCCTGCAGTGCCAACAGTGTTGGGGGAGTTGTGTGCAAGCTGAAGGGGACTACTTTGTGGGTAACTAGTGTCAAACAATTGTATTTCAACAGAGATTTTCGGGAGGATGACGGTTCAATCCCGCGTCCGGCCATCCTGATTTAGGTTTTCCGTGATTTCCCTAAATCGCTCCAGGCAAATACCGGGATGGCTCATTTGAAAGGGCACGGCCGACTTCCTTCCCCATCCTTCCCTAATCTGATGAGACCGATGACCTCGCTGTTTGGTCTCTTCCCACAAACAACCCAACAAACTCAACGGAGATTGATTTTATAAATGTAAGTCCAAAATCTTTTGAATAACCATTGTATAAGTTTATGTGCCAGTTGAAAAAAAGGTTGGATGAATTTATGAAGATGTAAAGTAAATTATTTGGATAGTTAAGGGTGATCAAAATTTAATTGTGATGGGTGACTAGAATTCAATAGTAGGAAAAAGAGAAGAAGGAAAAATAGTTGGGGAAAGAAATGAAAGAGGAAGTCATTTTGTAGAATTCTGTACAGAGCATAATTTGATCATCACTAGTGCTTTAAGAATCATGAAAGAGGATTGTATTACTTGGAAAAGATGTGGGACACAGGAAGGTTTCAATTTAAGAGAGGTATTTTGAAACCAGATTTTAAAATGCAAGACACTGCCAGAAGCAGATATGGACTCAGACTATAATTTATTGGTTACGAACTGGAGATTAAAATTCAGTTAATTGCAGAATGGTAGGAAATTAAGAATATGGGACCTATATAAACTGAAAAAAACAAGATGTCGTTGAGAATATCTGAGGGCGCAATAGGCAGTGTTGCAGTGAAGCAGAGAATGGAATGTGACAGAAGACAAATGTTGTAGCTTTGAGAAATGAAATAGTGAAAACAACTGAGGATCATATAGGTAAAAAGACAATGATTAGTTGCAATACTTGATAACACAGGAGACAATGAATGTAATTGATAAAAGAATAACACACAAGAATGCTTCAAATGAAGCGGGGGGAAAAAAGGAATGCAGATGTCTGAAAAGTAAGATTGACAGAAAATGCAAAACGGCTAAGCAGGAAGGGCTAGAGGACAAATCTACGAGTGTAGAAACTTGTATGACTAGGGGAAAGGTAAATGCTCTTACAGGATAATTAGAGACACCTTTTGAGAGAAAAGAAGCTGCTGCATGAACATTAAAAGCTGAGCTGGCAAGTGAGTACTAAGCAAAGAAGGGAGAGCTGAAAGGTGGAAGGGATGAATAGAGGGTCTGAATAGAGGACAACATTATATAAAGAGAAGAGCAAGTAGGTGAAGGTGAGATGGAAGTTATGTTACTGCAAGAGAAGTTGACAGAGCTCGAAAGATCTGGCTAGAAACAAGACCACTGGAGTAGATGACATTCCTTCAAAATTATTGAGGGACAGGGGAAATACCCTCAAACTTTGAGAAGAACGTAGTAACTGCAATTCCAAAGAAGGCAGCTGCTGACAAATGTGAATACTACTAATTCATTAGTTTAATAAAACATGGATGGAACGTATGGCCAAGAAATATTTACAGAATAATGCCAAAACTTGTAGAAGCCAACTCTGGGGAGTACCTGTTAGGTTTCTGGAGAATTGTACGAACACAGAAGCTAATGCTGGCCCTGTGTTGCATCATAGAATATGGGTGGAAGAAAGGCAAACCCACATGTATTGCATTTGTAGATTTAAACAAAGCTTTTGACAGTGTTGACTGGATTACACTCTTTGAAATTTGCTGTTGGTAGGAACAAAACACAGGGAGTGAAAGGTTATTTGGAACTAGTGCAGAAACAACTCTATAGTGGCAATTGTAGTTAGTCGGAGAACATGAAAGGGAATCTGTATTTGGGAAGTGAGTGAGAAAGGGTTGCATCCTATCCCCGACATTAGACAGTTTGTACATTGAGCACAAAGTAAACCAAGGGCAAATTTGGAATGAAATTAATGTTCAAGGAGAAGAAATAAAGGGTCAAGAGTAATATTTGATACGAATTGTCAGCTTTGACCTGTGACATGATGTTAATGAATCCTGTAACAATACATATTGGTGCATATATTAACAGTTTTATTGTTAATTGATGACCCCACCAAATGTGAAAGCACAACAACATGTCTGTGGTGACAGATTGATCTGTAGCTTAACCTGAGGTCTAAGTTAATTTGGAAGGTGACAACATGATTGCGAGTTGACAAAGACAGTGAATGTGAAACTAAGAAGATCTGGTTGTGGTGACAGGCTGATCTGTAGTTTAGCCTGTTTAAAAAAAAAAAAATCACCATTGATATCCATTATAGTTGCATGTCATTAACACTGTTTGTTGCACATTTCCTTTGTCACTGATCAAAGCTGACGACTAATATGAAATATTCAGTTTTATCTTAAATAAAAGATTTGAAGGTTGCTGATGACATGATTGTCAGAGATGGCAAAGGACTTAGAAGAGCAGTTGAACAATATGGGTAGTGCCTTGAAAAGATTCCAAAAGATCGACATCAGCAAAGTAAAGGAAGGGACACAGTGTAGATGAAATAAATTAGGTAATGCTGAAGGAATTAGATTGAAAAATGAGTTACTGAAAGCAGTGTAGGGTTTGAACACTACTGGGTTGGAAACTCCTACAGTATTTATGATTATTTCATTCATTACTCAGAATACAAGTCTTTACTTTTTCTTCTGTGACTGTTGGTGTCAACAAAATCTGAAGAGCAATCCACTGAGTCCAACAGTGGACTCATAGCTGCTGAGGATGCCACATCAGCTCGGAGCAGAAGTCGCGAGTGCTGGTGAGGTAAACACACCATGTTGGTAGCCCTGCTTGGAGAGGGCGGTGACCGTGATGTGTGTGTTTGATTCATACGGCATTTTGGGGAGTACCAATCCCTCCCAGATCACTGCCAGTGTTGTCCCCTCAGGTAGACTGCGGTGTCAGATACCGTGATGATGTGCTGAATGCTGAACCTGTCCCGCTGGTACAGCAGGTAGTCAGACTAGTGCAATGCTTGAGGTACAGGGCAGCTTCTGCCATGTCCCAGAGCCTTGTTGGTAGTTCCCTAGACTACCCATCAGTGCTGGCTGCTGTGCCGACTTCATTACTGGATGCTGGCTTTCATTATCCGTGGATACGGATCGCTGATCTTCTTGTGAGGCAGCAGTTGTAAGATCAACACAAGAACAATCTCACACACGAGATGTCACCGTACCATAATCACAGAATTGAGTGTGACTGGCATGAACGCCATCAATCCAACTGATAGAATGTTCTAGGCTAGTGGGACGGAGTATTTGTGTCATCGAGGAGAGGCTCTGCTCTACGACATCATCCGTAATGACCGAATTGGTTCTGCTATTCTCAAGTTGTCAGCAGTCTTCAGTTCCACTACGTTTGCTTAACACATTTGTTACAGTATCTTTATTGCTTAGTCAAACTCCTGCTAGGCAAAGTTGTGTCTTGCTTAGTGTCTCTTACATAATGTTACAAGAGTAACAAAAGCAGTTTGGTCTGTTCTCTTCTAACCATTCTGTGCTGAGCTCCCTCGTAGTCACACAAAGGTGTATTGAGGTTGCTGTCTTCCTGATTGAATAGTGGTCTTAAAATATTTACACTTCCCAGCTGGCTGCTGTTGATACTTTCACGTGATTAACCCCACCTGTTTGAACTTAGAAAATTTTACTCTCGCATTTCCTTTCTAATTTGTTGTATAACAGTAGTAGACGAATTTTTCTGTATGGTAAGCAAAACAACTGATATGGCTGATGTAGAGATGATGTGAAATGCAGGCTAGCAATAGCAAGAAAAACATTTCAGAAAGAAAGAAATTTCTTGACATCTAATATAATGTAAGTGTTAAGAAGTCAGTTCTCTGGACTGTAGCCTTGTACGGACGATAAGCTGTTCAGACAAGAAAAGAATAGATCTTTTTGAAATTTGGAGCTGTTGAAGAATGCTGAGGATTAGCTGAGTGGATCAAATAACTAATGAGGAGGCACTTAATAGAATTGGGGGAAAAGGAAATTTATGCCACAGATTAACTAAGAGAAGGAATCAGTTGATAGGATACATCCTGAGGCATCAAGGAATAATCACTTTGGTAATGGAAAGAATTGTTGTAGAGGAAGGCCTAAGCGTGAATACAGTAAGAAGGTTCAGCTAGATGTAGGATGCAGTAGTTACTCAGACAGGAAGCAGCTCACACAGGATAGATCAGCATGGAGTGCGGCATTAAACCTGTCTTCAGACTGAAGATCTCTTTGGAGAATGATATTCTTCTGTGTAAAAATGCATATGGATTTCAAGTAGATTTCTTGCAAAATTCAGCTCATTCTGCACCCAGGTTGACACAATTTTCCTTGATTTTAGGAAGGCATTTCATAAAGTTCCGGACTGTCACTTGGTAAACATTTTACGAGCTTACAAGGAATTGCATGAGATTTGTGATTGGAGTCGGGAATTTCTTACCGATAAAACTCGCCACATCATTTTTAACAGAACAAAGTCTACCGATGTACAGTAGTTTCAGGAGTGATAGAGGCATTACGGTTTACAGTTTATATTAATGATCTGACAGATAACATCAAAAGTTTGATGAGGCTGTTCACAGATAGTGCAACTGTTATGGTGAGGGAGCTATAACAGAAGGGCAGAGAATTGAAGACTGGTGCAGGGACTGATGACTGTCACTGAACATAAATAAATTTTAATGAAAAAGCAGGTTCCAACCTGACGTTCATTGGGAGAATCTTAATTAATTGAAATTTATCCACGAAAGAAGTGGCTTACAAAATGCTTGTTAAACTGATTCTTGAGTGTTGCTGATCAGCTCAGTTAGTAGAAGAGAGAGAGAGAAGATTGAACAAAGAGTTGTGTGTTACATCACAGAATCATTTAGTTAGCACGAGAGTATTGCAGAGATGGTCGACAAACAGATGTTACAAAGGAGGCACTGTGCTTCACGGAGATGTACTGTTGCAATTCTGAGAAAGTATGTTCTCAGAATATCTGGGCAGCGTACTAGTTCCTCCAACATGTCTTGCAAAATGACTACAATGGAAAAAATCAGGCAAATTAGAGCTCCTAAGGAGGTTTACCGACAGCTATTCTCTCCAGAACCATTTGCAAATTGAACAAGAAAGGGGGTATCAGATAGTGGTACCAGAAGAATTTTCCACCACACATCATAGAATGATTTGCAGAGTGCGAATGTAGGTGTAGAAGGTAATAGTGTTCTGGTTTAATTGTGTTGTTTTCTGTTGGCCCACTGATCTTCACCCCAAATGGAATGTCGAGTTTCATTCTCTTCAGTCAATTTTTCAGTTTTCGTCTGTGATTAAAAAGAATTAAAATCAGTTCTTCCTCAAGGCATATCATATAAGGCTTGCTTTGGCTAAATGCCCACTCTTGGTCTCTCGGACTGTTCTGTTACGAGCTGTTTTTGGTAACCATTCACGTGATGAATGACAGGAAATGAACATGACAAATTATGAGTTGGACGTGGTAGCCAACCAAGTTGCTCGTTCATGATGTCCTATGCTTTGTAAATGAAGCTGAACTATTAGGTCCCATCCCACTCTAACCACCACCTCGGAAATTGCAACATATTCGGAAAAAAACAACCAAATATACTGGTATGTGACAGTCGCAATTAAAAATTGACAGATTCTCATTGGCTACCAGATTCTGTCACCCACTGATTATGACTAATGATAACAATACACCAACAACAGCACACAACAGAAGAGCTGTGGTCACCATAAGTGCACTTTAGCTCTTGCTTTCGGATCTCGATCTGCGATGTATGCAGAGGACCTTTCCCTTTCACCAGCAAGTACACTGTCCACTTAACTACCCAAGCACAAATCGTGACCCGTCCTCACAGCTTTACTTCAACCAGTACCTCTCTCCTACCTTCCAGACTTCACAGAAGTTCTGTGAAACTTGCAGGACTACCACTTGTGGAAGGAAGGATATTGCAGAGCCACAGTCTGCGAGTTGTTTCCAGAGTGAATTTCTGTGAAGTTTGGAAGGCAGGAGATGAAGAGTGCTGGCGGAAGTAAAGCTGAGAGGACAGGGTGTGAGTCATGCTGCGGCAGCTCAGTTGGTAGAGCACTTGCTCGTGAAAGTCCAGTCGGGCACACAGTTTTAATCTGCCGGGAAGTTTCGTATCGGTGCAAACTTCAGTGCAGAGTGAAAATCCATCTTGGATACACAGAACATGTTCCTTCCATAGCTTCCTGTGTAACAGTTTCCACATCAAATTTTGCCCTCTTATAGATGTTCTCGGTTTTTATCTTCTTTGCTGCAATATTTTATGGATGTGAAGAAGTAGAAATGCTGAATGAAAGACTTTTGCCTTTCAAAATGGCAGTACCTCTAATGAGAACAGCAGCAAAATCTTAAAGCAAGATCTCTCGTAAAAACCGAAAGAAACTCTGTTCGTATTTTAAGGCTGTCAGTGGTTCCAAAGTTAGTGCTCTGGTAGTCACAGATGATCCAGGAAAAAAAAAAAAAAAAAAGAGAGGATAGCCAAAGTAAAAGCAGGAATGCCGAACACTGTTTTCAAACCTTCCTTCACCAAGGAAGGTACAGATTTACGGTCCCAGTTACATTGTCATACCACTGCAATGTTCAGTGGTGTAGATATTAGTATCAGTGACATACAAAAATAGAGGCAATCACTAAAATTAAACAAGGCTTCAGGATGTGATGGAATCTCTATCAGATTCTATACAGAATTTGAAGCTGAACACACCTGCCTTTTAACCTCTATACACCACAGATCCCTCCAATGAGAAACTGTGCCCAATGGTTGGAAGAAAGCATAGTTACACCCGACTCCAGAAGTGTAGCAAAAGTGATCCACGGAACTACCATTCAATATCACTGATGGCCTCCTGTTGTTGGATCTTGGAACATAGTCCGAGCACAAATGCACTGCAGTAAACAGATCTGACAGTGTTGACTAGGCTTCTGTCCAATTTCTTGAATAAAGATGCCAAAAATGTCTTTCCTACAATATAAAGTAAAAAGAAAATTTTTGTGTAAATAAAGAAATCAGTTGAAAAAAAGTTGTAAAAATATGTATTCAGAAACATGGCTTTTTAATGTTTGTCAGAATTGTGTGTGTGTGTGTGTGGGGGGGGGGGGGGGGGAGAGAGAGAGAGAGAGAGAGAGAGAGAGAGAGAGAGAGAGAGAGAGAGAGAGAAGGAAGGAGGGGGAGGGGGGGGGGGTCCTAGCTGGGCACTAAGTATGTAATTATTTGTTGTTGAGCAATGCATTGTTATTGTTGTGTGTCTCACCATAAGTCACTGGACACAAACATTAGTCACCCTCTCCTCCATCAGTATCACACTAATGCTATGTCACACTGCCTCCAGTAACCAAATTGCATGGAAGCTAACTGCTACATTTCACCTAATAACCCGAATTGAAATCTTAGTGAACTAGTGGACCAGTCGAGCCACGATAGCAAGCCTGAGTGTTCGTCAAACCGGGAATGTGTGTGTGCAGCTGTGTGAAAGCAGCTGTTGCCATTACAGAAAATGGGTGTCCACAGCATACTCATGCTGAAGAGGTAGAAGAAATGTTGAGCCTTGGTCACTGAGAGTTTTGAAGTAAACATTCCGGTTTACATTCATGGTAACCTGAAATAGAGTGCTTAGTCACAGTGAGAAAAACACCCTGAAAACATCACAGAACTACCTCTGACCTGAGCTGCACTCCCAATACCCTGTGGGTTAATCACCTAAATGGGCTGCCAGTGTACCGGACTAGTGGTGGGAACAAGCGAATGAAAACAATTGACTTGGTCATGTGTAGTTTACATATTGTTTTGGATTATTATTCATTTGTTCTTTTAAAATGAAACCAGTCTGTATTTTTCTGTCAGATGAAAACACTCTTGACCATTT
This sequence comes from Schistocerca americana, assembly GCF_021461395.2. NCBI lineage: Eukaryota > Metazoa > Arthropoda > Insecta > Orthoptera > Acrididae > Schistocerca > Schistocerca americana. Next base: position 146,383,689 of record NC_060127.1, read on the forward strand.
TAATTGACTGAACTATTCGTTAATTCTTCTGAGTGAAGTGAACCCAGTTATGTAGCACTTTCAGAATGAGTATACTACTGGGGTAAGCGCAAACCTCCAGAGGGTAGTCCTGCCCCTGAGTGGGTATGCCAAAGTAATCCTCTTCGATTAGGCACGTGTCCTGCACAGCCAGTACGAGGTGGTGGTCCGCACTGTGCCAGCAGCTTCTCATGCCTGCTGCAGCCCTGGCTGTGTGGTGTCAAAGGTTGCCGGTGATGGTGCTACACATCCAGCTCGAAAGGACGTTGGTCGATCTGCCCCAGATGAAAAAAGGCTTAATGATCACTCAAACAGAGAGACTGAATGAAAACTTCCGTATTCGGTTGTCTCACACTCAAACCCAGGGAGTGAGCGAAAAATATTCATATAGCTGATGTGGTCACAGACTGGTTTCATGTGGTTGTTTCATTCAAAAAATCACTTGATCAGTTTCTTGTCCCATCACTATTACTTGATAACTTGCATCATTTGAAAAAGGGCAAAATCACCACTCGTTGCACCACATTAAAATTGGTTATTGTCCAGATTCTGTGTTCTTTTGCCCACTGAAGATGTGCACCCAAGATGGGCAGCTGCAATATGGCCATGTCCTAGGTACTTCGGTCGAAATTATATTGGGTGCAGTTCCCTTGCTGTTTATGTTCGTAAAATAGTTGCAGTGGGCCACTTCACTGGTGGCTGCAATGCTTGGCATGTTCAAAACTGATTGTCATGAACAAGGCGTGGCACTTGTCCCAAGTCCTTGTCAGTTAGGGTCTCTCTATGACCACTGTTCTCACACCGTGTTACGTGGCCATCAGTAGTATGCCATTATTTGTATATGGGGTGTCCCAGGAGGGTGGTCGACATTTAGTGATATGACAGGAATGCTTTTTTGATGCAAAAAACTTCATGTAGGTATATTCAGTATTCTGAATGGTTTGTGAGATAGAACACACTTAATGTAAATTTGTTTTTTGGCAAGTGGCACACGTGTGTGTCTCACCCACCTGACTTCTTTGACATTTTATTCTAGTCCCATCTGCCTTGTTGCTTTCAGCCACTTTAAACAGGATGTCTTTCTGTCATAGGAATAGGAATGGGCCCAAAATTGGAACCTGTGGGACTCCCTTTGTGATTCTTCTCTAGTCACTAAAATTGTCTACCTTTTCAACATTGTTTGAGTTATTTAGCACAACCTTTTGTTTTCTGTTTGTTAAGTATGATTCAGACCAGTTGCGTGTAAAGCCATCAGTTCCAGCAAGAATGTACATTAAATGTGTCTTGTCTCAGAATCCATTCGAAATAGGACATACAAAGTGTTTTGTTTGAATTTGAGCATTCCTCCTGGGACTCCATCTATCCGTTCCACACTTCACAATCTGTCCCACATTTAACTTTCCATCCCTTGCCTACCCTGGTAATTGGGAATGCAGGGGTGAGTGCTACACCAGGCCACTGTTTCTGCTTTAGATTCTGCCTAGCAGAATTTTATTTTTGCTGGGACAGTCTTATTTTTCATGTACATCTGCTGGCATCCTGAGAAAATCATTCGGGACACATATTTGTCCCAGTTTTTAAGTGGGAAACAAAGTGTGTTCAATACTACTTTTCATTTCATTAAATATTTGTGAAAAACAAGTTTCATAGAAGGAGAATGTTACAGAAATATATATTTTCCCCACATTTGGTTTAATTTGTCTTATGGCTACAGAAATAGTAAGAGAGATGTTGAAAAGCAGGTATTAGCTACCCCTCATCTCTAACTTGCTGACCTTCCACTTTATGGCCCTGAGACAAGCAAAAACAAAACTAAAGGAGGAATAAAGGAGCATCAGTTAACTGAAACTATTTATAGCGGGACTGCAGTCATATGGAAGTTAATTTTGTCAATAACGTGAATGGTGCAGTGTGTGTTAACAGTGCTTATTGAATATTGTTTGTCACATATGCGCACTTGCCATAACAGTCTGAAATCTTAAATTTTAGTTTGAAATGTATGATTTGTGTCTGATCACTGATTAGTAATATTACATAGTTTCTAGGATTAACAGAGTGTACCAAAATACCTAGTAAATGACTAAACATGGTAGAAAAAACATCCTGGCTATTACAATGAAAAAGTACATATCAATCTTTTTTAAAAAAGAATTTTATTCATGTGTAATGTACTTACATTTTTCTTCCCAATTCACAAAATGAAGAAACATTCTCATTATGAGTTTTTAAGTTGCTGCATCAGTACAGGCCTACTGTCAGTTTCAAAATATCCCAATAACTGACAAGAGAGCTGAGTGTAAGTTATGAAGTTAGGTATAAAGTACAGACATGAGTGTCCCTGTATTTTGTCTCTGAAATATGGTCAGCCTAGAATTTATATGGTCAGGAAACTATTGCTGTTGCTTCTTAGTGTAATATGTGTCGTGTTTGCTTTATGCCACTGATAATGAACACTGAAGTGGCTAAGTAACCTCACTGTATCTAAACTAACATAAAAATTCATACTGTGTATTCTACATGCACCCTGATATGTATGCTACAGGCAGACACAGCAGAATGACACTATCGGCTGGAGCATTACAAGGCACACTAACTCTTGCTACTGCGCCTTCTTATGTGCTCACCATTGTGGTGGCTGTGTAAATAAATGATAAAATGAGTGACTGTTTGTTGTATATTTCATTTGCATGCTCGTGAAATTGTGTGTGGAGCAAGTGCTGATCATTTATTGCCTGTTGTCTTCTGACTGCACAGTGAGGTGCAGGACCGCGTCATGCTGACTGGTAGACACATGGTTCGCGATGTGTCCTGCAAGAATTGTGATGCCAAGCTGGGTTGGGTGTACGAATTTGCCACTGAGGAGAATCAGCGCTACAAGGAGGGGCGCGTCATTCTCGAGCGTGCACTCGTAACGGAGAGCGATGGTATGGATGAGCACGTCGGTGACAACTGATGTGCTGTGAGAACCGTACCACTAAAAGACATCATAGCTGGTGGAAAAAGGAAATATTGGACAGTGACCGCTATGTTCACAAAAAACTAAAGATCCTTAATCACAGTAATTAGATGTCAAAATTGAAGAAATGTTCTGCCAGATGTATGATTGGCTGCACTGAACTTCCAAATAAACTGGTGTAATCTAATTCTGTGATCTGCTACCCGTTGTTAACGCTGACGAAGCACTTTACAGATAGTGCCAAAAAAAATGTTGTTAACATTTTTAATATTTTGGATTGTCACTTGCCTCTGTGACTAAAATTAGACAATAGCTCTACACAGCTTTCACCAAATTCTTCACGCACGAAATAAGTCGTTAGAGGAGTGTAGAGAAATTTCTATGCCTCAGCTGATGGTTTACTGTTTCACTTGCCTATGCCAGTATTTGTGTTGTGTGAAATTTTGATGATATCGCAGGAGCTTAGGAAGTCATCCAGGAAGTCTAATTATGTAATTACCAACATGATGTGCAAAACATATCAGACATTGGGACAAGTTATAAAATGAATGTTTAATTTTTAAGAGGCATTGGTAATTGGATGGAACACAAGTTGTTCTAGTATTTTCAAATGCCTTTCAAAATGTTTAAAGTGTAAATTGCAGTTTAAAAAGAGAATATATTTTTAATTTGCATTTGTTTTGATGCACAACAATTTAACATAAAAGTTGTTTACGTCCATTAAGTATTCGTGGCATTTGTTGTCACTTGAAGTCTCATTCTTCATCTTTTTTACTTTATGTATTTTTTTAAATATGTCCAACTGTCCATACTTAAAGTCACTTTTGGATCATTCTTGTTGAAATAATTACTCCAATTATCAGTCAACAAATTAAGGTTCAATATGCAATTACTAAAACACAAAAAAATTACACGGTGAATTGCCTTTTCGTACCACATAAGAACACTCAAGGAATAGCAAACAGATATGGCAATAAGGTACTGGCCTATGATGCAGCCACTAATACATTATGCAGTTTGACAAGTAAAGGAATTATTTGGGTTTAGGCCATAGCAAATTTAGCTGTTAATAAGAAATGTAATAGAGTGTGCATGTGCATGCCCACCCACCCATGCGCGCATGCACGTCTACACACACAGTGAGAGTGTTTTTGCATTTTTCTGTGCAATATTCTGCATTCTGTTTCTTTTTTTGACTTCTCTATTGCCTGGATTGTGTACTTGACAAAGTTGAATTCTTTTGACTTAGAACTGATCAGCCGTATTTATGAGATGACTGGGCACACAATTACATTTTTTATTTCCACCTGCTTGTACTTGTTTTGCCATCATCATAATGTCTGATAACATAGTTATTTCAGTTAAAATGGGTTGGTTAAAGGATAATCTATGTTCACTGAACGTCATGAAAAATCTTGACATACATTGTTTTTTCGGAATGATTGAGTTGAAAGAAATTTGTTCCTGATTTTAGTGAAAGGGCTTATAGTTTTTCTTTTTTCTGCCATTTTTTATATCAAAGCTAGAAGAAAGACACCACCTGAGCCATTTTTGAGGTCATGGAATGCTGCAGTTAGAATTTCTGGTCATCTTAGAAACGTTGGGCACCATAGACTATGAATAAGCACACAATCGCGAGTCTTTCTTTTTACATTAGTCCCATTAAGTTGCTGGACAGTACCCCATAAATGTCTGTCTGTGACTACACATACTTTCTGAGATGCTTCTTATCCTGCCTACTTCTCTTGTCTGTCATAGTTTTTGGTGTGAGAGTGAGCGATTTCTTTCATTTTACACTGCAGCAGCTGAACTTGTATGAACACCAAAACAATGACCAACTGGTTTAAAATACAATTATCATTACTTTTTTTAAATTTACCCTTAATTTGCATATAGAAGTGACACAAAAATTGATCTTCACATGAGTTTAAGGTCATTTCTTGTGATGTGTGTAGAAAATGTCCATCCTCGCTGCATTTTCAAATGTGTGCGAGGTAAAACAGTCTTTGTTGAAAAGAAATTGTTTTTAAGAATATTCTGTAATTTAGGACTGTGCAATGTTGTGTTGAGATTTTTTGTACATTTTATTATTAAACATGTGGACCGTACAGCCACAGGAAATCTGTTGAACCATAACTTTCAAATAGTTATTACTTATATTAAAGAATTTAATATTCTTCCATATAACTGCCATAAGGTATCAGATGGCACATATTTAATTAGAATGAGTGTTCTTATGTTTAATGTGATATTAACTATAGAAATATGAATGCTGTATTTTGAGAATGACTTTCAGGTTGTGTACATAAGAAGTGACAGAAATAAAAGGGAAACCTTTTTTTTCTTTGGTGTGTTGTCTTGTCAGTCTGTGATGCATCTTTTTAAAGATTAGTATAAAGTAAGAGCTCTTGTGGAGGCCTCCCTTGGTACCAGTTCTCCCAGACCTGTGTGCAAGCACGTTTATACTATCAGAGGAGATCAAATTGCTTTTTCTCTTGCACTGCCACTGCTGAGAATATAACTGCAGGCATTTTTAAAGAAGTTAGGCATCCGTACTTTGATAAAAGTTTATTTTCACACCAATTGTTATTGCAGTGTACAGAAAAGACCACTCTCAAAAGTTCTTAGTGGTAACACAATTGACCACCCATATAAACTTCCATTAAAGGCAATTATTAGGACAAGGATATTATTTAAAAAATTTTTGTGTTTACATTTGACAAACAATCCAATTATGATGTCTGAAAACTGACACCAACCAGACTGTATTTGAAATGAGTTTGCAAACAGCAAGAAAAATTTACTTCCAAACACATGTAACTTACCACATCTTTAGGGAGTTATGACTGAGTGCCCCTTTGCAAGAAGACACTCGAGTCCAAAAGCTGTTTCAGGGGGGTAATGAATGATGTTTCCATAGCCACTGTGAAAATATTTTTCATTCACGTAATCAGCCTGAAGATTTTAAACCACCAGCTCAAATGTTTCAATGCACATTTGTACATACAGCCAAAATTCACGACATCAGTGTTGCTCATTATTGTATTTTAAGATTTTTAGACACTGAGAAAATGGTCTCAGTTATTCTGTGTCCTTGAACTTCAGTTGGCTTGGCTATTTGCCCACAGATTTAGTTACAGCATGGGAATTAGTTAAAGCATGGGAACACTGCAAGTGAATAAAAATATTGTGTGTCCGCAGAAATGTCATTGAAATTTCAGCAGTGGCAACCACGAAGCTATTTGTTAGCACCTCATATAGAATCCAGTGCAACGGATTTCATGAACACGACAGTGACTTGCAGTTGCTACAAAAAATACCTGAACTGAAAAGTAACTGGTTCCAAGTTTGGCAGTCTTACAAAATAATAAAAATGAACAATATACATTTATGTACTTTATCTATATAGAATGTAAGTGATATTTGTAACTGTAGAGTTGTTATACTATGTACCTTGAATTTGTAAAGTACAAAAGAGATAATAAAATTTACTCAATAAAACATTTTTTTCCACATGTATTTACAAACACTGTGCAAATCCCATTAAAATCCACTTATGTGGTACATGTATTCTGACAGTTATAAAATAAGTGAAAGAATAGGTATAGCTCTCAGTACAGATCACAACCATCATTAGAAAGTTACAATATTATCATACAATACCTTTGGCACACTCAAAGTCCACATTTTCATAATCAAGCATGCTTAAAGCTTTAAGTAATGAAGTACACTAAGAGGTCACATATCACAATCAGTTAAATTCCTTTGGTTCAGTTCTATGATATGATTGATTTGCTTATAATGTTTGTCTGATAACACACACAGGACTATAGTGTGTGACACTAATCTACATCAGTAAACTCATTCAGGTAATGTTTCTTTTGAAATTTTTATGTACATCACATAGACCTTCATCCAATGACAACTTGGCATTCAATTGCGAATCTGTGCTCTGTTTTTCACCTACTGCCATTCAAGTGTAAGGTATTGGAGCCTTCTTCACTCTCATGAGCCATCCCCTCACCCTCAATGGCTTGACATAGTAAACACAACCACTCAGCTTGTAGTCGGTGTGTTCAGCAGTAAGCTTAGTACGCTGATTTGGACTTATTCTTTATATACAAATATCAGTGGTATACATTTAGGCACCCATGGGGAGGCGTGGCAGCCCCGGGTAAAATCTGCCCAGCAGACTAATGATGATAGCCAGTCAGGGGCTTTCTTTTGGGCAGTTTCCCCACATCCCTGCTTCACTTGCACAATTCACAAACATTTAGAAAATATTCTCATCGATAGCGGGGTACACAAATTCGGTATCAGAGGTTAAGGTGGATAATGTGGAGGAGGAATACATTGAGACAAAAAAACACCTTCCACATCAGACAGAAAAGTGTTTTTAAGTTTTCTCTCTGAACATAAAAGGCCCATTACCCCAATATTGGATGAGCATTGCAGTGGCTAATAAGAAATAGCCTGCTCTTGTTTTCCTCCAATCTTCTAAACAGAATACCCGATCTTTGTGGAACCTGAACAACATATGGCCAGATGTCCTATCATTGTGCACTAGACAAATAGGTTGGCACAGTAAAGGTGAGGGGACAGCATCATCATCATATAATATTCGAAATCTGCTCTTCCCTATTTATAATATGGTACATTAATAATCAAACCACACATGTGCTATAGAGAACCCAACCAAATCCAATACAATATATATAAATTAAACAGCAAAGTTTACAGCGGGAAAGAATAACCTGCAGTTAAGTAAAATCTCATTTCATTTAACACACCTGCCCCTGGCATCACATGAAAAGCTAGCTCTCTCTCTCTCTCTCACACACACACACACACACACACACACACACACACACACTACTTACTCTGTCCACTAATAAACACTCATCACGGTCAGTTTAGGTCTTCTTCCTTCTCCCAGTGGCATCCCTTGGAGCCATACTTCACAACACAAGTGAAAAGGCACCCATTTTGAGACCACAATGTTCACTGCATCACACAGATTAGAAAGCACCACTTTGAGAGTCTGAAGATCTATAAAATACAGCATTTGAAGAATGACCAGGTGGGCAAGTAACATGACTCATCCTCTTTGTTCGATGTTACAACTATTAGTATGGAAAGTAAGTTACTTGTATATTCCTGCCACAGGTATAAAAATTGTGACACAGTTTATCTGAAGGCTCACAATGTCACTTTCCATAAAAATTTTGAAGCATAAATTTTAAGACTTACTGTTGCAGTATGTGTTGAGCACATAGAATTGCATCAGATTCCACTGTAATGTTAACAGAATGAAAACTACACTGCAGTGTGTGCAGTGCCAAGTTACAGTCAAACAATACTTGTTCTCCATAGCTTGTGAAAAATGGAGATCTTGTCAAACCAGATGGTTTTTCTTTACCTGAATGAGTATACCACTTCTACATTTGTACTGATGCAGCTAATTACTCACTTATACTGTAAACAAAAGACACTGTGCTATACTTCAAATAATGCCTTATACATTATGCTCAGGACTTATAGCAAGCACTACATTTGTCAATAAATATGCCAAAATATTTATTAGGCCCATTGTCAGTCTAATTGGGAGTGTGTTAACTTAAGGCAGCAGTGGAAGGAGTCAGCACAGACAAATGAGCTGTTGATAAGCGTATATAGCATCTGACAAATCTTTACTGCCGAGAAGTTGGCACACTGGCATTCGTGGACTGAGAAATGGTCAATCACCACGGGAGAGAGGTGCGCGAGTCCATTCTGTTTATAATTCTGTCAACACTCAGAAATATTGCATTTGCCTCTCACACAGATTATTTCTCTCGCTGTAATCTATATGATTTATCAAACAAAATATTATAACTTCAAGTTTGTCAGCATGGACGTTCTGCTGAAGAAACATTGTATCTCTTAGAAAATTCTGATGCTGAATCGGAAACTGATGAATCAGGAAGGATGAGTGGAAGAGGATTTAGATGCTGATCTATGTCAATCCTCACATCCACCACCACCACAGCAAGCCCAGTTGAATGCCTCTACAAAGATAGTCACTACAGATGGAACCAAGTGGAAGACTGATAATTTTCTATTTACTGGATGAAGATTGGCTGAGAACATTCTAAAGGAGAAGAGGTCCTGCCACTTGTAATCTTGCCAATGGGTGGATGCTTCTGTCATAAGTGCATTCTGTCTTCCTTTTTGCAAAGCAATGCTACAGTCCTGTGAAGAAACACATGGAATCTAGTGCTTGAAAAGTACTTAAAAAAAGGGGGGGGGGGGACTCCACTGTGTCAGTCGAGGAAGTGGAAAAATTGGTAGGTGTAAGATGCAGGTTCAGGCAATGCATGCCCAACAAACACAAACACAGTCTCACATTTTTGATTATTGACAGTGAAGCAACCATTTGGCGAGTACATTGTTCTACATCTTGTTGAGCCATTTCTAAACTGAGGAAGGTATGTGATAATAGACAACTCTGTCATGTGTTTTCAACTTTTCAACTTGCTAAGCAGCTCAAAAAAAAAGAGGAAACTTCATTAGCTGGTACAATGAACAAGATACATCATCAAATTCCTGATGAGGAAGAGAAGCCCAATGCTGAAATACTTTCCATAACCATGTTGCACCAGACTGGAAACAAAGACTGTATATCAAGAAAAGGAGAAAAAGTCGTTCTCCTGAGTATACTCCATGTTGAAGTAGCAGTAACCAAAGAGTGAAACAAGAATCCTGACACCATAACATTCTACAATGCAGCAAAGCACAGAGTGGATGTAATTGATCAAATGATCTGTAAACAAACTGCAAAGGTTGCATGCAGGACTTGGCTGGTGAATGTCTTTCTACATCTTGGGCTTGGCAGCAATAAATACATGAGTCATCTACAAAATAGTAACGAACAAGAAAATGAGAGGAAAAAGTTATTTTTTCAGCGAACATGTGGACTCAAAGGAGAGAAAGAGCAGGAAGAAGAACAGATAAAAGAAGAGGATATGGGATCAAAATCGTCTACAAAGCAGTAGTAGTGTAAAATCTGCTTCTGCAAAGTCAACAATGCCAATAACAGCTGTTAAAGTGCCACAAAGCTGTGTGCAGAAAATGTGTGTGTGTAAAACAGAAATCATCTTTGCTAAGAGCATCTAGCACAGTCCAATGACTTGAGTAAAAAGTACAACGGAGCCACGGATAGAACTCCTGTGGGTATAATATGGACCAAATATGTTAATATGCTTAGAACCTTCTTCAAATTGTCAGTATATGAAAGTCAACAGTTTAGGAAACCTGGTAGCACCAGCAATGATAAATCGGTAAGATTTTGTTGTTGTTGAAATACATAAGTAATCCAGAATGAGATTTTCACTCTGCAGCGGAGTGTGCGCTGATATGAAACTTCCTGGCAGATTAAAACTGTGTGCCCGACCGAGACTCGAACTCGGGACCTTTGCCTTTCGCGGGCAAGTGCTCTACCAACTGAGCTACCGAAGCACGACTCACGCCCAGTACTCACAGCTTTACTTCTGCCAGTACCTCGTCTCCTACCTTCCAAACTTCACAGAAGCTCTCCTGCGAACCTTGCAGAACTAGCACTCCTGAAAGAAAGGATATTGCGGAGACATGGCTTAGCCACAGCCTGGGGGATGTTTCCAGAATGAGATTTTCACTCTGCAGCGGAGTGTGCGCTGATATGAAACTTCCTGGCAGATTAAAACTGTGTGCCCGACCGAGACTCGAACTCGGGACCTTTGCCTTTCGTGGGCAAGTGCTCTACCAACTGAGCTACCGAAGCACGACTCACGCCCGGTACTCACAGCTTTACTTCTGCCAGTACCTCGTCTCCTACCTTCCAAACTTTACAGAAGCTCTCCTGCGAAAATCTCATTCTGGAAACATCCCCCAGGCTGTGGCTAAGCCATGTCTCCGCAATATCCTTTCTTTCAGGAGTGCTAGTTCTGCAAGGTTCGCAGGAGAGCTTCTGTAAAGTTTGGAAGGTAGGAGACGAGGTACTGGCAGAAGTAAAGCTGTGAGTACCGGGCGTGAGTCGTGCTTCGGTAGCTCAGTTGGTAGAGCACTTGCCCGCGAAAGGCAAAGGTCCCGAGTTCGAGTCTCGGTCGGGCACACAGTTTTAATCTGCCAGGAAGTTTCATATCAGCGCACACTCCACTGCAGAGTGAAAATCTCATTCTGGAAACATCCCCCAGGCTGTGGCTAAGCCATGTCTCCGCAATATCCTTTCTTTCAGGAGTGCTAGTTCTGCAAGGTTCGCAGGAGAGCTTCTGTAAAGTTTGGAAGGTAGGAGACGAGGTACTGGCAGAAGTAAAGCTGTGAGTGCCGGGCGTGAGTCGTGCTTCGGTAGCTCAGTTGGTAGAGCACTTGCCCGCGAAAGGCAAAGGTCCCGAGTTCGAGTCTCGGTCGGGCACACAGTTTTAATCTGCCAGGAAGTTTCATATCAGCGCACACTCCGCTGCAGAGTGAAAATCTCATTCTGGAAACATCCCCCAGGCTGTGGCTAAGCCATGTCTCTGCAATATCCTTTCTTTCAGGAGTGCTAGTTCTGCAAGGTTTCGCAGGAGAGCTTCTGTAAAGTTTGGAAGGTAGGAGACGAGGTACTGGCAGAAGTAAAGCTGTGAGTACCGGGCGTGAGTCGTGCTTCGGTAGCTCAGTTGGTAGAGCACTTGCCTGCGAAAGGCAAAGGTCCCGAGTTCGAGTCTCGGTCGGGCACACAGTTTTAATCTGCCAGGAAGTTTCATACATAAGTAATGTTTTAATAATAGTGTTAAATAATCAATGATATAACTCGCAAAAAGCTAGGCATAAAGTAGTAAAGTCAACACGAAAATATTTTATGCAGGCTCAAAATGACCCCTTTCCACAGTTTTAGGGATGTCAGAAACTTCACCATTCTAGTATCAATTCACTGAAGTCGCTGCCTCCCAGGAAGGTGCAATGACAGTAGTCCACCTTGGAAATCTGTTCACTAGGTTGCCTACTTGCAGGTATGATCTAATAAATGTGGCAGTACCAAAGGGATGACCCGTCTATATGGTCTGACACACCTGCCCCTCAGTGATGCACTCTTCAACTACACCACAGCGCATATGACGAATCCAAACTTGGACTGATGCTCTATCCACTGATGTCATTTTTCTATACATCTTGTAGTTTTTGTGTAGTCATCTTGTGATGTACCACAGGTATTTATGAGTGACCTTGTATTATTAACAATTGTTTGTGATGCATTAAAACTGTTTGCCACGCAGGGACTCTAACCTGGGGTCCTGTGCTGCATACTGTGCTATCTGATCACACCGAGGTGAGAGAAGAGGAGGAGACAGAGGCAGGTGGTGGCCAGGGGGTCATGCAGAGTTCCCGCCTTTGCAATTCAGAAAACCAGGTACTGGTGGGACGAATTCAGATGGCATTGGCCATGAAGCAGTAGTTGAAGACAGGTGTTGTTTCAATGCGTCTGTCTGACACTCGGTGACTACTCTATGAGGTGAGCAGCAATCTATCCTATTCCATAAACCATTGTTTTCAGATTACAGGACTTTGCAGTTCTCTCTCTCAAAAGTTCTAACTGTTGAGAAACTCGGTATGTTACTGCCGTGAGAGTTCAAGAGTAACTGTCAAAGGCAACTGCCAGCAAATTCTCTGGTATTCCCGAGGAACAAACTGCAGCAAGATTGCCAGTGTCACACAACTTACAGCACTGAGATAATAGCTGTTATTGTATCTTACACATTGTGATCAGAAACAGTCTGAAAAGGTTGTAAGGGTGCTGCAGAGTAGGTTGTGCTGGGAAATAATTGTTAAGAAAAAAATTCAGTACCTTGTGCGCTTTCTGAGTTACTTTGCATTGAAGTCAGTCAATCAGGCCATCATGCATTTATTTTAAATGGCCTGCCAGATATAATTAGTGTAAGTTGTTCTCGTAGCATAGATGATAGTGCCAGAGACTGCTCAGCCTTCGGCTCGGGTTTGATCCTACTACAATCCCGTGTCCAATTTTTGTATCACTCTGTTGTTCAGTTTTAGGAAACTGAATAAAGAACACAACTGGTGACACAGTAGCTGGCAGATCACTTGAATTTGCGCACACAACAGCCTGCTTGGCTATCTCCAATGCTAATAAGCTCAAAAAAGGTGCAACATATCTAGTTTTTTCCTTAACAATTATATCTCCACACAACCCACCCTGCAATAACCTTACAAGCTTTTCAGACTGTTTCTGATCACCCTGTAAGTTGTGAGGACAACACCATCAGCTGCATTTACTGGTTTTATTCAAACACAAATTGTTAAGGTGTTACAGTACACCATCTTCAGGTTGTCTTTGATTTTGGGTAATCATAACAATTCCAGGACATCATTATTACACTTTCTGCACAAAGTCCAAAACAACGATGTCCACTAAACTGAAACTTCTTATCACCTGTGGTGTGTACAGTAGCAGTACTAACAGTTTCAGTTGACCTCCAATATTAAGTTATACAATGTGACATTGTGTTCGTGCCATGTCCACACCGCTGTTTGGTCATGCCATTCTGTTGGTATGCACTGTGCATCAGTTGCAAGTATCTCAGTTGCAGTATGAATATGTTAAGGGATTGCTGAATAACAGCTGTATCTATTTCTGTTAATGCTTTCAGATAAACATGTTCTCCTAGTGTATAAAATTTTCTTGGTGCACTTGTCAAATTAATTTTCTATAAGAACTCTGAGCTCTTCTTCATCAGAAAGCAACTTATGAAGAAAATGGTGGATTTTGTCAAAAGTTTCAACTTTTATAGGAACTTAATGCGGCGAGTGCACCAAAAAATTTTAATAATACACATCTGTCATTAAAGATGTTTCGATTATATTCTGTGACTGTTGATGGCAGTAAGAAATCTCACTTGCTCAATAACTCTTATACAATGACTAAGAGACAGCACACAATGAGTAGTCTCTCCATCACTGACATTCCACTACTGATGAGGCAACAAATACTACATAATCCATAATGCAACAGCTTGCCTTCTATGCTGAACTCCTGCACACTTATTGCACATTTTATAAATGGAAAATATATTACTTTCCAGTGCCACTAATGTATTCTGCAAGAGAAAACCTTCTCACAAAGCTGCCATTTGCTTCAGGTCACATTTTGAAGTAGGCACAAGTTTCTTTTGTCACAAACATAGAGCTTATCCTTACTGACACATCATTATCTATACATATAAACATGCACACAGAAAAATACACAAATGCTCATATAATGAGAGGTACTGTCTTATGTAAGGATTAAAATTGTTAAACAACATGAAAAACAGATAATAATAAATGTACATGATACAAACAAAGGCTGATTTGTTACATTAACTGAAAATATATCTTCCTTCAAGGATTTAGAATATTTGATACAAATGGTAACAGAACTACTGACTATTTAATCTGCAGCTATCAACAGAAGAAATTATGCAAGGTATGTAACACAGGTTGAGATAGGATTCTTCAAGGGGGGAGGGGGGGGGGGGGGGGAGGGGGGGTTTAATCACACTAAAACTCAGCTCTGATAATACTTACAGATCCTTCTGAGGCACTACAATAAGATTTACCAACTATAAGAAAAACACTTGTTTTCATAAAAGCTTATTTCATACTGTCACACACATTAATAATGACTAGAAAAACACCAATACTATAATTCTGAGACAGGTAACTACATCACGGTTGACACAGGAAACCTGAGGCTGTGTGCACCAGCACACCAACAGCACAACATATCACAGAAGATAGGACAGAAAGAGGTCAGTGCGGAACGAGCGTGTCTGTTGCCGCCTTAAAACGGAGCAATGTATACATTGGCATCTAGATGTTGCAGAAACCTGGAACATACGTAAATGTGGTCACATATCATTAACAAATTATCTTTATAATTATTATAACTATAACAATATTATTATTGTTGTTGCTGTCAATGTTGTTCTCATTGTTATTTATCATTATCATTAAGTTTTCCAATCCATGTCTCTTCATTGCTGAATGAATAATATTGATCCACTTCACAGTGTCCATACAAATAATTTGATTTTGTCCATTATAAATTGTTTTGTGAAGGCCTGCGACTGAGGGAACAATGGGTTTGTTTATAAATAACTTTTCTGCTACCAGCCACAATTTTATTTTATTTATATTTTACATGACATATTTTGAGAGACGATTCCCATTTTCAATTGTGTTTCCTCTTTGTACTATGCTATTTTTACGTAATGTTTTTAACGTGTGAGGTTCTGCTTTGTTTTCTTGCCTTTACAGCAATATAGAAAAAATTCCCAACATTTAGTTACTTGTTCCACAAAAGCACGGGAGAACTGCCGGGAAAGCTTTAAACATCACAGTTAGTTACTTATTGATTTTTATATGTAGTTAGTGGCCAAATTTGGAAGAACTTGTACTTACTGTTTTCTTATGGTCCATTTGTGCAGAGCCTACCCCATGTTAAACATCACACACAACTGTCAGTGCACAGTATACATCGAGAGTAACTTACATAAACAAACAGATGGAAAGATGTTTTTAGATATATTTCAAAGATTTAATGTTATAGGTCTCCTGGAGAGTATGATATGCTTTTGTTCGAAGGGTATTTATCTCAATAATATGGATCATAATTTACTTAAATCTGTTGTTGTTGTTGTTGTTGTGGTGGTGGTGGTCTTCAGTCCTGAGACTGGTTTGATGCAGCTCTCCATGCTACTCTATCCTGTCCAAGCTTCTTCATCTCCCAGTACCTACTGCAACCTACATCCTTCTGAATCTGCTTAGTGTATCCATCTCTTGGTCTCCCTCTACGATTTTTACCCTCCATGCTGCCCTCCAATACTAAATTGGTGATCCCTTGATGCCTCAGAACATGTCCTACCAACCGATCCCTTCTTCTGGTCAAGTTGTGCCACAAACTCCTCTTCTCCCCAATCCTATTCAATACTTCCTCATTAGTTATGTGATCTACCCATCTAATCTTCAGCATTCTTCTGTAGCACCACATTTCGAAAGCTTCTATTCTCTTCTTGTCCAAACTATTTATCGTCCATGTTTCACTTCCATACATGGCTACACTCCATACAAATACTTTCAGAAAAGACTTCCTGACACTTAAATCTATACTCGATGTTAACAAATTTCTGTTCTTCAGAAACGCTTTCCTTGCCATTGCCAGTCTACATTTTATATCCTCTCTACTTCGACCATCATCAGTTATTTTGCTCCACAAATAGCAGAACTCCTTTACTACTTTAAGTGTCTCATTTCCTAATCTAATTCCCTCAGCATCACCCGACTTAATTCGACTACATTCCATTATCCTCGTTTTACTTTTGTTGATGTTCATCTTACATCCTCCTTTGAAGATGCTAGCCATTCTGTTCAACTGCTCTTCCAAGTCCTTTGCTGTCTCTGACAGAATTACAATGTCATTGGCGAACCTCAAAGTTTTTATTTCTTCTCCATGGATTTAAATACCTACTCTGAATTTTTCTATTGTTTCCTTTACTGCTTGCTGAATATACAAATTGAATAACATCGGGGAGAGGCTACAATTAAATCTATTTTACAATAATTCTTATTTCTGTGTGTTACTCTTTTCATTTAAGTATATTCTCAAGAAATTCACTGATTCACTTTCAGGTTTTTCATTTAGTATTTTGTCTTCTTCTTCTTCTTCTTTTTCTTCTTCTTCTTCTTCTTCTTATTATTATTTTGTATAGGCCAACTTAGGACCAAGATATTCAACTGTTGCATTTGGAGTGGGCTTTGACGTTTGCCCAGTAGTTATGCATCCTCTGGCTGTGTTGTTCCTTCCTCTCCTGTGTCCAGAGGGCACTAGTCTTCTTTCTTGGTAGTCTGTCCTGGAACCTCTTTTGTTTAAGTTTCTTCCTGAATATTGTCCAATCCTTCAAGTTTCCTTCTGTTATTCGTAGTTCCTGAAGATCTTTCTCCATTTCCATCAAACATGGTGACTTGGTCTTCCTCTTTTGCCAGTAACAGAGAAGCTGGTTGGTCAATCTGTTACGATACATCCTGTAAACGTGTCCATAAAATTCTAGACGTCTTTTTCTAGTTACATCTGTGATCCTTTCACAGTACTCATAGAGCTCTTGGTTGGGTCACCTTTTATAGTTGTCACCTTCCTTGACTGGCCCCAGTATCTTCCTCATTATCTTTCTCTCCTGGATCTCAAGCTTTTCAGTAAGTCCCTTCCTATTGAGTACTAAACATTCTGAAGCATGTAAGACTTCAGGATGGGTGACTGTCTGGTAGTGCTTCAATTTAGTGTTACGGGAGAGACATTCTTTATCATAAGTATTCTTGGTCAGCTGGTATGCCAGCTCTAGTTTGTTGACTCGAGTTGACAGTGCTGTTCCTTCAGATAGATTGGGTTCCAGCCATCCTCCCAAGTACTTAAACCTGTTGATTTTCTTGATCTCTCCCTGGTTTAGATGCAGTGTACTAGGAGATTTGTCTATGTTCATGATGTACTGCATTTTTTCAAGTGAGACATGAAGCCCAACCTTTACTGCTTGCTGTCTGAGAACATTGAGTTGTTCCACTGAAGTTTCTACTGAATCTGGTAGAAGTGCTAGGTCATTGGCAAATGCCAGGCAATCAACACTGAGCCCATTGCACTTATGTCCCAAAGAGATACCATTTGGAATCCACTCTCGAGCTAACTCCTTCTGCCATTCTCTTATTACCTTTTCCAGGGCACAGTTGAAGAGGAGAGGGGACAGACCAGCTCCCTGTCTTACTCTTGATTTGATTTCAAAACTTTATGAGAGGTTTCCTTATGACCTGGTGTTGCTTAAAGTGTGTTGGCTAAGGCTGTGGGTCTTGTCACCTAGCCCTAGTTCTTGAAGGATGTTCTTGAGAGTAGGTCTATCGACTGAGTCATATGCCTTTTTGAAGTCAACGAAGATGATGACATACTTCTTACCATCCATTTTTACTTGTCGTAGCTCTGACTTCAGGCTCAGTATTTGTTCAGTACAAGAGCGCCCTTTTCTAAAACCTGCGTGGTATTTCCCTAGCTATGGGTCCAGTTGAGGTTTGGCTCTGTTTAATAAGGCCTTGGAGAAAATCTTGTTATGTGACAGGTACCAATGAGATTCCTCGATAATTATTGACGTTAGTCAAGTACCCTTTCTTGTGTAAGGGATGAATTAAGGCAGAAGTCCAGTCACTAGGTAATGTTTCAGTGTCCCAAATGTTTTTTTTAGGATTTCTGGCAACTTGCTTACAGTCTTGTCTCCCGCCTGCTTCTGTAGTTTGGCCACTGTTAAGTCTTCTCCTGATGCTTTGTTGTTTTCCAAGGACTGGATAATTTCTATTTCTTCTTCTTTTGCCGGTGGTTGTGAGTTTGGATGCTTGGTGTTGTCCTGGTAATCAAAGAATGTAACAGGTGATTCACAGTTCAGGAGATTCTCGAAGTACATGGCCGGGAGATGGCAGTTGTCTATATCATTGTAGGCTACGTGAAATGGAGGCTAGGTGGACTGTAGTGGATTAGGTTCCATTTAAAACTGCTGTAGAAATTCCTAGTGTTGTTTTTCTTGAAGTCGTTATCCAGTTCTGTCAATTGGTCTTTTGTGAACTTCTGTTTTACCTGTCTCATGGTTCTGACAGTTAACTTTCATTGTTCCATGAACTTGTCTCTGTTCTCTTGAGCCTTCTGTGAGTTCCACTTCAGCCACGCCAGCTGTCTCAGCATTACTGCTTCCTCACAGGTAGTTGTCCACCAGGCACATTTCTTTTGTTTCAGTAATGGTGCAGTCTATGTGGCAACTTTCCCTATGTTCTTCCTCAATTCATCCCAATCTCTACTTTCCAGTGATACCAATTTCTCTGCAAATTGGTTGCAAGTTGAAGGTTTTTCTACATCAAACTTAGTAAGCTTTAGTGACTTGGTTCTCTTAGTGTTCCTAGGCAGAAATCTCAGCTTTATTTTGGAGAGATAGTGGTCCAAATTTGCTCTTCTCAACACTTTTACATTGTGGATCTCTCTATGGGATTTCCTTGAGATGGCAACAGATCAATCTGAAATTCTCCTAAGAGGTTGTTGGGTGATGTCCAGGTCATCTACTTTTGTCTTCATATTTTCTGTAATGTGAATGTATCTCTAGTTGTTCTAACAAATCCAGTTCATGCCATTTATTTAGTCGGTGGAGTACTTTGACACTTTGCTCTACTTTTCCAAATGAGTGTCCTGTATGTGCAGGTTTTAAGGTACTCTGTTGTATGTGGTGTTGAAATTTTGGCCAGCTTGTCCTAGGAGCATTCCTGGCATGTTACTTAGTATATTCAAAGTCTGAGTATAGGTCATGATTACACTATATTATGTAGTTTATTTTCTGTAGAAAACTCAACTTTTACTTTGCGGTTTTTAAAAATATTTCCAATCTTCTGTGATATATTGCCAATGTATGGGATGCTTTAGATATGCATTTGTTTTGGTTCTTTTCTTCCTCTCTCCCAGATGTTCTTTTAGCTTGGTTACAATATAGAAATTGCATGATGCAAGTACTGGACTTCCCAATCAGTACCATCAACCCATCAACATCTGCTTTGCAAATGAAATCATATAGTTCCAGAGACTTTTACTGGTCTCATACAGATGTGATTTTACGTATACAGATTGAAGTGGTGAGTGAAAATTTGTACAAAGGCTGGAAATCGAACCTGCGTCTCCTGCTCACTAGGCAGGTGTGTTAGCCACTAAGCCACCATGGTGCAGCGGTTCACTATTAGATAGATTCAATCACATCCTATGCCAAAATATTCATGGGCCATCAAGAGGAATCCTTCCCAAACACCCAGAATCATAAACCCCTTACCTGCTTCAGATTCACTGATGACATCTTTGCGATCTGGATTGAGGGTGAGGACACCCTGTCCACACTCTTCCAGGACCTCAACAGCCTCTACCCCGTTTGCTTCACCTGGTCCAACTGAACTCAACAAACCACCCTCCTAGATGTTGCCTCCACCTCAAAGATGGCTACATCAGTACCTATGTCCATATTAGACCTGCTAACAACATGCAATATTTCCACTTCAACAGCTGCCACCAATTTCATACCAAGAAGTCCCTTCCATGCAGCCTAGCCACCTACAGTCATCACATCTGCAGTGACAAGTGGTCCCTCTCAAAATATACCGACAGTCTCACTGAGGCCTTCACAGAACATAATCATCCTCCCAAACTTGCATGAAAACAAATCTCCCGTGCCTTATCTTGCTAGTCTCCCACAACCCGCCAAAGTCTCACTCTCCAGCCACAGAGGGGCATTCCCCTTGTAACTCAGTACCACCGAGGAATGGAGAAACTGAATGACATTCTCCGACAGGGTTTCGATTACCTCTCATTGTGCCCTGAATGAGGGATGTCCTGTCATTTGTCTCATCAATCCAGCTCCTTCCCTGTTCTCATTCCAGTACTACACAGCCCTCACTTCACTGACACAGCCAGTCTTTTCCCTCCTCTCCTTTTCTGCTCCCCCCCCTCCTCCCAACCTCTCCCCTGCAGTCCATCTAATCTCCCGACTGCACCTAGCTGCCCTACTCTCTCTCCACCTTGCCCTCATGCAGTCCCCAGTAGCACTTCACTGCTCCCACCCTCCACTGCTATCCCCCCCCCCCCCCCCTGCCACAGCCTCCTCCTTACCCCCACGCAGTTACCACTCCCACCACGTACTGCTGCTGTTGCTCCTAGTGTGGCTTCAGTTGCCAGAGGCTGCAGTCGTGTGTGTGTGTGTGTGTGTGTGTGTGTGTGTGTGTGTGTGTGTGTGTGTGTGTGATCTATTTTCAACACAGGCCTTGTTGGCCAAAAGCTTGTATTATGGCAGTCTTTTTGTTGTGCCTATCAGCGACTCAGCATCTCTACTATATGGTGAGTTGCAACTTCCCTTTTCATAATGTTGTTACATCCCATCCTGAATTTTCCATTGTTGAATTCTTGCCTGACGGCTTTTCTTTGATCCAAACCCAGTGCTGTTTTCCTTGTTACTATTTTCTAACAGATTACTATACTCAATGTCCATCCTTCTTTCTCTCCATTCCTGTATTTCTCTTGTCGTCTTACAAACTGCACTCTACATTCTACTTATGAGCCACAATGTATCAACCATTTTGGCCACGCACAACAGGCAGCTACAACACCACGCTGATTGTCGGTGCAGCATGTTATGTCCCACATTACTCCTGCCAATATCATTAATCCTATACCTTTAAACTGATCGCTCTCCATACATCACTCTCCCATATTTTTGTGTGTTATTTCCCACATGATATTGTATCTCATCCTACGAACCCCTCCCAACCCCCCACTCTTTCCCCATTCTATCCTGGTTCGCTCCCACTAATTTAACCTCATCCAATCACATCTGCTATCCCCCTTATTCACACTTGTCCACCCTCTGACCTGCTGCCCACAGATAAACATTTTATTATTATTATTATCATTATTTGTATCTTTTCTTTGATCTCATTGTGACTTCATGCCAATTTTAGCGAGTACTCGCCTATCACTATTGTCAGCTCTCTCAGGTTTCATCTTGTGTCCCCCTTTTTCATCCGAGTCTTCCTTTTTGTGATTTTTATCACATATTTGAATGTATTTTTGCTAATTTTTTTGGACATAATTCTACATTACTTGCGTAATTTTTTTTGCATTTATACCACTATAGATTCCCGCTCCTTTCATCTGCATCAATACAGAAAAGCTTCCTTATCCCTAGCCAGAACCCAGACCCACATACTGTTCCTGCATTGATGCTTGGCTCATGGAAAATGGCCTTACCACTGTTGAACACTATCTTTCCCAATGCCCAACAGATTCCAAACCTACAACCTCCTTGCTAGGCACCACGACCAGCTATGTCCTCACCCACAATTAGTTCTCCTTTGAAGGCATTACCTACAAACAAATCCGGGATATGGCAATGGGCATCCGCATGGCACCACCCTACGCCAACCTATTCATGGGCCATCTAGACGAATCCTTCCTAAACACCCAGAATCCTAAACCCCTCACCTGGTTCAGATTCACTGATGACATCTTTGCGATCTGGATTGAGGGTGAGGACAGACTACTCACATTCCTCCAGAACCTCAACAGGTTCTCCTCCATTTGCTTTAACCGTTCCTACTCAACCCAACAAATCACCTTCACAGATGTTGAACTCCACATCAATGATTGCTACATCAGTACCTCTGTACATATTAAACCTACTAACAACATGCATTCCCCTCAAAACTCAGTACCACCCAGGATTGGAGCAACTGAATGACATTCTCCACCAGGGTTTAGACTACCTGTCATCATGCCCTGAAATGAGAAATGTCCTGCCTACTATCCTTCCCAACCCCCCCCCCCCCCCCCCCACAGTGGTCTTCTGCCATCCACTGAACCTGCACAATATATTTGTCTATCCCTCCACAACTGCTGCTCCCAACCCCTTACCTCATGGCTCATATCCTTGTAATAGACCTAGGTGCAAGACCTGTCCCATACATCCTCCCACCACCTCCTACTCCAGTCCGCTCACATACATCACCTATCCCATCAAAGGTAGGGCTACTGGTGAAACCAGTCGTGTGATCTACAAGCTAAGCCGCAACCACTGTGCTGCATTCTATGTGGGCATGACAACCAACAAGCTGACTGTCCACATGAATGTCCACTGCTGAACTGTGGCCAAGAAGCAAGTGGATGACCCTGCTGCTGAGCATGCTACCCAACACCACATACTTCAATCACAGCCTGTGCCATATGGATCCTTTCCACCAACACCAGCTTTTTTGAATTGCACAGATGGGAACTCTACCTGTAATATGTCCTACATTCCCATAACCCCAGGCCTCTACCTTCGTTAGTTATTTGTCTCGCCCATTCCAGCACTACACAGCCCTCATTCCACGAAAGCACCCAGTCTTTTTACTTCTCTCCTTTTCTGTTCCACCCTCCCTCCGACCTCTCCCCTGCACTCCAACTAACCCCCTGACTGCACCTAGCTGCTCTACCCTCTCTCCACCTCGTCCTTGTGCAGTCCCCAGTAGCACTTCACTGCCCGCACCCCTACCCTGCTATCCCTCCCCCTCCCCACCTCAGCCCCCTCCTTACCCCCACATAGTTACCACTCTGCTGCTGTTGCTCGCAGTGTGGCTTGAGCTGCCAGAGGCTGCAGTCGCATTTTTGTGCATGTACGCATGTGTGTGTGTGTGCGTGCGCGCGCGCGCGTATGCGTGTGTGTTGTCTATTTTCCACAAAGGCCTTGTTGGCCGAAAGCTTATTTTGTGACAGTCTTTTTGTTGTACCTATCTGCGGCTCAGCATCTCTCTATATGGTAAGCAGCAACTTTCCTTTTCATAATATTGAAATTGTGTAATATAATTTGTGTAAGTACCTCTACCTGGGTTTCAGGCTGGATCCCCCATTTACATTTAATGGTGAGGTGCTATTCCAGAACAGGAAGAGCCTCGACAACTCTGTTCATATGTAAGGGGGAATTTAAGGTAGACTGGGGAGCAGTGAGAATTTGGACTGAGGAGGGTAGCATGCCAGGATAATCCATGCAGTTGTGTGAACGACTTTGTCAAGGTGGCTTAGTGGCTAATGCACCTGTCTTGTAAGCAGGAGACCTTGGTTCGATTCCCAGCCTTGGTACAAATTTTCAATCGCTGCTTCAGCCTATAGTCATAAAATAATATCTGTACTACTTTGGTCAAATCGTTGGTACCATTTCACTAAGGGTGTATGTGACATTGCATTTCGCCCTTATACTGCCAGAATTTCATGGCAAATCTGGGTTTAGTTTTGAGGATTGGCCCGCAAGGATCGTATTGTCCGATGGATTTCAACTTTGGAGTACACTTCCAATTGTCAAGCCATTTCATCCCGACACTATGATGCACATATCATCTACACTGCAGCAGAACTTTGTCTACAGGAAACCGTGACATGTACTCCTGTCTAGGTATACAGCTGTGTTTCTGAGCAATGATCTCAGAGCGCGACAATACGTGTAGCTTAATTTTCTGAAGTCACAACATATATCGACACTCAGAGGCAGCCACTGCAACCAACTTCTCTAAGGTATAATAACAACCAATTATGTATAGGGCTATCTCAGACAGATTATTATACAGGTCACTGATATATTTCTTCTAAATGGCTTTACACAAGGGCTGTTCAACAAAAAAATGCCCCACAACTTTTTTTCTCGAAACATATGAATCCTACAAAATTAGAATTTTGTCACAATGTCAGTTAACATTTAGTTTACATTTATGATTTTTCCACATAGTTTTCATTATGTTCTATGGCCTTACATCAGCATTGTACAACAGCATGTATTTCTCATTGGTAAATGCTTTTGTCCTGTGCTCATAGCCATGATTTCACTGTACAAATTATGCTCTCATCATCTTCAAAGTGTTTTCCATGTACAGAATTCTTAAACGGGCTGAACAGTTGGATCTCTAAGTGTGCCAGGTGTTGACTATAGGGCAGATGATACATTGATGTCCAACCAATTTGACAATGTGTTCTCCGGTTCTGAATCTTGTGTATGGCAGGGCACTGTTGTGTTGAAGTAAGAATTCTTTTGAATTCTTGTCAGACTGAACAAGCCAGGAATGGTCCTTTAGCTTGTTCCGAGTCTTCACATATGCCTCTGAATTAATGGTTAACCTTTTTGGCAACACATCCAAGAGATGACACAATCAGTATCCCAAAAAACTATCAGAGGGAGCTGCATCAAATTGGTTCTTTTTTGGTGATTGTGTTGCTGTCACTTCAGTGACTGCCATTTTGTTTCCAGTTATGCCTCCAGGTTTTGTGACCTGCAACAATCCACAATAGGAAGCTTCTCCATTGGTACAAACTGCTCCAATAGTTCAGATGAAATGATTTTTCTTTGAATCTTGTGTTCTGTTGTAAGCATTTGTGGAACTTACTTGTATCAACTGCATCATTACAATGCACTACACACAAATGATTAACAATGTTCACTACAGTTTCTTTTTCTGCAACCAACAATTCAATTACAGCAAATTGCTAGAAATGAGTTTCTTGTGCAGACCCATTTTGATGGTTAACTATGTGTCTGCCACCTGTCAGAATTGCTCATGACTTCACATATGTACAAAAGAAACAAAAAATTGGAAGCACCTAAAAGTATGTTTTCCCAAGTATACTAACAGCTTTAAAAATGTTGGAGCATTATTTATTTTAGGACCACATAGTTTACCTGAACTGCATAGCTGTAAACTGGCTCTCTTGCATAACCTTGCACCCTTCCACCATATTGGATTTACCATGCCCTCCTCCTTTTATACTGGATCTCTATTTCTTTTTACATTTATTTACATCACCTCTCCTCCCACCCTCTCTTATTCCAACTGTTTTCCCCATGTCCTCTTCCACTTTCCTCCTCCTCATTAATCACACTATTCATTCTCCTTCTCAATTCTCTTCCTATTAATCCATCTTTAGTTCTCACTATGTTCTACCAATGTACTACCTTTGACCTCCTACTCTCTCTAACAACACCCATTTTACCTTTGTCTCCCCTTGTCTTCACAACAGCTGGTTTCCTGTCAATCTTGAGCCTTGGCACCATGTAATTGCCATCTTTTTCCCAAAGTGAAGGATTTTTGGGCAGGAAGCAAACTGAAAGAGGATGTTACTGACTTGGCAGCAACCGAGTATGCACACAGAGGGCATAGGAAAGCCTGTGGAGCACTAAAACAAATATTTAAAATTGAATGTCAAATATGTAGCAAAATAACTAAGATATCAAAATATGCTGTAAAAGAAGTTCTCTTTAATTGTCCTAAATAAATATGTCTGGAGGAACAAACATTTTTTTACTTGCAGAACATATGGCATATTATTTTTGCCACGCCCTGGCATATCCTAGTGCAGAATTTTGTTCTTGACTACAGATCCCCAATTCATAAATTGCTCTACATGATGCAGCTCCCACATTTTAAATGTAAATAACACTACAATACAAAATGACACTGGCAAATTCAATGCAGAGTTTGACACTTACGTCACATACATTGCTATGACGCAGCTGTTCATGACAAGGCCTTGGAGAACATGTGCACCACATCGTCACGACTAGTCACTCAATAGCATGGTCTGGAGTGGAGAATATCACGATTTCATGACTGAGACTTCCTTAAAAAAGTGTTGAGTGTGGCCACAACACAGCATTTATTTCATAAACACTTTAGGCTAGGTCAAGATGCAATAGTTCCAGATAGGGAAACCATTCTGGTACGGGTCATTAATTTGAGAAAACAGCATGTGAGTGTTAAAATGAAGCTGCTCTGTAGGGCCTCATAGTGTCCAAACACTAGAATACTGCATCTGTGTGGCAGAACAGCGTGCACAGCGCTCACTACCCGTCACTCACTCTGCACATGTGGATGCATATGGTCGGTGGTTTCTTCACTCAGTACCACGCAGTAGGCACCTTCTGAGTACTTGGTAATGGGTGAGAGGTCCTGCCACGCAGATGTGCATGTGGATGCATATGGTCGGTGGTTTCCTCACTCAGTACCACACAGTGTGCACCTTCTGAGTACTTGGTAATGGGTGAGAGGTCCTGCCACACAGATAAGGAAAGATGGAGTCTATACAGCTTTGTTACAATGTAGCAGCACTAATGAGCCTAGCAAGCATTGGAATGCATTTAGAGTTAGAATTACTTTTAGCTGTCAATTTTACATGCTTTGTATGGAGAAAGTGTATGCTATATAACTGAGATCCACCAAGTATTACTACAGCAACTGAGTATAATTGTGTATAATGAAAATTAAAGAAATCAGATTGGAATCTGTATGATACCCTTGTGATCAGCGATCATTGAATAGAGACAACGGAGAAGAGAACATTAGTTGATTGAAAAATCCATTGTTTTATTCTAGCAGATCTAGAGTTTGACTGTTATATAGTCATCTTCAGTGCATTTAACAACTCGTGAAGTTACCCCAAAGCATCACATAGTTAATGATATTGGTAGTGTACAGTGTACCGTTGTAATGAAACAATGGATTTCACACTTTATTGCTGTTCTTTTCTCCATTGAAAATCAAAGTGATAACTGAATATTGAATGTTACTGAAGGTAATTGATTTAGCTGTGGAACTGCAAATTGGTATGAAAGAATAACTGATAAAGTAATGCTTGCATTCAGTCTGCTGCAAAAATCACACTGGCTTGGATACATATTTTGGGCAGAACAAATGGAAAGGATTTATTTTGCACAGCATGACAACAGATTGTAATTCTCAGTTTTCTTTATAATTAAAAAAAAAAAGCTTCAGTACATTTACACCATATGCTCTTTTGAGTAAATCGAGCAAATAAACTAATAAGACTCCTTACAGTTGATAATAAATGGAAGGAGGCAGAAACCACAAGGCGTAATGGTAAGCATAGATGAGCATTATTTGAATAAATTTCGGTCTGGATAATTATTCCAAAAAATACCTCATTCAAACAAATTTATTCATAAATAAATTATTTATAGCTTAAAGAACAAACAATGTAGAATGCCACTGTATTTTCATTACTTATAGCTTCTTATATCTCTAGCAATGAGAAAAATGGCAAGTAGCAGTTAAATAACCAACAAAGCCCAATTCAGCTTACTCTGCACTTGGACACCCTCCCCCACTAACATGAAGAAAAAATCTTCATTAAGAAGCCAAAGATGAGAATGCACGCAACAGAAATTCTTTAAGTGCAGCACTTCCCTCCACTGTACCAAGATTGATGACCATGTTGCATACGGGTGTCTTGATAAAATAATTAAGCAATTCATTTGTGTTTATAGTGCTACAAAATAAGTGACTAGAAGAAGTCCTTGGTTGCTAATAACTAACATCAGCATACTTTACATTTAAAGAACTCCTAGAACATTTATTGAATGCTGCTGGGCATCCAAAGCCATCCAGAAGCATTTTAGGATTTACTCTGAGTAAGTTTTCAGCTAGAATATGGAATAGTTTTTTGGTCTGATGTGCATCCACGCATTCACTCAGAGTTTCAAGATTCAATAATTTTGGTAGAGAGACTGGATTTGAGAATAGAAGAGACTTCATAATATTGCAAAACACTGGCAACTTTTTTTTTTATCAAGGAAGTGACAAAAGATGATTGGAAGACTTTTTTGTTTCTCTACATCAACTGGAATTATTGCAGTAATATCCTTATCCACAATTTAAAAACTTACAATTCACCTGTATTGCTGTCCATGACCAAGGGAGGCTTACAACAAATTACAGACACATAATAGCCAAAATGGGGTCAGAAGTTTCAAATAATTTTGTGACATAAAAAGAAAATTATATTTTGAATGTGATTTGGGAAGTGAAGCTGACATGGAATCACAATGAATTACTTGCCAGAAACTACAATAGAAGTGATTATTTCCTAATTTTTGCTGAAGAACATTGTGAGTTGAAAATCATACATCTTTAGCATGAAATAAAGATAGCTTCGGGAAATATAATGCGCAGATTTCCTCTCTGCATATGTAGAATGCATTTTCTTTAGTGTCATAATGTCAAATTTTCAAAAAACAAAGTTTTCGATGAGATATTTAAAAAAATGTTCTTATAATAACTAATATAAATACAACAAAAACAATATTTGTTTAATAAATAACAAAGAATTGGAACAATAAATGTCATTGGATTTAAAATTTATCTATCGTCCATAACACCTTATTTTAACAGATGCTGGATATATGTTTTTATGTGTGTGAGTGAATAATATTTCAAATAATATTTGTTATTCATGAATAACAAATAATAACTTTTATCTGTATTCATTATTCAAATAAATTTTAAACAAATCTGGTCCTAAGCAAAAATATGTGCCACATGCTCACACAGCAAATTTGCAGCCTGTGTGCAGCTGAATGCGAGTATGTAACATCTGCATAGACACGTACAAACGCTCATTCGGCTGTCATTAGGCAAGGCAACATCAGCAACCATTGCCAAAGTATGCGACGTGCATTTGTGCACATTCTCTCTCTCTCTCACACACACACACACACACACACACACACACACACACACACACACACACACACACACACACACACACACAAAATAGCTGCATGGATGCCATGCAGATTGGGAGTGTGCTTGCAGTGCTCTGTCAAATGCCAGAGAACATCCGTGCAGTTAAATATGCCTCTATCTTTGGTGTGCAGTTGCTTTGGGACTCTCAGACAGTACTGTAAGGAGAATTTTACACACAGATATGAACATCCTTTTGTACGAAACAGTGAGTGTGCAGGAAATTAGTGAATGTGATTGGGCCAGCTGCAGTGTGTGTTTATCATGGAAGCTGTTGCAGCTGACACCAGT
The DNA here is from genome assembly GCF_021461395.2 of Schistocerca americana. NCBI lineage: Eukaryota > Metazoa > Arthropoda > Insecta > Orthoptera > Acrididae > Schistocerca > Schistocerca americana. The sequence goes on from NC_060127.1 coordinate 146,413,105, forward strand.
CTATTGCCTAGGTGACGAAATGCACTTTCATCTGTCAGACAACATCAATAAACAAAATTTTTGGCCCTGCTCCACAAGTCATGTCCGTAGGAAACTGTACTTGAATTCCACCATTAGTTACTTTTATTTCTGCATGATCTCTTAAATCACCCAGTGCATGAATGCTGTTTTTGCAAACATGAGATATGCTCCTCTCACCTGGGATTCAGTTGCTGTACCATAGCACGTAGGACATTCGGGCCCAGAATCGATCCCAGCTGGTTCAGGCACTGGCTCGATGCACTTGAAGTTAGGGAATTCTCACACTCCTGTGCCAGTGAAAAGGCAAAACACTTACATTAGGCAGCATATATTACAGAGTTTCCATCAGCAGTGTTATGTCACAAAGAAAAGCCAGCGAGACTTGGGGAGAACAAAAGAATATTATTACATGTTGACTTTTCTTATACAATTCACATTACATGGTGTGTTTCATCACACACACTTTTCAGATTATGCATATACCACATGCAAGCATAATGGTAAAAAAAGTGACACTGAAATTTGCAAGGACAGCAATGTCTGACACATTAAAGAAAGAGCTGGAGGAATGCACCACAGGTGTATAGTTTCAAACATCATCATTTAAAAAATGCCATCTACTTTTAATGTTTTCATCACGCTCATGAATCACAGAGATAAAACTAGTACACAATGATACTCTTAACATGTAACTGTATACCACCTCCTAGATGTCATAAGGTAGCTTTATTCAAAAAGATACTCAGACATGAACAGAAAAGTATTTGCAAACAACTTTTTAAGTTTGTGTTATCTGTGCTCCAGTTATTCGTTAGCAAAATGTTTTAGTGTGACTGTCATGTGTCTCAGTCTTCAACAAGCACCATATACTTTTGAACAACTGTACCAGAGATGGGATGTCCAACTCTTCCTTGGATATCCTGTATTACAGCATTTATTTTTTATTTTTTTATTCCTCCCATCTCCCTTACTGACTGCCTGTTTCCTTCTATATTTCGTCTGTGATCACTGTCATAAATATTAACCCCATGAAGTACTGCCGACAGTTCAAATTCCCTGACTGACAGATCTCAAAAAAATGTTTGTGTAATAATCATTATTATTATTGACAGTCTTTTTTCTGGTTGAGCTTGCCTGGAAAGAAGATAGTTCGGTTAAAGGAATGTGAATTACTTACAACAAACTTCATTAAGGAATAAATGTACTGAGAATCACAGGTTATATATCCAATTCTTTGACTTAGGTTTACATTTATTGCATTGTAAAACCTTTTGGTTTGTTGAATTACCCCAAAATATATCGTATGACATAACAGAATAAAGCTAAAGCAAAGCATGACAGTCTTTTTTATATCTCCATTCCAAGAAAAAGGCTGTACTTGCACAGATGAAATTTATTCTGGCTAATTCTCCCTTAAACCTACTTTAAAATCATGGATGGATGTTGGCCGCATCCCTTAAAACCGAGATGATATGTTGATAGCAGTAACTAGATATAGCTGCTTTGTTGAATAGAGCAACTACTTTTTATGCCACAGCAACAGTTCAGCAAGCCACATGGATTTGGCATTGCCAGACATTACAATTGCCCATCACTATGATAACTGAGTACACTATACACAAGATGCACGAAACCAGCTCATTTGATAACAGCCACACAGGTGCTTGCGTGTGCAATGCTCCAGTCCCAGAGTCCACCACTACCTCAAATGAGAGTTAACTGCCATGGGCAACAACCTCATGATAAGCAGTCACGTATGTGTCTGGTGTGCTTGCTTAAGTGAATGTGTGTATGTGTTTTCTTTCCTCAAGAAGACTTTGGCTGAAACCTCAATGTGTAACGGTCTTTTCATTGTGCCTGTCTCCAACTCAATGTGTCATCTTTAGGTGAGTAGCAATCTGTCCTTTTTTCACTAAAAATTATAACTTTATTAACTATAGATGGAAATGCTAAATAATTTACCACACAAGCACTTTTGTAAGATTGTTTTTGTATACGACAACTAACTAAAAGATTTCACGATAATGTAATATTTTGAATGACTGTTCAAAGATTATTTATACTCTTATGATGCAGACCACACAGCTTCCTTATTGTTTAGTTTTAGTCGGAGTAGGTCAATATGTTGTTATGAATGTAGAGTGTTGTGCTACAAAAAATAAATTGAGATGGATGAATTTTGCATCTTGCTAATCGAACAAAAAACCCTGTACTTCGAAATTACAAAAATAAAGAAAAGTATGAGTGTAACTCCCTTTCTGTATCAACTGCACATGTTGTACTGGTGTCGCTTGTTATACGAATTTTATGCACCTGCAGCTTGATTTGAATATTGATTCTTTGTGAAGATTTAAATGGGGAAACCTAAATCAACATAGTCAGACAAGGATTCAAACCACTGTCTTACCAAATGCAAGTTCACGTCTTATCACTGTGCCCACTTCATTCAGTGTCATAATTTGGGGATGTGATGGAGGTATTTTTGCATGATAGATGCATATACAGGATAAAATGGAGACACCGATTCACACCTCACTGTGTCTCATTGGCAAACAATAGAGTAACCTACTGTCCTAATGTGTGTATTAGCTTGCCTGTATCATCCTGCAGGTGACCTATACCATTGGCAAGACGATGCACCAATACTTCACTTGCATATTGTGTTAGGATGGCCTGAGAGACAAACTGCGGGCACTGTAACAGCCCACGTCACCTGATACCAAACCTATTCAACAGTTCTAGGACACTATCAAGAGAGATCCGTACACCTCAGATCCAGCACCAACTAGTCCCCGTAAATGTCAAATGGCAGTTGGGCAAACAAGGACTGGGACAGCTGCCATTGGTTTAGGCATCTCGAGGAGTCCATGTTGCATTGCAGTGTCAGTGTCATTAGCATGAAAGGGGTTGCTGTGTGCTAGTGGTTAATTAATTAATTTATTTTTATTGAAATACATATTCCGTAGATCCAGTTCTGCGTGTTAACGCATCGATATGCAACGAGTCAAAAACATTTAGTTCATTTTTACATTAGTTTCCATAACCACAATAAAAAAAGATTAATAATACAAGTTGGAAACACGACTGGTAGGATAAAATTACACTCACAAGCAGAGTTCCAGATACAGCATTCTGATTTTGTCCAAACAATTTTCAGTGTGTCTATTTACCTATAGGTGTAAAATACTAGTGGCCACATGCTATCATCCCTTATTAATAAAATTTTGGTCCTGCACTAATCCACTTACAGTTATACTGCCAGCTGGCAACACAGAAGGCAGTGATGTTACCAATGTACTGACCAGGCCCCCACAGTCTTGGAAGTTCTAAACCACTGTAAGCTGACACCCCCCCCTCCCTCCCCATGTAATATATGGCTGTTGTGCTGTCAAAAGGGAGCACTAATCTGCTGCAGTGGCATCGGTCCACAGAACTAGGCTCTTGGACTTCGTTTTGTGTATAGATAGGCCATTGCTAGACTGGCCCTATATTGTATAAAATAATGAATAAATGTGCTGACATTGTAAATATGGTAGGAGAGTCTTTCATGAAATATAAAAAATTTAATGATTAAAGGCAACAACTCGCCAAATAGCAGCCGAGTCATAGGTAGGCCACATGGAGGAGATTGAAAAATTTGCTAGTTTTTCTAGTTTTTGGAGGAATCCTCCTCCAGTGACTCTATAAAATGTGAGCACACGTGTTGCACACTATATACATAATGCCTACTTACTGTTATGAGACAATACTGTAGTGTAACTAGATATCAGCAAGCGTAAACATTCTGGAGCGGCACAAAGTCAGCCAAATTCCACCTATCACCCAGAGGCCAAGCAAAAGTGTGTGATCAGTACATTTCCTGGCTCTAGTATGCTGGGCAATGCAAGTCTCTCTCTCTCTCTCTCTCTCTCTCTCTCTCTCTCTTTCTTTGTGTGTGTGTGTGTGTGTGTGTGTGTGTGTGTGTGTGTGTGTGTGTGTGTGTGAATTATTACCTTTACTCCATACATTATGTATTGCAGTTTCTGCAGTTCATGTTATTTGCTGAAATCAATGTATCAAATCTAATATCCCAGTCAGCTGAGCCTAACTGTGGGCAACACTACTGTAGCTGCTGCCACACAGCATTACAGTCACCAATATCAATCAAAATTTGTTGCTGCAGAATACCATATGGCCTAGTATAAGCTGGACATTCTGATATACATTGGCCTATAGGACCCATAACAGCCCAGACAGTACACACTTAGCAATGAATTATATATTTGGCTGAAGAGTACAAAGCCAAGATATCAGTACAAGAAATTAAACAATGGAAAATTCAAGATGGAATAATTACAATGAAATACAATAGAGTGCTACTTACCATGTAGAAAAGGCACTGAGAGCCAGACTGGCATATTTAAAGTACCTTTAAAAGTAGTTTAAGGTATGGGGCAAAGTCCTTCCTCAGATACAGGAAAACAAACACATTCATACATGCAAATCTTACAAACACCTGAAATTACCAACACTTGGCTGTATGATCAAAATCTCCAGTGACCAGGAAAACCAGAAAGTTCACATTAGCATTCATGTTGAAAATTTAAAAGCTATGATAAGATCAAAGGCCTTCCACATTATTTATCACTCTTATACAACATCACCAAAGTCAGAAACATTTACCACCACCGACACCACAAAAATGACCACCACCTACAGTAACTCCCATTTCCCCACATTTGCACACCAGCACTTGCCATTTTCTGCTGACAATGCACATTACTTTCTTTTGTATGTCTTCCCACCTCTGGCTTCCTCTCTCAAACTCTGACTTCACAGATTCCAGTCATCACCACCTCAGTTTTCTTCGTTTTGCTTCTCCACAGAAGTACTACTATGTTGTTCTGGTATTACTTTTTGTCACCATGTGGTCATACCAGTTAAGTCTGATATTCCCTAAAACATAAAAAAAGCAATTTTAACTCCAACTTCCACATTTCTGTCATCTTATTGCACCATGGCTTTCCAATTCATTGTCCTGATTAATCTCATTTCAGCTTCTGGAGAGTCTGTTGCTGCATATATATGTAATGAGTAGCAGAAAAGATCATCTGCCACACTGCATTCTGTTTACAAACGCTCACACCAACATAATAGGTTCTCGTATGCATCAATGTCTTGAAGATTTGTTACATAATAGAACCCAGTACATCATCTAGGATGGCAAGTGTTCAGAGATAAAAGTATCATTAGGAGTGCCCATGGGAAGTGTGATGGTATCACTGTTCTTCTCTGTATACATAAACAATTTGACAGATAGAGAGAGCAGCAGTCTGTGGCTGTTCACTGGTAATATTGTAGTATATGGGAAAGTGCCACTGTTGAGTAACTGTAGGAGGGTGCAAGATGACTTGGAAAGAATTTATATTTGGTGTGAATGAGTGGCAGCCTGCTCTAAATGTGAAAAATTATTAGTTAACACAGACAAGTAGGGAAATAAGTCCTGTAATGGTTGAATACAGTATTAGTGATATGCTGCCTGACTCAGTCATGGCAATTAAACGTCTAGGCATAATATTACAATGCAACAACATGAAATAGAATGAACACACAAGGTTGACTGTAGGCAAGGAGAGTTGTCTACTTCAGTATATTGGGGGAATTCTAAAAAGTATAACTCATCTATAGATGAGACCATATACAGAAGATGGGTGCGACCTGTTCCCAAGTACTGCTCGACAGTTTGGAATTCACAGCATGGGGTGAAAGATATTGAAGCAATTCAGAGCTGTGCTGCTAAATTTGTTGCCGTTAGGTTATATCAACATACAAATATTATGTAAATGATCTGTGAACTCTAATGGTAATCCCTAGAGGGAAAAACATTTTCTTTTCCCAAAACACTATTGAGAAAGTTTAGAGAACTGGCATTTGTGAGGAACTACAGGACACTCCCACTAACACCAACAAACTTCTTGCACAAGGACGGTGAAGGTAAAATAAGTGAAATCATGGCTCACATGGAAGCACAGAGACAGTCTTTCCTCACTCCATTTATGAGTGGAACAGAAAAAGAAACCAACATGGTACCTTTTGGCAGATATGCTATAATGTCTTGCAAAATACGTGCATACAAATAGATGTAAGCTCTTCTGGCCAGTGTACTTTTTACTACAGCTAGGAGCACCCTAAATGGACCAAACTATATGGCAATTTATGCAAATTATTCAGCATCTGGTACTTGAGGCTCTTTCCCTTAAATCTGATTCTTCAAAGTATCTTAGGTTTGAGACTGAATGTAGACCAGTTTCCCCACAAAAATGTTTACATAAAAATCATTCTTCCAAATAATTGTACCCTTCCATTTTAGAGCTTTTACTAACAACATATTATCTATATGTTAACATATGCAATCGAGGATAAATCCTGAGGACTAGAACAATGCTTTCATTGTAGTATTTCACAACGACTGGCTAGAAATAAAAAAAGAAAAAGTAAATAAATAAATAAATAAACTGCACTCACATCAAAGTTATAGTCAGTGGTTTCCATGCTGAATAAGGCTGTCAGTCTGTTACTAGTGTGAACAAATTTTTACGTGCCAGTTTGACAAACTGACTTTTTATCCCCTTCAATTATGTCACAAAATATGTGTTTTTGGCAGTTCTGTTGGATGTAAATGTTTAGAAACCCATTAAAATTCACTTTTTAATGGTACAGAGATCTATATAGTTCCTACATACAGAATCTTGCCCTCATTTATCTCTGCCAGTCCGAAGCTCACAGATGGCTCAGGGACGCTCCACCATCCCATTATATGGGCGTTTTTGTGCCTGCCAATTTGCTACAAGGCAGTTTAGTCTTGGGGAGCCTGGAGAGTGAGTTGCAGGTGAGCATGGCATGTGAAGCTGCACATCAGAGTGTGAAAGATATTAATTATAAGCTCAAGCTAGCTTTTTTATGAAAAGCAATGGCTAACTTTAGTGAAGTTACAAAATTGTGTGGATGCTCATGTGTTGAGGATGAACTTTTGACAACATAGAGAAATTTTTTTATTAACCTAAAGTATAATAAATTCAGTGTCTACAAACTGTATCTGATTTGATTTGATTTTTATGCTATCACTGAACTAGTTATGTAGAATAGTAAAAATAAGAGTTGGACAGAGCACATGTCACTTAGGTACACAATTAAGAAATTTACTACTGTGATCTGTGTACCTTGAGAGTAAAGCTACCCATTTACTGGAAGACTCATGGTTTTGCCATTTGACAACAATAATTTTATATTTCACCTAACATGAAGCTGTGAATACTTTCATGTGAGTATGTGGCATTTTATTTTCTGTGTGTTGTCATCAACATTGACATCAGTTAACAAATCTTTGACATTAACTAAACAAACACTGTTTTTAGCCTTGTTCCACAATTTATTATTAATGTTATAGCACAACCTAGATTTCAGGTTATAAGCCCATTTTCAAGTACACTACTGGCCATTAAAATTTCTACACCAAGAAGAAATGCAAATGATAAAAGGGTATTCATTGAACAAGTATATTACACTAGAACTGACATGTGATTACATTTTCAGGCAATTTGGGTGCATAGATCCTGAGAAATCAGTACCCATACCAACCACCTCTGGCCGTAATAATGGCCTTGATACGCCTGGACACTGAGTCAAACAACCACCTCTGGCCGTAATAATGGCCTTGATACGCCTGGGCATTGAGTCAAACAGAGCTTGGCTGGCGTGTACAGGTACAGCTGCCCATGCAACTTCAACACGATACCACAGTTCATCAAGAGTAGTGACTGGCGTATTGTGACGAGCCAGTTGCTCGGCCACCATTGACTAGACGTTTTCAATTGGTGAGAGATCTGGAGAATGTGCTGGTCAGGGCAGCAGTCGAACATTTTCTGTATCCAGAAAGGCCCATACAGGACCTGCAACATGTGGTCATGCATTATCCTGCTGAAATGTAGGGTTTCGCAGGGATCGAATGAAAGGTAGAGCCATGGGTCGTAACACATCTGAAATGTAACATCCACTGTTAAAAGTGCCGTCAATGCGAACAAGAGGTGACTGAGACGTGTAACCAACGGCACCCCATACCATCACACCAGGTGATACGCCAGTATGGCGATGACGAATACACGCTTCCAATGTGCGTTCACCGCGATGTCACCAAACACGGATGTGACCATCATGATGCTGTAAACAGCACCTGGATTCATCTGCAAAAATGACATTTTGCCATTGTTGCACCCAGGTTCTTCGTTGAGTACACCATTGCAGGCACTCCTGTCTGTGATGCAGTGTCAAGGGTAACCACAGCCATGGTCTCTGAGCTGATAGTCCATCCTGCTGCAAACGTCTTAGAACTGTTCTTGCAAATGGCTGTTGTCTTGCAAATGTCCCCATCTGTTGACTCAGGGATCGAGACTGGCTGCACAATCCGTTACAGCCATGCGGATAAGATGCCTGTCATCTCCACTGCTAGTGATACGAGGCCGTTGGGATCCTGCACTGTGTTCCGTATTACCCTCCTGAACCCACCGATTCCATTTTCTGCTAACAGTCATTGGATCTCGACCAATGCGAGCAGCGATGTCGTGATACGATAAACCGCAATGGCGATAGGCTACAATCCGATCTTTATGAAACTCGGAAACGTGGTGGTACCCATTTCTCCTCCTTACACGAGGCATCACAACAACGTTTCACCAGGCAACGCCGGTCAACTGCTGTTTGTGTATGAGAAATCGTTTGGAATCTTTCCTCATGTTAGCACTTTGTAGGTGTTGCCACCGGCGCCAACCTTTTGTGAATGCTCTGAGAAGCTAATCATTTGCATATCACAGCATCTTCTTCCTGTCGGTTAAATTTCACGTCTGTAGCAGGTCATCTTCGTGGTGTAGCAATTTAAATGGCCAGTAGTGTACATTACTGATTCCCAAAGATGATAATACATATGTAATCATGAAGTCAAGGCAAAGATAATCTCAACTTCTTAGGTATCAATCCATAGTTTAATGTACACTTACATCAATGACAATTTTTTTGACAAATTACATCCATTGTTACACACTCACCACTTATACTACAAAGACCGGACTAAAGTTATGTATCAGCTAATATATTTTTAACTATAATGGGCTGGGGCCCACAGTTTTGCTTCTATCCTGATCACAACCCCAGTATGAGTAATAGCATATAAACGACATACACAGAGTGAAAATGCAGACACAAATATATGAAATTTCAAGACATCACTAACAGAGCAACATACAAGTGTTTTCTAAGCATTGTGTCATTTTTTTTCATTTTGAGTTCTAACTGTTTACAGTGGAACAATATGGTTTCCCTCAAATGTAGTGTTATGTTAGGATACCATACTCTGAGGCTTATAAAACCACATCTTCATTTTGGTACCAAAAGTAGCTGTGAACGGAGTTAGAATGAAAAACTCACTAGTGTTTTTAAGAGAATTTTTGCTTATATTTTGTGTCTTGCACACAGAATAATCTGGTGAACAAAAGACCACATAGTTTAGGGCTTCTACTGTGCAATTATAGCTCCCAACGAACAAGGAAGTTCACCAACAATCGGAGCAGTTGTGGCAGCTGCATAAAGGAACCAAATGGATAAAAGCAATGTGTCTGATCATTTTACGGACCCATAACAAAAATACAGAAGAGAGTTAGCATTTATTTGAATTATTCTAGGTCTTTGGAAAACAAAGAAAAGTAGCTGATTAGTAGTTGCAGCTATGCATAATATTACAGTGAACTACTACAATAAACTTTGAACTGAACTGACATACAATAGAATGCAAAATAGAATCCTTTTTCTAAAAGGAAAACATTGGAGCATTAATTGGAAATGAGGTTTGCAGGGTTATCCATTTAGAGTAATGTCTGAGTAATATTGGATGCTGGACACAGGAAAAGTTGAGGTTAATCCACAAAGTCTTTTCCTAGCAGACAAATAGTAGCATTAAGGGCATAAAGGGAAATGACCACATGAAAATCCGTGACCAAGTAGTTTAACAGTCTTTTTATGAAAACATTAAGGAAGACCAACCAGGGCATAGAAGACAGGCTCCAGGAAGTCAGGCAGTAGTGCCTTGAAACTCTTCTTGCCAAGAGCTTTTGCCAGCAGTGGGAGCTGCTTACACACGGTTTCCAGTAAGCACACGTGGCTTTCGTAGTGGCGGTACTGGCACGCCTCAGCAGCCAACGGCACGGCAGCGATGACGGCAGACATACATTCTGCTACCTGCGCCAGCTCTGTGAGGAGGTGGATGCACCTATTGGAATGGTAGAGTTGCTATAATATGGTCATGCAGAAGAAAAAAATCTCGTCATTATGGTGAACAAAATAATATGGTATTAACGTGAACTGATTTTAACGTGCCACAGAACAGGTTGCTTAACACGATCAAATCCAAAATCTGTAAATATCAACTGAATATATACACAACATGCTTTATGAGGACTGGAAAGTACTTTAGGTTGTAAGAGTGTAGTATATTTTGAGTTAAGTTTTTTCTAAGTGTCATATGTAAAGGACACCCTACAGAAAGATTATGAACCTACTACAGATATCTCAGTCAAACAACTTACTGATGACAAATGAGAGAAATAGTTATTAACAGTTAAATTATTTTAACAAACTACAACTGACGTCAATAAATGTGTGTGTGTGAGGGAGAGGGGAGGGGGGTGGGGGGTGGGTGGGGGATAAAAGCACAGGGAGCAGAGATAGACAAATGGGGCAAGTGTGGCCATATGTGGAGAGAAGTGTGAATGCAACAGGAACTAGGGCAGACGGGGGAGGGGAGGGCAGGAGGAGGGGGGGCCAATGTGCCATACAAGGGGGACGCAAGGGCAGAGGCAGGGGGTGGGCAGAAGCGACTGAGGAAGTGTTGTGGGGAGGCAGTGGAGTGTGGATGCGGTGGTGTATGAAGGTAGTGGGGGTCGCGAGCACCAAGGATCGGAGGCAATGTGGTGCGGAAGCAATGAGGGCTGCAGGCGACAGGAGCGGTGGCAACAGGAGTTGCGGAGGCAACCCGTTGCATAAACAACAAGTTGCAGAGGTGACTGGATGTGAGGGCGCAGGGTCCGGGGGCAACTAGGGTGGACGCAAAAGAGGTGGTGACTATTCCATAGTTTCAAGTATTACAACACACAGTAAAGTGAAACAAGCATTCTTTTGTGTGAGATGCACATTGTGATGTACAGAAGTATAGAGAAAGGAAGATACTGGTACTGACCCATCAGCAAAGTGCCATGGCAGGGTTGGCTTGTTGAAAGGATTATCTGACCAGCCCGTTGTGGAAGCACTTCGGCCAATGCGCTGAGTGTAAGATGCAGACATAAATATCTGAAATGACAAAAAATTACTGACATTCAAACATATGACGGCTTAACTTGTTGTAACATAATGTTTAGAGGTGGGCTGACCGTTATGAAGTGATTCACTTTTACACTTCAGTGACTTACATAGCCAAAAGCTTGTTTGAGCTTCTTCCTAATCTAAATGGTAATACATGTACCAAACATTCATAATGTAAACTCAGTTTTCACTACATCCTATGAGAACTCGTAAGACCTATGACAACATGTATGCTCTGTGAATCATTACAAAGTGTGCAGTGGAATATTACCGTTGGGTTCATTGTTGGACATTACTTAACCAGGATACCAATTCCTTGAATGTGACCTGTCAGTGATATATCCGTCATATTGTTTACCTTTAAATCTTCTCTTTCTGCACTTGGGTCACTTCATAATGTTGTAGTCCTGCTAAACAGAGCCAATTGTAGCTATTTTGAACTTCTTCACTGTCTGCAGGAAAGCACAGTGATAATGGAAAATTATGTTTGGTACCCACTAGCTATGAAATCATGTAAACACTTCTTTTCAAAATCCTTCTGTATTTACCAGTCCCCATAACACTTTCAACACATCAATTAAACATTCACATTTAAGCTCTTAATAACCAAACTCATGAACAGATAGGTCGTTAGTATCCCAAAGTCAAAAAGTGAATGAGTAAGTAATTATCTAATTCCATACAGTCTTCTTTTGTTTTTTTCTTCTTTAGAACAACCACCACTGCCGGCCCACTTTTGTCTTCTTAGATATCCACACACCCCCAAATCACAATGTCAAAGTGTAAACGGCTCTCCCACCAGTAAAACATTCACTCTCCATCACGTCTCATGTCTGTACTGTGCTTACATTTGTGTTTCATTTCTATGCATAGATAAAAAATGCACACACAGTATTCTGTCTTTCCTCTACCACTGCTACCATAAATTAAGGTTTCTACACGGCCCTATTTCATTAGCACAGTAGAAAGGGAGTGGGACATGTTGTTACTTTCAACAGCAACATGCACCACCATAGTAGCAGAGGGTACTTTATACTGTCAACACTTCTTTCTTTACCATTAATTAATAACATGTGGAAAGATTGATTGGTTACAAATTTATGTGAAAAGTTATTAATTTAATCTAACATTCATGATGATACACAGAATTGATAAATATGGGCCAAAGAATACTCCTGGTCTCTATTATGAAAGCCCATTTCAAGCAGGTTTTTGCAAGACTATACCACTTTTTCAGGTGCCTGCCAGTTAAATTTTTTCTGCATTTCCACTATACTCTCACCTGCGGCCACTCACAAAGACCTCCTTTGCACTTGCTTAATGTCCTGTTTTACTCCAACCTGGTATGGAAACCAACCCCCCCCCCCTCCCTACTCCAGTACTGGACTGTACAAATGTATTGTCAGCTTTCGTCTCCTGAACACAAGCTAAAGTTTTCCAATATCCTAAGGAAGATTACAAGTTTGGCTTTGCCATTTGCCTTATCAACCACTAACATCATGTCATTGTTCCACACTACTTGTACTGAAAAATCACAGATGAACTGTGAGCAACAAAACAAGTAAAGACAACTGCTAAAGGGTATAAGGAGGGTGCTGAGCAGTGGTTAGGCATGTAAACTGAGGTGCAACATGCAGTATGCTTAAGAATATAAAATGGTACACACTGTATGCACATCATGGGAACATTACTGTTCATGAAGACAAGTGACATTAATAAGGAAGATATGAAAAGAAATCAGATATGACAATCACTGCACAAGACAGCAAGATGCTTTTGTGTTATGCGTACAAACACCGTTAGATGACAGAAGTGAACTTGTCACATGGTGATAAAACTGTACATCAAACTTCCTAATACTATGAAATCTATCACAGACATACAAAAAGTCTGAGAGACAAATAAGGACATATCTAGAATACCACTCCACCTATTTAGCAAGAGAATATTTTGGTAACAAGTCAAAGTAATAGGCATTTAAGTTCATTATACACAAATTAAATGTGAAATTCTAGCATTTTACATAATTGCATGCATGAATTTCCTTTAACCTATGAAACAGTGTGCAATCATCCCTGTCTGGTTTTAATCATTATGTTGATTATAACTTGTTTACTTGGTCTCACGTAAAGAAAACATTGCAACAGTTTATTGATCACATGAGCAATGTACATCCCAATATGAAGTTCACTGCAGAAGGAAGGACAGCTACCCTCTTTAAACACCCTAGTTGAGCCACAATTAGGTGGTCAGCTCAGTCACTTGACATATCATAAATCTAGAGGTTTTCAGGAATAACAGCAATCAGTCACCTTTTGCTTGGTTCAATTTTTATTTTATGATATTATACTACATAATATTAATGATATAATAAAAACTGAACCAGAGCAAATGGCAACTAGCTCAACTTATTTCCAAAAACCTTTATTCATCACAGATGCAGACCCACACAGTCTGCTATCTTGATGGGAACAATTTCCATCACCCTGTCCAAAATAGAGCTGTAGTAAATACGCTGACACATACAGCTAGAAGCATACTGGAAGAGAATAATCTCTACGTTCAGACAAAATGGCTATCAGACATGTGAAACCAAGTTGGTTCTCTCCAGAAAATTCAAATTCAAATCTATTCAAGCAACAGAAAAAGAACAGCTGCCAAAATAAAAAAAATGATATAATATTCTCCAGGAAATCTGTGGTACACCACAGAAATCCTCTACAATGACATTATGTACTTCAGCTCTGGTATTGGTTTACCCTGTTGTGAAATATTACACCCTGCTTGGATGAACTGTGTGCACACAAGACCTGTTGACACACAGCTTGACCATACTGTGTGTCTTTCAGCTGGTACAATCAGCCATACACCTATTTCTGGCTACCCATACTTAGTCACATACTGGTATGGAAGTACAAAAACCTACAGAAAAATGTTCACCACCTTGTTCATGCAGACACTCCAACGATTACAAAGAAAGGCTTTTCTATAGTCACCCACCTCTGGAAACTGCAAGGATGTTAGTTGACTACAGCTCTAATATTAATGACTGCTAGAGACACATATGGCAGTTTAATGCTGCTTTGGAACGAATAAGATGTCATGCATTTTGATCGAGCCTTCTGGCTTTGAACTGCCACACAAGACTGAGATGGTTCTTAACCGAATAAGAACCAACACTGGAAGGTGTGCTGGCTCCCTGTACAAGTGGAAGAAAATAACTTCCCCAAGTAGTGACCGTAAAGCCGGGTGTTCACCGTGTAACTCAAGAATGTTCTCTGAGAGCTTTGCTTAGCATCCCATCATAGTTCCTGGTGATGACTAAGTTTTCGTGGCCACTGCCACAATGATTAAAATTCTTCTGGGCATTGTTCTCCATCAACTATAAAACCAGGATTTCGACCATATTACAGTGGTCTTCCTCAGGGCAAGACTGGTTTTGCAGGAAGAAAGATGTCCCTATTTGTCGCAGGCAACCAGTATCAATGCATTATATTTGTGAAACTTTATTGGCCCTAGAATATAACAGGGTAGTCATGATGAGAGGGACAGAGTAGGAAGGAAGCTATTCATGGACTACCTGGATAGTCAACAACTGGTGACAGTCAGCAAATCATGGCTTGGCTTTTGGTACAAAGGAACTGTCACAGAATTTCTGCGCACACCAGAAAGAAAATATGCCCACCAGAAACCAAGCACTGATTTGAAGACTGTCACAAATCACTGACAAGCTGGACAGTCCATGAATAGCTTCCTTCCTGCCATCTTCCTTTTGTCCTGACAAGCCTATTGCATTCTGCAGCCAATGAAGTTTCTGGTGCCAATTGTCTGCAATAAATAGGGGCACTGTTCCTCCTGAAAACCCAGTCTTTTCTGCAAAACACCATTTTAATATGGTCAAAAGATTGGTTTTATAGTTTATATTCAAAGTTTTTATACAATGACACAACACAACATACAGAAGAATCTTAATCATCAAAACACAAAAAGATCAGCTAGCAAAAACCCTTTAATTCTGTGGAGCAACACTGAGTAAAATTTTGGAATCCTAACAGGCATGGGATAAATTTTTTTTTTTTTTTTTTGCTGCCTAACAAAATAGAGAGATGATGTGCTCTGTGAAGGATATTCATGGTCTCATAGTCCCAGGAATTTACAATATAGCATGGGACAGTTTATTCAAACCATTAGACAATGATATACTGAACTATGCTATATACTGAACAATGCTATACTGAACACATAAAGTGCAGAAATCCATAAAAATATGCTGTTGCCATTAATATACTTATGAATATGGACTGTCTTGTTTGAGCAAACACTTCAAACTCCTGAGTCTTGGTCATCAAAGAGGCTGTGGAAATTAAAATATGTGATAACAACCTTAATACAAATACAGGATTCAGACTGCAGGGAGGTGCACATTTCATACTGAGATACTGCACAAGGGTATGTCCACTATTATAGGAGGTTCATTCAAATGAAACCTGGTCAGTGCATCTACCTTTGCCTTAAATGTAAGGTGACACCATGTAACTGCAGGTATGTGGCACCATCTATTGGTAGAGAGACTGGTGCGGGTGCACAGTGCCAGCGTGGTTTCATGCCGAAGAGAAGGTGGTCACACAAATTATCATCAACTACTAAACATGCAGGTGAGTAAGCAGCAACAATGAGGAGTGATTTGATTTTTGGTGGTGGAGGGAGTTGGAGGCCATGAAATGTATCGACAGATGAAGGCTGTTTATAGTGAGTACAGTCTGAGTCGTTCAAGTGTTGTGGAATGGCGCAAACAATTACTTGAGTGGTGCGAGTCACTGGAAGACAATGCTTGTCCTGGACAGGCTCATTGTGTCATCACACCAGAAATGGCTGTGGAAGAGAATGCTTTAGTCTTAGACAACTGTGGAATGACCGTGGACGAGATCCATCGGTTACCGCTCACACC
Organism: Schistocerca americana; assembly: GCF_021461395.2. Taxonomy (NCBI): domain Eukaryota; kingdom Metazoa; phylum Arthropoda; class Insecta; order Orthoptera; family Acrididae; genus Schistocerca; species Schistocerca americana. The sequence continues at coordinate 146,429,456 of NC_060127.1, forward strand.
ATAATGCATCAATACTTGAACTTTTGAAAAATCTGTGCGCAGTGGGCACCCCACCAACTGATCGCTGAACAGCGCAATACTCGAATGGCACTGTTTTTGAGTCATTTGCAACATTATCACGAGGAGGAAAATCACTTTCTGTTGCCTATTGACACAGGTGATGAAACATGGTGTCACCATTTTGAACTGGAAAGCAAGCATCAAAGCAAGCAGTGGAAACATGACTTCACCACTTCCAAAGAAATCAAAGGCCATGCATACCAGTTCTGATAAGGTCATGATGTCCTCCTTTTTTGACCACAAGGGCCCACTGCTTCTCGAGTTCCTGGAACGGGGAACCACCATCAATGCCCGGAGTTATCAAGCCACTTTACAAAACCTTAGACAAGCCACGAAGTCAAAACGCCAAGTCACGTTGTCCAAGGATGATATCCTCCTGCGTGTTAACCCTGCCCACACATGGCCAATTCAGTGAAATCAACATTGCAGCAGTCTCGGTGGGAAATGGTGGAACATCCACCATACAGTCCTGACTTTTCAGCGTGTGAGTTTCATGTGTTTGGACCACTAAAACAAGCTATTTGTGGACGTCGATTCGCAATTGATGATGAAGTGTGTGACTGGGTCCAGGTCTGGATCCGACAGCAGCCTACTAGCTTCTTCAAGGATGGAATCGACCAGCTAGTGTCACAATGGGATAGATGTGCCAACAGTTTTGGTAACTATTTTTGAGTATATGTACTGTGTATAGTTACATTTTTGAGTTGATAAAATCGTTACCATCACTTTACACCAGTGACTGGGGTTCATTTGAATGCCCCTTATATTTTGCAATGGAAATGACAACTCTACGAGTAATATTTCACTCCTACATCAGTTTTATCTGTGCGACTCCTTCACTTGTTTGACAGTCAGTTGCTGGTAAATACTTTTGAAAGCTAGGATTTTAATGGAGAAGTGAAATGACAAGTGCACCAAGAACTTCCAACACTGCAAATCTTATGTGAAAGACTTCGTGCTTGTATTAGAATGTGCAAATGTAAATAAACACAGTAAAACATTAGGTCCAAGATGTGCAGCGTCATAGGAGATGCCGTACTGTTTGTGATCCAGCAGGCAGATCATGATGATGATGATTATAATAATAATGATAACAAATTATTACATTATTATTATTAAAATAATTTTCTGTTTCAAATACTTTTAAAGCACTGCCATATAAATGATAAAATTTGTGCTGTTTACAAACAAGGAACATGTGTCGCTTCTGAATAGAGTGCTAACTTTTTACATATAGTTTAGTGGACAGATGCAAGCTACAGGAGAGAACTGGTGACAGGCGTGTTACCTCTCACCTGCCTGAGGGGTCGATTGTCGCCAGTGCTCTCGAGTGCCATGCCCACTCCCGCCCCCGCCCCCGCCCCCGTGGCAGGCTGCTGCTGCACACCGGCCAGGCCCTCCTCCAGCAGATGGATGGCGGCCGCCAGTGCATCCGAGCCCAGGGAGCGCACCACACACGCCAAGGCCGCTGCCGCCCCCTGCCGCACCTTTATAAAGGCACAGGTAGACATTACTTGGCTGTCATTCATAAAGAAAACGTGTGGGTTTCCTGTAGTAAATAAGATAAAAAAAGAAAGAAAGATTAATTTCTTTTTACCACTTGTAGTGTCATTACTTTTTTCAGGTTACAGAATTAGTTAATGGAATTTTTTGTGTTATGTTATTTTGGCTTATTTGTTTCATTTTTATTTTCATCTTATTTCACTGTTTATCAGCAGCATTGCGTTGAAAATGAAAATACACCTATCATTTACATTACAGACAGATAGAGCGTTCGATATTTGATTTAAAGGGTGTTCCTATCAAAACTGCATTAGGTGCATATTTTGCATAGTGGAACTGTAATGCAGGCTTTAGTCAAAAGCAGTTAAAGATCTTATACACAGAGGAAAATGACAGATGAATGATTTCTTCTGGGCAGGAACCATAGTGTCAATAAATTTGAAGAAAAACATCATTCCATCAAGCTGTATTTCAAAGTTGTAATTTATTAAGCTGTTACCCACAGCTGTGTTCACATACCTAATCAAATGAAGGATAACTGAAAGCCTCCCATGTCCTGCACATATAGGTACATTGCCTCTCTGTTTGTCATACAGAATTTAAGTGAGGCCAACATCGTGAAACTTCAAGTGATTCACAAGCTAGAAGAGACACGTGATACACAGTGATTAGAATGTGACAGGCTTGTGACTGATATTAGGGTGGAGGTATGGATTAAACGACTTGCGTATTGTATAAACATTGTATTCATGATGGTGAATCATACTGTGTAGAATGTATATACTGAGAAAAGCATTTTCACAAATATGATAACGTTCAAAAGACAAAATATCTTTTACCAGTGTTCAAGTTACCTCCATACATAATCTCATCAAAATCAGTTCAGTGATTTAGTCGTGAAAGTATAACAGACATAGTTACTTTTGCATTTATAATATTAGTACTGATAACTAGTTTCAAGCACTGTACATTCTCAAGTGCATCTAAATACATAACAACATGTTGTAATAAACAAACACAACTACACAACTGCACTGGTTGCAGCATCTTCTGAAAAACAGAGATCACCTACAATAGTTACAGATACATCATCCTTGCCAATGATGTGTGATTGACGCATCACCTCTCATACAATAGCACCAAAAAGCCATGATCTACACCTGAGTATTTCCAAGCACGAGGCTGCTTGCACAACTAATTTCCAGAAGCATTCAGTGTAACCATAACATGAGAGATAATAGGCCAAGCAGCAGTGGCTTCTCCTAAAGTAGATCTTTTTCTCCCAATACATGGGGGTTGTTCAAAAAGTATCCAACTTTTATTTACAAAATCAATCTTTATTCAGATACAATTGTTTGACACTAGTCACCTTCAGTGTGGCCCCCTTCAGCTTCTACACACTTCTCCCAGCACTGCTGCCACTGCTGGAAGCATTGCTGAAATGCCTCTTTTGTTAGGGTGTGCAGGTGCTCCATCAAATTCTGCACAATGTCTTCCCTGTTCTGAAATCTGATCCCTTCCAGAGTCTCTTTCAGTTTATGGAAAAGCCAGAAATCAATCTGTGCTATGTCAGAGGAATATGGAGGCTAACAAACCACAGTCACATTGTGTTTAGCCAAATAGCTCTGAATAAACTGAGAACAATGAGCAAGTGAGTTATCGTGGTAAAGGTGCCAACTGTCTGCTGCCCACAGGTCCAGCCATTTGCCTCTCACTGTTGGATGTTAGTACGTCCTCGGGTGCACTCATGATGGACCATGCCCAGAAGGTGGTCAGCATGACTTTAACATTGCTCAGGTCCTGCCTAACTTTTCTGAGTCTTGGGGATGAGGGATGCTTCCTTTGCAACAAATGGGGTTCAGGGTCATACTGATAACCCCAGAACTCATCACCAGTGATCGCTGTGTTAAGAAAGTTAGGATTACGGTTCACACTATCCAGCATCTCCTGTGCAATCTTCAAACAAATTTGCTTTTGCTCAGTCATTAGCAACTTTAGTAATTTTGCTAAGATCCTCCTGAGATACAAATGTTCTGTTAAAATCGAATGAAAGGATCCGGAACTAATTTTAACCTCATCTGCAAGTTCTCTGATTGTGATTTGTCTATCCTGCACCATCAGGTTCCTTATGTGATCAATAACAACCTTATTTGCGGATATTGAGGCCTACCTGAACTCTTCACTGATGAGCACTCATCTTTAAAGTGGCAATCCAATTATTTACTACAACACTGTGGCTTAAATTTGCACCAAAAAACTACCTAGAAAAATATTTAAAACAGGATAACCACTTCTTGAATATGTAATTAATTCACTCAGATTATTGGTAAATGAAAGCAATTGGAAACTATAAATATTTTGTCTATAGAATTATTATTTAATATTTAATTGATCAGATTCAAAATTTTGCAAATTTTTAGGTAGCAAAGGGTTAAGTTGAAGAAAAATCTCAGTTTTTTTTCTTTTTTATACAGCATAACTAAACATACCAAGCATTACTGATGGAAATAATATATATAAAAACCGTGCATTTAACACATTCCTTCCGGTACTAATAACTGTGTTCCTCACTGTTGGGCAGCACATGTATCCATGCTTTCCTGCAATTAGCAGTGCTGATTTTCCTGTTTCTCACCATAGAGCGGTGGTCATATTCAGATGCCTAAGCTACTATCTTAGTGTATTGACCCTTTATTTTGAAAGTCAATTCTTTTAAAACAACAAGAGATCACATAAAATAATTTTACACTAACTTAATTAGTGATTAAGTGGTATCTAATTTGTTCAGAAACCTTTCTTGTTGAAGGGTCACACAAAATTATATTCACAGCTATTCACTGAACCTGGGTGATAAGTAATGCATTATACGTTAGTGTATTACTAGTACCATAAATCAAAGTTGAGCATGATTTACTGGTAATACATGCTAGCTTGAATATGTAATGGGTAGTGCTATCACATGTTAAAAGCTGTTTGTCTATAATGTTTCTGAAACACTCTCCATGTCAGTCTATGTTGAAAATATGTTATAATGTGAAACAAAAGCCAGTGCTTCATTCTGTAGTTTGTATAAATTCCTGTATCTCTTGACAAAATGCAATAACAAGCTGAATATTTAATATAAATATTTTAAAATACTACATACACTTCTGGTCGAAACATGATGTGTTTTTTTAATAGCACTGTTTAATTACATATTTTACTACTGGTGGCAGGGTATATAAGACAGTCCATCACTGAACCTGACCTTTCTAGATGAAATACTGTGCAGTGCAACCATTATGATTTGGCTGTTCATCTGAGAAGAACTTTTCACATATAATGTACAATGGGGAAAACTGAAAAATTACAGATGTATGATTCTTCAAATAATACCCCAATCTCTTTTCTATAATTAGTACCAGACATTCAGATTTAAAGAAGAATCTACCACAGAATTAATAATATATGGATTCCATTTCCCTTCTTGTTCCCCCTTCTCTTTATAGTTCCACAAGTCTCATAAAATACCAAGCTTAACAGCAAATTGTTTTTCAAGGAACAGGGAGTTCAGAGCTGACACATGAAGGATACTTACCGTTGCAACAGAGTCTTGTAAGCTGCGTTGGAAGAGTGGCAACATCTCCGGCAGAGAACTGCGGCTCTCATCTGGAAAGCAGGATACCAAACTGCCACATGCCATGCAAGCAGCTGAAAGAACACAAGTTTAATTGCATTTCATAAGCTGTGGAAACATATCAAAACAGAAAAGTTTTAGTCACATTAGCATTTTAGAATAAAAATTCAGAAGTAGGCAGATGAAGAAGAAGAAGAAGAAGGAGGAGGAGAGATGGGGAGAGAGGGATAGAGGGGGGGGGGGGGGGGGGGAGAAAAATTTTCACACACAATGTTCTTGTCAATGAATAATCCAAGGATGTCTCACAAACCAAGTAATACACTTGCACTGCTGCTCTCTCTCTCTTTGTTTTCTAAATTCCAGAACTGATTCCTCACTAACCATACTTGACCACCTATCTAAATAAGAAACACAACAAAGAAAACAACTTAACCCACAAACAACATTAGGGCTCCTTTCAGGGATCCAGTCACTTTTTAACAAAGAATTGTTGGACTACAGTCTCAAGTTGTTCCAAAGCACAGTATTAATTCATTTGCTGTGGAGCAAATAAATATCACTACTTAAGAAGAAACAAAAATCTGTGGAGGCATGCAAACTTCTGCAGAAAGTAAGCATTTGTGTGCATGTGTATATGAAGAGGAATATGCCAGGAGATACCTGTATTGCCAAAGAGGAAAAATCATGACAATGAATCTGCCTACTATAATGCTCCTGCTCTCAATGTATATGAAGAATAAGAAAAATTTAGTTGTAATTGCGGTTTATCCTAAAAGAATGAGTTTGCTGCAATACATTTAAAATTATTCAAGAGCAGGAAATGAAATATATTTCATTTTGAACATCACAAATCAATGCTCTTTATGACTGTTGATTATTGTCATTCATTTACTTGCAGGAAGCCCAAGTATTATTATTTTACATACACCATGTAGCATTGGTGACTTCTGGATTAATTACAACAATGAAATTAAGGAATTCTTCCATTTGTTGCATTTTCTTGCACATTTAACATTAGAAACACATCTTTCCACATTGACTGCTCAGTGACAACTTCACATACTGCTAAGCAGAGAAAAACTCCCCACTTACAATGATCGCAAATCAACAAGCATTTCAAACCAAAGATATTGTCACTCAAAGGACATGTGCTACAAAGGTTTTCATAGTTTAACAATTAGTCATCATTCTAGCTTTTATGTTGCTTTTGTACAATCATTACAATAACTTAAAACTATGAAAATTAATTTTGTAAAATGAAATTATTATTCTGACACATTTTTTCATTAGAGTTGGTAAATAAAAAAATAGTAAAATACAAGAAAAATATTAATAGCTGGTTTTCCAGATGTGACAGTATTTCACACATACTGGTTATGTATGTAATCCTTACTTTAATAGTGAATCTGTAATGATTTGTCTGGATTTTGACTGTGAAAATGCCAAGCTGAACTTCTTGATACCACACCACAACTAAAATGAAGAGACTGATACCCACTGAAATGAACTTCGGTCCCAGATACATTACACAACAAATATGCTTTGTCAGTGACAAAATTAAGAAATTTAAATTACAAACTGTTGTAATATCCATCCTATTCACTTGAGTGGCCAGCTGCCTATTTCCACACCTAAAGAAGTTTATGGCTGAGAAGTGTTGTTATTATCAGGTGGTCCAGTGAACCCTCTGCCAGGCACTTAAATGTGATTTGCAGAGTACCCATGTATATGTACATGTAGATCATGCAGAGATTGTGACAGTGCTAGCTGGGTATTTCACAGGTGCACAGGTTATCTAGCTAGTCTGAGGAGGGGACCTTATACATCGGCCATCTTAAATTTTCTTCATACTTATATAAATCAACTGTCAGTGCACAAACATTACCTTTATTAAGCACTACCACACTCTTCTCAAGAATACTAAAGACTCAAATTTGAAGATTTCCAAGTCCTGTTAAGACTGAAAATATTACACAGTTCGAACATTTCAAACGAGACGTCTGCAGCTCAGTGAGTAGTGGTCTAGTTGTGGAACTGTAAAGTTGCCAATGCGATTCTTGCTAGCAGCAACTATTTTATAGTTTTATTTGTAATTTACATTTATTATCAGATTTAAGAGTTAATTAGTGACGTAGGAAAAGACAAATTGCTACCTACCATAAAGAAGACAAGTCATGTCGCAGGTAGTCACAATTAAAAGACACTCACATAAAGCTTTCGGCCACAGTCGTCATCAGTAAAACACACGCACACACGTGCGCATACACTTGCATGCGCGCGCGTGCATGCGTGCGTGCGCATGCACACACACACACACACACACACACACACACACACACACACACACAAATGCTGTCTGGTGGAGTGTGCAGAGACTAGACTCCCAACAGGCACAGCTTCAGGAGGTTGTGGGGCAGGTGTTGGGCAGGGAGGTGGGGAATAATGGAGCAAAAAAGTAGAGGAGTGGGGAAAGACGGGCGGATACATTGGCAAAGGGCTGCAAATAAACAGGGTGGGAGATGGGAATGGGAGAAGATGATGGATAGAGAGGGTGGTTGGAGTGTGTGGGGGCAGCATGTTACTGTAGGTTGAGGCCAGGATAATTACAGGAGCGGAGAAAGTGTTGTATGGATAACTCCTATCTGCACAGTTCAGAAAAGCTGATGGTAGAGGGAAGGATCCAGATGGGTAGATGGGTCGGGTAGTGAAGCAACCACTGAAATCAAGTCTGTTACGTCCAGCAGCTTCTTGTGCCACAGAGTGGTCTACTTTCCTCTTGGCCACATCTTGGCAGTGGCCGTTTATCCTGGTGGACAGCTGGTCGGTAGTCATACTGATATAAAAAATTGTGTAGTGATTGCAGCTGAGTTGGTAAATGACATTGCTGCTTTCACAGATGGCCAAGTCCCTGATGGGGTAGGATGAACCTGTGACAGAAATGGAATAGAAAGTGCTGGGTGGGTGGACTGGGCAGGTTTTGTGCGTGGTTCTTCCACAGGGTTATGATCCTTGTGGTAAGGGGGTTGGGACCGGGAGTGGCATAGGGATGGACCAAGATTATGTGGAGGTTGGGTGTGCGATGGAACGTCACTTTAGGAGGGGGTGGGAAGTATCTCAGGAAGGATGTCCCTCATTTCAGGGCACTATAATAGGCTAACAAAGCCCTGCAGAAGGATGTGGTTCAGTTTTTTCAGTCCAGGGTGGAACTGGGCGATGAATGGGATACTGCTTTGTGGCTGGTTCTTGGGGATGGTAAGAGGATTGGAGGTGTGAGGGCAATTGCCATGAGAGATCTGTTTGTGGACTAGGTCTGAGGGATAGTGCATGTCTATGAAGGCCTCAGTGAGATCCTCAGCATACTGAGCTAGAGAGTTTTTGTCACTGCAGATACACTGTCCCTCGGTGTCCAGGCTATTTGGGAAGGATTTTATGGTGTGAAAGGAATGCAGGTACTGTGGGTGGTTGATTGTTTTAACGTGGACAGAGGTGCGGAAGGAGCCATCAGAGAGAAGGAGGTCAACATCTAGGAAGGTGCCTCACTGGGTTGAGGAGGCCCATGTGAAGTGGATGGGAGAGAAGGTGTTGAGGTTGTGAAGGAATGAAGATAGGGTGTTTTGACCCTGAGTCCAGATCATGATGATATCATCAATTAACCTGAACTAGAACAGGGATTTGGTGTTTTGGGAGGCTGGGAAGGTCTCCTCTAGATGACACATAAAAAGGTTGGCATAGGAGGGTGCCATGCAGGTGCCCATGGCTGTGTCGTGGATTTGTTTATACACCTTCTCTTCAAATGAGAAGTAGTTGTGGGTTAGGATAAGTTAGTTAGGTGTATGAGGAATGAGGTAGTGGGTTTGGAGTCAGAAGGACATTGGGAAAGGTAGTGTTCAATAGTAGTAAGACAATGGGCATGAGAGATGTTAGAAGTATAGGGAGGTGGTGTCAACAGTGAAGAGTAGGGATCCAGGAGGTAAAGGGGTGGGGATGGTGGAGAGTCAGTGAAGAAAGTGGTTGGTGTCTGTGACATGTGAGGCTATATTACGGACAATTGGTTGGAGGTGTTGCTCACTGAGGGCTGAAATTCCTTCAGTGGGGGCACAATAACCAGCCACAATGGGGCATCCAGGATTGTTTCGTTTGTGGATTTTGGGGAGCATGTAGAAGGTGGGTGTGAAGTGTCACAGGCTGAAGAGGGAAACAGATTCAGGGGAGATGTTCTGGGAAGGGCCTAAGGCTTTAAGCAGGGATTGGAGTTTGTGTTGGACTTCTGGAATGGGATCACTCTGGCCGAGTTTATAGGCTGAAGTCAGAAAATCGGCAGAGGCCTTCTGCCAGGTAGTCATTACGATTCATAACAACAGTGGTGGAACCTTTGTCTGCAGGTAGAATGATTAGGTCAGGCCCATCAGGGGCCAGGCCACCTGTGAAAGCAGTCTGTCATTTACCAGCTCTGCTGCAATCATTGCACAGCTTTCTGTATTGGAATAACTACCAACCAGCCGTCACCAAGATGAATGGCCACCAACAGCAAAGTGAAGCACCCTGTGGTACAACATGCAGCTGAACGTAACACAGCCGGCCGCGGTGGCCGAGCGGTTCTAGGCGCGCAGTCCGGAACTGCGCGACTGCTACGGTCGCAGGTTCGAATCCTGCCTCGGGCATGGGTGTGTGTGATGTCCTTAGGTTAGTTAGTTTTAAGTAGTTCTAAGTTCTAGGGGACTTATGACCTAAGATGTTGAGTCCCATAGTGCTCAGAGTCATTTGAACCATTTTTGAATGTAACACACTTGATTTCAATATCTGCTTCATTACTCAAGCCATTTGGATCCTTCGCTCCACCACCAGGTTTTCTGAATTGCACATATGGAGCTATCCTTACAATACACTCTCTGCTCCTGTAATTATCCTGGCCTCCACCTACAGTAACATGCTGTCCCCACACCCTCCACCCAACTGTTTCCACCTCCTGTTCTATTATCTTCTAGCCATTCTCATCGCCTACCTCATTTATCTTCAGCCCTCTGCCAATACATCCATCCATCTTTCCCCACTCCTCTCCTTTTTTGCTCCTTTTTTCCCCACCTCCCTGCCCCAGAACCTCCTGACACTGTGCCTGTTGGCAGTCTAGTCCCTGCACACTCCGCCAGACAGCATTTGTCTCTCCCCCCACCTATACACTACTATCCCTTCCCCTTCCTAACCAGATTGCTGCTTGCATCCCATGTGATAGATGCATTCTGGCCCGAGGTGCTGAAGTTTGTGGTCCGGTGTTCATGAGGTGTGCTCGCTTGCTTGTGTGTGTGTGTGTGTGTGTGTGTGTGTGTGTGTGTTACTGACGAAGGCTGTAGCTGTAAGTTTTATGTGAGTGTCTTAATTACACGTCTGCAACAGGACTTAAGTAGCATCTGTCTTTCCTACACTGTTGATATCCCTACCTGGAATTTCCACCGTCTGAATAGTTAATTAACAAATACTGAATCAAAACTAAGAATAATAATTATGATAATAATATGATTTTTGTTTTTAATTATTAATCACAGGAAAATGCAATCTGCTCTATAGTGTAATGTGCAATGCATCAACTTGTGAGACAAGAGGTGTGCCAGACACAGTTCAAATAGTACACCGACCAGCCTGTGTATGGATTTTAGTCAGTTTCCCACATGCATTTAGGCAAAAGGTGGACTGTTCCCTGCTATAGCACCTTTTCGCCAGTTTCATGAACAAGGAGAGGAATGGCTCAAGTGGTTGCAACAGTTTGAAGCCCACGTACTTGCTCACAATGTATCTGGTACTGTGAAACTTCTCTATTTCTTGTCCACAGGAGGAAGTGCAGCGTTCAGACTTATTCAGAAGCTATTCCCTAACGCCACTCCGAGTGGACTTTCACATGTTCAGGTTGTAAATTCGCTAACTATTATGACCAACAAACGAATGTAGTAGCAGCTAGGTATCAATTCTGTAATTGCATGACACAGTCAGAACAAACTTATCATGAGTGGGTAACAGGCTTTCAGGGTATGATGAGGAAATGCAAATGCAAATGTGCTTGTGGTGCCTTATATTCAGATATAATGCTGCTTGATGCGATCATGTACAATGTAACTAATGTCAAGCTTAGAGAACAGATTTTTAAACAGTCCAATCCATCATTTCAACATGCAGTGCAAACACTAGATCAGTACAATTCAGGTACAGGTGCCCTGTCAGCCGGTAAGTTTGAGCAGCCACCAATTTGTCAGGTTGAGTTGTTCCTTTCTAGTGACTGGCCCATCAGGCAGCAACAGCTGCATGCACCACTCTATGAAAACACTTCTCTAAACAAGCGGTTATGCGGGTGAATAGAATTAAGTCATGCCCTCGGAGCTATTCATAGCACTAACGCCAAGACTGTCAGTCACGGCAAGCACAGTTCCCCACAGTCATTTAACGAACAAAGTAAGAGCATAAGGACTATCAGACCAATTGTGTGATTGGATTGAAGAGTTCCTAGATAACAGAATGCAGCATGTCATTCTCAATGGAGAGAAGTCTTCCGAAGTAAGAGTGATTTCAGATGTGCCGCAGGGGAGTGTCGTAGGACCGCTTCTACTCACAATATACATAAATGACCTTGTGGATAACATCGGAAGTTCACTGAGGCTTTTTGCGGATGATGCTGTGGTATATCGAGAGGTTGTAACAATGGAAAAGTCTATGGAAATGCAGGAGGATCTGGAACGAATTGATGCATGGTGCAGAGAATGGCAATTGAATCTCAATGTAGACAAGTGTAATGTGCTGCGAATACATAGAAAGAAAGATCCTTTATCATTTAGCTACAATATAGCAGGTCAGCAACTGGAAGCAGTTAATTCCATGAATTATCTGGGAGTACATATTAGGAGTGATTTAAAATGGAATGATCATATAAAGTTGATCGTCGGTAAAGCAGATGCCAGACTGAGATTTATTGGAAGAACCCTAAGGAAATGCAATCCAAAAACAAAGGAAGTAGGTTACAGTACACTTGTTTGCCCACTGCTTGAATACTGCTCAGCAGTGTGGGGTCCGTATCAGATAGGGTTGATAGAAGAGATAGAGAAGATCCAACGGAGAGCAGCGCGCTTCGTTACAGGATCATTTAGTAATTGCGAAAGCATTACGGAGATGACAGATAAACTCCAGTGGAAGACTCTGCAGGAGACACACTCAGTAGCTCGGAATGGGATTTTGTTGAAGTTTCGAGAACATTCCTTCACCGAGGAGTCAAGCAGTATATTGCTCCCTCCTACATATATCTCGCGAAGAGACAATGAGGATAAAATCAGAGAGATCAGAGCCCACACAGAAGCATACCAACAATCTTTCTTTCCACGAACAATACGAGACTGGAATAGAAGGGAGAACCTTAGAGGTACTCAAAATACTCCCCAAATTCCGCCACAGAGAATACAATACACAAAGAATTAAAGTACAATAAAATATGGAACAAAATTTACACGATTCATACATATACTTTGTTCCCACATTCCCTCCTTTAGGGTACCTTGGTGACTGTGCCATCAAGAAGGGCACCATACCACAAGGGCACCATACCACATAGTTGAATAACACAACATAATTTCCCAAACCACAAAAAAGCAGGCCACACACTGAACAGGAATAACAATCACTCCAAACTGTAAGTATTTACAATAATTTAAAATTTGGTCCAAAAATATGAAACATCACACAGAAAATATGATACGACATTTCACATCTTTGTCCAAAATTTTAAATTACATTTTTGTGCAATTAGTACTGACAAATTAAAAGACATCCTTTTTATTAAAAAATTACAAATCAATATCTGTTAATTAACACTTAAATTTGATAATAAATAGTTAAGATGACAGTTAGTAACAGTTGCCACTAATCAGCTCAGTGACATCATAGTTGGAGGACTAGGATACACGCACTCAGCTGCAGTAGGGTCTGTTAAAAATGTTGGAAATGTTTTATTCTTAACATTGCCTGGAATCTTTAGAGTCGATTTGTTTGAGGTTTTCATGTACATATGAAGAAAATCTAAGTGTGCTAATCTGCGAAGTTGCCTTATGGGTGTAATTTCAAAATTTTCTCTCTCATCAAAGTCCCACAATTTCTCACGGTCTACATTATGCAGCAAAATCGTTGCCTCAACAGAGATTGTTTGTTTCCCAAATGTCTGATAGTGAAAATGCCCCCTACAAACAAGATGTGTGTAGCCAGCAGGAGACTTTGGTGGAGAAACTTCCTGTTCGGAGCTGCTAAGGAGAACTGGCTCAGACTGCTCGTTCTCTCTTGTACTGGCTCTGTGCTAGTGAGGTTGTGCTTCCTCCCTTCTCCTACATGGGCCTAGCTCCCAAATGCTCAGTCTGAAAACGTGAGTACCTTCTCGCTCCACCAAGACTGGCTGATGGCCTGGCAGACCACTGGAGTGTACCTTACTGTAAACTATAAAGGAATAAACCAGTATTCTTGAGAGTACCTCTTTGCCTTCTCCTTTATCCCACCCCCATTATGTCCACTCCTAGCCCATTCTGACTAGGTAAACATGCTATACCTGTACACAGAACTTCTAGAATTCCCTTCCATGAGTGGGATCAACTTATGGGAAAAATATCTAACAAGGGGACCTTATGGAGTCATTCTCTTTGATTTTATTCATACTTATAGGATTTGAACATCAGTGTCTGAACATCAGTTTCAGAAAAGAGTATGACATAACTATAAAAAAGAAAAGAAAAAAAAAAAGCAACAAACATTTTTGCAATTTTATACTAAACTTTAATTTATTGTGATACTTCAAGTTTCATGCAATTAAAACTAAAAAAAAGTAAACTCCATGCTCAGTCCCTGAAAGTTTGCTGTATCAAGTGGCCACCATGTATCCTCTGTATGTGACACGTGGATTCAGTATGGAGGGGCATTGCACCAGCACTCTGCTCTCCCAGTCATTGATGGCTTTCTAGATCTTGGAGCCACTACTTCTCATTCGAGTAGCTCCTCAATTAGCATCAGAAGGCTGAACACACTCTGTTCCAGTCCCCTTGGCATGGAAAAATTCCCGGCACTACCTGGAATTGAACCCAGTTCCTCTGCACAAGAATCACATGCACTAAACGCTCAGCTGTGGAGGCAGATCTTTTCAGCTGATCAGTAAGTAAAGAAAAAAGCTATAAACTGTAATAAAAACTATGATTCAATTGTTCTGAATTAGTATCTCCATCTGTCAATAAACACAAAAAAGAGCTGTAACCAGTGAGAACTGGACCAGTGAATGCACAGTCAGCTACCAGTTATTCTGTTTAAATGCTCGAAGTGTTTTACCTTTAACAGTACCCAAAAATAATATAATCTTCAAAGCTGAATTTTTTAAAGACTGCATCATACACATTCAAATTCTGCAACTATGAAGAAAAGTGAAGATAGCTACTCCGTAAGGTACCTTGCAAGAGTGTGAATGTGTGAGTGCGCATGCGTGTTTTTTCTCTACTTCTGATGAAGAAATTAGTCTGATAGCTAATAATACAGCACACAGCGATCTTTATCAGTGGGCCTGTCTGCCACTCGACAGTTTCTCTATGTGGTGTGTAGCAATCTCCTCTCTTCAAATTGTTGTTATATATAAGGCTTGGAAGAAAAGGCATACATGTTAATCACATCTGTTGCACTAACACACACACACACACACACACACACACACACACAGGGAGAGAGAGAGAGAGAGAGAGAGAGAGAGAGAGAGAGAGAGAGAGAGAGAGGGGGGGGGGGAGATAGAGAGAGAGAGAGAGAGAGAGAGAGAGAGAGAGAGAGAGATTTAAGAGGTCTAGGTTTACTGTTTTTCTGATTTTGATCTGCCAATTAGTGCTGTACAATACACTGTTTCTTACATGACACCTGTCCTACTGTAGGCAAGCAAGTGCAGTATCTGCATGTCTACAGTGTCGAGGAACCTCGTTAACTTCATCTGCCAGCCCACACTACAACTACAGTTTTTTAAACACTAAAAATAACAATCACTGGTCAGACATGTTAGAAATATTCAAGAGGAAGAACACATGGAGGGGTGCTATTTCTATGTTAGTATTAAATAACTGATCATTTTGTATGACATCTGCTGTAATTGCTGTATAACAATTAAGAAGCCTGATATCATATCATGCAGTCTAGAAAAAAAAAAAAAAAAAAAAAAAAACATTACACCTTGGTCTAGACTTGAGCTCTCAAAGTTGAGTATTCTAATTCAAAACCCCAACCAGTACACTAACTTCTTTGATGTCCATGTTCTACCAAAAATATGTACGGGACAAAATTTTTATTTACAGGTTGTCACAGGAGAATTAGCCAATACTCAAGGATGTGACAGGCATAGTCATTTGAAGAAGAAAAGCCCTAAAATGCATCTTAAGGGCTCTGAGCAGTACTTCAACTTTGATAACAAAAACAGATCTCTTCTACTGCAAGTTCTTTGCTTCCCATATTTTGGGAGGAGGTAGGAAGGCCCAAAACAAGAAAAAAACTGGCTGCTAAACCTGGCTTCATATCTAAGGAGTAGTACCAGGAAAAACTTTGAACATAGTAATGCAAAAAATAACACAAAACTGGTGGTCTTCAGCAAAATAATTCAAAACCAGTGCTTTTTATGAAATTTCATGTAATCTGTCATTTTCTCATACAAAAAATGTTATAAATCTGAGGACAAGAATTTACCAATGTTCATAACTGCTAGTTATTGAACACTGAAATCACATTTTGCCTTCTTTATTTCTCAAGGCCGAGGATCATCTATGATCTAAAAATGACAGTTTATTTCCCTCATAACAAACTATGATGTAAAGCAAAAAAACACTAAAATTGGAAAAAAAATATTAAATTTGGCAAAAGAAACACTGAATGTGACGAAAATTGTAATATGGAATCTGGGAAAAAATAACACCAAATTTGGGAAAAACAATAAATTTGGCAAAAAATAACACTGAAATTGGCAAAAATGCCAAATTTGGTAAAAAATAACACAAAAATTGGCAACAAATACACCAAATTTGGTAAAAAAGCACACACAATTTGGCAAAACAATAACAATGAAATTAGGAAAAAAAGTGAAATTGGCAAGAAAGTAACAGAGAAATTGGCAACAAAATAGCACTGAGTTTGGCAACAAATAAATAACACCAAAATTGGCAAAAAATAACACCACAATTGACAAACAATAACACCAAAATTAGCAAAAAATAACACCAAAATTGGCAAAAAATAACACCAAAATTGGCAAAAAATAACACCAAAATTGGCAAACAATAACACCAAAATTGGCAAACAATAACACCAAAATTGGCAAACAATAACACCAAAATTGGCAAACAATAACACCAAAATTGGCAAACAATAACACCAAAATTGGCAAACAATAACACCAAAATTGGCAAACAATAACACCAAAATTGGCAAAAAATAAGACCAAAATTAGAAAAAAATAACACCAAAATTGGCAAAAAATAACACTGAATTTGGCCATAAAATAAAACATTTTCTTGTTTACCTGCTTAAGAGCTATGAGCACTTGTTCAGTGGACAAGATGTGTTTCACAGTAGTGAAGATGGACAAGTACTCATAGTTTTTAAAGTATGCAGTTTAGAACCCATGTTTGCTGAATATTTTTTTTCCTTGTTTTAGTAGGTGAAGAACTACTCATAGCTCTTAAGGTACACATTTTAGAGCTCACGTTTACTAGACTTTTTTGCTTCGAATGACTGTTCCCAACTGTTCCTCATGGGACAGTCTGTATATATAAGAAAAGTTAACTAGAATCATTACTAATTATTTTCTGAGATAGCCATCTTTTATAAAAAAAAACACTCATTACCCTGCTATTTGAGGAAAGATTACTGACAGAAGAATCACTACAATTTCACTGCACTGTTGGGAGGGAGGTGACAGAAAATAAGCAACCAGGCAATGCCAAGTATTTGGCTAGTATAGACACAGAATACACAGCCCATCCTGCTGGGGTGAGAACCTGGCCCTGAGAGCTACACACAGTAACAGTCAGCACACGTACCGTCCCTGACTGGCCAGCAGTCATCCCTGAAGCAGGTTAGCAGCACCTTGAGCATGCGGCCTGTGTGTGGCCGCACCACGCAGTGGGATAGTTTGGCCGCCACCTCCCCGAAGCATGAGCAGGAAGCCTCCCGGGCCGCGGCGTCGCCGTCTGCGTCCAGCGCCACCTTTTCGTAGTACGCGACCGCCGCCTCCAAGTGCGATTCCACCAACTCCACCCCTGCCGCTCCTGCTACCTGTCGCCATGTTTCTTGCGAATACAGTCTCACACCTTCTGCTACCATGTAGTACCTGCAACAGGGTTTTACTGTGCAGTGCACATGCTGTTTCAAAAAGATTCATCCAGTTTCACGACACTTTATCTCCTACATGAATGAAGGTAGTAACTTGGTCTAAATTTTTACTTACACATCTGACTACAACGTTTTCACTCTAAAAAGAATCATCCAGTTTCATAAGGGTGTATCTTTTACATGCATGCACATAGAACACTGAGGTCCTCTTAAATTGTGTTTAGGATCAAAGTTTTCATTTATATTTCCCAAATGTTCAGTGAGAAGTCCACGTGAATCTTTAATAGCCTGAAACACAAACATCACCACAAAATGCACCTGGCAAACTTGAGGAATAGCTACCTGTCAGCTGGCACAACTAGTAGAAGGTTGACGGCAAGTATGAGGGTATCGTCAGGAGTGCCCTAGGGAAGTGAGATAGGGCTGCTCTCATTCTCTGTACAAATAAATGATCTGATAGAGAGGGTGAGCAGCAATCTACAGATGGTTGCTGCTGATATTGTTGTGTATGGGTAGGTTGTTGAGTTTCTGTAGGAGAATACAAGGTGACAGACAGAATTACTAGTTGGTGTGATGATTGGCAGCTTGCTTTAAATGTATAAAAAAATGTGAGTTAATGCAGATGAGTAGGAAAAACAATCTCTTAATGTTTGCATACAGCATTAGTAGTGTGCCGGTTAACACGACAGAGTGACACATAATAGAGCAAACACAGAAGGAAGGTAATAGAGAACGCGAATGGTTGACTTCAGTTTACAGGAAGAATTTCAGGGAAGTGTAGCTCATATATAAAAGACAGCATGCAGAGCATTAGGGTGACTATTCTTGGATACTGATTTTTCCATTTTCCAGTTTTACTCTGTTTGATAGCTAACTACTCTCCTCTTGCTCTTCTCCACAAAGCTTGAGCATTTTAGATTTATGGGTGGCCTTCCAATTTAGCAATAACTGATGTGCTATTCAGTTGCCAGTTATGTTATAATGTTCAGTGGTCTTCGTTGTATCACTGCTTAAATGTCTTAAAAGTCTCCATGCTTGATAGCTGTCTCTTCTCATATCTAAGTCCTCAATATTTCTAATCTACTGAGCCTTTTTTCTCTTTTTATAGTAATAAGCACTTGTTTCTAGTTTCCACAGTTGCTTCACTAAATGGATTTTTATGTAATAAATTGCGGTATTCTGAAAGTAGAGCAGCTTCACGTGTGATGAGACCACTGCTATAATATGTCTGGCAGCTGCAGGGTATAGATATTCTGGAGCATCTCTTTATAACTGCAGTGAAGATATTATAGGGTTCTTGATTATGTTCTACTGAAGATACTTTAACATCCAAAATTTCTAGAAATTTCAACCATTTTGCCTTTTCAAAATTCTGTCTTCTACAAAAGAGTACTTTCTGTGGCCTGGCCACAGTAAAGCTTGGCACATTATTAGTCTATGTTGCGAGTTAGATATTGGGGAGCAGATTTTACACTGTTAGCTGAAACTCTTGTTATTGAGTATGAGGTCAGCACTGTAAGTGTGCCTCCTACCTCTGTTGAATGATACAGGTAATTTTGCATCATTGATTAAAGTAAGATGCTTCATTTTTGCCATTCTTGCACAGATGCCACATTCTCATCTTCATGACCTTATCCCCATACATTGCTATTACTGTTGAAGTCACTTATAACAATTTTTGTATTTTTTGTCTGAAAATTGGGTGATTTATTACACAGTAAATCCAGCAGCAATTATGCTTGAAACTCATTCAGTAAGAACATAATAAAATCTGTTCCTTTCAATATGAATGAACTTTCATGTTTTTTTTCATAATGTAATAAACTGTATAATTAGGGCTATATTTGTAAAATGAGTGAAAAATTACTATGACTTGCACTGCAATCAATAATGTTTATTTCAGAGTTCTGCAGACTGGAATGTCTTTCAACATAAAATAAATTTTTACACAACCAAACACTTTTTTTTATATCGAACCAGTGTCAAAATACAGCACTCGTGACACAGAGGACAGACACTTTCAGGGCTTGGCAGGCTAGAAACCTTAAAACATCTAGAGAGCCACCCAGAACTGCTACTGAATGACAAAACAAATTTTTCTTCCTCACTACCGAGTGAGGTGGCACAGTGGTTAGCACAATGAACTCACATTCGGGAGGACAACGGTTCAATCCCGTGTCTGGCCATCCCGATGTAGGTTTTCGGTGATTTCCCTAAATCCCTCCAGGCAAATGCTGGGATGGTTCCTTTGGAAGGGCACGGCCGACTTCCCTAATCTGATGAGACCAATGACCTCGCTGTTTGGTCTCTTCCCCCAAACAACCCAACACAACTCTTCCTCACTATTTCTGGATACTGCACAATAGCTAAAAGAAAATACTTAGCTTTGCTCCTACTCCCCCACCCACAGTGTGCTGTTAATTTTTATAACACTCCATCCCCAGATACTCTGAAAATTACTGAAACAACCTTGGGTCCATGTTGTGTAGTAAACAGTACTCCAGTAAGAATAGTGGATTGTCAGAATTCTATATGTAACTTGGAACCTATTTAACCCAATGCCAATACTGCATAAATATAACATCTAATCTATTAGATATTACAACACCAATGCTTGTATTGTCACTTAATTACTTTTGGTTACAGATTTTTTGCTTTATAGTATATTAGAAGACACAATTAATGTCTTTGAATTGTAACATAGATAATGGGCTTCTTATACAAAACTTACGCTGTGTGAAA
This sequence comes from Schistocerca americana, assembly GCF_021461395.2. Lineage (NCBI taxonomy): Eukaryota > Metazoa > Arthropoda > Insecta > Orthoptera > Acrididae > Schistocerca > Schistocerca americana. The sequence goes on from NC_060127.1 coordinate 146,449,734, forward strand.
TACAATTTTGTGAAACATTGACAAAGTAAGGAGTATTTTCTCAAGTCTGTGAAAATTATACAATAACTTCATAAAATGATTTTTATAAAATTTTCAGTGATTACAATTTCTTGTCATATACCTGTAAAAAACCTGTTACTGTTAATGACCTTAGCAACAGAATACTGACTCCTGTACTGAACCACACATAGTAATCTTAGAAAGATGAAGGTTTCATTACCTGTTGAGGCACATCCTAGGCAGCAGCTGGGGATAGAAGGCATTGCGAGACTTCTCCGGCAGAGCCAGGAAAAATTTCCGCACAGCTACACATGCTGCAAGCCGCACCTGCATAAATTTAAAAAGGTCCTTTCAAAATTAGATTTAATGAGCACATAGTAGCACTCCAACTACATTAACAAAATAAATCAGCATTAATTAAGATCTCTATAACAAAGTCTTGCCATATTACATAGACAGCAAAAAAGGAGTAAAATTCAATATAAGTGGAACACTGCAATGAATATATGTCAGATGACAGACATCTGAAAGATACTCAATAACAAAATTGAAAATCACTAACTGAAAACTGTCGTTGTGGGCTTCAGTCCAGAGACTGGTTTAATGCAGCTCTCAATGCTACTCTATCCTGTGCAAGCTGCTTCATCTCCGAATAACTACTGCAACCTACATCCTTCTGAATCTGCTTAGTGTATTCATCTCTTGATCTACCTCTACGACTTTTACCCTCCACGCTGCCCTCCAACACTAAACTGGTGATTGCTTGAAGCCTCAGAATATGTCCTACCAACCGATCACTTCTTCTAGTCAAGTTGTGCCACAAACTCCTCTTCTCCCCAATTCTATTCAATACCTCCTCATTAGTTACATGATCTACCCATCTAATCTTCAGCATTATTCTGCAGCACCACATTTCGAAAGCTTCTATTCTCTTCCTGTTTAAACTATTTATCGTCCATGTTTCACTTCCATACATGGCTTCACTCCATACAAATACTTTCACGAAAGACTTCCTGACATTTAAATCTATACTCAATGTTAACAAATTTCTCTTCTTCTGAAACTCTTTCCTTGCCCTAGGCAGTCTACATTTTATATCATCTCTACCTCGACCATCATCAGTTATTTTGCTCCCCAAATAGCAAAACTCATTTAATGCTTTAAGTTTCTGATTTTCTAATCTAATTCCCTCAGCATCACCTGATTTAATTTGACCACATTCCATTATCCTCATTTCGCTTTTGTTGATTTTCATCTAATATCCTTCTTTTAAGACAATGTCATCGGCAGACCCCAAAGTTTTTATTTCCTTTCCATGAATTTTAATTCCTACTCTAAATTTTTCTTTTGTTTCCTTTACTGCTTGCTCAATATACAGATTGAATAACATCGGGGATTGGTCACTACCATGTCTCCCTCCATTCGCAACCACTACTTCCATTTCATGCCCTTCGATTTTTATAACTGCCATCTGGTTTCTATACAAATTGTAAATAGCCTTTTGCTCCCTGTAGTTGACACCTGCCACCTTCAGAACTTGAAAGAGAGTATTCCAGTCAACATAGGTTTGCCTTTCCTTATCCTACCTTCTAAGTTAAGTAGTAGGGTCAGTAATGCCCCGAGTGTTCCAATATTTCTAAAGAATCCGAACTGATAGTCCTCGAGGTCAGCTTTTACCAGTTTTTCCATTCATTTGTAAAGAATTTGTATTAGTATTTTGCAACAGTGGCAATGAAAGAACCTGCATTGTATATTGTAGTGAATCATACAAGATTCCGCACCTGCGATCTGAGGGCACAGCTGTACAGCACACTACAGGAGTGGCAAGATGCTAGCACTGACAGAGGCCTCCACTTTCAGAGGTATATGAAATCTCTCCACAGTGCACTCTACTTGCCAACCAATGGGTTATAGAGTCAGGTCTGGCCAGCCTCGCCATCAGTGGTATGTTTACATTCAGCCTACATATCTTGGAGTAGTGGGGCAGCCACTCCATAGCAAGTGTTTTCCTGTTCCATTACTCTTGAAGTAATGAAGGGCCATGTTTGTTATTAAATGTGTGTTTTTGTAGTCAGAACTCACTGGTGATGAGTAGGGTTGTTTTTTGAGTGCTTTGTTGTGTGGTTGCTTTTGTCATTCGGTTGTGAACATTTTCTTATTGTGGCATGGAAGCTCTGCTTCAAACGTTGGTGTAACAACAGACAGAACTTCTTATGGTCACGTGACTGGCTGTGCTGGCATTGCTTTCTCCCCTTCATCTTCGGCTATGTTTTCTCCTCCATTCTCACTGTTTTACGAGGAAGTGGCAGATTAGGAAGCATATGCACGGCACCGTGGGGCGGTATGTCACGCACAGTTTTTGTCTGCACTCTTTGTCATGTATTTCTCCCACCTTGTGTCAGGTGCTGCGGTAGTTGGCCCCATTACAGGAACTTTCTTCATTGTCTTTTGACAATTTATGCTCACTGTTGTCTTCCTATTATTGCCACCGCAGGCACGTTGTACCCGCTAGGATTGAATTCTATCAATGCAAGAAAATGTCCCATCAATCTTATCAGCCGCGATTCACCATGCCCTTAGGCACAAGTGTCATTTTGTCACATCAAAGTTAAAAAGAGTCATATGTGGATGACATGTTTGAGGATGTTATAATTTGCTCTGCCCCTGACACAGAAGTCCGGTAATGGTCCCTGCAACAAGAAAACCCTTGACAAGGTGCTACCAATTGCTCAGTCCTATGAGGTCTCACATGCCACTGTTTGGCAGCTGGAAACTGGGTGGCTCAGCCGCGTGCACTGCATCTGGGGAAGCCGATGTGTCGGTGGTACAAGCTGGCCGATCCGGTGGCTTTCGTGCAGCACGTAAACAGCGTTTCAGCCACCGCTCCCTGTCGCCTTCGTGTGCATCTTACTACTCCCTACATGCTAGATCAGTATTTCCCTAGCCTTGGGCTGTCTGTTGTAAGTGTCAATAAAAAGTCCACACTGTGGACAGCACAGAATGCAGTATCAGAGAACATGGACAAATACCCAGGAAGTGTCATCGTCATGACCCACTCCCGATCAGGTGTTCTCTACCTTCTTCTCCACAAGGGTGCTTCCTCCGTATGACCTACTGCGTGCGACCACGCCTTTTTCATGCTAAAGGACCACCTCATGTCAGCACTGTGTCTAGTTCCTTTTGCTCCAAACAAACCATTGGCTTTGGCTATACACATCTCGCAGTACGGCATGGGGGCAGTCCTCACCCATCAGAATGCAGATGGCTCTGAGCAGCCACTGAAATTTGCATCCAAAACTCTCAGTTCAGCACAGGTCTACTATTCTTAGGTCGAGAAGGACACTCTGGCCATTGTTTATGTGGTCACCAAATATCATGTGTTCTTGTATGGCACCAAATTCCAGCTCATTACGGACCACAAGCCGTTAGTTTCCTTATTCAGCGCATCTGCCCAGACAACAAACATGTTGGCCCACTGACTGCAGTGTGGGCATTGTCCCTCCCCAAATACCACTACGGTATCCATTTTCACCCCATTGGGTGCCATGACAGTGCAGCCACCTTATCCAGGGTGCCCGTCGGACTAGAGCCCAAATTTGACAGAGAGAAGCTTGTGTGTTTTCATTTGGATATCACCTCCCACCAAGAAGTAGGTGGCTTTCCTATCACTAGTATCCATATCGCCAAGGCTACAGCATCTGACTCCAGCCTCAAGCAGGTCATCCACCTCATCCAGCTGGCTTGGTCGTTTCATCCTCTGGGCCATGCTTCCTGTCCACTTCCTAACTACTTCATCTCGAGCCATCGTCTCTCAGGCATAGACAGGATTCTCCTCCTCTCGACAGATGATGCAGCTCCCAGGTTGGTCACTACCAGGAGTTTATAGTGGGAGGTCCAACACCTGTTTGAATGAAGGTCACTGGGGGCTTTTCCACACCAAAGCCTTGGCTTGCAGACATGTTTACTGGGCCACCAATGCCCGGGAGCTGCAGCATTTGGTTGTTGCATGTACCCAGTGTACTAGTCTATAGACGGCTCCCATGGCTTTGTTTTTCCCTGACCTCCAGCAACCCAGCCCTGGGAAGGCCTCTATTTACATTTTGTGGATCCATTTCTGAATGTGTTGTGGCCGATTGTATTGACAAATTTTCACATTTTCCATATGTAGACCGATGCTCCTTGGCCACTACCGAAGTTACTATTCAGACCCTTGCAAAAATTTTTGCTGTGGAAAGTCTCCCCACTACTCTTGTTGCTGAAAATGGACCTCAGCTCCTATCCCAGTTATTTCATGATTTCTGTGTATGGTAGGGCATTCACCATGTTACTCACCTCCCTTTCTTCACTAGTCTAATAGGGAGGCCAAGTGCATGGTTCGCACCTATAAGAGACGGATTAAAAAATATCTGCAGGACTTTGCCACCGAGAAGGGTTTTATTGTTTTTTCTGACGGCCTACCAGATGACTTCTATTGGTTCCCACAGCCCTGCCGAGTTTCTCCAAGGGTATCAGTCACCAGTCCTCCGTCCGGGTTCTCACCTGCAATGATGTTCTACTGTACAGCACTTTCCACCACGGACAACAGTCTGGTGAGTGGTTTTGGTTGGCATCCCCACTAGTTACTGGCAACCATTATGTGTCAGAATGGCCAACATGTCTACACTGTCTGGACGGGAGTTCAGGAGGCCCGGCACCATCAAAATCAGCTCATCTGTCCTGGCTGCATCACAGCCTTCACTAGTATCGCAGTTGCTGAGTGCCATCTATCTGCCTGTGTTCCAGTCTCAGTTTCCACCTGTGTCAGCACTGCCTGACAAGCCTACGATGTCTCAGCCTCCGATAGCAGCACTGGTGCCTCCCAGCTGGTGGCGTGCTCCTCACCAGTTCAGTGTCTCCCACGTGGCCTCAGCCTACGGCAGAGTCACCTTCACCTTTCCCACTGCCACCAGACATTGAAATGGATCCTGGCTCAGAATACCCATCAGCACCCTGTCGTCTCACGCTCCAACAGGGTGGCGTCAGGGCACTCTTCGCGCCGGCCTCTTTTGCCCACATTCCGAGATCTTCATCAACCGGGAGTTGCTCTCCCCTCTCACGTCTGAGCCCTCCACAGATGTGAGCACCATCTCTACATTGTGGCTGCCCACTTTTTGCCTAGGGAATCAGTGACACTGCACCCCCAAGGAGGAGGAGTGTAGTGACACACACGAGATTCGACACCCGCAATCCGGGTGCACAGTTGTACGGCACGCCACAGATGTCGTAAGATGCTAGCAGTGGCCGACAGCTTTTGGAGTCAGGCCCCGGCAGCCTCACCCTCAGTCAAATGTTTACATTCTGCCTATGTGTATCAGACTAACAGGGCAGCCACTCTGTGACAAGTGTTTTCCTGTTCCAGTACTCTTGAGGTAATGAAGTGTCATGTTCATTACTATAGGTGTGCACTTGTTGTGAGAAAATATACAGGGTGTTACAAAAAGCTACGGCCAAACTTTCAGGAAACATTCCTCACACACAAAGAAAGAAAATATGTTATGTGGATATGTGTCCGGAAATGCTTACTTTCCATGTTAGAGCTCATTTTATTACTTCTCTTGAAATCACATTAATCACGGAATGGAAACACACAGCAACAGAATGTACCAGCGTGACTTCAAACACTTTGTTACAGGAAATGTTCAAAATGTCCTCCATTAGCGAGGATACATGCATCCACCCTCCGTCGCATGGAATCCCTGATGGGCTGATGCAGCCCTGGAGAATGGCGTATTGTATCACAGCCATCCACAATACGAGCACAAAGAGTCTCTACATTTGGTACTGGGGTTGCGTAGACAAGAGCTTTCAAATGCCCCCATAAATGAAAGTCGAGAGGGTTGAGGTCAGGAGAGCGTGGAGGCCATGGAATTGGTCCGCCTCTACCAATCCATCGGTCACCGAATCTGTTGTTGAGAAGCATACGAATACTTCGTCTGAAATGTGCAGGAGCTCCATCGTGCATGAACCACATGTTGTGTCATACTTGTAAAGGCACATGTTCTAGCAGCACAGGTAGAGTATCCCGTATGAAATCATGGTAACGTGCTCCATTGAGCATACGTGGAAGAAACTAAAATGAGCTCTAACATGGAAATTAAGCGTTTCCGGACACTTGTTGACGTAACATCTTTTCTTTATTTGTGTGTGAGGAATGCTTCCTGAAAGTTTGGCTTTACCTTTTTGTAACACCCTGTATATGCAAAGGTCATTCTAAAAGTAAAAACATTGATAATACGAGCCACGCAATTCTTCACCCATCCCTACTGCCATATCAAAGAACCTTCCTAACTGATGGTGCAGGCATGATGCTAACTGTGAGAAGGACTGGTTGTATACAGTTTTTTGTACAATTTTAAAATGCATGATAAAATTAGTGGTCCAGACACGTGTGATGTTCTAGTGTAAAACGGTTTCTGAATGCAAAAATTTGGTGTATCAAAATTTACACACAGATAACTGAAGTTCATTGAAATGTGATGAATAAAGTTTCATTTCAAAAAGGTGCATCATGTTTAATGCTGGATGAATGAACATTCATGTCGTAGAATGGACAGGTCGACCTTCAGTTGTAACTGCAGAACCCAACAACTGTGGAAAAAATCCAGCAGCATGTATTGATCTTCTGCTTTCCTGAAATTTCACAATCTGTTCTTTATCAAATAGTTAGTGACAATTCAGGGTATACAGAAGTGTATACAACATGACGGATGAACACATTTGCATAAATGGGAGCTGTACTGTAAAATAGGGATGAGTTGTTTTTTGACCTGCACTGTTACTGATGATGAAACCTGAGTTTTGCATAAAAGTCCAGAAATGAAGTGCCATCAATGGAATGATATCCCAAACAAATTTTGAGCATCAAAAAATTATGGCCACAGTGTTTTGGATGTACAAGGGCATCCTACTCACTGACTTTACACCTACAGGAGAGACTAAATTAGAGAGATTCGAGCACGCACGGAGGCTTTCTGGCAGTCGTTCTTCCCGCGAACCATTCACGAGTGGAACAGGAAAGGGAGGTAATGACAGTGGCACATAAAGTGCCCTCCGCCACACACCGTTGGGTGGCTTGCGGAGTATAAACGTAGATGTAGACTAGAACTGCAATGTCCTACCGGCAGACCTTTGCCACATGCGCCGTGCTGTTCAAAACAAACAATGTGGCCTGGTGTCCAGTGGCGCTGTGGTTCCTTATCATAATGCTCACCCGCATTTGAGTTAGCAGTTTAAATGGGAAATTTTTGAGCATACACCTTACATCCAGGACTTGCCCTGAATGATTACCATTTTTGCCCAAATTGAACAACTTTGTGAGCAGAAAGCACTATGGAAATGACAGTTGACTGAAAGAGGATTTGAGTGACTGTGTCAGCAGAAGGCATAGGGAAGCTTTCAATTTTCAATTTATTGCTCATAACATATAATTTTACATGCATGTGCGTTTTCAACTAAGTATAAAGTTTTTACAATTAAAATTTTTTTAGTTTACATTATTTCTTATTATGTTGAAATTCATGATAAATTCAAGTTATAGGGGCATTTTTGGATAAGCCACCACTTAACTTCCTTCTTAAAAGTATCCCCCGTCAATATCTTAACTTCATTTGGCAACAAGTTATTAAAAAAAGCTCCTTTGACATAGGGGATTTTTGCTGTTAAAGCTAATCTTCTGTTAACCATATAAAAATCTTTTCTATGCCTTGTTTCATAGCTATGAATATCCATGTTTCTTTTTGTGATCTTAGTGTCTTTTTTCACTAGCATTATAATTTCTAGTATATACATGGCATAAATTGTAAGAATCTAGTGTCTAATGATTAGGGGTTTGCAATAAGTTCTTGGTATTACTTTTGCTATGATCCTCAAGACTCACTCCTGCAGTATGAAAACACTTTTCACATTAGTTTGGCATGTCCCATCCCATAATACTAATCCATAATATACAGTCCTTGGGGTTTCAGAATTAAGATACTGTGATAATCTTCTTGATACATATAGATTGGGTGATATATTTTTACAGACATAATCAGCTCGTTGCTTCCATGAAAGTCAGTCATCTATGCATAAACCCAAGAATTTACAATCTGTACAGGTTTTTGGTAAAATTTCATCAATCACAGTATTCTGTCTGTTTGGACTACTTGGTTTAAAATGAATAATATTAGTTTTTTCTACGTTTACTTTTAGGTTCTTTCTTTCAACGTGAGCTCTTGCCTTTTCAGTAAAGTTATGTATCTCTTCAACTAGGCTGGGCTCATTGTCTGCATAGCAGACATCAGATGTATCACCTGCATATGTAATGATCAATTGCTTGCTTATTGACAAGAGAATTTTCATTCACATAGCCTATGAATAGGACTTGACCTGAAATGGAGTCCTGAGGAACATCAAAATGTATATTTCTTATACTTGACCTTGCAAGATCCCTCTCTCCTAAACTGATACTGTCATTACTCAGCTTAGCTGCGAGTCTGTAGAGGGTGGTGTATGTGACGTACAGTATAACAGGTCAGCATTCCCAGCCGGAATTTGCGAGTGTAAGTCGGACCTTCCTTGATCCATCTTGGTAGGTTGTGTCGTCGGATTTCCTCCTACCTGTATGTGGTGCAGCTCTCGTAAATGTCGTCCCGTGCAGATTCTTCATTGGCGCATTGGATGTGTCTGTCGGTGGAAGCTAATTACCTCAAATTGCTGTCAATCAACTTTGGGGTATCTGTTTACTCGAAATTAACATTCAGAATGCCATAATGTCACTTTTATTCCTATTAGATCAATAATGAAACACTCATGTCACAAACTACTCATAACCGAAAGCATGGCTACCATTGAACAAGACAGGGAGAGCTCTTAATGCTGACTGCCGACTATCGCGCGCAGTCCATATTTCTAACTAGTTTCGTCACAGTTCATGGATTTCCAATCAAGTTTGTACTTACTAATATATGCATTTGTTAATGAACAGGTGTGAATTTTAATGAGGCAAAATTATGATAAATAGTTTTAAACATCCAGAGGCTCCTCCTAGTATTCATGTTGTCATAAATGACTTTAATTATTAAATATAAATAAACAAAATCAGTGACTTTGGCACCAAGATGGCGGTACTTCCCGTCATGTATATTTCCCAGGCTAACGCTTGTTGCTACGGTCCAGCACCGAGCCCCACGCCATTACGTACGACATATGGTCACTTCGTCACCTAGACAGCCAGCGTGGGAAATGCTCTCTGATTCATGGCGGGCTATGGACTACAGCACTTCCTAACTATCATGAATACATCAATAAGAGACAATAATTTATTAAAACTGGTAAAAATGTTTTCCTCACGTAAGAGGCACCTTACAACCTTCTCCTCTCCACTATTTCTCCATTAGAGTACATAATTTCCATGCAGTGTTGTCTATCCTTTAAATATGTTTCTAGTGATTGCATCAGTTTTCCAGTGACACCACTTTTTGCAATTTTTGATAAGAGCATGTCATTATGTATTCTATCAAAAGCTCTCGAGAGGTCCAGGAATACTCCTGCCGATTGGGATTTTTCATTCATTTTTCAGGTACATGAAGGACAAATTGTACTGCTACTGACATAGTACTTCAACCTCTTCTGACACCATACTGGAAATCACTTAATATGTCAGAATTGTTGTAATGTTCCAAGATTTTTTTTTAATTATTATTTTCTCTATCAGTTTGCCGAAAGATGAGATTAGAGCAATGGGTCTGTAGTTCTGTACATGTTTTACTTCCCACTTTTTGTGTATTTTTTTCACTACAGACAGTTCAAACTAGTCAGGGAACACATCGCCTTCGAGAACACAGTTTATTAGATGAACTAGTGGTTTCATTAGTTCATGTTTGCATTCCTTCAATAGATATTGGGAAATTTCATCTAATCCTGCCGATTTTTTGTTTATGAGGTTATCAATAAGCTTCAGAATGTCATATGTACTTATTGGGTTAGTGTATTGCAGTTCTGTTTGTTACAGGACTCAAATGAGTGCTGTATATCCTGTTTCATAGAGACATTTTCGACTGTATATATAAAGTAATTATTAAAAATATTTCTGACTGGAAGAGGATCCGAGATATCTTCATTATTCACATTGTACATTATTACTTTTAGCTTCTGTTTCATTGTTTCTCACTTTATTTACAAGTGACCAGCAAGTCTTGGAAATTTTATTTGAACCTCAAATCTGTTGGCTGATTCTTTCTGATTTTAATCTCCTGACTTCTTTGCGGTACTTATATTTGTACTGATGTAGAATTCTTTATGTAACTCTTAGCTAATCAAACTATACATGTTTCCCATTTTTTCTTCTTTTAGATTTTTTGTTTTAAAATCTAATGGCACAGATTTTGATGACTGATTTTTCTGGATACTCACTTATTTTAATGGCATGGCTCTTTTTATGTGCTCAGTCATAACTTCTGTGAACATGTTCCGCTTATTGTTGACCCCCAATGGTAGTCATAACTAATTTTCATGATTTGTGGCTTAAACTATGTCTTAGTGTAGCAGTGTTGTTTGCAGATAATATTCGCCTGTATTCATACATTTTTCTTGGTCTGAATTTGGTATTAAGTTTAGCACTAGTGTTTGGCCTAAATGATATGAGAGGTGACCATTTACGACTTCTTTTGTGATGCAGTCAAAATATGTGATAACATGATCAATTGAACTACTATGTGTGTTAGCTATTCTGATGGGTTGTCCAACAAGATCTTTAGCCACATAAGACAGGATATAATTTGTACAACGTTTGCTTTCCTGACCGTCATGTGAAGTGTTGACATTCAGATCTCCTAGTACGACAAGATTTACACTTCTACAGCCTGACAATTCACTTAAAAATCCATCAAGTGATTTCAGAAAAGCATAAACGTTTCCACAGGGAAATCTATATATACCTATGACATAAAAGGAACAGTGCAAAATGTGATTTCAAGAACTGTAATTTCAAAATCTTTGTCAACACAGAAATTGTTTTCCCATAGCACTTTTTCCGTGGTGGTTATGAACTTAAATTTTCTTGAGTAGATGGCAACACCACCACCTTCATTGTGTGTTCTGCAGTAGAACGTAGCTAGGTTGTAGCCCTCTAATTTGCAATATTGAATGTTGCCCATTGTTTTCTGGTATTCTGTAACTATTACTACATATGAAGATAGTCCTGTGATAATGATTCAAAAGCATCTCTTTACTAAAACCTGTACATTATAATGCAAAAGTGATAAATTATTCTCATGTCGATTGACGTCTGTTTGAGGCACGTATGAAACACATACACTTGCATTTGGTGTTGCGCTAGTAGAAGGTTTTGTTGTCTTAAAAAGAAACAACGCTCTTGTCCTGCCGATGTATCGTTTTATTACTGACCTGGCATTTCATGGTTGATTCTCCCAAGTATTCGTTATTTTTGTTCTTGAGAGGGGTGGCCTCTATAGCACAACACTGCACATTCAATTTGCTGTTCACTACTTCTTGGATCCGTTTTATAACTAAATCCTTCCCTAGTCTGCTGTGATGTAAGCCATGGGATGTGTGGAGTCTTCTTCCTATGCAGCTTAAGTCCACAAATGTAACATTTTTGAATCTTGTGTATATATTTAGGATATATTTATTTGCACTTCACACTTCTTTATTTACAATGACCAGATTGGCAAATCAAGTCAATGTGGAACAGAGAAGACAATAACATTTGAGTTTCTCAGCTCATGTAGCCTCCTTTTAAGTGAGATTACTAGGTCTTTCGTTTTGTTTTTTGCTACATCATTTGTTCCTCCTAAGACCACAAAAAAGTCGTTATTTGTTGTTGCTGTTTTCATGTCATGGTTCATGGAAGTCACCGCCTGAAATCTTGTGCCTGGTTTCACTGTGCTAGTTATTTTGTGACTGCTTCTAGATTTAAATTCGGCTGCTATGTTCTGTCCTCGAGTATCTTGCAATAGGTTTATTTTACATGTTTTTGCTGGTTGATGATAACTGTTCTTAGGCCTATTGGTACTTGGATGTTGTATGGTGGCACTGTTTGTTTTGTCTTTTTTGTTCATATTAGTCGATAATCCATATTGAGAAACACTTGATTTTGATTCACTATACTCGAGGCTGAATTGTTTTTTTCCAAGAGACTCTGTCATTCTACATCTACATCTACATTTATACTCTGCAAGCCACCCAACGGTGTGTGGCAGAGGGCACTTTATGTGCCACTGTCATTACCTCCCTTTCCTGTTCTAGTTGCGTATGGTTCGTGGGAAGAACGACTGCTGGAAAGCCTCCGCGCGTGCTCAAATCTCTCTAATTTTACATTCGTGATCTCCTCGGAAGGTATAAGTAGGGGGAAGCAATATATTTGATAGCTCAACCAGAAACGCACCCTCTCGAAACCTGGACAGCAAGCTACACTGCGATGCAGAGTGCCTCTCTTGCAGAGTCTGCCACTTGAGTTTGCTAAACATCTCCGTAATGCTACCACGCTTACCAAATAACCCTGTGACAAAACACACCACTCTTCTTTGGATCTTCTCTATCTCCTCTGTCAACCCGACCTGGTACGGATCCCACACTGACGAGCAATACTCAAGTATAGGTCAAACGAGTGTTTTGTAAGCTGCCTCCACTGTTGATGGACTACATTTTCTAAGGACTCTCCCAATTAATCTCAACCTGGCACTCACCTTACCAACAATTAATTTTATATGATCATTCCACTTCAAATCATTCCGTACACATACTCCCAGATATTTTACAGAAGTAACTGCTACTAGTGTTTGTTCCGCTATCATATAATCATACAATAAAGGACCTTCTTTCTATGTATTCGCAATACATTACATTTGTCTATGTTAAGAGTCAGTTGCCACTCCCTGCACCAAGTACCTATCCGCTGCAGATCTTCCTGCATTTCGCTGCAATTTTCTAATGCTGCAACTTCTCTGTACACTACATCATCATCCGTGAAAAGCCGACACTATCTACTACGTAATTTACATATATTGTAAAAAGCAATGGTCCCATAACACTCCCTGTGGCACGCCAGAGGTTACTTTAATGTCTGTAGATGTATCTCCATTGAGAACAGCATGCTGTGTTCTGTTTGCTAAAAACTCTTCAATCCAGCCACACAGCTGGTCTGATATTCTGTAGGCTCTTACTTTGTTTATCAGGCAACAGTGCAGAACTGTATCGAACGCCTTCTGGAAGTCAAGGAAAATGGCATCTACCTGGGAGCCTGTATCTAATATTTTCTGGGTCTCATGAACAAATAAAGCGAGTTGGGTCTCACACGATCGCTGTTTCCAGAATCCATGTTGATTCCTACAGAGAAGATTATGAGTTTCCAGAAATGACATGATACGTGAGCAGAAAACATGTTCTAAAATTCTACAACAGATTGATGTCAGATATATAGGCCTATAGTTTTGCACATCTGCTCGACAAACCTTCTTGAAGACTGGGACTACCTGTGCTCTTTTCCACTCATTTGGAACCTTCCGTTCCTTTAGAGACTTGCGGTACACGGCTGTTAGAAGGGGGGCAAGTTCTTTCGCGTACTCTGTGTAGAATTGAATTGGTATCCCATCAGGTCCAGTGGACTTGCCTCTGTTGAGTGAGTTCAGTTGCTTTTCTATTCCTTGTACACTTATTTCGATGTCAGCCATTTTTTCGTTCGTGCGAGGATTTAGAGAAGGAACTGCAGTGCGGTCTTCCTCTGTGAAACAGCTTTGGAAAAAGGTGTTTAGTATTTCAGCTTTACGTGTGTCATCCTCTGTTTCAATGCCATCATCATCCCTGTGTTTCTGATGTCCTTTTTCTTTCCATGTGGTTTGACGCAGCTCGTTGAGGTGTCACTGTCTACAGTTGAAAGCTCATGGAGGCCTGTGACAAATCTTTAAATTTGGTTGAAAACTATGTGGAAAAATAGCTAAGGTATAAAAATATGTGAAATAAATTTTGTTTCATTGTCTTGAATAAAAATGTCTGAAGAAACAAATGTTCTTTACTCTGTTGTTGGAGAACAACTGATGGAAACATGCACAAGTGTTGGAGGGTAGGGGCGGATGTTTACTCGGGCTTCTGTGGGACCCGTGCTACTAATCGAAGGCATCATGACAGCTGTGGCGAAATGAACACTACTGTGGACAACATGCTCAACATCCTCCCTGATGGCGACGGAATCTTCCAGCAGGATAACTGTCTGTGCCATGAGGCCAGGATTGAGCTACAGTGGTTTGAGCAGCATGACAGTGAACTTGTATTATTGACTAGAGCCACTACAGTCACCTGACATTAACACAATAGCACAAAACTGGAACAGTAACAAGTGCCAGCTCTGTGCTCACAAATGGGTGGTCCATAATTTAAGGAAACTGCTCGACCTGTGCAAGGAAATCTGGTCCCACGTACCCCTGGAAATCTGCCAAAGACTTGTGGAATTCATGCCATGCAGAAATGCTCCTGTATTGTGTTCCAGTTTTTCAGCAAATGGACAAAATGTTTTAGCTTATCAGTGTGTAATTCATGAATAATGTGTTAAAAATAATGTTTTGTGACAAAAAAATGATGTGCGATCAGTGATTTCTTTAAGTTAGTCATTATGTCCCGATATACACTGTATACACTGACACCCACTGCCAAGATGATGTGTTTGTACTTGCATTGTACTGAAGTAGAACATTTTGTGTTTTTTCAGTGCAGCCTGACATAATAATTATATAGGTAAGATTGCAGTTCATACAATGTTGCACCCATTTACGGAATCTGCCACCAACTCAGTCTTTGCCTATGGCCAGCACGCAGTACTGTTATTACCTGACTCCAGGTGTCCTCCAGACCCTTTGCCAGGTGCCCACACAGCTCGTGCCCCACTGCAAACACAGGGTTCATGTCCTCCCGCTCAAATTCTGATTCACCATCTGCAACACAATGCACGTTGTGGTAGCCAATGCCCTATGTGTATGTCTTATGATAGATCTAATTCTAATTTCTACTGCATAAATGGAAAATGAGTAATAGTTGTCAACTATGCCACAAACAAATTAGTGATTTAAGATATCCCAGCACAACATTACGTCAATGGCCAAAGCCGACAAGTCAAATCGAACACTCCTCTTGAGCCATAATTTTTATTATTTTATTGTATATTTACATTCATACTTACATCTGTATCATATATTAACCACGGTTTAACACTATTTGAAGCAATTTATGGCTTACAATCCTATACAAACTGCAACTTTGTGCATACGTGCTCCCATTCTGTCATCTGAGTAATTTTAAGTCCAAAAAGATAATGCTTTAACCTTTAAATGCTAATTTTGTGTAAAATACTCAGAATTTTTTAATCAAATGAACTAGAATTTACTATAAAATGATGCAGTGAGATGTTGAAAATACAAACATTTAGTATTTGTCACTGTTCAGGGTGATTTTAAAGACAATATTTTGTACAAAACAATATAACTTTAACATTTCAGATGCTACAATTGAACAGCACTGAAGTACTTTATTTTTATCTTTGATGTTTTTATACATTAATGTTAATTGTTAAAATTAAACATTTTACAAAATTTAGTACAGGAAAACTTAGTTCTTAACAAAAATATATTTTTCAAATTTAATAATCATTATTGCAGAATATTTTGTCATATTTATGATGTTTTAAAATTATGTTTCTTTATTATAAATCATGATAAATTAAAATTGCAACAAGATGAAAGTATTCACCAATTGTTGTTTATCTGAATCAGTGCACAATCTAGTTCAGAAGTTTGTAAAATAGACGTAGTTGTTTGAGACAAAGGTGTTAGCTGTTATGGAAGTGGTTCAAAAAGTTAAGAATACATGGAAAAATCATTGAATATGGCTGTCAAAATTATTTTAAAAGTAACCTGTTCCACATGATGTATGCAAAGTAATTAAAATCCAGGACTTTTTCCACAAGAATATGGTTTAGTAACAATCAACAACTGCTGATCGCATTGATTCTTCAAGCTAAGTATTAAATACATATCATTTCCTGCTTTTAAATAACTTTAAAGGTATTAGAAGTAAATCAATTTATTGGAGTGAACTGCAATTGTAAATAAATTTTTGTATCAATTTTTGTCAGCACTGAGAGCAGGTATGTTACACACATCACTTCAACATTTACAGTCAGCAAGACACCCACTCAAAATGGCACATGCTTTGCTGCAGAATGAAAGATTCAATCTGGTAATCACCCAGGTTGTGGCTAAAGCCATCCTCATACACGGAGTGAAAGAGAATGTGGATATGGAACTGGACAAGTTTTGAGACAGGATTTCATGCGGCAGAGCATTTTCAAATGTGAAAGGCAGAATCAGAGGAATGCGCACAGCGAGATGTGAAACAGATTTCTATGTCGTAAGCAGAGTGTAAGAGATGCCATATCAGATTACATCATTTCCAGTTATATTTGATGTATTTTATATTAAAATTTTTGTGCTATGCTGTTTCTAAACACCAGCACATTAAGTGCCTCTCAAAAACATATTTTTCGTACATTTTTTACACTAAAGTGACATATCAGTGGTTAAGGCTTTTTGTATGACATATGCTATGTAACTGTGACATTTCAAATAATTGTAACATTGAAGATTTATTAGTAATACATCATTTTTTTGTTATAATCAAATGTCAGGTAATAATGTACTGGATGTGTAAGCCTTAAGGATATTGTAAGATCAAAGACACTGACTCAAGTAACATCTGTCAACTGTGGTGTAGTAGACAGACAGTTGGACTATGAACTAAAGAGTCATGGGTTTGAATCATGCTTTCTGTGATCTTTTTTATTCGTCTTTATATTTTCTAAAAGACTCTTGGGCTTTCTTGCTTAACACAAGAATGTTCTGGAATTTTCACTGTCACATATTAATAAGAGCACTTTACATTCAGAAATGAGTTTGTTTGATTTAGTTAACATACCAGGAAGATACACCATCGAATTACAAGGTTACTGTCTATGTTGCCAGATGATTCCCTTACAATTTAGTAATGAGTATACAGCAGACAGTAAAACGTGATTAACATACAGAGTGGGAAACAATTGTGAGTTTCAATAGAACTGACATAATTATTTTATGCATGTCTGTTATCAAGTTTTTGGTGTGCTCCACATACTGCTGACAACTGCCATTGAAGAGCATTATGATCACAGCTCACAATGAGGATCACATTCTGCATGAGGACTGCTTGAGCCATTTCTCTGCAACATTCTTTCTTCCAGAAGCATTAGCCCTAAAAGGCATGCATGAGAGCTTCTGTGAGGTTTGAAAAGTAGGAGAGAAGTAGATGGCATAATGAGGGCAGGTCACAAGACATGCCGGAAACACAAGGTTCTGAGTTTGAGTAACGGTCAGATACACAGGGGAGGTGGATGTGCTCCATATATTCTTAACAATGACTGGCACTTGCAAAGGAAAATCATATAACAGAGGAGAGCGCAAATATTGTGGGGATCCATTGTTTTACTTGCATGTGGAGAACCATGCCAAGGGAAACGTGTCTTCAACAAGGGACAGCAATTGCAGTAACTTTGTGAGAGGAAGCACCTCTGCAGATGTAAATACAGAAGCTCTCCGCATTGCTGGCCTACTTTGTAGAGGTGCAAAGTCCCCAGAAAATACATATTTTTGACAATAGTAATTATGACGTTGATCAGGCAAATGAAATGTTACATTTACACTCTTTCTTTGGATAAATCTCTATGTAGAGGGTTCACATTGAACGTTATGATCTGACAGAAGTATTACGTTACCCAGTTAGCATTGTATATGTTGAGGGATAATATTTGGCTTATAAATATGGAAGGTCAAGAGAAGTTTGAGAAGTAGTACTGAATTTCCTTACAGCAATAACCACACAAGGAGGAGACAAAGTCTGTCACGGCCGCGTGCAAAGCCAAGGTCGAGCGATTAAAAGGTACCCTCATGTGGCAAGAGGTGGAAACACATTATGCACCCAGCAATACGATAGTCTCCCAGGTGTTATGGTGTGGGGAGGCATAATTTGCATGAGTGTACTGAACTCCACATCTCTGCACGCAGTACACTCACTGGCTAACATTATTGTGACACTGTACTCCTTCCCCAAGTGCATCTTTTAGGGAGTGCATTTGACCCCAAATTCATTTTTATGGATGACAAAGCGTGACTGCCCTGAATGCCACAGGTGGAGGAGCTCTCAGAACAAGAGGGTATTCAGTGAATGGACTGGTCTGCTTGTTCCCCCCCCCCCCCCCCCCCCACCCCCAACTTAAATTCCACAATAACTCCTCATTAAACTTACGGCCAACATGGGAGCACATTGAAGATTATGCAATTCATCCGTGATGGACACGAACCAAATTAAGAATAATGTTCCGCCTTCTATAATGTCCAAAGGACCATCAGAAATCATACCGAATTCAGTGCAATTGTTGTAATGAATAAATGTGTCATTTCAGTTTGTGTCATTGTGTATTTATTCCACGTATCTTCCACACTACACTGTAGCAGTTCTTTCTATAACTGCACTACACTGTAGCAGTTCTTTCTATATATTGTCTACATTTCATCGAGCTATATTACTTGTTGACTCATTATGCAAAAGTTAGTTTTGTCCTTAAGTTTTGAACACCAGTTTATACAGGGTGAAGCGAAATTCGTGCACTTGGCCTTCACAGTGCGACTCCTCACATGACAGCGATAAAAAATTTTCTCTCACAAAATTTCGTATGGAGAGTACATCCGGCAGAAAAAGGAAGTTAAAGAGTGGCATTTTAATCGTGCTGTACAGTTGGCGCAGTGGATAGAGTTTCAGGTTAGCATGCAGGAGGTCGAGGGTTCAATCCTGGGTTGGGGGTGCATTTTTTTATTTGCTAATTTCATTCTGACATTTCATACTGTAATATACACCATTTCTTATGTCACACGTATCCTAAATTTACAACATTTTGTAATGCTGAATGCAACAAATGCATAGTTAGACAAATAAGAAATAGACAGTTGAAACAATTAATGGTACTAAGGTGATAACATATACAAATAGTAACCGAGTTTGGACATTATTTGCAAAGCACATTGTTAGTTCTACTGGTAACGTAAGGCCCTATCAAAATGTAATGGACCTGAATGAGGCATGAAGAACAGTTGGCACTAATCTATGTGACCATTAGAGGAGGGTACAAAGAAAACAGGTTTTGCTTCTAGTAGAGGAACTGGTGTGAATAAATTCGGGCCCACGACGTGGAAAGGACATCTTTCAAAGCTGACCAATCTTCCATTTGTGCAATTGTCATATGTAAGTGCAAATGTTTTCCAGAGGACGTGCTGCAATTGCTGTTGACAATTAAGATGCCAGATACTGTGCCACTTGGACAATATTTATCAAATAAAAAACATATGCTTGAACCCAGGATCGAACACTCAACCTCCTGCATGCTAACTCAAATCTCTATCCACTGCACTAACTGTACAGCACAACTACTATGTGTTGACAGAGGTAGTTACTATACATGTGATTGCAGTGTTGCCAGATTGCCACTCTTTAACATCCTTTTTCTGCCAGATGTACTCGCCGGATGAAATTTTGTGACAGACATTGTTTTACATCTACATCTACATCTACATCTATACTCCGCGAGCCACCTTACGGTGTGTGGCGGAGGGTACTTATTGTACCACTATCTGATCCCCCCTTCCCTGTTCCATTCACGAATTGTGCGTGGGAAGAACGACTGCTTGTAAGTCTCCGTATTTGCTCTAATTTCTCGGATCTTTTCGTTGTGATCATTACGCGAGATATATGTGGGCGGTAGTAATATGTTGCTCATCTCTTCCCGGAATGTGCTCTCTCGTAATTTCGATAATAAACCTCTCCGTATTGCGTAACGCCTTTCTTGAAGTGTCCGCCACTGGAGCTTGTTCAGCATCTCCGTAACGCTCTCGCGCTGACTAAATGTCCCCATGACGAATCGCGCTGCTTTTCGCTGGATCATGTCTATCTCTTCTATTAATCCAACCTGGTAAGGGTCCCATACTGATGAGCAATACTCAAGAATTGGACGAACAAGCGTTTTGTAAGCTACTTCTTTCGTCGATGAGTCACATTTTCTTAGAATTCTTCCTATGAATCTCAACCTGGCGCCTGCTTTTCCCACTATTTGTTTTATGTGATCATTCCACTTCAGATCGCTCCGGATAGTAACTCCTAAGTATTTTACGGTCGTTACCGCTTCCAATGATTTACCACCTATGGCATAATCGTACTGGAATGGATTTCTGCCCCTATGTATGCGCATTATATTACATTTATCTACGTTTAGGGAAAGCTGCCAGCTGTCGCACCATGCATTAATCCTCTGCAGGTCCTCCTGGAGTACGTACGAGTCTTCTGATGTTGCTACTTTCTTGTAGACAACCGTGTCATCTGCAAATAGCCTCACGGAGCTACCGATGTTGTCAACTAAGTCATTTATGTATATTGTAAACAATAAAGGTCCTATCACGCTTCCCCGCGGTACTCCCGAAATTACCTCTACATCTGCAGATTTTGAACCGTTAAGAATGACGTGTTGTGTTCTTTCTTCTAGGAAATCCTGAATCCAATCACAAACCTGGTCCGATATTCCGTAAGCTCGTATTTTTTTCACTAAACGTAAGTGCGGAACCGTATCAAATGCCTTCCTGAAGTCCAGGAATACGGCATCAATCTGCTCGCCAGTGTCTACGGCACTGTGAATTTCTTGGGCAAATAGGGCGAGCTGAGTTTCACATGATCTCTGTTTGCGGAATCCATGTTGGTTATGATGAAGGAGATTTGTATTATCTAAGAACGTCATAATACGAGAACACAAAACATGTTCCATTATTCTACAACAGATTGACGTAAGCGAAATAGGCCTATAATTATTCGCATCTGATTTATGACCCTTCTTGAAAATGGGAACGACCTGCGCTTTCTTCCAGTCGCTGGTATGTGAGGAGTCACGCTGCAAAGCCCGAGTGCGTGAATTTCGCTTCACCCTGTATTGCCAGTGACCTGAAAATGTGATCCAGAAACAGTCTCTCTTATAGAAACCTAGACATACTTGCAATAAATATAGGAATACATTATCATGACACACAAACAAAGAAACAACATTTGTGTAGTGAGTCATACATTGAGCAGATGTCACGATGGGTTGAAAAATACAGATAGGCTCCTCTTCGACAAACTACATCTATCTATTAGAAACAAAACCAATACTTTTACGAATAATGTAAAGGAAATGGTAATAAAATTCACTTTTTTTCTATTGATGAGTACTACATCTTCCATTGAAAATAAGGGGGTGATCAACAAGTTTCCATCTGAAGGCTGCACAGAACAGAATCTGTATGCCAATCAGGCAAAATTATCACGAGCACTGAGGAAATCATCCCACCAAAGTACAAAGTTGAAAATACATACTTGTTAAAACACGGTGTCATCCTACATGAAGAAGTCTGTAACTGCTTGCTGCACATACTTATCTGACAGGAACCATTGACCCTTCTTCAAGGACTTTTTTTTTTTTTTTTTTTTTTAAGGGACCGAAGGTGTGATAATAGTTTGGGGGGAGATCAGGACTGTACAGCGGGTGCTCGAGTGTCTCCCACTTGAGTTGGTGTAAGTTCTGCATTACAAAAGTTGAGGTATGAAGATGTGCAAGCAGTTATCCCATATGTTTTGCCTTAATTGTACACCATAATTTCTCCAGCACTGTACAGTACTGTTCCCCAGTGATGGAGACACCAGGTTGCTGTATGTAATGGATGGAGCTGGCCACTCAGATCGACTGGTGTCCTGTGTCGAATTGCAAACAGCATGGAGGCTGGTGCATAATTTGACAGACATGCTGCCCTATAAACATTTTTGATTCTCTGATGGATGTCCATTTGTGTTTGTCCTTCAACACCCAAGAAGCATTTGGTAATAAAATCACCATAGCTGCAGCTTCTGCATCTACCACACACACAACAGAAAGACAAGCATGCCACACTAATTCCTTGTCTACATGTTGGTACTTATACACTTGCATCAGAGTCACACTATGTTGCATGCATGCTACAGCAATGCCCTTACACAGAAACCTTTTGACGGTCCCTTATATGTGACACCATTCTCTCACCCCCACAAAATAATGTCAAAAGATTGGAGTTTGAGATATTTACAGCATCTGCTGTAAAATATTTGTTCCTCTGGGATACATGTACTGACTATTCTGTTATGTTCACTTCACAATGAATCACTTTACAACATTACTAGAACAAGAAAAGGTTTTTATATCCCAAGGGTCTGTAACTTATATTCATGCAGGATCTGTTTATTTCCTCTAATGCACTCGTATCTACAATTTACTACTTTTTGGCTATCTCAGTTTCTGTGTCATTAAAATTTTGTTTCCTGCTATCAGAAGTTTATTGTTTCATATTACAACTCTAAATTTGCTGTCAATTGATAATTTTCTATAATAGGCTTATAGTTATTATTTATTCTAATTACTTTATTTTCATTTGATCAGGAAGATACTTTAACACCCAGTTTCATAAACTTACAAAATAGAGTAATCTGAAATCAAAGAGCATGGCTTATGGCAGAATTTAATTAACATGACAATTTATTACTGGAAATATTATCTGCATAGTGATCCAACAAAGTGTATAATTTATTTTTATGTCCTGCACATAAATGTTCTAGTTGCCTTAAATCTTCTACATCTGTACACTATAAGAAGCATGAACCAAATAAATAAATAAAAAGATGACTAACTGCAGTGTACCAAGAAAACATATCTTTACATACTAGCATAAATAAAAGCAAACAAATGTGCATGTTTCTAAAAATTATTCAATGGACATGGGACAGGCACATGATACCAGTAACTGATGTACCATGAAGTACAAGCAGGTGATATGATCTGAAGGAAATTAGAGAGCAAGTTCTCATTTCTGGAGTCCATGACATCTGGCGCTGGTTAGAACAATCGAACTTGCTTGTATGGTGTAGCAGGCACTTGGACGTCTCATCTTATGCTACCAAGACTGCTCAGCAGTACTGAGTGTCCCAAGGGAAGACAATTCATCTGTGTCATTTTTGGTGGTCACACAGTGATCACATTCGAGCAGGTGAATGTGCCTCTGTCTTTATTCTTGTACATTCTGAAAGGTGTTAGGTTGATGTAGGTGATAGATGGTGGAAATGTGAGGCTGGATTTTACAGCAGAAACAGTAGCAGAGGCAGATAATTTGGATTAGGGGTCCTGGTTTGGGAGTGGCATTGGTTTAATACTGTAACATTACATTTATTGACATTACCATTTTAAATGAAATGTTGCCTATAAAATGGCAAACATTTTTCTGTGTACCTAATGTCACTTTGGCAGAATATTTTGAAATTTACAATATTTGTTGACTAATATAACAACAATAATGAATGTGATAACGTTAAAGGACAGTCAAGACAAAAAACTGATGAAAGTTAAATTATAAAAACTGATATAAAAATCTACAATATAATGTATAAACAAACTAACACAAGTTCTCAATATAAACTCTGACTGGGCTTTCATTCTATGCCAGCCTTAGTAAAACATGAATAACAGCACACATTACGGGATTCCATCTATACTTAATTTTGGGGTATCATTTTTTTTTTTTTTTTTTCTACAAGAAACACAATGGTTTTGTGAGACTTAGTCAAGTCACAAGTCACAGTATCTCATATGAGCTGCTATTCATTTAGTTTACACAGTATGAATGAAAGTTATGACCTTACAGACAACTTACAGCAAACTAAGTCTGTCTGTACTAATAATAAATGGAACAGCAATTCTACTTGCAAACACTAAAATAAGAAATAAAATGAGAATGGCAACAACTGCACAACTATTAAATATGGTGTTCTAAATATTAAGTAACA
Organism: Schistocerca americana; assembly: GCF_021461395.2. Lineage (NCBI taxonomy): Eukaryota > Metazoa > Arthropoda > Insecta > Orthoptera > Acrididae > Schistocerca > Schistocerca americana. The sequence continues at coordinate 146,473,728 of NC_060127.1, forward strand.
AGAACAGTATTATCATGAAAGGCCCATTGGCTGGAAACTAAAATATCATGAAAATGTAGCTGAGGTAATCTGAGAAGTGCTTGACAAGTCGACTATTTGCATCTCTTTGTGCCCTGAACCTTAGCAGGTCCCTGCGAGCTACTTTGTTGGTGAGGAAAAAGGTTAAAACGTTCGCTTAAGGCATAGCAATGTTGTTAACACCCCCCCCCCCCCCCCCATATCACTGTTTGAAAGAGGCTGTAATACAAAATGATCTGCTTTTCTGACCTCTCCAGTTCACAACTGTCTGACCACCTTTTGCTTATTTTATGCAGATACAGGGGCATGTGGTCATTGTCCCATTGCGAAAAGGATCACATCTCTACTCAGTTTCATATACAGCAGTTTCTATCACAGATTTCTGGGAACAGTTTGCAAAAACCATGCCCGGTGCCCTCGCTGTCCTAGTCAGTTCTATAGTTACTTAACTTACCCCATATACAAGAGGACATTATTGCTGCACATGCCGCAAATCCTGCTTCCCTGACGTAGCGGTCACGGTGAGCCAGCACAGATATCACCACCAACAGCAGTTCCCGATCTACGTGTGGCTGCAGGGCTGTGCTGCAGCCATCCGCCATGCTACGGAGACAGCGCAACGTTGTCTCTAAGCGGCTCGCTACCGTCACGGCGCCACTTCCACCGCGTTCCCCGTCCAGCGGACGTAATCCCACCAACTCACTCCCACGCTGAATCACAAATTCACACTATACTATTAGTTCACTGTGACCTGAAAACTGAGGAACAGCAGCAAAATCTTAACTGTTAACTGAGCTCTACACAGTTACAAGAACTTCTGATGCACTACACATGGTGGAATAAAAGTTTCTTGACTTAGTAAACTTCAAATGAAAATGTCAATCAGAATTGTGTTTGCTTCTGTGTGATTATGAAGCTAGTGACAATTGAAGTATATAAAAAAAGAAGGAAACTGTATTTTACAAATTACTTTGGTGGTACACCCAGTTGTCGACAATAATAATAAATTAAATCTGCTTGAAACAATTTCAAAGTCCTCAGTTTCAAAGTTGGCCGTTTTAGTAGCCTGATATCAGAATATGTAAAAAAAATAATGTTATTAGATGCTTCACTTATAATCTTCAAAAATTTCTTCACTAACTTTTCACAAAACCAAGACAATTTTAACATCCGTGTACCAACATGATCTTTTACAACTTGGACTCACGTGCACCCAACATGCACTACTTTGGCGGTGCAGCTGCCGAATTACTTTTACGTTCTTAAAAATTACAAGTAATGCAAGTTAATGTTTACAACAGAATTTTAACTAAATCACAATTATTATGTTATTAGAACACACCATGGCATACTTAATTAAATGTAAATGGAGATTTTCAAGTTATATTTACAAAATATAAATGATTTCAACTTCAGTTTTATAATATATGTGTTTCTAAAATTCAGAAATTATAAAATTTTAATTACACATATAATTACTTTTCGAATTATGTTATGAACATTTGTGACATATGCTTACATTGAATAGAGTTATGTAATATTCTAACTTATCTTTGAAATCACAAAGACATCAGAAATATGACACTGTTAATATGACAAACAAACATTCATTGTATAGAATTAAGTGATTAATATTAGTCTTGCTTATAATATAATGAATCAACAGTTACAGTGGGTAAAAAAAAATTTCAATAATAAGTATTTACATGCATAATACAAGATGTATCAGCTTGTTTACTAAAAATTAGTATGTGATACTTCAGTTGGTTCACCTCAATCTGTTACGTTACAGAGTCAGTTTTCTGTCTGTACGTAGTCTGTGTAACTACCAAAGAATCAACAGCAATTTCATTCATTCATTCATTGTGTTCTATACAGCTCATAGAGTATGCTGCAGGGAAAGACAATAATATACAATATGTACAAGAACCAAGAGTGTCACTGGTGTCTTTGCTATCTTCAGTGAAAGTGAAGAAGAATTACAGGACCTGTTGAATGGAATAAACAGTCTAATGAGTACAGAATATGGATTTAGAGTAAACTGAAGAAAACCAAAAGTAACAAAAGTAATTATCAGAAATGAGAACAGCGAGAAACTTAACATCAGAACTGGTGATCACAAAGTTAAGGAATTCTGCAACTTAATAGCAAAATAACCCATGAAGGAGGACACAAGCAGCAGACTAGCAGTGGCAAAAAGGGCGTTCCTGGCCACAAGAAGTCTATTAATATCAAACACATGTCTTATTTTAAGGAAGGAACTTCTGAGAATGTATGTTCAAAGCACAGCATTGTATTGTAGTGAAACACTGAATGTGGGAAAACCAAAAAAGAGAGAATTGGAGCATTTGAGACATGGTGCTACAGATGAGTGTCGAAAATCAGGTGGACTGAGAAGGTAAAGAATTAGGAGGTTCTCCACAGAATTGGTGAGGAAAGGAACATACGGAAAATACTGAAAAAGTTAAGGAACAAGATGATAGGATATTTCTGAAGACATCAGGAAATAGCTTTTATGGTACTTGAGGGAGCTATAAACTGTAGGGGAATGCAGAGATCGGAATACATCTATCAAATAACTGAGGATGTAGGTTGTAATATCTACTCTGAGGTAGGAAAGTTGGCACAGGAAAGGAATCTGTTATGTGCCACATCAAACCAGTCATAACACTGGTTTTTTTTAAAAAAAAAAAAAAAAAAAAAAAAAGCCCCATTAAGAGCAAGAAACTTCAGGGATGTGGAGCCAGACAAGACATGCATTAATGAAATACAAGAAAATCATAGGAATTTAATCTGCATGGTGTAAACAATAACTGTTTATCATGTACCATGATGCTGTAGGAGGACTCCTTGAAATTACTGGAAAATCATTTCAATGAAGACTCAGTGGAATTATTCTCCCATGCACTCACAACCATTTATTTCCAGTCTGGCGGCAAGTTTTACCAACAGGTAGATGGAGTCACTACGGGATCCCCACCGGTACAACGCATCGCCAATGTACATCGAATACTTTGAGGATAGCACTTTGAAAACCACACATCTTAATCCCAAGGTCTTCTATCGGTACGTGGACAATACTTTTGCAGTCTGGCTGCACAGCAAGGACACACTAATAGAATTTCACAACCGTCTGAACAGCATACACGAGACATGAGAACATCAAGTTCACAATGGAATTAGAAGAGCTCACAACGTACGCGACAAGGATAGTTTATCTATTGGGATTCAGCAACTGAAGGAAACTTTCCAGAAGAATGGCTACACCAAAATTCAGATGGACGCCCTCAAGATGAGCAAGAAGAAGAAGGAGGAAGAGGAGCTTCAGGAAGATGAAAAAACAAGGGCCTGGCATTCCTTCAGTACGCAGGGCCGCCCACAGCAAAGATTTTAAGGATACTGGAGAAAAACAAGATAAAAACCCATCTTCTGTCCTCCAACAAAAATCGGGAATATTCTGGGCTCAATGAAGGATAACTGGGGTCTAAGAACACTGGGTGTCTGCAGCATTTCCTGTGAATGCGGAAAACGATATATTGGACAGACACAGCATTGCATCACACGAGGCATCTCTGAACACGTAAGAAGTGTTCGCCTTGGACAAAAGGAAAAACCTGCGGTAGTGGAGCACAGGCTCTGTGAAGAACACACATTTCAATTTGAGCAAACCAAGGTGCTGGGTAGAGCGAAAGGTTTCCGGGGCTCTGTTATTAAAGACGCAGTGAAGATACGAGTCAGTGATAATGTGGTCAACCAGGATAGCGGCTTCCAACTCGGCACCATGTCGAACACAACATTAGCAAGAATGCGACGAGAGTGCACCGACGGAGGCAGGTCAGTGGTGGCAGATGGAATAAACGGGCCACACAGAGACAAGACGCAGGAACCTGCCGCCAGAGTGTCCTCCCCACCACATGATGCCGGGCCGATTCCACTCACATCCGATTGGCCCGACAGCGCTGAGGATGCAGAGAAGCCCATGGTCCAGCGGTTATACAGACCTGGATGAGACATGAACCAGACACTTTGCCTGAAGATGGCAAGTAAGAAACTCGCTGAAACATTGCCGGAGAATGACGTATTGACTCGGCTGTCAACCCGAGAAGATTTTATCAGTGTTGAAGCTCTTTTCTTCTGTGTTTGCTCTAATAATATGTATGTTTTTGGATAGGGTCCGCCTTTAGCACACATTTTTTGTTTTTTAACCCAAACATGTTTCACTGCAGTTGCAGCATCTTCAGTGGGCTTTTATATTCCATCTGTAAAAGATAAAGAGTGTTCTTTGTTGTTTGTGTACATGTAGCTATTAGTTTTTAAATCGTAATTACAGATATTTGAAAAAACACATAAATTACGAATTCATACCTTTTTACCACATGGTGTGTGGTTTTTCTGATGTGTTGTGTTTCTACAGTGACCTTTTTTTTTTTTTGCGCAGTTTGTCATCTGCAACCAATTATACCTTAAAGTAGACAAACTGTTTAAGCCAAAATTACAATTTTAAAACTTGTTATTTCTATGTCTGAAATTATTTAATTCTATGTGTGTGTCTATTTACATAATGTTTCACTTACGAATTCCTTTTAATAATCTTCATCACTGTCTATTGAGTTGTCACTGTCACTGTCACCGTTACTGTTTCACTGCTTTACCAGCTGTAAAAACAAACATGGCGGGCAGTGGAACAGTTCAAGGTGTTCCTAGCGGTTGTTCTGAATCTTTCAGAGGTGTTAGTGATTCTTTTTTTTCCTGTGTGTGTGTGTGTGTGTGTGTGTGTGTGTGTGTGTGTGTGTGTGTGTGTGTGGGTGCGCGCGCGCGCGCGACAAGGGAGGGAGAGCGCTAGCATTCCCTCTCGCTCTCTCTCCCCCTTGTCACATGCGCGCGTGTGCACGCACACGCGCACCACACACACACACACACACACACACACACACACACACACAAAGACTTAATTAATTTCAGACATAGTATTTAACAAGTTTTCAAATTGTAATTTTGGCTTAAACAATTTGTCTACTTTAAGGTATAAGCGTTGGGTTCAAATTAATGATTGAATATAATAGAGGGAAACATTCCACGTGGGAAAAATATATCTAAAAACACAGATGATGTGACTTACCGAACGAAAGTGCTGGCAGGTCGATAGACACACAAACAAACACAAACATACACACGAAATTCAAGCTTTCGAAACAAACTGCTGCCTCATCAGGAAAGAGGGAAGGAGAGGGAAAGACGAAAGGATGTGGGTTTTAAGGGAGAGGGTAAGGAGTCATTCCAATCCCGGGAGTGGAAAGACTTACCTTAGGGGGAAAAAAGGACAGGTATACACTCGCACACACACACATATCCATCCGCACATACACAGACACAAGCAGACATTTGTAAAGGCAAAGAGTTTGGGCAGAGATGTCCGTCGGGTGGAAGTAAAGAGGCAAAGATGTTGTTGAAAGACAGGTGAGGTATGAGCGGCGGCAAATTGAAATTAGCGGACATTGAGGCCTGGCAGGTAACGAGAAGAGAGGATGTACTGAAAGGCAAGTTCCCATCTCCGGAATTCTGACAGGTTGGTGTTAGTGGGAAGTATTCAGATAACCCGGACGGTGTAACACTGTGCCAAGATGTGCTGGCCATGCACCAAGGCACGTTTAACCACAGGGTGATCCTCATTACCAACAAACACTGTCTGCCTGTGTCCATTCATGCGAATGGACAGTTTGTTGCTGGTCACTCCCACATAGAAAGCTTCACAGTGTAGGCAGGTCAGTTGGTAAATCACGTGGGTGCTTTCACACGTGGCTCTGCCTTTGATCGTGTACACCTTCCGGGTTACAGGACTGGAGTAGGTGGTGGTGGGAGGGTGCATGGGACAGGTGCATGTAATGGGTTGAAGGTGTTGATCTACGTAGGCAGTCTCCCATCCTTCATCAAAGACACCAACAACTTTCTCGAACGCCTGGAATCCTTCCCCAATCTGTTACCCCCGGAAACCATCCTTGTAACCATTGATGCCACTTCCTTATACACAAATATTCCGCACGTCCAGGGCCTCGCTGCGATGGAGCACTTTCTTTCACGCCGATCACCTGCCACCCTACCAAAAACCTCTTTCCTCATTACCTCATCACCTGACCCACAACTTCTTCACTTTCGAAGGCCAGACATACGAACAATTAAAGGGAACAGCCATGGGCACCAGGATGGCCTCCACGTACGCCAATCTATTCATGGGTCGCTTAGAGGAAGCCTTCTTGGTTACCCAGGCCTGCCAACCCAAAGTTTGGTACAGATTTATTGATGACATCTTAATGATCTGGACTCACAGTGAAGAAGAACTCCAGAATTTCCTCTCCAACCTCAACTTCTTTGGTTCCATCAGATTCACCTGGTCCTACTCAAAATCCCATGCCACTTTCCTTGACGTTGACCTCCACCCGTCCAATGGCCAGCTTCACACGTCCGTCCACATCAAACCCACCAACAAGCAACAGTACCTCCATTATGACAGCTGCCACCCATTCCACATCAAACGGTCCCTTCCCTACAGCCTAGGTCTTTGTGACAAACAAATCTGCTCCAGTCCGGAATCCCTGAACCATTACACCAACAACCTGAAAACAGCTTTTGCATCCCGCAACTACCCTCCCGACCTGGTACAGAAGCAAATAACCAGAGCCACTTCCTCATCACCTCAAACCCAGAACCTCCCACAGAAGAACCCCAAAAGTGCCCCACTTGTGACAGGATACTTTCCGGGACTGGATCAGACTCTGAATGTGGCTCTCCAGCATGGATACGACTTCCTCAAATCCTGCCCTGAAATGAGATCCATCCTTCATGAAATCCTCCCCACTCCACCAAGAGTGTCTTTCTGCTGTCCACCTAACCTGCGTAACCTCTTAGTTCATCCCTATGAAATCCCCAAACCACCTTCCCTACCCTCTGGCTCCCACCATTGTAACCGCCCCCGATGTAAAACTTGTCCCATGCACCCTCCCACCACCACCTACTCCAGTCCTGTAACCCGGAAGGTGTACACGATCAAAGGCAGAGCCACGTATGAAAGCACCCACATGATTTACCAACTGACCTGCCTACACTGTGAAGCTTTCTATGTGGGAATGACCAGCAACAAACTGTCCATTCGCATGAATGGACACAGGCAGACAGTGTTTGTTGGTAATGAGGATCACCCTGTGGCTAAACATGCCTTGGTGCACGGCCAGCACATCTTGGCACAGTGTTACACCGTCCGGGTTATCTGGATACTTCCCACTAACACCAACCTGTCAGAACTCCGGAGATGGGAACTTGCCCTTCAGTATATCCTCTCTTCTCGTTATCCGCCAGGCCTCAATCTCCGCTAATTTCAATTTGCCGCCGCTCATACCTCACCTGTCTTTCAACAACATCTTTGCCTCTTTACTTCCGTCCGACTGACATCTCTGCCCAAACTCTTTGCCTTTACAAATGTCTGCTTGTGTCTGTGTGCGAGTGTATACCTGTCCTTTTTTCCCCCTAAGGTAAGTCTTTCCGCTCCCGGGATTGGAATGATTCCTTACCCTCTCCCTTAAAACCCACATCCTTTCGTCTTTCCCTCTCCTTCCCTCTTTCCTGATGAGGCAACAGTTTGTTGCGAAAGCTTGAATTTCGTGTGTATGTTTGTGTTTGTTTGTGTGTCTATCGACCTGCCAGCACTTTCGTTCGGTAAGTCACATCATCTGTGTTTTTAGATATATTAAGGTATAAGTGGTTGCAGATGACAAACTGTGCAAAAAAAAAAAAAAAAAAAAAAAAAAAAAAGGGTCACTGTAGAAACACAACACATCAGAAAAACCACACCATGTGGTAAAAAGGTATGAATTCATAATTTATGTGTTTTTTCAAATATCTGTAATTATGATTTAAAAACTAATTGCTACATGTATAGAAACAGCAAAGAACACTCTTTATCTTTAACAGATGGAAAATAAAAGCCCACTGAAGATGCTGCAACTGCAGTGAAACGTGTTTGGGTTAGAAAACAAAAAATGTGTTTTGCTAAAGGCAGACCCTATCCAAAAACATACATATTTATCAGTATTGATGGAGAATTTAACTTTTTCTTACTTCTTACACATATACCTACAGTACTTTGAGCCTTGTTTTCCCCTAAAAGAAATAAGGGCAAAATTGAACATAAGCAAAGATAAGTGATCAATCAAAGCATTTTGTGCAAGGAAGAGAGAGCTTTATATAATTCAGAGAACAAACAATAGCCAAAATTTGAAATTTCATTACCACCAATATTGTGAAATCCTCCACACAGTCATTAAAAAAATGAAACTCACATACTACACTAAAAGAACAACACACACTAAGAATAAAGCAAAAGCTAATTTGGAACATTAGTAAACAATAAACAAATAAAACTAATCATCAGTTTCATTTGAAGTTGAGCCCCTCTGGAAAACAGTTCTGGCAGCGATGGTGAGAGTTCTCAAATCACTGGCCACCAAATCAATTCAGAGGTGGAACACCATGCAAGTATTATAGAGATGTGTTTGGAACTCAATGGGAATCCCTGGAGGAAAGATGATGTTTTTCTTGAGGAACGTTATTGGGACAATATCCATATATAACTGGCATTTGAAACAAGTAATAAACAGCTAAATACACATGAAGAACTCAAACAAAGGAAAATTGAGTCCTTGTCTTCACCCACTTATGACCTTCCCACCTACCCCTCCAGCACCATACAGCCCTCTATTTCACCAATGTACCTTCAGTCACTTTCCTTTCCTTTACTTAATTTCACTCCTTTTCCGGAATAGTTATGCTCACTTCCCCACACATTTACCCTTTTATAATTTTTGTTGATGATAAAAATCAGTTTCAACTGAACTATGATATGATGAAATGAAAAATTCTGACATGGGCTACAACTGGGCAGTGAAATGAATCCACTGGTGATAAGTAAATATCTATGCCAGGGCAGGACTTGAACCCAGTTTAGTGTATTCATGTCTTGGTTTCCCTCTATGATTTTTACTCTCTGAGCTTCCCTCCAATACTAAACTGATGATCCCTTGATGCCTCAGAATGTGTCCTACCAACCGATCCTTTCTTCTAGTCAAGTTGTGCCACAAATTCCTCTTCTCCTAATTCTATTCACTACCTCCTCATTAGTTACATGATCTACCCATCTAACCTTCAGCATTCTTTTGTAGCACAACATTTTGAAAGCTTCTATTCTCTTCTTGTGTAAACTATTTATTGTAAATGTTCACTTCCATACATGGCTATAATCCATACAAATACTTTCAGAAAACACTTCCTGACACTTAAATCTTTAGTCGATGTTAACTGATTTCTCTTCTTCAGAAACGTTTTCCTTGCCATTGCCAGTCTACATTTTATATCCTCTATACTTAAACTATCATCAGTTATTTTGCTCCCCAAATAGCAAAACTCCTTTACTACTTTAAGTGTCTCATTTCCTAATCTAATTCCCTCAGCATCACTCGACTTAATTCGACTGCATTCCATTATCCTCGTTTTGCTTTTGTTGATGTTCATCTTATATCCTCCTTTCAAGACGCTACCATTCCATTCAACTACTCTTCCAAGTCCTTTGCTGTCTCTGACAGAATTACAATGTCATCGGCGAACCTCAAAGTTCTTATTTCTTCTCCACGGATTTTAATACCTACTCAGAACTTTTCTTTTGTTTCCTTCACTGCTTCCTCAATATACAGATTGAATAACATCAGAGAGAGGCTACAACCCTGTCTCACTCCCTTCCCAACCACTGCTTCCCTATCATGCCCCTCGACTCTTTATAACTGCCATCTGGTTTCTGTACAAATTGTAAATAGCCTTTCGCTCCCTGTAGTTGACCCCTGCCACCTTCAGAATTTGAAAGAGAATATTTCAGTCAACATTATCAAAAGCTTTCACCAAGTCTACAAATGCTAGAAATGTAGGGTTGCCTTTCCTTAACCTATCTTCTAAGATAAGTCGGAGGTTCAGTATGGCCCTCATGTGTTCCAACATTTCTACGGAATCCAAACAGATCTTCCCCAAGGTGTGTTTCTACCAGTTTTTCCATTCATCTGTAAAGAATTGATGTTAGTATTTTTCCGCTATGAACATTCTATTCACAGAAAATCCATATGTAATTTCTTCAGCAACAGGTTAAGGTGCATGCCATAAGTTGGCTCTTGATGGTACTGTAATTGTTGTGAATGTCAAAACTATAACTTCACACAAGTTCAGACTTGGTAGAACATGTTGTATCCAGAAAATGACAATATATTGAATTTTTCATTTAATGAGTAACTCTCATTCATAAATATGCCGGGGCAGTTGTGCCCCCAGAAGAGTTTCAGCTTGTTCAAGTTTTACATCACATTTGTTTTCAATTTTATAACAATTTTAAAAATAAAAACGAGGATGTACAAAGTTTTGTATTTAAATGATACAACTGGAAAAAATTAAAAAAAAATGATCAAATGCAAATAGTTGTTCAGTTACAAATTAACAAGCAAAACACACAGGACTTAATAGTTCAACATTAATAAAAATGTATTAGTTTTTATGTCACAATTTAATGAAATTATCTTGGTGATGTTCATTGGCTTGCTGTTCCAATAAAGTCACTTAAAATATAGAACTTAATTATTGCAAATGTCGAATAATGATTATTATTACTTGGAACTACCAGATGGCAATGTTACAGGCTCTCAATGCTAGCCTATTTCTGTATTCAAGACTTGATTCCACTCCAGTTTTTGCTTCCCACTCCCCCCCCCCCCCCCCCACTTCTCTCGACAACTAAACTGACTATTTGTTGATGCCTCAGGATGTGTCCTATCAACCGATCTCTTCTTTTAGTTGATTTGTGCCATAAATTCATTTTTCCACCGATTTGGTTCTGTACCTTCTCATTACTTACTAAAGCTAACCAGGTACCCTTTAGCATGCTTCTGTAGCACCTCATTTCAAAAGCTTATATTCTCTTCTCGTGTGAACCGCTTATTGTCCACGATTCACATGGACAATATACACTCCAGTCAAAATACCTTCACAAAAGATTTTCCAATGTTTATATTCATATTAGATCTTAACAAATTCTCCTTTTTCAGAAACAATTTTTGTGCTTCAGCCAATCTGTATTTAATATCAGCCAATCTGCATTTAATATCCTCAATAGCCTGACCATTGTCAGTTATCTTGCTGCCTAAATAGCTAAAGTCATTTACTACTTTTAGTGTCTTATTTCCTAATCTAAATCCTTTAATACTGCCTGGGTAATTCAACTACATACCATTTCCATCATTTTAATTTTGTTGACAATCATATTGGAACCTTTTTTCAAGACACTAATTCCATTCAACTGCTCTGCCATGTCTTTTGCGGTCAGTGACAGAATTACAATGTAATCTGCAAACCTCAAATTTATTTCTTTTCCATAAACTTCAATTTCCTCTCCAAATTTCTCCTCAATTTCCTTTACCATTCACTCAATGTACAAATTGAATAATATTGGGGTTAGGCTACAACCCTGTCTCACTCCTTTCTCAACGAACATCTCCCTTAAATGTCCATTAACTCTTACAGCCAGAAAGTTTCAAAACAGTGCACACCCAACAGCAGAGTTAAAGATTAATTCTGAAAAGTTCACGCAGCTTGTCTCTGTCAGCAAGGCAGAGTCTCTCACAGGGCAGTATTACATGTGCTTACCCTGCGTGACAGTGGACCCATCTTATCTGGAACATCGAGCAGCATCGAGGACGACGGAGGTGGCGGCGGGGGTGGTGCCTCCTCCTCGTCGGCAGGTACCGGGGACTGTTCGATGCTGGACCTAATCATGTCCAGCAGCACCTCACGGCTTTCCAGGAATGTCTGTACCCCTGTCTGCCTACAAAGTGCTCCCAAAACTTCACCTGAAAAGTGTGCAGCAAGACAGTGCTTTATATTATCATCATTTGACCTTCTTCAAGCAACATTAAACAAATGCATTTCAAACATTCCAAAGACCATGAACAATTATATAAGAGGCGATCAATAAGTAATGCAACACTTTATTTTCTCTGTCAATTTCAGTTGAAAAAAATGTGGAATTTGTTGTGGTACATTGTCAAATATCCCCACTTTAGCCCCTACAGTTTCATGAAGTTCCAATATGTGGCAGTGCTATACGTAGCCTTCAAAATGGTGTCTGTAACAGAGGTGCATTCCAAGCAGAGAGCTCTCATCGAGTTCCTTTTGGCAGAAAGCCAGAGGATCACAGATGTTCACAGGCAGTTGCAGAATGTCTATGGACACCTGGCAGTGAACGAAAGCATGGTGAGTTATTGGGCAAAAAGTGCCACACCGTCACTACAAGATAACAAAAACCTTTTCAATATCTCGCATGCTGACCAGTTGCACAGAGCAGTGATTCCTGCAATGCTGGATCATGTGGATTCTCTCATTCGAGGCGATCAATATATCACCATCAAACACCTCACTGCACAACTTGAAATTGTGTTGTGTTGCATTGTGTTGATAGCACTGACACACTTTTCCGCCAGTTGGTAAATTCAAAGGTGTGTGGCTGCGGGGTTTGTTGCTGCCTAACAGCAGACCATAAAGAGCAATGGAGGACTACCCGTGTGGAATTGCTTGCATGTAATGAGGCTGCTTGTGACAGCTTTTTGTTAAACATTGCCAGGCAATGAAGCCGGAAACAAAACAGTAATCCACAGAGTGGCACCACACCACCTCTAATTTGAAGAAAAAGTTCAGAGCTGCACCATCAGCTGGTAAAATAGTGGCAATCGTCTTCTGGGACTATGAAGGGCTTATTCTATTTGATGTCCTCCCTCATGGTGCAACAATCAACTCTGAGGTGTATTGTGCTACCCACAGGAAACTGAAGAAGACTTCATTGGGTTTGTTGCCACAAAAATGCAAATAAACTACTTCTTCTCTATGAGAATGCAAGGCCTCACGGAAGTCTGCATACCTGAGAGAAAATGCAAAACTTCACTGGACTGTTCTTTCTCATCCACCCTACAGCTCGAAACTGGCACTTTCCAACTTCCATCTCTTTGGTCCAATGTAGGTTGCACGCCACAGGAAGCAGTAAACGGACAGTAGGGAGGTTATTGATGCAACAAGATGTTGCCTCCAGCATCGACTAGTAGAATAGTACTGTACGAGCGTACAGGCCTAGCCAGTAAAGTGGCACACGGCTGTTGCATTGAATGGAGATTATGTTGAAAAATAGGGTTTTATAGCCAAATGACTGGACAACAGTGTGGTGTATTATCCTGAATAAAACTAACCTGTTTTCAGAAAAAAAAGTTTTGCATTACTTATTGAATGCGCCTCGTATGCTATGTTGTACACAGTCACATCTGCAAGTCTCAATGTGTTCTACAAACTATATTCTGACCATCTGCTATTAATCTGTGCCACCACCATCAAAGACTGTGTATTTTATGCTATTCTCTATTTCTCTCTTCCTCTCCTTCTCCCTCCCCCCATGAACCATGGACCTTGCTGTTGGTGGGGAGGCTTGCGTGCCTCAGCGATACAGATAGCCGTACTGTAGGTGCAACCACAACGGAGGGGTATCTGTTGAGAGGCCAGACAAACATGTGGTTCCTGAAGAGGGGCAGCAGCCTTTTCAGTAGTTGCAAGGGCAACAGTCAGGATGATTGACTGATCTGGCCTTGTAACAATAACCAAAACGGCCTTGCTGTGCTGGTACTGCGAACGGCTGAAAGCAAGGGGAAACTACGGCCGTAATTTTTCCCGAGGGCATGCAGCTTTACTGTATGATTAAATGATGATGGTGTCCTCTTGGGTAAAATGTTCCGGAGGTAAAATAGTCCCCCATTCGGATCTCCGGGCGGGGACTACTCAAGAGGATGTCGTTATCAGGAGAAAGAAAACGCGTTCTACGGATCGGAGCGTGGAATGTCAGATCACTTAATCGAGCAGGTAGGTTAGAAAATTTAAAAAGGGAAATGGATAGGTTAAAGTTATATATAGTGGGAATTAGTGAAGTTCGGTGGCAGGAGGAACAAGACTTTTGGTCAGGTGAATACAGGGTTATAAATACAAAATCAAATAGGGGTAATGCAGGAGTAGGTTTAATAATGAATAAAAAAATAGGAGTGCGGGTAAGCTACTACAAACAGCATAGTGAACGCATTATTGTGGCCAAGATAGGTACGAAGCCCACACCTACTACAGTAGTACAAGTTTATATGCCCAGTAGCTCTGCTGATGACGAAGAAATTGAAGAAATGTATGATGAAATAAAAGAAATTATTCAGATAGTGAAGGGTGATGAAAATTTAATAGTCATGGGTGACTGGAATTCGGTAGTAGGAAAAGGGAGAGAAGGAAACTTAGTATGTGAATATGGATTGGGGCTAAGAAATGAAAGAGGAAGCCCCTGGTAGAATTCTGCACAGAGCACAACTTAATCATAGCTAACATTTTGTTTAAGAATCATGAAAGAAGGTTGTATACATGGAAGAACCCTGGAGATACTAAAAGGTATCAGATAGATTATATAATGGTATGACAGAGATTTAGGAACCAGGTTTTAAATTGTAAGATATTTCCAGGGGCAGATGTGGACTCTGACCACAATCTATTGGTTATGAACTGTAGATTAAAACTGAAGAAACTGCAAAAAGGTGGGAACTTAAGGAGATGGGACCTGGATAAACTGAAAGAACCAGAGGTTGTACAGAGTTTCACGGAGAGCATAAGGGAACAATTGACAGGAATGGGGGAAAGAAATACAGTAGAAGAAGAATGGGTAGCTTTGAGGGATGAAGTAGTGAAGGCAGCAGAGGATCAAGTAGGTAAAAAGACGAGGGCTAGTAGAAATCCTTGGGTAACAGAAGAAATATTGAATTTAATTGATGAAAGGAGAAAATATAAAAATGCAGTAAATGAAGCAGGCAAAAAGGAAAACAAACGTCTCAAAAATGAGATCGACAGGAAGTGCAAAATGGCTAAGCAGGGATGGCTAGAGGACAAATGTAAGGATGTAGAGGCTTATCTCACTAGGGGTAAGATAGATACTGCATACAGGAAAATTAAAGAGACCATTGGAGATAAGAGAACCACTTGTATGAACATCAAGAGCTCAGATGGAAACCCAGTTCTAAGCAAAGAAGGGAAAGTAGAAAGGTGGAAGGAGTATATAGAGGGTCTATACAAGGGCGATGTACTTGAGGACAATATTATGGAAATGGAAGAGGATGTAGATGTAGATGAAATGGGAGATACGATACTGTGTGAAGAGTTTGACAGAGCACTGAAAGACATGAGTCGAAACAAGGCCCCCGGAGTAGACAACATTCCATTGGAACTACTGACGGCCTTGGGAGAGCCAGTCCTGACAAAACTCTACCATCTGGTGAGCAAGATGTATGAAACAGGCGAAATACCCTCAGACTTCAAGAAGAATATAATAATTCCAATCCCAAAGAAAGCAGGTGTTGACATATGTGAAAATTACCGAACAATCAGTTTAATAAGCCACAGCTGCAAAATACTAACACGAATTCTTTACAGACGAATGGAAAAACTAGTAGAAGCCAACCTCGGGGAAGATCAGTTTGGATTCCATAGAAATACTGGAACACGTGAGGCAATACTGACCTTATGACTTATCTTAGAAGAAAGATTAAGGAAAGGCAAACCTACGTTTCTAGCATTTGTAGACTTAGAGAAATCTTTTGACAATGTTAACTGGAATACTCTCTTTCAAATTCTAAAGGTGGCAGGGGTAAAATACAGGGAGCGAAAGGCTATTTACAATTTGTACAGAAACCAGATGGCAGTTATATGAGTCGAGGGACATGAAAGGGAAGCAGTTGTTGGGCAGGGAGTAAGACAGGGTTGTAGCCTCTCCCCAATGTTATTCAATCTGTATATTGAGCAAGCAGTAAAGGAAACAAAAGAAAAATTCGGAGTAGGTATTAAAATCCATGGAAAAGAAATAAAAACTTTGAGGTTCGCCGATGACATTGTAATTCAGTCAGAGACAGCAAAGGACTTGGAAGAGCAGTTGAATGGAATGGATAGCGTCTTGAAAGGAGGATATAAGATGAACATCAACAAAAGCAGAACGAGGATAATGGAATGTAGTCGAGTTAATTTGGGTGATGCTGAAGGAATTAGATTAGAGAATGAGACACTTAAAGTAGTAAAGGAGTTTTGCTATTTGGGGAGCAAAATAACTGATGATGGTTGAAGTAGAGAGGATATAAAATGTAGACTGGCAATGGCAAGGAAAGCGTTTCTGGGGAAGAGAAATTTGTTAACATCGAGTATAGATTTAAGTGTCAGGAAGTCATTTCTGAGAGTATTTTTATGGAGTGTAGCCATGTATGGAAGTGAAACGTGCACGATAAATAATTCGGACAAGAAGAGAATAGAAGCTTTCGAAATGTGGTGCTACAGAAGAATGCTGAAGATTAGATGGGTAGATCACATAACTAATGAGGAGGTATTGAATAGAATTGGGGAGAAGAGGAGTTTGTGGCACAACTTGACTAGAAGAAGGGATCGGTTGGTAGGACATGTTCTGAGGCATCAAGGGATCACCAAATTATTACTGGAGGGCAGCGTGGAGCATAAAAATCGTAGAGGGAGACCAAGAGATGAATACACTAAGCAGATTCGGAAGGATGTAGGTTGCAGTAGGTACTGGGAGATGAAGAAGCTGGCACAGGATAGAGTAGCATGGAGAGCTGCATCAAACCAGTCTCAGGACTGAAGACCACAACAACAACTCTCCTTCTCACCCATTCTCTCTAACTTCACCCTCCCACTTCTCTGGCATCACCTCCAACATTAAGTGTACCTTAAGAAATAAGTAATAAAATGATATTCTCTACTTTAAGCTGGCATCACCTCCAACATTAAGTGTACCTTAAGAAATTAGTAATAAAATTATATTCTCTTACTTTAAGTTAATATATGAGTGGGTGTCACAAAAAATGCAATTATTTTTTGAAAGCTATGTATTTTCAAATTGTTTACAAAATAACTTTATCACCTTCAAAATACTCTCCACTACAACTAATACAGTACTTCCACTGTTTGAAACATTTTTTGAAGTCATCTTTAGAAATGACTGACAGCTCCTCTCTCATTTTTTTCTCGACTTCCTCAATGTTGTCAAATCAGTGCCATTTTGGGCCCATTCTCATGTATGGAAATAAGAAAAAGTCACACAGAGTCAGATCAGGTGAGTAAGGTGTGTGGGGCAGTGGAACCATGCCATATTTAGCCAAAAACTGTCTAACAGAGATGGCTGTCTGTGCAGGTGCAGAGTAACAAACTTGGCAGCAATCCTTTTCATTGCCAAATCTTCTGTTAAAATTTCCTGACCCGAACTCCAAGATAATCAGCTAATCTCTGACAGTTGATCAAATGACTGTTGACAGTCTGTGAGCACAAGCTCTAGAATTTTTTAAAATATTTTCATCGATTCGGGCAGCTGACGGACATCCAGAATGAGGTTCACCATCAATTGTCATGTCGCCATTTTTAAATCGAGCAAATCACTCGTGCACTCTATTTTTCCCCATAGCATCATCTTGGTGAGGTTTTTCAATATTAACACAGTTTCGGAGGCATTTTTACTGAGTAGAGAACTACATTTCACAGCTGCACATTGTTCACTTCAACTTGCCATCATAAGAAATGAAACAAGAACAAAGCAGCGCTAGCAAAAACAGTCACTGCAGATGAACATCACAAGCCAGGTTAACTACACAGGCAGCACTGTATTGGCAATGAGTTGTGCTATGCATGCCTAGCTCCAGAAATGCGTACTACAAAGGTTTGCCCACGGTAATCTTATTCCGTTTTTTTGCGTATCCCTCTGTCAGGCTGCACAACTCTTATCCCTACCACTTTCTTTATCTTCTCTCGCTCTCCCCATACTCTTCCATTTCTCTTTCCCATTTCTCCTCTTCCCCACTCCTGATACAACCCCTCCCTATTCCCACTGCCTTTCCTAGCCTCCCCTTTCCTCTCCCTCTTCCCACACTTCTCTTCCTCCGTCCCCCCTTCCCCCCTCCTGCAATTCACTTACTGCACTTCCCCTTATGTCTCTTTCCCACTTCCCTTAACTCCTTCTCCCCATTCTCTTCAACACTCCACTTTCTTCATTCATCTCACTGCTATGTTTTCATTGCACTCTCTCCCCTACTCTCCTACTCCCCTTTCTCTCCATCCCCTATTGTCTTCCATCAATCATCTGTCATTCCCTCTCCAGTATCCATCTTTGACACCCTTTCTCTTCCCCCACCCCCCCCCCCCCCCCCCTCTCTCTCTCTCTCTCTCTCTCTCTCTCTCTCTCTCTCTCTCTCACACACACACACACACACACACACACACACCACACACACACACACACACACACACACACACACGCACGTACATGTACACACACAACACTCTTCCTCTCATTTTTCTAAATGCCACACACACTCATAAATCATTAGTGAACCCCAAGGAGAGTTTAATACCAATGGTAAACAAACAAACAAATGGAGAAAACAGAACTGGGCTGAGAATTTCACATCTTGTCAACATCGAGATCCCTGCAAAGAGAGTACTAGCTCAGTTGCAGTGGGATGGGATAAGTAAATGGATTCTGGCATTGTGGCAGCAAACAGTGAAAAGGCAGACTTTACAGAGACTGCATGCTCCCTGCACTGCAGAACTCTCTTATTTGATTTACAACAAATTAGGCAATTGGACCTCTACCATAAATACTTTGTTAATGCACTTACCTTGGCATTGTTTCTGGTCATTGTTTTCTACAAATACAGCCAGTGGCACAGTGGAATAAAATGGAAACTTCATTTCAATCCAACCTATCTACTATGAGGGGAGGAGGTGGGGGGCATGGGGGGTGTGCCTTTGAGCTACCTTTATTATACTTTGTCAAAAACTGTCATGGAGAGAATGTGGCTGTGTGAAACTACAGGTTAAAAAAGTAAAAAACCGCAGCCAGCCACTATTCATAAAACTATTTATTACAAGCAAACAGTGGCGTTCCTGGTTTCGAATTGGCAGGTTCATCCTCACATGGTTGTTTGTATTTATGATTTCACTTACTCATGTTGGCACACACTAAATTAAATAAATGTGAACAGTCATCTGAAGATGAGCCTTTTGGTTTGAAACCAGTAAAACACTATTTGCTATTACGCTGTCCTCCCTGAAGAAGGAATGTGTTTCAATCGTTAGGGGTGCTGTGTTCTATTTCAGGTGTTTCTACGCATATGTGTGTGTGTGTGTGTGTGTGTGTGTGTGTGTGTGTGTGTGTGTGTGTGTGTTTTAAACAATGTCATTTAATGCCATCTTATTTTCAACAGTTCCTCTCATGACCATGGTCTTGTTATTTCGAGTAACAGTCTATTCTAATGTACTCTTCACTCTTTAGGTTTAGTTCCTCTTCCACTATTTTCTTCAGCACATTAAGTTTTTCTGTGATCACTGCATGATGCAATGCCACTGAATGGAGTAGCTCTATATACTGAGGTAGGTATTTTCTCTCAGAAGAATGTCTGATTATGGAAAGAGTTCATCAGGGCTGCATACTCTCCCCATTACTTTTCAAACATTTATTCTGAAAAGATTTTCAAAGAGCTCCTGATATAAAATATAAGAGTGTAGTGCTTAATGAAGCTGTCATCTGCACCATCAGATATGCTGATCAATGTCTTATTTGCAACCCTAGAGTGGAAAATATGCAAGAACTACTAAATACTGATACTGTAGAGAGCAATACCATGGGATTCCTTTTAAATGTCAAGAAGACATACCAGGTCACTCTTGCACTCAGTAATGATAAGGTCATACGGGTTCCATTGCATAAGTATTTGAGGTGTCAAATCAATGACAACAGGGATTTTGCTCAAGAAATTCACTGCAGAACTAAAGAGGCCAGAAGTTCTTTCAACAAAATGAAGAAAGTTCTGGCTAACCATGGCATCAGTATTACACTCCGCACTTAGTCACTTTGATGCTGTGTATTCATTATCCCACTCTGTGCATTTGAGTCTTGGACACTTACCACACTATTGGATAAGAAATTGGAGGTATCTGAAATGTAGATGTATCAAAGGATATTAAGGATACCTTGCACGTATAAAGTCATAAATGTGGCAGTTCTGTTGAGCATGAACAAAGATTTAGAAATTTTCAGCACCATCCAGAGAAGAAAACTAGACTACTTGGGTCATATAATGATATAATGAGCAATAAAAAATGCCACTTGTTGCAACCACATTGCTGGGGGAGGAGGGAGGGGGGGGGGGGGGGGGGGGGGGCTGGTGTGCAACACCTTTAAGCACAGTGTTCAGTGGTATGAGGTTTATGCGTATACTAGCAGGTTGTAGTGTTAGTGATTCATTTGCCATGATCATAGGAGATAAGATGGCACACAAGAAGCCTGTCTGTGCACCCTGTGTTTTGACTCTGCGGGCAATAATAATGAAGGATTTGCCAAGTTTTTGTTCCCACAGATCCGGTCGTTTGTGCAGCACAGTACCGTGAAGGTGATGATGCTCTACCCCAAGACAGTGGAAGAAAATTAACAACATAACCTTGACAATATTGTGGGCCTTTTAAGGTAACACGTACCAGCTTAGCAAAATGAACAGACTGATACCATCTTTGTTTTGTATTATTTGATATAGTATCAGAACTATAATCTGTGATATGTTTTTATGGCTGAATCACTTGATACATCTGGATCATTGCTGTTACAACATTATATTTCATTCAAGACTAATTTTTTCAACTAATTTTTTTCATCATATGTAAACATAATATTTCGTACTAAAAGTCTATCACTCTATAAAATGGTTCAAATGGCTCTGAGCACTATGGGACTTAACTTTTGATGTCATCAGTCCCTAGAACTTAGAACTACTTAAACCTAACTAACCTAAGGACATCACACACATCCATGCCCGAGGCAGGATTCGAACCTGCGACCATAGCGGTCGCGCGTTTCCTGACTGTACCATCACTCTACCCTCTCATTTCTAAAGAAATAAAAGAAGCTACAGTAATAAATAGCCTCTAATTATACTAATTAGCTCTGGTTCATGAAAACTACCTTAGGAGTTCCTTGAGCAAAATGAGCATGGTTGAATCTACAAAAAGGTCTTTGTGACAACATTACTGTAGCGAAGTATCTGATCTTACCAACCATACAGCACACCCTTTTTCCAGTTTGTTGATTCATGTGCTAAACTAATAGCAATTAAACAGCACTATGAATTTTCAAGTAAGTGTATGACATTTGGAAAGATGACATTATTAGTGGTTTATTGAAACAGGAATTCATATTTCTGATCCGATCTGGGAGAGTACAGAGTTTTTATAACCTGCAGTGCTCCCCTTCTGGCCATGAGGATGTTGGATATGTCCACTGTGATGACATCATCTCGGTTTTAGTGTCACACACGTGAACTCACATCTCATCACCTGTGATCACAGTATTCAGAAACTCGGTGTTACTACTTGCATTCTCCAGTATGTCTTGTGCGATTTCCTGATGATGTTGTTTCTGATCCACTGACAGCAGTTTCAGTACAAATTCTGCAGACACTATCTTCATACACAAATTGTTGGTCGAAATTGAATGTATAGGTCCTATGCTCATCCCTGTCCCATTCCAAGTTCTCATGTACTGTGATGTAATGGTCTTCCACTATTGAAGTCTGTAGTTGCTCAGTGATATTGTCATTCCAGCTTGTTGAGGGTCTACCGGAACACCATTCTCAGACCACCAATACGCGGTCATCTTCGTAAGTTTTACCAGTCGTTTATCGACGATTTGCTCACAGCATCGTTCGCAAAATCCTGTTGAATTTAGCAAATGGTTTCCACTTGGATACTGGAAACTGTATACTGTCAAGCTTTTGATGCAATATTGGTGCTCAATTTTTTCCATCATTTTACAACTTACTGGAATTCAAAAAGCACTCACTACATGTCATCATTCATAGGCCAACGAATGACTGATGCTTTCTGCTGTTGGAGAAAAAATGCACGACTGCACGAATGTCCCCCACCAAATGTCCACCGAAGAATGTTTCCCACATTTCATCGGCTTATGTTGGAAAGTAGAAGGTTTTCCACTTTTTAAACACACCTCATACATTACGATAGCTCCATCCATACCTCTGTCCACATTAAACCCACCAAGTACCAACAGTACCTTCGTTTTGATAGCTGTCATCCCTTCCACACAAAAAAATCCCTCCCGTACAGCATGGCCACCTGTGGATGGCATATTTGCAGTGACAAAAACTCCTTTGCCCAGTATGATGAAGGTCTCAGCACGGCTTTCACAGAGAGATACAATCCCCCAGACTCATTCCGCAAACAGATCTCCCGTGCCATTTCTCCACACACCTCCAACCCTCCCACTACCCCCCTAGAACCAGATACAAAGGAGTGCCCCATCATCACCCAATACCACAACAGCTGAACAAAATATTTCATCAGGGCTTTGATCACCTATCATCATGTCTTGAAATTAAGGACTTCCTACCCAAAATCCTTCCCACCCCTCCTAAAATGGTGTTCTGTTGCCCAACCAACCTCCAAAACATCCTATTCCATCCCTATGCCATTCCCAATCACAGTCCATTTGCACAGGATTACATCTCTGTGGAAGACCCAGATGAAAGACCTGCCCAATCCAATCACCCAGCACTTCCTATTCCAGTCCTGTCACCGGCTTATCTTATGCAGAGGCCGGGCCACGAGTGACAACAGGCGTGTTGCATACCAGCTCTGATGCAACAACCACTGCACAGTTGTGTTCATGTTGGTATGACTACCAGCCAGCTGTCCACTAAGATGAATCGCCACTGCCAGACTGGCCAAGAGTAACGTAGAACACCCTGTGGCACAACATGCACCTAAACATAATGCACTTCATTTTAATGACTGCTTCACAATCTAGGCTATTTGGATTCTCATTTTCATTCCAGTTTTTCTGACCTATGCAGATGGGAGTTACCCTTACAACATGTTCTCCACTCCAGAAATTATCTCTGCCTCACCTACAGTCCCCAAACCCTCCACCCAACTGTTTCCACCCTCTTTGTCTTTTCATGTCCCCACCCTTATTGTGTGCCACCCTCTGCCAGTGCATTTGCCCAACTTTCCCCTACACTGCTCCTCTTCTTTTCCACTTCCCCCTCCGCCCTGTGCCTCCCTGCCCCACCACCTCCTGATGCTGTGCCTAGTGACTGTACTATCATGCCTCCATTTGGTCCCCGCACACACTACCACAGTGCTCTTCTCTTCCCTCAACCTTACCCTGCTATCCCATCCCCTTCCCGGCCTTTTCCAGATCACTGCTTTAGTTCACTGGACAGTCACATTTTCTATACAGTTAGTAGGAATCTGTATTTTTCCTTATATTCTCATTATTGAAAAAGACATTTTAACCTACAAAAAATGGCTCTGAGCACTATGGGACTCAACATCTGTTGTCATCAGTCCCCTAGAACTAAGAACTACTTAAACCTAACTAACCTAATGACACCACACACATCCATGCCCGAGGCAGGATTTGAACCTGCGACCATAGCGGTCACGCGGTTCCGGACTGAAGTGCCTAGAACCGCACGGCCACACCGGCTGGCTTTTAACCTACATTTTGTGTCAGTTCTGCCTCGGAGATTTGAACTGTGGGTTGTGCCCAGTACAAAACTTACGCGACAAGTGTTCACACTCACCGGCTGCCACCCGCACCCTAGTTTCTGGGTCATCGAGTGTCCGAAGTGCCACATCCCGGGCCGCCTCTGCCAGCTCGGCCTCACACCGATTCTCATTTGGGTGGAGGTGGGGGACGAGAACCTTGGCACCGACCAGGGCGCCCAGTCGAGCCTCGCACGGGGAGGCGACCGAGGTGGGGATCAGTGAGCCCGCGCTGGCCAGCAGCTGTGGGCCGAGGCGGAGGTGCACGCCCCCACCCCCACCGTCCCCGGGTCCGGAGTTGAGCAGGCGCTGCAGCTCGACAGCGCCCCGGTCGCGTTCCATCTTGCCCGGACCGAGAAGCAGCGACATGATGCGCCGCTCCTCATCTTCATCCGCACCACTCTCTGCAGACGCCATTGTCACTCGAACTGGCTGAGCACGAGTAAATGCAAAATTTTATTAGTATCCTGGAAAGGAGTACAGTGATGATAAGATTTTATATGTGCTAGAAACCACAACAGTTACCTGAAAGTGAGACCATTACGATTTGATCGCAAATCGGGAAACATTAGTTATAGTGTGTCACATTTCAAGAGTATCACAATCCTGATGTTAAGTTAAAGCTGCCACTGAACTGCAGGTTAGTTTGAACAGCACAGTGCTCTACTAGACACAGTCATGTTTGAGGTGATATGCTACTGCCTTCCTCCAAACTTTGAACTGACTTACCCAGAGGGGACCTACAGTATAATACGGACTCCGAACCAGAATGAAACTTGCTGTTTCTCTCATTAACAAACATTGCCAGGGGGTGAAAGATGTGATAAATGACAGGTAAAAATCCTATGACTGACTATGAACTGAACCCCTGACTTTTGGATGTGCAGTCTGGCACTTTAACACTGAATCATCAAAACAATCAGCATTTAGTAAATAAGTAGTTTTTTACAACAGAAGAAAAGGGGGGGGGGGGGAGGGAGGGGAGGAGGGAAAAACCATAGGGTATTGCTGGGGGGCCCTAGGGGTAGGTTCAGTGAAGTAATCAGAAAGGCTCTTCTTGCTGCACACACAATGACTCCTTTCCTATGATGTATGGGAGTTGTGTTCTAACAGTATGTGTTAACTAAGGTGAATGTACTGGATGTATGGTGTCACGTTTGTATTGTATGATGGTGGGAGAATGGAGAGGGACAAACTCCCTGGCAGCAAGAAGCCTATTCTTCTCAAATAGCAGCAAGGTGGTCGCCGAGCCTGACGAGCCATCCGATGCACGAGTCACTGTCAGCAGGGCTGTTCGCAGTCACTCTTTGGCAACCGCAGCTACAAAAGTATGTTTTACTCACAAAATAAATAAATGAATGTTCTTAAATAATGGCCCCTACTAATGCGCATCATCTACATGGGCAACACTGTTCAGTCATAGAGCTAACAGAAGGCCAGTGCACTGGGTGTCTCTCTTAACCTTTTCAGAGCTGAATTTTTTTCTGGAAGGAAGAAAATTTTTATTTATAAGGTAATGATCTTAGGTGATTTTTTAATCATTTTACATACAAGATTTATCCAAAAATATGTACTCATTTTCAAAACATACTCTGTACACTTCGCTTCACTTTATGGGTTAAAATAACTAATTATGAAATGTCCTCTATTGTGATGAACAGTAAAATGACCATTTGATAACCACCACACAAAACAACAATAACAATATTCAATTATAGTGAGGAATATAGTGAACCAACCACCTCCATGTATGTCGGCCACGAGCTGCTGCACACCGCTACATTGATTTGCTGATGTTTTCACAGTGATGTCCAACAGTTGGCAACACTTGTGGATGATGAAGAGGATGAACATTAACAGATGTGTACCTCATGTTTCCATCAGGAAAAAGTACATCTGTTGCAGTTAAGACACAGTCAAAGTTAATGTACACAATTGTAGCCAGAGGATCTGAAAGGGTTAAGAGTTGATGGGCAGATTTTTTCTCGTGTTTTGTCAGATATATGCAGTGTGGTTTTGCAGTGTGTAGATCAATATTACAAGTGTGAAAAACATTTTAGCTGGCTGTTACTTTAATGAAAATCATAGTAAAGAAAAACCAGTAGATACTGTTGTGCTATACGTATGGAATATGAAACATGAGACCATTCTGTGAAAACGTCTTGGAAATGATACACTCCCAGGCCGAGTTAGAACTGTAGCAATGTGGCTTATTTTTGGTCATTTTTTTATTTTTATTTTTAACAATGTCTGAAAAAACAGACATTGCTGGTGTTCTCGCAGCCATACTAAATTTATAAAATTTATTCACAACTGTGGAATCTTTCTGACAGATGCTTTAGGTATTAAGATATTACCGACTGATGAGACATGAAAATTTGTGCTGGACGTGACTCGAACCCCAATTTTCTGCTTGTCGTGAGTGGTTGCCTTAACCACTTTGGCTTTCTGAGTACGCTTTCAAGAATGACCCAAACTTCCATATGTCATACTGTCTATGACCCCATCGTTAGCAACTTTATCTGGATTCCCACCACATGGTTTCAAGGAGACACACATATTCAACATTTGTATTACCATCACCATTCTTGCTCCTCGATGCTTGTAATACTTAGTTTTAACAATGTCTAAAGAAATACGTTGGTGATGGTCTTGTAGGTGCACTAAATCTATAAAATTTATTAGCTGTATTAGATATTAAGATGTTACCTACTGGTGACACAAAAATTTGTGCTGGGCCAGGACTGAAATCCCAATTTCTTACTTGACTTGAGTGGCTGCCTTGACCACTTCAGCTGTCCCAGCTTGCTTCCATGACTAACCCAAACTTGCACATGCCACACTGTTTATGATCTTATTGCTCATAGGCTAAGTGACAATCGTAATACTAATGTTGAATACATTTGTCTCCTTGAAACCCTGTGGTGGGAATTCAAGCGAAGTCGTAAATAATGGGGTTGTAGACAGTATACCATAGGAAGGTTTGAGTTGATCCCAGAAGTGTGCTCGGACAGCTGAAGTGGTTAAGGTGACAGCTCTCAACAAGTGGGAAATCTGGGTTCGAGTCTTAGTCTGGCACAAATTTTCATTTGCTCTGAAATACTCCACAGCTGATGCGAAACCATAATCACAATCTGCGAGTTCATCCTTAACTGAATGTAGCTGCTGATTGTCAATGCAGTCTCTCAGACACTACAGTGCAGTATTTCATGCCACAGCAAGGCAATAATGAAAGAAAACGGTGTTTCACCCTGTGCAGGACTCATGATACTATAGTGTGAACAGAAGGGGGGAATAGACAGCAGAACAAATGGAGACCTGGGCTGCTGTTGGAATCATGCTCAGATAGCTGAAGTGGTTAAGGAAACCACTCATGAAAAGTGGGAAATACAGGTTTGAGTCTGGGACAAATTTTCATGTGTCACCAATAGGTAATATCTTCACAACTAACTCAGCTAATGTTGGAAAGATTCCAAAATTGAAAATAAATTTCATTATTCTCAGTCAGTCTCTAACACAGTCAGTACCAGCAATAGACACCAAAATGTAAGTAAACATTTGTTTGTCATGTCTCCCTTGCCCAAGTGTGTGTGTGTGTGTGTGTGTGTGTGTGTGTGTGTGCTGGGGTGTACGGGCACTCAACGTAGAGGTCATCAGCGCCCTGACACACGTTAAAACAAACGAATGTGGACAGACTTAGCAAAACCGAAGCACACACACACACACACAAAGAAAGCAGGAAAAGAAGCAAAATGCTACATAAGAAAGTAAAATGTAAGGAAAATGAAAACATAGCAGCAAGAATGCCACAGGAAATTGTCATTGGCTGGCCACTTACAAAAAATATGGGCGAGCTTGTCATACAGTGAGCAAATTAAGACCCTCTCCCTAAAATCTTTGTAAAAAATTTTGACAAATCACAGAACTATAAAACTTTAACCACATTTGTTCGAGTGTTTCCTATAAGAGGTGGCAGATCTGTTGGCAAGTCGGCCACGGCCTGCTGGTCAGAAAATAAAACACAATCCAATAAAATGTGGCGCAAAGTGACCTGGATGCCACAAGCACCACACATTGGAGGGTCCTCTCACCGGAGCAGGAAGCCATCCGTCATAGGACTGTGGCCTATCTGAAGCCGAGTGAGGAGAACCTCATCCTGTCTAAGGGGCTGGAAGGAAGTACACCACACACGCGTTGTGGGCACGACTAAATGGAGCTTATTGTCAGTCATTTACAGCCACTCATCCTCCCACTGACGCATGACTCTTGAGCTCAACAGCAAGGTGAGTGCATGCAGGGGACAGCACACTGAAATACTTGTGGATTGAGACACGCCTCCTTGGCTGCAAGATGTACCCTTTCATTCCCAGCAATGCCGCTGTGCCCCGGAACCCAGCACAAAGCCACCACCTTCCCCAGTCGCTGTAGTTGGAGGAGGGCATCCTGGATGGTCTGGACAATTTTATCTGCTGGATACAAACGTTGCAATGAGTGAATGGCACTTAGTGAATCAGAACAGACAAGAAATCTAGGACAGGATGAACATCTCATCTGCTCCAGTGCCTGCAAGAACGCAGACAATTCTGCATCGATGACAGTAAAAGTCTGAGGCAGTCGAACCTTGAGGTCACGATCCAGAAAAACAACAGAGCAACCAACGGAATCCCCCTGTTTTGACCCATCCGTAAAAACAGCTACATAGTTGTGGTGCTCAGATAAAATGTTGCATTAAAAATGGTGGCAGGAGTGCTATCTCTCTTGTACTGCACCAAATCTAAAATTACTCTGGGCCTCTCCAGTAACCAGGGTGGCAGGCAGTTAAAACCCTGGATTTGGGGTTGTCCAGAGTCCACACCGAGGGACTTTAGCACACGTTGCAAATGGATCCCAAACGGCTTTGTAGCCTGGGGACGGTGGAAAAAAAGGTGGTCCAGAGGTGGATGAGCAACAATATGGTGAGCAGGCGAGGATGGAGCTGCAAGAAACTTACAAGCCTGGCGCACCAGTAAGAGCTGCCGCCGGACAGTAAGTGGCAGTTCCCTGGCTTCAGCACAGAGGCTGGGTATGGGACTGGTCCGAAAAGCACCTGTGGCCAGCTGAATCCCCGCATGGTGGACAGCGACAAGGATCCGCAAATAAGACTGCCTTGCTGACCCATACACTGTGCACCTATAATCCAGCCGTGAATGCACAAATGCCTGATAGAACTGGAGGAGACATGCCCTGTCCGCTCCCCAAGACCTGTGGCTGAGGCACTTGAGAATGTTCAGTGCCTTCAGGGTTCTGGCTTTCAAGTCTCATAGGTGTGGCAGCCATGACAACCTGGAGTAAAAAATTAGGCCCCGAAACCGCACCGTGTCTCTAAAATGTAGGAAAGTGTCCCCCATATGCAAGACAGGTGAATTAAAAAGACAACGAGAATGATTAAAATGAACACAAACATACTTATTGGCAGAAAACCAGAAACCCGTCTTGGCAGCCCACTCCTCTAACCGCCGCACTGTTAGCTGCAACTGATGGCTCACTGTGGCAACACTGGAGGAGGAACAGAAAACAGCAAAGTCGTCCACAAATAAGGAGCACTGTACTGGACTCCTCACTGTAGAAGTTATACTGTTGATGCCTATGGCAAAGAGGGTAACGCTTAAAACACTACCCTGGGGGACACCATTCTCCTGCTCAAATTGATCAGACAGTGCGTTAGCAACTCGGGTCCGAAAAAACCGCTGAGACAGGAAAGACTGAATGAAAATGGGGATGAGGGTACGAAAGCCCCATTGATGCAAGTGTGCAAGAATACAATGTCTCCAAGTAGTATCATATGCCTTACTGATATCACAGAAGATGCCGATACAGTGATGCTGACAGAGGAAAGCCTGCTGAATAGCCGCCTCTAGGAGGGTCAGGTTGTCGACCGTGGACCAAAATTGTCAGAATCCACACTGAGAGTGGCTAAGGAACTGAATGGTCACTAACAGCCAGACCAGACGATGGTTAACCATCTGTTCCAGGGTCTTTCCGACACAGCTCGTCAAGGTGATATTCCGATAACTACTGGGACATGTGCGGTCCATTCCTGGTTTGAGGAGAGGGATGAGAATTGCCTCCCTCCACGAGATGGGGAACACTCCTGTCTGCTATACGAGATTAAAACATTCGAGGAGGATTTCCTTTGACGTTGCTGGCAGATGTCGAAGCATGGAGTACCAGATGCGGTCGTGACCTGCTCCAGTGTCAGAAGTCCCAGTAAGTGCCGATTCGAGTTCCCACATGGAGAAAGGGGAGTTTTAGGACTCAGAACTGTTCGACCAAAAGTCCAAGTTTCCTCTCTCGACAGTCACACAGTAGCGACAAAATGCTGGATCCTGGTTTGCAGTGGCAGTAGTTTGTGCAAAATGCTCTGGCAGCATCTGAGCAATGCCTCTGGGTGTTGTTTGGAGGCTGGTTCAGGACTGCAGCTATTGGTAAACGGCTGCGTTTACCAGAAATCCTCCGGATGGCTTCCCACACTTTTGCAGAACAAATGGAACAATTTATAGAGTTCAGGAACTCATGCCATGACCGCTGTTTGCTCTCTTTAATGACACGGTGAGCATTGGCTCTCACGATTCGAAAGATGGAGAGGTTGTCCACTGTCGGGCGGCATTTAAACCGTCTAAGAGCCGCACACCTGTCCCGGATAATTAAACGGCATTCTTCTGTCCACCAAGGGACAGGTCGCCTCCGGAGAGGGCCGAAGGACTGTGGGATGGAGAGATCAGCAGCGTGATGGATCACGTAAGTAATGTGATCCACCCATTCCTGGACGCTGTGATGGTGTTCAAACACAGCCAACTGGCCAAACAGTGTCCAGTTTGCCTTGCCAATCATCCACGTTTGTGGCTTGTGTTCCAGCAACTCACCATCAATTAGCTGAAGGAGGATCGGGAAGTGGTCACTGGAATGAAGGTCATTAATGACCTCCCAGTGAACAGAGTCGGCGAGGGCTGGAGAGCAAAATGAGAGGTCGATGGCGGAGAAAGACTCAGTAGCAGTGCAAAAATGAGCCGGAGCACCAGAATAGAGGATGCACAGCTCGCAAGATGTTAGGAGGTTCTCAAAAACTCGACCCCGAGGGCAAGTAAATGTTGAGCCCCACAGGACATGGTGGGCATTGAAGTCCCCCAGGAGGAGAAATGGTCGGGGGAGTTGGGCAATAAGATCAGTGAGAGCCACAGAGTCTACTGCATCCAACGGAGGCAAATAAAGAGAGCAAACTGTAAGCCTCTGACGTGCAGAAATGCAACTGCTAGCAGGTCAGTATCCACGGGAAGAGCAGAGGAGTGGTGCCCATTATTGACGAACATAGCAACCCCTCCTTTGGCTCTTTCCCCAGTCAGGTCATCCTTGCGATATAAGGTATAACCCCGTAGTGCAGGGGCATTGGATGCTTTGAAGTGTGTTTCCTGCAAACACAAGCAGAGAGGGCGATGCTGCACTAGGAGTTTCAGTTCCTCTGTGTGCGTCCTGAATCCATTCATGTTCCACTGTATAATGGGAGCCATCTATCAGGGGGGTAAAAGCTTCATCCGGACTCGTTGACGGGGAGGGGAGCCCACAATGGGTGGGGGCTCCATTTTGGGGTGAGAC
This sequence comes from Schistocerca americana, assembly GCF_021461395.2. Lineage (NCBI taxonomy): Eukaryota > Metazoa > Arthropoda > Insecta > Orthoptera > Acrididae > Schistocerca > Schistocerca americana. The sequence continues at coordinate 146,505,123 of NC_060127.1, forward strand.
AGTTGCCCCAATCCGACATCAAGCTCCATAGCCTCTAAAGAAGAATCGACAGAGATGTCAGAGAGATCAATGTTGACATTGTCAGGCTGTTTTCTGCCCGATTCCAACAGCGTTTGACGTCTTGCCTTGGATTTTTTCCCCTGGGTAGATTTTATAAACACAACTGCAGTTGCGGGTGTGGCAACATTGAACACTGTACCAGACAGAACCTTTGGAGGGACAGGGAGCTTGACAATGTCAGCAACCACAGCTTTGTCTAAAGTTCTTGGGGGAGGGACAGGCTCAGAAGCGACCGCAGCAGCACAATTGCAGGGACACATGCAGGTAGTAGTGCCGACACTAAAAGCCTCTGTTTGTGTAGCAGCGTCAGCTTTCCGTGTGGGCTGTTTAACAATGGAAGTGAAGGAGGTAGCAAAACACAGGGGCAGCATGGCTTTATAGAGCTTTTTGGCCTCAGTATAGGGGATGCGCTTGATTGTCTTAAGCTCCTGTACCTTCCGTTCTTCCAGATACACAGTGCAGTCCCAACTCCAGATGGGGTGAGGCCCAGAGCAATTCACACACTTCATTGGAGACAAACAACGGACTCCTTCATGGGCGGCCTGACCACACTTGCCACAAGTAGCTTCTCCACGACACCCAAGAGTAGTATGCCCAAAGCGTTGGCATTTGAAACACCGCATTGGGTTGGGGATATAAGGCCACACACTTAAGTGAAGGAAACCTGCCTTAATATACTCCGGGGGTTTTGTGCTATTAAATGTCAGGATAAAGGAGTTGGACTTCACAAGAACCCCATCCACCCTCCTCATGATATTTTGCACATCAACTACTCCTACTGGCGCCCACTCATCTTTTAGTTCCTCTTGGGTAATGTCCACCAAATCCCTGCACGTCACAATACCTTTGCTGTAATTCAAGATGGTGTGCAGCTCAGTTTCGATGGTATATTCCCCAAGGGAGTGTGCGTTCTGGAGAGTCTTAGCTTGCTGGGAGCTAGTGGTTTCCACCAACAGCGCCCCATTACGCAATCGCCTAACTGATTTTAAACTGCCAGAAATGCCCTCGAGCCCTTTTTGAATATAGAAAGGGGAAACTTTCTCAAAGCTGCTCTATTTCCTTTTAACAATTAAAAACATATTCTGACCGGCAGCATGTGTTCTGTTACTTGTTATGAGACTCTTAAGATTTCGCCGCTGAGTCTGGAGGACTGGCTACATGTGCCCTGTTGTTGGAGCAGGTGTTGGAACCTACCAGCGGCCCACCCTTTCTGCTGGGAGGAGGCAAAGAAGAGTTTGGAGGATCCATCTCGGTCCCACAAGCAGCTAGGGAACTAGAAGTCGACCTAGACAGAGCTCCGCGTGCCTAGGTAAGCCTGATACAACTGAGGTGCGGCAGGTCCCCAGAGGTTGCCCGCTAACGACTGTTCCAACTCAACAGCCATCCATCTCATCAGCGCGCAGCACACCTTGAGATTGAGGGGTTGTTTATAGAGGTTTAGTCCATCCTCGCAATCCGGGCAGTCAAGCCAAGATCCCCATTCCCTGAGACACACAATGTTCCACCGCCGCACCGCACGGTGGTCGCTGAAGCATGCCCAGAGCTTACGGTGACAGAGGACTGGCGGCGCTTACCAGTCCCCAGCTCAGGAACCCCGGCGTCGCCAATCCCGTACCCGGCAAATGAATGCCGAGCCCCTGTGGGCTCCCTTGCTCAACTCGTCCCTTTACTTCCTGTCTCGAGTGCTGTGCTGTGTATATGGTGTACAGTCTGTTTCACTATTATAGCCACAAACGAAAGGTGCAAGTGAACAACAGTTAAACAAGTAAATAATCCTGATAAACATAGGTCTGGAAACCAATGGTTTACGCAACACAAGGTACTACAAAACAGTACATGACACATTATTACAGAGTTGGCAAAGGATCCAAGCTGCTGATACACACTTGAGAAAAAACACATCACAACAAGTGTTCCAAATGGCCACTCTTCAAGGAAAGACTGGATTCAGAGCGTCACCAGATCCATGCCCATACATGGTCAAAGATCCCAGGCTTGTTCTGAACACTGAGAACCATCCACTTTTTGTTCTCGGAGTTCTCTTACACTGTCAACACAATGGGAATAAATTAAAAGTTTTTACAAGCTTCCACACAAAAAAATCCAATCGCTTGAAGTCAGTGGACCTGGGAGGCCACGGTATTGAGACACCAGAATTGATAGACTTGGTGGTGAAACACTGTTTAAGAGTACTTGATCTTCCGGAATGATGATAAAATCAAAATGAGGGCAATTTATCACATTGTAATTTATGCATCACTTGTGGCGTTTTGAAATTAATGTAGCCTTACACAATAACAGTGTTGTAACACTGGCACAGCTACACTTGTGCAAACGTCATGTCAATGTAGCTGTCGGATTCTACACTTACGTTTATTAGGATTACTTGTTAGTTTAATTTCCCTCTAGTCATCACTTTTGTTTGTACCTATAATAGTGAAGCAGCCCGTATATAGCGCCATGCAGCAATACTACTTAGGGGCTGATGGGGCTATGTTTATTCTTAGTGTTTTACTGTCCCAGTTAATACACATTGTTAAACCAAATGCCACACTAGACTACTTTGGGTCCACTCCATCAGACTGGCACATACGAGGCACACTGGTTTTGCACAAATGCACCGACTGCCCTAGCACAACATTCTCCTCAATCCAAATTCTCATTCCCACCTCAGTCAACTTCATATTCCTCCTAAACTAAAACAGCATTGCAGAGGCTCTCCAACGGTATTGGAATAGCATCTCAGTATTGAACAAAACGTGGGTCCTGCCTGAAACCCAGGCATAGGTGGTTTAACCAAATGAAACAATATGATTCGAAAGATGTATTCGAGTCTCAGACATCCGCGATGTACATAATATGCAGACTGCTGAGGTGTTATTCCAATGCAGTTGGAGAGCCTATGCAACACTTTTCAAGTTTAGGGGGAATACCAAGTGGGTTGAGGCATCAATAGGAATATGGATTGAGGAGGAAGGCATGCTAGAATAGCCCATGCAGTTGTGCAAAGTCACTGTGCCAGGGTGGCATACTGGTTAGTGCATCTGCCTAGTGAGCAAGGGACTCGGGTTCGTAATCAGACCTTTGTACAAATTTTTATAAGTCACTTCACTCTGTGTATGTACATCATAGATGGTTAAGTCTTGGAAAGCCCCTGGAACCATGTAGTTTCATCGGTTTAAGAAATGACCTATCCAGCAAAAACAAAAATTTGGTTTGAAAAAATGTTGCTATGGGTTTTTTTCTAAAACGGTATTTATTTTCCAACCGTGCTTCAGATAATCCCACTTTATGTTGACACTAGGTATGGCATGATATTATGATCAATATTTGCCTGGGTTGACTCCATCTGCACACCCTAAAATCAAAACTGCAAATACCTACTTATAGATAGAGGAAACATGCTGCATGGTTTTAGGAGGGAGCGAGAATTACTGGATCTCATTTCTCAAGACTATACAGGGTGTTTATAAACTTTTGTAACAAACCCCATGGAGTGATTCCCAGACCCACAACAAGACAGAATGGTTCTACGAATGAATGCCCTGCAGAGGGTTGGCAGTGAGGTACAGGCATTGCACAAAATGTTGTACGGTGGCTTCCTATTACTACATATGTTGATATGTTAATACCAAAACTGAATTTAGGATGAACTCTACAATTCAAAACCAAAATACTAGAAGCAAAACTAATTTCCACACAAATTATGCATTTCTATGGAGGGTTTAGTATGGAATAGTGCGAAAAGTCTATAATATGAGGTGAAAACTGAACACCCACCACAACTGGATCATAGAAAGGTTCTATTCAGAAGATGACATCATAAATTCACGTTTCATAGAATGCGGTCGGCCACTGACAGATCCACAACCAATCCACTCTTGCACTTTCTTGTTATAATGAAACCAACATCCATGCATGTCTTTCTTCATGTCACCAAATATGTGAAAACCACACAGCAAAAGATCCGGGCCATACAGAGGATACTGCAGTGTTTCACAACCAAATCGCTGAAGAACAGCCTTCATCAGATTGGCAGTGAGGGGGCAAGCATTATCGTGCAGCAGGATGATTCCATCTGACAGCATTCTTGGGCGTTTAGACTTTATGCCGCATCACACTTTCTGCAAAGTGTCTTCGTAACACAGCACACTGATGTGATTCCATGTTTGAGGAACTCATTGCAAGGTAACACCCGCCCCGACACTGTCAATCAGTTGAAGGCTACACTTCGGCAATTTGGTTGGGAAATACTGCAACCTTTTCCGTACAGCCCAAATCTTAACATTGCGTGATTCTTTACATGTTTGGCAACCAGAAGAAAGATGTGCATGGACGTTGGTATCAGCTGGACGAGGAAGTGCAAGAGCGGGTGCGGTTGTCGAGCTGTCGGCGGTCAATCGTGTTCTACAAAACAGAAATGGATGAATGTCTTAATATGTGTGGTGATTACTTCTGAATGGAACCATTCCACGGTTCCATCATGGCAGGTGTTCAGTTGTCATTTGACTGTCCCTTATAGATTGCTGGTTGACAGCAAACAAGCAATATAAAACTGTCAGATATTGAAACAATGAGTAGCAGATTACTATTATAATATAGCAGAATGTTTGGACTTAGAGATGTAAAACAGCTGAGCAGTGTATGAGAAGGTGGTGTGGTTTTTCCAAAGTAGTTGTTTTCCTCTTACTAAGTATATATAAACAAATTAGACAATATTATTCCAATCTGGACTTTTCATAAATTAATATAGAAGCAATTAACAGTGGATGATATTGCCTGATAAGGCATAACTTGACTTGTTCCACACTTATGAAGGCTCTCCTTCATAATGGAATTCACAGAACAATGTGTGAATGAATGGAAGCATGAATGACTGACATGCTTGTTACAGGAGAGCTATATTGTCCCACAGGCAGTACAAGGCAAACATGTCTGAGAACACAACACACAAATGGTACCCATAGTCTTTCATGGTAACAACACATGGTGTATGGGATGGATTACAGTTCTGTGGTTCATCAACTAGGCATGACAGCCTTCGATAACAATAACATGTGGCCAGGTGCTAACCCCAGAATATGGCAGTGACAAACAAACAAGACCAATCTGGGATTAGAGAATTGTGACAGGATGCCCACATACACAGTCACTTATGATTCCCATGAAAAAAATGCGGAGGTTGTTCTGGAGTACTTTGTTATAAGGAACTCACTGCTGCAGTTCATTGCATAGTAATCACATTTCGTTCCATTTCTTACCTCCATTTATCTTTGTATCTGCGCTGTACTGAAAATTTCAGAACAGCTGTGAAAATATTGGCTGTAGGTGCTGTATGTCTTGCTTGGAAACAAATTTGTTCCATCCACTAATGTTGATGATCACCAATTTTATTCTTTGCCCTTAAGCCTATTTTCAAGTACTGCTCGGTCCATTGTCGGGATTGTTTGTCTAGCAGTGATAGTTCTAGCAGTGATACACAGCAGACTGGCATGCACACACCTCAAACACGGGTTCATTTAATGCCACAGATGAGCACCACACTGACAATAGGTTGGCCGGTTCCCACAGTGATGGCAACCACAAAGTGTACATGTTTTATGTGATAGTTGTTACATTACTCTGTGTTTCCTAGGTATTTCTCAACAGTCAGATTCTTACCACATAAAATAAACAAAGGAAGAAGAGAATATCATCAGAAGATGGCCCATTTAAAAAAAGGTTTGCACAGGAAGAGCAGACATACTTTAACTCTTATTCAGCTCCAGTGATAGATACTGCAAGAGATGTGTTGTGCATAGCGGAGAAGTTTGTCGAATAAAACACTGGGCATAAAGGCCTACATCAGGGACGAACTGCATAGCATATTGATCCCTGCTATTCAGTGTATGTGTAAATGACCTAATTAACAACTCTGGAAGCTCTGTGTGGCTGATCGTCAATGGTGCTGTTGCCTACAAGAATGTTGCTGTGGCATAAAACTATAGCAACATCTCCAATAACCAGTAAAGGTTCAATGCAAGAGTGAAACTGCCTAACGCAAAGAAACGAAACCCCCGATTCATTAAGGAATTATACTCCCATGTATGAAAGAACATATGTGACTAGTCTACAAATGAATAAATGTTTAAATACTTGTTACCGAGTATTTTTAATCTTTACCCGTTACAAACAGTGAAATATCTGGACATTCAGAAACAGAATTATGTAGTCATTTATTAATACCCAGAAGTAGGTGCAAAGAGACAATGTTGTTTGTTTACAGTACTGGCGATCAAACACTGGAAGTTTTTTTTTAAAAAAAAAAAAAAAAAAAAAAAAAAAAAAAAAAAAAAAAGGAAGAAGAAGAAGGCTGCAAAATATCTAGGATATCTCTTTGTGTCCCCCTAAAGCGGAATGACTACACAAAACTAGTTGCAGTAAAAGATGATTCCTTGCAAGAATGTTGAGAAACTGCAAAAGAAGTGGGTTACAAAACACTTGTCATCTTGAGGTATCAGGTTGTTGCAGTGGCCAAAATCGAAGTTTTGTTGTACTCCATTGAATGTCCGTTAGAAATACAATGTTCCGCAATTGCAGACTTACTGTAGGCGAGTGCAACATTGATGTTCTGTACAACACTCTTCCACTGTACGCGTTGTCTGTCCTATATAGGCCATACCACATTGACACGGTATTTTGTAAATTCCCGCCTTCTGCAGTAACAAATCATCCTTCACCGATCCCAGCAAATCCGAAATCTTAGCAGGCAGATGAAAAACCACTTTCACATTAAAATGATTAAGAATCCTTGCTATCTTGAAGGAGATATTTCCGACAAAGGGAAGAAAAGCTAGGGACTTGGCTGGCACGTCCTCCTCTTTATCCACTTCCCGGTTCCTGGCTCTAGATGAGGAGGCCCTGTGAATTTGCTGGGTCGAGTACCCATTGTCTCTGAACACCGTCCTCAAATGTGCCAGTTCCTTAGGCAAATTCTCTGCATCCGACACTGTGTGTGCCCTGTGTACAACGGTTTTAAGTACACTCATGGTCTGGGATGGGTGATGGAAACTTGAAGAATGCAAATACAAATCAGTGTGAGTGGGCTTGCGATAGACAGAATGTCCCACAGTGCCGTCACTCTTCCTGCTCTGAAGTTGGCAAAAATGTGAACGGTTACAGCAGCAGAACTCAACAAAAAGATGACCTGAGAATAGACACGCCGGACCAGAAACAGAATGCTAGCTCTCGTCCAGGTGCATTGGATAGAAGATAGAATGCCTTAGGATTATTCTAGCTGGAACCAACCACAGATGGAGCACCTTGAACCGTCCGTGGAGGTGTAACGCAGTAGGTATAAAGCCCAAGAGCATTATGGAGGTGCATATCAAATTCCATTGACAGACACCACAAGACAGGCCACCTGACTGCTTTGAATGCAAGGCTTTCAGGATGTTATGTAAGGAGAGTGTTTCACATTATCAATATTTTTTGAATCTGTGCTGGCTGGCGTGGAGGTCATTCTGTTCAACCTACCTCATTATGTTTGGGTTCAGAATACATTCTGGGATTTTAACGTGTATTTTGAATCAGAAACAGTCACAATTTGTGAATCACATTCCAACATTGACAAAATATGGTTAACGAAGAGTTTGTTGGAATTTAATAACATTCAAATTGGATTTTAGTCTAAGTCTTTGACTGTTAAAAATTAGATGATGCAGTGTCTTTTATTTCCATTTAGTTCATTAGAACATAAAAAGGATGACTTTCATTATAGTGCAAACTTTTCAGTTTGACACCACATTATTCTGTTTATTTTACTCTAGTAATTTCTTAGTTCACATCTTGTTTATGAGTGGATTCAGTTCCAAATGTCCCCACCACAGAAAAGTTTGACACGATAGATGGAAACTGAACCCTAAACCCCTGGGACAGTAGGCAGTAATACTAACCACTTGAGCACATATGCGGTGTATCGGAAAACAATATACAGAAATTCATCATCTACATCAACATGTAATTCATAATCAAGTCCTTCGCAGTGGGTGCACAGAACCACTTTCTGACAGTTCTGATCTCAAATAGCTTGTCGGAAAGATGAACACCTAAATCTTTCTGTGCAAGCTCTGATTTCTCTTAAATTATTACTGTTTCTCTCTATGTAGGTGGGAGCCAACAAATATTTCCGCATTTGCAGGAGAAATTTGGTGACTGAAATTTCAGGAAAAGATCTCACTGCGATGAGAAATCCTTTTGTTCTAATAACTGTCACCCCAACGTGCATATCATACCTGCGGCATTCCTTCCATCAATTTCATAATAACAAACAAGGTTTCTTTCTTTGAACTCTTTCGATGCCTTCCGTCAATCCTCTCTGGTAAGAATCCCATACTGCACAGCAATACTCCTGAAGAGGATGAACAAGCATAGTATAGCTAATTTCTTTATTATATTTGTTACGCCTTCTAAAAGTTCTGTCAACAAAATGAAGGTTTCGATTCACTTCCCCATAATTTTTTTACGTAATGACGCCAATTTAAGTTGTTTGAAACTGTAAACCCTACATACTTGGTTGAATCAACAGACTTTAAATTTGTGTGATGTATCATGTAATTGAAATTTAACATAATTTTATTAGTTCTCATGTGGAGGACCTCAAACTTTTTGTTGTTTGGTGTTAACTGCCACTTTTTACATCTTACAGATATCATATTATACCTAAATCATTAGGTAGTTCGTTTTGATCTGCTGGTGACCTTACTAGACAGTAAACGATCGGCTGCAAACAACCCAAGAGTGCTGCTCAGATCGTCTCCTGAATCATTCATTTAGGTTAAGTACGTCAGAAGGCCTATAAACACTTCCTTGCAGAACCGTAGATAACACTTGCGTTTCACTAGATGACTTCCCATCAATTGCTGTGAACTGTGATCTTTCTATTGGAATTCAGGAATCCAGCTGCACAACTCAGACAATACTCTATAGGCACGCAATTTGGTTAGAAGTTGCCTTTGAGGTACGGTGTCAAAAGCCTTCTGGAAATGCAGTTCCCTTGTCGATGCCACTCACCCCTTTGCATGAACAGAGAGGCAGTTACATTTCACAAAAAGCAATATTTTCTGAATCTGTGCTCCCTATATATCAACAGTTCAATTTTGTTGAGGTACAGTATTTCACATAATGTTTAAACACAGTGTATGTTGCAAAATCCTACAGCAAATTGATATCACTGATCTTGGTCTAGAATTCAGAGAATTATTTCCGTTTTCTTTCTTGCATGTTGGTGTGACCTGCATAGCTTTCCAGTCTTTAAATGCAGATCTTTTGTTGAGTAAGCAATTGTATACGATGGCTAAAAATGAAGCTACTTCTTCAGCATGCTCCAAAAGGAGCCTAACTGGTATATTTTTAAGTTACCCATTTTGGCAGCTGTTCTTGATTTTAATTCTTTGGTGAAAGAAATTTGGAAAATCATGTTTAGTAACTCTGCTTAATTGTAATGTTACCACTGCTTTCACACAGTGAAAGCACAAATTTTCTTTTGCCCTGTTCATCAAATTTCAACTTATGTGGCGGAACAAGTACACACAATTGCCTGATTTGGAGCAGTAAAAATAAACTGTAATAATCAGGTTGCATGCCTGACAGGCCCAAAATTAGTATCTTACAAATACAGGGTATCAGCTGCTGTGATGTGTGATGTCAAACAAAGATGGTACGGTACAACGAATATTTATTATCCTCGTATACAATTTATTTGGAATATAGATTGTGATGCCATACTGACCTGCAGTACAGGCCAAGGTCTAGGTTAGAAGATAACAGTGGGTTTGTGAGTTGGCAAAGTCAATGAATGTGATTTTATACAAACTGGACTTTGATGAGTGGTTTCCATCTGCAATATCATTGCTGCAATGGGTCAAAGCCCGCAGATGGCATTGGTAGGTTCAATGTTTCCTTTGCATTTTCAGCAAGAGCAAAGTTTACAGCTCTTTCTTTTTTTTTGACAGATGTCATTCAATGAATTAGCATATTTTGGTATATGGGAAAACTTTTTGTTCTTCAGACTAGTGGTCAAGAATGCTATCCACTCAAACTGTGTACAAATATAACACCCTGTTGTAATGCGGCATTTCCTCAGAAGCATATATTCAGGATAGTGGATACATCCGGCTAAGTCTACTGCACGACTACCTTATTCTAATTTTTCACTTCTGGGAATATGTTGAAGATAGTCCCAAATCCCAACTGGTACACTTTTGTCACTGTGGCTGCTGCATTGTTGTTCTACAGAGCACCCCTTTGTTCAGCAATCAACATTGCTTTTCCATCAGTTGTTGATTCAAACAATCCAATACTGAAACACAATAAAAGATACAGACATGTGTCTTTATTTGTAGCAGTAATAAAAAGGTTAGGTGCACGCTGAAATGTCTGCACCTCAGTACCAGAGCACGCTGCTAGCAGTGCCAAATCAAAATGGCACAGTCCAATGATAAAGAGCACTGTTGTGCAGTAACTCTTTTTCTGCATTTGAGAGAAAAACACTGCAACACTTCACAATGAGGATAACACCTTGAGCTTTCAATAATTACCTCCAGTGTCTTAACCTGAAGCAACTGACTGACTAAACTGCTGCTGTAGTGGCCTTATATTGCCCACAGATGGCTTGAAATTTCAGTAATTATGTAATACTGTCAAAGATGGTGTCAATGCCTGCACTGGTGGTGCCACCACTCCCATAGTAGTATAAACGCTGTGATAAATATCTCTCCCTCTTTAGTGCATTGAGAGCTCTCTTCCATGCACTGCTAAGATTATATCCACTGACACATTCTTATATCTACAGCCCCTTTAAGTACTGAATCCCAGTAGTAGGAACCTGGGACAAAGCTTTTGTTTTGTCATACAATATTGTGCATTTGTTTGTAAGGCTGTGCTCAGCAACTGCACTTTTCTCCAGTTCTTGATTTTTAATTTGACTTTGATGTTCTACGCAGTGTTCAAAACAGTACGGACGGACAGACATGTAATTCCTTCCACACTCACAAACAGTGTTATAAATCCCAGGGATCATGAGCCGGAGACTGTCTTTAACAAGGCACAGCATCTCCTTTATCTTCTTAGGGGGTCAAAAAATAGGTCTTATACCTACACTTCTCAGTACTCTGCCTGTTTTGTTGGATGCAGAAAGGAAAGGAATACAATTGTTGCCTCATCATGTGAATCTTCTGGCTTTTCACATGTTCTTTTCTTAGAGAATGCTGACTTCATATTGCCTGAACTGCAGCACCTCTTTCAGAACATGCACTTCAGATGATTAATTCTGGAATCCAAGTGATCCTTGTCAGAAACTGTTTTTTCTCTGTCTACCAATGTACTTAAAACTGCTCTCTTTTAGACTGGATGATGAAAACTCTGGGCGGTACGATATAAATCAGTGTGCATTGGGTTGTGGTACACTTAGTGGTTGAGATGTCCATCCGACCTTTGTTGCACAGGGCATTTCACAGTGTTTCGCCAACTTCAAATTTGAATAATGCACACTAAAAGTGGTAGTGGCACCATCTGTTAGTAGTGCAGAATGTCAGGTTTTATCCTCTATACAGGTCAGCAATCATATCATATTATTCTATGATTCTGGCATCAGCTGCCAGAGGCTGCAGTCGTGTGTGTGTGTGTGTGTGTGTGTGTGTGTGTGTGTGTGTCTCACCTCAACAAAGGCCTTGATGGCCGTAAGCTTATAGTGTGAGTCTTTCTGTTGTGCCTAACTATGACTCAGCATCTCCACTATGTGGTGAGTAGCAACATTCCTTTTCATAATACTATTGAATTGGGTAAGAAGCTTGTGTGCAACTGCCAGTGCATTGAATTTAAAGGCAACCAGCCCACCCGGGCCTCGCTTACCTGTTTAACCATGCCAGACTTTTACTATGGGGTTGCCTCAAGGCTGAGAAGCCGAGAAGCTTGCAACAGTTACAAGATGAAGCTCACAAAGTCTCCAGAATATCTCCAGCAGCAAAAAAATATGTCTTCAAAAACTGGGTGAAACACCTCGATATTGTGTATCTGCAAATGATTATCATTTGTCCGATGTAGTATTTCATAAGTAAACTCGAATCAATGTTGTATGTTGTGCAAAATGTTCAACTTTCTTCTGTGATTAGTTTGTGTGTTGTTCAAATTTGAAATTGTCAAAACATTGTGAAACAGCCTGTACCAAAATGTCTAAAAATAGCAGCCTTTCTTCTTTCTCTGTCTCAACAGCAAACTGCACGCTGTTCACATATACAAGGAAGTGGTCAAGGACTTCTACGCCACGTGGTCAGACCATAAACATGTCATCAACACAGCAATAAAATGAAGACTGATGAAGGGGAACCAAATTAATGCATGCTCCTCAAAATGTTCTGGAGACAGCAGGTGCATGTTTTTATTTGTAGCAGTAATAAACATGGTAGTCATATAGCTTTAATAATCAGCTCACCTAAAGATACATGAATTATGGCAGTAAATTTTACAAAATGTGGGACTGAATGGTTATGGGTTCTACATTGTCTCCAGCAGTGGTCAAACTTTTTATGGAACAATTTGAGGGGGTGCATTAAATTTGGCTCCCCTTTGCCGTCTTCATTTTATTGCTACAGTGATGACAAGCTTACGGTTGGCCACACAGTGTAGAAGCTCTTGAACACTTCCTTGAACTTGTTAACAGCAAGCACCCAAACACACAGTTTGCTGTGAAGACAAAAAAAGAAGAAAGTCTCCCATTTTTAGTTGTTTCAGTGCAACAAAAGTCAATGGACATCTAAGCCCCAAAGTGTATCCACAAGCCAAGGTACACTGATTTATATCTTAGCATCCAGAGTTTTCATCATCCAGTTGAAAAGAGAGCAGTTTTAAATACATTGGTAGACAGAGCAAAAACTGTTTCTGACAAGGACTACATGGATTCCAAAATTAATCATCTGAAGTACATGTTCTGGATGAAAGGCTACAATTCATGTGATACGAAGTCAGTGTTCTCCAAGAATAGAATATGTGAAAAGGTTGAAGATTCACATGATGAGCCAATGATTGTATTCCTTCCGTTCCATGGTGCTACGTCCAGCAAAATAGGCAGAGTCCTGGGAAGACAAGGTGTAAGACCCGTTTCTTGACCTCCTTAGAAGACAAAGGGAGTGGTACACCCTGTCATGGACAGTCTTGGACTCGGAATCCCTGGAATTTATAATATCCCTTGTGATTCTGGATGTAATTACATCAGTCAGTCCACCCATACCATTTCTGATTGCTGTGCAGATCATCAACGGCATATTAAAAATCGAGAATTGGAAAAATCTTCGGTTGCTAAGCACGGCCTTACTAACAAACACAAAATAAAGTTTGAAAAAACAAAAGTTTTGTCCCAGGCTTCTGAGATTAAAAAGACTGTAGAAATAAGAATGTGCAGGGGGAACTTTAACCATGACAGCAAATATAATCTTAACTGTGTACAGAAGCCAGCTCTCTGCAAAGAAGAGGCAGACATACTCCTTGCAATGTTTATGTTACTACAGCACCAACAGGGCAGACTCTGACACCATCTGCCACAGCACTGCATAATTACCGAACAATCACAAGCCATCAATGGTCTCTATCAGGTCACAACAGCAGCAGTTTAGACTATCAGCTGCTCCTGACGAAGACGATGGAGGTAATTGTTGAAAGCTCTCGGTTTAACACCGAATTTATACACCCATAAGTACAAGAATGTTTTACACAACAGTGCCATCACAATAAAAACGATTAACGGAAAATCTCATATAAAGATGTGAAACAAATACTAACAAAGAGATAGAGGGGCTGGCCAGTACTTACCTCAGCTCAGTACAGCCGATAGATACACAAAACAGGACAGAAAATTTGCATTCTTAGCTTTCGGAACTTTGTTCCTTCATCAGGCATGGTTGTCAGAGGGAAGCTTCCATGCCTCCATCCTTACTACCATCCCTGTTTACGTTTCCCTGTTGCTCCATAACCTGGGTTGTGAGTAACTGAATCCACTTTCCCATCTTCCCTTTTTTCCCCCTCTCTCCTCCCTGATGAAGGAACAAAGTTCCGAAAGCTAAGAATGTAAATTTGCTGTTCTGTTTTGTGTATCTATCGGCTGTACTGAGCTGAGGTAGGTACTGGCCAGCCCCTCTATCTCTTTGTTAGTATGTCCATCACAATAAAATTTCATTCTCAATCCACAATGAGTTGGTGTAAGTGTGTGGCAAAATGCACCACAATACGGCACAGTGGTTTGCTGAAGCAGATGCTTCCAGTGTAGTCCGACAAGCCTGAGTAATGAAGAATGAAGTGGCAAGCCACCTTTCTGTGAAGAACTGGGAATTGCAAGATGAGTGGAGGGCTCCATGCTGAAAGATCAGTGTATCACCATCAAGGGGATAGTATAAAAGATGAAAATCTGTCACAGATCACATTTAAACATGTTGCACAGCATTCTTTTAACATGACAAAGGTAACCACATACTGGGTTCAACATTTCTCACATTCATTCAAAAAGCCTGTTGAACCAAGGCAGCAATGAAAGTATTATAGATGAGTTAGGCCTGTCTGCATGTACATCTACACTCTGCAAACCAATGTGAACTGCATGGCAAACAGTACACGCCTTTGTACCAGTTATTAGGGTTTCTTCCCATTCCATTCATATATGGAGAATGAGAAGAAATGATTGTTTGAATGCCTCTAATCTCATCCTCATGATCCCTATGTGAGCGATACATGGGAGTCTGTAGCATATTCCTAGAGCCATCATTTAAAGTCAGCAGGTTTTCTCACAATAGTTTATATATGTCTATCTTTAAGAGTCTGCCAGCTCAGTTTCTGCAGCACATCTGTGACGCTGTCCAAAGGCTCAGACAAACCTGTGACAATTTGTGTTGTCCTCCTCTGTTAATGTTCAATAACCCCTGTTAGTCCTATTTGGTATGGGTCCCACACACTTGAGCAATATTTAAGAATGGGTTGCACATGTGATTTGTAAGCAATCTCCTTTGTAGACTAATGGCATTTTCCTAGTATTTTACTAATAAACTGACGTCTACCACTTGCTTTACCCATGACTTGGCCTACGTGATCATGGCTTTTCATATTGCTTCACAGTGTTACACCCACATAATTGTAGGAGTTGGCCGATTTCAACTATGACTCACTGATATTTTAGTCACAGGAGGCTAAGTTTTTTTGAATTTATGAAGTTCAGAATTTTACATTTCTGAACATTTAAAGCAAGTTGCCGAATTTTGCACTACTCTAAAATCTTATCAAGATCCGACTGAATATTTATGCAGATTCTTTCAGATAGTAGTTCATTATAGATAACTGCAACAACTCTGAGGTTAATTAATGTCATTAATGTACAACACAAACAGCATGGGTCCCAATACACTTCCCTGGGACTCACCCAAAGTTACTTCTACATCTGACGATGACTCTCCATCCTCCCTACCAAAAAATCCTCAATCTAGTCAAAAATTTTGCTTTATACCCCCCATGTGACTGTACTTTTGACAATAAGCACAGATGTGGTACCGAGTCAAACGCTTTTGGGAAATCAGGGAATACTGCATCTAACTGACTGCCTTCACCCAAAGCTATATGTATGTCACGTTCTATAAGTGTTATTGATTTCCATCATACATCTGTCTACAAGTACCTAAGTCTGTATGTCACTTTCATTGTGACAAGTACTTGAACCTAAAGCTTTGAGTAGAGCAATAGGATCTGATACTTCCATGATTCATGGTCTGTAGTACCATATAATACCATGTATATCCGAATCTTAGCGAAGGTACAGGCAGGGATGGTCATCTGTTCTGGTAAGTGATTATAAGCCTCATTTACATTTTACGCTTACTGAAGTTGTAAACTAGTGTATGTACTCTTCTGCATGGGCATTGCACATATGCACAGAAGCAATAAAAAGCAGACCAGCAAACCAACCATGAGTCTCATTTCCTATCATCTCCTTATCTACCCCCTTAGCCCAACAACCAGGTCTTTCTGTACAGTTCCTACTACAGAGGCCTGAAAAGTCTCAGCTTGACCCTGTCACCTTTTGACCCCTGTACCAAGTTGCTTGTGTACCAAGGAATCAAGACCAAAAATCCCGCTTCAGCTCTGACCAGATTGTGAGCTCATAGGTAAGTATCTCACGACTCACGTCGGGTTATGACAGCAGACTGCTTTGATACGTAAGAGGTAAGCATGATTTATTAAAATTTGCAAAGCATGGTTTCTGTATTAACAATATGAATATAGATGCCACCTCTTCAATTTAACAATCTGACATTACATCCCTGTATAATCAGTTACAAAATGAAGTTAGCAAAAATTCACAAAAGACTTTTTTTTTCATGTAACAAAAACATTAAGTTGACCCAGAAACCTAAAAACCTGAAATGGAAAAATAACAGAAAAATTTAGAAAATTCTGTTTGTTGTAAACAAAAGTAGTCAGCAAAACTACCACTGATTAATGAGGAAGGAATTTTAAAAATGCACTTTCAACATTGATGACATCTTAACACTTTGTTTGCTTACTAAACTTCATATGTGATCATGTTAATTGATTTATTGCATTATTTTCATGACTTGTTTTTTATAGTTGACTGGCATAGTTCACATTAAATAAAAAGTGTTTCAAAAGATACACTCTTTCAATCATTTAGGTAAAGTGTAATCCAGTCCACTACTCAATGAGACAAATGTGGAAAATCTCCCAAACAGTATCTAATTGGTCAATACCAATGACACTCTACAATAGAACTGCACTGAGATGGTCTTCACCTCCCCAGCTGGACAGATTATGGTGCAGCCACACCGACTGCACTGCTGAATTCATAATTTTAAGACTGCTTATCACACTGTGTTGCATCACATGGAGTTTGAGAAGGTCCTATTTCTTGGAGACCTTTGTGAAAATCTAAGACTGATATCTATAAGGGCTACTGCAGCCATGTTTCAGATTTATTTTGAAAAGAGCCAGAATTCACAAGCCATCAGATTGTAATAAGCCTTTCTCCTGTTCAATAAAGGCTATTTGAGGAAGGGACAGAAAGTAGACTGGGGACTCTAATTTAATAACATCATGTTTTGCTACAGAAGAATGCTGAAGATTAGATCGGTAGATCACATAACTAATGAGGAGGCATTGAAGAGAATTGGGGAGAAGAGGAGTTTGGGGCACAACTTGACTAGAGAAGGGATCAGTTGGTAGGACATGTTCTGAGGCATCAAGAGATCACCAATTTAGTATTGGAGGGCAGCGTGGAGGGTAAAAATCATAGAGGGAGACCAAGAGATGAATACACTAAGCAGATTTAGAAGGACGTAGGCTGCAGTATGCACAGGGAGATGAAGCAGCTTACACAGGTCAGAGTAGCATGGAGAGCTTCATCAAACCAGTCTCAGGACTGAAGACCACAACAACAACAACAACAACAACAACAATAACAATAACAATGTAAATCTTCACATCCACAACTGCAGGACAACACTGAAAACACCAACGAGCCAAGGAAAATTCATAATTTCCTGTAAACAATGTGATAATCAAACAAACCCAAATTGTTTTACGATAGTTAGAATATTTCTCATCACAGTCAGCACTACTAAATTTATGATTTTAGATTTTCTATTACAACCAACTGCGAGAAAGAAACTGCAGAGCTACGCTGTGATGTGAGAAGATGTGGATTTCGTTTTCTTTATCACAGTCTGTTTTAACTGTGACAGCATGGAATTTACACCAATAGAAAAATTGTTCCTCCCATATATATTCTTTCTCCTTAGGTATAATTTCAAACAAATATTGTGTACAAAACTCTGTGCCATTTTGGTTTCTTCCTAACATTCGATTTTAACAGAAGAAAGAAACGGTATATTTATGGCATGTGATTAGAATATTATTACAGATTCTGAATCATCTTAAACTTTGTAATCCTACCCATTTGCAGAATAAAATTATGCAAAATGCTGTCACTGAAGCTACTATGCTCACAGATCCAGCAGCAGGATAGATCTCTCCTACCCTCCATACCAATGATCCCTAGCAATTTACCCATTAATTTTAAGCAACTTCAGTTCCTATGAAGGTTTCATTGGCAACAACAATAAACAAGATTCAAGGTCAGAGGGGGGAGGGGGTTAGAAGGACAGAAAGGGGGAGAAAATGGTCATAGATAGAAGGAAGGTGGAGATAGAAAGAGAGAGGAGGGAGGAGTGGTTGGGGAGAGAGAGAGAGAGAGAGAGAGAGAGAGAGAGAGAGAGAGAGAGAGAGAGAGAGAGAGAGAGAGATAGGGAGAGAGAGAGAAGGAGGCGGGGGGGGGGGGGGGGAGGAAGTGATGGACAGAGAGTGGGCAGGAGGAGGAAATGGGCAGAGAGGGGGAGGAGGAGGAAAAACACAGAAGTCGGAGATTAGAATGTATACTATGTGATCAAAAGTATCCACACCCTAACAACATACATTTTTCATATTAGCTGCACTGTGCTGCCACCTACTGCCAGGTACTCCATACCAGTGAACTCAGTAGTCATTAGACATCGTGAGAGAGCAGAATGGGACACTCTGCGGAACTCATGGACTTCGATTGTGGTCAGGTGATTGTGTGTCACTTATGTCATACATCTGTATGTGAGATTTCCACACTCCTAAACATCCCTAGGTCCACTGTTTCCGATGTGATAGTGAAGTGGAAATGTGGAGGGACACATATAGTACAAAAGCATACAGGCCAACCTCGTCTGTTGACTGACAAGAGACCGCCAACAGTTGAAGAGGCTCGTAATGTGTCACAGGCAGACATCTATCCAGACCATCACACATGAATTCCAAATTGCATCAGGATCCACTGCAAGTACTACGATGGTTAGGCGGGAGGTGAGAAAACTTGGATTTCAAGGTCAAGCAGCTGCTCCTTAGCCACACATCACACCAGTAAATGCCAAATAATGCCTCACTTGGTGTAAGGAGCATATACAGTGGGTGGTTGAACAGTGGAAAAACATTGTGTGGAGTGATAAATTATGGTACACAATGTGGCGATCCGATGGCAGGGTGTGGGTATGGCGAATGCCCGGTGAATGTCATCTGCCAGTGTATGTAGTGCCAACAGTAAAATTCAGAGGCGGTAGTGTTATGGTGTGGTTGTGTTTTTCATGGAGGGGGCTTACACCCCTTGTTGTTTTGTGTAGGTCTGTCATAGCACAGGACTACATTGGTGTTTTAAGCACCTTCTTGCTTCCCACTGTTGAAAAGCAATTCGGGAATGGCGACTGCATCTTTCAACACGATCGAGCACCTGTTCATAATGCATGGCCTGTGGCTGAGTGGTTACATGACAATAACATCCCTGTAATGGACTGGCCTGCACAGAGTCCTGACCTGAATCCTACAGAACACCTTTGGGATGTTTTGGAATGCTGACTTCGTACCAGGCCTCACTGACTGACATCAATAGCTTTCCTCAGTGCAGCAATCAGTGGAGAATGGGCTGCCATTTCCCCAAGAAACCTTCCAGCACCTGATTGAACGTATGCCGACGAGACTGGAAGCTGTCATCAAGGCTAAGGGTCAGCAAACACCATATTGGAATCAAGCATTACTCATGGACAGCGCCTCGAACTTTTATGTCATTTTCCGCTAGCTATTTGGAAACTTCTGATCACATAGTGTATATCTGGCTCCCGTACATATGAAGCAATTGTGAAGCATTGCCGGATTTGATAGTAAGTTATATACACAAATTTTCCTCACAAATTGGTCTGTTAGTGAAAACCACGTCAAAATACCAACAGTAGTTCCAGAGATTAGCTTTAGCACATGTAAAGACAGCATAGTAGGGACTTCAATCTGTAATGGATGTTAACAAAGTCCTCTTTTGCAAAATATTTTTCTTGGCACTGTCAGTTTGAATTTTATACCATCTTTATTTCAGCTACCATCACTTATTTCGCTGTCAAATAGCTCAACTCTTCTACTACTTTTTGAGTCTCATTTACTAACCTAGTTTCCTAAGTATCGCACGATTTAATTTGACTACATTTCATTACACTTGTTTTATTTATATTAATGTTAATCTTACATCCTTTTTTTCGAGACACTGTCCATTCTATTCAACTCTTCTTCCATGTCAAGTTTTTAACTTTTCTCTGTGAACTTTAATCCCCTTTACAAATTTTTCCTTGACTTTCTTTATGGCTTGCTCAACAACTTGAACAACATCAACATCAGGGATAGACTGCAATCCTGTCTCAATTCCTTCTCAACAACTGCTGCCCTCTAAAGTCCTTCTGCTCTTACAACTTCAGCATGGTTTCTATGAAGCTATAAATAACTTTTTCCTCCCTGTATTGTATCCCTCCTACCTTCAAAATTCCAAAGCACACTCTAAATCTACAAATACTATAAATGTATGGTTGCCTTTCTTGAATCTAGCTTCTAAGCTAAGCCATAATGTCAGTACTTACTTGCAAGTTCCCACGTCTTGGGGATGCCAAACTGATCTCCTCTAAGGTTGGCTTTTACCAGTTTTTCCATTCTTCCATAAATAATTCTTGTCAATATTTCACAACCATAACTTATTAGATGGATGGTTTGATAATATATATGCGTCAGTACCTACCTTCTTTGGTAGATTCTTTCTGAAGTCTGGGGGTACTTCCCTCACCTCATATATCTTACACTGCATGTGGAATAGTTTTGTGAGGCTGGCTCTCCCAAGGCTCTCAATAAATCTAAGGAAATGTCATCTACTCCACAGTCATTGTTTCAAATTAGGTATTCCAGCACTCTGCGAAATTATTCTTGCAGATCTTATCTCCCAGTATCTTATCTCCCAGTATCTTATCCCCCATCTCAAGTTCATTTATCCTATCTTCTCTTTTGTTTGTTTCCATAATTTAGACCCTCTACATATTCGGTACCATCTTTTCCTTCTTTGTTTACTGCTGTTTTATCATCTGAGCTAATGATATTCATATTGTTGCTTCTCTTTCCTTCAAACATACCTTTAATTTTCTTATGGATAGCGCCTATTTTTCCCCTTGTCATATATGTTTCTCCAGATTGTCATTTGTACTCTAGCCATTCCTGCTTAGCCATTTCTATTTCCTGTCAATCTCACTTTTTAAACATCTGTTGTACTCTAGCCATTCCTGCTTAGCCATTTCTATTTCCTGTCAATCTCACTTTTTAAACATCTGTATTCCCTTTCACCAGATTATTTTTTATATTTTCTCTTTTTATCATTTACATTCAGAACTGGTATCTCCTTTTGTTATCCAAAGATTTCTCCTATACCTTGTATATTTACTGATGTGTTCCTTTGCTGCCTTCACTAGTTAATCTCTCAAAGCTATTCCTCTACTGCATTCCTTACCCTCCATTTCAGTCTAGCATCACCTAACACTCCCTCTGAGACTTCCAATACTCTCTGGTTCTTTCAATTTACCAATGTCCCACCTCCTTAAACTCCTACATGCTTTAACAATATTTCAGCACAAAACATACAAGCATTTAATAAAGAAAACTTCATAAATACATTGGAGCTTCTTGATAATCTATCAATGTTCATATTACGCGTTGGAAACAGCATGATCTATCCATTTCATATAATCACACACAGTTAGTCCACGGTGTTTTGATATTGTTGACTTCCGTCAAGAATTATTAATACTACAATTAAATCACAATATTTTCACTGTTGCCTAACTGCAAAGGCCATTGTCAAACGTTGTTTAGCGAATGGAAATTGAAGGGTATCTCGAGTATCTTCATTTATAGCTGTATTGTATAAACAAAAGTCTAAGGCTGTAGTTTATACACTCCAACTTGTCTTTAATATAGACTATAAATGATGGGTCATAGTGAAGCAAGGAATGTTAGAGGTTAGGATCAAACTCAATTATATGAGGATGTGTTAGTTGGTTGGTTGGTTTTATTTATTTATTTATTTGGTGGGGGGATTAAGGTCATCAGCCTCTTGGTCCAACAGTGGTGCATCCACCAAGAATATTTTCTAATCTAGTTTGAAATACATAAAAGTAAAAGTGAGAAGATTAAAAACGTAATGGACATTTTTTGTACCATTAACAATAAAATTAAGATCAAGGAGGTACAGAAGGCAGTAGCTGGGTGTCCCCTGGGCTCTGCGTGTGACAGGAAATGTCCCACCCATAGTAGTCCCACCGCTGATCCATTACATGTCCCACCCCCCGATTCATCACAGTCAAGACTATCCACTCAGAATAGAAAATTGGGTGTGGCAGAAAGGAGGCAAACATAATTTAAAAGCAACTAAAACAGAGCAAAAGAGGGATGAAAGAGTAGCCTGATCAAGGAGCTAGATTTGGGATCCTCCAGTCCTAACACACAGCGGGAGATACCCCACTCCAACCATCCTGGCCCTGCTTTTAATGTAGATAAAAAAAAAACATTATAACAGAATAAAAACCACTTTCACAGAGAAAACTAAGAATCAGTTCAAATATCTGTGAATAGTTTGTCAATATTAGAGGCAGTGACTCTGGAAGTCCACACTTAGCACAGAGAGCGCCGCAAGGATGGGGCATTCCACCAAGAAATGAATTACTCTCTATATGGCACCAGAACCAAAATGTTTGGATGGCTCATTACACAAAAGAAAACTATGGAATAAACGGGTATGACTGAAGTGGAAATGACATAGGGCTGTGGATTCCTTCTAGGAGAATCTGAAGGAAGAGCACCATGCTGCAGTAGTCTCCTTGACCGGGCGGAGTTTATTAGAGGGGGCAGTAGCCAACCAGATATTGTTCTATTTCTGAGCAAGCAGAGGTCTCGCATACACCTGCGTATCTGCACCTGGGGTTGGCAGAGCAAACGGGTAGTGAGTAAGTGCTCCTCTGGCCAAACGGTCAGCCAGTTTGTTCTCTCGTATACCCGCATGCCTCAGGACCTGTAGAGAGACAACTGAGCAGGCAACAAACATGAAGGTCAGCAACATGACGATAGAACACCATCGGGAGGGCCAGTTTAATAAAAGGGAGGGCTCTGTTAATGGCTGTAAGCTCTGCTGTAAACACACTAAGTGTTCCCAGCTGCAAATGGAATTCCTTACCAGCAGAAGATGTGAAAGCACATCCCATATTTTCTACAGTTTTAGAGTTGTCAGTGTAAAAGATGGTAGCACCCTGGAACTCTTGAAGAATTGGACATAACAGTTGCTGAAAGGTCGTGGGGGCAACCAAAACTTTAGGACCCTGGAAGAGATCAATCCTAATCCGTGGCCTGGACACCATCCAAGGGGGAGTGTGAGAGAAAACATGTGGAGTACAATCCAGAGAGAGGAGATAGAGATTTTGGCAGCAAAAAGCGAGGTGCATTCCAACTGGTAGTCCCACCTGAGAGTCAGAATCAGGAAGATGTCGCCCGTAATATGTAAAGAGAATGGGGTGGGTTGGATGGTCAGGGAATTGTTGAGCGATGATTGCATAGGAGATCAAGAGCTGGCACCGTTGAATCTGAAGAGGGAAGATCCCAGCTTTAGCAAGGAGACTGTATACAGGACTAGTCCGAAAGGCTGGCCAGATACATGCCACATTGGTGGACAGGATCTAACCATTTTAAACCTGAAGGCACCATCCAGCCATGAAGGAGGCAACCACAGTCCATTCAGGGTGAAACCAGGGCCCAGTAAATACACATGAGAGTAGCAAAATCCGCACACCAAGATGTGTGGGCAAGGACGCAGAGAGAGCATTAAGCTTCCATATGTAACTAGTCTTCATATAATGAAAATGGGGCACCCGGGTCAGCTTTTCATCAAAAGAAGGGCCAAGAAATGGGACTGTGCTGCAACACCAGGTCCTAGGTATCTAAGCAGAGCTCCGAGTCAGAATGGACCATAGTATGATGGCACAAATATATGATCAGCATTTTTGTACAAGAGAACTGGAAGCCATGGGAAAGAGCCCATGCAGAGACCCACTGGATGGCACCTTGGAGCTGGCATTCAGCAGGAGCTGCCAAGTGGGAAATGTAACAACCATTTACATACAATACAGGGGTGACCAGCAGCCTAACAGAATGTCACTACCCCCTTAACGGTGACAAATGCAAAAATCGTGGACATACAATGCAGTGGTGACCAGCAGTCCAGCAGAAGGTCACTAATCCATTAGTGGCAATGCAGAAAAGAGTGACACTCAACACAGAGCCCTGTAGGACATCTTTCTCTTGGACCTGCGGAGAGCTGAGTGAAGTGTCAACTCCAAACCGGAACAACAGATGGGATAAGAACTGATGAATAAAAATTGGTAGGGCCCTCGAAAGCCCCAGTCACAGAGGGCAAATAAAACTTAATGACGCCAAGTGGTGTCATACACCTTAAGCAGTTCAAACAAGATGTTGGCATTTAAGAAAAGCCTGCAGGATTGCTGTTTCCAACCTAAGCAGATGGCCAGTTGTGAATCGTTCCTTCCGGAAACGGGTAACCATCCTTTCAAGCAGCTTACATAGTACACTGGTCAGACTATAGACTATAGACACACATTCAGTTCTTGCATGGTTTAAGGATTGGGACAACTATGCTGTCTCACAGTTGCGAGTGGAAGGTACTCTGAAGCCAAAAATTATTGAAGAGAAGAGGAGATGTTGCCTTTGAGGAACATTCAGGTGTTGCACCATGTGACTGCTGTGCATTGAATCAGGGCATGGGGCTGTATTGTGGAATGAGACAAGAGCCTGAAGCAGTTCCCAGTCAGTGAAAGATTCATTATAGGATTCAGCTTGATGGGAAGTGAGATATAAAGGGATATCTTCAACTTGTTGCTTCTGCAGCAGAAGTGTAGCCAGATAGGAAGAGGATGCTGATGCTCTCGCAAATGAAGCCACAAGGATTTCTGCAAGAACCAATGAACCAATACAAAGACCACCCCGTAGGACAAGAACCAGAACAGCTGTCAATCGTTGGCAGCCCGTAAGACCCCAGAGCTTGGTTGGTTGGCTGGTTTAAAAGGGGGAGAAGGGGACCAAACTGTGAGGTCATCAGTCCCTTGTTCCCAGTAGAACAATTACCCATGGGAAAGAAAAAAACAAAGAAGACATACGACACAATAATAGGAGAAAGGAAGAACCAGATGAATGACAGAAAGACAGTAAACACTACAATGGACAAAACAGGACAAGAAAACCACAGAGAGATGCAAGAAACAGTGAGAACAGATTAAAAACAAGAAAGCAGATTACCATGGCTGGCTGACCATGAGAATAAAAAAGGAGAAGCCAGCCACTCTGCAACACATTAAAATCTCCACCCTAAAAGCCCTAGGGTGGAGGACACAGAGGGACAAAGGACACGCGCTAAAACTCAGATCAAAGGATAAAACCCACCCTCACAAATAAAATGTAAAACTACAGCTGTTATTGAATATTGTCGCTCAACAATGAAGGTAGGTGCTAGGAAAGTTACAAGTCTGGCACAGAGTGGCTAAAGGTGGGCAGTCCAGCAAGAGGTGGACGACTGTCATTTGTGAGCCACAGCAACACCAAGGTGGGTTCTTGCGATGGAAGAGGTAACCATGTGTGAGCCATTTATGACCAATGCGGAGCCGACAAAGGACAACTGCTTCCCTGCGAGAAGCCCAAAGGGAAGACTTCCACACATTCGCAGTCTCCTTAATGACACACAATTTGTTGTGCATACTGTTACGCTACTCTGTCTCCCAAAGCCAAAAAACCTTGTGGCGTAAGACAGAACACAGGTCAGTTTCAGAGATGGCCAGCCTGTCAGCAAGTTCGTGTCCTGGGGTCCACACAAACACCACTAGATGACTGGACCATTCCAGGGCAGAGATGGACTCCTGGATGTTCGCTACCAAAGGATGGTGAGGGTAGCACTGGTCAATAACTTGTAAGCTGCTCATGGAGTCAGAACAGAGAAGAAATGACTCACCAGAACAAGAATGGATGTACTGAAGTGCAC
The DNA here is from genome assembly GCF_021461395.2 of Schistocerca americana. Taxonomy (NCBI): domain Eukaryota; kingdom Metazoa; phylum Arthropoda; class Insecta; order Orthoptera; family Acrididae; genus Schistocerca; species Schistocerca americana. The sequence goes on from NC_060127.1 coordinate 146,531,179, forward strand.
AAAATAAGGCCACAAGCTCTGCAAAGAACACACTGCAGCCAGCGGGCAAGGAATGCTGTTCAATATGGCCTCTGTGGACTTAGGTGAAGCCAACATCACCATCAGCCATTGAGCATTCAGTGTAAACAACTTCAGAGTCCCGGAACACCTCACGAATCGAGAGGAAGTGACAGTGGAGAGCAGCGGGTTTAACGGAGTCCTTAGAGCCATGCAAAAGGTCCAGACAAAGCTTCAGCCAAGGTGTACACCATAGAGGTGTACGTGAATGGACATTAAGTAGAGGTGATACAGGGAAGTTTGGAGAGAAGGGATCACACATGAACCACAATCATGAGCCCTGACCTGGGGCACCAATGCGGAAGATGAACCGCTGTGGGTGGGAAAAGGAGATGGTAATTCGGATGTGCAGGAGAACCACAAACATGTGCAACATAACTGGCAAGCAGTTGTGCATGCATACCTTCAATCAAGGGACTCCAGCCTCTGCCAGGACGTTGGTCACCAGACTCGTTCTACAAGCTCCTGCCACTAGGCAAGCGCCATAGTGGTGCACTGGGTTGAGTAAATGCAATGCTGAGGGCGACGCCGAACTGGAAACCAGACTCCCATAGTCAAGGCAGGATTGAACAAGGGCTCTGTAGAGCTGCAGCAGCATAGAGCGATCTGCATTCCAGTTAGTGTTGCTCAGGCAGCGGAGAGCATTGAGGTGTTGCCAGCACTTCTGCTTAAGCTGACGAAGGTGAGGTAGTCAAGTCATTTGATCGTCAAAAACCAGTCCTAAGAATCGGTACGTCCCCACAGGCAGCGGAGAGCATTGAGGTGCTGCCAGCACTTCTGCTTAAGCTGACGAAGGTGAGGTAGCCAAGTCAATTGGTCGTCAAAAACCAGTCCTAAGAATCGGTAAGTCCCCACTACAGTGAGGGGATCGTCATTAAGATAAAGTTCAGGTTCCGGATGAATGGTACAATGCCGAAAGGAGTGCATGACACATGACTTTGCGGCTGAAAACTGGAAGTCATGGGCTAGAGCCCATGACTGCGCCTTGTGAATGGCTCACTGTAGGTACTGCTCAGCAACACCAGTAATGGAGGAGCAATACAAAATGCGGAAGTCATCTGCATACAGAGAAGGGGAGACCAACAGCCCTACAGCTGCTGCTAGGCCACCGATGGCCACTAAAAATGGAGAACCCTGCAGAACGCCACTCTCCTGAATACCGGGGGAACTATGGGAGGCACCTACTTGTACATGGAAAGTATGGAGTGACAGGAAGATTTGGATAAAAATCAGGAGTGGGCCCTGGAGACCCCACTCAAACAATGTGGCGAGGATATGATGTTGCCAGCTCATGTTGTATGCTTTATGTAAGTCAAAAAAGACGGCAACCAAATGATGGCGTGTTGATAATGCTGTTCTGATGGCAGACTTGAGGGACACAAGATTATCAGTGGTAGAGAAACCCTGGTGGAAGCCGCCACGACATTGCGCCAGCAGGCCACGTGACTCCAGGACCCAACCCAACTGCTGACACACCATACATTCCAGCAGCTTACAAAGAATGTTGGTGAGGCTGATGGGCCGATAGCTATCCACATCAAGTGGGTTTTTACCAGGTTTGAGCACCAGAATGATGGTGCTCTCCGCCATTGTGATGGAAATACGCCATCACACCAGATCCAGTTGAAGATGATGAGGAGATATTGCTTATAGTCAGAAAAGAGATGTTTAATCATCTGACTGTGGATGCAATATGGCCCAGGAGCTGTGTCGGGGCAATGTGCAAGGGCACTGAGGAGCTCCCACTCTGTAAATGGAGTGTTATAGGTTTCACTGAGGTGTGTTGTTTCCTTTCCATTTGCCGCAAAAGGCTGGGGGGTAGTCCTCTGATGCAGAGGCTTGAACATAGTGCTCAGCAAAGTGCTCGGCAATTGCATTTGTGTCGGTAGAGAGCACATCATTAATGTTAATGCCAGGGACATCTGTTGAGGTCTGGTACCCAAAAAGACATCTGATCTTTGTCCAGATTTGGGAAGGTGACATATGGCACCTAATGGTTGACATGTACCTCTCCCAACCCCCCTGTTCCCGTCGTTTTATAAGCAGGCGAACGCGGGCATGGAGCCGCTTAAAGGCTATTAGGTGCTCAAGGGAAGGGTGCCGCTTATGTTGCTGTAGAGCTTACCGACACTCTTTAATTGCTTCAGTGACTTATGGCGTCCACTGGGAGCACTGTAGAGAACGAGGGATCACATTTTCCACTGCAGGAATTATCGCTGTAGTGACCTGCTCAATCACAACACTGATGGCACTATGTGGGGGGAGATTCAACGGTAACAGCAGAGGTGAAGGCTACTCAGTCTGCCTCGTTTAAAGCCCATCTGTGTACACAGCCATGGACATGACGCCGGGGGAGTGACAGGAAGATGGGAAACTGGTCACTACCACACAGGTCGTCATGTACTCTCCAGTGGATAGTCCTGGGCTGCAAATTGATAAATCAATGGCCAAGTAACTACCATGAGCCACACTGAAATGTGTGGTGGCCCCAGTGTTTAAGAGGCAGAGGTCGAATTGGGAGAGTAAATTTTCGACATCTCTGCCACAGCCAGTAAGCATGGTGCTACAGCACAAGGGGTTATGGGCATTAAAATCTCCAAAAAGTAGGAAAGGTTTAGGGACTTGATCAATCAGTGCCGCCAATATGTTGACGGGTACTGCACCATCTAGAGGGAGATACACGTTGCAGAAAGTTATTTCCTGTATCATCCATATCCTGACAGCCATGGCTTCAAGACGAGTTTGAAGGGGCACAGGTTCACTACAAACCGAGTTCAGAAAATAAACACGAACTCCACCTGACACACTATTATATTCACTACGGTTCTTGTAATATTCCCTGTAGCCATGGAGGACAGGGGTCCGCATTGCTGGGAACCAGGTTTCCTGCAGGGCGATGTAGAAAGCAAGTGTAAAGCTTAACAGTTGCCGTAGCTCAGCCAAGTGGAGGAAAAAACCGCTGTAATTCCACTGGAGGACGATGTGATCATGAGACTGGGTACGCATGAAACACTCAATGTGGCAGCCTATGCCTCAGGGTCGCCTGCTGCCACCGAACTATTTCCTGAACAGGCTATATCCATTGTGTCTGAGGGTCTGGCGAGATCTAGGTCTTCAGCAAACACCAGAATCTTCACCTTGTCGGCAGTGGTGATGTGGGTGCCACTGCAATTCCCTTGGTATTGGGTTCTTCTTTCTGGATTTCTCTCTCTGATCCTTGGGTTTCTCTGGCTGGGAGGGCTTCACTGATTCAGTCTCTCGGACTGAGGATGATTGTGAAGTCCTACAACGAGATGCCTTTGGGCACATCAGCCACTGGCAGGTGTCATCTTTCCCACTAGCAGAAACCTGGGAAGGGAGTGACCCAAGGGACCCCTTCCTAGCGAGAGGAGCCGAAGAAGACTTACCCTTCTCCCACTGAGAAGTGGGAACTGGTGTCCCCGATGAATTGGGGGGTGGGGGCAGTGCTACCGAGGTAGGTAGTGCGGAAGCACCAGGAAGAGAAGTGCCCCCCCCCCCACCCCCGCCCACCACCACAAGGGGGCAGGCGTAGTCTTCTGGCTCTTAAAGCTGACTGGAACTTATCAAACTGATGGGGCTACAACTGTTCTCATAATAGTGGCATAAGAGGAGGTCATAGCCAAAGGATGCAGGCACTCAAATTTCCTCTTGGCCTCAGTGTAGGTCCATCGGTCCAGGTTCTAGTATTCCACGATTTTCCTTTCTCACTGTAAAATACTGCAGTCTGGTGAACGAGGGGAATGATGCTCTCTGCAGTTGACACAGATGGGAGGTGGGGCACATGGAGTATTGGGATGGGGTGGACATCCACAATCTCGACATGTGATGCTGGAAGTACAGCAGGAAGACATATAGCCAAACTTCAGCACTGAAATCACCAAATTGGGGGAGGGATATATGGCTTGACATCACAGCGGTAGACCATCACCTTGATCTTCTCAGGTAATATGTCACCCTCAAATGCCAAGATGAAGTCACTGGTGGCAACCTGATTATCCGTCGGACCCCGACAGACATGTGAGATGAAATTAACTCCCCATCACTCCAAGTTGGTGTGTAGCTCATCGTCAGACTGCGAAAGAAGGTCTCTGTGGAATATAATAATCTGGACCATATTTAAGCTCTTATGAGGCATGATGGCAACGGAAACATCCCCCAGCTTGTCACAAGCGAGTAATGCCCATGACTGGGCAGAGGATGCAGTTTTTATCAAGACTGACACTGACCGCATTTTGGACAAGCCCTCCACCTCTCCAATTTATCTTCTAAATGCACTACAAAAACCTGAGACTACATCGAGACAAAGGAGTCTCCATCAGCTCTCCTACATATGAGGTAATCGGACGAATAAGGTTCGCTGCCATCCTTAGCCTGGCATTCCTCTAATGGCATGGCCAGGGAGGGGAATGATTCAGGATCATACTTCCTTGCATTGTATTGAGACTTGGAATGCTTAGAGGCTGCTGGCGTTTGATCACCAGCAAGTGATGACGTGGTACACTTCATCACGAGCCATCCACCCTGATGCCACCCACTCCGACCAGGGACCCTCCCCAAGGGCACCACCCAACCGCAGCAAAGGCCACCTGGCAGGATGGCCATTGCCAGAAGTCCCGACGCCCCAGGGTGATGGGCATCTACTCCTTGGCATACGTGGGGAGTTAACAGCGCAGGCATCAGCAGAGCGATCCCTGTTAGTCAGGGGGCTACAACCAACAGCCCCACCACAACGGACTGGCTACCGTGCTGGGTATCAGGTGCAAACTAGCTAAGAAGTCCATTATCGTCGACAGCACAGAAAGCGATACTGCACAGAGGATGGAGCAAAATGCACCCAGGAGGGTGACCTTGCCCAACAGCTGGAGAGTGAGCGGAAGTGCAAATTCACGTCGACGAAGGGTGCAAGAAGTCTCACTGGACACCAAGCACCATGTAAGGCGCCCTTCCCCATCTGGCTCACTCTTTGGGAAAACTTTGAAAAATGGAGGTCAAACCCTACAGGAGACCATCACATAAAGGCCGAAAGGTGAGAGACTCCTTTTAGTCACCTCTTACGACAGGCAGGAATACCTCGGGCCTATTCTAAACCCTGTGCCTGCAGGGGGGATGGAGCTCGGCCTGCACCTGAGATGAAGAGGCATATGTTCCCAGACACGAGATATGGTGCTTCCAGCATTCCTTCTAAATGCATTTAATTAAATAGTGAGTTCAAACACTAAAAATGATAAGGTTGGTCTGTGAAAGAGGTCATTTGAATCAGAGCAGGGCTCATCAGAGATCTTGAATAGCTATTGCAATTTCTTTGGTCCACCATGGCACTGACGGACAGTGGGGCAGACCTGTAGAAATGCGAATAGCAGTTCCAGTGGCGTGGGTGATCACACTGTCAATACACCTTGCACAACCTTCACTGATGATCAGGAGTGAAGGAGCCAGCAGGGACAGTCACATTGCAGGAGCAATGCCTTTCACCAGTGGGGATGGAATCGTATCATCAAACTTCAGCTCAGAAACCAACTGCAGGGGGGATCTGGTGCCTCTGGGGGCATCGGATGAGCCTTGTCCTGATTTTTCTTCTGCTTCTTTGTAGCCTTTGGTGGCAAGATTCACTCAAGGAGCTATTCGTACTGAGTGCAGTTACAGATGAAGAGTGGACAGCCCTGGGATCCATATGCTGTGGCTCATTCGGCCATTGTCTGGCACTGGGCCTCCAGTGGTCTGGGGGTTGGTGGGTAGTGGGATCCTGAGAGGGAGCTCTTTCTAACAGTAGACACTGAAGAAGGAGAATGCTTCTTTGGCAGGGTGTTGGAAATGGGTCTTGAAGAAGGTAATGCTGGAACCACAGGAGAGGGTGGTAATAGGAGATATGGCCTGGGAAAGGTTGAAGTGGGGGTGGGGGTGGGGGTGGTGGTGCTGGTGCTGGTGGGGGTGGTGGTGGTGGTGGGAGGGCCGGTGATGGTCATGATGTTAGTGTAACTGATTGTCATATTCACATGATGTAGGCATTCATATTCTTCATGGCCTCAGACTAGAAGAAGGGATCGGTTGGTAGGACATGTTCTGAGGCATCAAGGGATCACCAATTTAGTATTCGAGGGCAGTGTGGAGGGTAAAAATCGTAGAGGGAGACCAAGAGATGAATACACTAAGCAGATTCAGAAGGATGTAGGTTGCCGTAGGTACTGGGAGATGAAGAGGCTTGCACAGGATAGAGTAGCATGGAGAGCTGCATCAAACCAGTCTCAGGACTGAAGACAACAACAACATGGCCTCAGTATACGACAGATGGTCATTAGATTTGTATTCCTGGATCTTTTGTTCTTTCTTGGAAACTGGGCAAATTGGTGAGCATTGAGTGTGATGTTCCACACAGCTGACACAGAAAGGTGGATGTTCAAAAGGACTATCCCCATGGAGTGATCATCCACAATTTCCCATTTTGGGTGTGCCACGCAGCATTATGACATATGCTCAAAGCGTAACATCTGTAGCACCTAATGGGCAGTGGGACATATGGTTTTATATCACACCTGTACACCATGACAACCTTCTATTGGAGGACAATCCCCTCAAGTGCTAACATAAAGGTGTCTGTATCCATACGATTGTCCTTGGGCCTTTTTTTTTATACATGTCTGCTAAAAAGTACATCTTGCCACTGGAGATTAGCCTGGAGCTACTCTCTCTGTTTGGAGTGTAAGATCTCTGTGGAAGATGATTCCTTGGACCACGTTCAACATTTTGTGTGGGGAAACAGTCATAGGAATGTCACTTAAGATTGTGCCTAAAGAGCTGTAGATTGGCCAGCAGAGGAAGTTTTAATTAATAATGAACCAGAGACTCAGCTTCCCCAAATTTGTCCTCAACGTTACCACAAAAAATAATGGTTTTGTTGCAGTGAAAGTATGCCTATCAGTCAGTTCAGACCAAGTATTGGGTGAAGTATTTCATTCTCAGATGTCTGGCTTGTCCCTCTTCCTACGGCACGGCTGAGGAAGAAAACAACGGGGGGTCATATCTCTTTGCAATATAATAATCTTTCCCATGGGAAGAGACTAGTGGGGCCTTGCACACACCATCGAAAGAAAGTTAAATTCAACTGATGTATGGATCTTCCAGCATGGTACCACCCACTTTGAATGGGGTCCCTCCACAATGGCACCAACCACCCACAGCAACAGTAACCTGAGCAGTAAACCACTGCCCTGAGTCCCCAGCTCAGACACCAACAGTGTGGGTGATCAAGGGGCTACCACCATGAAAGCATGCACACAATGGAATGGGTATCGTGCTGGGTTTTGGGTTCAGTGCCTTTGCAAGAAAGGAAGGGTACAAAGAAAGGAGGCACAAGAGATGGCATATATGTCATGCTGGGTAACTTTCCCTGCACGAGATCAAACCCAACAAGGAACCTTATAGTTAAGAATAAAACACTGTAGAAAGCTGGAAAGGAGAAAATGAGTGTCGAAAATCACAAACAAGATCCAACCACAACTGGTACTAGGTAGACCATCCAATGGAAAGGCAGAGAGGAAAAAAGAATAATAGTTCATGATTGAAAAAAAAAAAAAACTGGAAATTTGTGGTAAGTTCCTATGGGACCAAACTGCTGAGGTCATCAGTCCCTAGACTTACACACTACTTAACCTAACTTAAACTAACTTACGCTAAGGACAACCCACACACCCTAGCCCGAGGGAGGATTCGAAATTCCGACGGGGGTAGCCCCACGAACCTTGGCAAGGCACCTCACACCACACAGCTATCCTGGGCAGTGTGACTGAAAGCAGCTGCTTACATCAATAAGTATTTTCACAAATGAAGTAATTTCTTCAGCTAATTTTCAGGTATCTTAAAAATCTGGCATGCAAATATTTCCAAAAGTCAGGTACTCTGACTTCACTAAAGTTTGTCTTCAAATCAAATCACACTGGATCTCAATTACCTCCATTTGCATTTGATTAGGTACTGATTCTATACCTATTGCATAAATTGAAAAGAACAAAACGCGTGACTGCAGTGCATTCTGAAGGGATGAGTCTGTAAAACACCTGAGTGGGATCCCCTTTTTTACACTTTGGGTCTGCCATGAGGTAGTCATCTAGCAAAATATTCAGTGCTAGTTGGGTTTTGCGCACCTACGCATAAGGTGGCAAAAAACCTACATGCCATTATACCTGGGGTGGGGGGGATGGGGGGGGGGGGGATGCACAACTAACTTAAAGAGACACATGGAACCAATGATGGACCACAAGTTTGAGACCTTTGCTGTAGTCTGCAGAAGTAGTCATACCATACACACTAGACTTAACGAAGGTCTCTGTTGATTCTTTCACACGACATCTCATAAATCCCAACATGAAGGAGAGCTTTCAGAAATGTGATACTTATTTGGAGAACTAGCCACTGCAGTGAACTTATGTAAAATATACTAACAATCAATTACAACTAATGCTAATCTACTCACATACATAATAACTGGAATTACTTTATTACTGCATACATTTGCAGAAAAGCAGGTATTTTGAAGGAAAGAGCCACTATCAGCTGCTGCTTTTATCAATACTTCATGCAAAGCATTTATGTAACTTTACACATAGCAGTATCAGCTTTATATAGCAAATTTAAAGTGAAAATCAGTTTTTAACCATAATTTACATCCAACAATTTAAATATTCTGATAAAGTATAGTAGGAGAGACTAACATTTGTTTTTTAACACCCAGAGATTTTCAGTTCCCCGCCCAATGTCTACTAGCACCAGAATGTTAAGCTCCATTCCAAGGGATGCACATTCTGTCTACATTTACATAAATACTCTGCAAACCACTGTGACCTGCACGGCGGAGGATACTTAGCTCGATGGTGTTTCAGCCCATTCCAACTGTGTGCTGTAACTAGTCTCATTTTCTCTTCACTGTCTGTGCAGAGATAACACTTGTGGATGAGGTGGGAGGGGATGAAGAATATCGCTAGATTCTGTACTTAATACTGGTTCCCAAAATTTCATAAGTTTCATTCGTAGGGTAATACATGCCATTTTCAAGAGTCTACAAATTCAGGTTTTTAAACATTTCCATTATACTCTCTCATGAATAAAACAAAACTGTAACCATTTGCCAGTGTTATGGTTGTGAATATAACTGTTCAACATAATTTCTCCCTCATTATTAACCACAAATATTATCAAGGAGTAAAAAGTATTTGCATGTAAGTGAAGGAGTCCCTGGGGCTTCTGCAAGACATTCTGTTATCACCTTTACATAACAATAATAAATAAAATAGCATCAGGGTACAGTTTTGGTTTTATAATTTTTATTCCATGATGATTTTGGGACTTCATGTCTCATCTTCAGATGTATCTATGCATATTGTAAAAACATTTTCAAAATTACATACGTCAGTGCTTACACAAGACAATATTATTTATGGTAGGGCAGAATCTGCATTTTATAGCGTGTGTTTAGTTTGATGCAATCTTCCTTCAGACATGTATGTACCTCCGTAGGAACACTGCATCAAACTATACAAACATTGCCCTATTGTATTTCACGCCAAAGCAAGGCAATCTGATGTGCAAAATGATGTCTCTCCCCAAGTGGGAGTCATGAGATTTGCATGCAAGCACTGTTGGGACACAGACACTATGACACGTGGAAGTTTTGATTGGATTGCCAAAATAGTTAAGGCAACTGCCTGTGTTGAGCGGGAAATTTGGGTTCAATTTCTGAACCGGCACAAATTTTAATACATTACTAGTAAATTGTATAGCCATTGTGCAATCGTACTCACAATTAGCAAATGATTATCATAATTTAATACAGCTATCAAACATTAGCAGTGTTTGTTTCCTAGTGGGAACATCATGAAAACATGTAGAGATTATTAAATTCACAACCACTGTTTTGTTTAAACTACAGTGTCATTATTCACAATAATCATAAAATATTAGTGCATTCTCCACCTTGCATGTTATCCATCACTGGTATAAAGTAAGTGACTACCTTTTCATTCAAAATTGAAGAACCTTTGCAAAGGGAATATCACTCAATATATAACAAATTTACATAATTGTGATCAATATGATAAAACTGGACAGCTAACATGACAAAATAAAACACAATTATGTACCTCCTGAACTGCTTTAACATAACTTGACTTTTCAAATGGGTAGCCTATGGGGTGCAAATAGTTCTCAATATGCCCAATTAATATTTTTTTATGGTCAGCACAAATGATTAAAAAATACAAAAAAATAAAAATAAAAAATGTTAAAGGATGATTACAACAACAAGATGTGACAAACATATAAAGACAGAAAATAATATTTGCTATGACTAATTATAATTCCTATATATTACGATTCTAGCACCATATCTCTGCTTAATCTTACAATAGGTAGACTAGTTGGGTTGGCTTACAACATATGCTTTACAAGAAATAATGTTATGATGTATGTGCAGTGGTGGAGGTTATATAGAAAAATGTTGTTACTATGTGCACAGGAAAGTCTGAGATGAGACACGAAGTCTTGAAATTGATCACAGAATTAGACCTTATGAGAGCATAAACACAGCTTGAAGCTATTTTATTTTTTATTATTATCATTATTATTTCTTTCCTTTCTCAGACGTTATGTCCGATTATATTATTATTATTATTATTATTATTATTACTATACATGGCTGCATTCCCACCATACACTATGATTATGATGGATAATGAAGACTACATAAAGTTTTTACCTTATGGTGTACTTGTGTAGAATAAGTAGTTTCTTGGCATCAACTGTATTGCCCCAGATAATTGTACCTTGGAACAGTATTATGTGAAACCATGCAAAGTTTGCTGCCAATCCTGCACTCAGACCAATAATACAATGACAGAGACTAATATGTGCAAAGTGGGCAGAATTGAGCATATGGGTTAATTTATCCACGTGCTGGTGCCAGTCCAGTTCATTACCCACCTTGATGTCTAAGAACTTAACATGCGGAGCCTCATCCAGTGCTTGTCCATGGATTTCTATTTTTGCTTTCTACAAGTCATTCAGATGTGTTTGCTCAGAACCAGTTATAAGCTGTTTCACTGTTCTGGTTATGAAACTTCCTGGCAGATTAAAACTGTGTGCCCGACCGAGACTTGAACTCGGGACCTTGCCGAGTCTTGGTCGGGCACACAGTTTTAATCTGCCAGGAAGTTTCATATCAGCGCACACTCCGTTGAGAGTGAAAATCTCATTCTGTTCTGGTTATGTTAGGTATGGGTACACTTGGGGACCTTTATCAGTATATGCGCCCCATCAGTAAGTATCGCAATTTTTGAAGAGTCCTCCACCGTCTTTGGGAAATCATTCAAGTACATCAGGAATATGGGCAGATAAAGTACTGAAACTTCTGAGACTCCACATTAGATGCTTCTCCACTCCCAATGAAGTTTATTCCTGTAGTATCATTTGTAAATTTTATCCCTCTCCCCAGCAACAACCTTTCCCTAGTCGAGAAATGAGTCAACCCAAGCAAGAGGAATGTCTCCTTAATCTGCTGTCTTTGTTATGTCTCCTGAATAAGAATAAATTGCAGAATACTACCTGGCCACAGATTTTCAAGCAACTCACAAGTACATGTCTCATGTAAGTTAAACATATTTCATGCACTGTTAGATAATTCAAGTGGCAGACTATTCTGTAATAATCATCAAATTAGCCTTGCAGTAATATTTACAGGAGCTATGTTAATTACCACCACTAAAACAGTTCAGCATGTGTGAACATATAATATTTAGAAAAATTGTTTAATGGACATATTCCGTAATATAGTTCACGAGTTCCAAAGGACAGTTTAGTCATCTGGACAGAAGAACACGTGTTGATTCAATTATACTACCACTATAAATTGTTGCATAACATTACAGTTAATTTATCTGCATCTTCCCTAGAGAGCCTGGTGGGAATTCCAGCTAGCATGTAGACTTTGTTGAGATATGCTACTAGCTGTTCTTCATATGAGACATGTTACATTACATTAATACCTGTTCCACAGACCCAGAACACAACATTTCATAATGATATGGAATGTGTCAGTTTTACGTAAGTTTTCTTTATGGGATGTACTCTATCTTTCTACCTTTCTTTCTTTCATTTTTAAGGACATTTTCAAGAAGAGTTGTATACATAATGTGCCCACATTGCTGACATCAACCTATTGCACACTTTTAGAAGCAGAAAATATAACTAACGAAAATCAACAAGATTCCAAGAACTGTGATCGTGTCAAACTTGGCTTGCTGTGTCCCACTCTGTTATCTATTATGCCACTGATGATCACTCACTGGAAACAGTGACAACTGTAAAATAATTAGGAGTACAGTATTTGTTCACATTAATTTAAGGTGGAATAGCCACATGCAACAAGTTTAAGACAGAAATATACCAGACAGATTCTTGAGGAAATGTATTTTACCTACAAAGAATGCAGCTTACAAAATTCTCATTTAATGGAACCTCGGGTAATACTTGTCACTTTAGAATACATATCAACTGTGGTCTGACTAACTGAAACATTCAATATCGCTTTGGCAACTCAATCTACACTACAAATCAAAATGTCATCACACCTAAGATTTCGTATTCACACTTGATTGTTTTACTAATCCAGAAACAGTCAGCTTTCAACCTGACCTACCGTTCAGCCCACATTCCATTAAGTAATGTAGGTACAGTCGACTTCCGAGATCAATACAAGAGAATATTTAAAGGCTCCTTTCATCACCACATGAGCTATGCTGAGATATTTACCGGCCTCAATGCTTACTATTAAAATTTGGAGAGGCTATGATCCAAGAAGTGTCTAGCAACATTGTTTCCCCCCACATTTATCTAACTAAATGACAACAGCAAAATCAGAGTAACTGCACTTATACAAAAGTTTTGCTTCAGTCACTTTCCTTCAGTATTCATAAACTGTAGAGTGGATGAATAATAGCGGTATACAAATTACCTTCAGCAACAGAAGAGGAAAGATGTTTGCAGGGAACAAGTGTAGATGCATACTGAAACTAAAGCCTTAATCATATAGTAGGCTGTATACCGGTTTGTGTGTTTATTTTTCCAAATGCTGTTATATACTTTCCCGAAATAAAGTCAGTCAAAATCTATTGTACAATGCAATGTTTCTTTTTCTTTAATAGTTTTCTTGGGCTGTATATTCTCCAATCTGAACTAACCACTGGTAAAAATTAAAACTAAAATTGTGAAGTGACTGCATCTTCTTTATATTTCAGATCCAAATAAATTCGGGAAAATGTTCAGTTAATGCGTTTATGCATGAACTTACGCAATGGGAACCTTTAGTTACCGTGTTTTGTGTATTTACTGTTACAAAAATATTCGTTATCTCACAGTCATTATTATCATGTTTTTTATGGGTGGCGCAGAAAGCGTCATATACGTGGTTTCACACTTAAAGATACCAAAAAGCTTTTCCATGCATACATCAAATCTTACGACTACGTCGAGATGCGCATCACTCAACACATTTATGAAACTTACACTGTAATTTTGTAACAGAGCAATAAGTTTCTAACTGGATCGCGTAAAATTAAGTCACATATAAAGCAAAAATGATATTTCTACGTAAACAAATGTCAAAACATCACCAAAACTAATTTCGTCTGCTTAAACATCTACGTTACGCATTTATTTGATGTTTGTTCGTAGTTACCTTTAAAAATTTTATGCTGAGCTTGTAAGTGAGATATAAGCCCGTTTTTCCAAGCTGCTTACTGCTCTGTGTGTTCCTATTCTCCCAACACGATAATCTCGGCGTTTTGCCATTGTAAAATATTCTTAGCAGAAGCCAACATACTTTACTACGCAAAGCGTTGACTACATTTTGAGCAAAAGAGAAAGGTTATGTAAGGGGAGATGAAATATTTATATGGTATTAATAAACTGGGAAAATTTGTTGACAGCAACATATCACATTTTTGCTAAAAGTTACGCTCCAGCCGATAAATGCAAAACAAGAACTTCGCCAGGGCTTCGCGTATTTTCTGCATTTATAAACAAACGGTACTAAATGGCAATATAGAGAGACACCTTTCCAACAACTGATAAATTATCAAACGAAATCGAGCACATATTCGGACTTGAAATTTTCTACGTCAACTGGGAAAGTGTCAAAATTAAACATGATGCACCGCGGGAGAGGCTAATAACAGGCATATCTTTGAGAGATTTCCTACCAGAGAAGTGCTATGCGCATTTGGAGTAGTAAAAAATGTAGTGACACATAATATTTATTTATTGAACAGTTGATGCTTTCAACAGAACTACGTATATGCTTCAAATCTGTAAGCTTCTTCAGCATACAAATATGATGTATTATTTGTCGTACATGAAATATATGTGTGGGTAAATTGGTCACGTATCCTGTGACATATGACGTCAGTCGTGGACTGCAGTGGTGGTGTTTTTGTTGACTGAAAATGTTATAAGGTACAGGGATGCACGAATGAGTGAGGCTAGTGGAGTATGTGTGCAGCGTCAGTTTGATCTGGTGAGTGATTCGTGGAGCAGATGAAACTGATGGTATGTGCTAGTGAACTTTGTTTTGTAAATATGGATCGTGTGGTTTTTGAAGTGGGCGAACCTCATATGTACCTCAATCTTGACGTCTCTGTGCAAGTTGCGCTAGTTATTCGACCCAGTTCTGCTTGTGCGAAGTTTATTTTATCATATGGAGAAATGCTAACAGTGTATGGTATACCGAATGCGTTATCTCGGAATGTGAGATACCAGATTAACGCAGAAGCCATGTTACCCAGTTAGAATCCACTGCAAGCTTGTTTACGATCATACTGCTGGCTTAAGCGCCACACAAGTTGTTATGTATCGGCAAAACACACAGTTTTAATTTCTTATTGAAGTATTGACAGCGAGGTAAAAGTGACTTTTGGCATTTTGTGCTGCGCTCATGGCAACGCTGGGAAGAGTTGTTGACTTTGAAAAGGGTAGGAGGAGGAGGGCGTAGTTGGAGGTCAAAATAGCAAGAAAATTTCAGCACTTACAGTGACCATTTTAAAATGATTCACAACGTCTATGCGCGGTTGGATTTAAATGGTGCCATTTAAGTGGTTATCATTAGTTCCGCTAGGAAATGTTGACACCGGCATGACAGACGTCTGTTTAAAGAGTTTTAAGCTGTGACATGATTAATAAATTTTTGACCTTGTTAAACCCACGTGCCCTTGTTGACACTGTAAACAAAGTAATACTTCTCTAACACTGTAGATGACGAGTCTACTCCGGGTGGATGAACGTTACGTAAACAATCTTTTTTAAGTGAAGGCGGTGCTGAAAAACATTTCTACCAGAGAGAAAAATGAGGAGTGCGTACTGGTGCTTTAAAGAATACGCACAGAGAATTTAGCGTTAATGAAATAAACATGTACATGAAGAAAAATATAAAGGACACCAAACGGATCGAAAACAAATTCCTGGCATAAATTAATCTTTATACAGCTTTAGTAATCACAGCTCATTTTCAAGTTTAACTGGCTGAGGGTATTTACGTCACATATATAATAGAAAAATGCATGTTGTACCACAGTGAAGGTGGTGTCACAGTGAATGAAGCTTTCCAGAAAACTTACCAATGCATGGCCTCGAGCAACAATGAATAGAGGGTCACTGATATATGGCTGTGCCTGCCGAATTGGTTTCCAGTTGATCTTGTCGTTTGTATCTGAGTACATCTGGGCTCCCTACATAGCTAAGTAGCCACTTGCATAGCATTGCAAAGTGTTACCCATTGTATTTGATTTCCAATGTTTACTCTGGTTAAAATTACTTTTTGGACAATCCCCCCCCCCCCCCCCCCCCCCAGCCCCCATCATTCACCTGAATGTTGGCCATGGTGACTGACTGATCTGTAGTGCAGCCTGGTGTCTAGGTAGTAGGTAGGTACATCTTGGACCCCCTTCCCCCCCCCCCCTCCCCCCCCCCCCCCCCCCCCCCCCCTCGGTTGCATTTCTCAGTATGGTGTGGATGGAAACATTTGGCTTTAGCAACTACTCAAGGTTTTTTATCACATTCAAATTTTCTGCTTTCACATCTGTTAGCTTCGTCAATTCGCAACCAAATTGTCACCTTCCAACGTAACTACTGCGCTACAGCTCAGTCAGTCATCACAAGATTTCAATGGGGGAGGGGGCTGGGGAGTGGATCACTTTCTCATTTTCTAGGCTAATTCCCTCAGCATTGCCTGTTTTAGACTACATTGTTACCCATGCAGTTACTACCAAAGAAAAATAATGCAATTTGGATAAGCTCGTGGAACTGAATCTTAGTAATAGAAATTGAACATATATGCTATTATTGTCTTGGTTCAGTGTTCTGATAGGTTAGAACTAGTTAAAGAAAACAGTGATAAAATAAAAACAAGTTACAGGTCCCTTGGGATAATTACTGTTGCACTAAATATGTGTATTTGCTGTGGTGCGACCATAGACTGAAAATGTGCAAGGCAAGTGTATAAGTAATAGTTCTGTGTGTGCCGTAATTATTCTGAACTAATCCTCGTGGGAGGAAGAAGAATCTCTCTGAATTCTCCATTAATACTAATTCTCAAAACTTTATAAGAAAGCATTCACCAATTGACATTTATCTTAAAGCATCTGCCACAAGTGATTTTTCTCAACCTTTCCAAGGCACATTCCCCAGAGTCAAATTTAGGACCATTTAAGTGCATTTTAAGTCTTATTTTGTGTGAGGTCCCTCACACTTCAACTGTATTGTTAGGTGGGATGAAAAAGTGATTTGGAAGTGCTCTTTTGTAGGCTAACTTGCATTTTCCCAGTATCCTGCCAGTGAACCGGAATCTGCTGCCTCTATCACCTATGACTGAGCTAATGTGATCATTACATTGTCTCCCTAGAAATTGTTCCACTCAGGTGAATGAGTGGACATGTTGTAATTTTGATTTAATGATGATGTCGTCATGGGCTAATAATTTTCATTTTGTGAAGGGGCCCAACTTAACATTTATGAACGTTTAAAGTTATTTACAAAATACAGTACAAAATGTTTCTGAAATGTAATTTTAACAACCAAGAAAAAGAAAATTGTCTGAAGGTGGTCAGTGAAGTGGATCAGTTTAAGTACGTTGGACTGAGGACTGGAGGTATAGCATTCAGAATCTTTTGCAGAAACTGAATGCTGCTATTTTCACTTTGAGAATTATCTCCACTCTCTCTGACACTGAAATGCGAAGGTTTGTTTCCTTTACTTACTTTCACTATATTATCTCAACAACTGCATGACTATTCACCTGTACACATTTCAGCAGCTGTCATTCACCCGTAATCTATGGCCCGTGATGCACCACAGTTGCCTCTGCATCTGTTTTTAATAGTGTCGTTTTGCCATGCACAGCCTACTTCAAACACTGTGGCATACGAACATTTTTCAAATTTAGCTGTTTCGGAAATGCTTCCACCCTTGGCATGAAAGCCGATGATAGTGCCCTTTTGGACATTGTTTAAATCGTTCTGTTTCCACATCACGACAATGACTGAACTGTTTTCTGTGCTGCTTCCTACAAGTGCCCTTTTGGACATTGTTTAAATTGTTCTGTTTCCACGTCACGACAATGACGGAACTGTTGTCTGTGCTGCTTCCTACACTCTGTATATACCCTCAACTGCATGTGCTGCCACCTGCTGTATGTAATGGTTATTGCGCGCTGATGTTGAACATAAGCTGTGGTGTGACATTGTGAATGAACTGTATATTATGGATCCATTGAAAAGGGACTACAGGGTCATTCCATCTCAAATCAACTAACAGTCTGAACCTTGATATCTCAGATTTGGATGAATTTTTTTTTTTTTTTTTTTTTTTTTTTTTTTTTTTTTTCCCAGGTAATGTACCCACAAACACTAGTTTAAATTTGAGATTACAAATTTTTCTGACCTTTGATTTTTGAGTTTCAAGGGTTTAAAAATCAAAAACCTCCGTTTTTGATCAATCGATGATTGTTTTAAAATGCTGTAGCTCAAAAACTATACAACATAGAGAGCTCAAACTTGCTCCATTGTTTTCCTCTATAAATTCCCTTCAATTTGATATGTAACATGACTATGCTACCTAAATGTGACAATTTTAAACTATTCCAAAAAACATTTTTTGAAATTTCCAAAATATGTACCCTCAGATTTTTTTATAAAAAATTGTGTGTGTTGTCCAGTCTAACTGACTAAATGCATGCAAAATTTCAAGATGGGATCTCAATGGGTTCTTTTATAAAATAATATTTAATGGGTTCTTTTATAAAATATTTTACTATTACAGTACACACTAGTGAGGTGAAAAGCAGACTATTTCTACGCTATGAATACTAAGGTAGGCCTATGTAATTCTAACAAACTTAAATTATTCTGTTAGCCCTTTTATGCAACATTACCCTCTTATTGTTTGTTAATTCATTAAATGATATTTTAATGCGAGAATAAAATATATAAGAAAATAATAACTTAAGATTTTGTACGACATTCACTCTTTATTATTAAAAAATGTGAGATTTTCGTATAGTGTCAATGCTCTAGTTTTGGCCACTACCCCACTTTTGGCCACCTTGATGTAACAGGGAAGCTACACTGCATCCTTTCATCATATATTATAAATGGGAGGGAAAACTAAAACATCTGCAGTATGTCTTCATATCAGATTGCCTGAAACATAATGCAGTCGCTTTCTATGTATTCCAGAAAAAACTGCTAGAAATCATAAAGCAAAACTTGCCTTTTGCACTTAAAAAGGTTACTTACTTTTCTGATGGCAGCACTGCACAATATAAAAATAAGAAAAACTTCCTTAATTTGTGTTTGCATAAAACTGATTTTGATGTTGAGGCAGAGTGGGAGTTCTTTGCAACATCCCATGGCAAGAGCGTATGCGATGGCCTTGGCGGAACTGTTAAGTGGCTAGCTGCTAAAGCCAGCTTACAAAGGCCATATGACCAACGAATCTTAACACCCAAATCACTTTATGTATTTGCCATGGAAAACATAAAAAAACATTGACTTTGAATATTGCACAATAGAGGACTATGAACTGTCAAAGAATACTTACTTGCTCGGTTTAGTGACTCAAAAGCAATTGTGGAAACACACAAGTTTCACTCATATAAACCCTGCACAGAGAGAGAAATTACTGTCAAGCCTTATCATTTTAGTCTAGATGAGTCTCTCGAATATGTGACAACACTGAACCAAATAACACAGTCACATATGGAAAATATTACTGCTGGTTTTGTGACGGTAGCATATGACGACTCTTGGCAGCTAGGATGCATTGAAGAAAAATACAATGACATGTACAGAGTAAATTTTTTACACCCAAAGGGTCCAGCCCAGTCTTTTTTACTATCCACAACCATGAGATATATTAGATATCCCAGAAAACACTCTTTTACAAACAGCAAATCCAAAAACAGCTATGGGAAGAACCTACACTTTTTAAGTGCTAAAGAAATGGTTGTCTTTCCTTGCTTTGGAAAAATATCTTAAAAGATCATAAAAGAAGCACATTTAAATTATGTTACACTTACCCTCACTAAACCCTAAGTTGTATAAATACAATGTGTATTAACTTTGAAATACAGTTCTATCCATGCAGATACCAATAAGTTGATATTTTTCCTATGTGAAATTACTTACATGCCAATTTCTAATATAAGGAACTTGTTGTAAATGATTACAAATAACACCTGGAAAACCAAGAAAAAGATAATCTCTGCCATTTACAACTAAGGATGAAGGTGAGTGGCTTTATTGAAAATTTTAACTTGTAGCACGTATATTACCAATTAAAATGTTTACTTCCTTCTGATGCATAGTTAAAAGAATCATGAACATTAAATTAAAACAACACTATATCATTTAATGAATTAACAAACAATAAGAGGGTAACGTTGCATAAAAAGGCTAACAGAATAATTTAAGTTTGTTAGAATTACATAGGCCTACCTTAGTGTTCATAGCGTAGAAATAGTCTGCTTTTCACCTCACTAGTGTGTACTGCGATAGTAAAATATTATTTTATAAAAGAACCCATTAAATATTATTTTATAAAAGAACCCATTGAGATCCCATCTTGAAATTTTGCGTGCATTTAGTCAGTTAGACTGGACAACACATATAATTTTTATAAAAAAATCCGAGGGTACATATTTTGGAAATTTCAAAAAATGTTTTTTGGAGTAGTTTAAAATTGTCATATTTAGGTAGCATAGTCCTGTTACATATCAAATTGAAGGGAATTTATAGAGGAAAACAATGGTGCAAGTTTGAGCTCTCTGGGTTGTATAGTTTTTGAGCTACAGCATTTTAAAACAATGATCGATTGATCAAAAACGGAGGTTTTTTATTTTTAAACCCTTGAAACTCAAAAACTATAGATCAGAAAAATTTGTAATCTCAAATTTAAACTAGTGTTAGTGGGTACATGACCTGAAAAAAATTCATCCAAATCGGAGAGGTCATGGTTCAAATCGTGTAGTACAATTGGTTGATTTGACGTGGAATGACCCTACAGAAGATACCCGATATGACCGTCACAATAAGTATGTACTCCGTAGCTTCTGTATTATATGTGAAATGGGTTTGATGAACCTAATGTTTTCTTTTCTTCGTGACCTTAATTGGAATCTTGTAGCATATATTACTAGGACTCTTTCCCTACCCTTGTAGCTATGGTGGAATCAGACAGAATCCACATCTATACACCAGAAGTAACTTTGGTCTGTGCCATTGGGCACTTCCAGTTGTTCTGATGGTTGGCGGATATTGTTCATTGTGGAAATGGAGCCTAACTCCACTTTCTGCTTCCTCCTGCCCACCCGTGTACTTGCCAGAATTGATATCGATATTACTTTGACATAGCTTGTAAATTATCAAATAAATCTGGAGTTAATATTTTAGTAACTTTTGTTTCCATATGCATGCAAGAGAGACTTGATGACAAAAACATGCAGCATTGTATTAAATTAAAACAAAATAATGTGACTGGTAGTAGTCTAATATAGATGATTTATTCATAAATCACACTGCCAGAACTTGGCAACTATCACATCCAGTCTAGGTTTACTGTACCGCATCTGATCTGGATGTATGATGTTTCAACAGTTTAGCTTTCTCAATTGATTTTCTACACCAGAGTCACATTTTCAGTATCTGATATTTCAGCATTCATGAGACTAGTTGGAGCAGGAACAATAGTAAGATCTTTTGCAGTGACTATATTTCCTTTACTTGTCAGTATGGTTACTGAGTGACTGAATGCTATTTTGATCTGCTTATTGATTTTTATGTATGAAGAAAACACCTTAAGATTTTGGATCAAGTCTTAGAAAAATACGAAATGTTTATCTAGAACTTGTGGAAAACCAATTCTAGTATAGACTTATCAGCTCTTTCATGCACTTAGAGATCCAGATTTAATATGATTAAATACTGATATGAGGGATTTGTGTATTGTTGCAGGGCCGTACTTCCCTACGGTCAGACGGTAGTGTAGGCAGTGGAGCAGTCATGTTCCGCGAGCAGGTAAACACCGTCTCAGCCTGGTTTGACCAGTGGAACGAATGTGAACGTACTGTGGCGCTCTACTCCCTGCTGAAGCGGCTCAGCCCAGCCAAGTGTCGCTTCCTGGCCCTGGCTTTGGATCACAGCCTCGCTGAATGTGGCGAACTGCATCAGACTGAAATACAGGCAAACAATCCAGGTAACTTTCCCTGTTAATAAAGTGCCTGTGTCTAAATAAGACTTAATTTTAAAAAGGAATCATAATGTTTGTAAGTACCTGTACAACTTGTCAGCTGATGAATTGATAGTTATGGGAATAGCATTTGTGTTTTAGAAGATAGCCCCTGTATTTAAACCCTACTGTTCTGTCTATGGTAGACCGTTTGGGTCAGTGTAACCTGATCTCTGGAAAAGAAGTACCTAAACATTAAGTTCTTGAGAAAAAAATATGATTAGTAATAGCTGTATACAGCTGCATATAACTTTTCTTGATGATATTACTAGCAGTGGCCACTCGTACATAGTTTCACCATTATGCTACAATGTGGTGACCTATAGCCTTTATACTTAAAAGGATAGTAATTGTCATTAAATTGACTATATTAATTTTATGTACATGAGTTGAACTGGTTTAAGTACATGTAAATGTGATAGTCATTTAACATTGCGAGCAGTGGAAAAAATGTTGGTAGTAGTGGGAATCGATCCAGTTGTTGGTTTGCCAGTCGGTGTGCTAGACAACTTGGCCACAGTGCCATTGAGGTAACAGTTACTCAAAACCCCTTGTACTCTGTGCTTGCACAATACTCTATAAGCAGTTTCAAAGAAAAATACGTACTTGGTGGAAAAATGCTAACCTGGTGCTGCGAGCAATGTAGCACTCGTTGTGCCAGAAGGGATGGTATCACATCAGAAAATACACAGTCGAAACCACAGCTGCATCCCTTGTCTGAGCTGACAAGAGCACAATTGACTGTCATTTTAGCAACTTGAAAATGGTTTCTAGTTTTTGCAGGGAGAGTGCTACAAAATGTGTTTCTGTTCATTTTATTTTCAAACCAGCACACAAAGAGAAGTGCAGTCACTTTCTTAACCCTTGATGTTTTGAGAGTGTACCTGCCCATCATCTTTAGGTGATACTTGTAGAAAAAGTCTTTGCTACATCTTGCCGCCTCTTTACTGTGATCCCCCTCCCCCCACTCCCTTTCCCCACTACCCAGTCGCATGGTGTATCTGGTGGAGCGGTGAGGGGGCAGACTCGCTGAAGGCTGAATGCGAACCCCAGGCCCTCGGTACCCCCATAGCTCCCATCAGGTATGGAAGTGGGTCTGGGCCAATGTGATTTTAGTTGGCTGAGTGCTGGGTACCAAGCTTTGCTTAGGGTGTAGCCACTGCCTGTTGATCAGGCCATCAGCCACTCAAATTTCAACAGCCTCCTTCAGAACACAGTCCCAAAATGATGATGTCTGTCTAAAATCTTCATATAGTTCCCTGTAGCCAGGCAGTATTCTACAATTGCAGATTAGATTTTGCAAAAACTTGGTATTTTAATTAGTCTCAGCACCCTCTATGAGTATAAAAAATATCAGTTTTTGATATCAAACCATTTCTGAAATGTCACTGTGTAAAATTTCCAAAAACTGCCCAAAAAAGTGGGAATGGACTTTAATTTACCTAGGAGCTGTCATAATTGAGCTAGAGCTGGTAAAGGTGCCATTGCATCATTTTGATACTCTCTCCAGTGATGTAAAATACAAGATAGGTTCTAATTAAGAAATTTCTTTCTGAACACAAATTGAAATTTGATTTAATTTTTCGTAACAAGTACATAATTTAATATTTTGAAAATATTTCCATAAATGCTTAGTACTGTTGCAAATTGAATGGCAAAATTATTCCTGACTTATTTTCACTAAATCACTAACAGCACCATTTTGATGAAACCTACCATTCACAAATTGGTATTTAATTAAGATATACAGAATGATAACTAAATATAAGAAGTATCAAAATATCACCATAGAACAAAACCAAACAGCATAATCTATAATTAAATTAAATTGATTGCTTACTTTAACTTTATAAGATTTAAACTAATAGCTTATTAATTCACAAAATAAAAATATTGAAGGTGGGATCTATAGCAACAAATTTAAATAAGGTATGAAAAAGTGCAAGTATTTATGTAATAGGTTTGGTCCATGACATTTGGACCATATCAATCAAATAACAAAAAAAATGAAATTAGTGATGCTTGTTTTTTTTTTGAATAACGGGTGTCTGTTTATAGCTAAATACAATCCAATAGGTACTAACAGTAATTTTTAAACTACTGTCTATATAAAATAAATTAACACTAACCTGAGTGAAAATTAAGTTTAGTGTTGAATGCAGCCGCAAAAAAAAAGTCTTGGACGTTCAGATTATGGTAAATTTTAAAAAAGCCAGTTGGTTTTGGCTCGCATCAGTTTTAACAGGAGTGTGCATTGTCCCAGGTGGAGTAAATGGATTTAATTTTGTCTGGACATCCATAACTGACACTCGCAGAGCGTCCACATGTGTAGGACAGGAGAATGGTGTAGATGGACCACAAGGATGAAGAAAAGCTAACATCACTTTATCATGCTCTTCTTCTTTTTTTACACTGTGGTGCTGTAGCCGGACATGTCTTTCAACTTCAGTTCGTCTGGTGGTGTAGTTTCCTTCCTTTCCCAACCCTGCACATCGCCTGAAAAGTGTTTCACAAATAATTTTGATGTGGTGTCGAGAATGAATGCTTGAAATTGCTGTGCTCCTTTGCCTGTAAACCCTTCTTCACTCCTATTAAAACCTGTAGGGTACTTACTCTTGACACAGAATCATGAAATTTGTCAGCAATGAAGGTTTTGCAATACAAGTAAAGGAAAAATCACAAAATTGTTAAATAAATTCGCCAGTTCCAAGCCTGGGGCTTCATCTCGCAAGCAACAAAGAAGGAGGAGGTGGAGGAGTAACACTTCGTTAAAAAACTGGGTCCATCTGGCTCAGGGAGGTAGCACCCTGTAAGAGCCTTTGCCTAGGGTTACTAGATGAAACCTGGTCAGCGGTCTCAAAGGTGGAAGAGGAATCTGATTACCAGCGGCGGAGAGAGTGGAACGGCCTAGTGGAGTTAACCATGAATTAAAAATCAAATCAAAATCCAAAAGCGACTGTTCACAAGTTGGTGTGGCCTTTGGTCAGTGTCTGTATACCTGTAAGGGGCAGCTGTGAATAATCCTCTGGGGATAACAACCTCGGTTGGAAAAAAAGGAAAAGGTGGCTGTAGAAGTCACCCTCAGAACTCAAAGAATTATCAATTGTGGAAACGTGTGATGTGAAACTAATTACCCCAGGTGGTCAATCCACCGGAAATAAGTGCACAAGCAGACGTCCAAATTCTGGGGAGTCTGCAACGTCATGCAAAAACAAATCGGAGTGTCTTGCAACCTTAAACAAAATAAAATACAGGAAAGCAAACTACTTAGCAACTTTTAATGCAAATTCACTTTTTAAAGGGGGGAAACTTAAGACTCTAATGGACACATTATATGAACATACGACTGTGCAAGAGACAAGGTTCTTGGATGAGGACAGCTTTGAATCGGGAGGATTCAGGATACTTTAGGGGAAGATGGGGACAAGAGTTATAAAAAAATGTTCCCCCACCTTGGGACAGGTTTCATAATTGACAAGAAAGTATTAGGCTCCATTATAAGCTCAGAGTCTAACTCTGAGAGGCTATCCACACTCACTTTTAAGTCAACCAACAAAACATATACCGATGTAAATGTTCATGCCCCTATAAACATTAACAAAAAGAATAAGAAAGTGGAACTATTCAGGGACAGACTAGGTGATAAGATTCAAAAGATCCCCGAAAAACATAATGTCATCCTTCTAGGGGATTTTAACGGCCAAGTGGGGGGGGGGGGGGGGGGGGAGAGAAGGTTCAGGTGCTGGGGAGGTACCCGGAACATAACAGGACGAACCAAAAAGGCAAAATGGTAGCAGGCTCATCAAATTATGCCAAGTGCACAGTTTGGTTCTGAAGTCAACTAGCTTTAAGAAATTGCCAAGATAGCAGAAGATGTGGATTTCACCCAACCCTCTCCTGGGAGAATTCCAGTTAAATCATGTTGCAATTAAGTAGAAATATCAAAAGAAAATACAAAATGTTAGGGCTCGCAGAGAGGCCAGCCTTGACTCTGACCACTACCTATCTAAAGTGAACTGAAGATCATCCCCAAGAGTAACTTTCATAGGAAAAACCTTGCACGAAGGAGATAATGATCCAGAGAAAATAGGAGGAGGAATGGGGCAAGTTAACCAGTGATGTAGAAGACCAGGACTGGAAGCAGATGGAGAAGTATTTCAACCAAGGCAGAGCAGCTTGGTCCTGTTACCAGGATGAAGCAGCACAGGTGGTGGAACGATGAGTGTGATAGACTACTTGATATGAGGAAGAAGGTGTGGCACATCTGCAGACCAAAACGGATGAGAGTGCCTGGCAACACTTTCTGGAAACTAGAAACATGGTGTCCTAGGAGATCCAGAAAGTTAAGAAGGCGCAAAACGACAAATTGCTCAGGAAGATAAATGACATCTTTGTTAAGAATAACATGATAAACTGTTATTAGATCTTCAGGGAGAAGCTAAACAGATATGACCCCCCCCCCTCCCCCAACTCTCCAACTTCAGGATAGAAAAAGGGTACATGACATATAGCAATAGGGGCAACTGTAACATACTAGCAGAATACTTCAAGGAACTCCTTAACTGTGAGGAACCACACCAAAAGATGGTGTTCGATGGTGGACTGAAGTTGTCCCCCAACCCAGACTCTAAACCCCCATCTTTAAGTGAGATCCAGGCAATGCTAAATCATATGGAAAATTTCAAGGCATCAGGGTAAAATCGGATAAAAGCTGAATTATGGAAGTATGCTAGCAAGTGCAATTGTCTTACTCAAGAAACTTTTTTAGGAGATATGGAAGGAAGGAATCATTTCAGAGGAATGGAAAATGGCCCTGATACACCCTCTTCACAAAAAAGTTCCTAAATCTGATCCCAGCAACTATAAAGGGATTTCTCTAGAGGATGTGACCTACAAGATATTGTCCAGAGCAGAATCTCAGTTGAATTGCCAAATTGGGGAGTGCAAGCAGGTTTTAGGAAAGGAATATCCTGCCCTGAACAGATCTTAAACAAAACTGTATATAGTGACTTGTGTAGACTTCCGAAAAGCTCAAGATTCCATAGACAGAGAGTCATGGTTCAATATTTCGGAGGAGTTTAGCTCAGATGGAAAAACTCCAATCGTTATCAAGGAGTTGCTCAAGAGTACGTCCTCTAAAGTCAGATTCATGGGTGAACTATCGGAAACTTTTTGAGATCAGAACAGGGGTCTGACAAGGGGATGGTCCCTCACCCATGCTGTTTATCTGTGCACTTGAAAAAGTTGAGGGGATGGAATGCAAGAATGAGAGGGGGAATAAGACTTCGGAGCGGGGCAAAAAAAAAAAACAAAGGAATTGTGGTTAAGTGTTTGGCATTTGCTGACGACATGGTGCTGCTCGTGGAAATGTTAAAGGAAGCAAAAGAACCAATCAGAGTTAAAGAGCAGGCAAGGAAAATAGGACTTAAGATTTCATATGAAAAACGAAGATTACGTTGAATATGCTAGATACTCCTAAGTGAATTAAAGTAGGGGCTCAAAAAATAGAGGTGGCTAGGAATTTAAAGTAACTAGGGGAATGGATTGAATGGAACAACCTTCAAGGGAAAACAATGGAAGCAAGAAGTACCAAAATGGAACTAGCTTTCCAGAAAAACAAAAACGCATACAATAAGAAAGCCCTCTTTTGGAACACCAAAATAAGGCATTAAAACACAGTAATTAAGCCGGAAGAACTCTATGCAGCACACACACTAATCAAGGGGAGGAAAGGGCAAATAGAGAAATTGGAAATCAAGGAGGGGAAAATTTTGAGGAAGATCGTGGGTCCTAAATTCCAAAATAACAAAAAAGTTTCCTGTAGAAACAAAGACTTCTATGCACAGTTGGAGAGACTCTTGGAAACCATGAGGAGGAGGAGGATTGATTTCTATGGACTCCAAATGAATCCTGACAGACCAACGAAACAAATCTTTGACTGCTTTTACAAAAAAAAAAAAAAAAAAAAAAAAAAAAAAAAAAAAAAAAGACTAGACCCAATTGGTTTAAGGAAGTGGAAAAGGATTTGAGGTAACTTGAGATTACCAAAGTCGTGATAAAGAATGGTACAGCCAAGACTGTAACCAAAGACAAAACTGAGAGTTTCCAAGTTGAGATAAACACCAGAAAACCAGTTCAGATATCGGAGGAGGAAAGAAGAGATCAGGTAGAATGAAGACCTATTTGGAGAAAAGGAGAGTACAAGCATCTAAGAAGTAATTGATCTGACTTACCCCAAAGATAGATGATTTGAAGTGGAGAAAAAAGTAATTACATAACACGGAAAAAAAAATTTCTTTTGCCATTTTATCAGACTTCAAATTTGAAATTAAAATGTTCTTTAAAGTTTTGGAATCCCTGGGAGTGATATCTTGTCAGTATCAATGTCTATAACATGCAAAAATTGGCAAGCTCCTCAGTTCCTGGAATGGTTGAACTGTGTACACACACAATTTTGTGCAGAACACTTAATGCGCATGCCCTACTCGCACCTGACGAAATTTTTCATAACTTATTCTAGTTTGTAGGTATAGGTCCCATGTTTGATATTTTTGTCCTAGCAATTAATAGGATATTAGCTTAAATTGTATAAAATTAAACAATTGACTTAATTTAATTATAGGATATGTTGATTAGTTTTGTTTAAGATGATATTTTGATATTTCTGATATTTTTAGCTACCTTTCCATATATTTTAATAAAATTTCTATTTGTTAAAGGCAAGTCAGGTCAAAATGGCGCTATTTCTTGGAAAAAATTAAATTGCTCAATTTCTATTTTGAAGAAAATTTCTTAATTAGAACCTATTTTGTGTCGTATGTCACTGGAAAGAGCATAAAAAGTCGAACAACACATTTCTCGGCTATCTAGCTCAATTAGGAGAGCTCCTGGAGTGATTTTTTAAAAAGTTTGTTCACATATTTTTGGCCAGTTTTTGAAAATTTCACATAGCTGTTTTATAGAAGTGTACTCAGATAAAAAAAATTAAATTTGGTGTTTTTCATACTCTCAGTACTCACGATGAGTATACGATATTTGAGTAAAATTTAAACTCGTGACGAAAAATTTTTATTTAAGGTGTGTTGGTTTTAACATGGAATGGCTCTTTGGTGTTCCTCAGTCATCCTTCTCATCCAATTGAGTAAGTCTCCCCTGATCCGTGGTTATCGGTGACTTCCCAAAATCCACCCCTTTTCCTAGACCTTTCCAGTCCTTTCCCCTTACCCCTCTTCATTCCCCTTCAACCCTTCTGCCTGAATGAGCCACCACTGGCTCCGAAAGCTTGCCTAATTACAACCTCCTTTTATGTCTGGGATCTGCCGCTGCTTGGTGAGTAGATTTTGTGTCTATCCAATTATTGCCCAATGTATGCCTTTCTGCATTTACGTATAATACGAAGACTACACAC
This sequence comes from Schistocerca americana, assembly GCF_021461395.2. Taxonomy (NCBI): domain Eukaryota; kingdom Metazoa; phylum Arthropoda; class Insecta; order Orthoptera; family Acrididae; genus Schistocerca; species Schistocerca americana. The sequence continues at coordinate 146,560,481 of NC_060127.1, forward strand.
AGCTGGGCATCCAACAATGGTACAAACAGTATAACAGTTGTCACAAGTTACTGTCTGGCATAGTTTGCTGTTAAGGCATCCGTATTTTTATCCAGTATTTTGATGGTTTACTCCGAATATCCTGTCTCAATTTCATTGACCTTGAAAAACCCTACCAATTGCTCAAATCAAACAATGGAAGATCCAGGATGGAATGTAACAATATTAGAGAAGTATGTTGCTACTCGCCATATAGTGGAGATGCTGAGTTGCAATAGGCACAACAAAAAGTCACAAGTCACAAGTCATGGCTTTCAGCCATGGTCTGTGACTGCAGACATGTATGCTAGTTTCGTGTGTGTGTGTGTGTGTGTGTGTGTGTGTGTGTGTGTGTGTGTGTGTGTGTTGCGACAAAGGCCTTAATGGCCAAAAGCTATAATCGTGTGAATCTTTTTGTTGTGCCTGTCAAGACTCAGCATCTCCACTATATGGTGAGTAGCAACTTTCCTTCTCTAATATTGATACCAATTGCTCAAATTATTTAATTGGACAGATAGAAAATCTACTCACCATATGACCACAGAACACACACATGAAAGGCTGTTGTGATTGGCAAGCTTTTGGAGCCAGTGGCTCCTCCTTCAGGTAGGAGGATTGAAGAGGAAGGATGAAGGAAAAAGACTGGAGAGGTCCAGGAAAAGGGGTAGATTTTGGGAAGGTCACTCAGAACTGCGGGTCAGGGGAGACTTAGCGCACGGTAATTCTGTAGGCTTATTTGATGTCCTCTATTAACCTTCTCCTTGGTTTTCCTTCTCATCCCGTACGGAAAGTCGCTCCTGACCTGCAGTTCTGGGTGACATTCCCAAAATCTACCCCTTTTCCTAGACCTCTCCAGGCCTTTACCTTCACCCTTCTTCCTTCCCCTTCAGCACTTCTGCCTGAAGGAGCTACTGGCTCTGAAAGCTTGCCAATCACAACAGTCTTTCGTGTGTGTGTGTGTGTGTGTGTGTGTGTGTGTGTGTGTGTGTGTGTTTTTTTTTCTTCTACCGCTTGATGAATAGATTTATTATCTGTTCAATTACATAATTTTCTCAGTAATTGATTGTTTCCGTTGTTTCATCTACAAATTGCTCAGTCACATCTACTCTAGCATTATATGATATGGGACTCCTTTCCACACATTTTTCCAATATGCTTTGAACTCCGGTGAGTTTCTGTAAATTTTCATTCTTCTGTAGCTCATTCCTTACCAGACTGCACGATACCTGTTCCTCGTGACATTGTAACCTGTTCGGCAAGACACAAAGGAATTGACATTAGCTGCCCCTGAACATAGATTTAAATAAATTGGTTGCCCGTGCTTCAATTATATAAGTAGTGTGTGTTCTTTTGTACATGTTTCTTTTTTTTTTTTTTTTTTTTTTTTTCTATCGGACATGTCCAAAAGAACAGATACAGTGTAGCAATGTCTAGGAGATTTGCCATACAGTTGATGTGCTCCACCAAGTAACAACAACCTGACATTGAGTTGTAATGGGACACGATCCATATTTATCTGTTGTTGGCTGCAAACTTGCTCACCCTCTATGTTCGTATTTGTAATTCAATTTGAACTTTCTCACTTACTCTGGTGGTTGCAGACCTAAAAAAATTCAAAATGCATTCATTCTTCATGTTGACTGCAGAAAGGCAGCTGTGTTGCAGCACTATTTCTTCGAAGAATATTTTTCATATTGCTGAAAAAATGTTGGTTGTAGGTCATTAGAATCCACACTTGCAGAATCATTATTCAAATGATCTTTACATTCAGAATCTGTCGGATTCAGAATCTTCTCTGTTCAGCATGAATCATTCATCTGTTTGTTGTGTTGAGCAGTCAGAAACTAAGAGAAATCCCCAAGGGTGAGATTGGCTTTCTGAAATTAACTATACGGTGGGCAAAAATTATGCGGTGGTGTAGGTTAAGTCCCAGGTGTCACACACTGCAGCTGTTCACCCTGGTAGACCCCTGTGTGCGAGTAACTGACAAAAAAGAATTACAGAATTTCTTGTGATACACTAATTTTAACAGCATTGTAATCTAGCAGTCACATTATTTGGCTGGTATGCTGAAGGTTGCGAGTTCAAATCTCATTAGGTGCAATCTACTTTTTCTTTCGTATTTATCTAAATGACTGTGATTTTTATTCTGTCAATTTGTTTAAATGTAATGGTTTCTCCTTGCTAATCCTTTGTTGCGTTGTTTTTATCATTGTATTAACTTCATTTGCTTTCATTTTCTCAGTTTTATTCTTTCTTTCTTTCATTCATTTGGAGTATTAGTGTGTGTGGTTTTTATTTATTTATCGTAATATTTAAATAATTAAAATTCAAGCCTATCAGTTAAAAAACAAAACGCTCTATTGTAATTGGCTGTGAAGTGTTGTCAAATTTTTTAATTAAGAGTACTTTTTATGGTAATTGTCACACAAACACTTACAACCTAAATTCTGCTCACGTTCTCGACAAAATAATGCAGATGAAGATTTAAATGAAAGGTTTTATAAATACTGTGAAGTGAAATTGATGCAAAATGAGCAATAGGAAGGTCTACTGTAACAGCATGGAGGTAAACATAAAATTATAAGGAAGGACCACTGCTGGTAAGTTTCAGTATTACAACAGCAATACAACTTTTTGCCAACAGGGTTTCATGTGAGCAATAATGCAAAAAAATTCTATTAGTGACAGTACATGCATTATTGTTAGAGGTTAAACCCATTACTGTAGGAAAGTGTAACACAATGGTAAAACCTACAAAAGGTGCTGATGTCAGATGATAAAGAATTTTTTTGGGGGTCATATTGACATGATTACCATGTATGTAACAATAAGCATTTAGGGCAAAAGTAGTTTTGCAATAAAACATTTTTGTCAGACAGCTCGTGCGATTATACACAAAAATGATTTTCACAAGGTTCCTCCATTAGAACAAATATGTATAATCGTCACCAGAATACCAGAAAAAATAGAAGTAGAATAAATATGTATCCAAATTGTGTAAGCTGACAGGAGTAGTTTGCAGCACGAATGTGAATAAAATGTGTAGAATAAAAATATTTTTCTCCTGCGTGGCAAGACTACACCTAAGATCGAATTGTAGTGGGATTATCGTAAAATTGGTAGTTTCTTTTTGAGCCAGTCTACAGATTCATAGACAGACAATTTTCAGTGTGTGCCATTTTTCACACTTGACGTGTCCATTAATTTTTAACATTCTTTGATAGAACCATATTTCAAATGCAAGTTTGTTTCCCTTAGTGTTTCTGACTGCCCATGTTTCATTTCCTTAAAATTCTGGGCACCAGATGAACACTTAAAGGATCTCCTTTCTTATGTCTACACCAATATATATTGGTACATTTCTTTTATTGAAGAAAAATTTCTTCTCCTGGCCAGTTTACATGAGCGTGGCAGAAATATGCAAATACCACTAGAAATTCGTGCTTGAACATACAGATGCTAGCTGAGCCTGCAGGTTGTGCTAGATAGACCATAAGTAGTGCCTCTGCAGGGTCTTCAATATGTTAAGTGTCAGTCACTGTCAGAACAATGTTGTGTGCAGTTGTAAGTGAATTATGTTAGAGCTAAATGGACTTGAACATGCGTAAATTGCTGGTGCTTGTCTGGTGGCACCTTCCATAACCAAGGCAGCCGAAGTATTTGATGGTTTCTAGAGGCATGTGTTGAAGATTTATACCTCATACAAGTAAAGCAAGAAAATGTCATCTGCTAAGTGAAAATGGGTGGTGGGTGGTCATGCATATGGTCATTGAAGAAGATTGTGACGAAAAATAACACACACGCACACACACACGTCACTGCAGAACCAAATTTGCAAACCCTGCGAGCACCAAAACAATACAAAGGGAGTTCCACAAGGAGGGAATTTCAGGATGATCTGAAATTCCATAACCACTCATTAATGATACAAATGCATGTGATAAGAAAACATGGTGCTGGAGCCATAAAACTTGAATTATGGAGCAATGGAAAAAGTCATTTGCTCCAATTCTGGTACCGCGCACCGCGGAATTTGAATCCGCGCCAGACGTCATGGACGTCAAAGACCCCCAGAGGTCTCTGCACCATCGTGCCATAAGCTGTGGCGACGCACGCCTCCTGGCCCGCTTTTAGTGCGAGGGCGCCACAGTGGAACACGTGGTTCCAGCGGCCAATAGTGCCACCTCCGATATAGTACTTAAGGGTCTGCCTCTCGCTCAGCCAGCCAGTCTAATCTCGTGTACGTCTGTGGACACATCACCTCGCATTAGACAGCTTACTTACTTGTTCTGTGTACGAGTGGACATGTTTGTTAGGTTTTCTTGTGACTCCGTTGTTCGATCTTGTCGTTGTTCGATCTTTTCTTCGTTGGTCGTGTCCGTCCTCTCCCGTTGTGTTGTTGTTCGCAGGCCGCTCCGCGGGTCCCGCCGCGCTTTCCGTCGTTACAACCCCGCGACTGTTCCGGTCACCGTTACAATACCAATGAGTGTTGTTTTGACAGTGTTTCCAACTTCTGGCATAGCTTACATGCCAAAGGTAAAACATGGTGGAATGGGCGATTTGGACAGCTGTATTGTGGTATTCTGTGGGCTCCGTGGTTACTCTGGAAGGTTACATTACTACCACGGATTACACGACCATTTGTGCAGACCAGATCCATCTTGCGATACAGTATTTGTTTGCCTATGGTGATGCTGCATTAAAAGATGACAGGGCTTCTGTTTACGCGACCCACATCTTCCAGGACTTGTTTTGAGCACAATGATGAATTGTTGCATCTTCCCTCGCTGGCCACTAGTAACCTGATCTCGATATTATTTAGCCTTTGTGTTCTGCTTTGGAGAGAAGGGCATGTAATCGCTATCCATCTCATTGTTTCCTGAACTTACCATTATTTTACGGGAGGAATGTTACAATAGTCAATTGAAAACCGCATAGGACCTGTATTTATCCATTCTGAGATGACTAAAAGCCTGTTTCAAATACTGACAGGTTTGCTATACTGTATTAGGGCTGGTAATTGGTTGTGTTTTGATGTTCCCATATTTTTGTCAAACCCCTGGATTTCTGATATCCTCTTTGCGATGGCTGTCCAGCATACTGTTGATCCCCCACATAAAATTCTTTTGCTTTTTTCCACAGCTGTGTTCTCAATTTTGATGTTGAGAAAATAGTTAATTGTAACCTCCATCCTGCCGTGTTCTGCTGATGTCTAATTGACTGTTGTGTGTGTGGTTTTTTTTTACTGTGATCAGACATGCGTAAGGGATGTTTAACATAGGAAACATGCTTTGTATGAAAGATGAGTATTGCCTAAAATGAAAACGCCTTTCCTTTAATATTTGTGGTCTCATCAGTTCCTCAATTTACGTAAAAAGATTGATTTGAAAGGATTCATTGAGTTCGAAACTGACACGCTTCCCAACAATAGTCAAACACAACTGTGCCATCCTGATTTACCAGTTTTTATTTCAACTTTCACACTGAAATTTGCCATTGTTGTATCACTTTTTCAAAATTACTCGCACACTACATAAACTCACAGCAGCCTCAACAATAGTTAAAATACTAATATAGCCATCCCTCATTCTTCCAATGTATCTTATTAAGAATGACTGTTCTGATTTGTTCAGATTTGGTGATTATATGCACCCTTCACAAATAAAGAAATTAATGCCTGTTTCCCTACCTGTTAAGGAAAACTTCCAAACTCTTATTTTACTATCTACAAACTGTTCATAATTTTTGTGGGACTCGACTGCATATGTCTGTTCAGTGTGAAACCTGGATGACTCCCCCCTTCACCTCGTGTAAGCATTATTCAACAGCACAGCAAGCCATTACCCCCCCCCCCACCCCCCCACCCCCACCACACCAAATCCCTCAGCAGGTCCTCCGCTCCCTTGTCAGTTGCCTTGGTCTCTCAGCCAGCACTGCTTTCATGGAAGGGTGTTCACCTAATGGGCGTATAAATGGCAGTGAAAAGTTTTTTCTTGTTTTCTTGGAAAATAAACATTTGTGGACTCCTTATACGATGATGAAGAATGCCAGATTTTCAATCATTTGGTGATTTATGTCATAAATGTTTGGGGCAATTTTCTCAAAAAGTAGGTGGAGGAAGGGGATGGGGAGAGAGTGAGCCAAAATACCTTAGTCCTTCATTTTAGGTGGTATAAAAGTCACGTGCCAAACATGATGTGAATTGTTTGGACACGTGCTTTCCAGTTGTGAGCTTCAAATCTTCCAGAGAACCAGCAATGCATAAGGAGAACAATAAACTATTTTACTATCAACGATAGTAATGCACTTCGCGTACTTACCTCTCTGCTACCAGTGATAGTCTTTGTGTTGTTCATCCTAAAGGTACACCCTGTGGTCAGTATGCATGCATTCCTTTCAACACATTTTCCTAACATGTGACTGGAAAATCTATGTCACCAGTGAATGTTAGCTCTGGTATCTGCCCATCATACTTCAATTGGTTGTCATGAATTCGACTTAGCAAAAAGTTACATTGGGAGTTCTTCAAATGTTAAGAAATGCACTTGCAGCCCAGTTAGAGTATAATTATTGTAGGATATACAATAAAGAAGTGGTCTTTAGTTTTAAAGTACAAGTGGAAGAAAAATATAATTTAAGTATTCAGTTAGGTATTTTCATTTCTGCATTACCAAGTATAGTAACCTTTATCAACTCGGATGTTCCTTTTCATTTTTCGTCTAAATGTATCTTAAGTTATGTATGCGTGCTGCAGGATACATTGGAAGCATCTTGTCTCTGGGCTGCGACGGCTCGACACTGAGGCAGTTGCTGCAGCTACTGCCCCTGCTGCGGCCTGGCAACTGCGAAGCCAAGTCTCGCTATCTTGCGGCCATCCACTCCGCGCTCAGCCATGCAGTGGAGACCGGGGCGTATGTGGAGGAAGCGAGACAGCTCCTCAGTTATGCGCTGATACATCCCGCAATCAGCAATGGCGACAGGAGGTATGGGCAGGGAAGGGTCAAACTGTTGACACTTGCCTCAACTCTCTCTCTCTCTCTCTCTCTCTCTCTCTCTCTCTCTCTCTCTCTCTCTCTCTCTCACACACACACACACACACACACACACACACACACACACACACACACACACACACACACACACAAGTTTCTTCCTCATGCTAAGGTATAAGTAAATCTAGCTTTCCTCAACCTATTCCTCTGCCCTCGGTGAGTAAGGGACAATTAGTTCCAAAAGCTAAAATAGTGTATGTACTTAAATATGTGTGACTATTGCCAGCACTGACATTTCTCATGAAAGTACGAACTGACCATCAGTGTTGTCTTATCAATTTAGTTTCCTCAAAAAAGAAAAAAAAAAAAAAACATTTTCATACAGTAATTGAAGTTCATGGGCTATTGGCACAATAATTCTTAAGAGGAAAGACTTTGTCACTAATGAGAGAATGTCCCCAAGGATGAAATTTACTTTGAGATGACCTGCCATATTTATCAGATTACAAAATTAGATAGCATTTAAATTCTATCAACTTACAAACTTTTGTTGTATTTAAACAGGTTTGTGATAAATTCTCATACATTAAATCTATACAGTATACATAAATTTATTCTGCTTTTTAAGTAAAGGTAACATTCAAAGGTGAAATATTGTTCTTCAAATACCATTACGTGGGTCTGAACCAAAGACAGCATTTCATTTGGTTATGAGAAACTACAGTCATTTATCAAGTAGGTTGCAAATTAGAAATTTACTGTTCACATCTTAGAATACTGTGGAAAAATGTTACCAGCTTTAGAATAAGGCGGTGACAGTCAGATAAAATGAGAAAGAGAATTAATCCAGGATTAAATATCTAACAAACAAAATAAATCACATTAAACAGACAGCAACTGTTATTGCAAGAATAAATTATGGCAGGAATACCTGTAGTGGAGATCATACCAACAGATGCCACTACCCCTAGGGGGTCCACAACTCTTTTGTGGACACGTGCGTAGCGAGCACGGGACCCCGAGCTAATGTGGCCCTCCTTCCTTTCCGGGCTGCATACCTACCTTCCCTTCCCTTTCCGCATCCCTCCCCGTCCCCCATCTTCGCCCCCCCCCCCCCTCACCTCTGGCTCTTTCCTTCCCTTTCTCCCCCTCTGGGAGTATGGTTTGTGCCTACGTCCGCAGACGGACGCTCGAAACTGTTCCAAATTCCTTGCTTTTACACTTGCAAGTCCTCGTCCTTCCTCTGTCCTTCTCTTTTCCTTCCCTCTTCTCCTTGCCCTTTTCTCCACTGCGGCGTTTGAGACCCCCTCTTCTTTCCTTTCCCCTTCTCTTTTTTCCTCCCTGTGCGTGTCTGAAGGCCGACCCACGCACTTCCATGCGTAGCCGGTGACAGGGTAACGCGTAATTCCCCGCCCCGGGTAGACAAGTAGGACACGTATGTACCCCCTGGTAACGGCCAGGCCCAGGGAGGGGTGATTACCCGAGCTGATACCTTCCGAAAGTGCCAATTGGTCCCTCCGTCCGTTTGTCGGGAGGTGTGACCTGAGGTGTGAACAATCACCTAAGGCGGGTGTGCCCTCGGTGAGGGCCCCCACAAGGGAGGAGCGTGCCATCGGAGACGCCGGTAATCATGGGGATTCTTCCGCAATGGTTTCCTCACCTTCCACTATGTCTGCTCACAAACGTAAGTTCACTGAGTCTCGGCCACAGACGGTCCTTCCATCGTTGCCACAGTTCCTTGTTGTTTCTCGGTCTGACGAAGGTCACGACTTTTCCACGGTCAACCCTTTCATTATTCAGAAAGGTGTCGACGCAATTGCGGGTCCTGTAAAGTCTTGTTCCAGATTACGTTATGGCACCCTGTTGTTAGAAACACACAGTGCCCTCCAGGCTCAAAAATTGCTGCGTACTTCTCTGCTCCACACCTTCCCTGTCCGGGTGGAACCGCACCGTACCTTAAATTCCTCGCGTGGAGTCGTTTATACCCGCTCTCTTGATGGATTGTCTGACGAAGAAATTCAGCACTACCTGTCTGACCAGGGCGTCACGGCTGTTCATCGGGTTATGAAAAGGGTTGACTCGAACATCATTCCAACCCGCACTGTCTTCTTGACATTTGACAAAGTTCAACTCCCATCAAAAATCAAAGCAGGCTATGAGATAATTTCCGTTCGCCCTTATGTCCCAAACCCTACGCGTTGCTATCGATGTCAGCGGTTCAATCACACCAGCCAGGCCTGTTCCAATCCGGCCAAATGTGTTACGTGTGGCAAGGATGCCCATGAGGGTGCTTGTCCACCTCCATCCCCTCGCTGCATCAACTGTATGGGTGACCACGCTGCTTCCTCTCGAGATTGCCCGTTTTTAAGGACGAAAAGCTCATCCAGGAAATAAGAGTGAAGGAAAAGATGTCGACCTTTGCTGCTCGAAAGTTACTCGCCAGTCGACAGCCCACCGTGCCTCAGAAAGGAAAATACAGCACTGTCCTTGCTTCTCCTCGGCCAACAAAGGAGGCGGCCACGCAGACTTGCGACCTCACCTTTAGTACCACGGTCGTCAGATCGGCCAGCGCAAAGATCGCCCGTTCAACCTCACCACTTTCGCCTGCCCACTCTATGGCTCACCCTTCGTCGGGTTCTGCTAAATCTCGAGCCCAAAAGTCAGACGCCAAGTCTTCGAAAAAAGAGCATTCTCGTGAAGAGTTTTTACGTACCGCTACTTCACAACCATCGGTTCCTCCTTCATCTAAACATCATACTTCCAAGAAGGCTACGAAGAAACACAGTTCCTCTCCTTCTCCGCCAAGGCGTGTCCCATCTACAGCACCACCTGGCGGCAATCGCCCTCGGCCGTCCTCTGTGTCGCCGAGGCGCACTGCTGGTGGCCGGTCAACTGGCCGATCGTTGGTGGCAGGAGCTGCTCCTGACCAACCTATGGATCAGGATCTTCTGCCTTCGACTGAATACAATTCCATGCTGTCGGTCGCCAGCTCTGAGCAGTCGTTGAGCAGCACCCTTGGTCATGTTCCTCTATTTTCTGTTCACCCTATGTCCATTATCCACTGGAATATCCGCGGCATTCGAGCCAATCGGGATGAATTGTCGATCCTCTTGCGATCCTACTCGCCGGTCATCTTCTGTCTTCAGGAAACAAAGCTACGTCCCCATGACCGCTTTGTTCTCCCTCATTTTCAGTCCGTCCGATATGACCTCCCCTCTGTTGAAGGCACTCCAGCCCATGGAGGACTCATGATTCTGCTCCATGATACTCTCCATTATCACCCAATCCCCTTAACCAGTTCCTTCCAAGCTGTCGCCGTCCGTCTTTCCCTTTCTGGATACACATTCTCTCTTCGTACTGTATACATTCCATCGTCCTCACCAATGGCACGAGCTGATCTCCTTCTTCTTCTTCTTGATCAGCTTCCACCCCCCTATTTGCTGGTTGGGGACTTCAATGTCCACCACCCGCTTTGGGGATCTCCACATCCTTGTCCACGTGGCTCACTATTGCTAGACGTCTTCCACCAAGTGGATCTAGTCTGCCTCAACACTGGGGTCGCCACATTTTTGTCTGCCTCCACGACAAATTTATCTCATTTGGACCTTGCGGTCGGTACTGTTCCGCTAGCTCGGCGCTTCGAATGGTTCGCCCTTGATGATACACACTCGAGTGACCACTTTCCATGTGTTCTTAGACTGCAGCCTCAACTGCCATATATGCGCTCGCGACGCTGGAAGTTTGCCCAAGCCGATTGGACACTTTTTTCGTCTCTAGCGACATTCGATGACCGTCGCTTTCCCAGCGTCGACGATGAGGTCACACATGTTACCGACATTATTCTCACAGCTGCGGAACGTTCAATACCACGCACCTCCAAATTGCCCCGGCGACCCCCAGTTCCTTGGTGGAACGAGGCATGCCGTGACGCAATACGTGAGCGGGGACGTGCTCTTTGCATTTTCCGTCACCATCCGACTTTGGCCAACTGTATCCGATGTAAGCAGCTCCGTGCACGATGCCGTCGCGTCATCCGCTATAGCAAGAAGGCAAGCTGGAAATTCTTTATTAGCTCATTTAACACCTTCACTCCCTCCTCAGAAGTTTGGAGTCGGCTTCGACGGTTCTCAGGCGCGCCTAGTTTCTCCCCAGTCTCTGGGCTCACTGTCGCGCATGATACCTTAGTGGACTCCGTCGCAATTTCTAACTCATTGGGTCAGCACTTTGCTGAGATTTCGAGCTCTTCAAATTACCCGCCAGCGTTTCTCCCGAAGAAACGTGCAGCGGAAGTGCGACATCTTGCTTTCTCCTCTCAAAATCACGAAAGCTACAATACTGTTTTCTCCATGCGGGAACTCCAACATGCCCTCTCTTCTTCTCGCTCCTCCGCCCCAGGACCGGATGGTATCCATGTCCAAATGTTGCTGCATTTATCAACCCATAGCCTGCGTTACATCCTTCGCCTTTATAATCGAATTTGGACCGACAGTACCTTTCCCAAGCGATGGCGGGAAGCTATTGTCGTTCCCGTTCCGAAACCTGGACAGGACAAACATCTCCCCTCTAGCTATCGCCCCATTTCTCTCACGAGTAGTGTCTGTAAGGTTTTGGAGCGTATGGTGAATTACCGTTTAGCTTGGTGGCTGGAATCCCGCAGTCTTTTAACACCAGCCCAATGTGGATTCCGAAAGCATAGTTCTGCCGTTGACCATCTTGTTGCTCTCTCCACTTATATCATGAACAATTTTCTCCGGAAACGCCAAACGGTAGTAATATTTTTTGATCTGGAGAGAGCATACGATACCTGTTGGAGGACAGGCATCCTCCGCACACTGTTCTCTTGGGGCTTTCGAGGCCGGCTGCCCCTTTTTCTTCGCGAATTTATGGCAGAGCGCACATTTAGGGTGCGGGTGAACACTACTCTATCCCGTACTTTCTCCCAAGAAAACGGGGTACCCCAGGGCTCCGTGCTGAGTGTTGTACTGTTTGCCATCGCCATTAATCCAATTATGGATTGTCTCCTTCCTGATGTCTCGGGCTCCCTCTTTGTGGACGATTTTGCGATCTACTACAGCTCTCAACGGACCAGCCTTCTTGAACGGCGTCTTCAAGGATGTCTCGATCGCCTCCACTCGTGGAGCATCGAAACCGGCTTCCGGTTCTCACCCAGTAAGACCGTTTGTGTTAATTTTTGGCGACGTAAGGAGTTTCTTCCGCCCTCCTTACATCTAGGTCCTGTCAACCTTCCGTTTTCCGATGTCGCTAAATTCTTGGGTCTTATGTTTGACAGAAAACTGTGCTGGTCCTCCCACGTTTCCTATCTTTCGGCTCGCTGTCTGCGTTCCCTTAACACCCTCCGTGTCCTGAATGGTACCTCCTGGGGAGCGGACCGAGTGGTCCTTCTCCGCCTCTATCGCGCCTTAGTGCGCTCGAAATTGGATTATGGAAGCATAGTCTACTCCTCTGCTCGGCCGTCTATTCTTCGGTGTCTCGACTCTATCCACCACCGTGGATTACGTTTACTGTCTGGAGCTTTTTACACCAGCCCTGTGGAAAGCCTTTATGCTGAGACTGCTGAACCTCCACTGTCCAATCGGCGGGCAGTCCTTCTGAGTCGTTATGCTAGCCATCTGTCTTCCATGCCTGCTAATCCAGCCCATGACCTTTTTTTCGACGCCTCCTTTGATGTCGGGTATGCAGGCCGCTCCTCCTCCCTACTACCCCCGGGAGTCCGTTTCCGTCAACTGCTCCATTCTCTTTCCTTCCGCTTTCCTAAAACCTTCTTGACAACTTGGGGTACAGCACCGCCTTGGCTCCGTCCCCGGATCGACTTGTTCAGAGACCTATGTCAATTTCCCAAGGATGGTACCCCTACACTTGTTTACCGTCGGGCATTTGCTGCTCTATGTGCACAAATGACGGAAGCCACATTTATTTACACCGACGGCTCGAAAACATCGTTAGGTGTAGGGAGTGCCTATATTGTTGGCGACACCCCAAATCACTTTCGGCTTCCCGACCAGTGTTCGGTTTATACTGCGGAGCTTTACGCTGTTCTCCAGGCTGTCCACTACATCCGCCGCCATCAGCGGATACAGTACGTAATCTGCTCAGATTCTCTCAGCTCTCTCCTAAGTCTCCAAGCTCTTTACCCTGTGCACCCTCTGGTCCACCGGATTCAGGACTGTCTGCGCTTGCTCCACCTGGGGGCGTCTCAGTGGCGTTCCTCTGGCTCCCGGGACACGCTGGTATCTGTGGGAATGAGGCGGCCGATATAGCGGCCAAGGCTGCAGTCTCTCTTCCTCGGCCAGCTATTCAGTCTCTTCCGTTTACCGATCTACGGAGCGGTTTATGTCGCCAAGTTGCTCATTTATGGCATGCGCATTGGTCAACACTTCCCCATAATAAATTGCGGGAAGTGAAAGCCCTTCCTTGCGCTTGGATCTCTTCCTCCCGAACGCGTCGTCGGGAGGAGGTAATTTTAGCTAGACTCCGGATAGGGCACTGTCTTTTTAGCCATCGACATCTTTTAAGCGGTGATCCTCCCCCACTCTTTCCCCACTGCTCTCAGCTGTGGACGGTCAGACACCTTTTAATTGAATGCCCCTATTTTAATCCGTTACGCTCCCGTCTACAGCTATCGCCTGATCTATCGTCGATTTTAGCAGATGACACGCGCTCAGCTGACCGCGTTCTACAGTTTATTAGTGACAGTGAAATGACGTCAGTCATTTGAAGCTTTTTTGGGACAACCAACCCCTTTCTATAGTGGATTTTTAAGCATTCCTTCTGCCTTTAGTTTCTCAAATTTTATGAATTTGTTCCCATTGCTGCTGATTTTAAATTTCGTTTTTTTCCCTGTTTCCTACGTCACGGGCTGGGCGCTAATGACCATAGAAGTTTTGCGCCCTAAAACCACAAACAAAAAAAAAAAAAAAAAAGATGCCACTAGATCACAGAATGGGCAAAACTTCAAGAATTGGACTTAATCGTGATTGCAAGCTTTTATTTGTGTATTAGTTGCTGTTGTTACATGTGACCTACACCCTAAAAGATATAGCTGCCCATGAGTCAGTGTTCAAGCACAGCTCTGCGGAACATTGGAGGAAGAACAGTGACCCCAGCTTGACTGGAAGGTAGAAATACAATGATTGTGGGGAGAGGAGTGTTGATCAGGCAGCAAATTTTGTCATACTGCCAACTGTGGGAGTCTGCCCTTCATACTTTGGCATTTTATGAACATCAAACCTGTTCAAACTCCAGTTTGAATCCACTTGCAGTATGAATCTGATTGACTTTAAAATTAAATAGCTACTCAACAATAGCCCCTATTTCTGCAGAAGATGGTAAAAGTTTAGAAGGAGCCAGTGGCCTACTTCTGTGTTTCATACAGCAATGTTGTCAGAGCTCACCTTGATGTTTGACAGGAGGGATTTGGGGTTTGTCAGCTGCTCCTTCTACACAACTAATGAGAGAGTGGCATGTGATGGTTTGTTTTGAAGCAACATTCTCCTGCCAGTATAGAAGCAAAATACACTATTTATTCAGAAAAATACCTATGTTCAGTATTTTGCTGTTCTACCAGGAGGTATGAATTCTTTTTGAGACATCGACTCTATTTAGAAACATCCTCATTATTTTCACCCTTTATTCATTAAATTTTTTGACTTCCCTCCAACATGTTGCTCATTCCACCTGCTCTGCCCCCCTCATTCCATGTGCCATGTTACTTTCCTCCTGTCAGCTGCACAATTGTCATCAAACTGCCACTGGCATGGTAGGATGACGCGTGATAGCAGTAGTAGTAATTTAGCCAAATGCTGTTAACTTTTATGAACTCAAAGTACATTTTCTTATTGAATTTTATAAAATGTATACTGTGATCAAAAGTATCCAGACACCTGGCTGAAAATAACTTAAAAGTTCATGGCACCCTCCATTGGTAATGCTCGAATTCAATATGGTGTTGGCCCAGCCTTTGCCTTGATTATAGCTTCCACTCTTTCAGGCATATGTTAAATAAAGTGCTGGAAGGTTTTTGGGAAAGGGCTGTCCATTCTTCATGGAGTGCTGCACTGAGGAGAGGTATCGATGTTGGCCGGTGAGGCCTGGCACGAATTCAGCATTCCAAAACATCCCAAAGGTGTTCTGTAGCATTCAGGTCAGGGCTCTGTGCAGGTCAGTCCATTACAGGGATGTTTTGTCTTGTAACCATTCCGCCACATGCCGTGTTTTATGAACAGGTGCTTAATTGTGTTAAGATGCAATCGCCATCCCCGAATTGCTCTTCAACAGTGGGAAGCAAGAAGGTGCTTAAAACATCAGTGAAGGCCTTTGCTGTGATAGTGCCACGCGAAACAAAAAGGGGTGCAAGCCTCCTCCAAGAAAAATGAGACCACACCATAACACCACCACCTCCAAATTTTACTGTTGGCGCTACACACGATGGCAGGTGACATTCACCGGGCATTTGCCATACCCACACCCTGCCGTCGGACAGCCACATTGTGTACCGTAATTCGTCAATCCACACAACATTATTCCACTGCTCAATCGTCCAATGTTTACGCTCCTTACACCAAGCGAGGTGTCGTTAGGCATTTACCGGTGTGATGTGTGGCTTATGAGCAGCCAATCGACCATGAAATCAAAGTTTTCTCACCTCTTGCCTAACTGTCACAGTACTGCAGTGGATCCTGATGCAGTTTGGAATTCCGGTGTGATGGTCTGGATAAATGACTGCATATTGCACATTATGACACTCTTAAACTGTCAGCAGTCTGTCAGTTAACAGACGAGTCAGCCTGCATGCGTTTGGCTGTATGTGTCCCTTCGTTTCCCCTTCACTATTACATCGAAACGGTGGAAACCTCGCACACAGATGTATGACACAAGTGACACCCAATCACCTAATCAAGAGTTCGAAGTCCATGAGTTCCGCAGAGTGCCCCATTCTGCTCCCTCATGATGTCTAATGACCACTGAGGTCGTTGATATGGAGTAACTGGCAGTAGGTGGCAGCACAATGCATCTAATATAAAAAAACGTATGTTTTGGGGGTGTCGAGATAGTCTAGGTCATAGTGTAGATGCACAACAAACTGTGACCGCTCCCTATCTACATATTGGCTTACTCTTTGTTTCAGAAAACAAAATTAACAAAATCGTAAACATCTGAATGGAATGTGCTATTAAAGACTGCCTTGCAAAATGTAACTCATTGTACTCTACACTGTAGCATTTGTGGAGAGAGAAAAAAAAAAACAACGTACTGACTCGGGAATAAAATAGATTAACAGTCATTGCTCCCCTTCCTCCTTACGTCCACCCCATAAGTGACATTTCATGTGTTTGTGTAGCTTTTAATCCTTACCTTCTCACACATATTACTCGATTAATAAAATTGCAGGAATTCATCTGTAATCAAAGTCTGTCTAGTATTTCGGTTGAACAGTTTACACTTGAATTTCTGCGATTTCATGGATTGTGTAGTTGTTTTGCTTGGACATCATGATTGAGCATACTCCAACATGGAAAAAAAGTGGAATACTTCTGAAGGAAAAAATCTGCCTGGCAAAAAATTATGAGTAAAATGTTTAATTTTGCTGTTGTGGTGTTCAGTCCAAAGACTGGTTTGCTGCAGCTCTCCTTGCTTGTCTGTCCTGTGCAAGCCCATTTATCTCTATATAACAACAACAACAACAACAACATACACCCATTTTTACCTGTACTCAAGCCATGGTCTACCTTTAGAATTTTTATCCCTTACACTTCTTTAGATTGCCAGGTCAACAACTCTTTGATGGCATAGGATGTCTCTTATCAACCGATCCCTTTTTTTAGCAAAGTTGTCATCCCTTTCAGTATCTCAGAATGTGTTGTATTTATATTTCTTTCTTTCTTTTTTTCTTTCTTTTTGTGTTAGAAGTACTTTCCTTGCTAATGCCACCTTCAGTCATCATCAATTGTTTTACTGCCCAAATAGCAAAATGCATTCCCCAAAATCGCATTATGTAATTAGATTACAGTCTATTAAGCTTAGCTTCCTTTTTGTTGTTTATTGTATTTATTTTTGAGACATTGTCCATTCTGTTAAACTGTTTGTCCAAATCCTTTGGCTGTCTTCCTGCAATTGCTGCTCACATTGAACATATGTAAGAAAAACAGTTTGAGTTACTCATTCATTTGATGTGGTGTTTATAATTGTGAGACGAAAGTAAAAATTTCTAAAAACCCCTAAGATTGGTATGCATTTTGAAACGATCAGTATTAAGAAATTTTGTTGCAGTTGGGAATACTTTTAACACCAAACAATGGAAACTGCAGGTTGGAATAATAATTTAAGGAATAGGATAGACTGCCACGCACCATACAGATGAGGAGTTGAGTTGCAGACAGGCTTAACAAAATGACTGATACACATGCAGCTATATTCCAAAACCTTCCTCAGCAGGGAAAATACGCATGTTTACAAAAGTACACATACCTGACGCACCCTTGGCTGCCACCACAATCGTAGTTGCAGTGAGTGGCAATCTATCCTATTCCTTATACTTTCGGCATCAGCTGTATTAGTGACAAGTGGAAATTTGTGTTAAATTGGTATTGGAATCCAGACTTCCTGCATGTCGCGAGTAGTTGCCTTAACTGTCTCGGCTACCTGTGTGCACTCTCGTGACTGGTGTGAACCTCTATATGATACAGTGTCTACACCCTCATTGCTCACAGCTTATATGGATTCCCACAACAGGCTTAATGAGAGAAATGTGTTGAACATTAGTATTGTTGTCGTCTTGCTCATCTAGACTGTAATACTTCGTACGTTTGGAGGTTTGGATCAGTTCTGGGAGCATGCACAGGTAGCTGAGATGCTTAAGACAACTATTCATGATAAGATGTGGTAAAAAAATTTTGTGTCATCAATAGGTATGATTTCCAAGCCTAATACAGCTCATGTCCAAAATGTTCACTGTTGGAAAAAAATTTAGTAATGCTAATAAAGTAGCCGTAGCACTATCTTAAAAAATTAGGATGCATTGATGAGAAACATGTCATATTTACTTATCTGGTTACAAGTTTGATATCTGTTAGTTCAAGATTCACATGGGCTTCCCTGTGTTTCTTATGGTGATACATTTCTAAGAGTGTTTAATAAAACGCAGTTGCATTGTCATGTACCCTATATGAGGTGGTCATAAATTTTATCATATAAAAAATAAAGTTAGGTGACTGTTTTATTTATTTGTTTTCAAGTATTTTTTTATTTATGTATTTATTTATTCTTCATAATTGCAGCCAATTGTGTGAAAATCTAAAATAGATAATATAAATTACATTTCCTTGGTTAGTAATAAACTTATATATTAACTACAGTGCAACTTCAGATTTCATGTTTTTGCGATTCTACACCAAAAATTCATAGCCCCTGAGAAAAGCCCATAAGATAAATGACAAAAATTCCCTGTTTTTATGTTTCTTCCTAGTAAGTTATCTTGATTTTATGTTCTTACTAGATTTCTTGCTTGAATTCATCCCGATTTCATCCTGTTGACATTTGATGTGATTGAATGAGTTGTAAGTGATACAAAAGACAGACGGTTCATACCGAGAGTGGTGGCAGGGTGAAGTGAATATTTTAGGCAGTTGCATAGAGCAGAGACGTGAGAGAAATGCTGACACAATCCATGAGTGGCATTACCAACACAACTTGCAGTGTTTAGCTTCAGCACGAAATTATGATACATCTACTACTAGGTTGCGGCAGCAATGGGAAAAACAGCACAGTTGATGCAAAGTGTTCAGACCGAGCCATTGTGTGATGAATGGCCTCACCTTTTGGCATGTATTTTCAATTTAATGTCTTCAGCAACATCTCTTGTCAACCTTTTAAATTCAAAACACGGAGTCTGAAAGAATTTGCTCGATCAGAATAGAGGAAACGTCGACCGTTTCTGACTACTGAGCTCTTGTTGGTTGGCGACTTGTTCAAACAGCAGACACAGCTGCCACACTACACTAACGCACGTAAAATGAGTTTCCTTCTAGGTGTGTGGCTCCTCAACTGTGGGAGAGGAGGTAGGGGGTGACAGCATTTAATGAAGTGCTGAAAATATGCTTTTTGTGCAGATATGTTACATGGAAGTAGAGCAAGGGTTTTGCAATAGCACATTTTAGATACACTTTGTACTGCACACTGTAGCTCATAAAGATAGGCAGCAGTGATAGAAGGCATAAAGCAAAACTGTAGCGCCTGAGCTGTCTCAAATGTAAATTTTATGCAATGTACAGAAATTCACTGAACTTACTTCTAATAAGCTTCTAATGTCAGTTGGAGAAGTAAGCTCGTTTTTTTCACTGTCCTCTCAAGAGAAGGAAAAAACACACACACACACACACACACACACACACACACACACACACACACACACACACGTACGTTAAATTCTGCGGCCTTTCACCATACTTCAGTTTTTGGTTTAATCCACAATGTTCATTACTTTTTGCTTTTTTTCTGGCTGAACACAAAGGAAAGATCTCTCAAACATGTATTTTGACCCATAATTTTTGGTCGTAACATGTCGGAAATAGCTGGATTGCCTTGTACCAGATACCATTTTCAATTTTTTTGACAAGTTTTTTTTTTCATGTTGTTACAACTATGTGGTGGTGTGAACCTTTTTTTTTTAAAAAAAAAAACTGGTTAAATTCATTACCACAAATTATTGTATGAACTTGTAGTGTACATTTAATTTCCTTCACGTGTACAGATTTTATTCGACATATTGGAGAGGATTAAGATTTTTAATCATATGCCAATTACATATGTTTTTGCTCTATTTTTGGGGTTTCTCCATTTTTCTTGATTCTTAATTTTCCTCAATTTTGCATTTTTAAAGTCTACACTGCATGAAAATGTAAAATACAGTTTTCTCTGTATTTATTTCTGATATTTGATTTTTTTAAATGCTAGAAATACTACAAAGCTAAAATAAAACAGTTAACATGTTAGCCTACTATAATCCCTGCAGAATCTGTTCTTTGTACATTTTTTGATGAATTTAACGAGTAGATGGTTGTTTTCACTGCTGCATCTGCCCTCGTACTACCTGGTCAGCAGCCATTGTCTGCTGGATTCCTTGGGCATCGAACAGCCTGTCGGCAATGTTTCCACTATAGCAAACTATTCCACCCATAACTGTTAAGTCTTACAGTCCATGCTTCCATGATCACTTGCATCAACGCATTATATATTCTGTGGGCATTACTTCATTCGGTGGTCGCTGACCTTGGTTATCTTCGCTCCGTCTGCACAGTGTGTTGTCCAGCCTGGATGGAAGCATGCTGACCTAGTTTGAATGCCTTGTGAAGTCTTCCTTGACCATCCTGGGTACTGTGGCTGCAGTATCATCAAGAAGGCACCAGATAAACTTGCTTCTTTGTGCTGCTTTGGGATCCAACATCCTTTGTACCTGACGTCCATTACTCTCTATCTTCGTAGAGCACGCAGTCCCATGATGGGTGTTCTGGTGTGCCCACACTACTGCAGGTGCTGCTATCATTCGTTTGTCTTTTGATTTTGTATAAACAGGTGGTGTATGGGCTATGGCCAGCCAGGTAATGAATCAGTCCACTCGATGGGCTAAGAAATTTCATTTTTAATCTCTCCCTGATGTTAGAAATAAGTTCGTATGTTCTCCTGCCTGTGCCTGAAGTGTCCCGTTCATTTTGCACAGTTGTAATATGCAATCTTTTGTTACCTTTTTCGAATTTGCTTCAATTCAGATCACCCATCGTACTTCCATTTGCTTGCCTTTCTTCAACCAGTAAAAGGCTCACTTGTTCCTAGTTCCCTAATCCTAGAATTACTAACAAATCATCATTTGGCCTAGTGCAGTAGGCACCCTTTAATCTTAGTAGCACTCCTCATTGAACTAGCTACAGTCTGAGCCCAAATGCTCGACTGATGCTAATGTAGATGAGTGGTAGACTGATTGTTTTCAGAGGAAGGCAAAATTGCCTATTTGCAGTGGTTACAATTTAGTACATCATGTTTGTACCTTTAGTGCTGGCTTCCTTTGTATGATGTGCTAAGTTAGGATGTTCCTCCAGAAATACCCGTAGATACATTTTTACTGCACTTTTCCTAATCATTTAATTCTATTTAACAGTTTCTTGCTAGGATCCCTTTCAGGCAGGATGTATGTTGTTTTTTGAGGTGCTAGTGACAATTTAACACTTGGACACCAGCCATCAAGTTCACAGAGAGCCACATCACATTTGTCTTCTATAATTCTTCTGGAGTCACCTCAGCATGTTGTCTGCAAATGCTGCCAGTCCACATATGTTACTGCTGTCAAAAAACTTTTGGAGTATGGCCTCCAGTGCTACATTCCCAAACTCGGGACCACACACTGATTCCTGCAGGCAGCCTTAAGCACTAGGGCAGATGTACAGTGCTGCTGAACACTCCAAAACTCTAAGGCGGCCAAAGAGACAGCCACTATATGTTATTGAAAGCACCAGCAATATTGATAGTCACTGCTAGAGCATACATAGCACGAGTATTTGGTGCTACCAAAATTGCCTTTTAGTTGTGTCTTCAGTTGACTTCCTTCTTCTGAACCCTTACTGCCGAGGGCTCATCCTGTGTGGCAGTCTACGATTTGGTAATCTTTAGCATAATAGTTTTTCAAAAATCTTGCCAAATTAGTCTGTAGGATTTGGGTATCATTGGACACTTAACTTTTCCTTTGCTAATTATTACCACACCAGTGTTCTTCCACGGTGCAGGAACCCTTTCTTGCAAGAGACACGCATTGTACAGTTCACATATCTATCCAGTTGGTCACGTAGGGCTGGTATTACTTTGTCAGAGATCCTGTTTGGTCCTGGAGATTTTTCTGTTTGTTTGAGATTTATTTGCCATATTTCTTCCTGTGCAAAGGGGTACCCGAGCTTATTGTTTCTAGAGCCTTCCCATGACACAGTTCGTAACCTGCACTGGTTGACTGTCTTCCTCCGTCGGGAATTAGTGTTTCCATTAGCAGGGCAGTTGACTGTTCTCAGGTTTCTATTATTGTTCAGTCATCTCTTTTGAGCGTGACGAAAATCGTTTGTGACCGTATTTTCTTGCAGACTATTTTGTATAGTATTCTCCAGGTATTGGTTTCTAAGTTATACAGTGGTATACTCTTAAAGAGTTCTTCCCAGTTAGCCTCCTTGATGTTTTCTGTAGGTCTTGGATTTCACTTCGTGATGATGTAGTGTAAGGTATTGTGACCACTCAGTGTCATTCCACTATCAACCTTCTAGCCTTTCACACAGTGCAGCACTCTTGCCTTTGCTAAAGTAACATCAGTGTTGTTTCTTTAACCTCTGTTTGTAGGTCGGTGGAGTGTGAGGTGCATTCTGTACCTGTAGGTTGAGTTCCATAATGGCTTCTTCTAGTTGTCTTCCACAGGCATCAGTCAGGCAGCTATGCCACAATACTGACTTTGCATTGGCACAAATGGAGTACACAAGAGGCTTAGTTCATGTCACTAAATTGAAATAAATGGAAGCCAGGATGCAACTCTCCCTTCCAGTTAACATTTCCACACAGATGATGTATTCTGAACAGCACTTTGATACTTTTGTCACTGTTATGGCCTTATTTAATACTATTATTGCTGCCATACGAGGTTGTTTTCTTCACAACCTTTAATATTTTATGAGTATGACTAGACGTGCATACTTTAATATTGCATATTACTGTGTTTGATATTATGCCTATTGTAATCTAATATAGCAATTTAACATAATTAGTGTATAATGTGACGAGTGCTTGATTAGACTATTCTCACCTTATCGTGATAAGACATTGTTGATTTCCTACACACGAGTGTACCTTATAGATAAGTCAGTTGTTTCCTGATGATGACCCAGTAGGTCAACTAAAATAGATATCAGCAGTACAAAAAACATTTTCCTACCTTAATTACATAACATTAGTTGTTCAGTGTAACAAAACTTTGATTACCTCTAATATGGACTAGGTTTTTATTTTTACTGTAATTGTGTATGAAGGCAGTGTCTTGTGTGTAATACCACACATCCAAAACATGAATTGGTCTGTGGTGTCCATATGCAAAGAGCTGATTAATGTTAGGATGATTTTGAAAGTTTGCACTAAGTTAATTGAGAACCTAAGGTGGCACCTGCATTTTCGACAGGTCACTCACTCAGTGGCTTCGCCACCTAGAGGACCGCATTGCCAATGGTCCGTCATCGGGAGGAGTAGCTGGAGCGATCGGTACTTGTACACCTGTGGCAGACACTCCACCGGGGTGGGGCACCAATGGCCACTTCCAGGGTTAGTTCGCACTTTGTCTGCTCAAACTATGTTATTTCAAATGTAGAGTATTTTTTCTTTAGTAAAATAAATCTGAGTGTAGTCACTTTTGCACTGGAAACAATGAAATAAAATAAGAGCTCCTATTTCAGCTGTCTCAATGATCTAGTTCAGAGTATCTAAACTGCCAGTTTATGCTGCCAGGTCGCTTTGACTAGTGGTCTTTGTCATTTGTTTTGTGATTAACTGTCAAAGTTCATTTCTTAAAATTTTAGTTCCAGATTAAGTCTTAGAGAGGAAAAAGGGAGTTTCTGGCGTGCGTGCGCGCGTGCGCGCGATGAGGTAAAGGAAAATTCAGTGATTCGAAGAAATGTCGTTGTTTGGACTGTATCTATAAATGCTTTGCAGCCGCGGTCAGTTATGGTGGGGCAGTTAATTTCCTCTCGCATAATCTATGCTGTATGATTACTGGTGTTGCTTCCATTTGTACAGTTGGTGGCAATAGAATGTGCTTCGTAAAACTTCGCTTCATTGTTAATGTTAATATCAGAAGCATATGCAGGGTGACAATTATTGAACTATATGAAAAATATGTAAATTAGTTACAAACTATGGCGTGGACATACTTTATTCAGCGTGTAATTGTGACTATGGATGTTCGGGTTTAGCTTAAGACATGTTTGACATGCCTGCCATCATTGGCAGTGTTGTGGCGCAGAGAGAATAGTGAAATTCTGCTCGACCCCCTGAAGTGTCGGAACATCACTGCTGTGGATGACCTTCTCAATGGCTGTTTTCAGGTCAGCAATGGTTTTGAGGTTATTGCTGTACACCTTGTCTTTAACATAGCCCACAGAAAGGTGTTCCATGTGTTCAGATCCAGAGAATATGGCAGCCAATGTGCTCCCAAAAGTGCTCCTGCAGGACATTACTCTTCTGCTAAGATGGGGTCGAGCTCTGTCTTGCATGAACCACATCTTGCCGAAATTGGGGTCACCTTGGATAATGGGAATGAAATTGTCTACCAAAACCTTCGTGTACCATTAGATAGTTGCAGTGCCATCAAGGAATGTTCCACCAATTATTCCATGACTGGACATGGCACACCACAGTGTCACCCATTGAGGGTGAAAAGACTTCTTGATAGCAAAATGAGGATTCTCAGTCCCCAAATGTGCCAATTTTGCTTATTGGTGAGCCCATCCAAATGAAAGTGGACTTCATCGTTAAACCAAACTTTACATATGCTTACTAATTCCCACCATACCCTGTGGCAAACCATGCAGTTTGAACACTCTAACCCAAACCAATCAGCAGTTACGATAATTTTTATTTCATATAGTTCAGTAATTGTCACCCTGTATTTGCCAGAAAGTGTAAAATGTCAGTGATGTGACAATTGCTTTCATTGCGCGTAAATGCTTGTGATCAGGATTTGTGATGCAGTCTTTAAAGTAAGTGCTTGTAAAAAAAGAACTGCAGCC
Organism: Schistocerca americana; assembly: GCF_021461395.2. Classification (NCBI taxonomy): domain Eukaryota; kingdom Metazoa; phylum Arthropoda; class Insecta; order Orthoptera; family Acrididae; genus Schistocerca; species Schistocerca americana. The sequence goes on from NC_060127.1 coordinate 146,585,307, forward strand.
AGTTGAAGTATGAAATGACATTTTTAGGCTGGCATGTCCCACTTCCAAGCTTCCTTGATGACAAGAGCTTTTGTGATGTTTAGTAGTAGGTGTTGGGGCATCTCACTGCAGGAGATATTTTCAAGATGTGTACAGTTGAGAGAATGGCTTGAATGTATGTCAGCCTGTGATCTTATAAAAGAAGGTATGAATACATAAATTTTAAGTTTCAGTTGGTTTACATCGTTGAAGTAGTTCAGAGGACAGTCGACAATGGCTTCGCTGCCCGTCCACGTCAGAGATGATGTTGTGAAGGTGGCTGGATCATTGTTGGGGGTGGAACTGAATAGTAGGTCCACACTAGTAAACTGATCTAGGTATCAGAGGATTACAGATGACCCGCAGGAGATGGAACAGTTGAGTCAAACCAAAAATTACCCAGGTTCCATTTCACAGTCCATTGAAATATTACCTTATGTGCACTGCTTACTAATAGACTGGCTGCCACCTGATGATCTTCCAATCACATGACACTGTAAGGAAAGTGGAGCAGAAACAAACAGGGAATAACTCTGGCCATAATAAGGGCCACAAGTGGGGAAATCCACTGATCCGAGCAACTTTATCTAATAGTGGAATGTTACGACCCAACTCCTGGAAATGAGCATCTCGGAAATGGTGAAGTTGACCACTGTTAGCACGTTACTGTCATGAGCTCCTGTGGAATGTAACTAAAGCAGGTGAGAAGGTGTGGGGCATCTATGCCACTTCTTAGAATATGGAGGTTGGTGGCTTGCCTGCTTTGTAAAGCAGGATACGTGCCGGTCTGACAGAGTACATTGTTGGGGGACACATTCTTCAACGGGGGGCTGTGCATCACGTGACCCTCTCTGCATTCCCCTGTGATCAGACTCTGCCGGGTAAGATCGAATTGGGTGTTGGACCTCGGAGAGTGGACTGTGGATTAATGGGAAATGTCATTCGAAAAGATGAACCGCATTTCGTGGTACACCGAGGCCACAGTCGTGTCATACAGTTGTCCAGGCGAAGGTTGTGTGAAATTGGCACCACGTCACAGGTGCTTGCTGCTGAAGGCAATATTGTGCTATGGGGATATCATCTGGGCTTTCATTATAATATTGGAAAGTGTACTGGCCAATACCAATACTTCTCAAGCATAAGCACCCCCGCCCCAAGAGACAACAGGTCGTCGCAGCTGGCTGTCGCCATCGAGTGACGACGACTTTATTCATTCTGCTCTTGTTTAGTCAGCTCCTGAAGGAGCCTAACTGGAGCTGTAAAATTGACGAGCTTCGCCCTTCAGAGGTGCTGGATCAATTCCTCCACCTTGTAACCGTCCTGAATGTGTTCTGTGGTTCTGAATGCACCATCTTGTGAAACAGTATCTGGGCTTTGAGATGATGCTCGCTTCCCTCTGTACGGTGTCTCTTTTTAGAATGTTGCGAGATCACTTTGTTGCACCCGACAGTTGTGATGTGAAAATGTTGTGATATAAACTCATCTTGTTGCATACAGCTTTCAGAAAACAAAGTAAGGAAAGAGAATTATAAGAGCAATTTAATAATGTAGGCTGCAGGAAACTGTTCAAACATTTTTTAAGAACCGAAAATTGTACCTCTTCTTTTATTTATTTATAGCACATAATGTATGTAAGTGTGGTTGGATTAATTTTATTTTTAGATAAAGTCAGCATGATTATCGCATAGGGTTGCACAGTGGCAAACTTGATGTCCATTTGTGACACCACCTCGGTCAAGATGGATGTCTCTGGTGCAGGAAAATTACAGTACAACACAGTAGCTAATGGTATAAAATATCCTACGGAACTACTCGATGGGGAAAAAGAATCCAGCTTCCTGTATGCTCGGACACTTAATGTACTTCTGCAGCATTTTCTACACCCAGTTTTGTAAATAAGTTGTGTGTGCTGTACATGGTTAAGCAGCTGTTATCACAAAAATTTTCATGAGTGACTTAATTAGCTGTTAAAATTTTGTAGGTTCTATACTCAGTATCTTTATCATATAGATCCTTCACTATCAATTAAAAATAGATAAATTTATATAATCACTAATGGTGTTTCGTGTGGTTTCAGCAAATGGGCAGCACTTGAAGGTGCGGCGTAGCAACAGCCTCACGCCACCAGTCACAGTGAGTCAGACGTCGGAGCTATGGAGTTCACAGGTAATACTGCATCTGGTGAAAACAGAGTGGTACTCATTATAGTGGGTGTTTCAAAAATTTTCGTCAGATTTCAGAGAATTACATCATTCTGCACAAATGAAAATAAAAACTTGGGGTAATTTTTTTTTTTTCCTTGCGCAAAGGACTACAGTGTCTGTCTCCGTAACAGAGTGGTCAGCATATATGGTTACCATGCAGAGGACCTACGTTTGATTCCCAGTACTGCAAAGGATTTTTCCTCTGTGGGAGGACTGGTACAGGTTGCACTGTTGCTGACCACGTGCCCCTCTGTTTGGCATGGGGCCAAACGGCAGAGGATGACATGGTTGCCAGTAGACATACCTTGGACCTTCAGGATCTCGATGACAAGCTTCTTTGTAGGACCATGAGATTTTCACTTTCAAAATAACAATCCAGCATATTGAGGGTATATCTTTAAAGCCACATCCATGTTGCTAACATGTTTCCTGCAGTGTTTGCAAGAAGTTAAAAACTTCTTTTCTTTTCCTTCCCCCCCCCCCCCCCCCCCCCCCCCCCCCCCCCCCGCCCCCTCCACCCCCACCCCCCACCCCGTTAAGGTCTTTGCCCACATTAGTAGGAAACCTTTTTCATGTCATATAGCATTGTCTGCATCTTTCCTTCTCATAGTGTATCTGAATTGCCAACTACCGTTGAAGTAGTGAGAAAACACTATTGATATGGTGCCGTATTGTTAATGCTCAAACACTTAGGCAAATGAGGGAAAAGGTGTAGGTGTTGTTGGTAGATGAAAACATACTATTGAATGTTGTGAAAATAACCTGCTGCAGGAGCTGCCCTTGCAAGATTACGTTGCTTTCCAGAGCACCACTAGGATCTAATCCTCAGATTTTAAAATTCTGTCTGATATGGTTATGTTTCAAAGCAAGACAGAAGTTTCAGGAAAGCAATTCCAGTCAACAAAGGTCTGTGTTACTCTTTTTCTGCAGTAACTGGAGTTTCTTTTCAGCACCTTGCATATTGATTTCACAATACTTGGTTCACGTATTTCATAAGGAACCACGCGACTTGGAAACGGAACCATGTTGGCTTTTAAATTGTCTCTGTGCCATTGCTGGACATCCTTCTGTCTTCCACCTGTTCTTGCCAGTATTGAACGTTTAGCAGCTTTCTCTTACTGCGGAGAGGCTAGTGGTGGAATGCATATCTCGATCAGGCGAGCTCTCAAGTCACTGATGCGAAGATAGGTCTCTACACCCCTTATGGCTGATCCATTATCGAGCCTATGCTCCTGGTGAAAATGAAAATTTGTAGTTGTAACTGCCTTTCACGTGTTGAAGCAGAGAATGCACAACAGCCTTCCCTACCACCATCCAATTTCCTTCATCAACAATGTCTGTAAGGTGACAGAGTGCACGATCAGCGGTCAGCTGGTAAGGTGGCTAGAGTCTCGGAATATGCTAACAAATGGACAATGTGGATTTTGTAAGCACTGGTCTGCAGTCGATCATCTTGTCACCTCTTGAGCCACATTACAAATAATTTTCTGTGGAAATGCCAGAATGTAGTGGTGTTTGGAGAAGGCTTGCAATACATGCTAGGGGATGGGAATCCACACTTGAGGCTTCGGATACCGCCTGTCCCATTTTGAGAGTTTTTAAAAGACCGGGTTTGCAAGGTACATGTGGATTCAGCTTTGTGGAATAGTTTTATTCAGGATAATGGGGTGCCTCAGGGCTCTGTGCTGAGCATAGCCCAACTTGCCATAGCAGTTAACCGTACATGGACTGTCTCCCACCAGGCATCTTGAGCTCTCATTTCATCACTGAATGTGTGATCTACTGCAGCTGTAAACGGACCTGTTTACTTGAGCAAAATGTCCAGCGAGATCTTGACCGTCTTTACTCGTGGAGCATCGACAACGGCTTCCACTTTTTACATTGAAAAACTCTTTGCCTAAACTTCTGGCAGTGTAAGAAGTTTCTTCCACCGTACTTTAATCTCAGTTTTGTTGCACTTCCATTTGTCGAAACCACAAAATTCTTGGGGCTCGTGTTCAATAGGAAACTGTTGGTCCTCCCACATCTTATCTGGCAATATGATGTACCCGATCTCTAAATATCCTGTGTTTTAAATGGTACTTCATGGGCAGCAGATCAGAAAATCCTCCTCTGCTTATACCACTAGCTTGTCCGATCAAAAATGGACTATGGGTATCTTGTTTACTTATCTACGCAACTATCTGTTTCATGCCATCCCAACACCCACCATCAAGGCACACCTTTGGCCACTGTAGCCCAGTTAAAAGTATGCAGGCGCTACTGAACTACCACTGTCATACCAATGTGATACTTTTCTCAGCATTTTCCTAAACACATTTTTTGTTTCCCCCCCCCCCCCCCCCCCTCCCCCCTCCTCGACCGTCAGTAAGGGGTAAGTGCAACTTCTTTGCTGCCTCGTGGTGGCTTTTGCTCTCATATACTGCTTCAGAAGAGTAATCTTAAGTTACCTGCCACGTTCCTGATGGGTGGGAGCCCTTCACAGGTCCATGTTCACCATGGACTTAGTTTGCTTTCCAAGGATACTACTCTAGATTTGACTTGCGGCTGTAAATGCGTCAAAATTTGCACGCAACTCGGAGACAGCATCTCTTAGTATGTACTGATGGCTTCAAGATCAACCATGGTATCAGATGTGCCTTTGTCATTGGCAACAAACATTATAGATACTGGGTTCTAGAACGGCGCTAGATTTTTTAATGCAGAGCTTTCTTCCCTGTATCAAGCCACCCAATACATCTGACGATACAGGCTTCTCAATTGCTTGTTGTGTTACGATTCACTTAGCACCCTCCACAGCCGTGTAGTATACACATACCACCCATTAGTACAACAAATCCAGGAATGTCGCCACTCACTTGCTGAAAGTGGAGCCAGTGTGATGTTCACATGGGTCCACAGTCATGTCGGAGTGTTGGGGAAGGAAACTGCCGGTGCTGCTACTGAGGCTATTTAGCTAGTCTGTCCCTCCAGATGATCTCTGTAGTGTCGCTCATAGGAACATTGTCACTCTGGCTTTTCTCTATATGTGAACAAATGCCAGAAAATTGAACATCTCTCAACAGTTTGGAAGACTTCCTCTCGCCCCCTCTTGTTGCTGGGAAACACTTTCAGCTTGGCTGCCTATTGAGCACTGTCATTTGTCACCTTCATTTGTTAAGTGGAGACCCCACACCACTCACAGCTTACTGTAACCAAGCATTAACAGTGCACCATTTTCTGACCCAATGACAATTTTATAATTTTTCACGTTTTAATGTATGTTTGCCATCTGAATTAACAGATGTTTTAACTGATACAGCACAAGCGGTAGATTTCGTTCTACTTTTTGTTATAGTAATACGATGAAGGAACTTGTTTTTTACTGTTTGAGCAACCTCCTCAAAGGGGAGGTAATCATTTCTAGCTATCCCTTTACTCCAATTGATTATGCTCATAGTACTATCAACTCAGCTGTTTTGTTTCCTAAAACAACAACAACAACAACAAACAAACAAAACAGCCTTTTGCTGCTGTGTTAGTCTACTGCAACTCTGTGCATATTGTGTAGCAAATCTACATCTACGTCTACATTTCTCCTCTGCAAGCCACTCAATGGTGTGTGGCGGAGGGTACTTTACATGCCACTGTCATTATCTCCCTTTCCTGTTCCAGTCGCGTGTGGTTTGCAGGAAGAACGACTGCCGGAAAGCCTCCATGCGCGCTCAAATGTCTCTAATTTTATATTCGTGATCTCCTCAGGAGATATAAGTAGGGGGAAGCGATATGTTCGATGCCTCATCCAGAAACGCACCCTCTCGAAACCTGGACAGGAAGCTACACCGCGATGCAGAGTGCCTCTCTTGCAGAGTCTGCCACTTGAGTTTGCTAAACATCTCCGTAATGCTATCACGCTTACCAAATAACCCTGTGATGAAACGCGCCGCTCTTCTTTGGAACTTCTCTATCCCCTCCGTCAACCCGATCTGGTACGGATCCCACACTGATGAGCAATACTCAAGTATAGGTCGAACGAGTGTTTTGTAAGTCTCCTCCTCTGTTGATGGACTACATTTTCTAAGAACTCTCCCAATGAATCTCAACCTGGCACCCACCTTACCGACAATTAATTTTATATGATCATTCCACTTCAAATCATTCCGTATGCGTAATCCCAGATACTTTACAGAAGTAACTGCTAGTAGTGTTTGTTCTGCTATCATGTAATCATACAATAAAGGATCCTTCTTTCTCTGTATTTGCAATACATTACATTTGTCTATGTTAAGGGTCAGTTGCCACACTCTGCACCAAGTACCTATCTGCTGCAGATCTTCCTGCATTTCGCTGCAATTTTCTAATACTGCAACTTCTCTGTATACTACAGCATCATCTACAAAAAGCCGCATGGCTTTAGGAGCTGGCAGCTTAAAACTGGCACTCGTGTAACTTCATGAGCACTAAATCAGTAGTATTGAGAGAAAGTCAGGAACTAAATTAGGACCCACTTCTAAGGAGTCATTTAATGAATGGGCATTCTTCTCATGAGACAAACTGTTGAATAGAGTCGTCAATTTCATGACACCTAACTTTTTCTTTTTACTGCACAATATGGCAGATAAAATGTAACACAGTCTGTCCAGAAGGGGGGAAACTTCAGCATGTCCCTTTTTGATGTGGTCTATCATTTACATTTTTTAGATGTGTTTCTGGTTGCTGTCCTCATATTTCTTGCCACCACCCTCCACCGAGTGAAATGAATCTGTTCTACATTAGGTATCATTTTCTTGCAGTAAGGCCAATTCCTTCGGATTTAGAATTCTAGTTTTGGCCTCTCTTAAGTTCAATTTTTTCTGAATTCCAGAAATGTATTAAAACGTAGTGTTGGTACCACTGTCTCTAAACTGATGCAGTTAACCATCAAGAGGTTTACGGTAGTGCTTGATTTGCACCTGCTAAGAATACAACCTTGAGTAGGAGATACCTGTACAGTGAATGATGTTAAACCTTTGGCTGCTGGAGGCACAACATCTGCTTGGCGTGCTGCAGCCTGTAACGTAATCCGGCTACTTGCGCTGCTTGCCTGTCCCCCGGAGCCACCACCGGGACTGTAGCGGCCCACAATGCCCAACCTGCTCTCTGCTGAATACTCCTGGACTGATTACGACTTGCGCAGAGCCAGCGTGAATTTTTGGTGACTTTGAGCTGTAATATCTCGGGCAGTAGTTTCTGTAAAGAAATCAAATTCGGCCATCTTGTACAACTTAATGCGTTCTTTTAAGAATAATAATGAAAAGATTTTTGAGTTACATTGAGTGAGAAAATTGTAGGTAAAATCGGTCAAAAAAAAAATAGGCACCCGAAAATATTTTGAAATTGGGCTTCTTGCGTCTCCTGGATTAATGCTATGATGAACATGAAACTTGGCATGTAGTAACCTAACAACACAAGGTTCTCATATATTAAGTGTCATATGTGTAACACTGAATGAATTAAGCGAAAATTGAAGATTTTGTAAAAACATAAAAAATGCCATATTTTTGTTCTGATTTTGGTAAACTATGTTCTATAAAAACATTCCAGGCTGTATAATTGAAATGAAAGTTGGGCACGGAAATAAGGCCCAAAAACAATAAACTTCGGATTTGCATATCGAGTAGAGTGAACACATGATGAAAATGACATTAAAAGTGCAATAGATCGATAGCACAAAGATATGGAATAAATTTTTTTTTTATTGCCATACTATTTTCCAATCTACAAATTGGTCGAAAAGATGTTGATTTTTTTATGGAAGATAAAAGCGGGGTATATTCGATACTTTTTTTTTACAAATACTGTTTTCTATTAGTGCTTCAAAACCAGTCTCATTCGAACCCTCCCCTGAACAGCGAGTTTAATTTCCAATTATTGGCTAACAACAGAGACAAAGTAGCAAGAAAATTCGCACTGAGAACAGAGTTTTAACTTTGGCATGTTATTTCTCATTGATCAAAGGCATTTGAAATCTGTTATGGTAAACAGGTTTTGTAGAATTAGACTGAATGTGATTAATGTTTGTTGTACTAAGGATAAAAGAATGAAACTGTCTGTTATGTGTTAATAATTTAAATGTATTGTACATAGATTAATATATGGGTTTTGTTATACTGCCGCAATGTACTCGGAGTAATTAGAGTTGCCATAGTGCAGATATTGCGTCATCTAAATCATTTGCCAGCACGGTGCTACATATGAAGTAGTAAGGCATTGTTTGAATAATTTTACATCTGTTTTATCTATTTCCCATCCTTCTTTTCGATCCGACTCTGGCGAAGTTAAACAAAACAAAAGTGTCAATAAATTTTCTCAGATTTAGTTCCCAATGACTAGTAATTCTTCTTTGTATGATAAGTCTCAAAGCAGGGTACAACACATAATGGAATGTGTTTTTGCAAGTTTTCCATTGGTATCTAGTTTCATGGTGCACTTTGTTTCGTACAAACCACACATCTGCACATTTGTGTACTTCCTGTGAATGTTCTCACAATAACAGCCAGAAAACGTCTCCCTGTGAATCGTGAGAGGATTCTCGTCATTATAGTGCCTTTCCCTAACAATTTTTTTCTGTTTTGTTGCATATTTTTCCACAATCTCCCCTAAAAGAGAAAGGTGGAACTCGGTGAGTGCCATTTTTTGCCCTGTTACCAATCGCTGGAGAGCATGAGCATTTAGAATGCTCACATCCAGAATGTGAAAAAATATTTCTTGTAATATTTAAGTCTTGTGCACTGATCCCACTGAGCTCAGTAACATGTCGCAACAGTCAACTACACCCACACTCGAATTATAATCTACAATACATTGCGGTTTCTGTATTATTTCCCCAGTATTTCTGTCAACCATTTGTGTTGTGTCTTGAGGTCAACATGCACATCTCTCTTATCACACCACTTGATAGCAAGGATCTTGTCAGTGGAAGTTTCTCCTCATTTTAATTTCCTCTGCATTTGGCATATTCTTACAAACAGTGCTACATGCAGCTGTTCCATGGTTGTGAAGCCAGAGGATCAGGTCCGAGCTAAAGTACCAGTTATCAACATATAGAATATGGCCCTATTTCAAATACAACCCCGTAAGACTTGCCACTACGTCGCCACTTTTTCCTAAATTGTGGATCCCAATTTCTGTTGCTGCACCTGTATATACAATAAAACCCAAAATATACTCACTCTGACAGTTGCACAGTACAAATATTTGTCTTTATTCTGAATCTACTTCGCTTGTTTGGAATAAATGACTTAAAGATAATCATCCTTTGAACACCAAGAGACTTTCATCTATACAAAGCTTGTGATGTGGACGAAATGAATTAAAATACCTCTTACGAACTTTCTCGACAGTCTTCTTAACTTTAGACTGTCACCTCCAGTATTCAGAGTTATCAGTGAAGTGTAGCATTCTTAGAAATTGGCAATAACAGTCTCAGGGACCTAATTTCGCTGAAAACTGTTGTGTTCAAAAGTGTATTTCTGGACAGATAATCACTTAATTTTAACTTCTTAACTTATGTCATTAGAAGGCAAATAGCAACAAAACAATTCATTTCCTCAAATCCAGTGTCTTTCCACTTTGACAGTCAAGAGTTTTTTCTCTGGTGTAAACGTAAAAAATTATTTTTGTCTGCAGTAAGTTGCAACAGTTCAGACATAAATATCACAAAAAGAAATGATAGAATGCTAATCTAGTTGACATTTGTGTCCCGAACTTGTAATCAAAGTAATGGTTTAACGACTGGAAATATGTTCCTTTCCAATCAAACAAATCACTTGAGCACGCTCTTTTCCAAACCATTTCATTGTCACTTTCTGATTACTTGTATTCAGAGTAACTGCTCTCTGTAATTCTTGCTCTCCCCTCTGATGTAAAGGGTTGAGGACTATAGCTTGGAGATTCTGTTGAAGGCTTGTCACTGCTAGCAATATCATACAATTCACACTCACTGTCACACCTACTGAGCATATCCAGGATATCTTTATCCGGGCAACCACGGTGACATGACATTTCTCCTGTAGAAAACAAGAAAACCGACAAAAATAGGGAAGCAAAGTCAAATTCTGCAAAGAGGGAACACAGCAACAAACATACATGTATTCCCGAACTATACGGTCAGGCTACTTAACAGCTGCTGGAAAAGCAGGGCAGAGAGACAGCTCTGCATGTTTACATGTCTGTCACTCTCAGGTACCTGTGACTCAGCATGCCTAAACTCATCCCTAGTGGTGGAAAGGCCGGTGGAACAGTATGCGTCAACATGTCGTTATCACTGTAGGGAAAGCTGAGGGCCGTGCTTAAAAAAGTTGGGCACACCAGGGGAACAGCGAGGTATGACGAGTTAACATGTCCCCAGCAGTCAAAGGGTTAATGAAATTGGAGAATAATCTTGGAAGATTTTCTTGCACCTAGAATACAAAACTTTGATCATCGTACTGCAGTTTCTAGAATTATGGCCTCAGTTCAGACAGAAAAAATGGTGATTGTCTTCCTTTAACACATTGGTATGTTGTTGGTGGTCAGTTACTATCTTGCAGGCTCAGGGCCAATGAGTGCTAGCTTTCAAAAATTTGATATGATTGTACTTCTTGTTGAAGTTTTCACGAGTTTTTACTCCCACAGGGGGGGCTCACCACTCTTTGGCAGGTTCGTGCTTCGCTACCACGGGGCTCCAGCTTTTGCAGCATTTTTTCCCTTCCGTGCTGCATGTCTATCCTCTAGATATTCTTTTTCTCCTCCCTTAGGGGAACACGTCTAGGATGTTATTGGGAATGTTCTGCACTGTCTGTCGCTGATGTAACAGCAGTCTCTCCTTTGTTTTTCACTCCCTATTCCTTTCTTCATTTCCCTTATCCTCTCGTTCTTCCACTTTGGCGTTTGAGGTTCCTCTTTTACTTCTTCCTCCCTGTGTGCTCCCGAAGGCTGGCCCACGTGTCTGTTGCGTAACAGGTGACCGGGTAACGCGTAATTCCCAGCCCTGGGTCGACAGGTATGGTTCACACGTACCCCCAGGTACAGGCCGGGCCCAGGGACGTGTGACTGCCAAAGCTGCAACCTTCCCAAATTGCCGATTGGTCCATGTGTCAGATGTTTGGGAGGTGTGATGTGAGGTGTGAACAATCACTTAAGGTGGGAGCACCTGGTTGTGAAGGGGGCCCCCAGTTGGAAGGAGCGTGCCGTCAGACGCTGGCAATCGTGGGGATTTTCTCACAATGAGTCAATCGTCTTCCCAATCGACGTCTATGAAATGTAAACGTAATGAGGCTAATGATTCAAAGATCCTTCCCGCTTTACTATGGTTCCTCGTGGTCTCGCGTACCGAAGAGGATCAGTCCTTCGCCGCAATAAAGCTATTTATTATTCAGAAAGGTGTTGATGTAATTGCTGGCTCTGTGAAATCCTGCTCTTGTTTACAGAATGGCACTTTGCGTTTGGAGACTGCTTTTGATTCTCAAGCACAACTGCTCGCTGCGTCACTTCTCCATGGCTACCCCGTTCGTGTCGATGCCTGTAGAACTTCGGATTCTTCCCGCGGTGTAGTTCACACCGGGTCGCTCGACCGTCTGAGGCTGAAATCCGATCTTTTCTCTCCGATCGGGGTGTCATTGCCGTCCACTGTGTAATGGAAAAACGTAAATACCTCCTTAGTGCCGACCCGCACTCTTCTCCTCTCCTTTGATAGAGTTGTGCTGCCGTCAGAGATTGAAGCAGGCTATGAAATTGAGTCGGGCCGTACATTCCGAACCCAGTGCACTGCTACCAGTGTAATCGTTAATCGTTGTAGGCACACTAGAACATCTTGTTGACATCCAGCCAAATATGTAACCTGTGGTGGGGATGCACATGAGGGCGATTGTCTGCCTCCTCCTCCCCACTATATCAACTTCTATGGCAGCCATGCTGCCGCCTCTCAGGATTGTCCCGTGTATCTTGACGAGTGAGCTGTCCAAGAGATTTGGGTAAAGGAAAAAGTGCTGTACCCAGTAGCTCGCAAGTTATAGTTCTCTGTTCTTGTTACCCCTCGCTCTATGAGGGATGTGACCTCGCAGACGCGTGACCTAAAACTCAGCTCGAGGTTGTGTAATCACCCAGTGTCGAAGTAGCATCGCCATTCCCCCGTCCCGCTGTGCGAGAAACTGTCAAACTCTTGTCTCGAGGGGCAAAGCCACCGGCTCCACAATCAGTAGGCAGGAAAGGACAGAAGGAATACTCCCACGAAGACTTCCTCCGTCCCTCCGGCCAAACACTGCCTGAGCCTTCCTCTACTTCCTCTAACTAGAATGGCTCAAAGAAGTCCACCGAAGGCAAATGGTCTTCTTCTTCGGCAACTTGAAGATCCTATTAGACCAGGCTGTTCCAACCGAGCTCCATGGAGCCGGAGCGCTCACTGCGGCAGCTCGGAGCCGGCGTGGAGGGGGAAAGCGTAGTCCCTGGCCGCATGCAGCCGCAACTGACGCAATAATCCGTGTTCAATGACAGCTATGACTAACCGCGGGAGCCCTGTACCTCTATTGGAGCATACCTTTCTATTCACTGTGAGGGATGGTCGTCCGCAGTGTCTTGTATATCAAAGTATTTAATTCTGCGAAGAGGTACAGTATTCGACGACATTATACTTGTCTTCACGCAGCGCACTACGATCAGTTAGAAGGCGTTGCACGCAGAGAACTGGTAGCCAGGCTTAAGAACAGCATACCAGAAGACGTAAGTTTAAAAACCGTTTCGTAATACGGAGGGTATCAAAACAAGCAACATAGTGTTCTGTAATGCGTTTATAATTTTCAGGTGAACGAGAGCGAAGAAAACACTACTGAATCGGCAATTCAAGCAAGCTACAGGGTCGCTCACATCATTGCGACAAGTGGCAAGCCATTTTCGGTGGGACCACTCGTAAAATTGTGAATGGTAGCAGTTGTAGAATGTTTGTTTCCAAGGGAGGTGCAGGCAATTGAAGGGGTTTGCTTGTCAAAGCAAACAATGTCTCGTCGAATCCTGGACATGGCAGTGGATTTAGAGACACAGCTCACGAAAAAGGCGCAGAGCTTTGTTGCATTTTCGCTAGCGCTTGACGAAAGCACCGCACATGCTGGGCTTGCAGTCTTTATTTCCTGAACATCGTATTTCCTGGTGTAGCACGTCACCACGTCTTAGCAGCTAAGAGTATGAGGTTGTCGATCTTGTAAGACGCAGCTGGCACTTCAAAACGCTTGCCTTGCCGCCTGCCTCAGCCAGCCATGCCACGTGCTGGCCCACTTGACTGGTCACAGCGAGCGACATGACTCCCTGGAGCAGGGAGCGCTCCGCGGCTCACAACGGAGCCGACGAGCTGGAACAGTCTGTATTAGACAGTGTCGCCACGTGGTGCCTTAGCCTGGTCTCCATCTGTCTCGCCAGTGCGCACCACCGACCATTTTTCAGCATTGGACTCCACGACTGATCGCACGACCGAGCTGGTGCTTCTGTGGACCTTATGGAGCAGGATCCTCCTGCTTCTGTGCCCTGTAGTAGCAACTCTACACTGGCTGTGTCACTCGGCGGCCACTGAGTTAACATCCCCCCGTCTCTTCCTCCTCTTGACTGTCCTCCAATGGAACGTTCACAGCCACAAAGAGGATTTACGGCTGCTTTTAGCATCACAGCATCCCCTTGTACTCTGCCTTCAGGAAATGAAATTGTGCCCTCGTGACCACTTTGAGCTTACACATTACTTACCGATTCGTTTTGACCTTCCCCTGAGGTCTGAATTCCATCTCTTGGGGGTGTCGTGCTGCTCGTACGGGATGACATTCGTAGTCGAGCCATCTCCCTGACTACCAGTCTTCAAGCTGTTGCAGTTTGCCTTTTCTTTCCCCGTCTGACTCTTTTCCTCTGTATCATTTATGTCCCTCTGTCATTCGATGTCACCAGGGCAGACTTCCTTCGGTTTATTGGGCAGCTACCTCCACCATTTTTGTTACTCTGTGACTTTAATGCGCATCATCCCCTTTGGTGTTCTCCCAGGACCTGTCAGAGCAGTGCCCTCTTGGCTGACTTCTTAACCTCTTCTGCCTTACCACTGGAGCACCCACTTTTCTTTCCAACTCCTCGCACACCTTTTCCCATTTGGACCTATCTTTTTTGCGCTGTCCAGCTTGCCCATCGTCTTGAATGGTCCATTCGTTCTGACACCTACTCGAGTAACCATTTCCCGTGTGCTCTTGGTTTGCTGACTCCTACCACATCGCGTGCACACCCAAATGACAGCTTCCTCAGGCTGACTGGTAGCATTGCTCCTCCCTGGCAACCTTCGAAGAATGAGATTTCCCCAGTTGTAATGACCAGGTCGACTATCTCACTTACGTTATCCTGACTGCTGCAGAATGTTCCGTTCCTCGCACTTCCCCTTTATCGCATCGTATCAGAGTTCCTGTCCGCCCCCGGTAGCTGAGTGGTCAGCGCGACAGACTGTCAATCCAAAGGGCCCGGGTTCGATTCCCGGCTGGGTCGGAGATTTTCTCCGCTCAGGGACTGGGTGTTGTGTTGTCCTAATCATCATTATTTCATCCCCATCGACACGCAAGTCGCCGAAGTGGCGTCAAATCAAAAGACTTGCACCAGGCGAACAGTCTACCCGACGGGAGGCCCTTGCCACACAACATTTCATTTTTATTAGAGTTCCTTGGTGGACTGAGACATGCCGCGATGCAATTCGCGCACGGAGAAGTGCTCTCTGCATTTTAACAGTCATCCTATGATGGCAAACTGCATTAATTATAAACAGATGAGTGCAAAGTGTTGTTGGGTTCTTTGGGATAGCAAACAAGCTAACTGTATTTCATTTAGTAGTTCTTTTAACAGTTCCACCCCTTCCTCTGTCATGTAGGCCAACCTCGGACGGCTCTCTGGGACCAAGATCGATTCCCCCATGTCTGGCCTCACAGTAGCAGATGATGTTATCGTGGACCCTATTGCTATCTTCAACACCTTGGGCCACCATTTTGTGGAAGTTTCAAGCTGTTCCCACTATTACCCTGCCTTCCTCCATCGGAAACAAGCAGAGGAAGCTTGTGCGATACCCTTCTCTTCTCCGAATCGTGAGTGCTACAATGCTGCCTTTACTATGAGGGAGCTCGATCATGCTCTGTTCATCCTGATCCTCTGACTCAGGGCTGGATGCCATCCATATTCAGATGTTGCAGCAGCTTTCTCTTGTGGGCAAGCACTTTCTGCTTAACACACACAACCGCATCTGGGCAGGGGCCACATTTCGTGGACACTGGCATGAAGCCATAGTCATACCAGTCACCTAAGTCCAGTAAGGAAAAAACCTTCCTTCCAGATACTGCCCCATCTATCTTACCAGCTGCATTTGCAAGGTGATGGAACGTATGATTGGTGCCCGGCTGGTATGGTATCTCGAGTCTTGGAATTTACTGACGAATGCACACTGGATTTAAAGTGTGGTATTCTGCAGTTGACCATCTCATTACTTTGTCCACCCATGTCATGAAGGGTTTTCTGTTGAAATCCCAGACTGGCCATGTTTCTTGATTTGGAGAAGACCTATGACACTTGCTGGAGAACTGGTATCCTCTGTACCCGTTACACGTGGGGCTTCGGTGGCCGCTTGCCCTGTTTCCTTCAGGCGATTTTTATAAGCTAGAGTTTTCAAAGTGTGTGTGGTTTCTGCCTTGTCGGACACTTTTATGCAGGAAAACAGTGTGCCTCAGGGTTCCATCCTGAGTGTCGTCATCTTTGCTGTCACCATTAACCCTATCATGGCGTGTCTCCCATCGGCCATCTCCGGCTCCCCTTTTGTTGACAATTTTGCCATCTATTGCATTTCTCCACGGACTTATTTCACTGAGCAGTGTATTCAGTGGTGTCTTGATCGTCTTTAATCCTAGACCATAGACAATGACCTTCACATTTCCACTGACAAAACCGTCTGTATGAATTTTTGGCGACATAAGTGGTTTCTCCTACCATCTTTTCATCTTGGGCCTGTTGCCCTTCCATTCTACGAACTTCCTGGGGCTCATGCTCGATAGGAAACTCTCTTGGTCCTCCCATGTATCTAACTTGGCAGCCCGCTGTATGCTGTTCCTCAATGTCCAGCGTGTCCTCAATGGTACTCCCTGAGGTGCCGATCGAATCACCCTCCTCTGTTCGTACCGGTCTCGTGTCTGTTCGAAACTAGACTATGGGTGCTTTGTTTATGTGTCTGCACGCCCATCCCTCTTACACCATCCACTATCATTGCATCAGTTTGGCCATGAGTGTCACACCAGCCCAGTTGAGTCTGTATGCTGAAGCTGCTGAATTACCCCTGTCCTACCACTTTCTCCTCAGCAGGTATGCGTGGCATTTGTCTGCTGTGTGTGGCCACCCATCCTATGCTTCCTTCTTTGATAATTCCTTTGATCGTCAGTATGGGGCTCATCCTTCTTCCCTGTTATCTCCTGGAGTCTGCTTTCAACACTTGCTACAGTGGCTTAACATCACTCTACCTGCACCTTTCCCAGTGGGTGTGAACCCTTCACCACCTTGGCTTTGTGAAGCGGCCCATGTTAACCTTGGCCTTCATTCGATTCCTAAGGACACTACTGCAGCCTCGGTCTATCGCCTTCAGTTTAAAGACCTTCACGTGGAACTTCACAATAGTACCTTTGTATACAGTGATGGCTCTCGGACTGACCATGGGGTCGGGTGTGCCTTCATCATTGGGACCCGTGTCTTTCACTATCGGCTTCAGGCACACTCCGCAGTGTTTACAGCCGAGCTCGTTGCTTCGTATCAGGCCACGGAGTACATCTGGCGACACAGCCTTTTCAATTGTGTCCTCCGATCCGACTCACTCAGTGCCCTTCAAAGTCTGTGCACTGTACACCACCCATCCTGTAGTGCAGCGTGTCCAGGAAAACAGTCAACTGCTCACTCTTGGTGGAGCTAGTGTGATGTCTCTGTGGGTTCCTGGTCATGTTAGTCTGCCAGGAAACGAGGCTGCTGACACTGCTGCCAAAGCTGCAGTCCTCGTACCGTAGCTCACTGATCCTATATTCCCTCCGATGATCATGTTGGCAGCTTTCAACAGGTGGTTTCCCTTTGGCATAGCAAATGGTCCTCCCTTCACGGGAATAAGCTCCGGCCTATTAAGCGTCTCCCAGTGTCTTCGTTGACCTCCACTCTGCCCTCCCGCCGGGAGGAGGTCATTTTAGCTAGACTGTGTATTAGGTACTGCCTTTTTAGCCATCGTCATTTGCTAAGTGGCACTATCCTCCACTTGGTACACATTGTGCTCAAGTTTTAACTGTCCACCACTTCCTGATGGAATGTCCATTTTTTTAACCTTTTACGTTCCTGTTTGGGTTTGCCGACTGAGTTATCGGCCATTTTAGCAGATGACGTGCAGACTGTCGACTGTGTCTTACTTTTTATCTGCCAAAGCAATATGGCAAAGGCCATTTAATTTTTAGTTTTGGACCTCTGTTTCTGTGTGGTGTCTTTTTAGCCCTTTTTCCACATGTCTGTTTTTAGCCGTCTCCTATTACGTCAATTGGGTCTGATGTATAGTCTTTTCTTAACTCCTCTCTGTCTTCGTGTTCTATAGTTTTGACTTGGGCACATACGACCCTAGTTGTTTTTGTGCCACAAAACAAAACAAACCAACTGACCAACCAAAGAGTTTTTACTTTGCTTTAATTTTATGTGAAGTGTTGCCATGTGTGAGAAGTTAAAGGGTGACATTCTTAGTGCACAAAAGATTTGTACGGAAGGCCATGAAGATCTACTAAAAAGTTCACTCCACTATGTCTCCTTAAGATATTTCAGTTATTTTAACATGAATAGCCCATTTCTGACAGATCCAAACAAGAAATGCTTGTTGAATGTTCAGAGTTGAACTTTAGTGGATGGTGCTTCCCTTAGAGCATACAGTGCTTACATTCCAGAAATGTATTATTCAGCATTTGTTATGTTGCTTACTGTACAGGTTTTAGTGCATCCTTATAATCAATGTGCGCAGTGATAATGATTGGTATCCCTGTATCGATTCTATGGAATTTTCTTTGTTCCCTCGTATGTGTTAGCTGTTAGTTATTCTACTACTAAAAACTGCAGGTCACCCTCGTATGAAAACATTTTTGTTTACTGTAGAAGGTGGCGGGTCTTTATCAAGGGTGAATTCAATTTTTTGCAAAAAGTGTGGCCGTATTTCGAAATCTCCACAAAATAGCGTAGGTTAATGGCTGGTAGCTTGACAGAGACATGTACAGTGGATTGCGTGTGGACATTGTAGGTGATGTCATAGTTATCTTCAATGTTAATTCTGAAAGTTTGTATTAGATTGCATTTGTAGAAACATTTAATTTCGTCTATATATTCCTCACAGTCCAACACATCTGAGACATATTCATCATCACGGAGAAAATGGTGAATTGCGTCACTCAATGAAACGAGCTCCTCTAGTCTTGAAGACAATTCCTGTAGTGTTCAAATTTTAAAACATCTTTCTGTAATAAAGCCATCAACAGCCATACAAAATAGTGTAGTGTTAGTCCTATGCCTAACTCAACTTTCTTGTGGAGTGTGCTAGCTGTTTTTCTAGTTCGTCTGGCATGCCGTCTTGGTAAAGGTTGCAGAACAAAATTGTTTGAGTCCACTAGTGAATAGATGAGATGTCTGGCAAGGAACTTGTGTGTAAATGTGAAATGAATGAAACTTTTCTTAACACATTAGCTATTGGTGATCTTGGGGCGAAAGTTTCTTACTTGCAATTGCAACACAAAACAAAGTTCCTGGATCATTCCATAAACATCATTTTGAAATAAGCAATTCATACAATCGTATTATAGTGAAATGGTCTTATTTGTGATACAGTCCTGTTTCCTGCAGCATGAAGTAAGCCATTAATTGTTAAAATCACTGAGTAAATAATTATTTTTACTCAGTTTTTTGGCACTGGAATATTATGGGGCAGCACCATGATTTCAATATATCATTGATTTCCCACAAAGGAACATACCTCATTGGACCTAGAACATATAAAGTAAATGATAATCAATATTGTCGGTATGTCTATAACTAAAAGCGTCAGCCCACAACATACAAATTGTTAAATTTATCTCAGGTTTATATCTTCACTGAGTACCTGGCATTGCCTGGGTATGTGTTTCCTCCACTTCTTTGTCGCCCTGGACAAAAGGCAAACTGCCACCTCCTTAAGAGAACACACATATTTGAATTTTAAATGTATAACACAGACAGTCTAGCAGTACAATACAGTAGAAGTTAAGAAATATCTGTACCACACCACAAATTGTTAACAATATAATTTTTTTTACATTTTTAAATGCCATTATTTGCAGAACAAATCAAAATAACATCGATTACACTAAAATCACACTTGCCTTTTTAGCACACTTTATTACAGCCTTCAGATTTACTTGACAGCAACTCTATGCTAAATTGTCAAACCAGTGAGATGATTTTTTTGGTAGTAGTCTAACATAAGAAGTTCTTATTTAATTTTAATGTGGAGAAACTCCTTTAGCTAGTTGGCACAGTTATTGGTATCATTGGAAATTTTCGTAAAGTAAAAGTGAGATATGGGGCAAAACTTAACCTTGTAATTAAGCTCACTAAATTGCTTAGGCTTTCTTTTTTTGTGTAAAAATACAGGTACTGCTGTAATTTCATGTGTTTGATTCTTCTCCATTTATGTCAACAGAATCGCCTTCAGTTAAAATACATTCTGAATTACTCCAGTGTTTCAATAAGATTTCTTTGGATATGGTATTTGACTTGTATATGTTACATAAAAATGGAAAATAGTTCCTACAATTACCAAGCACATTGTGCACAACTGATTCTAAATAAAAATTGTATTTCCTTTGGGAATGCGAGTAGGTTCGTGCTTAGAGGGTGAATGGCGCACGGCTGCCACTCGTTTAGTTGGTCAGCCATCCGAGAATCTTGAGCTTAAAGACATTATACTAATCGTTTTCATTTGTGGTTTTTTTGTTTGTGTTAGAGATTTTTCAGCGGTCCACTGTCTCTGATGTTTCATTTGTTATTGATTTAAAAAAGTCGTATGAAGAAAGTGCAAATTGTATTTGACAAGATGGATGTTTTCGGAATCCTTGCCGATTGTTGTGGAGGTCTGCTAGAGAGATACCACTGTACCTTTGAGTTAAGTACATTTTCTTTGGTTTTAAAAGAAATGGATATCAACGATATTGGACAATACTTTTGGGGAGCACTTATGCTACATGTATTAGATAAGTGTGACCTGTGATTTCTTATAGCTACGTGGCACTATTTTTTATTTTTATTTTATTATTTTTTTTCTCCCAATTTTATAGGTAGTAACCATATTTAAATTGGCAGTTAGTTTAACCTCAAGGTGTGATTAGTACAGACATAGAACGTCGTACATACTTCAAAATATGTTGGTTTGTTGTGTATCATTTTGCAATTTAGTCCTACAGGATATTAGTCAAATTGGTGGCCAGATTTCCCTGTCTGCTTCAGCAGAACAGTGTAAAAAGATTCTCCCCTTTGCAGGACGACCTCAGCTACAATGCGAGGAACAAGCCCCGCAGCTTCTCACTGTCCTCGGAGCACCCGCCTCCGCTGTCGCCGCAGAGTTCACTGGCGTCGTCAGGCAGTGGCTCTGAATCGCAGCTGGAGGATAACATTTCCCTGCAGCAGGGACCCGACCCTGTCGGCATGAGGGGTGAGTTCTAAAGGGGGCAAGGGAAATCTATAGATATTTTAATGCACTGTAAATTCTGTGTATGGTATGGTATAAAAGTGTGAGAATGATTGATGTTTCACTGTTTTCATTTATTTTAATGTTATCCAATTCTTACTTTCCTCTCAGACTAAGATTGGGCGTAGATAAATTTCTCCATATCTACATGTACGACAACCCATCACGCGCGTGTGTGCGTGTGTTTTCTGGTTAGTTAGATAACGTTTTGGCCAAAGCTGATTTGTGGTGGTGTTTTGTTTCACCAATCTAGTTTCGGGCATTGCCATCATCAGCGGTACCTGTTTTGCACACACAAAAGATAAACATTTCTTATGGTAAGTTAGTACAGTGTATATTGTAAAGTTTTATGTATCTATGATTTTTCAGATCATTGTAATTTTCTGTAGCATATCCCAGTGACCGTATTTTGTAATGTTCATGTAATAATATAATCACGTGATTGATGTATACATATGTAACAGTATAAGGAATTTTTAATGAAATATACAGGGTGATCACAAAGTCTTGTTCTGACTATAAAAATTTATTACAGAATAACTGTTTGACATAATAAGCTAGATTTGATCCCATTACATAGATTAGTTTATCTAGTTGTTGTGGCCAATAGATGGCGCTAGTGCTCCATAACACCGTTGCGGTCTGTTAGGTCACGTTAGTTGCTGGCCAAATGGCGTTGAAGCAGGAGAAAGCGCAATTTGTGCTTTGGTTTCACAGAACGAAATTGCCCATCAGTGTTCAGCGTAAATTTCAGGTTTCTTATGGACGCAGCCCTCCTGACATTAAATCAATAAACCAATGGTATGCAAAGTTAACGAAATGGACAGCATTGAAGATCGTCCTCGAAATGGCAGGTCTCTTGTGAGCGATGCAGCTGTCGATCATGTTCGGCAGTCATTTCAACGGAGTCCGTCCAAATCAACTCGTCAAGCATCACTTGAACTTCAAGTACCGCAAGCAAGTGTTGTGAAGATTCTTCATGAAAGGTGTAGGTTGCATGCTTACAAAGTGCAAATCGTGCAGTCCTTGCAGCTGAATAATTTGCTGAACTTGCAGCTGAGATTCTCAACAGGATTGATGACGCTAACGATTACTTAAATCGCTTATATTTTACCGATGAATCCACCTTTCATGTCAGTGGAATGGTAAATAGGCATAATGTCCTTATATGGGTTTGTGTCTCCATATGCTACTGTACAGTTACAGCGAGACAGTGAATAAGTGAATGCTTGGTGCGGCCTTGTGCATAAGAAAGCTTTTGGACTGTTTTTCTTAATGGAAAAATCCATTACCACTAACATATACTTAGATGTTTGGCAACAGTTCATTGCCCCACAATTAGAAAAATGTCAACCATGGATACTTTTCCAGCGAGATGGAGCAATCCCCCCCCTCACCACACTGGGCTTTGATAGTGCGTGATTTCCTGGATGAAACATTTCCGGATCGGTGGATTGGAAGGAACGGTCAAACACCCTGGCTATCCCGCTCTCCAGACAATATGCCCCTTGACTTTTTTTCTGGGGCTATATCAAGGACAGAGTCTTCGTCACCCCAGTTGCTGACTTCAACGAACTGAAGGCTAGGATACAATCTGCTGTGGCTTCTGTGACAGAACACATGTTAAGAAACACTTGGTGGGAACTGGAATACTGGCTTGACATTCTCAGAGCTACCAAGGGAGCACACATTGAGGTTTACCAACGTAAGTGGTCTTAACAATTTACATTTGATGCCATTACATAGATTAGTGTTAAGGTTTTTTTTATGTCAAACGGTTATTCTGTAATAAATTGTTATAATTACGGCAAGACTTTGTGCTCACCTTGCCTATTTGTCATTGGCAAATGCTATATGTGCAAAAATTACTTTTGGTGTATATCACAGCATATATATAAAATGGTACTTCAGATTTGTTATCTTTGATAGCAGAACAAAGAAATGTGTGTTCATTAA
Organism: Schistocerca americana; assembly: GCF_021461395.2. NCBI lineage: Eukaryota > Metazoa > Arthropoda > Insecta > Orthoptera > Acrididae > Schistocerca > Schistocerca americana. The sequence continues at coordinate 146,608,248 of NC_060127.1, forward strand.
AGTTTTTAATTCTTTATTGATTGTTTGTTTAGAATAATGCCAGGCCATTTTGTAAAATATGTAAAAATTTCTATTTGTTCCAAATATTTAGTAAAGTACCATTTTTGGCAATATATAGCACTAATAGGATTCTGCCATGTCACTGGCTGTGTGGTTTTGTCCTTTCAAGACAAATTAATACCATATAGGGTCAGATGTCTCTTAAATCTTGTTTTGAAATTTCATCCATTGTGTCCTGTGTGAATTTTCTTTCAGTTATTGCACTTTAACTTGTATACAGGCAAATGTGCAAATTTACAGGATTGTTCTATGTTAAAACAAATTTGTGATAAGTGTGTTCAGTGCTCTGAAGCCTATTTTTAGGTTGCTATTCTGGAGCGCAACTCTGATTTTATCTGAAATTTTTCCCAGTGGGATATGACAGTGAATTCTGTATATTTCCCATAATTTGCCCTTGTTGGCGTAATGCTGGCATTCATCTTTTAAACTTGTTTGTAGTTTTCTGGTATAAATTTCACAACTATGGTGATGTTGTAATGATTGTTTTTTTTGCTATATTTCTTAAGTGTTCAGATGATAGCCAATGGATACTTCATTGTTCTCTCTCTCTCTCTCTCTCTCTCTCTCTCTCTCTCTCTCTCTCTCTCTCTCTCTCTCTCTCTCTCTACACAGGTTCATAAATAAGCTATTTTGTGTGGTTTTGCATGATGACCTGTTATGTATTATATAATCTGTTGTTGCTGTTTTTGGTATGTTGAATTTGTGTGTTGTTCCATCTCTTGTGATTTCAGGATCAAGAGAATTTGTTTCATTGTCTTATTCACGTTCAATTGTAAAAACATTTTTTATATAGGTTATTTCCTTGAGTGGAAGGTGTCCCTTTCGTATCCTTTCAAATAAAATTGTCATGTACGTATGTGCAGTTGTATTGAACTATATTTGTCCATTGTGGATGGTTAAAAAAAAATTCTCCATATGGTGATGAAAAATATTAGTGTACCATCATGGCAATGTCCCATCGTTAAACCATGCTCTTGTATATGTAGATGGTTGTTGATCTTAAAGTAGTTATGGAAGTGTCGAGGTGCAGAGCACCACACACACGTTGTGGAAGTAACCTCCTTTATCAACAACTGATAACTTTTAATAAAAAAAATAAAAGTTTCAGTATAACCATAGCAGTCACTTGAGGCTGCTTAAGCTATTGCACATCTTTTTTTGATATTTATCTGGTGTGTGTACAGTACTTAGACGATATTGTCTCACCCTCAGGTACCTATTCGGTGTGGTTCATGAATCAAATACCAGAAGTACCTTAAGTGCTGTTCCATTATGGGAAGTACATGATGTGTTTCACACTGCTGTTAAAGTGTTCGCAGCATTAGTCGTGAAGCATGCTTCACAGGTGCACGAAAATGAGACAGAAGTCTTGAAATAGATTATGCATACTGTGCATACATCAGCCAAACATAATAAAATTTAAAAAATTAAGACTGTAAGAAAAATTCTCTTTTGTTGGAATTATTGAATTATTAACAGCTAAAAGTCTTGTAGACGTTTGCTACATAACCAACATCTAGAAAATAATGATTCTTTCTTTTCAGATGTACCAGCGTGGCTGAAATCACTTCGCCTGCACAAATATGTCAGCCTTTTCTTGACACTGACGTATGAGGAGATGATGGCACTGACTGAAGAGTGGCTGGCTGCGAGAGGTAAAGGCTTTTTATTATTTAAAATTTGATGTGAAGAACTCTGATAATTTTGAAGTGGATATTATAAGTAAAGTATCTTAGTTTTACTTTACATAAATTTAAGGACTACTGATGGCCTTGGGAGAGCCAGTCCTAACAAAACTCTACCATCTGGTGAGCAAGATGTATGAGACAGGCGAAATACCCTCAGATTTCAACAAGAATATAATAATTCCAATCCCAAAGAAAGCAGGTGTTGACAGATGTTAAAATTACTGAACAATCAGTTCAATAAGCCCCAGCTGCAAAATACTAACACAAATTCTTTACAGATGAATGGAAAAACTAGTAGAAGCCAACCTTGGGGAAGATCAGTTTGGATTCCGTAGAAATGTTGGAACACGTGAGGCAATACTGACCTTATGACTTATTTTAGAAGAGAGATTAAGGAAAGGCAAACCTATGTTTCTAGCATTTGTAGACTTAGAGAAAGTGTTTGACAATGTTGACTGGAATACTCTCTTTCAAATTCTAAAGGTGGCAGGGGCAAAATACAGGGAGCAAAAGGCTATTTACAATTTGTACAGAAACCAGATGGCAGTTATAAGAGTCGAGGGGCATGAAAGGAAAGCAGTGGTTGGGAAGGGAGTGAGGCTGGGGTGTAGCCTATCCCCGATGTTATTCAATCTGTATATTGAGCAAGCAGTAAAGGAAACAAAAGAAAAATTCGGTGTCGGTATTAAAATCCATGGAGGAGAAATAAAAACGTTGAGGTTCGCCGATGACTTTGTAATTCTGTCAGAGACAGCAAAGGACTTGGAAGAGCAGTTGAACGGAATGGACAGTGTCTTGAAAGGAGGATATAAGATGAGCATCAAAAAGCAAAACGAGGATAATGGAATGTAGTCTAATTAAGTCTGGTGATGCTGAGGGCATTAGATTAGGAAATGAGACGCTTAAAGTAGTACTGGAGTTTTGCTATTTGGGGAGCAAAATAACGGATGATGGTCGAAGTAGAGAAGGTATAGAATGTAGACTGGCAATGGCAAGGAAAGCGTTTCTGAAGAAGAGAAATTTGTTAACATAGAGTATAGATTTAAGTGTCAGGAAGTCGTTTCTGAAAGTATTTGTATGGAGTGTAGCCATGTTTGGAAGTGAAACATGGACGATAAATAGTTTAGACAAGAAGAGAATAGAAGCTTTCGAAACATGGTGCTACAGAAGAATGCTGAAGATTAGATGGGTAGATCACACAACTAATGAGGAGGTATTGAAAAGAATTGGGGAGGAGTTTGTGGCACAACTTGACTAGAAGAAGGGATTGGTTGGTAGGACATGTTCTGAGGCATCAAGGGATCACCAATTTAGTATTGGAGGGCAGCGTGGAGGGTAAAAATCGTAGAGGGAGACCAAGAGATGAATACACTAAGCAGATTCAGAAAGATGTGAGTTGCAGTAGTTACCGGGAGATGAAGCAGCTTGCACAGGATAGAGTAACAAGGAGAGCTGCATGAAACCAGTCTCAGGACTGAAGACCACAACAACAACAAATTTCTGGGTCTGTTTTCAGTTGGAAACAACTTTAAAGGTTCTTTGTCATTGCTAAATTCAGTAATCAATTTGCAACACAACTTACCAAATTTTGTTTATCCTATTGTGAAATTTGATCATCAAAAACACTTAAGTGTCAGATTTCCATCAACGATTAAACCTGCTTCACTTAGATCTTTGCGAGTCCCTTCTCTTTAGGAAGAAGGGATGCAGCCATTTTCTTGAAAACAGAAAACTGTGTGTCAATAGCTTGGTGACTTAATGGGTGGTGAACTACAAACCAGTCTCTTCAGATTGAATAAAATGTTCTCAGGCTCCCATTGATGTTGGGTGGTTAAAATGCGAGGAGCTTTTGATGCATTACTCATTGGCCGCTGTCAGGTGAGATGACTGCCGTTGGTGGCTGGTGCACCTTAATATAATCTAGCAGCTGGCTGGGACATAACTGGCAATTATATTACTGCATGGCTTCTGTAGTGCAGAGACATTCATATTGTAGTTCACATGTTCCATCATTAGTGTTATCCATGTCAGCAGGAAAATTCAGTGCTGTATTCATTGTGTAGTGTTGGAGGCTATTGCTCATAGCCCTGGAGAGTTTGGTGTGGTATTTCCTTTTGTGATGATGGGGCTCATTGTGCAGTGTGTTTTGTCTGCTGTTTCACTTGTGATCAGGCACAGAATTGCACTGTTATGCAGACATTGGTAAATTCTTTAAGAACATCTGAAACAGATGATGTATCCCATGAGCTGAGTCACTTACATAAGATCTTCAGGAACAACAGCTACAATATTGTCCGAATAAATGAAGAACCGAAATAAGACCCGACGAGGAGCAAGAAAATGAAATTGCATATTTGTCACACTGTGCCGTCATGTCCGGTAAGATACTTGCAGAAGACACACAGTCGCATATGACTGTCAAATATCCAGCAATTACTCAGACTGGGAAAGACGTGGCAGATCGCAGAACACTTGATATTTACAAAATACCTTCTAAGTGCTGCAAGTCTTATGTCTTTGATTGGCTACACTACCCTGCAAGATCTGCATTAGCTGAGCATGATCTAGAAAACTGTTCCCGCATAGAATTCGATGATGCCTTTGTTGTGGCTTGCACTAATTGCTTCTAAGACATTATAATTAAAGAAGCCATTCAAATAAAACACTGGCAAATGTTTTAATAGAAACTGAGACCTACAGCTCTGAATGGCACAAAACTCTATCACAAAGTTGAAGTGGTTGCATTGTACGCAGAGTAAAAATGTGGTCGTATATGGCAATATTGCAGGCCTCAATTGTGGCACAGCCAGCAGCTGATGTGTAGAAGGGTGTACCATGTGCCCCAGTTACTGCACACTAATGGCCAGTGGCCGCCCAGGTGTACCACCTGCCCCAAGTAGTAAACATGGCAACGGGCGAAGGGTGCTCGGTTAAAAGCTCGGAGCATTTCAGCTACTACATGTCACTGGAAGTCTGAGAGCATTTTATTCTGCATTCTTACAGTCTGCTTACATTGTTTACCAAAATTATAGATACAGTAACATGTGCTTCTAACTCACCTGGTAAATTATGAAATACTTAAATCACAGTTTGGGTTCCAGAAGGGCCAAACAACTAAACAGATTTTTGTATGTTCACTGAGCACCCAAAAAATGGGGGTAAGATTCCAGATGATAGTATCGTGAGCTTGTGTGCGAAACTAATGTAATTTTTAGATTATACACATGTGCGTCTGACAAATGACCTGTAGTAATAAATGTATTAAGTAAAATTTCAAAAATTCATCACACTGCTCGAAATGGCATACAATACAGTGTGTTGTTGATAGGATAATTGTTTAATTTGTATCGTCTTAAACCTCAAACCTGAGCTACACCTTGAGAAGCCATATAGTTAAGGTATCCAACTTGAAATTGATCACTTGAAAAGGTTTTGCAGTTGTTTGTGAAGGTTTCTTTTTCATTTCAAGTTTATTGATATTTAGTGCCCCCCTTTTCCCTTAAACAAACACATATATAGTAAGGAAAGTTCTGGCAGAATGTAAATAACTCGGGAGTAAACGAGACTGTTCACCAAATAGCAGAGGCAGTGAGTTGTTGACAGGCATGCAGAAGAGAGAACCTGTTAAGAATTATTCTGAAAGCTTTGTAGAGCTACTATTTGCACAAAATGTGGGACACAATTAAATTGACAATTGTGCATTTTCTACTTCTCGCAGCATAATGAATAGTCCATTAAATTTTGGGCATGCAGCTACGCAGATAAAATTTCTTCCACTGTTATTTCGGCTGCGTATCATCTGGCCATCCTCGAAGTGAGTCGCAAGACTGACAAGGTGCCCAGGGCGGGGCCGTAAATGTTCCACCATGGCAGTATTGCACATGTGGGTCACACACTGGTCAGCAGCAAAGAGAAACGCTTACACATGCACTGCCTGTGGCGAAGGGGTACAGACATTAAATTCGCTTCTCAATATATGTTTGGCGGCAGCGACACCTTGATGACTTCTCTGCAGTTTAGTTACCCCTGGAACTGGATTCCGTGTTTTTTTCCAAATTAAAAACATTATCCCTCAGTATTCAATTATTATTTAATCCAATCTCTATAGCTTCCTTGAAGAGAAAATCCCAAATGGAAGAGGTGGATGTTAAAATCTTCACATCACTGTAGTAAATGGTCTGCCCTGTACCAATAAAATGTTCGGCCACAACTGACTTATCTGACTGTGATAAGCATGTTTATCTTAATGTTCCACACATCTCATGAATAGTGCGTGTTGTGAGACCTATGTATGGACTTCTCCCAGTTTCCGAAAGAAATCTGATACGTATCCACTTTACGAAGCAATAAATCATACTCTACATAATTGAGTAAACCTGCAGTCTTCGTGGGAGGCCAGAAGATCGCCTTAACACAGTGTTTCCCGAGAATACATCCTATCTTTGAGGAAAGAGCATCCACGTAGGGCAGAAATACACTTGATCTGAAGGAATTACTATCTTCTTCCCCCCATCACATAACTGCATTCTAGGTTTTATGTTGGATGCTCTACGAATTTGTTGTGGAGAAAACCCATTCCCTTTAAAAATGCTTGTGAGGTATGCAAGCTCTTCTTGCAAACTATCTTTATTGAATATAGAGTGTGCCCTACACACTAAGGTCTTAAGAACATCAATGGCATGTGAAGCTTGATGGCAGCTACTGGCATGTAAATATAGATTTGTATGTGTTGGTTTACGATATACGGCATGTCCTAATGTGCCATCAACTTTACGGCAAATGACAACATCCCAAAAGGAGGCAGCTGTCTTTTTCTATTTCCATAGTAAATTTTATACTAGCATGGATTGAAATCAAATGCTCAAGAAATAGATATAATTCGTCCATACTGTGCGGCCATACTGCAAATGTGTTTTCTACGTACCCCCAGAAGGTCATTGCTTTTTAAAATTTGATCAGTCCAGTGCCTTGTCCTCAAAGTCTTCCATGAATAATTTAGCTACCAGAGGGGAGAAAGGGCTTCCCATAGCAACTCCTTCAAACTGCTCATAAAATTCACCATAAACTGAAAATAAGACAACAAAACACATGTTCACATAAGGCCGTGATGTTCTTACCAAAACGTTGGCTGATGAGAGAGAGAGAGAGAGAGAGAGAGAGAGAGAGAGAGAGAGACACTTCTAAAGGTACCGTGGTATATAATGATACCACGTCAAAACTAATGAGCAAGACCATACTATTTAGTCTGACATTGCTAAGTCTCTGAATAAAATCCATAGAATTACGAATCCAGTGACTACATTTTCTTAACAGTGGTTTTAACCAGGAAGCTAAATATTTGGCAGAAAAATATGTTGGTGAACCAGTAGTGCTCATTACAGGCCTCACACATGCATCCTCTAGACGCTCATTCTTATCCATCTTGTGAACTTTGTGGAGCCGATAAAGTCTCAGTAGTACTGCACCTCAAACTTTTAAACTCATTAAGATTTCCTTTGCTAGTGATGTAGCGTTAAGCAAGGTAGCAGTCTTTGTCACTTGTTGGTAAGCTCTTTGTTAATCTTCTGGTATGCACTAGAACTAAGTAGACTCTATAACTTTTCCTTATAGACTTCCTGAGGCAAAATGACAGTACCATTACTTTTATCAGCATGTAGGATGACTGTGTTAGTATCTTCAAGCAGCTTTCGTATCTTGAATCTCTCTTCTTTGGAAACATTAATTCTTTGTGGGTGATGTTTCATAATTGCTCAGCAGCTTCCACGTCTAATTTCTTCAGCTGAATCCTCTGATAGCTGTCAGACAGCTTTCTCAGCGACACTGATGAAAGATGATATCAGCAAAATCTTAAGAGTGGGGGCAAAATTTACCCCTTTACTTAAGACAGATAAACTAACTTCATCCAGATCCTAACCCCATCAAATTTATGACAGGACGTCAAATAACAGTCCATCTGAGAAGGCTGGTCTAACAGGCTGTACTTGGCAATCTGTCTTTTTGTAGCCACTTTGCCATCTCAGTCAGACTCACTCTGAGGATGACCGGACATATGCAACCGAAATATCAATGGAAGAAATTTTCTTTGCACTGCTACACGCCTGAAATTTAATGGACTATTCATTACGTTGTGAGAAGTTGAAAAAGCCATCGAGTACCTCTTCAGGAAGGAGATGGTTTTGAGGGGTCATAGTTTGGACATATTACAACACCAGAGAGCAAGACTGTTGATCTCCTTGAGTTTCTTACTGAAGTGCCAGGATCATGGAGTTGTTCCAGAATTTGCAAAGTCAGTTCATTTCGTCAAAAACACTGCAATAAATAGAATTTTACATAGGGCTGGTTCTGCTATTGTCAGAGAAATAATTCATTTTACTCAGCGGAATTTGGACATTTTTTCTGAACACGTGTACCATCTGCATTTGAAAATAGCAGCTGTTTTATTTCCTGACTAATGGATTGATGACTCAACATGGGCTAAGTCTGACTGGCTTTGCGAAGTGGTTACAGAAAGACAGGGTGCCAAGTACAGCTGATTAAACCAGCCTTCTCAGGTGGACTCTCTTATTCAACGTCCTGTCATAAATTTGATGAAGCCACATTATCTGTCTTAAGTAAAGGGCTAAATTTTGCTCGTGCTCTAATGACTTTCCCGAGATCATCTTTCATCAGTGCCACTGAGGGAGCTGTCGGACTACTATCAGAGGATTTAGCAAAAGAAATCAGACATGAAAGCTGCTGAGCAATCACAAATAATCATCCACAAGGCAGAGCGATTAGAAGTATTAAAGCTGCATGAGGGTACTAACAGTCATCCTACATCCTGATAAAGGTAATGCTACTGTCATTTTGCTTCAGGAAGTCTGTAAGGAAAAGTTATGTGGTCTACTTAGTTCTGGCGCATACCAGAAGATTAACAAAGACTCTACCAACAAAGTGACAATGACTGCTGCCTTGCTGAATGCTTCATCACTACAAAGGAAGTGAAAAGAAGTTTAAAAGTAAGAGGTGCAGTACCACAGAGATTTTATCGGCTTCCTAAAGTTCACAAGATGAATGAGGATGAGCATGTAGAGGATTTGTCTTTGAGGCTTACAATGTGCACTGTTGATTCACCAACATATTTATGTGCCAAATATTTAGCTTCCTTATTAAAACCATTGGTAGGAAGATGTAGTCACCACGTTCATAATTGTATGGATTTTATTCACAGACTTAGCAATGTCAGGCTAAATAGTACGGATGTGCTAGTTAGTTTTGATGTGGTATCACTGTGAACCAAGGTGCAAAGGACTCTCTCTAATCGGCCAACAGTTTGTTGAGAACATCATGATCTTATTTGAACATGTGCTTTTGTCATCTTTTTTTCATTTTAATGGTGAATTTTATGAGCAGATTGATGTCTCCTCTCCCATCTGGTAGCTAATTTCTTCATGAAATACTCAGAGGACAAGACATTGGAATCAGCAAGTTTTAAACCAATGATCTTCTGGAGGCACGTGTACAACATGTTTGTAGTATGGTCACACAGGTTGGATGAATTGCATCGAGTTTTGAGCATTTGAATTCTATGCATGCTAGTTTCAAATTTACTATGGAAATAGAAAAGACGGCTGCCTCTCTTTTTGGATGTTATCATTTGCTGTAAAGCTGATAGCACATTAGGACATGACACATACCATAAACCAACACATACAAATCTATATAGACATGCCAGTAGCTGCCATCAGCCTTCAGACCATAGGTGTCTGTAAGACATTAGTGTGTAGGGTGCACTGTACATCCGATAAAAGTGTGCAAGGAGGGTGCACATACCTCTTGAGCATTTTTAAAGCGAATGGGTTTTCTCCACAACAAATTCATAGAGCTTGCAATGTAGGTATGTAATGGGGAAGAAAATAGTAATTCCGTCAGATCAAATGCGTTTTTGCATTATGCGGATGCTCTTTCCTTGAAGATAGGCCGTATTCTCGACAAACACTGTATTACGATGATCTTCCGGTCTCCCATGAAGATGGCAGCTTTACTCTGCTTTGTAAAGGACAATTTATTGCTTCGTAAGATGGGTGTGTATCAGATTCCGTGCAGAAATTGTAAGAAGTCATACATAGGTCAAACAACACACACCATTCGTGAGAGATGAGTGGAACATCAAAGATACACATGCTTATCACAGTCGGACAAGTCAGCAGTGGCCGAACATTTTATTGAAACAAGGCATTCTACGAACTACAGTGACGTGAAGATTGTAACATCCGCCTCTTCTGTTTGGGATTCTGTCTTCAAGGAAGTTGTAGAGATTAGATTAGCTAATAATTTAATAAATGGGGATAATGGTTTTAATTTGAACAAAGCAGGGAATCCAGCTCTTGGGGTAATTAAATTGTAGAAAAGCCGTGATGATGTCGCCGCCACCAAACATACATTGATAAGTGAATTGAATGTCTGTACGCCTTCGCCACAAGTGGTGCATGTGTAAGCATTTCTCTTTGCTGCTGACAAACGTCTGTGAGCCACATGCGCAGGTCCGCCGCAGTGGAGCACTTAAGGCCGCACTTGGCACCTTGTTGGTCTTGAGTCACTCTGATGAGGCTGGCCAGAAGATACACAGCCAAAATATCGGTGGAAGAAATTTTATTTGCGTGGCTGTATGGCCAGAATTTAATATATTGAACTTGACTATCATTTTGCATAATTTGCTAAAAGATAAGCTATTAAGATTTTATAATTTGTTTAATTTAAATTATAGTGCACCTCATTCAAATTGCTTTAACTTGTGTAACTCTGCATGGCTTACTATTGCTTGGGGTTTCCAAAAATCTCTGAGTACTAAACAAAGTTTTTACATACATCATGTGATTGCAGTACACAAGGGGCAGCCAAGTTACATTGACAGATATATAAGGAGCATGGTACAGATTTTGGTAATACAGGTATGTGTGTATAGAGAAGTGCTTTCTTTTGGGAATTGGGATGAAAAACTCAAACTTTAACTGCTGTGCCATTTGTCTGTTAGACATGGTCGACAAGAGGTCAGCGAGTCCTGTGGGTGCCAAAGTAAAGTATGGAAGACAGGAAAGAGGAACAGTGAGGTCCAGTGTTGTTTTTGACCACAGGAGTAGTCCCGGGAAATGAAATTCGTGCCTGAATGTTCACTGTGTTGATGAACACACTGACAGGAGAGTGTGTTTGTGTGGAATGAACAACTTCAACAAGGTTGGATGTGACTGAAAGACAGGCCAGGACAAGCTCACTGTGTCACTACCCCCTGATATTGTGGCTGTAGTGGATGTTGCTGCCAGAAATGACAGAAGGTGGACAGGGGAAGAAATTCAGCTTGGGTTGAGCATCGGTCACAGTGTTGCTCATGCCACCATGACAGAGCATCTCAAGTTCCCGAAAATCTGTGCACAGTGGGTTCCCCACAGCCTGACATAAGAGCAGAAGCTGAACAAAAACTAGATGTCGCTGCAGCACCTGGAACTGTATCACAGTGAGTATCGTTTCCTGTCCAGTTTTATCGTGGGAGATAAAATATAGTGTCATTTTGAGCTGGAGAGCAAGCACCAGTGCCAGCAATGGAAGTGCACGGCTTCACCCATACTGTAAAAAAAATTCTAGCCATGCACACCACTCTGGGAAAGTCATGACCACCTTTTTCTTTGACGGCAAGGGCCCCCTGCTTGTAGACTTTTCGGAATGTGGCACTACAATAAACTCTGTGGTGTGTGGACACTTTGCAAAACATTGGAGTGTGCCAGAAATGTCGAAACACCCAGCAATGTTGATGGATGGCATCATTCTGTTGCACGATAATGTCCACCTACATGTTGCTATTGTTGTTTTTGAGTAAAGCGCAGAAGTTTCGCTTTCTGCCTGTCACAGAGAATTGCTACTTTAATTGTCTGCTAATGATGTGTAAGTGTGTGACATTATATAGACTCCTGTGTGTTGTGGGTGCTTCACACTTTTGTGTGTGTGTGTGTGTGTGTGTGTGTGTGTGTGTGTGTGTGTGTGTGTGTGTGCGCGCTGTGTGATATTAAAATTGCGATATTGTTTTCCTAGTAAAAAGTATCTTTCAAGAAATTGCCTTTACTTTCTCTCTCTCTCTCTCTCTCTCTCTCTCTCTCTCTCTCTCTCTCTCTTTCTTTCTCTCTCACACACACACACTCTTTGACAAGTTACAAGTAAGGGTCGCATTTCATTTCTAGGTGTGACGAAGGGAGCAAGGCACAAAATTGTGATGTCGGTGCGGAAGCTGCGGGAGCGCGGGTCGCTCTTGCGGCAGGTGGAGCGCGAAGTGACGGAGGGGGGACCCGCTACCCTGGGCCCGGCCCTCGATGAGCTCAAGACTGTACTCTTGTCCCCCATAAAGCCACAGCCACCCACAGCTGCAGCGGAGGACGCCAGTAACACTGACGAGGAGGGTACCGATGATAGGGAGTTGGACGTGCCCACTCAGTTCACGAGGTGCATCGGGAAAGGTGAGTTCGCAAATCTGTTCGTATTGATTTTGTATTATGGCATAAAAATAGGTCAAAAATAACATTCCTGTAATGCTGTGTCACTTTTGGTAGTAATAGTCAGTGACTGTTGTCAGTGGTGAGTATATTTGGTTTTTCCTTTTTGTTATGTCGTTAAGTCTACTCGTGTCATAGATTACAACCATTGACTCTATTAGCAGTAAGAGAGACAAAGCTCAACAAAAAATGTTAGTTTTAAACTGTTTCTGGTTGAGCGGTTCTGGGCACTTCAGTCTGGAACCGCGCGACTGCTATGGCCACAGGTTTGAATCCTGCCTCGGGCATGGATTTGTGTGATGTCCTTCGGTTAGTTAGGTTTAAGTGGTTCTAAGTTCTAGGGTACTGATGACCTCAGATGTTAAGTCCCATAGTGGTCAGAGCCATTTTTAACCTGTTTCTACGTCATAATATAACCTAAAATATTGGGCGTGAAAATGGCATAAATCTGAAATTACAACAGAACAATAAAGTAGTTACAGCTAAAACCAGACAGGACTTTATTTAAATGATGAGACAATGGTTAATTTGAAATGTTAGGTACAATTATTACTAGTTGCCATGTTATGTTCAACAAGCATGTACAAAAAGTGATTAAATCATATATAATATGCTGTACACAGATGATGAAAATGTTTTGTTTTTTGTTGATGTCATTGGGGGCTTACAAAATGGTATGAAGCGTGCTTGGCAGTTGTTCCTCGTGCAGGGCATTTAGTATCTGCAGGATTTCAAACTGCCATATAGTACCTATGGATTGCTTCACCCAGAATTGTTGCCATAACACTGTTTGGCTTTGCGGATCCAAACAATTGTTTGATAATGCGCAAGACACCAGCCAGACACAGTTTTGTGTAGAGTATAAAAATGCTTCATTTTCTATTTATTTGGCCACAGGATTATTCTTTTAAATGTAAGATACTTAATTGTACAACCTGAGCACTGATTTTGCTTAGTAAAAGAAAAGGTAGACTTAAAACATATATGATTGACATGTGTGTTCTTTGTTTGGGCTAATTGTTTTCAGTGGCTGTAGCTCTATACAATAGTGTTTCTTGCCTGGTAGTAATTGGTGTATAAGAATGTGTTTCACAATACTATTTAAGGCCTATTTCCAAATTTATTTGTTCAGACAGCTTCTTCTACATGGCCAATGGAGAACAGATTCTCCACCCTATGCTGTAATGACATTCCACCTCACTGTTACACATGGAGTCCATTTTGTCATTTAAAGTATTCGGACCTCCTGAAGAAAATGAGTAAACTAGTATCCGTTGTAAATCAACAGTAGGTTTTGGTTCTAGACTGTACTAAAAATTGTGTTCAGCATAGTGAACCCAATTAAACTTCAGAAAATGCTGCATTGTTCTATAATATGTGTAGTCCCAATGTGTCACAAAGAGTTGTAGCCTTACATTGAAAGACAATGGAGTCATTACGATTTAAGACAACATTAGTCTCAAATTACAATTTAGACACAAGAAAGTCAGAGCAGTATCTTCTCTTTCATCTTGGTAACAGGTGGTGTAGGGAACTTCATGAAACATTTTTGGTCTTAAAAAGATCAGAAATTCTGCAACTAGGCATATGAAGGGGCCGATGAATAATCATAAACATTACTAAAGTAAGAAGCAGTAATAGTAGAGCTTATTAATGCCAAAAATAAAATTACATAACATAATGGAAATTCCAGGGCGGTCACCCAAATGTATTTGGGTGTCTGTGTGAAAGTCTGCGCTATTGCTGAAAAAGAACTAATGCTCAAAAGCAAAATTCACAGTTTGTTTTTCCAAAGGCAGTATGATAAAGTTTCCACACTGCTGATAAGTGAAAGAGTAGGAAAAGAAGTTGTCAAAACAGCAAAATTTTGCTGTACAATATATATATGAACAGACAGATCAATCAATATTTAGAAGGCAATGGATAGCACGTTTTTCACATTACCCAGTGTTTAATTCCCTTTCTTGCAAGGGGACCTCAGACTGGCCGTCTTTGGTTTTGAAACATTATTAACTAAAAGTCATCTGCAGTATATTTAAGCATAAATTGGTAACTGATTGTGTAGTGTTAGTGTTGTGCTTCAGAAATCATTCAGTCAGATTTCCCTAGTAGCATTTTTTACTTTTGTTTATAAGTTTGGTATTTATTATCAGATGGATTGGGCTTAATTTGTGTGTGTATATTAACAGCATAAATGCCAAGTTATATGTGCGTAAATAGGAAATGATGTTTTTTGTCCGGTTCACTTCATCTCGTGGTGTGCTTCAGTGTGCTCAAAGATGCTGGGCGGTGTGGGAGGGAGGCCGGATCCCGAGTGTGCGGGCCACCTGGTGCAGCTGGTGTACCTGCTGGACCGTGCCGTTACCCACGACGCCTTCCCCCCACACCACAAGCGCCGCCTGGCCCAGTGGCGCAGCCGCGTCCAGGACGCGTGGCGCTGTGTGCCGCTGCCCCTCCCACCCCCTCCGCCGCCTCTCCCTCCTTCGCCGTGCGTTTCTGGCCCTGTGGTGTCGGGTCCGGGCCAGCACCAGTCGGGAGGGCTGCGAACGAGTGGCAAAAACAGGTGAGTCAATTTGCGAGTGATATCTGTCTGTCATCTGTCACAGTGGCGGCGTAAAGCATGCATTCGTAGTACACCTACGTACTTACTCCTTAACCCACTGTGCAGTGTATGCAGAGGGTGTCTTGTACCACTGATGGTCAGTCCCTTGTGTATTCCACTTGCAAATGAAGCTAGGGAAAAACTACTGTCTGTGTGCCTCGAGGCCCTGAATGTGTGATGCACGTCATTGACAATAGGAATTTTTTACAGTTAGCATAGTAAGTTCCCTAACCTTTCGGACAGTGTTTTTCAAAAAGATCATCTTCTTTATTAAGCATCTCCTTAATACTGGCACGTTCATCGAACATACCAATAACGAATGTAGCAGTGTGTCTTTGGAACTGCCTCAGTATGTTTCTTTTACTCTGGACTGGTCGGGATGCAAAGCATTAGAGCAGTACTCAGTATTCTCTAGCGTGGGTGTTCCTTTTGCATTCTGCATTATAAATGAGTTAATTCCACCATAATTTCCCCTATAAACTCGGTCAACTATTTGCTTTCCCTACAACCAACGCTTCATGCTCTCTCCATTTGACATCATTTTGCAATGTGATGCCTAGCTATGTAACAGACATGACGGTGTCAAATAGCATGCCACTAACATTATAACAAAAATAATTAATTATAAATAATATAATGTAAATGGAGAGAGCACAAGAGTTGAAGGAAGAGGAGTGAAGGAGAAGGATTGGAGAGGTTTAGGGAAAAGTCTCCCAGAATCCTGGGTCATGGGAGATTTGCCAGATAGGATGAGAAGGAAAGATTCCGGAAGTTCAAGCCGCCTGTGTGTGTGTGTGTGTGTGTGTGTGTGTGTGTGTGAGATATATATATCTCCAGATCCTGTCATACTTTCCTGGGCAAGTTTGACAATGTTCTTTGTCTCTGAGGAACACTTAACCACATAGGACAGCATACTGGGTGCTATTACTTAGGGAGGAAAAATGCAATGACCGAAATGACTTGAACCAGCAATCCAGCAGTTACATCACAGCAAGACATATGACAAACTTGTTCCAGCTACTACTTGTTGCACTAAAGATTGCAGTTACTAGTGGAACTAGCTACTTATAATTGTTTCATCTGAATAAAGATGGACAAACATTTTTTTTATTTATATATTCGGGCCTCCTGTGGACCAACTGGGCATGTTTGAGAACATTTTTCAACTTTATGGACTTATCATAAGTTGTGCCCCTCCCAACCCCAACCCTAATCCCCCTTTTCCAATATTTTTTCCTCATACAGTTTGTCAGATAAGTTTTTCTGTGCCAACACCAAGACTGAAATTCACTCGACATCCTCAGAAAAATATGGGTCCATTCAATATAACTCTTTGTGCTGTTCCATTTGTGCCAAGTTTATTTTCGAGGCCGATTATGTGTTTGTAGACAGGCATGCGGTGGCGGCGTTGACGATAGACATGTCGACGAGGCATAGTGCTTCAATGCTGTTGCAGATAGAGCTCACAGCGGAATGATTCCGCTGGCGTGCACTGCCCACTTATATATGGAGCGAACGACCTTGGTTGCATTAACGCAGATGATAAGGGACTTAGACTCTGCAGGCACCAGCGAGAGAGTGTTATCATGGACGCGTGCTGTAGTAGCTCTAGAAGCGCACGTCTGCTGGTGCGCTGGCCTGGCTCCGAGCCAAGCGGGTTGCGTCACCGACTGGCTAGGTGCTCAGCGGGCAGTGCGGCACTATGCTTTGTTATTTTTTTCAAACTGTTGCATTCTTGAGCCCCCGGTTCGAGATGTACCCTTGTCCGGTTAATGGCTGACGCTACAGATCACTTTATTAATAATTATAGTACAACGTTACATCACCAGTTAGTTACATTTTCAGCAAGTACACCAAGACCTTTCATCCACACATGTATTTTTTCATCATTACTAACTTTACGACAGGAGCGGGTATACAATGTATATATTACTATATACGTAACTAGGTCTAGATTGGGACTTAGCATCTATCGGACGAGGCAAGACCTGGCATTGTGGAATAGATGCTAAGTCCCAATCTAGACCTAGTTATGTATATAGTAATATGCCTTTTACATTGTATACCCGCTCCTGTCATAAAGTTAGTAATGATGGAAAAAATACATGTGTGGATGAAAGGACTTGGTGTACTTGCTGAAAATGTAACTGCAACTGGTGATGTAACGGTGTACTATAATTATTAGTAAAGTGATCTGTAGTGTCAGCCATTAACCGGACAAGGGTACATCTCGAACTGGGGGCTCAAGAATGCAACAGTTTGAAAAAATAACAAAGCATAGTGCCGCACTGTCCGCTGAGCGCCTAGCCAGTCGGTGACTCAACCTACTTGGCTTGGTGCCAGGCCGGCGCACCAGCAGACGCGCGCTGCTAGAGCTACTACAGCACGTGCCCATGATAACGTTCTCTCGCTGGTGCCTGCAGAGTCTAAGTCCCTTATCATCTGCGTTAACGTAACCAAGGTTGTTCGCTCCATATATAAGCGGGCAGTGCACAAATGGAACAGCACAAAGTGTTATATTGAATGGACCCATATTTTTCCGAGGATGTCGAGTGAATTTCAGTCTTGATGCTGGCACAGGGAATACTGGTAATGGAAGGTTTACTCTAGCTATCGTCCGATGTGAGAGTGCCTCTCTACCTGGATTGGAATCATTTGCCAACCGTGATATAGAAAGCTTCCATGTAGGCATCCTTGGCACCCCGAGTGACTGCCACTAATAGTGACGTATCCTATACAGTAATCTTAAGAGTTGTAGCACCTCTGGTGCCCCTCTCAGCTTGGTGGACCAACTGGTGGCTTGTTGCTTGGGCCTTAAGCTGCCCTGTGGAACACGTAACTTCTGATTTTCCAATAATTTTTCATTCAGAGTGCCGTTTCTAAATGCCTGACAGAGACAGACGAACTGTAAATGTCCAGATAAATAAGTGACACACACACACACACACACAGATATATATATATATATATATATATATATATTGCACTGCAATACATAAAGTTGTACAGCAACATGTTGGATGTGCTTGCGGACAGATACAACTAGGCAGTGGTCTCTCGAGGCATGCATTACTGAATACAATATCGACAAGACTATGTATGTCCTGGGCACCACACTGTCAATTACTGTAGTAAACACTTGTCCCTATGTGAAGGCTATAGGAGACCCCTCTTGTAGACTGAATCTTGATGGATAGTCTCCAGTACAAACTGTAGCTACGAACAGCAACTCTGGACTCCGTTCGTACTCAAACTGTTGTACGCCAACACGGAACGTGAATCCCATTGCACCTGCGGCTGCTGCTTGTCATAATGCGGAAGTCTGTCTCATTGGTGGCAGCTTGGGGATTGCCAGTTGGGCCATGAACTGCCTCACTTTCATGTAGTACCTGTTGCTACTATGATGTCAAGGGGGAGGGGGAGGAGGTGTGGATGCAACAAGCAATGAGGGCACAGGAGCAGTCTGTAGCTGGTGCCAAGCCCCTGCTCGTGCCTCAACATTTGCCTCGTGATTGTCTCAGAATGCCAGCCGGAATGAGGCGGAGGGCACACACCTGCATCTAACCCTTTAACTATGTCGACCTGCAGTGGCATTGTGATGTGGAATGGTGGCCCCTGGGTAGGCTGTGGTGTGAAGTGGAAAATTCCCAGATGTCTGTTGTCGACTCGGTGTCGGCTGAGGCATCGCGTCCGGGTCCACGTCCACAGGTTCGGGGCCCGGTTTTGGTGACACAGGACGCCGGGCCACTGGATGGACGCACACTGCGTCATCTGGGAAGGAAACAAATCTGTAAACAAAGACTTGGCGGCAAAATTGCCCATATTACAAGGGCGAAGTTGGTTCTGCTGCCACTGCTGCTACTGGACTCTGTACAAGAAACGTGGAACTCCCTAATGATTGTACTCTCAGGTCATCTGAAAAAAATTTGTTGATTAGCTTTATACAGTTCCCAAGTGGGCACAGTATGCACTGGCCACCTTACTGCATGCAGCAGCTGAAGCAGTGTGCGGTGGTGTTGCCCGGGAGCAGCTCTGCTAGTGAAGAGTGGTTGTGGGGCTGGGTGCAGTAAGACAAAAGGGAGAGCAGCTGAGCTTGCTCCCATGTGTGATGGGTGCATAGCTTGTCCATTTGCTGTTTGAAAGTGCGCATGAAGTTCTTCACTTCCCCCTTGATTGAAGTTGAAAAGGTACACTGATGATGTGACAAATGTCATTGCTTGTACAAAAGTGCTCAAATTCTTCGAACACAAAGTGGAATCCGAGGTCAGTTACTAGCAACTGTGGAATACATTCAATGCAAAGTATGAACTGAACTGCAGAGACTGGAGTGTACAATGAGTCACGGACACGACAAAAGGAAACTTGCTGTATATATGTCAGTGACAATAGGCCAACGAATGTTCAAGTAGGGTCCAGCAAAGTCCAAATGAATGTGCTGTCAAGGTGCTTCCAATTTTGGCCAATCAAAGAAACTTAGGTGAGGAGCTGCCTGGTGTTTCGCACAAGCATGGCACTGTGCATTCGTCTGTTCTTTTTGAGCGTCCGTGCCGAACAAAGTGCAATTTCTGCGAGCTAATTGTTTTGTGTGGAATAGCTCCAGTGACCCTGGTGGAGCATGCTGAGTAAATGCCTCTGTAGAACGTTTGGGATCACCACATGTGATTGTTCTGATTCGCTGCATAGCAAAAAAACACATTGGAGCACTGAAAAGTCATGCCGACGTGCAGGGTATCGGGCAGATCACCAGGTTGATGATTTGTTTCACTGAGCGAGGCCAACCCGTGCAGATGTATTGCAACAAAATCTGAAAGTCCGGGTCTGCTGCTGCTGCTGCTGCTTCTGCTGCCGCCTGGGTGACCTTCCTGTGATGGAAAGGAAATTGGTCCAGTGTGTTCAACTCCTGTGAATTGATGAATCGATGACAACATATGATTCCGATGTGTAAAAGCCTGCATCTGGTTCCACAGGAAGATGCAAGAGTGTGTTTACTTGACTTGCTTGGATGTGGGCATGTAAATTCTCATGCTGATAATGCAAGAGAGTAAGAACCCACCTTTGCAATTTGTATGCAGTGCAATTTGGAATAAGCATGGCCCGTTTGAAAATTGACTGCAGCAGTTCGTGTTGGTGACTAAGTAGCATTGCCTTCCACACAGGTATTGGTGGAATTTATGCAGTCCATAAATGATTGCAAGAGCCTCCTTTTCTATCCGTGAGTAATTGTTCTGAGCGTTGTTGAGAAGTTTGGACGCAAAAGCCATTGGTCTGCCTGGAGAACTAATTCTGTACGAAAGTACCACACCGATCCCATATGAGGATGCATCCGTGGTCAAGGCAACTGGTTTACCAGGACTGAAATGGACCAGACATTGATCACTGAGCCAAATCTCTTTAGATTTCTGACATGCAATGTCACATTTCTGGAACCACACGAAAGGTACACTTTTATGTCGAAAACGATGTAGGGGTGCTAAGATTAGAGCTGCATGAGGAATGAAGCGGATATAGTAGGGCATCTTCCTTACTTCTGACAATTCAGATTTTTTGGAGGCTGAAGTCACAAATAGCCTGCAAGTGACTGCTTCAGACGAACACATTGGGAATAGATCACATTACCTAGGTACTCAAGTTTGTCTAGAACACCACACACTTGTCTTTGTTTGAAGTGTTGTCAAAGGCAGGCCTCAAATGTAACAGAGTACGCAAATCACTTGCCCTACTGCTGTGTGCCCTGGTACCACAATTTTATCCAAGTACTTTGTACTTGCAGGCACAAATGCAGTTAATTGTTTCAGATTATGTCGAAAGATCGCTTGTGCAGATGTGTTAAAGTAAGGCAAGTGAAGAAATTTGTTGAGTCCCATGTTTGTATTAATTACAAAGACCCCTGTAACTCTTCATCTAATGGAATCTGCAGGTAGGCATCGTGCAGATCAATCTTGGAAAGCAGCGACCCGCTCCTAAGAGGTCCATAAGCTCGCCAGGTCACGGTAGTGGGATGAATCGGCTACTGCTTGCAGATTCTCTGTCACATTAGTCTGTGGAGATTCTAAATTTACCTGAAGGTTTCATCATGAAAACTGACGGAGATGCTCATAAACTGGCGGTGATGCGTGCAGTGACGCCTTTTTCCTGACACTGTGCAAGTTCCTTTGCAACATGTTCACAGGCCACATTCGGTACCACACGAACTCTGCAAAAGTGCAGCTGTGCATTGTCTTTTATCACCACATGGGGAACGAAACTGGTAGCTTAACCTAAGGCCTCAGCAGAGAAACCTTTAAATTTGTCACACACCTGAGCAATACTGTCTCCAGAATTGAACAAAGTATCTGCTAGCACATTGTCTAAAACACACCACCAAACAGGTCAGTTGAGGCTAAAAATATTAGCACTGTCCAGTGAACCCCACAAAGCCTAAAACGACGAAGCCTACAAGATCCTAAAACCAAAATATCCTGTTCATTAGGCCGGCCGGTGTGGCCGTGCGGATAAAGGCGCTTCAGTCTGGAACCGCGTGACCGCTACGGTCGCAGGTTCGAATCCTGCCTCGGGCATGGATGTGTGTGATGTCCTTAGGTTAGTTAGGTTTAAGTAGTTCTAAGTTCTAGGGGACTGATGACCACTGATGTTAAGTCCCATAGTACTCAGAGCCATTTGAACCATTTGAACCTGTTCATTATACACTGTCATTGTAGTTGTCGACATCTGTAACTTGAAGTTTGACAAGCAGGTCATAAGTAGTGCGATTTAGCAATGACACTGAAGCACCCATGTCTAACAGAAACTGAAAACTTTGACCAGCAATAACAAGATTTCCGCAAAAAGTTTGTTGGAGTGGCGTTGCACTGAAGAAACTACTGATTATTTGTATTGCACAGTTTCATTGTTAAGATCTACACTAGCTTCACAACTTGGCTCAGAATGAACACGAACTTGAAAGTTCGAAGTTACGTGAGCATTTGTTGCGAGTGGAAGTCGCACCTGCAGACAAACAGCTCGAATGCGCCTATTCTTACCACATGCAAAATAAGTTGCGTAATGCGAAGGGCATCGGTCACATTTGTGAGATTCGAAAAACACAGGCAAGATTTCACCCAGGTAGATTTCCGGCCAGGTCATTTACATGCTGAACTGTGGTGTACCTAGCTGGGCCGCCATGTTTGCCTTTGCAGTGGGGTGCTCATGTTGCTGTGGAGTGTTCTCTTGGGGTGGGGCAACGGCACAAATGTTCCCTACTTGCAAACTATCAACTGTACTATAACATGGATCTTGAAAGACAATCTTCAAAACCTGTTGCAACTTGGGGGTCTGTATTTTAAGATTTGTTCAGATTTTACTATCTGCCACATTTTCAGTTATAATGAGTCATAAGTCACTATATTTTTCACATTCACACTTAAATTTGAACTGTCATGTGAGACCCTGCAGATCTGTCGCACATTGCTTGTACATTTGACGTGGTTGTTTTTTGAGCCTAAAGAATTTAAATCTGGCAGCCACCACTTCGATCTTTTTACAGTAATATTTGCAGAGTGCAAGAGTGAGCTCCTCGTAGCTAACTAGTTTGGGTCCCGTAGTACGGAATAATACACAAATGCGGTAAATGGTGACACTGACAATGGACAGAAAAAAAGACTGGGTCAGAGTACATTGAATTTGGCAAGTGACCGAGTGTGCTTCAAATTGTGACGAATATTCCGACCAGTCTTCCTTTTCTTCTTCAAACTGTCGAAATGGAGACAGCAGTGAAGGTTGTGCAGCTTGTGGTGGTGCAGTGGCAGAGTCCGTATCTCAGCTGCTGCCCTCTGCGTTTGGATGAACCCCTTCATCAGTTCTGTAATTTGATTCATTGACTGCATCTGTAACTGAAAAACTGATTTAGATTGAGGGGTGGTGCCACAGCATTCGCATTTGTTGCACCACTAATTGTGAGGCAGGCAGATGAGGGGGGGGTTTGGAACAGCGAGTCTGACACGGTAAAAAAAAATGCAGATACAAACACGCAAGAAATCCTAAAGTGTAACTTGTCGACTGTGGCAGCACAGCAAGTAAATAGCAAAAATGAAGAGCACGAACTTGTAACTGAAAATATCAACAAGCACTAAAAGTTAATGAACAGACAAGCAAGGAACAGCAAAGTGACAGAGGAAATGATACAGTGCAATGAGTTCCGAATTATCGTAGCCAGATGATGATACAGGTTGTCTGGGTAGAATGGCTCGCACGTGTCGTATTAAGTTTAGATGTGGAGTTAGTGACGCACACATATATGCTTTATTGCACAGCGATACTTAACTAAAGTTACACAGCAACTTATTGCATGTGTTTGTGGACAGATACAACTAAGCAGTGGCATGTAAAGGTTGTGTTGCTGTTGACAGTGTCAACAATACTGTCTGTTCTGGGCGCCACGTTGTCAATCCCTGTAGTGAATGCTTATCCCTATGTGAAGGCTATAGGCAGCTCCACTTGTAGACTGTCTCACAGGCTAATCTCCACTGTAAACAGCAACTGTGGAACTCTGTGCTCAAACAGTTGTACACCAACACTGAATATGAATCCCGTTACTGCCTATGGCTGCCGCCTGTCACAATGTGGAAGCCAATCTCATTGGCGGCAGCACAGATATTGCCGTTGGGGCTGCACTTGGGGGTGGTGACGAACATTGAGGCACCACCCATGGTGCCATTCAGAAACTGTCTCTGGTTGACGTGTTCAAAAAATTCTTACATATCCTGTTTCCATTCATGCAAACCACGTGGCCATAAAACATCATTCTACATTTTCTTATTGCTAAATTTAGTTGTTAAGTTTTCTTCTACTAATCTTAATTATGCCATCCTGTATTCACTATTGTTTTACTGGCTCCAATATGTATCGTAGGCTATTCCTATTTCTTTTCCATGTTTCCTGCTTCTTCTGTCTGTCAAATCTAGGTATTTGGCTGTGTATAAATATCCTGGTTTTATTACTGGAACATAGTGCTGCAATACTTGCACGAAAGGATATCTACATCTTAATACAATAAGGCAGCTTCAAATTTCTATCAGTCGCTTGTTAGGTTGGATTTGAATTTTCTATGATGTGCACTGGGTAAAACTTGACTCTTAACTATGTTACACACAACTAACACAGCATAACATTGCAGCAGCTCAGACAGACAGACAGAACTGTTCTTCTTGCAGGCAAACACGTTTGCTTACTGGACAGACTTAAGAGTGAAACCTCAAGGTAGATTAAACTGGGACATTTGCCTTTTGCAGTAAGTGCTCTATCGTCTGACCTGTACAAGAATGACCGTGACTCACTCTCACATGTTTATTTCTGTTAGTACCTCATCTCCAACCTTCAAAACTCCACAGAAGGTGTTCTATATATCTTGCAGGAGTAGCACTCTCTGAAGAAAAGATAATGCAGAGACATAGGTTAGCCATAGCCCGGAGGATTGTTTCCAGAATAAAACTTGCGCACACTCTTCTGCCGAGTGAAAATTCGTATACTCGTCCACAATGTGGTATTTCTGACGTGTGGTTATTTAAAGGTCTAGTTTGACAAGTTTGGGACAGATGAAGACTGTGGACTCATCGTAGAAACCACCCCAGCATTTGTCTGAAATAATTTAAGGAAGCCCAGGAAACCTGAAACAGGGTAGCTGGATGGAGATATGGCCTTAAACTTCCCGGACAAATACAAGAACAGGTTGATTGAAACAGCACAGCCGTATTTTGTTTGTCCCTAATGTACAATACTGTTTCCCTCGCACATTTTTGGAAAATGAAAAGCTAGTGCTAGACTGTTCATTCATTTCTAGACACCAATCACTGCACACACTATTGGCTACCCTAAAGACTTTGGCAATGAAGTTTGATTTCTATTTTGCATACAACTTTCCATTTGCATACCTGAAAAATTTTGTTGGCACTCCTTCATGACGAGCGAGATGTTGAGCTCTGACAGGGAAGGGAATAGTAGTATTATCCATTGCAGATCTTCAGTGTAATGTTTTCCACATACAGGCAGCATTGTAATGCAAAAAAGTATGTTGTGAAATAACAGGTCTTGATGATATTTGTTACCACCTTTACCAAAACCTAAGCAGTGTTACCTAAGCATTACTTCGTTGTGTGGAATATATTGATTAACAGGTACTGCATTTTTAAGCCATTTTTAGTGCTGTCTAAGTTCCTTGGGTAATTTGTTCTAAAATTTTATTTCTTTTAGAAAATTCTGTTCTGAGGTTTAGAGTTAGTCTTCCTTGGTAAATGAAGTTGTCTAGCTCTTCTTCCATGGTTATCAACAGAGCTGTTCAGCAGAAATTCAGTATTTTTGATGTGCATAGCTGGTTGGTAATTGTACTCACATTGGGTAGTTAAAATCCCCAATGTTTTGAACTTTTTCTTTAGAATGAGACCATTTACCATTTTTGATTAATATCCTTATGGCCCTCATCTGCAGTTTGAAAGGTGTCCACAGATGTTGTGTGTTTGTTACCCAGAAACTTCAGTATCTGAGAGTTACGGTTATATATGAATAGTACATAATCAGGACACTGATTATTACATATTGGTGGTGGTGGTGGTGGTGGTGGTGGTGGTGGTGGTGGTGGGGGGACTGTATGAGCATAACATACTGCTGAAATTCTGTTTGCAAGTATATGTGTGTGTGTGTGTGTGTGTGTGTGTGTGTGTGTGTGTGTGTGTGTGTGTGTGTGTGTGTGTCCTCACCACTTCTGCTAAGAATCGGTTTTCGGCCCTAAAAGATTTGTGTTTTTATTACAGTCTATACAGACAACATAGATATGTAGTAGTGTCCTTTTCTCTCTTCATAATGTTCAATGGATCTTCCTTGGGGGTATCGTGCTTTATAAGCAAAATGTTATGTTGCTTTCTTCAGTTGCTATAAGACTGTTGTCATCCGAAAAGAGAAATTTGGACACACAAAAAATAGCATTGAGGGAACATGAAGATATCACTGTTGTTGAGGAGAAACGGTACAGACAAGTTTGATGGTAGAATTATAAATACACAGCCACTGCCGTATCCACCCTGGCTGCAGCCTGAATGATCTTGTAGGCTTAAAAAATCAAATGTTCCTACAAAATTTCATCCGTCTGCTACACATTGATAGAGAAAATCTTTGAATATTAACAAAATAAAACAATGGATAATTAAAGATAGAATAACAATATGAAGTGTGTGTTCATGCCTCATTATTAAATGTCTTGTTGGTACTTCACTTATAATTTCCAGAATTATTTGGTCTGTGTTACGCTCCAGGTACAGAAAGTTGCTGCAACACGTTGCCATAGTTTTGACATAACAGTAACTTTATAAGTGTTTCATCACTCTTAAGTTCTTATTTACATTACTGTTTCTATGTTAATGCTACACAGCAACTCTAGACATGTGGTGGTAGTGGGGTTAAAGCAAGAAAGTTAGTTTCCTCATCTGCAAAGGACTGTGACAAAGATGTTGTAAGACATCAAACCTGATCACCAACAAAGAGAGGTGTGTTGTATCTGATGATAAGGATGACTCTAGCTACATGGTGCAAAAGCTGAAGGAATAATACGAAGAATGAGAACTGGCAACATACAGAAAACTGAATAGATAGACGGAGGCACAGATGTAAAAAAACCTAGACTTGCATTGACAAATCATAGTATGTGATTCTTTCAGATACTTTAGAGCATTGCAGTCATCCAGTAGCAGAAGCAAAGTTAGCACAAATAACAAAATAGCTAAAAAGAGCAATAAGACAACTAGAAGATGTTTTCTAGCGTGGGAAAATAATGAAGGACAAAGCAAGGCTACTTGCACTGGAAATGGAAAGGTGATGATGAATGCAGTGGAAACTAGACAGCTATTGTACATTGGCCTTCTAATAAGAATGGATGAAGAAAAAAGGGAAAGGTGGAAAGCTGGAAATAAGAAACAGTCAGCTGTAAGAAACATTTGAAGTATGAAATTGAAGTTCCTTTTTCAGTTTAAATCCTTTGTCTATCCAGGTAAAGACCATGTGAGCATCTGGCTTTTGCTGTCCATGATTATCTGAATATTTAAGCCAAGTAGAATACCTGCGCTATGTATACATACACAAAATCACTACCTGTGCAATTACAGCACGAATATCATAGCTGCACGTTAGGTGCAACCACAATGGGACGTGTGTGTGTGTGTGTGTGTGTGTGTGTGTGTGTGTGTGTGTGTGTGTGTGTGTTGAGAGGCCAGACAAATGTGTGGTTCCCGAAGAGGGCAGCAGCCTTTCTGTAGTTGCAGGGGCAACAGTTTGGGTGATTGACTGATCTTACCTTGTAACATCAACCAAAACGGCTTTGCTGTGCTGGTACTGCAAATGGCTGAAAGCGAGGGGAAACTACAGCCGTAATTTTTCCCGAGGGCCTGCAACTTTACTGTGTGGTTAAACGATGGTGGTAT
The DNA here is from genome assembly GCF_021461395.2 of Schistocerca americana. Lineage (NCBI taxonomy): Eukaryota > Metazoa > Arthropoda > Insecta > Orthoptera > Acrididae > Schistocerca > Schistocerca americana. The sequence continues at coordinate 146,635,555 of NC_060127.1, forward strand.
CCTCTTGGGTAAAACATTCCACAGGTAAAATAGTCCACCATTCAGTTCTCCAGGCGGGGACTGCTCAGGAGAACATTGTTATCAGGAGAAACAAAAATGGCATTATTTGATCAGAGCATGGAATGTCAGATCCGTTAATCAGGCGTATAGGTTAGAAAATTTAAAAAGGGAAATGGATAAGTTGAAGTTAGATATAGTGGGAATTGGTGAAGTTCGGTGGCAAGAGGAACAGGACTCCCGGTCAGGTGAATACAAGGCTATAAATACAACATAAAATATTGGTAATGCAGGAGTAGGTTTAATAATGAATACAAAATATGAACACAGATAAGCTACTATGAATGGCATAGTGAACACGTTACTGTAGACAAGATACACGAAGCCCACACCTACCTCAGTAGTCCAAGTTTATATGCCAGCTAGTTCTGCAGATGATGAAGAGATTGAAGAAATGTATGATGTGATAAAAGAAATTATTGGGATAGTTAAGGGACATGAAAGTTTAATAGTCATGGAGTACTGGAATTTGATAGTAGGAAAAGGAAAAGAAGGAAAAGTAATAAGTGAATATGGACTGGGAGTAAGGAATGAAAGATGAAGCTGCTCAGTAGCATTTCGCACAGAGCATAACTTAATCATACCTAACACTTGGTTTAGGAATCGTGAAAGGAGGTTTGTATATGTGAAAGAGGCCTGGAGACACTGTAAGGTTTTGGATAGATTATATAGTGGTAAGACAGAGATTTAGGAACCAGGTTTTAAATTGTAAAACATTTCCAGCGGCAGATGTGGACTCTGACCACAATTTATTGGTTATAAATTTTAGATTAAAACTGAAGAAACTGCAAAAAGGCAGGAATTTAAGATGGGATCTGGATAAACTGAAAGAACCAGAGGTTTGAGAGAATTTCAGAGAGAGCAGTAGGGAACGATTGACAAGAACAGGGGAAATAAATATGCTAGAAGAAGATTGGGTAGCTTCGAGAGGTGAAATAGTGAAGGCAACAGAGGATCAAGTAGGTAAATAGACGAGGGCTAGTAGAAATCCTTGGGTAAAAGAAGAATTATTGAATTTAACTGATGAAAGGAGAAAATATAAAAATGCAAGCGAAAAGGCATACAAACATCTCAAAAGTGAGGTCTACAGGATCACTAGGGGGTTAAGATAGATACTATCTATAGGAAAATTAGAGACCTACGGAGAAAAGAGAACTACCTGTATGAATATCAAAAGAAACCCAGTTCTAAGCAAAGAAGGGAAAGCAGATAAATGGAAGGAGTATATAGAGGGTCTATACAAGGGCGATGTACTTCAAGGCAATATTATGGTAATTGAAGAGGGCATAGGTGAAGATGAGATGGTAGATAAGATACTACATGAAGAATTTGACACCACTGAAAGACCTGAGCCGAAACAAGGCCCGTGGAGTAGACAACAATCCATTAGAACTACTGACAGCATTGAGAGAGCCAGCTGTGACAAAACTCTTCCACCTGCTGAGCAAGATGTAAGAGAGATACCCTCAGACTTCAAGAAGAATATAATTTCTTCAATCCAAAAGAAAGCAGTTGCTGACGTGTGTGAAAATTACCGAACTATCAGTTTAATGCATCACGGTTGCAAAATACTAACACGAATTCTTTACAAACAAATGGAAAAACTGGTAGAAGCCGGTCTTGGGAAGATCAGTTTGGATTCTGTAGAAACATGGGAACACGCAAGGCAATACTGGCCCTATGACTTACCTTAGAAGATAGATTAAGGAAAGGTAAACCTTCGTTTCTTGCATTTCTAGATGTAGAGAAAGCTTTTGACAATGTTGACTAGAATACACTCTTTCAAACTTTGGAGGTGGTAGGGGTAAAATACAGGGAGCGAAAGGCTATTTACATTTTGTACAGAAACCAGATAGCAGTTACAAGAGTCAAGGGACGTGGAAGGGAAGCAGTGGTTGAGAAGGGAGTGAGACAGGGTTGTAGCCTATCTCCGATGTTATTCAATTTGTATATTGAGCTAGCAGTAAAGGACACAAAAGAAAAATTTGGAGTAGGAATTAAAATCCATGGAGGAGGAAATAAGAACATGGTTTGCTGATGACATTGTAATTCTGCCAGGGACAGCAGAGGACCTGGAAGAGCAGTTGAACAGAATGGACAGTGTCTTGAAAGGAGAATATAAGATGAACATCAACAAAATGAGAATAATGGAATGTAGTCAAATTAAATTGGGTGATGCTGAGGGAATTTCTATGAAATGAGTCACTTAAAGTAGTAGATGAGTTTTTCTGTACAGGAAGCAAAATAACTGATGGTCGAATTAGAAGGGATATAAAATGTAGGCTGGCTATGCCAAGGAAAATGTTTCTGAAGAAGAAAAATTTATTGTCATAGAGTATAGATTTAAGCGTTAGGAAGTCTTTTCTGAATGTATTTGTATGGAGTGTCACCATGTATGGAAGTAAAACACAGATGATAAATAGCTTAGACGAGGATAGAAGTGGTGCTACAGAAGTATGGTGAAAATTAGATGGGTATATTGCACAACTGACGAGGTACTGAATAGAATTGGGGAGAAGAGGAATTTGTGGCACAACTCTACTAGGAGGAGGAATCGGTCGGTAGGACGCATTCCGAGGGATCGACAATTTAGTATCGGAGAGAAGTGTGGAGGGTAAAAATTGTAGGAGGAGACAAGATATACACAGAGCAGATTCAGAAAGATGTAGGTTGCAGTAGATGGCAGTGAAGCAGAATAAAAATAAAACACCACAGGTATAACACTTGGTAGTTATCAAAATGCTCTGCAGGCTGAAATTTTTATGTGGTATGTTATTTGTTGTAGGTGGCAGAACACTCAACAGCACTTTGGGTATTCGGGAGGCCACAGCAATGGCTACTCTCACGGGAACAGGTTCCAACAGCCACCTCCTTCTCACCCGCGGAAGAGTGGGGTTTTCTCACCTACGGGTCCCATCCAAATTCAGCAGAGGGTGCAGGCACCGACCAAGAGAGCAGAACACACGACACCACCAGTGCTTTCGGTGAGTTCATTTTCGTATTCAGACTGAAAATACAAGTTACTAATTACTGTGTGAAGACTGGTTTGAGGCTGCTCTCAACACTAGCATGTCCTGTACGCGCCTGTGTAGCTGCTGCAGCCTACAGCCATTTGAACCTGTTCATTGTGTTTGAGACTTTGTCTCTCAGCAGATTTTATCCTCCTACACTTCCCTTCATTATGAAATTGACAGTTCCTTCATGCCTCAGGTTGTGTCCCACCATGCTTCTTTTTGTTAAGTGCACCACAAAATTGTTTCCCTAATTTGATTAAGGACCTGTTTGCCAATTATCTGACTTGACCACCTTATCTTCAGCATTCCTCTGCAGCACTACATTTCAAAAAGCTACTGTCCAGACAAATGTCTACAGAAGAGTCTTCCTAACACATTAAATTTGTATTAAATGTTAGCAAATTTCTCATTTTCAGAAACATTTTTCATGTTATTTCTGTTCTCCATTTTGTATCTTAGTTTGTCTATTGTTATTGTGCTGCCCAATAGCCAAGACTCTTTCACCGCTTTAGTGCCTCATTTCCAATGTAATTCTGTCGACACCTCACGATTTAGATTACTGTCTGTTTGCTGTTTGTTTTTGTTGATTGTAAACTTATTAATTCTTAGTTTTCTAAATGTGTGATCTTGCACACACATGAAAATTATAGAGGGAGACGGAGGCTTGACTGCTACAGTATGCCGGTTCAAATGGACGTGATTGCATCAATTGTGCAGATGTAAAAAAACTTGTACAAGATGGACTAGTGTGGACAGCTGCATCAAACCAGTCTGTGCACTGAAGATAACAATTTGTAGCAATGATCAAAAAGTTTTGTGATGGGGACCTTATGATATGGGAAGATACAAAAAGGTGCACAGTTTGTAAAAGGTTGCAAAAAATGGGGACTACTATAAATTTTTATTCCATTGTAAGTATACATTACTGATAAAATTTCCTGGCAGAGTAAAACTGTGACTCAAACTCGCGACCTTCGCCTGTTGACTGAGCTACCGGGTACCGTCAGGCCTTCCAAGGCCTGTTCAGATGGTGTTTAGTTTTAAGGGCATTATTGACAATTGCCTGCTGTACAAGACTCCCCCACGTCTTTCTGTCGATTGCTCTGCTTTTCCATTTGATGTTGATGTTCATCCTTAACTGTCTCTTCCTCTTCCTCTGGTTCCATCTATTGTACTGCAGGATGCAATTCTTGGTAGTGTCATTCCATATATAATGCCTGCCAAGTCAATTCTTCTCTTCTTAGCGCTTTGATGTGATGGTGTTTGTATAGTTCTCTTAATTCATTTTGTCCCATGCACAAAATGGAGGATATAGTCATCATATTTAGGTTAAAAAATTTTCATTAGTATTTATTTTTCCGAACAGTTTTCAACCTCTTCCCTTATAAATATGAATGCTTAACGTCTGTATAATGTTATCGTTACAAAAGCCAATTGACGGAAGTGAATTTTGAAGTTAGTACTAGCCAGGATAGGTCCCCAGTGGTGGATCAACTTTTTCAAAATTGTCTATACAGGAATGTAGGTCAAGATGTCAAGGTTCACACTCTGAAGCCATTTATCCTGGTGGGTCCTTGTTTGGGACTAATCAAAGAAAAAAATTTTCAGAATTTCGTGTGATGCTCTTCAGCTTTAAAAAAGGGGCAGTTAACAGACAGGTTGCCCAGCGCAACAGCTTAGGTACAGGCCTCATTTCCAAGAGGTTGTGGGTATGAATCTTGTCAAGTCCTTTGAAACTTATTTGTAGATCATTATCGAAATGACTTTGGGCATTATTTTTTATTCAGTCAATTGGGTTAATTGTGGTATTTTAAAATTTCTATGACTTTGTTGCATCATTTCAATTGACAGATCAACTTTTTCAAATTGCTATAATTTTTTTCGTATTATTCATTTTCGTATTGGAGTCTTTATGCATGTAATTTAATTACTGTTATGTATTAACATTGATTTAATTTCTTTCATTTTATCATCCTAGATCTTTGACCTAGATATAACGTTCATTTTTTACGTTACTCATTTTGTCTGAATTTAGATTTATTTATAACCTGTTCATTCGTGTAGACCTTCGTCTGTGCCACTTGGTCCATAGTAGAATAAGAATTGTTTTAATCTTATAATGAAAAGTACGTTTTTGATACCATTTCACAGTCAATATAAGTAGATTATTTCATTTCTTGTTTTTTAATCGATACGTCAACAGTTTCAAATGTTTAATTATTATGATAGATAAATAGATATGATAGATAAATAATTAAATTCACTTGCACCAAAATCCTGAGTGGGGTGATGAATGATACGAAGAAAAAGAAACCAACTGGAAAAGTTAATATGTTGCTTAAAATGTGACAAAGAAATAAAAATTGGAAAATTACATTTAAGCAATTTTTTGAATAAAAATCATGACCAGTGTCATTTTGATAAATATATAAAAATCAAAATTTTCAAAGGACCATGCGAGATTCGAACACACAACCTCTTGCACGTGAGGTCTACACCTTAACTGTTAAACTGTGCATCCACTCTGTTAAATGTTCATTTTTTAAAGCTGAAGAGCACCATGTGAGATTTAAAATATTTTTCTTTTCCTGCGAATGAGGGCTCACCAGGGTACCAGTAAATGGCAGAAGAATGTGATACTTGGGATCTTAACATACATATTACTGTATAGCTGATTTCAAAATGTTAATTCCACTGCCGGGGATTCTCCTTAGAAGTGATCTTCAGAGCAGTCAGTAGTCTTGGAAGGAAATCCACCTGCAACTCTAAGGTACATCACTTCTGATGATTTTGTTACTCAGGACAACTTTGTTACCACCACATATTTCTTATGCGTAAGCTGATAGATATAATACCCACAATGAATTTTGATAAGATATCTCTTTGGCCAGGTTTCTGCAGAGTCGTCCAACCTGCCAGTGCCCGTCCACGTTCCAAGCGTCAGGTGTGTTCTGCCGCCTCCACAGCAGCAGAGGCAGATGCCGGCCGCCCCGCCCCGGCCGTCTCCCGTCCCGTCAGGCCCACCGCCATCGTTCACAGGCTTGTTTACGCAGCCTCCAGTGGAGCTGCAGGCACGTCAGGAAGAGTGTGCTAGAAACGTCCGCACAGACGTGGATGCGAACGACATGGAACTGGATTCCCGCCTGGAGTCCCTATGCCTCCGCATGACAGAGCACGCCCTGGGGGGCAATGGTGAGAACTAAGGTTACCTGTTGAGACCACATAAGTATCTTCCCATTTCTATTTTGAATTCTTTCTGTTCCGTGCAGTGTGTCATACCATCTCAGTGGGACAATGCAATTTGTAATTTCTCTGCAATTTCTAATCTCAGTGGAAGAAAGTGACTTCACAGAGATTTAGGCTGGATCCATTCCAGGACTGCATCATATATACAGTGGTCGATGGTTTTTCTGTAATTGTTTCACTCGCAGATCCTGACTGGTGTCTGTAATACTGCACATATGGTCCAGTAGAGTTTGTCCTGTATTTAAGCCAGTTCACAGATAATTAATTGTTAGCTGTAGAACAGTTTTACAAATTGGGCAGAAGGAAAGCCATTATTATGCTGACAGCCAACAACATTGTAAACAAATGCCAGTAATCCTACATTAGCATTTGGTAATGATAGAACAGATTGTCGAACTGGCTTAATCTATGACGGTCTCCAGTTACTCGTGTCAATACTGGATTACAATTTACATTTCCTTCCATTGGCACTAGATGTTTTGCTAACAATGTTGTTTTGTACTAGCATTACATATGTTGCTGACAAAAGTACCGCAGATACTGACCCACATGAAGCAGTGTTTTTTACTTTTCATTACAAATGTTATGAAATGTAGCTTTGTGTGCATGGATTTTGGACAGCCACAAATCACTTGTGCTTTCAGAGGATTATTGTTAAAACAAAGGTGATGTTTGCATGTGTGTTCCCAAAGTATTTGCATGTGCTGTATAATTTTGTGTGGATGTGTGGTTTAGAACATGGCAAAAAAGCTAATATTATTTCTCTTGTTTTTATTATATGAGGCTTTAAAAGTGTGACAACTAGCTCTGGTCATGTTAAATGTTACTTATAATCTGGTTGAAACTTAACCAGCAGAGCTGGTTTTGTAGACCATGCTACCTGTGGTAGCTACTATAATTTCCACATATTATTAGAAACTAGGAACAGTTTTATTTAGTGTGTGTGTGTGTGTGTGTGTGTGTGTGTGTGTGTGTGTGTGTGTGTGTGTGTGTGTTTCAATTTTTTTCTTTAGGTGTAATAAAAATAAGAGTGTAACTTTTCTTTCACCATGTGCAATAGCCAATAAAAATAGTAAAGTTAGTTTGCTATGCAAAAGCCAAATTATTAGCTATGGAAGTTTTAGCTGTTGTGTGTGGATATCTTTTAAGTTAATTAACAGACAAACCTTCTAGCTGAGGTCAGAATTGATTTAATTTTGTTAAAGAGTTAAAACTTCCATTGCTTTTCAGTGTTGCTTTCTGATTACAGGCTCAGGTGGTTAAATCTTAAATGTGTTTTGTGCTATCAAACTAAAGAAGAACTGAATAAACTCCTTTACCATATTGGCTCTAATGTATAGGGGATTTGCATAACATTTTTGAAGGCATAAAGCCGTATTTGAGGGGTGTGACTTGTACTTGTGCTGTTTGATATTTCCTGATCACAACAGTACTGTTTTCATAAGACTGACTCACATCTTTTTGCAACTTAATGTTAAATTTAAATGTTAAGAGACCTATATACATGTATATTATACACCTAATGCAGTATACAAAGATAATTTACTTTGGAGAAAATGAGGTCTGTAAATCAGGTTTGCAAAAAACTAACACTATAGTACAATTATAAGTAAAGTAATGGCACATAAAGGTTTTTGTTTTCTGCTTCACTGGTAACATTAAGGGAAGCTTTGGAGCATTATATCTGTGCATAAATGTGGTAGAGGCGTGTTAAATGTGGGAAAAAGATTGTACATATTAATCTGTAATAGTCAAAACTGTGTGTCTGATAAGTATAGGTGCACATGCTCTTAAAAATATGGTCATTGTCATTGCTACATATCTGCTGTTTTTACAGTATTTACATATGTTTTTCAGTAAATGTTGTGGTTTATATTTGATGGAAGAGGTGAGAGAGGCAGATATTTCTTCCGTTATTAGTCCTATATAAAACTCGTTACTTCCTTCATATATGACAAGTGAGGTTTAAATGCAGTGTATTAACTTTTTATTTGGTGCTTTATTTCTTATTAGGCATACTTAAATAGATGAATGTTTCAGTCATATATCCTTAATTTTGAAAGATAGATGGAGTGTCGTTATGAATTAAAGTCCATTGTCTATACTACATCCAAACGCAGGCGTCTTGGAACGACTGAAGGGGAATAGTTTGTTTTTTTTGTGAAGGGGTGGGCGGGAGGGGGAGGGAGGCAAATTATTGTTGGCTGTGGTACATAGTACTGCCACTATTGTAATATTTGGAGATGTTTGAACAGTGATTCTCAGCCCTCTAATGCTATTAGTGTTGGGACAGACCAGTTTGTCATGTAATGGTACTATTGTGATGTGCCATAGTTGTAGTGACTGTTATTTTTTAGTGTGCACTTAATTCACGATTCATTAGCAGTGTGAAAATGTGAATTGCTTAGAATTCAAAATCTGTACAATTGTTCAGGCTTGCATAATTGGTGACCTAGCAGTTTTTCTGCTACATACACCTGGCTGATTACATAGCTTCAGTTTCTTGTGTAATTTACTTGATATTTTTTCACTTTATTAACTATAGGTTTTATTTTTTGCTGTTTCTACATTAAACACAGAAAAGTATGAAAAAAAAATCATTTCCTTATCTTGCGTGGATGCTTGATCTATGGGCTACAGACTTGAAGCTGTACAAAAGTCTTTGTTGAGTATTTGCATTAAATTTTCTATTTGAATGTAAAAATAAGGACATCATGAGAGGTAAAAAGCTGTAATGTGCTGTCATTCTTGTAAGAGAAATATTAACTCAAATTTCCACACTGGTGATACTGGAGTAGGTAAAAAATGAAACATTTGAAAGTGCTTTTATTTAAATATCCAATAGAAGTTTGAAATACACAGTGGCTCTGGAAAACAGGCCGTATATTTAAACACATTTGGACATTTTATGAATTGGGAGCAAAGCATTACTTTAGATGTTAAATCTATCTTGCTGTTTTTAGTTTGAGGCTGGGGCTGGAGGGGGTAGGGGGCTGTAGCTGAGCATAGAAATCCATTTGATAGTTGTAGACCTTACCATTTCATAAATTATCTACGTGGAGTACTTCAGTTGTACATCGACCCCTTTATGTTGTACTAGTGAATCTCGTTGGTGTACTCTGCAGTGAAGTATATTAAACTCTGAGCAGAAATTTGGAGAACAGGTGCTGAGGAAGCCCATGTGGTACTAAAGTTTCTTGTGGTACCCACAGAAAAATGTAACTGGTGCAGAAATTTTGAAAAGTAAGTCTCTGATTCATTGGAGCCGAAACACAATTGTAGGTAATCTATACAAAGTCTCTTTCATTATCCTGCTGCAATTAGGCAAAGCAGATACTGTTACTATTATACTTATATATGGACATATCAGTCCATGGCATGCTTTATTGCACAAACTGTAGCTCTGCGCCACATTTGATGCCAATCAGTGCAGGGGAGCAGAGAAAAATAATCTATACAAGGGTCACTCAATAAACGTCGTCTCGCATTTCTCTTTCTAACAGTTTATTTGTTCATACAATGTAGGCTTTCGCGACCAGTGTTGTTTTCAGTTGAAACTTCCAGGCTGAGAGGCTGTGGTAGATGTATAAAATTTCCACCTGACGTTTCGTCTCCATCTGCGGGAGACATCTTCTGAGGTCGTCTGGCTACTGCCCTCAGAAGATGTCTCCCGCAGATGGAGACGAAATGTCAGGTGGAAATTTTATACATCTACCACAGCCTCTCAGCCCGGAAGTTTCAACTGAAGAGTATATTTGTTCTTAAGTGATTGATGTTGTCACCAGATTATATCAATATTTTTCTTGCATGTACTGTTTTTCTACGTTTCACTGCCCTGTTGTGTAAGAGTGTGTATTTCCTTTCGGTAAGAGCTCATCATGTGCTTGTAGCCATGTTCTCACTGCATGATTTATGCTGTCTTCATCTCTTTAGTTTGTCCAGTCTTCACGTATACCTCAGAATTAATGGTTGACCTTTTTGGCAAGACATCCATGAAAATGTCATCACCACTATCCCAACAGTCTGTCACCGTGATTTTTCGCCAGCACAGGGAGCTGCCTTGAAATTATTTTGTTGTGGGTTGTGTTGCTCTAGTGACAGCCTTTTTATTTCTGTTTCCAGTTCCAATGCACTCATGTTTCCTTGCCTGTAACAATCCTTGACAGAAAGGCCTTTTAGTTGGTCTCGTAATGTTCCTGCAGTTGAGATAAAATGTCTTTCCTTTTAATTTTGTGGTCTGTTGTGAGCATTCGGAGAACTCGTCTGGCAGTGGCTGTGATAGGTCATCCCGAATGGGGCTGATCTTGGAAATCAGTTTCTGCACTTCATGACACTTAGACTCTTTACCTGTCACTGACAATACTTGTACCATCTATATCATTACCATACACTGCATACACAAGTCTATGGATGTTCACCAGGATTTGTTTTTCTGCAACCAATAATTCATTTACAGGAAGTAACTTGTAATAAGTGTCTGGCACTGGCACCATTTTTAGAGTTAACTATGGCCCAACCATCTGTCCAAAATGCTAGAAACATGGCACATGGGCAGCACAAACTTCAGACTTGAAGCACGTAAAGAGACTGTAGACATTTTCCTATGCTGTCTCTCAGCTGCTTTATACTGAGCAGTAGGTGTAGAGACGACAAGTTTGATGTCAATGGCTCTTACACAAGTCACTAAAGTTTAAACTATTTCTAAATGTTATGAAGACATTTCATTATGGGCTGTCCTACTAATGTGCCATCTTCAGTCACAATATTTGTTCTTGTTTAAGTAACTCATTTCAGAGCTGCCACTCTGTTTTAAAAAACTACTTGACATTTTTGGGTTTCAGTTTACTGCATTCAGGTGGTCATAAATTGTTCACGTTCTTGATTGGTGCAAAAATTTCCAGGTTTGAGCTTAAACTTCAAATTTAGCGCGTTTATGCTATAATAAATTCTAAGTTATTAGTAAAAAAATATTCCAAACATTTGTAAAAGATTTGAATTTTTATGTGGTAGTGTTTACTAATGCAAAGAATTGAAAATTATGTATGTGTCTGCATGAATTGGAAGTTGGCTATAAGTTTCTGCCATTCTACTAAGATTTTAAATTTTCTTCTGAATACTGTGGTTCATACTATGACTAGGGGTGATATATTCAGTTAGTACAATGGTATGTTTTCTCCTATTGGCCTTTTCTCCTGGGGTAACAGTTTCTCATGCTCATATTTGTTGTGGATGCTGAAGCTTTCCCAATAGTCAGTTATTTCTAGGCTCGCTCTGAAAACAAAGTAATTCCTTTCCAAACTTCTAATGGATCAACTTGCATCCAGAACCTCTTCTACCAGAGAGAACTTTTGAAAGCTATTGTCAGTAAGATTGCTTTCTTTTGTTTTGTTTGTTTGTTCCTACCCTCAGTAGAACTGTAAGGTTGATCTAGTAGGATCCATCCTAAATGTTCAGAAAATGAGAGAGAGAGAGAGAGAGAGAGAGAGAGAGAGAGAGAGAGAGAGAGAGAGAGAGAGAAGTCTTCTGAATCTTGTCAGTTAATTTTCATTGTACCTATAGAAATTTCAGTTAAAGATATTTTGGACCAATCAGAGAAATGGTGGTAATATAATACTACCTCAGTATTTTACTCTCATGGATGTCTGAATTTCTCTGTTAAAGGTTATAAAATCAGAGGCATAGATGGCTTATTACATGCTTTACTGAATTTCTTTAGGGCAAGATACTTGGAGCTAAATTAATGTTTACCAGCAACACTTGTTATGTGTTGTATATGAAATTGTAGCATAAATCCATTTCAATTATTTGTGTGGCAAGTTTCTTTTGCACTGTAGTCCTGGATAAAGAATGACATTTGTACAGCTTCAGTTCCCTCATTTTTAGCCATGTTAATCGTTTGCAGCTGTGTAATCATATCCATAATAAAATGAATAAACATCCTTGGACAATTTTCCATTGTTCTTAAAGGATGCATGGCAGGAAGAAAAGATTTATGTAGGTGTTAAGGTTGTGGATGCCTATAACATTATAAACTGCTGTGCGTTATGTGGTGTGTGTGTGTGTGTGTGTGTGTGTGTGTGTGTGTGTGTGTGTGTGTGTGTGTGTGCAGGCTGGCTGCACACACTTACAGTGTGCATTTGAAATGTACATTTGACTGATGTAATTTGTAAAGTACCTTTTTCTTATAATGCAAATGTGCAACAAGTAATTGTAATTCGTAACTGTTACCCAGGGGTGAACATATTGTGGGAAGATGACTAAATTCGTTTGATTGAGCTTGTGACTGTCTGACTGAACCAAATAAGCTCAAATTTTAATTTTTTTATTTCAATTGACAGCTGCAGTCCGCAGGAAAAGAATTTTTAACTGCAAAGCTTTTTGGAGATCAATTTAGTGTTAAAAAAAAGTTTCTCAAATGTGTGTGACTCTTTAAATGTGTAATCTAGATGTTTCATATTGCAGTTTGTTTTAAACTGCGTGTTTCACCTATTCAGGTGTTGTCAATTATATTATCACAATGTGTATGTATATTATGGAAGGTACCATTAATCATCTGTGTTGGCTGTTAATGTTTGCAATAGTAATAATGTTAATAATAGTGGTAGTGTTAGTAGTGGTAATAGCAAAATTAATGGCTTGCAGTTTGTCATGTGTTCAATGTCCTTCACTGATATTCACTTCAAATTTCTGAGGTAACTTCATGCTTAGTTCACTCTCAAGAGAAGTGACTATTAGGCCATAGACTGCAAAATGTCTGTGGCCTGACTAGAAGACTGATTCAGAAGTGATCTGGGACAATGCTAGTAGGTTTATTACTAAGACATGGGAACATTGTTCGTGGACTGATGCCAGATGGGGAATGTTAGATGCATCTGCAGAAGGGTGGATACTGAGTCTCATGAGCTCTGTGTCAGAGGAAGAAAAAATTGAGAGCCAATGGATGCAGGATTATCGCAGTGGATAGATAAATGTCCAGCAGGGTTGATTAAATTTGTGTGCACAGTATTTTGACAACTCTGTCCCCATTAGCTACAGTGAATGTTTGTGTTGCGGTGGATTCCAACCAAACCGAAATCTCTTTGGCCCTGTGGTGCTATTTATACCAGTTTGCTTTCCATTGCTATACCCTTCACTGCATGTTTTTTGTGGTGCTTGTATCAAGTGGAAGTTTCAGTTCCTTGACATTTCTGTCTTTTATGTATTAGATGACAACCTTTTGACAAAGAAGATAAGGTAAATTATACAATTGTTTGAAAAAGGAAAAAAATTGTTCTTTAGGCTAACATTTTGTCTATTGACTGCCATTTTTATTTGAAAAATATAAGTTTCAGGCAGTGTCACCCATCATTGGATCTGTTTAATAAAAACAAATACCCTGAGGTTCTAATTCTGTGTTTACAATATTACAAAGCTAAAAAAGTGTGTCAGATTACAAAACAAAAGTTGTACAACACAATATCTTGTAGTTGTATATCTTACATATTTTAACAAAATAATAAATTTTTGAAAAAAAAATGTAATTGGGTAGACAAAAACTATACTCACAAAGTGGCAGCAGGTGAACACTCGTGTAAAGGCGTTTAAATTTGCAAGCTTTCGGAACTAGTGAGTCCTTCATCTGACAAGAGTTGAAGAAGGGTAACGAAGAGGGTTGAGGGAAAAGACTGGTGACGTTTAGGAAATGGGGAGAGTTTGGAAATATTGCCCAGGACTGTAGATCAGGGGAGACTTACCTTCACTTCTCTTCCTTTCCCTTAAACTCGTCTGCCAGCAGAAGGAGCCACTGGTTCTGAAAGCTTGAAAATTTAAATAACATCTAAGTGTGTTCTCCTGCTGCCACTTGGTGACTAGATTTTTTTTAATCCATCCAGTTATGTTGCGCCTATTTTGTATTGCAAAATGATATAAATTTTTTTTTTAGCTATGTAACATTGTAAACCCAGGATTAGAATGTAATTGTACTTTATTTTTATTGTTTAACACATCTGAAGGTGGACAACATTGCCTGAAATCTGTCATTTTTGAATAAAAACAACAACAATTATTTTGTATCAATAATAATTGCAGGTGACTCCCAGTAGCAAATTTTTCCAATTTTGATAAAACTGGGGATGTCAACCTGACTATATATGCAGAGATAAATCGAGTAGCATTTTAAATAAATTTGCAGAAATGATTGGCAAACGAGAGATGACATAATTTAACTTAAATGTAAATCTTGTTAATTTTATTCTTTGAAGTGACAAATAAAATAAGGCTAGGATGGTCAGAACCTGTTTTTTTTTTTTTTTTTTTTTTTTTCCTACCAAAATCTTAACTAGAAAAGAAAGTTAACCCTCGCGCATGCCACCCCACCCCCTCTGACCTGCAGTTTTGATGGAACATCAAATACTTACATCCACTTTACATCTGATATTCCTTGAGACTATACACACTGATTCAGAAGCATTTTCTTTATTTTTTATTTTATTAAAGATTGTGTGTGTGATTTGAGGCTACTTGTCTGTGAACCCCATAATGCACTAATAATTTACCCAATGACGAAATTCTCTTAAAATCTTTTCTGCGTGTAAAATATGTTGGTGTGGAGTAGGTGTATGATTATCCAGGGTAGGGGATCCTAAAACTGTTTTGTAACAGTCTCGCGATAATGGATGACAAAAGTTGTTACAGAGGCCAGCACACTATGAAGCACTTTCACAAAATTACCTGTCTGACTCACACGTTATTTAACCACATAGGTAATGCACTTTGGCCAACTGCATTTTAACAGACAAAAACAAAAGGGAAGAATCAGTAGTGCATCACATCAACAATATTACTTATGTGTACCATACTTAAGGCTAGGTTCTCATTCAGATGAGTTAAAATAGGGAAAGTTTGGAAATTTTTTTTTTTTTGAAACAATGATCTGTTCAGGGATTATGATTGATCATAGTATGAACTTTATTTTAGATTTTCGGTACAAAAAACGAAATGACACCTGTAATTAAGATTTAATTTGATCAAGGATCTGAGAGTTTGATGTAACAGACTGCATGCAGTGCACCCCCTCAGGAGTTGTCTGAAATTGAAAGTGGATAACATCAGTCAATACTGCATTAAATTTATGGGAGCTTATACCTAACCACAATGAAATAACCTTAAATTTAATGATATGGTATTACCTCAAACGTGGAGCTTATTTTTGGGGTTTTGTTTCACTCATTATGGCTTTACAAAAAATAGTTAACACTAAACAAATTTCATATTTGTAGGTGTCAGCTCCCAAGAAAGTGTTTACTCTTTGGGGTCAAATATAGAAGTTAATAGGTTGAACCGCTCTTATTTTATGCTGCACACAGTTTTGAAACACCATTTCTCAGAAAAACATGTTTAAAGTTTAGAGAAAACTTTTATATGTATTATTAATTCAATTTGCTAAACTGCGTGGTGTTATAGATTTTTGATCTTGCTGAACATGCATCTGAAGTTAAATTTTCAAAATTCAAAATGGCTAATCCAGTATTACACCAACAACTGTTTCGACCAAAATTTAACCATTTACTCCTACCTACCTACCCACCTACCTACCTACTTACTTTCTTAGGTTTTGTTTGCAATTCAAGGACTCTATACCAACCATTCCTCTAACTCAAATTGTTCTTGGAGAGCAATTGCCTCCTTCGTGGCAAGAAAAGCAGATCTGGGCAAGCTGGGCATGCTGTGTTTGGCAGGCTGCACACATTTGTCAGCTTTTGTGGCTCTTAAGTTTGCGTGCATACTCCAATATAAATAATTTTGCGAATGTTCGTCATATCACAACTTGTTTTCTACCTGTGTCTGGCGTCTCCAGCTGCGAGCATCCCACAGCAGTCGTGACACTGCTTTCAACAATTGGCTGTTGAAACTTTTGTAACACACAGATTAAAAAGCATTTTTGTCCCAACATTCTAGACGTATTCACCTTTCAAAAAATGCAAATACAAAAAATTGAATTTTTGCCAATTTTGAATGAGAACCTGGCCTTAGGTGTGGTCGCAAACTGTCATTACATGAACAAATCAGGTTTTTCTTGTTAACATTTTTCCTGTTCAATTTAATGTGATGGTGGAAATCTTGGGCAGCTTTTATTCGTATTTTTAGTTAGCAGAGAATGCGAAGATATCCTTTTAAATGTTGTATGTATGCCAATAATAGGTCCCTCTCCATTGTTTGCCTGTTTGAGAGTTCTCAGTAAGTGTTAAGAATCCTGTTTCTCAATGTCAGCATAAGCTAGGTTTTTCTTCCTTTTTTTGTGATAATTTATTGTGGACGGGTGCTTGAAAGCATGTCACAGAACACGTTTCACACTGAAATTAGTATTCCGTGTAATCACTATACTATAGGTTTTTGCTGTAGAAACCTCCTAAAATTATTTAATAGTGTAGTCTTTGTGGTGACTGTATACAGTATGTCTTTTCCTAAAGATTTAAAAAATAACTTAATCTCCATGTGGGCTGTGTATAACCCTTTCTGCAGAGATGCAGTAAATGAATAAATGTGGTGGCTATCTATAGTTATCATGTCCCTTCATTTTGTGACAATCCCTTCTCTTTCCGAATTTCAGTGCACTGATGGTCTGTTCATATAATAAGCCTGTAAGTTTTCAGAATGTGGTTTTATTATTGAAAGACAGAACAACTTCCTGTCCTGTTTATGAAGTTGCTATGTCATTCTTTGCATTACTTATCTTGGTTATAATCCATTACCACTACCAAACAAGTGTTAATTTTTTTGAGTAAATAAAAATAATTCATTACAGTTTTAGTTTCTACATGTGGTTCTGGAACAAGTGAAGCTTCTCACTCAAGTGTTAACATGCTTGGGTGTTGCTCAAATACACCAACTGAAACTGTATGAATGTGTCAATGTGTATATGTGACAAATTATGGAATAAAATTATTTTCCAGTTTACATGAAGTGAAAAGTTTAAAGAGAAAAAAAAGTATCTGGTCATGTTAAAGAGAAGACCCACCAATAGTTTGTCACTTAACCTTCCTCAAACATTGTGACAGTAGGTGGTTCATTTCAACTCTAATCATCGCAATATAAGACTGAAAGGTATCACATAATGGTACAGCTTTATGTTGCAACAAATACTGTAGATGAAGGCAGATTTGGTTTCACTTGTTCCATAATTGCCTCACATTAAGCTAAAGTTCATTGTGACTGTAATCTCCTCTAACTAGACTTTTTTAATACATGCAACAAAGGCAGGTCCTTGAAGCAATTTTGTTCAGTACTTTTAAAATATATAAAAATATATATATATATTATACACACACATCTAAAAGTACATTTTATTAAAGTGAAATGTGACAGATTTTAAGGTTTGTCTATGATACTGTCTCCTATATGAATATTTGTATGTAGTCAGTTTTTGTATTGTTACATGTGAAAAATTAAAAATAAACTATTGTCAATCATGAGTGTGTACTGAAATTTTCTCCAATTTGTCTTTTTGCTGGTTTTCCGTAGTTTCTTTCCTTTTTTATTAAATAAAACAAGGTAAATGAGAGAGAAATATAAAAGTAGTTTCACCACTTTCCCTCTAAGTATAATGTAATTCACATGAAATGTTTCAATCTGGTAAGGTACGTTTTTGCAAAGATCAATAGTTTTAAACATTGTTAACATGATATAAGGTCTGGACAAAATATCGAAACATCGAAAACGAAACACAATGCAACACAGCACTCTACCATGTCTAATATAATGCAGCAAACCCAGTGGCATTCAAAATGGGTTCCAGTCATTGCGGAATGGATAAAGGTTCTGTATGGTTTTCAAGGAAATCTTCTCTTGTTCTTCCTTCACAATAGTGGCAAGGTCATATAAGAGTGACGGATGTGGATGGCGATCGCACACCCTTCTCTCCAAAGTAGACGACAAAGACTTGTCCTCCTCTCCAAAGTAGACTACAAAGGCTCAGTGATATTGAGATCTGCTGACAGTGGTGGCCAGGAGAGGTAAGACAATCCATCCTCACTCTCACTACACCTGCCTCGGTAAATGCAAGTTGCGTGAAAATGGTCCTGTCATCTTGGAACCCCTCCCCCACCCACCCTGCGGGTCCAGGGGTAAGAATAGGCCAGAGGTATTCCTGCCTGTCATAAGAGGTGATTAAAAGGAGTCTCACACATTTTGGCCTTTAAGTGATAGTCCCCTGTAGGGTTTGACCTCCATTTTTCAAAGTTTTCCCGAAGAGAGAGCCAATTGGAGAGGGCACCTTACATGGTGCATTGTGCATTGAGATCTTTAGCCCACTTTCTCATCGTCGCATTGCAAGCTCACCCATTCTCCATCTCTTGGGCGAGGACGCCTTCCTGGGTGTGTTTTCCACCATGCACTATGCATTGTCACTTTCTGTGCGGACGATGACCAAAATCATCTGTTGCTGGTGGTCTGCCACCAGCAGTCTCTAAGCAGGCAAAGTCTAACTTTAATGCTAAGAAATATGACCCCAAGTTGTTCCCCTCCCTGGCCACACCATGGTAGGAACACCAGGCTAAGGATGGCAGTGAAGATAATTCGCTCTGGCACCTTGTATGTACGAGAGTTTATGGGGAATCTTTCATGTCCATGAAGTCTCAGTTTTTTGTGGAGCATTTGGAGGACAAGTTTGAGGAGGTGGAGGGCTTGTCCAAAATGTGCTCTGGGTCAGTTTTGATAAAAACAGCATACTCTGCCCAGTCGCGGACATTACTCGCTTGTGGCAATTTGGGGGATGTTTCTGTTCCCATCATGCCTCATAAGAGCTTAAATATGGTCCAGGGTATTATCTTCCACAGTGACCATCTTTTGCAGTGTGACGATGAGCTGTACGCCTGTTTAGAGTGGTGAGGTGTTCATTTCATCCGGTGCGTTGCAGTGTTATGTGGCTTTATGCTTAATTACAGACTTACTATTTTATCAGTTGATTTGTTTTTACCACGTAACGCCCGCTGTTTAAGTCCTTCTTCGTTGTTGAGTGATGTATCACTTTTTGTTCTGACGCCGCAACTCTTCTTTTCCTATATCTTTACTACTTTTTATTGATATAAATGATGAACTATTGGTTTTGCCGTTTAACAAGTTTTTAATAACTGTGGAAGTATTACAGGCATCGGGTCCCACCTAATGTCACCTGCCTATACGTTTTACATGAACCTTTCAAGACTCGATCGATCTGTTTACAAAGAGAGAGCAGAATCTCTCTTCCTTTGACATTGTCCAACAACAACCTAGGAAGCTCTGCCCTTGTGGCCCAGGCTCTTCCATGGCTTGCGGTAGTTTGCAGCATTCGTTTTATTCCTTGCCCACTTGCCGCTACATCGAACTTTCGTAATGATCGTTGGGCAAAGTCTTCCACATTATCTGCAACATAAATAAACTTTCTTCCCACAGTATTTCTGAAAACCCAAAAACAACTTAAAGAACATAATAACTGTTCTTACAATTATTCTTATAAGTCTTGGTCGATTCAATGAGGGGTGGGACAGGCCTAAGCCTTGTGACACCACAGCGTCCATTGGGGTCCGAGGGATAACCAGGTTGCCACTGGTGCCTTCATCTTGGCCTTTGAGGATGACACATTGCCCAAGAAGGTCAAGGTTATGGTCTACCGCTGTGATGTCAAGTCATATATCCCTACTCCCAATGTGGTGCCTTAAGTGCTGGAAGTTTGGCCATATGTCTTCCCGCTGTACTTCCAGCCCCACGTGCTGAGATTGTGGACGTCCATGCCTCCCATCTGTGTCAATTGCAGAGAGCATCATTCACCTTGCTCACCAGACTGCAGGATTCTACAGAATGAGAGGAAAATCGTGGAATAAAAGACCCTGGACCAACTGACCTATGCTGAGGCTAGGATGAAATATGGAGCACTTACTTCTTGTGGCTATGAACTCCTCATGCACTGCTGCTACGAGAACAGTTCTTGCCCCCATCAGTTCCTCAAATTCCTGTCGCCTCTCAGAACTGGGAGACTACACGTGCCCCTTGATAGTGGGGGATACTTCCCTCCCTGTTGCTCCCGCACCACCTACTTCAGGAGCAACTCCCCTCCTTCCCCCCCCCCCCCCCCCCCCCAACCATCACGGACTTCAGTCCCCACTCCTGAGCCAGAGAAGCGTAAGGTTTCTTCGACTCCTCTCACTAGGAAGGGGTCCCTTGGGTCACTCCCAGGTTTCTGCTAGTGCCTGAAGAGCCGAAAAGCAGCTGCTCATAGGCCTTCACGCTCATCCTCAGTCCTGGAGAGAGATACAATAAAGTCTGCCCACCCAGGAAAACCCAAGGAACAGCACAAGAAATCGAAAAAGAACCATGCCCAAGAACAAGGAACTTGCGGTGGCACCCATCCTCCAGTGGAATTGCGGCGGTTTTTTCCACCACCTGGCTGAGCAACAGCAACTGTTAAGCTTTACACCTGTTTTCTGCATTGCCCTCCAGAAAACCTGGTTCCCGGAAATGTGGACCCCTGCCCTCCGTGGCTATAAGGGATATTACAGGAACCGTAGTGACTATAATCGAGTGTCGGGTGGAGTTTGTGCTTATGTCTTAAACTCAGTCTGTAGTGAAACTGTGCCCCTTCAAAACCCTCTTGAAGCTGTGGCTGTCAGAAAAGGACAACAGCAAATAACCGTCTGCAATGTATATTGTAAGAGGTCCGAGCAGATGTAATTTCGATGTATTGCTCATGCGCTGCCTGCGATATGCAAGGTATAAGAGAATCGCTGACCAGTGAGCAGTGTTGACTGAGTAGGAACTGTGTAGCTGTAGCAGTAAGTTGTTGCTAGTCTGCGCTAGTCTGTGTCTGGTCTGGAGTCTGCTCTGGTCTGGTATAATGTATCATATTGGCTGGGCCGGTCGCGGTGCAGCGATGCCAGAGCCAGAGTATTATTGTATAAGGTAAAAAGCAGCCTCGCGCATATCTAGTAATGTTATGTGAACTCCCATGTAAATCTTTTAAAAAAATGTCCTAATAATAATCTTTGTCATATAAAGTAATTTCTAACAAGCATTCATTTCAATTTAAAGAATTTACTAATTTCTCCAATCCATGATCATTCCGATTGTTGCAAAAGAAAAATCAGTTGCTTCCTTTCATAAATGACAAATCTATCGGCCAGCATTACACAGAGCTGTGCCGGAAAAAGTTATTGTAAGAGCAGATTTTTGGCGAATTTATTGAGGTAAGAATTTTTTTTGCTTTTTTATTCAGAATTATCTTACAGGGCCGTGACGCAGCACTGCTGTCGTCCAAAATTTACCAGGTTACTGAATTTATTTTTTATTACGAGGTTTAAGAATTTTTCTGTTTCGAGCTTACATTAAATGAGAAAAGAACTTTGTGGGTATATTAAATGGGAAACAAGTTTTGTGTGGAGATTAAATGTGAATGCATTTCTGTACGGAGATAATAAATGGGAACCAATTTTGTCCTGAGGTTACACAAAAAATTAAAATTAGAATCATATTATTATTATTATTATTATTATTATTATTCAATTTTTTGTGGGGAAGTTAAAATATCTTCCTCCAAATGGTGCAGTACCTCTGAATGTATTAGCTGTACTGACTGATGAACTCCATAAACCTTTCCTACTTTTGGGAGATTTTAATACCCATAACTAGAGGCGTACATGTCCCGCTTTTAACCCGCCCATGCTTGCCCGGTGGCCAGGCGGGCAGGCCGCCGCTCGTTGTCAACAGAACGGGCAGGCTGCTTCACTCCCAGCCAAGCCAAGCAGAACCCAACCCGGGCAGGCTGCGGGAAACTTGCTTGCCTGCCCATATTACTGCTGAGCTGCGCTACGCAGCCGTTTAGTCTGCGCGCGTCATTGTCGTATTATGAACGTTAATCAAAAGTGTTTATTTTACCTGAGCACCAAAAGACAAACCCCAACATTATATATATGTATTAATTTCAGGTAAAAAAATATTGGTTTTATTTGTATATTCTTCCTTTACGCGTATATTTCGGGCTTCTTATTTACATAAATAAAAATTAATTGCCAAATGTGTTGATAAGCGTAAAACTTGAGAACGCCTGGACCAGTTCGGCAAAATTTTTTTTGCTGTGTTCGTAATTCTCAGGACAAGGTTTTTATGAAATAAAATTTTTCGAAAATCGACCGAAAAATTGGAAAATTTGACAAAAACTGAAAGTGCGTTTTCATTGTGTCCGTGTGTTTGTATTGCATACAATCTTTATGAAATTTTGCACACTATACCTTGAAACCAAGAGGAAGGTCACAGTCTACATAAAATTTCATATGGTGCATGGCAGAGGTTCCTTTACATAACGGAATTCGACGAATTGTACGTATTTATTCCGATCTTGATGAAATTTGGCACACTTGATATTCAAAGCAGGATGAAGGGCGCTGTCTGCTTAAAATTCTGAATGGTGCATGGCGGAGGGTACTTTACTTACACACTTCTACACCAACCTACAATTTTATTCCGATCTTGAAGAAATTTTGCACACTTGACCATCAAGAGGAACATCACTGTCTACATAAAATTTCGGACAGTACATTGAAGAGAGTACCTTACAAAAGATTTTGACATCGTTTGCGGGTTACCATGAAAGTTCACTATGTACGCATGTTTCCATGGAGAAGGTTTTTGAATATTTACATGTGCATATATATATATATATATATATATATATATATATATATATATATATATGTGTGTGTGTGTGTGTGTGTGTGTGTGTGTGTGTGTATATATATCTTTTAAACGAAATGTCTATGATCTTTTTGAAATTTGAGAGCTGTCTGACACATTCATGGTCATCATGTTGGACAATTCGCGCACAGCAAATGTCGTTTAACAGTTGCAAACCATTTTTGGTTGAGTGAACGTGTTATATTGGCTGCAAAAAACCTTGATGTTAACGAAATGAATTTTCAGATTCAAAATATGACACCTGGCGAATTGCTGACATACAAGTCGGTTTATTCCGTTACTAACCAAGATGATGTACTCAACTATCCTACGGAATTTTTAAATTCGCTGGATTTCCCCGGATTACCGCCTCCCAATCTGTAATTAAGTCGGATCGGCAATCATGTTGCGAAAGGTAAACCAGCCACGTCTTTGTAATGGCACCCGGCTTGCGGGGAAGAAGTTAAAGAACAACGTAATCGAAGCCACAATTTTAAAAGTACAAAGGTGAGGACAGTTTGATTCCAGTATCACTAAGATTCCGACCGACATGCCATTCGACTTTAAACGGTTATAATTTCCAGTGCAGCTTACATTTGCCATGTCGACAGATAAATCGCAAGGGCAGTTGTTATATGTTTGTGGCATCAATCTTGAAAATCATGTTTTTCACATGGCTATTTGTATGTCGCATATTCCCCTGTCGGGACACCTTCAACTTCATTTGATTACGCACCAGAAAACAAAACTATCAATGCTGCGTATCAAAAAGTATTACAATAAATGCTACCTAGCAATAAACTTTGACACTGATTCACTGATCACCACAAAAGTTGACAGATATATATGAGTTTTCATAGATAGGTGAAGAGGAGATGAACTGAGGTGGCGGAATCCAACAGAGAGAGGACGAGGAGAAGGATAGAGGGTGGGGGGGGAGATGGGCCAAGGGATGGGTTCAAAAATGGTTCAAATGGCCCGGAGCAATATGGGACTTAACTTCTGAGGTCATCAGTCCCCTAGAACTTAGAACTACTTAAACCTAACTAACCTAAGGACATCACACACATCCATGCCCGAGGCAGGATTCGAACCTGCAACCGTAGCGGTCGCGCGGTTCCAGACTGTAGCGCCTAGAACTGCTTGGCGACTTCGGCCGGCCAAGGGATGGGGAGGGGGGGGGGGGGGGAGGTGATCAAAGAGATAGTGGGAGAGGACTAAATGGATAGAGAGAAAATACGGGAGGGAAGATGGACTACGAGAGTATGGAATAAATAAATGCCCAGGCAACGCAATGCAGTCTGTGCTGCACTTTTCAACACCGAAACGGATGGATATTTGTACTAAAGAAGTGAACCTCCACCCCCCCAAAAGAAGATTGGTCACCTCCCCAGAAGAATAAATTATCTACGCCCCTATTAACCACTGTACTGCAATGAGAACTAAATTAAGATTTTGGAAGTCTAGATTCTTTAACTTTAGTATGTTTCAGCCAAGTATGACACCAATTATATAAATATTTAACTACGTTTCCAGGATGTATTTTACTGGTTCTGTGAATTCATTCGAAGTTGGCAAAATCATTCTAAATTGCCAAAACGCATTTTAACAAAATCGAAGGACTTGTTTCGTATCCAGTTCGTCTAAAAACTATAGTACTGGGAATACAATGGCGACCCTGAGTCATTTTTTGCGGCTCCTACGTTTGCGTCATGGGAGTCCATACTTGTAGTATAGGTCTGCAACATGAGGGACCATATTTCGGACCATCATGATGCAGACTAAGACGACGAGTGTTTACTTGCATGATGCAAATCTAAACGACGACTCTAGACCCTTATAACACAACCTAAACGACGAGTCTGAATCCTCATGACGCAGATGTAGACGCTGTGGAGAGTGGCTCAGAGTATCCATTATATTCCTACTACAATACATTCATGGAAAAAGACGCTCTTCATTTTAGGAGTATTTGTAGTGTCTAGGTCTTCAGCATCTTGACTCTGCATGTGGGATTCCCCTTAATATAGAAATACAAAAATAAAATTACATTTTGCAATGTGTGTGGAACTCAACAAAATAAATTGTAATTTAAACTCATAATGTGTATTGCCTTACTCTACAAATAAATATTTTATTTTGCAGAACACTTTTCAACATAAAATCTTTACAAATTTTCCTTCAGTTCCCCTGAAAGTATTATTTAGGCCAAACCAGATACTCCTAAAAATATTTGGCTACTTTTGCAAACCCAAGTAACAGAAAATGGTTTACAAACAATAATTAATGTCACTTGGGAGGATTTAAATCAAAAAGTTTAGTCTAAAATAAAAATGAACTGTATGCATTACAAAATTTCTATCTCATAAATTGACGCCCAGAAAGCACAAGAAAGAAATCTGCACTCTTAATTAGTACATTTGCGCTGAAACTCAGTTTCCCGTTTAATGTTCTACTGTATTTTCAATGTGTCTGCTGATTAGTGTTTGAATTAATTATGACGAGATCGTTAAGTCTGTCTGCATTAAGACGTGGTCGTTTTTCGCTAATTAGGTTTCCAGCGCAACTAAAAATTCTCTCACTAGACGCACTAGCGGCTGGTATATTTAATATTTTTCTTGCCACACACGCAAGTCGAGGAAGTCGTTGGGAGTTATTTTTCCACCACTGTAGAGTATCTCCCTCGTTCACACAGTGTTCTTGCAAGTATCTGCTGACTTCATCATGTAGGAGAGGAGGCTCTTCTGCCCAGTCCTCAAATTTCGCCATTTTGTACGGCCCTGGATTTGTTTCTTGGTTGCTGTGATTGGGCACTTGTACTGAAACTGTACAGGTTCCAATTAATATTTGCAGAATAATGTGAAGATCGTACTACACATAGTTGAAATTATAATAGGTTTTAGATGATGCTATCATTTATCGTCCTGTAAAGTCACCAGAAGATCAAAACTAACTGCAGGACGATTTAAATAAGGTATATATTTTTGGTGTGAAAATTAGCAGTTGGCAATAAATAATGACAAGAGCGAGGTTATCCCTGTGTGTACTAAACTAAGTCCGTTAAACTTTGTTTACAAGATCAACCAGTCAAATCTAAAGGCTGTAGATTCTACTTAATACCTCTGATTACAATTACGACCTACTTAAATAAGAATGGACACACAGAAAATACTGTAGGCGTTTTCATGACAAAACACTCTTTTGGAGCATTGCTACGAAGTTGGAGAGCCTTACTATTGACGGAAGAGGTCGAAAGAGTCTAAATAAGGGCAGCTGGTTTGGTATTATCGTAAAACAGGGTAAAGAGTGTCGCGGAAATTACACAAGAGTTGGGGTGGTAATCATTACAACAATGGCGTTTTTTGACGTGGCGCGATCTATATATGAAATTTCGATCACCAACTTACACCTCCGAATTCGAAGAGATATTGTTGAGTCCCATATACATTGGAAGAAATGATCATCAGAATAAAATACAGAAAAGCAGCGCTCAGACGGAGAGCTGTAGGTGTTCTATCCCGCGCGAAATTCGAGAAAAGAAGACAAATAAGTTGGAAGTGGTTCGATGAACCCTCAACTAAGCACTTGCGTGTGTCTTGCAGAGTAACCATGTGCATGTAGATGAAGAATATATGCATTATCTTAGGAGCTTACCTTCAGCACACATCTGTCGTGCTGCTTGGTAAACTTCAATTTTTTCATCCTCGGTTAACTTTCTTAATGTGCGGTAGTTAGCCACCACAAACGTTGCAATTTTATGCAACATACTAACGCACATTTTCTGTTCTAGGAAGGCATCAGCGGCTTGTTTCAAAGGTTTCATGTCCTGAAAATACATTTTCTCAACATACATATTTCACAAGTGGTTCTATAATATTCAGATGGAATAAAATTACAAACCTCTTCATCGTTATCCCGTACGGTACAGTGAGTTTTTAAGGCATAAAACCACGGCAGAACTAAATGTAGGGTTGGATCATTGTCACTCTCTAGATCAACTGTGGCTTCTTTAAACGGCTTAAGAAATTCTATAAGCTGGCCAGTTATATGGTGGTCATAACCCAGCATTTTATCAGAGGCACCTTCATTATGTAAAACAGCCTTCACTGAATCAATCTGAGAATGGACTGATACAAGCATGTCAAAATAACTATTCCAACGAGTTGAAACCCACTGCTTTAAAGATGAGTTCAGTCTCACACAGAGACCTCTTCTCTTGAAGTACGAAACCGTAGCCCGCACTGTATTAAGAATGGCTAATATATTTGGAACATTTTCTTTCAAAAACTGTTCGCTCAGAACATGTTTCAAGACTGTGTTTATACTATGAGCCATGCATGGAAGACGCTGATATACTTCGAGAGCTTTGACAATGTTACTGCCCTGGTCTGTGACAAACGTAATTTTGGCAATGTCTTCACGAGAAACACCCATAGTTTCTAAGCCATCTTCCAACTCGTTTCGAATATTCGAGCCAGTTTTTGGGCAGTCAGGAAACGCAGAGCACATCAGTACATATTTATTCAAACGCCAGTCTGAATTTATGTAATGCATTGTCACGGACATGTAATGCACCCCTTTGTAATTGTCTGTCCATAGATCAATTGTACTGGCACATATACCAGAACGAATCGCATGCACTATATCTGGGAGCATTTTGCTGCGCACTTTATCAGCTAAGGTTTGAACTTTCCTAGCTACTGTCACTCGGGAAGGCATAACATTTTTAATATCAACTGAGCCATATTTTTTACCTATGTCGATCAGTGTCTGCCCTAAATTAAGAAATCCTTCTCCCTCTATACTGCTAAATGGTCTCAGGTCCTTAGCACACATTTCGACGCACTTTTCGGCCACTAAATCTTTGGCCTCTTTCAAGATATTTACGGAGTGAGGGAACTGCTTGTCAAATTTGCACACATGTCGTAACATACTCGAGGTTCCCGAATAAGTACTTAAGAGGTTTTTACATAGTTTGCATTGAGACACACCTACCGATTTATTTGAAGCGGCCTCATAAACACACGAAAACGTTTCCCATGCGGCACTTGTGCTCTGTTTCGTTACCAGCATGTATTCGCCAGTTGTCAATTTTTTTTCAATCTCTCTAAAGTTCGACCTATTCATTGTGCTGCCTCCACCGTTGCGATAAATGAACTGCAGGCTAACTACCTGGCTACTCTAGTCACGGTAGCTTGACAGCGCAACCTGTTGTCAGGCGCAGCAAGCTGAGCAGGTCCCGTGAAGCTTGGCAGGCTTACGGGAACCCAGGTAGCCCGGGCTTGCGGGAGCCCGTATCGCCCGCATTGCCCACTATGCCTCAGTACACGCGCACTCTTGTGTTTACGTCGCGGCAGGCTGACCTGCATGAATGGTTGCAGAGGAGCTAGGGGCAAGCAGGCTGCAAGGGGAATTTGTACACCTCTGCCCATAACCCCTTGTGGGGTGACACTGTTCTTCCTGGCCGAGGTAGAAAAGTCGAAACTTTACTGTCTCAGTTCGACCTCTGCCTCGTAAATACTGGGGCCGCCACACATTTCAATGTGGCATGAGGTAGTTACTTGGCCATTGATTTATCAATTTGCAGCCGAGGACTTCTCCCATCTATTCACTGAAGAGGACATGACGACCTGTATGGTAGTGACCACTTCCCCATCTTCCAGTCACTGCCCCAGCGTCAGGCCCACGGACGCCTACCCAGATGGGCTTTAAACAAGGCGGACTGGGAAACTTACACCTCTGATGTCACCGTTGACTCTGCCGCACATGGTAACATCGATATGATTGTTGAGCAGGTGACTATTACAATCGTTGCAGCAGAAAATGCGATCCCCCTCTCTTTAGGGTCCCCTGGCGAAAGACAGTCTCTTAGTGGTCACCAGAAGTCGCTGAGGCAATTAGAGTGTCAGCGAGATCTACAGCGACACCCTTCCTTACAGCACCTGATAGCCTTTAAGCAGCTCCATGCACATGTACACGAGCTTATAAAACTATGGAAGGAGGAGTGTTAGGAGAGATACGTGTCGACCGTTGGGTGCCATACGTCACCTTCCCAAGTCTGGACGAAGATCAGATGTCTATTTGGGTATCAGACCCCAACAGGTGTCCCTGGCGTTACCATTAATGGCGTGCTATGTACCGGTGCAAACGCGATTGCCGAGCACTTTGCTGAGCACTATGCTCGGACTTCTGTCAGAGAACTACCCCCAGCCTTTCACACCCACAAACGGCGGATGGAAGGGAAAGTCTTCTCGTTCACTACACGCCGCAGTGTATCCTATAATGCCCCATTTACAGAGTGGGGGCTCCTCAGCACCCTTGCACATTGCCCTGACGCAGCTCCTGGGCCGGATCAGATCCACAGTCAGATGATTAGACATTTCTCATCTGACCACAAGCGCCATCTCCTTGTCGTCATCAACTGGATGTGGTGCAGTGGCGTCTTTCCATTGCAAATCGCAGGAAAGCACAATCGTTTCAGTGCTCAAACCCGGCAAAAACCCACTTTATGTGTATAGCTATCGGCTCTTCAGCCTCACCAACGTTGTTTGTAAGCTGCTGCAACATATGGTGTGTCGGTAGTTGGGTTGGGTCCTAGAATCACGTGACCCACTGGCTGCATGTCAGGGCGGCTTCTACCAGGGTCCCTCTACCGCTGATAATCTTGTGTCCCTCGAGTCAGCCATCCGAACAGACTTTTCCAGACGCCAACACCTTGTTGCCATCTTTTTTTTATCTATGCAAAGTGTATGACACCACCTGTCTACATCATATCCTTGCCACATTATACAGGTGGGGTCTCAGAGTCCTGCTTCCGATTTTTATCCAGAATTTCCTGTCGCTCTGTACTTTCTGTGTACAAGTTGGTGCCTCCCATCGTTCCCCCCCCAAATCCAGGAGAATGGCGTCCCACAGGGCTCTGTATTGAGTGTGTCACTACTTTTAATTGCCATTAACGGTCCAGCAGCACCTGTAGGTCCGTCTGTCTCACCCTCTCTGTATGCAGACGACTTCTGCATTTTGTACTGCTCCACCAGCAGTGGTGTTGCTGAGCGGCACCTACAGGGAGCCATCCACAAGGCGCAGTCATGGGTTCTCGCCCACAGCTTCTAGTCCGGCCGCTAAGTTGTGTCTCATGCACTCCTGTCAGCATCGTACTGCTCATCCGGAACCAGAGCTTACCTTCATGACGAACCACTCACTGTAGTGGAGACATATCGATTCTTAGGATTGGTTTTTGATGCCCAATTGACTTGGCTTTCTCAGTCAGCTTAAGGGGAAGTGCTGGCAGCACCTCAATGCCCTCCACTGTCTCAGCAACACCAACTGGAGTGCAGATCGCTCTACTCTGCTGCAGCTCTACAAAGTCCTTGTTCAATCCCACCTTGACTATGGGAGTCTGGTTTATGGTTCGGCGGCGCCCTCAGCATTCTATGTACTCGACCCAGGTCACCACTTTGGCGTTCGCCTAGTGGCGGGAGCTTTTAGAACGACCAGTGTCCTGGTGGAGACTGGAGTCGCTCCATTGCAGATCTGGCGTGCACAACTGCTCGCCAGTTACATTGCACACATTCGTAGTTCTCTGAGCATCCGAATTACTGTCTCCTTTTTCCACCCGTGGCAGTTCAACTGCCACATCGGCGACCCAGGTCAGGGCTAACAATTACAGTTTGTGTGTGATCCCTTCTGTCTGAACTGGAGTCCTTCCCTTTACCGCCTCCCATCCAGGTCTGTCCACATACACATTCATGGTGTACACCTAGGCAGCAGATTTGTCTGGGCCTTTTGCATGACCCTAAGGACTCAGTTACTCCAGCCGCTCTCCGCTGTCACTTCCTCTCAATTCTTGATGTGTTCCAGGGCTCTGAAGTGGTTTACACAAATGGCTCAATGGCTGATAGTCATACTTGCTTCACCTACGTCCACAGAGGCCATTTCGCACAGCATTCCTTGCCCGATGGCTGGAGTGGTACTACAGAGATGGTGGCCATCTCTCGTGCACATCAGTACATCCATTCATGCCCCGGGGAATTGTTTCTTCTGTGTACTGACTCCTTGAGCAGCCTGCAAGCTATCGACCAGTGCTACACTCGCTATCCTTTGGAAGGGTCCATCCAGGATTCCATCTCTGCCCTGGACTGGTCCCATCATTCAGTGGTGTTTGTGTGGACCCCAGGACATGTCGGCATCCCAGGCAGTGAACTTGCCAACAGGATGGCCAAACAGACTATGCGGAAACCACTTCTGGAGATGGAACAAGAAAAATAAATAGTTACAAAATGTAGCAATAGATGGCGCCGTAAGCATAATTTAATGTAAATGCCGTGTGGCTAGTGCCTCGCCAGCTGCTGTGGCCGAGCGGTTCTAGGCACTTCAGTATGGAAGCGCGCTGCTGCTATGGTCGCAGGTTCGAATCCTGCCTCGCGCATGGATGCGTGTGATGTCTTTAGGTTAGCTAGGTTTAAGTAGTTCTAAATCTAGGGGACTGATGACCTCAGAAGTCGAGTCCCATAGTGCTAAGAGCCATTTGAGCTAGGGCCTCCTGTCGGGTAGACTGTTCGCCTGGTGCAAGTCTTTCGAGTTGACACCACTTCGGCGACTTGCGTGTCGATGGGGATGAAATGATGATGATTAGGACAAACCACCACCCAGTCCCTGAGTGCAGAAAATCTCCGACCCGGCCGGGAATCGAACCCGGGCCATTAGGTATGACATTGTCACACTGACTGCTCAGCTACCAGGGGCAGACCATAATTTAATAGTGGTGGACTACAAATGACAAATGAATCATACAACAATGCCTATGGTGTAAGTTTGACGTTAAACAAACTGTGCTATTCAGTGTGCATGGGTGTCCCGGTGTAGTTACATAAGCCTATCCACCACAGCAAGGTCATTTCACATCGGACAGGAAAAATGTGTTTTTAATTGTCCTGAGGCCAAAAACCTCATAAAAAGCATCAATCAAAATGAAATCAGATTTTTAATTTCCGGCGCAAAACATGCTCAACATGCTGTCCACATCTTTCTGCAGCAAGTTGAAATCGTGAAACAACATGTTCCACAACTGATCGAAGTGTTTCGAGGGTCACGTTGAGAATGTCTTGCCTAATGCGTGCCTTCAGCAGCTAAGTTTGCAATCGGAACACACTGAACATATCATCTTTCAGATAGCCCCACAGCCAGAAATCACACGGATTAAGATCAGGTAGTCGTGACGTCCAGGCTGTAGGGAAATGGCGGCTGATAATTCGAGCATTTCTGAAATGGCCCTTCAGCAGCTGCTTAACTGGATTTGCAATGTGCAGAGGTGCGCTATCTTGCTAAAAAATGATCACATCTGCATATCCACGCTGTTGGAGAGCTGGAATGACGTGGTTGCTCAACAGACACTCGTTGCGCTTACCAGCGATGGTACAGGTAACGGGGCCAGAAGCACCTGTCTCTTCGAAAAAATATGGCCCAATGATAAATGACGACGTAAAACCGCACCACACAGTGGCCTTATCAGGATGAAGTGGTACTGGTTGATCTGCATGTGGATTTTCCATTGCCCATA
This sequence comes from Schistocerca americana, assembly GCF_021461395.2. NCBI lineage: Eukaryota > Metazoa > Arthropoda > Insecta > Orthoptera > Acrididae > Schistocerca > Schistocerca americana. Next base: position 146,668,108 of record NC_060127.1, read on the forward strand.
TTTGACAATTCTGTGTATTGACATATCCTGTCAGATGGAAGTGGGCTTCGTCTGTCCACAGAATCTTCCATGGCCAATCATTGTCCACTTTCATGCGAGCAAGAAATTCTAAAGCAAAGATCTCTCTTGCTGGCGTGTCAACAGAAAGCACATGGGTAACTTTAAATGGATAGCAAAGGAGGAGGTTTCATAGGACTTTACACACCGTGCTCACGGATATTTCCAATGTTCAAGCAATTCTCTGTGCACTATACGTTTGCACAACCACTCGTCTCCTCCCGTACAGCTGTGGCCACTGCCCCACTGACGTATCAATTCATTTACTCCATCTACAACGTTGCACACAAAAAGTACCCGTCTTCTTGAATTTCCGAATCATTTTCTCCAAACCCACGGCAGTCATCGGACCAACGCCTTTTTGCAAACCCTTCAGTGTCCGGAACTTCTGCAGAGCGACGTGTGCACAGTCATCTTTCTTATAATATAGCTTTGCAAGCAGAGCGTGATTCTGCATTGAAACAGTCATGGCGAAGTTCGCAGACGCGAAAGGAGAAAAAGCCATTTCCCTGCTGTGTACCCCTGCCGTACATCAACTTCAATGGGTCGTGCACATGACAGGTTTTTTCATTTACGTATTCTGACACATACAGAGCCATCTATTTATCAATTTTCACATTATTTTTTTCTTCTGCCATACGTGTTTTCCCTTCGCCGGTAATATTCGGTTGCAATTTTACGTCATTCTGACCAGTGGTGTTATTTCTACAGCGTTTTGAAAGTTTAATTATAATCACCCCGTACATTGAATGCTGTCGCACAGTGAATTGGATTCTTATCTAAAGATAAGATTTTTTTATGGTTGACGCAAAAACCAACTGTTTAAATGACTATTATGGACACGATTCATGGGGTGTTCCTGTTGACAGAACGAAATATCCCTGTCAGTCTAAACGTGCTAAGGGTTGCGCATGGCAAGGACCATGTACCACTTAAAAAACTCTCACATAAGTTTATTTGAATGTTACTTACAGTACTTAGAAGCTGTGGATAGAAACAGTGGCTTCTTGAATTCCATAAGTTTTTAAGTAAGATGCTGTACTGAGCCACAGATACCATGTAGGACTACACCTGGAAGCCAAATAATTCTAACATTTTTTAGCCTGCAGTTTTGGCCTCCCAACAGCCTCGATTCAAATCCAATGGATGGAGTGTAATAGAGTGTGTCCCCAACAAATATAGACATCCCGATGTGACATAATCAAGGATCGATATTTAGGCAGCATTTGCTGACTTGACGCGGAAACGTTATGTTGTGCCTGTGTGCGCTTCAAAGGTAGGCCATTGTTAAATCTAAAAGGGGATAAACTGAGTACTGTGCTTTAAAGAGGTCTTTCCTGTAACACGTGGTTTTTTTAAATAGTTAAAATTTTGCTAATTAATCTGTGTTTGCATACACTTAAATTTGTCCAGATTTTGGTGATGGTGCCAATTTAATGGAGTCACAGTTGTGATATGTTTGTAAATTTGGATAAAAACCCAAATCTATATTTTTAACAGTTTGGAAGTATCCAAAAGCATAAAAATTCGTTTCACTCTTTAACATGTCCACTGCCATGCAGCTGCTGGTGGCCATAGCAGAACTGCATAATTGATGCCGTGTGCTTGGCCGGCTGGTTAGGCATTCATCACTAAGAATGCAGCAGTCGACGTGTTAAAACAGTTTAGTTTGCAATGTCAGCTGTTGGGTTTAAGCCAAATATAAATTGTGCTGAGTTTCCATCAGTAGCTCCGCTGTGAAACTATCAAAGAAGTCCACTGCAACGAGACAATCAAACAAAATTTGTCTCAAAAGACTATGGCAATCAACTATGCTTATGCCAAAATGTGCATAGATTACTATGGCTTAAAGACATAATCAGAGGAATTTGCGATCACTATATCTGCAAGATGAACTGAATCATAATCTCTGAAGGACCTGTATTGTGCAAGTTCAAATAAGCAATAATGACCGGAAGTAGACAACAGTAATGGCCATTCACTAAATGAAACACAATATATAAAATTCCTTGGAATCGCGCCGGATAACAAGTTAAAGTGGAAGCAGTACGTAGATAGACTAACGAAACTCGGTTCACGCGTTGACTGCTGCACACTTGGTAACGGATGTTTCAGCGCAAAGCTCTGAAGTCATCAGTCCCCTAGAACTTAGAACTACTTAAACCGAACTAACCTAAGGACATCACACACATCCATGCCCGAGACAGGATTCGAACCTGCGACCGTAGCACTTGCGCTGTTCCAGATTGAAGTGCCTAGAACCGCTCGGCCACACCGTCCGGCAGTTAGTTAGTAGTAACGACCAGTGAGAATACTGTGTAAAACAAATAACTGTTCATCCTGCAGATGCCTTTTTTAAAAAGGATTTTGGAACTGTTATGCTCACTTTCCGCTTCCGTGAGTAGCAAGTGTATCCAGACCTATTTGTTGTCAAATATTGAAACTGTTGCACCAACCGCCACAGTGGTGGTGGTGGTGGTGGTGGTGGTGGTGGTGGCGGCGGCGGCGGCGGCGGCGGCGGCGGTGCCGATTATTCCACTTGGTTCGGCAGCCAAGTGCAAATCATCCAATTGACGACAGTTTAGGGAAAGTGGTGTTTGCAGGTGTACCAACAGTTTGACTAGGATCTCTTCTTCCGTGTCGCGCGATGTATCAGTCACATGCTGCTGTAGTTGACAGTCGTTGGCCACCCCTCCTCTCGGCAGCACCACCTGTGGCTCGGAACGCTCCCCATGTAAGTACACTGAAGAGCCAGAAAAACTGATATACCTGCCTGATATTGTGTAGGGCCCCCGCAAGCATGCAGAAGTACAACAACAGGACATGGCATGGACTCGACCAACATCTGAAGTAGTGCTGGAGGAAATTGACACCATGAATCCTGCAGGGCTGTCCATAAACCCATAAGAGTACGACGGGGTGGAGATCTCTACTGAACAGCACATTGCAAGGCATCCCACATATGTTTAATAATGTTCATGTCTGTGGAGTTTACTGGCCAGCGGAAGTGTTTAAACTCAGAAGAGTGTTCCTGGAGCCACTCTATAGCAATTACAGAGTGTGGGGGTGTCACTTTGTTCTGCTGGGATTGTCCAAGTCCATCGGAATGTACAGTGGACATGAACTGATGCCGGTGATCAGACAGGATGCTTACGTATGTGTCACTTGTCAGAGTCGTGTCTAGACGAATCAGGGATCGTTTTATGTATTCAAATACAGAGATACGTAAACAGGCTGAATCCGGCGCTGCGGTCGGCAAGATATACGTAAGACAAGTGTCTAGTGCAATTGTTACAGCAGTTATTGCTGCTACAATGGCAGGTTATCAAGATTTAAGTGAGTTCGACCGTGGTGTTACAGTCGGTGCACGAGCGATGGGACACAGCGTCTCCGACGTAGCGATGAAATGGGGATTTTCCCATACGACCATTTCATGAGTGTACCGTAAATATCAGGAATCCGCTAAGACAACGAATCTCCGACATTGTTGTGGCCAGAGATCGCTCCTCCAAGAACAGGACCAAGAACGACTGAAGAGAATCGTTCAACGTGACAGAAGTGCAATCCTTCCGCAAATTGCTGCAGATTTCAATGCAGGATCATCAACAAGTGTCAGCGTGCAACCCAATCAACGAAACATCATCAACGTGGGCTTCCGGAACCAAAGGCCCACTCGTGTACTCTTGATGACTGCACGACAAAGCTTTATGCCTCGCCTGGGCCAATCAACACAGACATTTGATTGTTGATTACTGGAAACATATTGCCTGGTCGGACAAGTCTGGTTTCAAATTGTATCGAGCATGGACGGGTTCGGGTATGAAGACAACCTCATGAATCCATGGACCCTGCATGTCAGCAGAGGACTGTTCAAGCTGGTGGGGACAAGGCAGTGCGACACACCACACATCCAAAATTGCTACAGAGGGGCTCCAGGAACACTCTTCTGAGGTTAAACACTTCCGCTGGCCACCAAACTCCCCAGACATGAACATTATAGAGCATATCTGGGATGCCTTGCAACGTGCTGATCTCCACCCCCTCGTACTCTTATGGATTGATGGACAGTGCTGCACTATTCTTGGTGTCAATTCCTTCCAGCACTACTTCAGACATTCAAGTCCAGACCACATCGTTTTGCGACACTTCTGTGTGCTCTCGGGGGTCTACACGATATTAGAGATGTGTACCAGTTTCTTTGGCTCTTCAGTACACCTCTTAATGAGGACATTATGACAGAATTTTAAATTTCATATTTTTGTTGTCCCCTAAAGATGGTTATATGGACAACCTGGATATTGCACTGTGAGTCTGCATAGTCGTATTTGCGACAGTGTGCTGAAAAGTAATGCCCCCGAACCTTTATGTGTAAACTCTTAAAAGCCTTTTAAATATAACAGACCTCATTAACAGTCTACATCTTTATTTATGTCTACACATTTATTTCTCAACATAGTCACTCTGGCAGCGAAGATATTTCTCCCACCGAGAGACCAGGTTCTCAATACCGTCGTCGTAGAATGTTTGACTTTGTTGATGGAGCCATAATTTCAGCAATGCTTCATCACTACCATAGTGAAGTCCTCGAAGGTGTTTTTGAAAATACGATGGTGCCATGTAGGAACTGTATAGGGAATGGTGGATGACAGTGAACTCAAGGTGTCAGACTGTTGCAGATGTCGCCGTGCTCATGTGTGGCCTGGCGTGGTCATGCTGAAGGAGAGGGTGCTCCATTTGTGCCTTCATCTACATCTACATCTGCATCCATACTCCGCAAGCCACCTCACTGTGTGTGGCGGAGGGTACCTTGAGTACCTCTATCGGTTCTCCCTTCTATTCCAGTCTCTTATTGTTCATGTAAAGGAGGATTGTCGGTATGCTTCTGCGTGGGGTCTAATCTCTCTGATTTTATCCTCATGGTCTCTTCGCGAGATATACGTAGCAGGGAGAAATATACTGCTTGACTCTTCGGTGAAGTTATGCTCTCGAAACTTCAACAAATGCCCGTACTGAGCTACTGAGCGTCACTCCTGCAGAGTCTTCCACTGGAGTTTATCGATCATCTCCGTAATGCTTTCGCGATTACTAAATGATCCTGTAACGAAGCGCGCTGCTCTGCGTTGGATCTTCTCTATCTCTTATATCAACCCTATCTGGTACGGATCCCACACTGCTGAGCAGTATTCAAGCAGTGGGCGAACAAGCATACTGTAACCTACTTCCTTTGTTTTCGGATTGCATGTCCTTAGGATTCTTCCAATGAATCTGTCTGGCACCTGCTTTACCGACAATCAACTTTATATGATCATTCCATTTTAAATCACTCCTAATGTGTACTTCCAGATAATTTATGGAATTAGCTCCTTCCAGTTGCTGACCTGCTACATTGTAGCTAAATGATAAGGGATCTTTCTTTCTGTGTATTCGCAGCACATTACACTTGTCTACATTGAGATTCAATTGCCATTGCCTGCACCGTGCGTCAATTCGCTGCAGATCCTCCTGCATTTCAGTACAATTTTCCATTGTTACAACCTCTCGATACACCACAGCATCATCCGCTAAAAGCCTCAGTGAACTTCCGATGTCATCCACAAGGTCATTTATGTATACTGTGAATAGCAACGGTCCTAGAGAGTTTCATAGTACCTTACAGAGTTTATGGTGGTGCCTTCAGGCATGAATTCCACATGCACCAACTAAACCCTGAACGTCCCAGAACACTGTGACCATGACTTTGCCGGCTGGTGATATGGCCTTGAACTTTTTCTAGGGCTGGTGATCCTTCATGGCGGAGCTCCACTGATACCCTCTCGGTTTTGGAGCCAAAATGGTAAATCCAGCTTTCATCACGTGTCACAATTTTGTTGAGATATCTGTCACCCTCTCATTCAAATGCGAAAGTAGTAGTTCACAGATGTCCAGTCTTCTCTGTTTCATGCCAGGAGTGAACATTCGAGGCACCCACTGTAGTGATGTCGTGTACACAGTCTCATGATACGCCACACCAAGCTCAGAGCTGTTTCTGTGTCATCCGACGATTTTCTACGATGAATTCATTAACCCGATTCTGATGAGTCACATCAGTTACCATATGCAGTTCTCCCCTCCGAGATCTATCACAGACATTGAAGGTAGCACCACTGTTCCTTTCATTACGAGCACTAACAACCCAACATTACCTACACCAATACAACCATCACCATTAAAGCTTTCATTCTTCTATGGATTTCAGTTGGAGACACGTTTTCTGTAATTAGAAGCTCGATTACAGCACACTGTTTCTGACTGAACGACGTACTTTGTCACACACAGCCACATTACACACTACGATTCGGAGCCCTCTAACGGCAGAGGGTTGCAACTTGCGTTAGCGAAGACGGATATTGAGAAACGAATAAAAAATTCGAAGGCATTACTTTTCAGTACATTCTCGTACAATGCTAACTGTGCGAAGATGGTATTTCTGTAAGGGTTTCATAATGGAAACGCTTCTGCTGCTTGTAGATAATATGATGGATGAATAGCTAGCTGCAGAGTACCAGATTCAAGTGTGTTTAATCACATTTCACTAAACTGAATCTGACTGATGCAATGCACAGCGGTCATATTTCATCTGATTGTACACATAAATTGAGTGTGGATGAAGTAGAAGACATTACTGGTATTTGCTCGCCCAGCTAGCCGCGCGGTCTAACGCACTGCTTCCCGAGTGGGAAGGCGTGCCAGTCCCTGGCACGAATCCGCCCAGTGGATTAGTGTCGAGGACCGGTGTGCCAACCAGTCTGTGGATGGTTTTTAAGGCGGTTTTCTATCTACCTCGCAAATGCAGGCTGGTTCCCCTTATTCCCTCAGTTACACTATGTCAGCAATTGCTGCACAAACACTGTCTCCACGTACGCGTACACTCTACCGTGCAGACATTTGGGGTTACACTCGTCTGGTATGAAACGGTCCCGGGGAAGGGATGGGGTCTACTGGGGACCAAACCATACAATAACCCTGGATTCGGTGTGGGGCGGCGGTAGGGTTAGTGTGAGTGGACTGCTGTGGCCTGTTGTGGGGTTGTGAACCGCTGAGGGCTACGGCGGGACGTAACCTCTCCGTCGTCTCTAGGTACCTAGTTTACTACACAATGCACTGGTATTCAGTTGCTCGAATGTAGTCCTTAAAAAGTATACACAGAGTTCTTATAAGTACTCGACATTCAGTGATATGGCGGACATCATGTATGCACTCCCTCTATCGTTATGGATGCGACAGCATGCGCTACGAATACATTCGGCCGTGCATGAAAACGAGATTTTTCGAGGCTCATACCTCAGGTTTTATTGGTAATAGAAAGGTAGCGTCAAGTGTTTTGGATAGTCCTTGGGCAAGGGATCATTTGTGTACCCAACAGACGGATCATCTTACTGAAACCACCCTACAGTGCAGGGTCAAAATTTGAAGCAGTAATTCCTTCCATCAGTAAGACATCTTAAAATATATATGTTATTCATCAAGATTTAGTGGACGGACTGCATGATCGACAATCACAGAAAAATAGAGGTAAATTAATTATATCAGTGCAACCTAAAAGTAACTTTTATTAAATACAGGGTGTTACAAAAAGGTACGGCCAAACTTTCAGGAAAGATTCCTCACTCACAAATAAAGAAAAGATGTTATGTGGACATTTGTCAGGAAACGCTTAATTTCCATGTTAGAGCTCATTTTAGTTTCATTGGCCCAATTGAAGGAAGGTAATGTTGACTTCGGTTCTTGTATTGACATGCGATTCATTGCTCAAGCACATCAGTACGTAGCATCAACAGGTTAGTGTTCATCACGAACGTGGTTTTGCAGTCAGTGCAATGTTTACAAATGCGGAGTTGCCAGATGCCCATTTGATGTATGGATTAGCACGGGGCGATAGCCATGGCGCGGTACGTTTGTATCGAGACAGATTTCCAGAACGAAGGTGTCCCGACAGGAAGACGTTCGAAGCAATTGATCGGCGTCTAAGGGAGGACGGAACATTCCAGCCTATGACTCGTGACTGGGGAAGACTTAGAACGACGAGGACACCTGCAATGGACGAGGCAATTCTTCGTGCAGTTGACGATAACCCTAATGTCAGCGTCAGAGAAGTTGCTGCTGTACAAGGTAACGTTGACCACGTCACTGTATGGACAGTGCTACGGTAGAACCAGTTGTTTCCGTACCGTGTACAGTGTGTGCAGGCACTATCAGCAGCTGATTGGCCTCCACGGGTACACTTCTGCGAATGGTTCATCCAACAATGTGTCAATCCTCATTTCAGTGCAAATGTTCTCTTTACGGATGAGGCTTCATTCCAACGTGATCAAATTGTAAATTTTCACAATCAACATGTGTAGGCTGACGAGAATCCGCACGCAATTGTGCAATCACGTCATCAACACACATTTTCTGTGAACGTCTGGGCAGGCACTGTTGGTGATGTCTCGATTGGGCGCCATGTTCTTCCACCTACGCTCAATGGAGCACGTTATCATGATTTCATACGGGATACTCTACCTGTGCTGCTAGAACATGTGCCTTTACAAGTACGACACAACATGTGGTTCATGCACGATGGAGTTCCTGCACATTTCAGTCGAAGTGTTCATACGCTTCTCAACAACAGATTCGGTGACCTATGGATTGGTAGAGGCGGACGAATTCCATGGCCTCCACGCTCTCCTGAACTTAACCCTCTTGACTTTCATTTACGGGGGCATTTGAAAGCTCTTGTCTATGCAACCCCGGTACCAAATGTAGAGACTCTTCGTGCTCGTATTGTGGACGGCTTGATACAATACGCCATTCTCCAGGGCTGCATCAGCGCATCAAGGATTCCATGCGATGGAGGGTGGATGCATGTATCCTCGCTAACAGAGGATATTTCGAACATTTCCTGTAACAAAGTGTTTGAAGTAACGCTGGTACGTTCTGTTGCTGTGTGTTTCCATTTCATGATTAATGTGATTTGAAGAGAAGTAATAAAATGAGCTCTAACATGGAAAGTAAGCGTTTCTGGACACATGTCCACATAACATATTTTCTTTCTTTGTGTGTGAGGAATGTTTCCTGAAAGTTTGGCCGTACCTTTTTGTAACACTTTGTATATATGTGTAATAATCGAACAATTGACTTTTTGTTAAGCACCAAGTTTGCTACAAAATCAAACATTCTAAAAATCTCCATGGACAGAGTAAGAAAAATTATCCTACATATACTATTCATTTTTGCCACTTCAGTATTTGTACGTTGCATTGTATTTGTCTTACGCTACGAGGAAGACTGTTCATGGCACCAATTTAGTTTCAACAAGAATCCATGCATTAATTCCAATACTGTAGTATCTCTCATTATGTAAATTTCATGTCGATTCATACTCTTTAGGTTAGCTGTTGGGCTGCCTCCCAGCACAGTTATTCCAAAACCGACCAACAGACTAACACATACTGTTTGCTGATTAAGCCACATTCGCTCGTGAATGTATCGGTAACGCTCCCCACTCGCAACGATGGTTCGACGAAAACTCACATGACTTTGTGGAGAGACACCTTCATGGACGCTACTCTGTAAATGTGTGCTGTGGTATGGTATGATAGACCGGTTCCCGCTTCGTTTTAGAGGGCTTTGTTATCTAGACTTCCTTGAAAACAAACTTCCAGCGTAATAGGAAGAAATTCCTTAGGCTGCAAGAACGGAGTCTCTGCACACTGTAGTCGTCACGTGACACATCATCTAAACGCAACATTCCCCACAAGATGGATCCGCATAAACTGTCACGTTTCTTTGCTGATAAACAGATTTTAAACGCTCATATTGGACGGTATTTAAGTCTATTGTGGAAAACGATGGCAAAACCGTTAATTTTGTTAGTTTTCCGCTGTGCAGTGAAATTTACGCTCATGTATGTCAAGAAGTATTTCGCATATTTCTCGCCATCCATGTATGGACAATGACAAGCGTCCTGTGACGACGAGAAACCCATTCCACAATTTGCTCAGCAGATACACTGAAGCGACAAAGAAAATGGAGTAGGCATGCGTATTCAAATGCAGAGATATGTAAACAGGCAGATTATGGTACTGCGGTCGGCGACGACTATATACGACAAAAAGTGACTGGTGCAGTTGTTGGATCGGTTACTGCTGCTACAATAACAGGTTATCAAGATTTACGGGAATTTGAACGTGGTTTTATAGTCAGCGCACGAGCAATGGGACACAGCATCTCAAAGGTAGCAATGAAGTGGGGATCTTCCCGTACGACCATTTCACGAGTGTACCATGAATATTAGGAATCTGGTAAAACATCAAATCTCCGACATCGCTGTGGCTGGAAAAAGATCCTGCAATTACGTTCAGCGTGACAGAAGTGCAATCCTTCCGTAAATTGCTTTAGATTTCAATGCTGGGCCACCAACAAGTGTCAGCGTGCAAACCATTCAACTCAACATAATCGATATGGGCTTTTGGAGCCGAAGCCCCACTAATGTCTGGTCCCATCAACACTGATGACTGGAAACATGTTGCCCTGTCGGACGAGTCACGTTTCAAATTGTGTCCAGCGGATGGATGTGTACGGGTATGGAGACAACCTCATAAATCCATGGATCCTGCATGTCCGCAGGGGGATTGTTCAAGCTGGTGGAGGCTCCATAGTGGCGTGGGGCGTGTGCAGTTGGAGTGATATGGGACCCCTGATACGTCTAGGTACGACTCTGACAAGTGAAACGTACGTAAGCATCCTGTCTGGTCACCTGCAGCCATTCATGTCCATTGTGAATTCTGACCGATTTGGCAACTCCAGCAAGAAATTGCGACACCCCACATGTCCAGAATTGCTACAGAGTGGCTCCAGGAACACTCTTCTGAGTTTAAACACTTCCGCTGGCCACCAAACTCCTCAGACGCAAACATTATTGAGCATATCTGGGATGTCTTGCAACGTGCTGTTCAGAAGAGATCTCGACCCCCTCGTACTCCTACGGGTTTATGGACAGCCCTGCAGGGTTCATGGTGTCAGTTCCCTCTGGCACTACCTCAGACATTAATCGAGTCCATGCCACATCGTGTTACGGACTCCTGTGTGCACGTGGCGGCCCTTCAGGGTGTTAGGTAGGTATACAAGTTTATTTGGCTCTTCAGCGTAGGCATTGATAAATGCGTGGCTATGGGTGGGAAAGACTTAAGGTCGTGTGGAATTATTGGAGACAAAAGATTTTTTGTTTTATTTATTTCTTTTCGATCTGACTCAGACATTCAGCTACACTTGAGCGACTTAACGAGAAAACTTACGTCAACTCCCAATCGTGTTGCAGCAAAGACAGAAAATGGAAAAAGCCTAAGAGATGTGCATCTAGATTTACATCTACATCTACATCTACATGACTACTCTGTAATTCACAGTAAAGAGCCTGGCAGAGGGTTCTTTGAACCACGTTTAGACTATTTTTGTACCATTTCACTCCCTAACAGCGCATGGGAAATATGTACACTTAACTCTTTCAGTACGACCTCTGAGTTCTGATATTTTATTATGATGATCATTTCTCCATATGTAGGTTGTCGACGATAAAGTATTTTCACATTTAGGGAGAAAGCTGGTGATCGAAATTTCTTGAAACATCTCGTCGCAACGAAAAACGCCTTTGTTTTAATTATTGCCATCCCGACTCGTTTATGATATCTGTGTCAATCTCTCCTCTATCTCGCGATAATATAAATCGAGGTGCCCTTCTTTGAACTTTTTCGGTGTCCTGTGTCAATCCTATGTGGTTAGGATCCCATGCAGCACAGCAATACTTCAGCGGAGGACGAACAAGTGTGCTGCAGGAGGTCTCTTTAGTAGACCTGTTGCATCTTTTACGATTTCTGCCAATAAGATATAGTCTTTGATTTGCCTTCCCCACAACATTGTCTATGTGATCGTTCCAACTTAATTTGTTCCTAATTGTTATTCCTAGGTTTTTAATCGAATTGATGGCTTTTGAATTTGATTTACCTTTTAATCGAAATTTAAGTGATTTCTTTTTGTACTCATGTGGATGATCTCACACTCTTCCTTATTGAGAGACAACTGCCACTTTTCGCACCATTCAGATATCGTGACCAAGTCGTTTTGCGATTGCTTTTGATCTTCTGATGACTACTAATCTAAGAGGGCTGCTCAGATTATCTCCTAAATCGTTTATGTAGATTAGGAACAGCAGAGGACCTGTAACACTTCCACAGGAAATGCCGTGCATAACTTCTGTTTTACTCGATGATTTTCCATCGATTACTACGTACTGTAACATTTCTTGAGAGTAAATCACGGATCCAGTCGTACAACTGTAACAATACGCCAGAGGCACGCAAGTTGATTAAAAATCTTTTGTGAGGGACGGTGTCAAAAGCCTTCTGGAAATCAAGAAATATGGAATCCTTCTGGGATCCTCTGTCGACAGCACTCATTACTTCGTGCAAATAATGAGTTAGTTGTTTTCCAAAAGAACGATATTTTCTGAATCCGTGCTGAATGTGCGTCAATAAATCGCTACGTAAGAGGTAATTCATAATGTCCGAACACAGCATATGTTGCAAAATCCTAATGCAAAATGACGTTAGTGACATGGGTTTGTAATTCAGGGGATTACTCCTATTTCCTTTTCTGAGTATTGCTGTAGCCTGTGCAACTTTCTTGTCTTCTAGTATATATCTTTCGTCGAGCGAACAGCTGTATATGATTGCTAAGTATGACGCTATTGCATCAGCATACTCTGAAAGGAACCCTAAATGGTATGCTATCTCTACTGGAAGACTTGGCTTTATTAAATGCTTTAAACTGCTTCGATACACCCAGGATACCTGCTTCTAAGTTACTCATATTAGCAGGCGTTTCGATTCGAATTCTAGAGTACTTACTTCGTTTTCTTTGGTGAATGAATTTCTGAAAATTGTGTTCAGGTACTTATTGTGTCTTCCAGTTGGTGTACTTTACATACGACCATAATGTCTTCAGGTTTTCTGTCAGAGTCCGAGACAGAGTTTCATTGGGGAAGCTATGAAAAACCTCTCGCATTGAAGTCCACACTTAGTTTCGAGCCAATCTTGGAGATTTTGTGTTCTTTTAAGTTTGTCATGATTTTTTCGTTGCTCCTACAATGCTGTTCTTACTTGTTTTGTGTACCATGGTGAATCAGCACCATCTTTTATTAATTTATTTGGTAAAAATCTCCCCATTGCCTTGAATAGTATTTCTTTAAGCCATATATCGTCTACATTTACATAGTTAGTTGGTGGGGAGTGAAGGCTGTCTCTTAGGAAGGCATAAAGCGAATTTTTATCTGCTTTTCTAAACAGATATGTTTTGCGTTTACTTTTGGTGGATTTCGATTTTTGGTGGTTAGACTCGCCACAACGATTTGTAGTCATTAATCCCTTCCCTGTCATGATGCTTCCTATTCGCTCAGGATTATTTGTTGCTAAGAGGTCACGTATATTTTGGCAACCATTTACACGTTGAGTGGGTTCCTGAACTAATTGCTCAAAATAATTTTCAGTGAAAGCATTTAGTACAATTTCTGACGATATTTTATGCGTACCACCGGCTTTGAATACGTATTTTCGCCAACAATCGAGGACAGATTGAAGTCACCACAAACTGTAATTGTAAGTGTGGGCTACCAATTTAACTCACTTCAATTTCGCTTCAAGATAAACTGCTTCTAACAGCAACAAAGAATCTGCCCTTAGTGAAAACTTCAGCTGAACTTATGTCCAGCTTTCAGTACCTATAACGATTTGAGCGTCTGTGCTTTCTATTGGCGCTTGGAGCTTTGTTTCTTCCCCAGTCCAACACAGCTACAACAGTTTACAACTACAACATTGTTGCTATGCCTACCCTCTTCCTGAGACCCTCTAACCCAAATACCACTCATTCCCCCACACACAGTCTACACTACCAGTGCAGCTGCCTCCCGCTTGTCGTGGACACCTGACGTATTAAGCAGAACCCAAAACCCCGCCACCCTATGACGCAAGTCGAGAGATCTGCAACCTACACGATCGCAGAACCGTCTGAGCATCTGATTCAAAACCCCCACTTGCTCTGTACCAGTCGGTTCTATCGACAGTGATACAAGTGGTAAGTTCTGCCTTCATCCCGCAACAAGGACTGGAAGTCTTTGCCGTTTAAGCAGGCCGCCCACAACCTGAGAGGACCTCCTCCGATCTAAAGTTATAAACATCGTTAGTACTGACATGAGTCACCATTTGCAGTTGGCTGCACGCTGTGCTCTTTATGGCATCCAGAAGCACTCGTTCCACATCTAGTATGATTCCTCCCAATATGCACACAGAGTGTACACTGGACATCTTCGCCATCTTGGAAGCCATGACCCTAAGGGACCCCATTACGTGCCTGACTATCAGGAAAGCCTCTGTGAATGTCCATATCTTGTGGACAGATACGCTTCCTATGGAAGAGGGTGAGCGACTTCATCTGGGCCAGTGCCTTTGTCAGCCACAATAGCACCTAAAACCTCTTCATCAGACAAACCGTGGAGACCCTTTGATCGGCCCCAAAGAGAGTCTTTCACTGCCTGCCACACCTTGAAACAACCTTCCATTGAATCACGGCTGAAGGATCATCCTCAATAGTGGGCAGTACCCAGGTTGGTCACGGTAGTCGAACGATGTGGGGACACTAGGGACATGCTAGACGTACCCCACATCCCCATGTTCAGCCCCCTCACAGCAATGCCCATTGGCAACAGCCTCAACTTGCGTGCCTGATGCCAACGCCACCTGGAGCTGCAAATGGTGGGCCACTAACTCAGTTCTGCCTGAACAGAGCAATGCGGAAAATCAGAAAAAATCCCCATGTTTTTAATAGCTTTCAATGGAGCTCTTATTCACTTCCTGGGAAACCCTGATCTAGGGTGACACTTGGGTATTCTGCTGTGTTCTGTGCAATTATGTTCTTCCCCTACATGTTGCCATTTCTAGGTTTTGTTATATTGGTGTAGACAACTAATTGAGACTTTCAGTGATTTGGGCATCTGCATAGGTTGAGTGTTGCATTTTGGCTTCGTAGCCAGGACTTCAGTTGTAGGGACTAGGCAGCAGAACGCATTTTTGTCGAAATGCAGGGCTAGCTCTTCATTGGAAGCCTGTTGGCATTGGAATGTCAACTATATACAAGCTGTACAGTAAGGGTGACAGAATGACTCCTTGTGGCGCTTCTGTCTGTGGTGTGAGCATATTAGACGATCTGCCGCAGAGGTGAACAATCACTTTGGAAATCACACATTTGTGGGCAAATTTCAGCAATCGCTCGCTGATTGCAAGAAAATGCCAGGCAATCTGGTGGATCCCATGCGATTCATGCTTGCAATATGGCTGCCCACATGATTATCTGCGATGTGTGGCAATATGGCTGTGACTCGTTTCTCTAATCAAAAGTATGCTTGTGCACATTTGTTTCGTTTCACCTTGCCTACGTTCAGTGAGAACTTCACGTTAGAATTTATAGTTAACCAGGGCCAGGAACTTCTCTGAGAAGTGGAGGCCAGAGTTGCCACTTATATTAAGAAGTATACAAAGTGTACTCTACAATCTTGCAGTGATTATCATTTTGCAGTTTGTGACACATAAGTGGAACCGATGGGAAGGTTTTAGTAATTGTCGCGAAGCTGGGACTCCATCTGTTATTTATGAAACAGTTACTCGCATTATTAAAGTTTTTATCTTCTAAAAATAACGATATTCATAATGTAATTTTAATAGCACAGGAGAAATTCTTTACATGGCTGCTGGTGATCCAGCCCAACTTGGCACAGATAGCATAAAGTATCTATGGCCAGAGGACATGGGTGGTATATTGTATTTTGATATGTAAATAATACAGGGTTATTACAAATGATTGAAGCGATTTCACAGCTCTACAATAACTTTATTATTTGAGATATTTTCACAATGCTTTGCACACACATACAAAAACTCAAAAAGTTTTTTTAGGCATTCACAAATGTTCGATATGTGCCCCTTTAGTGATTCGGCAGACATCAAGCCGATAATCAAGTTCCTCCCACACTCGGCACAGCATGTCCCCATCAATGAGTTCGAAAGCATCGTTGATGCGAGCTCGCAGTTCTGGCACGTTTCTTGGTAGAGGAGGTTTAAACACTGAATCTTTCACATAACCCCACAGAAAGAAATCGCTTGGGGTTAAGTCGGGAGAGCGTGGAGGCCATGACATGAATTGTTGATCATGATCTCCACCACGACCGATCCACCGGTTTTCCAATCTCCTGTTTAAGAAATGCTTCTGCTTTAGCCTTTTCCGTAAGATTTTCCAAACCGTCGGCTGTGGTACGTTTAGCTCCCTGCTTGCTTTATTCGTCGACTTCCGCGGGCTACGCGTGAAACTTGCCCGCACGCGTTCAACCGTTTCTTCGCTCACTGCAGGCCGACCCGTTGATTTCCCCTTGCAGAGGCATCCAGAAGCTTTAAACTGTGCATACCATCGCCGAATGGAGTTAGCAGTTGGTGGATCTTTGTTGAACTTCGTCCTGAAGTGTCATTGCACTGTTATGACTGACTGATGTGAGTGCATTTCAAGCACGACATACGTTTTCTCGGCTCCTGTCACCATTTTGTCTCACTGCGCTCTCGAGCGCTCTGGCGGCAGAAACCTGAAGTGCGACTTCAGCCGAACAAAACTTTATGAGTTTTTCTACGTATCTGTAGTGTGTCGTGACCATATGTCAATGAATGGAGCTGCAGTGAATTTATGAAATCGCTTCAATCATTTGTAATAGCCCTGTAGATTTCAGCTATCAGTCGTCCTTTGGTGAAACTCCTTAGCGTTTACTGAAACTGCTGGTGAAACTGAACCTACTGTCTCGTTACTTACTTTTATCATTTTAACGCTGACCTACGGAATTTTCCCAGACAAAGACAACACAGACTTAACATACTCATTTATTACCCGCAAGCCCAACGCATTCTGACTGCTCTAAAATGACAACATGACTTCAAATAAAGAACACAAAAGAATGGCCCTGAATTGGAAGAAATCCTAACAATAACGCACACTTTTTCATAAGCCACTTACCTCATAGAAAATCTTCATAACACGAACTACAGAAATTACAGCAAGCAGCAACTACAGCCAGCTAAATAAAAAGGGTTCTAAATACTATAGGCTCTAACTACTAGGAGGCATATGGTGAACAAAGGAAAGCTTTTGTTGAAGAGCAAACAATGTATTTAGCGGATTTTACCTTATGCGTGTTACATCCAGTTCCAAAAATTATATAGTTGTCAATAATTCCCCCACTCCAACATTACCAACCACATCCATCATCATTTTACAATGCATGTCTTGCCAACACTGAGTCTCCACGAAGCACACATGTCCGCTCGCTAACTGTTAACTGCTAGTCCGTCCAACAACAGAGTCTCTTACCAAGGCCGCATAGAGCTGCCAGCGATATTAATTACAAAAATGGCTCTGAGCAAAAAATGGTTCAAATGGCTCTGAGCACTATGGGACTTAACAGCTGTGGTCATCAGTCCCCTAGAACTTAGAACTACTTAAACCTAACTAACCTAAGGACATCACACACATCCATGCCCGAAGCAGGATTCGAACTTGCGACCGCAGCAGTCGCTCGGTTCCGGACTGAGTGCCTAGAACCGCGAGACCACCGCGGCCGGCATTAATTACAATGTATAGTGTTGCCAACATAGAAACATATAAAAAGGCTACTTACACGTTATTTCTGATACTTATTTGGCCCTACAGTTCCCCTATAGTTTTTTGTTTAGGCTGTCGCATCCGAGTCCAGTGAGGCTTTCTGCTATGTGTCCGCTCGCAGCCATTTGAACCGATATAGCCGGAAGTTTGTAGTCGTCCTCGCAACTGATATTCTCAGCCTGCTTAATAATTTCAATCGCCTGTCGAATTTTGCATGGTGAATTAACGTCTCGAGTTTACATAAGTTTACAACTTATGTAAATAGCCGGCCGGTGTGGCCGTGCGGTTAAAGGCGCTTCAGTCTGGAACCGCGAGACCGCTACAGTCGCAGGTTCGAATCCTGCCTCGGGCATGGATGTGTGTGATGTCCTTAGGTTAGTTAGGTTTAATTAGTTCTAAGTTCTAGGCGACTGATGACCTCAGAAGTTAAGTCGCATAGTGCTCAGAGCCATTTGAACCATTTTGTAAATATTGTATGTGAATCATACGAGTATGTGTCTGTAAGTGTGCGCATCCACGACTCTTTCGCCATCACATAGGCTTCCTGGGACAAGATAGGCTGTCCACAGTCGTGGTGGAATCCTACTATCGCCGATTTATTATGCTGTGCTGCTCGCATGCAGCATTCATGTTCTGCTAATCGTGTGTCAACTTGTCTCCTCTATGTAAGCAACTCCGCATTCACAATGTAGCTCATATACTCCTGCAGTATTTAGTTTGTTGGCAGCATGTTTGGCGGATCCTGGGGCTGCTGCGGAAAATCTGTTTGAAACATTGTCGGCAGAGGACGTTACCTAACCTTTCACTGACGTCATTCGTATGTGGTAAATCTACTAGCGGAAGTATCGCTTCCTTGCCCTCCTCCTCGTTTCATTTCGGTTGGCCTTGGTCACCTTGCCTACAGTGTTGTTGTCATAACAGTTGAATTCTTCTCTGACAGAAGTAGCATAAATTGTGTTCAAGTATCATGAATTTTCTCAAAAAGGATGGTCTATTGACACACAGTCAAAATGGATTTAGAAAACATCGTTCTTTTGAAACACAACTAGCTCTTTATAAACACGAAGTGTTGAGTCCTATTGATAAGGAATTTCAAATTGATCCCATATTTCTAGATTTCCAGAAGGCTTTTGACACTGTGCCCCACAAGTGGCTTGTAGTGAAATTGCGTGCTTGTGGAATATCGTCTCAGTTATGTGACTGGATTCGTGATTTCCTGTCGGAGACCTCACAGTTCGTAGTAACTGATGGAATGTCAGCGAGTAAAACAAAATGATTTCTGATGTTCAACAAGGTAGTGTTATAAGCCCTCTACTGTTTCTCATCTATATAAGCAATTTAGAACGCAATCTGAACAGCCGTCTTAGGTTGTTTCTAGATGATGCTCTCATTTATCATCTAGTAAAGTCATCAGATGATCAAAACAAATTGCAATACAATTTAGAAAAGATATATGTATGGGGGGAAAATTGGAAATTGACCCTTAATAATGAAAAGTTTGAGGTCATCCACATGAGTGTTAAAAGGAATCCGTTAACCTTTGGTTGCATGGTAAATCAGTTCAATCTACAGGCCGTAAGTTGAACTAAATACCTAGGAATTATAGTTATGATCAACTTAAATTTGAAAGAACACACATAAAATGTTACGTGGAAGGCAAACCAAAGACTGTGTTTTATTGGCAGAACACTTAGAAAACGTAACATATCTACTAAACAGACTGCCTACACTACTCTTGTCTGTCCTCTTCTGAAATACTGCTGCACGGTCTGGGACCCTTACCAGAGAGGATCAACGGACTATACTGAGAAAGTTCAAAGAAGATGTAAGGCATCTGGATTTTGTCGACCTTACATGAGCTTGATCCATAACGACAGTGCGATACAGTATGAGATCCTCAGCAAATAATAATCATATTATATCAACAAGAGGCAACTGCAGTAATCTCATGTACCGAAAACTAACAAAACAATATCTACCAATATGAACAGGGGCATGAATAAATAAGTTAAATTGAAATGCATTTTGGAGACGAACCGAGCAGGTGGTCACTGAAATCGGAAAACCCCACTTAACAAGAGAACGGTGAGCTTCAGCGCAGAAAGGGATAAGGCCAGAACAATACATTATTCCTTTTAACGTAAATACAGCTGGGACCGAAGGTAAGCGGCTGGACGGCTTTAACAGGGCTAGGCTGTGACCCGGCAAAAAAATAAAATTCGCCTCTAATGAGACGACAATTGGCTGAAGCCATACTGGGCGACGCAGGTGCAACATGGTGGAGAGATCCCCATTATATAAAAGCATTTTGAGAACTAAAATTTCTAGGTTTCTCTCTCGTCTCACAGTGGACCGCACAAGTTTGTGGAAAATAGTGAGGCCATTGAGAGCTTTGCTTTCTGCGAAGTGTGGACGATCCGCTTCACCTATCATGGCAATAGATAGCAAAGAGGTAGTTCATTATTCTTACGGGAATTTTTGCGGGAGAAGAAATTGTGCACATCGTTCCAACCCTTAGCGAGTGTGCAATAGCCATTATTTCGACTAGGAAAAGTTTAACGTTCTACGGAACGGAGGAAAGTTGAGACTGAGTGAATTCAGTCAAGGCCAGAGTAGGGAATTAGCGTTTCAGATCCAGCACAGAGACGACGCCTTTGGAGATGCCATTTGATAAAGTACCATCGCGCATTAGGCCACCGTAAATATTGAGTCGAGATTTTACTCAATCCAACTTGCATACGCTTTGACCACTGAATATTAAAAGCTATCTACCCTCTCACTGAGTACATGAGAATTTTTTCACTGGTTCCAAAAGTAAATTTATTCTCCACCAACTCAGTGCATTGGCCAGCTATGTCATCTTAGATGTAAATGAGGAAATGAAGATTTTAATCATTCTTTCCTGTGATAAAATTTTTTTCATATGTAGAGATAACGATTTTAATAATCATCAATTCAATACGTCCCAGAGTTAAATATTTTGTTATTGAGTGTTGAAAGTAATTGAACATGACTGTTGTTATCACTTGACCCCTCAAAGCTTAGTTGATTACGAGGGTAATAGCTGGGACCACAGTTAACGCTGACAGGTACTGTGAGACTCTGAGATTGCCTCAAACGGGCAATTCAGAACCGGAGAAGAGGAATGTTGAGCAAGAGCGTACACATTCTCCATGACAACACTCTCCCACACATCACTCGGCAAACCGTTCTCTCCTGCAACAGTTTTAGTGGAACACAATCACCCGCCCACCCTATAGTCCTGCCTTGGCGCCCAGTGACTATCACCTATTCCCTAGGTTAAAACAACATTTGGCCGGAAAGCGATTCAGCTCCGACGGCGAGGTGAAAGAAGAGGTTCATAATTATCTGAAGAGCATGGCGGCGAGCTGGTATGACATGGGCATACAAAAACTGCCACAGCGTCTACAAAAATGCATCGACAGAAATGATGGTTATGTCGGAAAAATAGCTAAATGTTCAAGCTGTGAACTGATGTAAACCATTGTAGAAATAAACGGGTCTATGTACTCATAAAAAATAGGAGACCTTACTTTTGGGATTACTCTCGTATATGTAGAATAAAAAAGGAATAACTGTTTTATCTTTCTAGAATAGATCCCAAACTTTCATTTTTATTAATTCATGCAGTCTATTTAAGTGACAGCAGCGTTTCTAATGATTTTTGTTATGATCTGCACATGATATTAGCTGACTTACAAGCCAGGTTCATGTTTATGTAGAATGTCTGTTTAACATCCTGGGCTTGAGAAGACAGTTCAGATGTTTAGTCCGTTTGCACACTAGGTGGTAAGCTAAGTTTGCACACATTAGTCCACTTGCTGTGCAGATACAAAGTGCGGACAATCTCACAAAGAGCAGAATGTTTTGTATACTCCCGAAATAGGAGAGATAGTCTCACTGACATGATACTGGGTGGTCATCATTAAAACAAAGACGCTCTTTCTTTGCGGTGGAATCTTCTCACGAAATTTCTGTCAGCAACTTTCTCTTCCAAATGCGAATTTATTTATTTATTTATTTATTTATTTATTTATTTTTTGACTCTGACATACATAGGGAGAAACATCATCATAATAAAATAAGGGAAATCAGAGCTCGCACGGAAAGGTATAGGTGTTCGTTTTCTCCGCGCGCTGTTCGAGATTGGAATAAAAGAGAATTATTGTGAACGTGATCCGATGAACCCTCTGCCAGGGACTTAAGTGTGAGTTTCGGAGTATCCATGTAGGTGTAAATGTAGATGATGTTGTTAGTGCCACTTATCCAGTAGGCCCAGGCAGTCAGTGTGTGCAGAACAGAATACAGGGTGTCCGAAAAGACTTTCCCTGATTACATAAATTGATAACTCAGGCTAGAAGTTAGATACAAATATGAAACTTGTGTCGAATTGTTTACAACTATCAAAGTTTTTTTTTCTGCGAAGTCCGAAGAAATCGGTGTGCAGGGCCTCACGTGAATTACAGATACCAAAAAGCTCTCTCCGTGACATTTTACACAAACGTTTATTGTTTCGTGCATACAAAGTGCAAATCGTTCAGGCCTCGTTGCCCAGGACAGTACACGTCGATATGACTTTGCGATCTAAATGCTATCACGTATTGAGGAAGATCATGGTTATCTCAGACGAATTGCATTTTCCGACGAAGCGACCTTTTTTTTCAGTGGAGTAGTGAATCGCCATAATGTGCGCATTTGAGGTTTACAACCACCTGGCGAGGTCATGGGGTGCACCAGAGGCAGTCCAAAGGTGAATGTTTGGTGCGCGCTATTGCACGATCGAATTATCGGGCCATTCTTCTTCGCAGGAAGTCTCAAGTTCGCCGGCCGGGTTGGCCGAGCGGTTCTAGGCGCTACAGTCTGGAACCGCGCGACCGCTACGGTCGCAGGTTCGAATCCTGCCTCGGGCATGGATGTGTGTGATGTCCTTAGGTTAGTTAGGTTTAAGTAGTTCTAAGTTCTAGGGGACTGATGACCTCAGAAGTTATGTCCCATCGTGCTCAGAGCCATTTGAACCATTTGAAGTCTCAAGTTCCTCGAATGAAATGTAGATGTCGACACAATTCTTTGCGTGGCACGAAGTAGAATTCTGCTATAAGGAGTCCCCGAAAAAGAACTGCTGCAATGATTCTCGACAATGCATCACAAGAAGTTCGTTGTAACATGACATTATCATGTACATCACGCGAGTATTTTTTATTTTATTTGTGCGACCTCAGCCAGCCTCTGATACATATTGAATCATTCATACAGTGATAACATCGGTTGTAACATATGACTTCCATTACGATGTGCTCCCATCAATGCCACGAGATGTCACTCAAACGACAATTTGTATGGAACATATAACATTAATGCCTCCAGAGAACTGACCTGCCGTGCGCCGCTTACATCCCCGTAAGTTATATGTAAGTGATGTTCTCTGAATAATTTCATTCGTGGCCTACAAACAAAATACGCTTCGCCAGTCAAATCGTGTGGTCGTAGATACAGGGTGACTGTTATTGAACTATATGAAATGAAATCGTCATAACTTCTGAATGGTTTGTATTAGGACGTTCAAAATGCTCGGTTGGCCGCGGGGCTTGATGGGCATTAGTTCGCGCATTCATTGTTTGGTTTAGCGACGAAGCCCACTTTCGTTTGGATGGGTTCATTAATAAGCGAAATTGGCGCATTTGGGGGACTGAGAATAGGTATTTCGCGATCCAGATGTGTCTTCACCCTCAATTGGTGACTATGTGGTGTGCAATGTCCAGTCACGGAATAATCGGTGCGATATTCGTTGATGGCACGGAGACTGCGAATGGTATGTGAAGGTTTTGGAAGATGATTTCATCTCCATTACACAACGTGGCCCTGATTTCGACAAGACGTGGTTCATGCAAGACGGAGCTCGACCTAATCGAAGTAGGAGAATGTTTGATGTCCTGGAGGAGCACTCTGGGGACCGCATACTGGCTCTGGATTATCCAGAGGCCACTGGCATGGGCTTCCATCGGCCGCCGTACTCTCCGGATCTGAACACATGCGGCTCCTTTTTGTGGGGCTATATTAAAGACAAGGCTTACACCAATAACGCCGGCCGCTGGTGGCCGAGCGGTTCTAGGCGCCTCAGTCTTGAACCGCGTGACCGATACGGTCGCGGGTTCGAATCCTGCCTCGGGCATGGATGTGTGTGATGTCCTTAGGTTAGTTAGGTTTAAGTAGTTCTAAGTTCTAGGGGACTGATGACCTGAGATGTTAAGTCAAATAGTGCTCAGAGCCATTTGAACCATCTTTTACACCAATAACCCCAAAACCATTGCTGAGCTAAAAACAGCCATTCAGGGGGTCATCGACAGCATCGAGGGTCTGATACTTCGGCGGGTGAAGCAGAATTTCACTATTCGTCTGCGCCACGTCATCGCCAATGATGGCAGGCATATAGAACATGTCACAACCTAAATCCGAATATCTGTAGTGACGAAACTTCCTGGCACATTAAAACTGTGTGCCGGACCGAGACTCGAGATCTTTGCCTTTCGCGAGCAAGTGCTCTACCAAAATGGCTCAAATGGCTCTGAGCACTATGGGACTTAACATCTGTGGTCATCAGTCCCCTAGAACTGAGAACTACTTAAACCTAACTAACCTAAGGACAGCACACAACACCCAGCCATCACGAGGCAGAGAAAATCCCTGACCCCGCCGGGAATCGAACCCGGGAACCCGGGTGCAAGGCTCGCAGGAGAGTTTCTGTGAAGTTTGGAAGGTAGGAGACGAGGTACTGGCGGAATTAAAGCTGTGAGGACGGGGCGTGAGTCGTGCATGGGTAGCTCAGTTGGTAGAGCACTTGCCCGCGAAAGGCAAAGGTCCCGAGTTCGAGTCTCGGTCCGGCACACAGTTTTAATCTGCCAGGAAGTTTCATATCAGCGCACACTCCGCTGTAGGGTGAAAATTTCATTCTAGAAACTATCCGTAGTGACGTTTACATATTGAATAAAGTGAGTGCACACCACAATTTGTAAATAGTTTACGTTTTTTTCGTATAGCTCAACAACTGTACCCTGTACTTAATGCTACACGTGCGAAGCTGGCCTGGTTCGCTAGTAAATAATAAAAACACCACATAATTTGGATTCGCGTATTTTTTTTCGCTATGCAAGTCTTCTCAAACGATTGCAGGGAAACTATTGGCTAAAATACTGGGTTACTTCAAATTGCAAATCTCAAATTAAGCCTGTCGATGAGGTGGTTACTGGTCAGGTTTATTACAATATTTCAAAGTTGAGTAACTCATTGCCCATTGTTCGAAGACTTTGCAGAGAATTCAGAGTGCAAATTGCGACTGCTAATTTGAGGGAGGCAGAAATTGGAAGTCTGAAACTGCCAAATTTCGAAAAGCGTATCTTGATATCACTCAGAGGTGAATGCTACGTTGAAAGGACCAGTCAAAAAGTGACCCAGCCAGGATTGTGTCCCACAACCTTTCAGTTCCCAGCCACACACTTTATCGACTTTTTTTTGTGTTCTAAATTGTTCTCAACATTTGGTCTAGTCGGGCGTCCACTACACCCCTACAAGTTCCTCATTAAGACCTCCGACCGAACACACTGAGTTACCGGGCCGGCACGTCTAGACCAGCACAGGACACGCAAATTATGTTTCGATGGCTGCGTTCCCGAGAAACTTCAGTTCTTAACGCGTTGCAGCGACTGTTCAGTACGTGGCAATAGCTTCCTTTTCAAAACTTAAATTTAATTCATCAAATTCAGACGATTTATACGAGATATTTTTAAATTATATACAATACCCATCGTCGTGAATCAGCGTACCTATTGTTCCAAAAAGGATCAATATCACAACAGCAGTTTCTGCGATCAACCTGCACGTACAGACGCAAGCAAGGGACTTCAATTCATAACTGTACAGAAGAGAATAGATACTAAAGTCCCTTGTCGTTTCATGTACTCGGTTTCTCTATTATTATTACTGTTATTTATTAATCCCTTTAACTCCTTATGTGGAGCATAGGGCTGCAACAAAGGTTCGCCATCTTGTCCTGTCTTCTGCTAGTATTTTCACTTCTTGCCATCCTGTTCCTTGCTGTTGACCTTCTGCTTCAACTGATCGTCAATCTGGGCCTGCCTCGACTCGTTAGTCCCTGCGGGATCCAATAAAGTGCTTCCTACGCAATTCTCCCTCATGCACTTAAAACAAGTGCTGTTGTGATTCTTGAGTTTCTCCCGGCGTATTTGATAATCAAAATATCCACGGGTATACTGCCGGTCTACGGTGTCCAACGGGCACATTATTTCGGCTATCATACATGTCGCCATCATCAGGTGAACTGACGGACTGAGCTCCTGTGAACGTGCCGGCACGGAGATCCGTACGCTATGGCTGCTCAGAGGGAACTGGGTTCGGTCGCGGCGGCGGCCGATTTAAATACCCTCCGCCCGCGGCGCACTCCCTCCGCTGTCCGCGCCCCGCGCCACGGTCGCGCGGTGGAACAGATTGCGACGGCGTCTGAGATGACGTCGGAATGATGGCTCTGTCCGCCGTGGTCGTCACAACTATACGGTTGCTCGATTTACTCTTGATTAACCCAATCGCTGATTCCCAAGCCTTGCTAAGATTATAGCCACAGTCACGGTTTATGAGGTCGTCATTGGTGCGAATTTCGATGGCCTCTCTAACAACGCTGTCTCAGTATCTCGACGTCTGTACCAGAATCCTCGTGCGTTCATACTCCATAGCGTGATTTTCCGACAAACAATGTTCAGCGACCGCCGACTTGTACTAGATCATCTGGCCACATGGTATGGATAAACTCCTTGACTTCCTTACACATCTAAACTCCATACACCCCAACATCATATTCACTATGGAGACTGAAACGGAGGGTAAATTACCTTTCCTTGATTTCTTGGTCAAGAGAAGGGCTGACGGCACCCTAGGTCATGGGTGTATCGGAAGACAACGCGCACTGATCTGTATTTGCACGCAGACAGCTGCCACCACCCTTCACAGAGTAATGGGGTACTTAAAACTCTAGTACATAGGGCGCGCACTATCTCTGACGCAGAGAGTCTACCCCAGGAATTGGAACATTTGAGAACTGTATTTCGTAAAAATGGGTACTCAGAGTGGCAGATTCAACGCGCTCTCCGCCCAACCACTACAGCACAACCTGTGGAGATGGATGAAATCACGAGGGAGGAGGTAGGCACTGCGTTTATTCCATATACAGGCGCACTCTCGGGGAAAATCGCCCGCATTTTGAAGAAACACCGGCTCGGAACTGTGTTTTGCCCTCCGAATAAAACTCGTGCACTGGTGGGGAGCGCCAAAGATGACCTCGGTTTGAGGAAGGCCGGCGTGTACCAGATTCCGTGTCAATGTGGCAAGTCGTATATTGGTCAGACGATGCGTACCGTCGAGGATCGATGCCGTGAACACCAGAGTCACACTCGACTGATGTATCCGAGGAAGTCGGCGGTCGCTGAACATTGTTTGTCGGAAAATCACGCTATGGAGTATGAACGCACGAGGATTCTGGTACAGACGTCGAGATACTGAGACAGCGTTGTTAGAGAGGCCATCGAAATTCGCACCAATGACGACCTCATAAACCGTGACTGTGGCTATAATCTTAGCAAGGCTTGGGAACCAGTGATTGGGTTAATTAAGAGTAAATCGAGCAACCGTATGGTTGTGACGACCACGGCGGACAGAGCCATCACTCCGACGTTATCTCAGACGCCGTCGCAATATGTTCCACCGCGCGACCGTGGCGCGGGGCGCGGACAGCGGAGGGAGCGCGCCGCGGGCGGAGGGTATTTAAATCGGCCGCCGCCGCGACCGAACCCAGTTCCCCCTGAGCAGCCATAGCGTACGGATCTCCGTGCCAGCACATTCACAGGAGCTCAGTCCGTCAGTTCACCTGATGATAGCGACATGTATGATCGCCGAAATATTGTGCCCGTTGGACACCGTAGACCGGCAGTACACCCGTGGATATTTTGATTAATAGTGTTGTTAATGACAACACTCCTATAGACACATCAAGAGTATAAAAAAATGATAAATAATCGCAGTGAAACTACAAGATAGAGTTGTGAAACTAACAAAAAAAGTATCCGTGTGTACTCGTTACTAAAAGCAACAGTAATCGTTAAGAAGAATCGTTAGCTGTTACTTTCATTACCGACGACATCGTAAAACTAGTATGGAATCCAGGAGCATTCATATCATTACATCTTGGCACTTTGATGTGTTATTTTATGCTTCAATCCGTTTAAAGTGGATTTAATAATGAACTGAAAACAAAAATAGTAAGTTTCAAATTATTTAATTAGGAAGTTGAAGACAAATTCTTATTATCTCGGACGTAACAGGGCTGCTTTCGAAAAGGCTTGATGTCTAGCACAGTTTTTAAATCGGTTATTAAATTCCGTAGTTAACTTACGCGCAAAGTTCTCAAAACATTGAGAACATCCTAATAATGCAGACTTCATTTCACAGTTTACGATGTAGTAGTGTTGTGTAACTCCCTGATAGGACGACGTTGTCCCAGGAGTCTAAACATTCTTTTTTAGTTAAAAAAACATTGGCAGTGATGGAAACGTGAGAGGCACGTCCCAGTTTATCTTTTAATTTATTTTGCACACTAATATATTGAGCATCCAGTAATGTGGTGCTCAGTGTGTAACCTTGATGGTAATTTATAGTTGGGCTTCAAATACTCAACCACAGTTTTGAAGCCAGAGTCTTCAGTCACAGAAAACGGTTGCAAATCTTTAATCATCATGTTAACTAAGTCAGTAATTTTTTTCTCTTGCATTACTTCAGGAGTGTTTGTTGTTGTTGAGGTTGAGATCTTGCATTTAGAAAGAAAATTCTCGGACTTCCTGGGGATCTGCTGGGCTCTAGGGGATATGTTGAAACTATGACTATGGTCTCGTGTGGTGATCGATTTTTTTTATAAACTGTTGTTTTTTAATTTGGTGTAGAACCGTCTTTCACGGAAGTTAAGGAATGGCAAAAATCACAATTTTCCTTGTCGGTAACTTCGGTAAAAAAGCTCCGCACTTTACTTTTTCTCTTGTCCATTGGAAATTGCATTGTATAGAACAATCCAGAACGGTCATACAATTGTCCTGATTGACACAAGGCCGTCGAAAGGGTTAAGAATACTCAGTACTGTTCCCTCACTCTTGTCTTGAGGGCTTGGCCCGAAGTTCGTTCGCGGTACGTCGGAATCAGTCGGCGCATTTCGTGACGACTGTCGCCTGTTTCCAGTTGCCGCCAGGATCACCGATTACAGTTGTAGCACTTGTATTTGCGAGCCGCGGGACTGTTGTGCTGTTGTTTGTGACATTAACAATTGCAATAATATCGAACTCAGTGGAAAACTATCGCATTCGAAGACGACAACTTTTTTTACTAGAATAGATCAATAAACGAATAATAACCATTAAAGTGAAACATTTGCAGGCAAAAAAATTAAAAAAAACCGTGTGTTTGCATTAAAGGCGAACTTGCAGATCACCGAGAATTAATGTGCAAACACACCTACGAAGAAATACCTTATGAGAAATAATAAGGGTCGAAATCATAGAGCCCTGCACTTAAAGTTCGTCAAGGATGCCTAAATAAATTACTCGCCACACAATAAATATCAACACAGGATATTCCAATTCCAAAAACAATATTTTAAATTAAAGTAAATTTACACGACAACAAAGCCTGTACCCTGCGCCAATGCGCGCGCATCCATAAATCTTCCGAAAACCGCCGAATAGAACCGAGGGAACCGAGTCGAACACAAATTAAGGTAACGAGTTTTATGCTGCATGCTGAATGGAGTGGCGACGCAACACATTTCGTATCCGTACGATCTATACCGCATTCGCCGTTACCGCATTCCATTATACACATGCTCCGTACTGGTTTCTGTTACAGAGATCGTACAGATAGATGCGGGTAATAAAATATGTTTATGAGTGACGATTTGGTGCTTTGAGTCAGCCAAAGTATTCGTTACTCAGAACCGAATACAGCTCTGCTCGCAACCATTCGTGGCAGGTCTGGAAGACATCCTGAAGAACAGATGAGACATACGTGCCATCCAGACACAGCGACCTAGACACACAGCCAAACCCTGTCACAAGTGCATGTAACCACCAACGTACTTAGCACACCACAGCAGCAAACAACACAAAACGTGCCACTTCCACAACACCCGGATACCCTCTATGAACATAATTGGAATGTATGCACCCCAGGAAAACAGGGATTTTTTTGGAATTTTGGGGATTTTAAGACGGAGACTACAACACTTCGTAATAGGAAACAGCTTTCAATGGGCGTTGCGTCACAGCTGTTTACATTTCTAACTGGTAGCGCATGTGGTGGTCTGGGAAGCGTTACTTTCAAAGCAAATGTCCTTTTACACCAGATGAATTCTTTCATGTGTGATAATGCGCTATGAATTTCTTAAATCACGAAGCCGCTATGAATTTCTTAAATCACGAAGCATTGGCTCTCACTGAAAACTTGACACTTTGAAGACCAACCACTTAGAAAAAATTTTGGACCCAAATGACCAGAAATTTATGCCATTATTTAAAATTTTACTAGCAAATTTCTGTTGGCTATATCTTAAAGTTAAACATACTCTCAAAAGACCAAGCTGCAAGGTCAGTTTTTCACATTTATTTTAGTTCTTTCATAGATTAAAATTTATGCAATAACGATGGCAAAAGTCCTTGAAACCAAGTGCGAGGTGAGTTCTTAAGAAATTTCACACGTAATTGGCCTTTCTACGGAAAAGTTGAAGTGCTTGACGGAATATTTATTCAGTCAGGTAAACGACGAAATTCTCGGTGCACAGCAGAGAAATTTAAAATCGTGCTTGTCAGTAATTTAAGCTATGCTCTTAAAATCCTGCCTACCTGCATCCTCGGAAAAAAAGCAAAAACTTTTTGTTGGCCGATGTTATACGCAAAACCTTGGCTTTCCTTCTGTATACTGTATGTATGTTAATTTAAGCCATTAACTTTTCCGGTTAGTGTGTTCGTACTACTTTAACAGCGGTGTTACTGTTGGCTGACTACATCACAAGTCCAATGCACTAAATATCTGCTGTCATTGGCTACCGAGATAACGTAACATGACCTATGATTCGCTGACGAGATCACGTGACATGCGCTATGATTGGCGAATCTCGCAGCACAATCTCATTTTTAGTACTTACGATGCTACAGCGCTGTACGCGGAGGAATTCGTATTTATTCTTTCGTGATTCGAAAATATGCAGTTTACGTATCGCTACATATCAAATATCTTTCCAACACATGTTATAATTTACTGGGAAGTTTTATGGTACTCCATTAAACGTTCAACATTCAAAGGATTGATAAGTTTTACAGTTTTAAGAGAAGTTTATTGATACTTCTCACGAGGAAAATGTATTTAAGCTTTGGTATAGCGTATTTTCACCCGGAAAAAAGCATGTTTCACGCAGGAAAAGCGTTTTTTTTTAACCGAGAAATCCGGAAATAAATTCGAGTATTTTTTTCTTGTCTGTGTATAAACCCTGGTGGTGGTGATTCGACATTTTCAGTCACAGAAAATGGTTGCAAATCTTTCATCACCAGCCGGCCAGTGTGGCCGACCGGTTCTAGGCGCTTCAGTCTGGAACCGCGCGACCGCTACGGTCGCAGGTTCGAATCCTGCCTCAGGCATGGATGTGTCTGATGTCCTTAGGTTAGTTAGGTTTAAGTAGTTCTAAGTTCTAGGGGGCTGATGACCTCAGATGTTA
Organism: Schistocerca americana; assembly: GCF_021461395.2. NCBI lineage: Eukaryota > Metazoa > Arthropoda > Insecta > Orthoptera > Acrididae > Schistocerca > Schistocerca americana. Next base: position 146,699,759 of record NC_060127.1, read on the forward strand.
AGTCCCATAGTACTCAGAGCCATTTAATCACAATATTAAATACTAACTCAGTAATTTTTTTCTGATGCAACACTTAAGGGTTTTTTGATAAATGTGGCAATGGTTATTGTTGTTGCTGAGGCTTCGATGAAGGGACTTCAGATCTTGATGTAGACGGAATTGGCACTCCATAAGAAAATTCTCGGACTTCTTGGGATCAGGTGGGCCATAGTGCATTATGTGAAATTGTAGCTACGGTCTCGCATGATGATCAGCGTTTTTTTATAAGATAAGTATAGCCGAGCCGAGCAAAAAGTACGGTAACGAGTATTCTCCCGCATGCCGAATCGAGTGGCAACGCCATACATTTCGCATCAGTAAGATTCGTACCGCATTCGCCGTTCGTGCATTCCAATAGAGACGTGATAAATATTGGTTTTCGTTACAGAGATAGTGCCGATAGGTGGGTGTAACGAAATATAAGTAACGATTCGGTACTTCGAGTCAGACAAAAAAAGATTAAATGATCATATGGCGTTTTTTAAAAACGTGTACAGACTTCTATTTACAAGACAACAAATGACGTTTTACAAAACACATGTTAATGCTTTTCAGTCTGACAATGCTTTTTTGGAAGCCAGACACATTAAATTTACACGTTTAAATTGAAGGAATTCAGAAAACACTGAATGCCATAAGGAGCTAAATTATACAAAAGAGAGGAGAAATAAAAATGACAGCAATGTCTTTTCGCTTAATACTAGTTTGGCTATGGTGATACTTTGTGTTGTGTGTTGTTTTCTATTTTGATGCCTGCATAAACTGAATTAGTGAGCAGGTAACAATTTTTTTCTCCTTTTAGGTTTGTTAGCACATGGATGTAGGATGGACATAGTGGTTTTCACTATATTTTAAGAACTGTTACAGTATTTAAAATAATGTGGTATTTTAACTATTTACTTATTATGTCAAAGCATTGGGGAGCAAGAAACACATTACATTGGATCATGAAACAGACCATGTTGGATTTAGACAGATCGAGTGAGAAATAACACACTGGGAAGAAATAGACAAAGCAAATATAAATCCGATTTGATAAAGGTGGAGAGCGAGAGTAAAAGAGACTGAAAGGAGTGGGAGGGAGACAGTCATGGTGGGGGAGAAGGCATGTTTAATAAGCACGTTAAGACTAATTGGCATTACTGCTCAGCTGTAATGATATTATAGTACTCACTGTTTGGCATACATATTGATTGCACACGACTGAAGATAAAACACACTCGACAATGATTACGATGGTACTATAAGGAAACGTTACATGTGAGAACTTTAAAGAAGAGAAAAAAAAACAACTTTTCACTGGCACTTTTTTCTTTGGAAGACACGTATCACCCTTGGTCCTTGTGGGGTGTGGGAGGGCATCAGCGGTGGCGACGAGGGCGTGGGGGTTGTGAGGGTGGGCGGCATCAGCGGTGACGTCACGTGGCGGTTGACAGGGCGTCCCGAAGGCGGGGGTCAGCGGGATCTCCAGGAAGTTGTAGAAAGTCTCGCGGTATTTGTGTAGTTTTGTCTTCTTGTGTTCTTCCCACAAGTCCGTGAGGAACTGCACGCTGTCTGATTGTTTTTTGGCAAAGACTGCGTGTGCAGTTCAAGGCTATACCCACATCGTAGCCGTCCGTTTCGGTCTGGGGAAGAGTTTCGCATTAGGAACGGTATGTGCCGTGATCTGTATGTCGGTCCTGTTTATGTGGGCTATCATTCTTTTGCTTGTCGCCCACATACTGCTGCTTGCCCTTCATAGGAGCCAGTGTTCTGTGGTATCTTTTTCGTTGCAAATTTCACAGTGGAGCGATTCTTCTATATGGATTAGGGCCAGCCTCTCGTTAGTTGGTACGGTGTTGTGCACGGCCAGCCGGAGTGCTTCAGGCTGGAACCGCGTGACCGCTACGGTCGCAGGTTCGAATCCTGCTTTGGGCATGGATGTGTGTGATGTCCTTAGGTTAGTTAGGTTTAAGTAGTTCTAAGTTCTAGGGGACTGATGACCTGAGATGTTAAGTCCCATAGTGCTCAGAGCCAGTTGAACCATTTTTTTGTTGTGCACGACCATGTACCACGTAGATCTGGCGTGCTCCTGTACCGATCGTTCTGAGATGTTTTTCCAGACGAGTGTCCAATCCTCGCCTTGAAATTTTGTCTCGGTTCTTGTTTTGCTCGTTTGCCCTCTTAGTGTACCATAGATATGTTTCGCCGTCTATAGTCGTAGGTTAGCCACAGTGGGGAGGGAGTAGCTCTTGTCGGGTGTCGTATCTTGAGTGATATGGCTGGTGTCTACCGGTGCTTTCTCTGACCGTGGACTGTAGGTATTTATTAGGCAGGCCGTGATGCTGTCTCCGTTCTTGTCCATTTGCTCTGTGGAGAAGCAACGCTACACACTTCGTCTTCTACCAACCCCAGCCCTTCTTCCTCTTTCCTCAGTGAGCACGTCGCCTATGACACTGAATATCTCCCGCCTCCACTACAGGCAACAGACAGCTCCTTGTACTGTATCGCAATTTCTGTTGGTGCGCATAGTATCTGTACCTCGTATCAGGCTTTCGACAGGACCGTTGTGTTGACGAGTTTCGCTGTTTGTCCCAGCGGCAGATTTCGGTCCGAATCAGTCATGTCGAGCCCTCTTAACCCATTAAGTACCAGTGTCCTATTTTGAGGACAGAGCACATATTTATTTATAAATACACAATAAATTATTAATTTGCATCTATTATTGTTCTACGTCATTTGTTGATGCTTTTTATAACAAATGTATGCTTAGAGGAAATTAAAAGCAATAAATCCTACCATTCATTGATTATTGAATACTAAGGCACACTTTTCGTTATTAAAGGTATTTACTTTATCGACAATTTAGTAATATTTGTAATTTGTGGCAAAGATCTTTTTGCGATTATTTATAGTCAACAATATGTCTTTTAAACTACTTGCATTGTTGGCTCAATTGGAGTTATATTCATTGTTTTCCATTGTTATAAAATTTGGTGTACTCGAAATAGGACACTGGGACTTGGTGTTATCATTTCAGTTATATGTATCGCTGCACGTTCCAATATGAAGCTCTGCTACTGCTGATGTATTTTCTTTTTAGGACGTGGTAATTTTACCAGATTTTGTTGCTGAGGTAAGTAACGACCCCTCTTTTATAAATAAATTACAGGATATGAAGTTACTTTGAAATTTACAGTGTATTATGTAAGTATATTTATGAATATCTTACCCATTAGTAAATAATACAGTTTCAGATGGACAGTTTATCCGAGGCAAGCCTATTAGATTTGGCTATAAGTTGTGGTCTCATTGTGGAGCAAGTGGCTACTGTTTCAAATTTGATTTATACTGTGGAAAGGATCCAGAAGATACTGCAAGGGATGACCTACTATTGGGATCAAGAGTAGTCCTAAACATCTTGGACTGCACTGAAAAACCCGAGAATCACTGTGTGTACTTTGACAATTTCTTCACTAGTAGAGATCTTCTGATTCATCTGAGAAATTTTAGTTTTCGAGCAACTGGGACTGTCAGAGAGAATCGAGTCGGCGACTGTCCACTACTGAGCAGCAACGAACTGAAAAAGACAGTTCGAGGAAACTGTGACTACCAGTTCGACAGGAATGTTGAAGTCTTATTTGTTCAGTGGCACGACAAAAGATGCGTTAAAATTGATACAAATTTTGACCAAGTTGAAACTTTGGGAGCAGCTACGCGGTACGGTAGACAAGTAAGTAAGAAGCAAGTGCGACAACCTGCCGTTTTGAAGTCGTATAACGCGTGCATGGGAGGTGTTGACCACCATGACTGATTAGTTGGAAAATATGCGACGGTAATTAAAGGGAAAAAATGGTACTGGGTCCTATTACACGTTTGTTGGAAATGGCCCTCGTAAATGCCTGACTCTTCTACAGACTAGTACATGGGAAAAATGCACAGGATTTACTGGATTTCAGACGTGCTGTTACAGTTACATACCTGAAATTGGACACTGGAAGACCGAATATTGGACGTCCAATGGAATACCCATCAAGTCTGTTGAGAGTGATACTAGACATCAGGTTTGATGGAATTGGTCATATGATTGACAAAAGAAGCACACAAAGAAGATGTGTAAGAGCTAAATGCAACGGAAAACCAAAAACATATTGTGTTAAATGCCGTGTAACACTGTGTGTGAAGTGGATTGCACCATTTCACAACAAATAAATAGTTGAGACTAGAATACAGTTTAGATACTGTTAGATCCCAATGTCCTATTTTGAGGACGGCCATTATATCAGCATGTACACTCCTGGAAATGGAAAAAAGAACACATTGACACCGGTGTGTCAGACCCACCATACTTGCTCCGGACACTGCGAGAGGGCTGTACAAGCAATGATCACACGCACGGCACAGCGGACACACCAGGAACCGCGGTGTTGGCCGTCGAATGGCGCTAGCTGCGCAGCATTTGTGCACCGCCGCCGTCAGTGTCAGCCAGTTTGCCGTGGCATACGGAGCTCCATCGCAGTCTTTAACACTGGTAGCATGCCGCGACAGCGTGGACGTGAACCGTATGTGCAGTTGACGGACTTTGAGCGAGGGCGTATAGTGGGCATGCGGGAGGCCGGGTGGACGTACCGCCGAATTGCTCAACACGTGGGGCGTGAGGTCTCCACAGGACATCGATGTTGTCGCCAGTGGTCGGCGGAAGGTGCACGTGCCCGTCGACCTGGGACCGGACCGCAGCGACGCACGGATGCACGCCAAGGCCGTAGGATCCTACGCAGTGCCGTAGGGGACCGCACCGCCACTTCCCAGCAAATTAGGGACACTGTTGCTCCTGGGGTATCGGCGAGGACCATTCGCAACCGTCTCCATGAAGCTGGGCTACGGTCCCGCACACCGTTAGGCCGTCTTCCGCTCACGGCCCAACATCGTGCAGCCCGCCTCCAGTGGTGTCGCGACAGGCGTGAATGGAGGGACGAATGGAGACGTGTCGTCTTCAGCGATGAGAGTCGCTTCTGCCTTGGTGCCAATGATGGTCGTATGCGTGTTTGGCGCCGTGCAGGTGAGCGCCACAATCAGGACTGCATACGACCGAGGCACACAGGGCCAACACCCGGCATCATGGTGTGGGGAGCGATCTCCTACACTGGCCGTACACCACTGGTGATCGTCGAGGGGACACTGAATAGTGCACGGTACATCCAAACCGTCATCGAACCCATCGTTCTACCATTCCTAGACCGGCAAGGGAACTTGCTGTTCCAACAGGACAATGCACGTCCGCATGTATCCCGTGCCACCCAACGTGCTCTAGAAGGTGTAAGTCAACTACCCTGGCCAGCAAGATCTCCGGATCTGTCCCCCATTGAGCATGTTTGGGACTGGATGAAGCGTCGTCTCACGCGGTCTGCACGTCCAGCACGAACGCTGGTCCAACTGAGGCGCCAGGTGGAAATGGCATGGCAAGCCGTTCCACAGGACTACATCCAGCATCTCTACGATCGTCTCCATGGGAGAATAGCAGCCTGCATTGCTGCGAAAGGTGGATATCCACTGTACTAGTGCCGACATTGTGCATGCTCTGTTGCCTGTGTCTATGTGCCTGTGGTTCTGTCAGTGTGATCATGTGATGTATCTGACCCCAGGAATGTGTCAATAAAGTTTCCCCTTCCTGGGACAATGAATTCACGGTGTTCTTATTTCAATTTCCAGGAGTGTATAAATATTCTTTGGCTATTTTTTTCCTTATTGTGGTTCATACATTATCTACATTATAATTAAAGAATAAAAAATTCAATTTAAAAAAAAATTAATTTGGGACTTAATGGGTTAATGTGTGTAGGGTTGTTCGCCAGTTTTGTGCCAGCATCTTTAGTGGACATTTTTGCATTTCTGTTCCGACTGTTTTACGAGTGTCAGTTATTCGATACCACTGTCTGTCGGCAGTCCTGACTCCCGTTGCCAAGGGGGAGCAGCACTGTTTTCCTGGAATTCACCCTTGCTCCTGATGCATTTTGGAACGTTCTTGTGGTTGGTGCTATTTTGTCGGTGTCCTGCTCATTGTTAACAAAAATTCCCACATCATCGACGTAGGCCACGCATGCGACCGTCTGCGCTCCAATTTGGTAACCATTTAGGGTGGCTGCCAGTTTCCGCAGGAGTGGCTCAAGTGCTGTTGCGAAATGTGACGTGAGCAGCGGTAGCCTTGTCTCACTGACTTTGCTAGATTAAGGGGGGCAGGACGTCAAACGGGCCGAGTTCGAGCAGGAGAGGCACAACAGGGCATTTTAATTTCCACTGTCTATACTTTTACTAATAAATTTATAAAACTTTGTCAGCATGACCAGCAAGGATTCAGGATTCACACTCATAGCAGTGGAAGTTCACAAACGTGACAAAATAATTTTTTTTACATGTGAAATTTCATCATTTTTTCAGTTACTGTTCGCACAATTTGATGCTGTAGGTACACTTTTCTTCATAAGTAGGACAGACTCTTCGATGAATTTTGCACAGCATACAAACCGTACTTACAGGTGTATGAAACTCTAGAATTTATTTAATTTATGAAAAAATGAATAAGTTGTTACATTTTAAACTTCATGTTTAGAAAATACTCAAATTTTATAGTTATTTATCTCAATTTTTACCACAGTTTTTAATAGATTTGGAAAATTCCAGAGTTTCATACATCTGTAACTATGGTTCGTATGCTGTCCAAAATTCATCGAAAAATCTCTCCTAGTTGTGAAGAAAAGTGTACCTATAGGAACAAATGCAGCCAATAATAAGTGAAAAACTGATGAAATTTCAGATATAAGAAAAAATTATTTTGTTACATTTTTGAACTTCCACTGCTATGTGTGTGAATCTCGAATTCTTCCTGTTCGTGCTGAAAAAGTTTTATAAATTTATTTGTAAAAGTATAGACAGTGGAAATTAAAATGTCCTGTAGTGCCTCTCCTGCTCCAAGTCAGCCCGTTTGACGTCCTACCTCCCTTAATTCTTCTCGTCCATCCATTTATGGTTATGACTGATGTGACGTTCGTTAAGAAATTTATTTGATATGAGTAAATTTCCAGCCAAATCCGTTTAGTTGACGTTTGCAGTATGTACCGGTGGCTGATCCTGTCGAAAGACTTGTGAAAATCAACAGAAATTACTGCTGCGGTCGTTCTGTTGGTTGCGGCGTGCGCAGTCAAGTCTCTGTATGAGCAGGTGGCGTCGAATATGCTCCTGCCAAGGACTGCACACGTTTACCACGGGCTGATCTCCTTCATTAATGCCGTCTTGATGTTGGCTGCGATACATTTCGCCTTTTGTTGGCCGGGGCGCCCCATCCGGGGAAGTTCGGCCGCCGCGTTGCAAGTCGTCATTCAGGTGACGCCACATTGGGCGACTTCTACATCTACATCTACATTTATACTCCGCAAGCCACCCAACGGTGTGTGGCGGAGGGTACTTTACGTGCCACTGTCATTACCTCCCTTTCCTGTTCCAGTCGCGTATGGTTCGCGGGAAGAACGACTGCCGGAAAGCCCCCGTGCGCGCTCTAATCTCTCTAATTTTACATTCGTGATCTCCTCGGGAGGTAAAAGTAGGGGCAAGCAATATATTCGATACCTCATCCAGAAACGCACCCTCTCGAAACCTGGACAGCAAGCTACACCGCGATGCAGAGCGCCTCTCTTGCAGAGTCTGCCACTTGAGTTTGCTAAACATCTCCGTAACGCTATCACGCTTACCAAATGACCCTGTGACTAAACGCGCCGCTCTTCTTTGGATCTTCTCTATCTCCTCTGTCAACCCGACCTGGTACGGATCCCACACTGATGAGCAATACTTAAGTATAGGTCGAACGAGTGTTTTGTAAGTCACCTCCTTTGTTGATGGACTACATTTTCTAAGAACTCTCCCAATGAATCTCAACCTGGCACCCGCCTTACCAACAATTAATTTTATATGATCATTCCATTTCAAATCGTTCCGCACGCATATTCCCAGATATTTTACAGAAGTAACTGCTACCAGTGTTTGTTCCGCTATCATATAATCATACAATAAAGGATCCTGCTTTCTATGTATTCGCAATACATTACATTTGTCTATGTTAAGGGTCAGTTGCCACTCCCTGCACCAAGTGCCTATCCGCTGCAGATCTTCCTGCATTTCGCAGCAGTTTTCTAATGCTGCAACTTCTCTGTAAACTACAGCATCATCCGCGAAAAGCCGCATGGAACTTCCGACACTATCTACTAGGTCATTTATATATTTTGTGAAAAGCAATGGTCCCATAACACTCCCCCGTGGCACGCCAGAGGTTAAAAAAAAAGGTTCAAATGGCTCTGAGCACTATGGGACTCAACATCTGAGGTCATCAGTCCCCTAGAACTTAGAACTACTTAAACCTAACTAACCTAAGGACATCACAAACATCCATGCCCCAGGCAGGATTCGAACCTGCGACCGTAGCAGTCACGCGGTTCCGGACTTAAGTGCCTAGAACCGCTTGGCCACCGAGGCCGGCACGCCAGAGGTTACTTTAACGTCTGTAGACGTCTCTCCATTGAGAACAACATGTTGTGTTCTGTTTGCTAAAAACTCTTCAATCCAGCCACACAGCTGGTCTGATATTCCGTAGGCTCTTACTTTGTTTATCAGGCGACATTTCGGAACTGTATCGGACGCCTTCCGGAAGTCAAGGAAAATAGCATCTACCTGGGAGCCTGTATCTAATATTTTCTGGGTTTCATGAACAAAGAAAGCGAGTTGGGTATCACACGATTGCTCTTCCCGGAATTCTTGTTGATTCCTACAGAGTATATTCTGGGTTTCCAGAAATGACATGACACGCGAGCAAAAAACATGCTCTAAAATTCTACAACAGATCGATGTCAGAGATATAGGTCTATAGTTTCGCGCATCTGCTCGGCGACCTTTCTTGAAGACTGGGACTATCTGTGCTCTTTTCCAATCATTTGGAACCTTCCGTTCCTCTAGAGAGTTGCAGTACACGGCTGTTAGAAGGGGGGCAAGTTCTTTCGCGTACTCTGTGTAGAATCGAACTGGTATCCCCTCAGGTCCAGCGGACTTTCCTCTGTTGAGTGATTTCAGTTGCTTTTCTATTCCTTGGACACTTATTTCGATGTCAGCCATTTTTTCGTTTGTGCGAGGATTTAGAGAAGGAACTGCAGTGCGGTGTTCCTCTGTGAAACAGCTTTGGATAAAGGTGTTTAGTATTTCAGCTTTACGCATGTCATCCTCTGTTTCAATGCCATCATCACCCCAGAGTGTCTGCCGGTGAGTGATGTTGATGAAAGGATGATGAGGACAACGCAACTCACAGTCAACGAGCAGAGAAAGTCTCCAAACCGGCCGGGAATCGAACCCGGGCCTGCAGTACAGTAGAGAAACATGTTACATTCAGCTAAGCAGGCGCCCTTGAGTCAAAGTATATGTCACTCAGTTGCTACAGCTGTGTCGTAAGTCTAATGAATAAAAAATGAATTAGGGTGTAGAATAATAAGTGTTACCAGTCACAATAGAAGGCGATTTTATTTAACGCAAGACTGGTTTCGGGCTTGTGCCCATCTTCAGGTGGTTTTACATTCAATTACATGCTTCAATGTTCAGTGTTGGAGATCACTGTCAAAATAAAAAGCAGATAATGAAATGATGGCTAAATAGATCCAACTGAAACAATTGTAATATGCTAAGCGACATGTGTTGCAGAGTATTATGGTACTTACATATAGCCGGAGTATCCATGTCGTTTTCGCATTACATTCGTCACATTTTTTAAACAATATATAGATTTTTTTAAACATTCACTGTATATTATACATCATGGTAAACACTGATACTTCCGAATTATGCCTTTGATACAGTAGATGTTAATAATGTCAGAAGCACATTTACTCACAACATCTTACATGCTTACATGGGAAAACAGTGGTTATGTCAAAGACTGTAGATCTAAGACATTCAAATATGTTACACATACTGCAAAATACTAATATTACAGATTATGAAAATTAAATTGTTACATAATTGTGGAACCATACTGCCTTTTATATAATGTATAGAATTGTTGCTGGAAAATCTTATAACGTTTTAATCATTGCTTTATAGTAATTGTGATGGGGCAATGAGTAACAGTTTGTTTTTTAAAAAAAATATCCTTATGAATATAATTCACAAAAAAAGAATTGTATTAGCACTCTGGAAAGATGAACACAGTTGAAACTGTATTACATGTCGTAAAGTAACCTACAGTTACCAAGAAAATCAATTCAAGACAAGTTTATTACATTATAATTATTTCTTCTTCTTCTTCGCGGATGGATCACTTAGGACCACGCGTAATCGACATTTGTTGGCTGGCCTTCCTTTTCGCCCAGTGTTCCTTCATAAATAACGAATGGACTAGCTTTCGTTGCGTAGACCACGTATGTCGCTTAGTTTTTCTCTCCTCTTCCTCAAAACCCCGTGTGTTTGTGATTTATCTGATTTAATTTCTATCATGTAGATTTGGAGACCCTAATTCTCTCAGGTCTTTATCCGTCTGTTTGTACCAGTTCGGTCTTCTACTTTTGTTCTTTAAAAATGTATGGATTTTGTCCATTCTTTCTAAATGCCCCATGAACTGGGTTCTTCTCTTGCGCATTGTGTCTGTTATTTTGGAGATATTTTTATACATTTCTGCATTGGGTTTTGGATAATGCACACCATCTTTAATTCTTGATCCTCGGATTTTCCTCATTATTTTACGTTCTTTCACTTCTAATTCCTCTTTTAGTGTTCTGTGTTGAAGGTTTAGTGTCTCAGATGTGTAGAGAGCTTCGGGTTTTAATTACTGTTGTGTAGTGTCGTATTTTGCAGTTCCACGAGAGACTCTTTTTGTTGTAAATGTTTTTTGTTAGTTGAAACGCCGTCTCCATTTTCTGGACTCTTGATCAGACACATTTCTTTTCATTACAATTTTCTGCAATCCATTCACCTAAATATTTAAATTCTTTTACTCGAGAGATGTAGTTATTACCAATTTTGAGATCAGAAGGTGCATCTTTGATGTCAGTCATAAATTTTGTTTTTCAAATGAAATTTGTAATGCTATTTTTGCTGCCTGCTCTTGTAATAATTCTAGCTGTTTCTGTGCATCGGTAATGTCTTGTGCGATCAGTACCAAGTCATCATCGAATGCTAAACAGTCTAATTCTATGCTCTTACGTCTTGGTCCCAGTCTGTGTGCTGGTGCACCTGCTTTGCTCCATTCTCTAACAACTTTTTCAAGAGCACAATTGAAGAGCTCTGGGGACAGTGCATCCCCTTGTCGTACTCCTGTGTCTATTTCAAATTCTGTGCTCAATTCTCCCATAAATTTTACTTTGGATTTGGTCTCCGTGAGTGTTTCTTTTATGATGTTTGTTGTCTTTTGATCTAGTCCAGATTCTGCTAATACTTCAAAAAGGGTTCTCGGTCTATACTGTCATATGCTTTTTTAAAGTAAACAAACGTGGTGACATAAACTTTTGTTTGAAGTACTGTTATAATTATTACTTATTTTAAATTTATTTTTTACGGGTATTCGTGCGGATACAGAAATCAACTGTTACTTCTCGACACACTGGCGTTCGTAGTACTGATTGAAATTGGTTGGCAAATCGTTTGTGTATGGGGTGCCGAGGCAAGTGACCGATTGCAGTTGATACTGAATGCGAGGGGTCGCTGCTATCCGTCGCTAGTGAGTGCGGCCTAAGCAGTGTGACGGCTGCGTCCGCAACGTCGCCGTTGTTCAGCGCCTCTGCGAGCCGCTCACAAATCTCAGCTTAGCGGCGTGCGTTCTGTCGTTACGCATAAATCCTGCTGCGAATGAAAAAAAAAAGACTTTCATTCCCTTTCCTGAAGGAGGAGGTTGGCGACTGATAGCCTGAGGCTCTTTGCGGCCTTTATTCTGAATTTTTTTATCTGTATTTCTTTTTTAATGTGGTGTGCGTACTGTAAGACCTTTGGTACACACACCATCAGATTATTTGACTTGTCGCTCTAACGAAGTAGGCGAGTGTCAGCAATATGTCTCGTGGTCTTATCGTGGCGTGTTTATCTTCTGCCGTTAGGTCAGACGATAGAAATGCCACTTGCACGCTTAGAATAGCAGATTGACGGTGACAAACTTTAAAATAGAACTTGATTAATTTTCACACACATTTATTACAATAATAAAAAGCATAGACATTACGTAACTTGATTCTGGATGCTGTTCACAATGGACAATCTGAAGTTCCTTTGGTCTTGGTACGTTAATCTTATTCTCACGTATCTCTGATATTTGACAAAAGTGTCTATACATTTATCTTCATGGCTATGTATAGGAATATGGTAATCTTATTAGGCGCAGACTGAAACTTGACTATAGACTAATGTAGACTGGTACAGACAGGTGCAGATAAATGCAGACTGACTAATCGGAGGTCTGTACACTCGTTTTAATACCTTGCGTGTTCAGGTATCACTGCACGAGTGTGATACGCGAGAAGAAAAGGTTCTACATTAGCAGCAATATCATTGGCTGCATTACATATTAATACGCAGATCGTCGGAAGCAGAATTTGGTCCGTCTCTAAGGCAGCGCCATCTCGTAGTGCGGAGACGGACGAGTGCTGTTGTGCTTAGCGGGGTGTGCTTCATTGCTAAAGTTGTGTACGTGCTGACTACGCAGAACTATGTACACAACATGTAATATATTATATTTTAAGTAGGTATAAGACGAGGGCTAGTAGAAATCGTTGGGTAGCAGAAGAAATAGTGAATTTAATTGATGAAAGGAAAAAATATATAAATGCAGTAAATCAAGCAGGCAAAAAGAAATACAAACGTCTCAAAAATGAGATCGACAGGAAGTGCAAAATGGCTAAGCAGGGATGGCTAGAGGATAAATGTAAGGATGTAGAGGCGCATATCACTAGGGGTAAGATAGATACTGCCTACAGGAAAATTGAAGATACCTTTGGAGAAAAGAGAACCACTTGTACGAATATCAAGAGCTCAGATGGAAACTCAGTTCTAAGCAAAGAAGGGAAAGCAGAAACGTGGAAGGAGTATATATACAAGGGCGAGGTACTTGAGGACAATATTATGGAAATGGAAAAGGACGCAGACGAAGATGAAATGGGAGATAAGATACTGCGTGAAGAGTTTGACAGAGCACTGAAAGACCAAAGTCGAAACAAGGCCCCGGGAGTAGACAACATTCCATTAGAAATATTGATAGGCTTGGGAGAGACCGCCCTGACAAAACTCTACCATCTTGTGAGCAAGATGTATCAGACAGGCGAAATACCCTCAGACTTCAAGAAGAATATAATAATTCCAATCCCAAACAAAGCAGGTGCTGATAGATGTGAAAATTACCGAACTATCAGTTTAATAAGTCACGGCTGCAAAATACTAACGCGAATTCTTTACAGACGAATGGAAAAACCGGTAGAAGCCAACCTCGGGGAAGATCAGTTTGGATTCCGTAGAAATGTAGAAATGTTGGAACACGTGAGGCAATACTGACCCTACGACTTATCTTAGAAGATAGATTAAGTAAAGGCATGCATACGTTTCTAGCATTTGCAGACTTAGAAAAAGCTTGATAATATTGACTGGAATACGCTCTTTCAAATTCTGACGGTGGCAGGAGTCAAATACAGGGAGCGAAAGGCTATTTGCAATTTGTACAGAAACCAGATGGCAATTATAACAGTCGAGGGGCATCAAAGGGAAGCAGTGGCTGGGAAGGGAGTGAGACAGGGTTGTAGCCTATTCCAGATGTTATTCCATCTGTATACTCAGCAAGCGGCAAAGGAAACAAAAGAAAAATTCTGATTAGGAATTAAAATCCATGGACAAGACATAAAATCTTTGAGGTTTTCCGATGACATTGAAATTCTATCGAAGACAGCAGGACCTGGAAGAGCAGTTGAACGGCATGTACAGCGTCTTGGAATTAGGATATAAGATGAACATCGACAAAATCAAGACGAGGCTAATGGAATATAGTCGAATTAAATCGGGTGATGCTGAGGGAATTAGATTAGGAAATGAGTTTTGCTATTTGGGGATCAAAATAACTGATGATTGTCGAAGCAGAGAGGATATAAAATATAGACTGGCAGTGGCAAGACAAGCGTTACTGAGGAAGAGAAATTTGTTAACATCGAGTATAGATTTAAGTGTCACGAAATCGTTTCTGAAAGTATTTGTATGGACTACAGCCATATGTGGAAGTGAAACATGAACGATATATAGTTTACACAAGAATAGAATAGAAGCTTCTGAAATGTGGTGCTACAGAAGAATGCTGAAGATTAGATAGGTAGATCACATAACTAATGGGGAGGTACTGAACAGAATTGGGGAGAAGAGAAATTTGTGGCACAACTTGATTAGAAGAAGGGATCGGTTGGTAGGACATGTTCTGAGACATCGAGGGATCACCAGTTTAGTATTGAAGGGCAGCGTGGAGGGTAAAAATCGTAGAGCGAGACCAAGAGATGAATACACTAAGCAGATTCAGAAGGATGTAGGTTGCAGTAGGTACTGGGGGATGAAGAAGTTTGCACAGGATGGAGTAGCACAGAGAGCTGCATCAAACCAGTCTCTGGACTGAAGACCACAACAACAATAACATGTTAACATTACTTGTTTAGTATTAACAATAGCTTCTTTTTTAAAAGTTATGTGTTTAAAAAATATAATTTTTTGTGTGTGTTTTTCTTTGTTTACATGACTAGAGATTAAACACCATTACAGTTATGAAGATGTACATGTAGTGGTAAGTGGTAAAATGTATAGAGATCAAAGAAAACAAAACAATATTAACTCATACAGTGTGATTCAACTGCCCCACTCACTCGTTTTATGCAACCCTCACCATCTTCAAATACAACGTGCAAAATTTTCATATTCTCTCGCTCACTGCACGTGGACTCTTAGTGCGGCGGAAACACGAACAGCATATTTTTCTAGGAAATTTAATATGGCTAAATTTTGTACTGGGATAGGATTTCACTGGAGACCACGGTTTTCAAGTTATTTAAGAAAAACACATTTGAAAGTCAGTTTAGTACTTTTTTCTTGAATAATTCGAAAACTGCAGATTCTAACTTGATTCAGCTACCCCTAACGATAAGTTTTGTGCAACCCGCAATGCCATCAGAAACTGCGAGGTTTTTATATTCTCTCACTTACTACACACAAAATCTTAGTCCTACTGAAAAATGAACGAGACCCTGTTGTAGGAAATATAATGTAGTTAAACTATGTGCTGGGACACGTTTTCGCTGGAGGACACAGGTTTCGAGTTATTCACGGAAAACACATTTGAAAGTCACTTTAGTGCGTTTTTATTGAATAATTCGATGACTATATAGCTTCTAGCCCAAATTTATCACAGTACAAAATTTAATTGTATTAAATTTGTTGCAAAAAGGTGTTGTTCATTTTTTTTCAGTAGAACTAACAGTTTGAGCTTTGCGAGTGAGAGAAAATAATCTCGTTCGCGATTTCTGAAGGCGTTGCGGGTTGCATAAGATTTATCTTTAGGTGCAGCTGAATCTTCCTTCTGTATCCGCATCGTTTGTTACTGTAAATGCCACATTTTCTTTGCAGCTGAGGTATTATTTTGGTGTTGTTGTTGTTGTGGTCTTCAGTCCTGAGACTGGTTTGATGCAGCTCTCCATGCAACTCTATCCTGTGCAAGCTGCTTCATCTCCCAGTACCTACTGCAACCTACATCCTTCCGAATCTGCTTAGTGTATTCATCTCTTGGTCTCCCTCTACGGTTTTTACCCTCCATGCTGCCCTCCAATGCTAAATTTGTGATCCCTTGATGCCTCAAAACATGTCCTACCAACCGATCCCTTTTTCTAGTCAAGTTGTGCCACAAACTTCTCTTCTCCCCAATCCTATCCAATACCTCCTCATTAGTTACGTGATCTACCCACCTTATCTTCAGCATTCTTCTGTAGCACCACTTTTCGAAAGCTTCTATTCTCTTCTTGTCCAAACTATTTATCGTCCATGTTTCACTTCCATACATGGCTACACTCCATACAAATACTTTCAGAAACAACTTCCTGACACTTAAATCCATACTCGATATTAACAAATTTCTCTTCTTCAGAAACGTTTTCCTTGCCAGTGCCAGTCTACATTTTATATCCTCTCTACTTCGACCATCATCAGTTATTTTACTCCCTAAATAGCAAAACTCCTTTACTACTTTAAGTGTCTCATTTCCATAATCTAATTCCCTCAGCATCACCCGATTTAATTTGACTACATTCCATTATCCTCGTTTTGCTTTTGTTGATGTTCATCTTATATCCTCCTTTCAAGACACTGTCCATTCCGTTCAACTGCTCTTCCAAGTCCTTTGCTGTCTCTGACAGAATTACAATGTCATCGGCGAACCTCAAAGTTTTTACTTCTTCTCCATGAATTTTAATACCTACTCCGAATTTTTCTTTTGTTTCCTTTACTACTTGCTCAATATACAGATTGAATAACATCGGGGAGAGGCTACAACCCTGTCTCACTCCTTTCCCAACCACTGCTTCCCTTTCATGCCCCTCGACTCTTATAACTGGCATCTGATTTCTGTACAAATTGTAAAGAGCCCTTCGCTCCTTGTATTTTATACCTGCCACCTTCAGAATTTGAAAGAGAGTATTCCAGTTAACATTGTCAAAAGCTTTCTCTAAGTCTACAAATGCTAGAAACGTAGGTTTGCCTTTTCTTAATCTTTCTTCTAAGATACGTCGTAAGGTTAGTATTGCCTCACGTGTTCCAACATTTCTACGGAATCCAAACTGATCTTCCCCGAGGTCCGCTTCTACCAGTTTTTCCATTCGTCTGTAAAGAATTCGCGTTAGTATTTTGCAGCTGTGACTTATTAAACTGATAGTTCGGTAATTTTCACATCTGTCAACACCTGCTTTCTTTGGGATTGGAATTATTATATTCTTCTTGAAGTCTGAGGGTATTTCGCCTGTCTCATACATCTTGCTCACCAGATGGTAGAGTTTTGTCATGACTGGCTCTCCCAAGGCCATCAGTAGGTCTAATGGAATGTTGTCTACTCCCGGGGCCTTGTTTCGACTCAGGTCTTTCAGTGCTCTGTCAAACTCTTCACGCAGTATCTTATCTCCCATTTCGTCTTCATCTACATCCTCTTCCATTTCCATAATATTGTCCTCAAGTACATCGCCCTTGTATAAACCCTCTATATACTCCTTCCACCTTTCTGCCTTCCCTTCTTTGCTTAGAACTGCGTTGCCATCTGAGCTCTTGATATTCATACAAGTGGTTCTCTTCTCTCCAAAGGTCTCTTTAATTTTCCTGTAGGCAGTATCTATCTTACCCCTAGTGAGACAAGCCTCTCCATCCTTACTTTTGTCCTCTAGCCATCCCTGTTTAGCCATTTTGCACTTCCTGTCGATCTCATTTTTGAGACGTTTGTATTCCTTTTTGCCTGCTTCATTTACTGCATTTTTATATTTTCTCCTTTCATCAATTAAATTCAATATTTCTTCTGTTACCCAAGGATTTCTATTAGCCCTCGCCTTTTTACCTACTTGATCGTCTGCCGCCTTCACTACTTCATCTCTCAGAGCTACCCATTCTTCTTCTACTGTATTTCTTTCCCCCATTCCTGTCAATTGTTCCCTTATGCTCTCCCTGAAGCTCTCTACAACCTCTGGTTCTTTCAGTTTATCCAGGTCCCATCTCCTTAGATTCCCACCTTTTCGCAGTTTCTTCAGTTCCAATCTGCAGTTCATAACCAATAGATTGTGGTCAGAATCCACATCTGTCCCTGGAAATGTCTTACAATTTAAAACCTGGTTCCTAAATCTCTGTCTTACCATTATATAATCTATCTGATACCTTTTAGTATCTCCAGGATTCTTCCAGGTATACAACCTTCTTTTATGATTCTTGAACCAAGTGTTAGCTATGATTAAGTTGTGCTCTGTGCAAAATTCTACCAGGCGGCTTCCTCTTTCATTTCTTAGCCCTAATCCATATTCACCTACTATGTTTCCTTCTCTCCCTTTTCCTACACTCGAACTCCAGTCACCCAGAACTATTAAATTTTCGTCTACCTTCACAATCTGAATAATTTCTTTTATTTCATCATACATTTCTTCAATTTCTTCGCCATCTGCAGAGCTAGTTGGCATATAAACTTGTACTACTGTAGTAGGTGTAGGATTCGTATCTATCTTGGCCACAATAATGCGTTCACTATGCTGTTTGTAGTATTCCTATTTTCCTATTCATTATTAAACCTACGCCTGCATTACCCCTATTTGATTTTGTGTTTATAGCCCTGTAGTCACCTGACCAGAAGTCTTGTTCCTCCTGCCACTGAACTTCACTAATTCCCACTATATCTAACTTCAACCTATCCATTTCCCTTTTTAAATTTTATAACCTACCTGCCCGATTAAGGGATATGACATTCCACGCTCCGATCCGTAGAACGCCAGTTTTCTTTCTCCTGATAACGACATCCTCTTGAGTAGTCGCCGCCCGGAGATCCGAATGGGGGACTATTTTACCTGCGGAATATTTTAACCAAGAGGACGCCATCATCATTTAATCATACAGTAAAGCTGCACGTCCTGGGAAAAAATTACGGGTGTAGTTTCCCCTTGCTTTCAGCCGTTCGCAGTACCAGCACAGCAAGGCCGTTTTGGTTAATGTTACAAGGCCAGATCAGTCAATCATCCAGACTGTTGCCCCTGCAACTACTGAAAAGGCTGCTGCCCCTCTTCAGGAAGCACATGTTTGTCTGGCCTCTCAACAGATACCCCTCCGTTGTGGTTGCACCTACGGTACGGCCATCTGTATCGCTGGGGCACGGAAGCCTCCCCACCAACGGCAAGGTCCATGGTTCATGGGGGGGATTTTGGTGTTATTCCCTCGTTTTTGTTATACTGCCGCAGTATTATTCAGCTGTAGCGGGCTAAAGTGAAATTATTTGTTAGAGTATGCACTGTCAACAGTCGAAATTATAAGAATTAACTGGAAAGTAGAACAAAGAAGAATTCCCAGAATTCCTAAAAAATACTGGTTTTGCCCAGGGTGGTTACATCCTAATCTTGTTCATGTCGAGTACCTGGGTGTCGCCGTACTGTTTGCTGGTGCTGTGTGTTACGATCGTCTGTGGGCAGATGCACTTGCGTCTGGGTTTGACTGTGTGGCTAGGTCGCTGTGTTTGGATGTCACTTACGTCTCGTCTGTTCTTTAGGATGTGGCTTCCAGACCTGCATGCAGAGCTGTAGCAAATCGTATGTATTTGGTGCTGAGTAACGAATACTTCAGTTATGTATTTAGAACTGAGTAACGAATAGCTTGGCTGACTCGAAGTGCAGAATCCTTACTCATAAACATATTTCACTACCCGCATCTATCGATACGAGATCCGTAACGGAAACCAGTACGGAGCATACGTGTATTGGAATGTGGCAACGGCGAGTGCAGTACGAATCGTACGGATACGAAATGTATGGCGTTACCAGTCGATTCGGGATGTGCGGCGGAACTCTTTACCGTACTTTGTGTTCGGCTCGGCCCCCTCGATTGTACTCGGCCGCTTTCGTAAGATTTAAGGATGAGTGCGCGTCGTCGCACTAGTTGCTATTTGTAGAATACGGTTTGTGTTGTACATGCTTTGTTGTCTGTAAATTTAGGTTTTTTTTCTTTTTTTTTTGGAATTGGGTATATCTTGTGGTAATATTTATTGTGTGGTAAGTAATTTATATAGCCTTCCTTGACGAATTTTAAGTGCAGGGCTCTGTGATCTCGACGCTTATTATTTCTCATAAGGTATTTCAGATCTTACTTCTTCGTAGGTGTGTTTGCAAATTAATTCTTGATGATCTACAGGTTCGCCTTTAATGCAAACATGCGCATTTTTAAATTTTTTACCTGCAAACGTTTCACTTTAATGGTTATTATTTGTTTATTGATCTCTTCTAGTATAAAAAGTTGTATACAAAAGTTGTCTTCAAATGCGATATCTTTTCACCCACTTCGATAGTGTTCTAATTGTTATTGCCACAAAACGCAGCGCAACAGTCTCGCGGTTCGCAAATATAGTGATCGGCCACACTGGCGGCAATGGGAAACAGGCGACAGTCATCGCGAAATATCCTGATTGGTTCCGTTAATCCATGAGCGAACTTCGAACCACGCCCCTAAAATAGAGTGCGGGAACAGTACTGGGTATTCTTAACCCTGTTCCCTATTTTGTGTCAATGAGGACGATTGTTTAACAGTTCTGTATTGTTCTTTTCAATGCAATTTACAATGGGCAAGAGAAGAAGTAAAACGTGGAACTTTTTTACGAAGTTACCGATGAGGCGAAGGATGATCTTTGCCATTCCTTAATTTCCATGAAAGGTGTTT